>NC_137906.1:23034347-24234347 GCF_963455335.1 Martes martes
GGTCACGGCTACATTGTGGACCTGGCACAGGACCAGGCTTGCTGTGGGTGCCTGATAAATGTTTGCTCAGAGAGGATCACATACTGTCCTTGTCTGGAATGCCTCCGACACCCGCCTCTCTGGCAAACTCCCATGCGACCTTTAAGGTCCACCCTCAACGATCCCGTATGGGAAGCCCGCCAGCGCCCTCTGACAGCATTTTGTGTTGGAACAGCTCTTGACTTCTTTAACCGTGCTTCTCCCAAATGGACTCCGGATACCAGCCTACATTGCCCGTGCTAGCCCGTGCTAGCTGGGGGGCTTCTCCAGGACAGGAACAGGTCTCGTTTCCCCAGAGTCTGACTCCCAGCAGGGACTCAGTGAAGACTCCCGAAGGAACAAGGTCTCAACTTTGCAGGAAGAAACGTGGAAATACATAAAACCCACAGAGAAAGGAAAAATATCACAGTTGGTGCTTTCGGTGGCATTATATACAGATGGCAGGCCGGCCCTAATGCAGAAGTACTAACATGCAAGGAGGTCGTCCCGGATTCCTAACTGCTCGCAATCCCTTTTTCGCCGGCGCTACGACACGCTAGGTAAGGCTAACAGCCGTTACTTCCCCATCTCCGTGGATGCCAAGATACAGGGACCATCGCACTTTCTGCAGAGACTGCTCTACACTGGGGCTCAATACTCTTTCTGTAGAAGGCCAGAGAGTCCACCTTTCAGGCCTGGCAGGCGGGACATTCACCATGTCACTGCTCTGCCCATGCAGCGTGTACCGTATGTAAACGGACGGGCACGGCCACGTTCCAATAAAACTTTATTTACAAAAACACACCCTCACTTCAAGCTCGCCAGAATCCAGTCCTCGTTCTTCCTGGGCACACAGAAGACATCTTCAGGTCTCCCTCACAATGAGATGGGACCACGCCACCAAGCGGTAGCTAGCGTGAATGTCAGTGACAGAGCCACTCCCAGGTCTGGCCCGCACACACCTCCTGGAGTATTCTCCATGCTTTCCCTACCCACCGGCTGGAAGGGAAGGACTCTGAGGCCCAGGGGGATGACAGAGCCGCAGGAGATACCCAACCAGGCATATGGACCCACGCTGGAATGCCTCATGAGCCAAAAATGACTTGCATTGTGATCAACTAGAGTGGAGACAGTCGGCGCTTTGTTGTCTCCCACCGGCTGTTTCTGGACCAGACTGTTCTTGCTAGGGCCCCACAGTTTGTCACAGATTGTCCCCGATTCCTAGAACACAGCCACTTGTCTTCTTGTTCTTTTCCAAGGGCAGCTTTCCAGCTTTCCATTCATTCTGTGGTCCCACTGGGGCCCTCCGAGAAACGTCTTCTTCCTTATGGCAGCCCGCGTTGGCTTCTTTAGTTGACAAAGAACCCTACTTGGCCCACAGAAGGCACGGTCACCCAGCATCCCCTGCTGGGTGGAGGCCAGAAAGAAGACTTGCCTGTGATGAAATTGTATCAGGGGCCTCCTTCCCAGTGATGGGGAGAGAGCCACAGCTCCCCGGTGGTCCTTGTCTCCTGTTACTAACACCCTTCTCCAACTCCCTCCTCCTGAGCACAGGCAGGACCTACCACTGAGTGAGTAGACAGAATAACAGCCTTTGCAAATGCCATCATGAACAGGGACGTTGAGATGGGAAGATCATCCTGGATGATGTGGTTGGGCCCAACCTAATACAGGAGCTCTTAGAAGAATCTTTCCTTGCTAAAGTCCGAGTCAGAGGGAGAGGTGACTGCAGAAGGGTCAGAGAGACACAGTGTTGCTTGCTTTGAAGATGGGGGGGGGGGGGTGGTGTCATAAACTGAGGGGTGTGGAAGCCTCTAGAAGCTGGACAAGGCAAGGAAATGGATTCTCCCCTGGAGCTTCCCAAATAGGAATACTGCCCTGTTGAGACCTTGATTTTAGCCCTGTCAGTCCCATGTTGAACCTCTAACCCAGAGAACCGTAAGCCACCAAGTCTGAAGTAACTTGTCATGGCAGCAATAGAAAACCATCACGACTTGCTTCTAACCAGCAGGTGTGCAAGTTTGATATGTGTGGCTCTTTTTTTTTCTTTTGGCCTAAGATGGCAAAGGTGATGGGATGCCCATTGCTCAGGATACACGAGATTGTAACTTCTGCGGCTGGCAGACTCTCCCTGCTGCATTCCTGGCTTGTGTGCGTTGGTGACGCAAGCGGCCATGTTGGAGAGATCCACACGGCAAACAGACGATGGGGCCTAGAGCCAACAGCAAGCTAGGAAGCAAGGCCCTCGGTCCAACATCCTCCGGGAACTGAATTGTTCCGATAACCACAGGGGTTTAGATCCTTGTCCAGCTGAGCCTTTGGATAAGGACGTCGTCCTGACCGACACCATAATCAGAGCCTTTTGAGATCCTGATGCAGAGGACCCGTCTATGCCACACCCAGACTCTTGACCCAAAGACACTGAGAAATACACGTTGTTTTAAGCAACTAAGTTTATGGTGATTTGTTATACAGCAGTAGATGCCTAATAAACACCCCGGTTCGGATTTCCCGGACACCCTGGGACTCAACTGTAACTCACACAACAGAACGGAAGGAAAAAGCATGGCCTCCTTTAGCACCAATGTGTATGAAGAAGTCAGCAGTAGACAGGGAAGTGAAGAGGGACAGCCCCAGCCCTATCTCTGGGCTCCAGGTTAGCTCATTTCTCCCCAGCTCATGAGTAGCAGCAGGTAGAATACTGAGAGCATTATCTGATAATCTCACCAAATCTCACACTGACCCTGTGATGCCAAGAACATACAAAGTATTGGCTATAAGCCCCGTATGCCCCAGGCACTTCTTAATTCTTACAGAAACTCGAAGACAGTATCATCATCCCCATTTCACAGATAAGGAAGCTAAAGCAGAGAAGCTGAATGACTTAACCAAAGCACTCGGCTGGGAAGAGGGCATGCAGAGATTTAAAACTGAGGCTGTCTGGTCACCCCTTCTGTGGTCTTCCAGGTGAAGGGACAGAGCCACGCCATCTCCAGCCACACCTAGATGAAGCTGGGAGTCCAGGTCACTTGTCAAGAAAAATCAGTAAAGGAGGAATTATTAATCCCACTTAACAGATGAGAAAATCTCATCACTTCACAGAGGGAAAGGACCCATCTTTCTTGTGTGTCATTATGTTTTAAGTACCTCTTTCCAGACATGTCCTCAAGTTACAGCAATAACGTAAGAGTTGTTCTCAGGCCTGCTGTCTATTCTACAGTTCGCCCAGCTTTCCTCTCCCTCTGCTTTGACCTGTACCTCCCAGAGCTGTCAGGCGGTTATGGAAGCACGCCATCATTCTCCCCACAACCCCACTCTTCTTTTGCTGATGAAGAAACTAAAGTCCAGGGGAAAATGAAATGACTTTTCTACATGCCTTGGCAATGCTCCATGTTTTACGTACATCATCTAACATATTCCTCCAAATCCCATGATGTGTGATTTTACAGATACGAACAAAGATTTGGGACATGAAGCAACTTGTCCAAAACTACCCAGGACGTGGCAGTGTCCACACAGAACATTCTTCGGCTTCAGGGGTGACAACTGAATCTGCTTTTGGGCCTTTTGTCTCCTAGCTTGGTCCTTGGTGCACAAGAGGTATCCCGCCCAGCTGGCCTAGTGAATGATGGAACTGAGAGCCTCGAGTGGCCTGGCCCTTGCCTGCCGGAATGATTTTGATCTCTAACCTTCTAGAAGATTTGTAAATGCCTTATGTTGGCCTCATGAACAGCCTTCTTTTCTTGGGAGGGCTTCACGGTCCAGCCAGCCTTCCAGCGTGGCCTTATCCATTACCCACCCACAAAAATGTGTGTGAGCCCATCAGCTGGCCTCCCCCTCAGCATGGCTCATCCCCCTCAGAGTGACTCAGTGTCTTAAGAAGTGACCTCAAGAAGTCTCGAGGATCCAAAAGACCTCAGAGACTTCATATCCTGGCTTCTCACAAAGGTCTATAAAAAAGCCTCCCAGAAGACCGCTTATTTGCCTTACTATAAAAATGGCTTCCACTGGGGCCTTAGGCACCAGCTTTGTAAACTGGTCTCTTAGTGGCCTTAAAAAAATGGCTTCCCAGAGGATTTTAAATGGGCTCCCAACTGGTTCCCTGGGATGCAGATTATGGACTTTGCTGACTGACTTCTCAGGGTGACCTTCCCAAACAGAAGCCCTTTGTGAGGCTGAGGGGGGCCTTATAAAGCCTCTACACGTGGCCTCGAGCGCTGCTTCGCAGAGCTTCCCAAGGCTTGTGTTCGGTCTCCAGAAACCAGCCTCCTCAGGCAGCCCCTGTGTTGCGCTGCAAACCAGCCTTGGAGAGGGCCTCCTGGAGACGGCCATGTCAAATAGCCTTCTGGGAGAGGGCCCACATGGGACAGTCTCCTCTTGGCCACATAAAATAGCTTTAGTAACACTAGCCTCCCTGAGGCGCCTGGCTTGCTCAGCCAGTAGAGTGTGGGACTCTTGATCTCGGGGTTGTGAGTCTGAGCCCCACGCTGGATGTAGAGATTATTTAAAAATCTTAAAATTAATGGAGGGGGCAAGATGGTGGAGAGGTAGGAGACCCTGTTTCAACCAGTCCCCTGAATTGAGCTACATATCTACCAGTACACTATGAACACCCGTGAAAATCAGCCTAAGATATAAGATTATACACTGCTGGATCTCTGTGGGGGCAGAAGATCATCAATGGAGAGATACAGTGGAGGGGGAGCACTCAGACTGATATGGGAGGATAAACAGAACGGGGAGGGGGCCACCAGAAGCCCCATTATGCTGTCTACAAGAGACACATTTAGAACCTAAAGATACATCTAGACTGAAAGTGAAGAGATGGAGAAGCATCTTTCATGCCAACAGGATTCAAAAGAAAGCTGGGGTAGCAATTCTCGTATAAACTAGATTTTAAGCTAAAGACTGTAGTCAGAGATACTGAAAGACACTATATCATTCTTAAAGGGTACATCCACCAAGAAGATCTAACAATTATAAATATTTATGCCCCCAATATGGGAGCAGCCAACTACATAAGCCAACTGTTACACAAAATAAAGAGTCATATTGATATGAACACATTAATAGTAGGGGATCTTAACATGTCAGTCTCAGTAAGACAGATCATCCAAGCAGAAAATCAATAAGAAAACAAGAGCTTTGAATGACACATTGGACCAGATGGACCTCGTAGATATATACAGAACATCCCACCCTAAAACAACAGAATACTCATTCTTCTCGAGTACACATGGAACCTTCTCCAGAATAGACCACATACTGGGTCACAAATCAGGGCTCAACGGATACCAGAAGACTGAGATTATTCCCTGCATATTCTCAGACCACAATGCTGTGAAACTGGAACTCAACCATAAGAAAAAGTTTGGAAGGAATTCGAGCACTTGGAAGCTAAAGACCATCCTGCTCAAAAATGTTTAGATCAACCAGGAAATCAAAGGAGAACTTAAACGATTCATGGAAACCAATGAGAATGAAGACACTTCGGTCCAAAACCTATGGGATACGGCAAAGATGGTTCTAAGGGGGACATACATAGCCACCCAAGCCTCACTCAAAAAAACTGAAAAATCCTGAATACACCAGCTCTCTTTACACCTTGAAGAACTGGAAAATCAACAACAAATTAAGCCAACCCCATGCACAAGAAGGGAAATAATCAAGATGAGAGCAGAGATCAATGAGATAGAAACTAGAGATACAGTTGAACGCATCAACGAAACTAGAAGCTGGTTCTTTGAAAGAATTAATAAGATCAATAAACCACTGGTCGAACTAATCCAAAAGAAAACAGACAGGGCCAGAATTAATAAAATTATGAATTAAAGGGGAGAGATCATGACTAAACCAAGGAAATAGAAACAATCATCAGAAATTATTATCAACAGTTTTATGCTGACAAGTTAAGCAACCCAGAAGAAATGGGTGCATTCCCGGAAACCTATAAAGACCTATTCAAGACTGAAACAGAAGAAATTGATAACCTGAATAGACCAATATCTGTAATGAGATTGAAGCAATGATCAAAAAACCTCCCAAAAAAACAAGAGTCCAGGATTCCCTGGGCAATTCTACCAAACATTCAAAGAAGAAATAATACCTATTCTCCTGAAGTTTTTCAAAAAACAGAAACAGAAGGAAAACTTCCAGACTCTTTCTATGAAGCCAGCATTACCTTGATCCCCAAACCGGCAAAGACCCCACCAAAAAGAATTTCAGACCAATATCCCTGAGGAATATGGATGCCAAGATTCTCAGCAAGATTCTAATAAGATCCAACAGTACATTAAAAAGATTATCTATCATGACCAGGTGGGATTTATCCATGGGATGCAAAGGTGGTTCAACATCCACAAATCAATCAATGTGATAGAACAAATCAACAAGAGAAGAGAGAAGAACCACATGGTCCTCTCAATTGATGCAGAAAAAGCATTTGACAAAATACAGCATCTGTTCCTGATTAAAACTCTTCAAGTATAGGGACAGAGGGAACATTCCTCAGCTTCATAAAATCCAGCTATGAAAAACCCACAGTGAGTATCATCCTCAATGGGGAAAAGCTGACAGCCTTCCCACCGAGATCAGGAACATGCCAAGGGATGCCCACTCTCGCCACTCTTGTTCAACATAGTATTAGAAGTCCTAGCAACAGCAATCACACAACAAAGAGAAATAAAAGGTATTCAGATTAGAAAAGAAGTTAAACTCTCTCTCTTTGCAGATGATATGATACTTTATATGGAAAAACCAAAAGACTCCACCCCCAAACTACTAGAACTCATACAGCAGCAATTCAGTAACGTGGCAGGACAGAGAATCAATGCACAGAAATCAGTTGCTTTCTTATACGCTAACAATGAAAATACAGAAGGGGAAATTAGAGAATCGATTCCATTTACTATAGCACCAAGAACCATAAGATACCTGGGAATAAACCTAACCAAAGATGTAAAGGATCTGTACTCAAGGAGCTACAGAACATTCATGAAAGAAACTGAAGAAGACACAAAAAGATGGAAAAGCATTCCATGCTCATGGATTGGAAGAATAAATTGTTAAAATGTCTATATTGCCTAGGGCAATCTATATTTTCAATGTCATCCCAATCAAAATTCCACTGGCATTTTTCAAAGTGCTGGAACAAAGAATCCTAAAATTTGTATGGAACCAGAAGAGACCCCGAATTGCTAAGGAAATGATGAAAAAGAAAAACAAAGCTGGAGGCATCATGTTGCCTGACTTCAAGCTTTACTACAGAGCTGTGATCACCAAGACAGCATGGTACTGGCACAAAAACAGACACATAGACCAGTGGAACAGAGTAGAGAGCCCAGAGATGGACCCTCAACTCTATGGTCAAATTATCTTCAACAAAGCAGGAAAAAATATCCGGTGGAAAAAAGACAGTCTCTTCAATAAATGGTTCTGGGAAAATTGGACAGCTATGTGTAGAAGAACGAAACTCGACCATTCTCTTACACCATACACAAAGATAAACTCGAAATGGATAAAAGACCTCAACGTGAGGCAGGAATCTATCAAAGTCCTAGAGGAGAACATAGGCAGTAACCTCTTTGACATCAGCCACAGAAACTTCTTTCAAGATAGGTCTCCAAAGGCAAAGGAAACAAAAGAGAAAATGAACTTTTGGGACTTCATCAAGACAAAAAGCTTCTGCACAGCAAAGGAAACAGTCAACAAAACAAAGAGGCAACCCATAGAATGGGAGAAGATATTCCCAAATGACACTACAGACAAAGGGCTGATCTCCAAGATCTATAAAGAACTCCTGAAACTCAACACCCAGAACACAGATAATCACGTAAAAAAAAACCCAGGCAGAAGACATGAACAGACACTTCTCCAAAGAAGACATACAAATGGCTAACAGACACATGAAAAAATGTTCATCATCACTAGCCATCAGGGAGATTCAAATTGAAACCACATTGAGATACCACCTTACACCAGTTAGAATGGCCAAAATTAGCAAGACAGGACACAACGTGTGTTGGAGAGGATGTGGAGAAAGGGGAACCCTCGTACACTGTTGGTGGGAATGCACGTTGGTACAGCAACACTGGAAAACAGTGTGGAGATTCCTTAAGAAACTAAAAATAGAGCTTCCCTATGACCCTGCGATTGCACTACTGGGTATTTGCCCCAAAGATACAGAGGTAGTGAAAAGAAGGGCCATCTGTACCCCAATGTTCACAGCAGCAATGGCCACAGGCGCCAAACTATGGAAAGAGCCAAGATGCCCTTCAACATACGAATGGATAAAGAAGATATGGTCCATATATACAACGGAGTATTATGCCTCCATCAGAAAGGATGAACGAATACCCAACTTTTGTATCAACATGGATGGGACTGGAGGAGATTAGGCCGAGTGAAATAAGTTAAGCAGAGAGAGTCAATTATCATATGGTTCCACTTACTTGTGGAGCATAAGCAGTAACAGGGAGGACATTGGGTGAAGGACAGGAGAACTGAGTTGGGGGAAATCGGAGGGGGAGACGAACCATGAGAGACTGTGGACTCTAGAAACAATCTGAGGGTTTTGGGGAGGGGGATTGGGAAAGCCTGGTGGTGGGTATTAAGGAGGGCACGTATTGCACGGAGCACTGGGTGCAGTGCATAAACAATGAATCCTGGAACACTAATAAAATTTTAAAATGAATCTTAAAATTACTTAAGAATCTTAAAAAATAAAAACAAACAAACAAAAAAACCAAACCAAAGCCCACTAGCGTCCCAGAAGACCTTCTGTTGGCAGCATGAAGCATCGATGCACGGGGAGAGAGCAGGTTGGTCATTATCTGAGTAATCTTACAGCAATCTTAAATCTTTCAGCTTCTCAGAACCTTTGCCTTTTATTTTTTTTTTAATTTTTTAAAAAAGGTTTTATTTATTTATTTGAAAGAGAGACAGAGCGAGAGAGGGAACACAAGCAGGGGAGAGGGAGAGGGAGAAGCAGGCCTCCTGCCAAGCGGGGAGCTGGACATGGGCTGGATCCCAGGACCCTGGGATCAGGACATGAGCTGAAGGCAGAGGCCCGAGGACTGAGCCGCCCAGGCGTCCCCAATCTTTGCCTTTTAAACAGTTGCCATAGCAAACAGCCTCTGGGGGAGGGGCCATGCGGTACTACGTGGAACAGGCTCTCAAAGCGGACTCATCAAGGGTTTCAGAAAGCGGCTTCCTTACACATCCGGCCCTCATCTGGGGACCAGGTGAAACCCAGGCTTTGTGTTAGTTTTACAAACCAATCTATTTCCCCCAGTGTCTTCAGAAAACCAGGAACCAGGATATGTTCTACCAATGAACCCTCCCGTTAGCTCCCGTTACCATGTGAAGTGGCGTCACAGGAGAAGCGAGCCTGTGCAGGCTGGGCCAAGCACCTTCTTTCTGACTGTCTGAAACGGACAGAGCAGGTGGCCTCACGTGGGCTGTAAGCAGTGGCCTGCACACAACCAGCCATTCGCTCTGGCCCTCCACTGAAGGCGAAGGTCAGTCACACACTACATGAAACTCCTTTCTAAGTGGCCTCAAGTCCTGGCTTTACAAATCAGCGTGCTAGCATCCCCCATGTACTGGTCTGGCAAAAAAAGAAAAAAAAAAGGGGGGGCTTCTTGGTATTTATATTAATCAGCCAGAGTGGCCTTGTGACCTGGCTTTATCGACTGGCTTCCCAGAGTTCCTCATTGAATTGCCTTTTATAAAAGGTTATACTAAACAGCTTTCCAGAGGAGGGAATCAAAAATAAACGGCGTGAAAGTCTTTCAGAGCGGTGCTGTAGACGGGTCTTCCAATCGGCCTCCCGGGGTGCCACATGAAATGAAAAGGTATAAGCAGAGATGGGAGAAACAGCCTTCTGGAGGTCAGCTATGGGAGGGTTAACTATAAAATATTTCTAACAAACCAGGATGCTACATATAAGACCCCACACCCCCCCCTTTTTGGGAGGGGCTTAGTACACATTTTTCTCTTATAAAATTCTGTATTCTTAGCATTTTCTCCAATGTTGTTTTTCATTGCTTGGAACTCTCATTTGTGCAAGCAAGAACTTCATTTTACACAAGCTAAGTACCTGGGATGCGGTCAGTAGTTTTCTTTCATATATATGTAAATTTCAGTATTTCAGTATTTATTTTTATCTAAATAGTTAATAGTTAGGACTGGACAAATCAGAAATTAGGGTTATTCCAGGCCAACTGAGACCTATGGTCACCTCAATCACGAAAAAGCCTGAGGTGCCCTATATCACCACATTAAAGTCAGTCTCCTAGAACTCCACGGTATCAGCCTAGAGACCTTTTGTGGCTCACAGAAGCCTCTTTTTTTGGGGGGGGGAAGGAAGTGAACATGCAGGTTGTCAGGTCAAGTGCTCTTGTGCCCTGACTTTAAAAAAAAAATTTTTTTTTAATTTATTTATTTGACAGGGAAAGAGACACAAGCAGGGGGAGTGGGAGAGGGAGAAGCAGGCTGCCCGCCGAGCAGAGACCCCAACGTGGGGCTCGATCCCAGGATCACGACCCGAGCCAAAGGCAGACGCCCAACGACTGAGCCACCCAGGCACTCCTGCCCTGACTTTTTAAACTGACCTTTCAGAGCACCAATGTACTAGCGCTGTGAAAGGGGACAGCTCTCAGGGGAAGGTAAGGTACAGACCGCATAAAAGAGCTTCTCAGTGGACTGTGTCTTGGCATCAACAGGGCTCTTTTATTGACACACAAAAGGCTAATCTTGGCATGGCGCTCCCATAAAGGCTATAGGAACTAACCTCTCTGAGTGCTTCGATCTGGGCTTTGTAAATCAACCTAATGCTGACTTCAAGAAAGGCTTCCTATTGGTGGTATTAAACACAAAGGAGGGGCACCTGTGTGGCTCAGTTGTTAAGCATCTGCCTTCGGCTCAGGTGGTCCTGGGATGGAGCCCTGCATTGGGCTCGCTGCTCCACAGGAAGCCTGCTTCTTCCTCTCCCACTCTCTCGCTGTGTCTCTGTCAAATAAATGAATAAAATCTTTAAACACACACACACAGAGGAGCCAAGTATAGGCTATATAAGACAGCCTGCATGGACTCTGGTCCTGACTTCCCAGATTCCCCACCCACACAGAGCACATTATGGAAGTATGCTAGTCTTTCCTTAGTGAACAGCCCAAGTGGGTTCTGGGGCTTACAAAAAAAAAAGCCTGCTACAAAGCCACCATAGTCATCCTAGAATTCTCTTATCTTTAAAAGCCTAACGCAGCTCCCAGGATAGTCTTTAAATTGGTTGGAAGAAATGGTTTAAGAATCTCAGTGGGAAGGGCGTCTAGGTGACTCAGTAGGTTAAGCCTCTGCCTTCGGCTCAGGTCATGATCCCGGGGTCCTGGGATCTAGCCCCGCACCGGGCTCTATGCTCAGCAGGGAGCCTGCTTCCTCCTCTCTCTCTGCCTGACTCTCCGCCTACTCGTGATCTGTCAAATAAATAAAATCTTAAAAAAAAAAAAAAAAAGAATCTCACCGGGATTCGCAGAGGGTGTCAGGTGCTCCACTCCCCGCCCCCAAGGGCCCCACAAAGGTCTCAGGCTGACCTGAAACAACCATCCCAAGGGCGGCATGCTGGCCATGAGTAGCCTCCCACGGGTGCCTTCCGGAACAGAATCCTCTAACCAGCTTTCTGCGAACAGTCTGCGCAGTTAATGTTGAAATCTCTCCAATTTTACTGTGGTACTATTCCACAAAAGTTGTGCAAAAAACCAAGAGCTTTCTAGGGAGCTTCGTAAAACTTTCCGAGGTTTGGAAATAGCTGGAAAACTTTATTCACCCGCGCAAGAGTATGTCTGGCATCCTACGGGCCACGCTGTCTGGGGTTTGGGCCGTTGGCATGGCCCCAACACCTGCCTACCTGCCGACCTTGGGCCTGCTGAGCACGGTGACTTACCTCTGCGGGATTCTAACACGGGGGGCAGAAGGGAACACCCATGCTCAGCGTTAACTCCTATTCAACTAGAAATCCCTGTCCATGACGTACCCCACACCAACGCTCCACCCGAGGCTTCACACCCCTTCCCCTCCCGGGACTTCACTGCTCGCGGCCCACATTCGGTTTGCAGCCGGCCCCGCTGCAGGCCGGTGACAAAGGTAGATTCGGTCCAAGAGCAACAGCAAGAAGACACCGGCGACTACCGTCACGGAAGAAATACAAACTCGCGCAGGCGCACTAGGGTGGCACCAACGTTGCCGGGAGGGTGGGGAGGGAGAACTGCGCAGGCCACACCACCTACGCTGGCTTTACGCATGCGCAAAAGCGAAATTACGGCGTAAGACGAGCGGGGACGTACCCTACTCCCGGCAGCGCAGGAAGGCGTTCTCAAGGCGCCTGCCCACTCACACCCCAGTTTCGCTACTTTGGAGAGCTGCCACGGGGCTTTCCAAAGCGCACGCGCCAGGCCGTCTGTCTGTCTCCCTCTCTCTCGTAGGGCCGCCACGGGTTTCCCTAGGCGCACGCGCGAGGCCGTCTCTCTCTCTCTCTCTCTCTCTCTCTCTCTTCCCCCCCCACCTCTCCCCCCGCCCCGGTCTTCCACACAGCGCCTGCGCAGTCCTTTCCTCCGGTTCTACAGAGCCGGAGCTGCCAGTCCTCTGGAGTTGCTCAAGCTCACCCGTCCCGAGTTTGGGTGGTGTCCAGTCGCCCAGAGGCTGGCGACGACTTGTTCCGTTTCGTCGGAACACTCCGGCCCTCTCCTTCGGGTAGTGAGGCTTGCCGACGTATCGATCACTCAGTGCTCATCTTATCAGCACGGAGCGCCAGCCGAGCGCCGAGTGATCGATGCCGCGGCTCCGCCCCATCCTGTTTAGGGGGTGGCGGCCAGCCAGGTGGAGGCTTTTTCCTCGGTTTCTCCTCCCACCTGGGGGACACCTGCGACTTCCTCAGCTCTGATAACTAAGTGGGCTGGTCAGCGTCGCATCCACCATTTCATCTGAACCGTACCGTTAAGATGATTCTTTTTCCTGGTTTATAGAGAGGTCAACAAATGCCCAGCGAAATAAAGTGGCCAAATCCTTGTGTTTTGGGAAAGTCGCAGATCCTAAATTTGAACCCCCAAGTGCTGCATCCACTGCCCGTCGGTGTGGGAAGATCCTGGGTTTCAGTGGGGAGGCCAGAATCACTCCTGCCCAGCGCTGCCCTGACCCCGAGTGGTGTGGGCATCCCTGAGGGTTTTGGGTTTTTTGGTTTTTTTTTTAAGATTTTATTTATTTATTTGACAGACAGAGATCACAAGTAGGCAGAGAGGCAGGCAGAGAGAGAGGAGGAAGCAGGCTCCCGCTGAGCAGAGAGCTGGATGCTGGGCTCGTTCCCAGGACCCTAGGACCATGACCTGAGCGGAAGGCAGAGGCTTTAACCCACTGAGCCACACAGGTGCCCCAGGGTTTTGGTTTTGAGCACACTGCCTGGGGCTTCCAGGAACTGAGGCATTTTGAAGCATTGAGCAGAGGCAGTAGGAAGTTCTGCTCATACTGGGTCTGGAATCTGAGGAGGAAAGGAAGGGATTTCATTTCCTGGTATGGAAGAAAAACTCATGACACCTGTCAAAGGTGGTAAAGCAGACTACATACCTCAGCAAGGGGTTGGGGGTGGCGCTGGTGATAGGGAGAAGTGGGGCACAATTCCAAATATAACAAAGACAAGTGCAGATTTATAGCCAAGGAGCAGGGTCTAGGTCAGTCGATAGGACATTACTAAGAGGAAGCACCAGGGGTAAGGGGAATTCTACTAAACCAACTGCACAGGCCAGAGTGGTAAGATAACAAGGGTAGAGAATAAGGAATTTGATCAGATATCAGAGGTGGGGGATTTTTGCTGAACTGACCCAAGAGGATTCTTGCTAAAACTGGGCTCAACAAGCCAAGCACAGCGCTCAGAGTCAAAGCCCGGTCAGAAAAAGGTTTCAGAAGAGCCTGCTAACATTAGTTCAAAGAGAGGGTCTTTGTCACTGCTGGCTAGGGATGTGTTGGGCATTTTCTGGGGCCCTGAGACTCCTCGGTATTATGTGATTATCTTAAGACCCCAAGTAGGTGGAGATTACTATGTCTTATAGATGAGGAGACTGGGGCTTGCTCAAGGCCCATTCAGCAGCTCGGTGGGTTCCAGGTAGTGTGTTAGTCTTAAAGAAAACACCATGTGAGCTCAGCCCCTGCCCTGGAAGAGCTCACAGATAAGAGAATTTGACAAATATTTATTTAGCATTTACTACAAACCTGTACTTTCAAAGCGCTTTAAAATATTAAACTCATGGGGTGCCTGGGTGGCTCAGCCGGTTGAGCATCTGACTCTTCCGACTCTTGATTTCTTTCAGCTCAGGTCATGATCTCAGGGTGGTGAGATCGAGCCCCGCATCAGACTCGGCAGTCAGTGCACAGTCTGCTTGAGATCATCTCTCTCCCTCTGCCTCTGTCTCTCCTCCTGTTCTCATGCTCTCTCTGTTTCTCAAATAAATAAATTTTTAAAATCTTGAAAAAAATACTAAACTCATAGATTATTATCATAATTATCACCCCCTCGTTGAGCGGTGACAATGCTGAATTTTGCCTGAGACCTGTGTTCCTAGAAAACAGTGAAGGTTGAAGGAATTCCCCTCTGGAACACACCCTTTTGTGTTCCAGAAAATGAGTTGCTGCAAAGAACCCTCTTTTCCATGGGACTTACGGCAAACTCATGGATGCCCCTCCCTGTTTACCTACGGCCAGGCCAGACACAGACCCTCCAAATTCCCATTCTTTGCCTTATAAGTGATTAGTGAACTGCTTGTCCCCAGTAATCAGTCCCAGCAAAATGCTTCTTAACCAAATTTGATTAAATTCTCTCTTTCCTCCAGCCCCTGAACCTTGGCCCACCAGAGGCCTAAGGGAGCAGACAGCCCCTGAACCTTGGCCCACCAGAGGTCTAAGGGAGCAGACAGCCCCTCCTGAGAACCAGGCAGAATGTTCTCGAAACTACCGTCCCATTATGCCACCTTATCATGCCATTTCCTAATTCTTTTCTGCAGCCTATAAAAGTAAAAAAAATCTTTTTGCCTAACCCTGAAGATGCTCACAGAATTTATGGTCACATTTTTCTCTCCCCGCTTGCAGTCATGCTCACAAGGAAGTCTGCCCTTACTCCTTCCAGTTTTATTCTTTGTTAGACAGTGGGTGGGCAGAGACTATGGGAGGGTGGACCTCTCGGAGCCCAAACAGGCCCTACAGCAAAGGGTCCAAAGAGATGTGAACACAGGACCCTCGGATTCTCTACCACAGTGATCAGGAACGGGTTTCTGGCCCGTCCCAGTGAGTAGGGAGCGCGGCACACCACGCAGAGACAAACATCACTTTTGCCAACTTGTGTTTTCAAAACTGGCTTGTTGAGATGAGTTATAAGCACCAATGAAATGTTTTCGTAAAAGAAAAGAACCACAGTCTTTCACCGTGGGGCTTGGCTTCCTGTGTGTCATTGCCAATCCCCACCCCTCCCCCCACCTCCCCTTGTCCCAGGCAGCCTTGGAATTGGCCATCAAGCTGACAGAACACTTTGAGTGCAGCGGGAAGACTGGGAACCAACAAAAGGCACCGTTTATGTCCGTGTTTGTGAATTTTCTCCGTTTGATCAGCAGCCTGTAATTTAAATATATCCAAGTGTGCTGGGAACATTTGTGGCTTAATTACCAAATTTATTTAAAACACACACAAACAAAACTCTAAGCTGGAAAACAACGTTCAGCTTGGCCACAGAAGAGACATTTAATTGACTCCAGTTGCTTAAAGATGGTGTGAAACAATCCCCCTGCCCCCAGCCCCCGGTACTGAATCTTCCATTCACCGAAGAACCTAAGGCTGGCCACTTACCCAGCCTTCCTTGGGTGCCTTCATTCTCCTTAAGCATTACCACCCCAGCAAGGAGCTAGTAGCCTGAAATGGTTTTAAAAGAGTAGGAAGACAAAAGCCAAAGTGTTTTGTTGACTGGATGCTGCTGGAGTGGAAGCAAAAAGTCGCTGATAAGAAGTCAGGCAGCCTGAAACACTTTACTACCTCTCTGAGCCTCAGTGTTCGCCTCCATGAAATGGGTATGATGACCTATATTCCCTTCGGTGGTGAGGTTTGATAGGACAGCTATACATCTCCAGCCTCTATTCCCTAGTCTGTTCTGGAATCCCTATGTTCCAACCTATTAACACAGGTCCCCCTTCTTGTTCTGCACCCATGGGTCCCCTAGGGCAGTGAAGGGCTTCTTGAAACCCAGGCTCTTGGCCCATGGAGTTTTTGCAGTTCTGGAGTTAGGCTCAGGATTCTGCATTTTCACTAGCTGTCTGGACAACTCCGAGGCAGATGGTAACTGCATTTTGAGAGAGGCAGCTCAGGGGCTCACAGATGTCTGGATCGGTATGGAGCAGGTGGTAGAGGGTTCTGGAAGCTGCATAAAGCCGACCTGAGGGAGAGGCCCAGAGCCTCATGGGCAGGTTGGGTCCTTTCTCCTGCTGCTGCACAGACCCTCCTCCACCAGAATTTCTTTGGATTCTCACACCAACCACTGCACAGGCCACCGCCAGCCCAAAGATCCTGGTCAGGACAGACTTTCAAGCATTGCTCCCTTAGAGACCAAACACTACTACCTTCCCTTCCTCCATGGGTCCCAGGAGATTTTTTTCTCCTAAACCCTTGAAAGACAAAAGTTTTTTGTTGGGTTGCTTTGGCTGGATGATAGGACCTGCCCCCCTCAGTATGTGGCAAGTACTGTACTCAGTGTTAGAGTGATCATGACCAACAGGATGAATATTTTCCTCTTTTTCATTCATTGGTTCATTTGTGTTGCAAATATTTATTGAGTATGTATTCCATGCAGACACTGGGTTAAATGCATGTATCAGTTCCCTTTACTGCAAATAATGCTATGTAACAAACGGTCCCCAAACCGAAAAGCTTAAAACATTAAGACTACAGAGCATCTAGGTGGCTTGATTGCAGACAGTCATCTGTGTCTGGCTCAGTGGATCTTGGTGCGGCTTGCTTGTGTGTTGCTGGCCTTACTCAAGTGTCTGGTGGTCAGTGCTGGGTCAGCCGGGGCTAGGGGTCACCCATCACACAGCAGGCAAGCCTGGGCTTGGTACCATGACAGTGGTGGGGTTCCACGAGAGGGAAGGGGAACCGCATGGCTCTTAAGGCTTGGATGCCTCGGTGGCATGATGCACTTTTGTTGGGTAAATCAAGTCATGTGCTATTGGCCAGTCAGTCACAAGGTGAGTCAGATTCAAGGTGAGTAAGGAAAGAGAATCGGCGACTTGGAGAGAGGAACTCTGAGTTGTGTTGTGAGTGCCTTGTGTGCACATGTGTGTAATTTATAAATGAAGTGGAGGAAGGAGAACCAGGTGGTGGCAGGTGTATGTAGGATTGGGGGGGGGTTCCTGTTTTACGCAGCAGAGACTTCTCTGACAAGGTGACCTCTGAGCAGACACCTGCAGGAAGGGAAAGATCAGGTCCTGTGTTCATGTGCCCGAAGAGAGCTTCAAGGAAGAAGGAAGGGTGCAGAGGCTGGGGTGGCTGGAGTCCCGGGAGCCAGTGGGGGCATGGGAACCCTCGAGGTCAGAGAGAGAAATGGGGGCCAAATTGTGTGGAGGCTGCTCTGGCTGTCATCAGGGTTTTGGCTTTTACTCTGAGTGAAGTGGGGGCTCGTGGAGAATTTGGGAGCCAGGAGTGACATGGTCGGAGTGAGGTTTTTTACTGCCCACAGGCTAGAGGAAACCCCAGGCAGAGGTGTGAGAAACAGCAGTCACAGGGAGGAGCGTCCCGGAGGGTGAGGCACAGGCAGCCGCAAGCACGGGTCACAGATGGAGAAGCATAGGGTGGACTGTGACACTTTTAAAGACTGGCCACAGGCCCTTGGCACTGCTCCCATTGAAAGGTACAGCATGTGCCTCTCTCGGTGAGTCTGTGGGCTTCGGATTGCTTTGGCTGGTAGAATAGGGCAGGAGGAATGCTATGGAAATGTGAGGCTGGGTCACAGAAAACGAGGCGGCTTCTACTTTGTTCACTGGAACCCTCGGGAGCCTGGGGCTGTTGTGTGAGAAGTCTGACCACCCCAAGGCCTAGTGTTTAAGGCATCCCAGCCCAGGCACTGGGCATGGAGGGAACAAGCCTCTGGGAGATTCTAGCTCTAGCTGTAGGAGCCTTCCCAGCTGAACCTGGATGTTGCAGAGCAGAGACAAGCTGTCTCCACCAAACCATCTCTTACTCCACTAAATAAGGGGAAGACAAGTAGTTCAGATACCTTGCCATGGGGAGAAGGTGTTCCAGGCAAAGAAAACAGCCCCTCTGCAGGAGAGCTTGGAGCGGGGGCAGGGGCAGGGCAGGAGAGCCCATGGTGGTGACTTACAACAAAGCTCCCCGAGTGAGGCTGCTTGCACTGGTGGTACCGGGAGGCCTGGGGAGGCATGTTCTTCCATCCTGGGGTTGCTCCCTCCGGGCCTCGCCCCCTGCTCGTCCATCTCCAGGCTCCTTCTGCAATCCTAACGGACCTGGGATCTCGGAGCCTCTGCTCTTCCTCCTGTGTGAATTTCAATCCAGAATGAAAGCAGGGGAGGGAAGGACCTTGACACCCTGGGCTGTCTTCAGGGGGAACAGCCTGGGCTCCGTTCCTTACAGATCATTCCAGTCCCATCCACATTGGTCCCTGCTGCAAAGACATCCCAGCCTTGCCAGGACCAGCCTAGCCTCAGCCTTGCTGGCCCCCAGCTGCGGGAGCTTTCTGGGAGCTGCTCCCAGCCTGGTGCATTAATGCTTTTGAGGATGAAGAGGAAGGAAGAGTAGAACAGTCTGTCCTGTCCTCAGGCTTAGCTGATTTTCCATGGGGACTGCAGGACGGTGGGGAGGGGGACTGTACCACCATCATCACAGCTGGGATTTGGATTAGGATTGTTTTTGACAATTGAAATAGTTGCCATTCCTTGAGGGTTAGGGCCCTAACCTTGAGCTGGGTGATTTATGTATACATTGTCTCATCTTATCTTTGCCTGTGTTGCTAAAGACATTGATACTAAAACTAAATTTAGAAGAGGAGACTAACTCAACATCAGTCCCATCAGTGAAATACAAATCAAAACTTCAATGAGATACCATCTCACACTGGTCAGAGAGGCTAAAATTAACAAGTCAGGAAATGGCAGGTGTTGGCGAGGATGCGGAGAAAGGGGAACCTTCCTACACTGTCGGTGGGAATGCAAGCTGGTGCAGCCACCCTGGAAAACAGCACGGAGGTTCTTCAAAAAGTTGAAAGTAGAGCTGCCCTATGATCCAGCAATCGCACTACTGGGTATTTACCCTAAAGATACAAATGTAGTAGTCCAAAAGGGCACGTGCACCTGAGTGTTTATAGCAGCAATGTCCACAATAGTCAAGCTATGGAAAGAACCCAGATGTACATCAATAGAGGAATGGATAAAGAAGACGTGATATGTGTATATATATATATATGTATATATATATACACACACATATGTTACATATGTGTATATATATACACACACATATATACACATATATATACATATATATGTATCACGTCTATATATATATATATATATATATATACACACACACACACACAATGGAATACTATGCAGCCATAAAACCCCTGAAATCTTGCCATGTCATCAACATGGATGGAAATAGAGGGTATTATACTAAGCGAAATAAGTCAATCAGAGAAAGAAATTATCATATGATCTCCCTGATATGAGGAATTTGAGAAACAAGGCAGAGGATCATAGGGGAGGGGAAGGAAAAATGAAACAAGATGAAACCAGAGAGGAAGACAAACCATAAGAGACTCCTAATCTCTGAGGGTTGCTGGAGTGAAGGGGGGGGTAGGAGGGATGGGGTGACTGGCTGATGAACACTGGGGAGGGTATGTGCTATGATGAGCACTGTGAATTGTGTAAGACTGATGAATCACAGACCCGTACCCCTGAAACAAATAATACATTATGTGTTAATAAAAAAAAATAATAAAAGATAAACAAAAGAGGTGACTAAGGAAGCTCAGGCAGTACTTGCCCAAGGTCACATAGCCTGTAACAGGTAGGGAAAGATATGGTCCCGGAGCCAGCGGAGCTTGGGGTGAAAGCGACTGGTGATGTCCATCAGTGCAACGCTTTCCTGAGCCCTCCTATGTGCCAGGCGCTGTTAGACACTGGTGGGGCTGGGGGTAAAGCTACAAAGACAAAAAAGGCATATTTTATGAACTTAACACCAATAAGGGGAATAAAAATAAGGACATAAACCCTAGCACGGATCATTGTCACTGAATTGCATTTGAAATCTTTCCATTATAAGCTGCAGAAATGCAAGTCAAATGATCACATTTATTGACTCATAGGACAGAAAATTCTGAGGATTGAAGTCCTGCTTCAGGCAGGGCTGGATCTAGGTGCTCAGATGATTTTGCCTCATCGTTTGGCCTCTCTTCCCTCTGAGCCGGTTTTATTTCCAGGCAGACCTTCCTCTTATGATAGACCCTTACAGTCCAAGTTTACATCTTAATTTTGGCAACTCTGGAGGAAGTAGAGTCCCTCTTTCCTAAGAATTACAGCAAGGTGCCCCAGGAAGACTCTCACTGGCCTGGTTTGAGTCTCTCTGGTTTTGCCTGAGCCAATTGCTGGGTAAGGAGGGTATGATACTACCACTGGCTGAGACTGGGTGTTTCCTCCCTTGACTGAGAGTGGAGGTTGGACAGTTCTGTTCACAGAAGTTGGGGTACTGTGACTGGGAGAAGGGGAACAGATGCTGGGCAGGCAAAACCCACACACAACCAAAGCCCCAGAGACAGAACAATCTTTGGCATGCATCTTATTCAATACCTTCATTCTATAGGTAGGAAAACTGAGAACCTTTACTTCCCCAAACTTTGCTTGAATCCAGCGTTGTTTTTCCTCTCACAGGGCTCAGTTTCTAACACTCACAGGAGAGTTCTTCAAGAGTAAGGCCCTGTTCTTGGGACTCTGTTTCCTTTGCCCGGCCCCTAGCGGGGTAAAGGCAGATGTGTCAAGGAAAGCCATCAATGCCCGGAGTCAGGTTTGCAGACCAGTCGTCCCATTTAACTAATGCCGCAGGACAAAGCATCACAGCCTTTAGTGACATCATAAAACATTTATTTTCTGCATGAATGTACAATTTGAGCAGAGCTTGGTGGGGACAGCTTGTCTATGTTCCAGTTGGGCGTCTGTGGAAACAGCTAGAAGGCCAGAAGCTGGGGACATCTGAAAAGCCCCCTTGCACACATCTGTCCCCCAGGCCGGGGAGACTGTGACAGCTGGGAAGACTCCGGGCTGAAACAGCTGGGGCTCTCTGGGCACCTCTAGCGGCATGGTCTCTTCAACAGGATAGTGCCTGGGAGGGGGGCTTGCACGCGTCAGCGCAGGGCCCCTCAGGTCTGTGCCCTAAGAGAGAGAATCAGGAGGAAGGTGTTCCACTTAAAAAAATAAGCAAACAAACAAAAAACCCTGATTTTAGAATAGTTTTAGATTTACAGAAAAACCGCTGTGATAACACAGTTCCTAGGAACCCCAACCCCTGTTTCCTCCTTTAACTTAGTGTACATTTGTCACAATTAATGAACCAGTAGGGATATGTTCTTATCCTTTATAACTAAAGCCCGTCCTTTATTCAGATTTTCTTTGTTTTTACCTAAGGTCCTTTTCCTGTCCTAGGATAGACCAAGGTATCCAGGATATCACGTTAGATGGAATTATCATGTGTCCTTTGTGCCCCCGGGTCTGGGATATCCTCTCCTACTTTCCTTGCTTTGATGACTCTGACGACTTCCAGTGAGGCACCAGTGAGGCAATTTGCAGAATGTCCTTCAGTTGGGATCTTTCTGATGTTTTCTCTCGTGATTGTGCGGGGGGATGGGTTTTGGGGACAAAGACTGCAGAGGTGAAGGGCCCTTCTGAACACGTCATGTCCAGGATACATATCATCAGCATGACCGATTGCTGTTGATGTTGAGATGTTGATGTCGATCACTTGACTGCAGGGGTGTTGGTGAGGGGTCCCCACCATAAAATTACTCTTCCTGCCCCATCTCCACACAATTAGTTTTTGGAGGGAAGCCACTAGCTCTGTGTAGCCTGTACGCCGGGAGTGGGGAGAGGCACTCGACCCCCTTGAGGCTAGAGCAACTACAGAATTTACTTGAAATTCTTCTCCATGAAAGGTTTGTCTATTCTTCCCAATTTATTTATTTACGCAAGCATTGATTTATATCCGTGCTGACTCGTGGTTAGTTATTTTCTACTTTGGGTCATCATCCAAGAGTTTGTTATTTATTCTGTTGCTCGAATTGTTCCATCATTGATGGTCGGGGAGCTCTTCCGGGCGGGTCAGTGTGTGTGTGTGTGTGTGTGTGTGTGCGCGCGCGTGCACACACGCACACGTCCATGTGAGCATTTCCTTACCTTTTGGCACTCTAAGACGTCCCAGACTTGTTGCATTTGTTTCCTGTCCCAGGGCCCATATCAGCCATCTCTCCAAAGAGCCCTGGTTCCTATTATTGGAGAATGGTATTAGAACCCAAGATCGGATGCCAGGTGCGTTCATTGCCACTGGGGTGTAACAGCCTTTTTAACAAAGCCTCCGAAAGCATGGAGTTTAATTCTGTCGTAATCACGGGCCCACTCAAAACCACGGGGAGAGAATGTGGACTTGTCTGCCTCTTGGTAGAGGTCTGTCCTTGTCACATTGTCAGAGCTTATGAGATGCAGTCGCTGGTGTCATCTTTGGAAAGCACCATTCCCCACATCAGTAGTGCCGTTGCACGCCCAGGGATTCTTATCTTCCTTAAAACGTTCTCCATTCCATTTTGCTTCAGAGAAAACTCTTTCCATGGTTTGGTTTTGCCTGAAGATGGTTTAGGTTGATACAGGGACATACCCTACATAACACTGGGTCCCCCCACCGTGAGACGGCCATCGCCTTCCCCTGTCTCTCCTAGTCCTTGTGTGGGGGTCAAGGAGAAAATCTCAGCTTCGTGCTGTAACGTCTTTAGCGCATTTATAAAGCTTGCGGATTTCTTTTGTAATGTCCTGGCTCAGAGCATTGTCACAGCACAGCCTTCTAGGGAGAACTTAATCCTATTGTCTTATTTTTATTTTACTTACTTGGGAGCTACTCTCTGCAGCGGAGACATTTACCATTTACCGCTTACCTGTATGCATGCGCACCCCCACATTTCCCTCCCCTTGCACGTAGGGAGAACCACGTGATTGTTTTTGGCCAATGGGCTGTGCGTGGACGATTTGAAAGCCCATGAGTGATGCTCCAGGTCTGTCATTTCCTGTTGTAGGATGGCATGACTCCCTCTGCTGAGACTCTCACTGAGTGGGGCCCTCTGTCAACCCCTGTTGGTTATGCTATGTTAAACCTTTGAACTCTTGGGAGCACCTATTAGAGCTGCGGTGCCCAATTTTTCTTGACTAATACAACTTTCAAACGGGGTGAGTGATACTGGATTTTTCATTTACATAAAAATGCAAGATTTACCATCCCCCTCGCCCCATGAGTGCTTCAAAGAAAAATTGGTGAATAATTTTCTAGGGGATAGTCAGACCTGGTGAAAAACCTCCGTGGAAAGAGGCAAATGAGCAGAATTTGAGCAAATACTGTCGCTATGTTTTTCTCTTGCTGTCCACAGGGGAACTCTGGTCTTTATTGGAATTGGCCAGAAAGTGAATTTCTGTTCACTCCCATTTGTTCCCTGTATGTCCTGTGGCTTCAACAACAATCATCAAAAACCTCTTCATTAAAGCTTATTAGTCAGAGATTACATGAAAAGATCTGCATTTTCTATTGGATTTGAGAGCCAAATAGCTTGCCTTTGCCTAATGCTCTCCAGACATCAATCACGGGTACAGACTTGGTGAGAGGGGGCTCTTTAAGGCTTTCTGCTCCTGGGGGTCCTATCATTTAACAAATGATAACTGACTCGCAATGAGAGAACACCCAACCACTGCAGCCAAGAGGGAAAGGATGAAGTGTCATTCCAACCCAGTGTGCCAAAAGCTGGGCACGTGTGCGTTGATTAGTGGGTAATTGGGCCTTGGTACGGTGATTTGCATGTTGGAAACTGCTAAAATATTCACGTACTTGACTGTGTCTCTTCCAATTAGATGTAATAAATGCAGATTTGGGTGGCCATATGTTTTATTTTGATGTGTTGGTTTCAACCTTTAAGGTGTGTGTGTGCATGCATGCGCAAGGGTAGCTGACTGGGGGTAAGCTGGTATTTTAAGTTGCAATGTGATTCGCTTATTATTAAAGAACCTTCTTGGGTTGGGAGCACAGGCACTATTAGATTTCTAGTGTGAATCGTACTTTCTTCCTCCCTTCTTCCCTCCTCCTTCCCTTCTCCCCTCCCTCCTTCCTTTCCTCCTTTCTTCCTCCCTCTCTTGAGCAAGTTGACTCATATCTCTAGGCCTCACTTCCCTTCTCTGTAAAATAGGGCTGATAACAACACCTATGAGAATTTTTGAGGAATAAAGAAGATACTACGTATGAGGCATGTAGTGCAGTGTTTGGCCATATTGAGGGTTCGATAAATGAGAGCTGTTACTCTTATTATCGGCTGTCCATCTTTCAGAGGTTTCCTTAGCTTTCTGAACCTCAGTTTCTCCATCCGGAAAATGGGCTCATGCCATTCCTTACATGAGATTATTGTGATGTGCGAAGGTATTATTTTTACTAGATGCTCAGTGAATGAGTGAATGAATGAATGGATTCTGGGACACAGTGTGTATTAGTCAGGGTAGGATTTTTATAGTAAAAACGTTTCCCCAAATTTTGGCCTGAGACAGTAAATTTCTTTCTCTATCTCGTCTCACCTCAATGCAAATGAACAGGAGGCTCTGCTCCACATACGCATTCAGGAACCCACTCTTCCAGCCAAGGCTCTGTCCTCTGCAGGAGCCTCCAAGTCCTAGTCCTTCAGTCTGTGGGTGGGAAAGATGGTGGCGGATCTCATATGGGAGATTTTGATGGGCCGGGCCTGACAGTGGCCCCTTCGGTTCTGGCTCCAGCAGCCTCTTGTACAAACCTGCCCACAAGGAAAGCTAGGGGGTGTCCTAACTGTGCCCCTGGGATATCAAAGAGGATGGCGTCTCAGTCTGGATCAAGGTTCCCAGAAGTCATGGCATGAGGGTTGCCACTGCTTCTGAGCCTCGCAGATTTATACTGAATGAGCCCGACTTGATGTCATAACGGGTTGGAAGAAGGACAAAGGGGAGAGACACACGTGTGTAACAGCTGTGGAGCCCCGCGTCTCTTTTATGCCTATGGGTCCTGGATGCTGAAGTCACAAAGTCCCTCCCTCTGTCCTTGGCCATCCGCTCCTTTGGAATCCATTAGTGAGCTCCGCTATTGTTTTTCTGATTTCATTAAGAATGTCACCGAGACACATGCTCTGCGGTATGCCACTTCAGTCCTAAGTGGGGCATTTTTGCTAGATGGATCGATTCTTTAAATGACAGCATCTGTCTGCTTGTACACATTTATTTATAATTCTTCCCTTGGCAATTAGAGCCGGGGAATTGGTGAGCGGGAACCAGCTGTTTGAATGAGCCGGGAACGGAGGCAGGGATGTGATCTGTGAAGGGGTACCAGAGCCCTGGCCAGAAGCAACACAAATGGAACAGATGCCCCCAAATACACAATCCCGGGGAGGGACGTGTAAATCACGTACGCTGCCATCCCGGAGAGACAGCAGCCGAGCTGGGTGAGCTGGAGAAGCCAGTGGGTGGCTGGGTCTGGCCCTCTTGGGGACTCAAGGGCGGCGTGTGGGAGGACAGCAGAGTCACTGAGGGGGTGGTCCCTGGTGAGCTGGACCCTCTGATGAGTCCCTGTTGAGCTCAGGGTGAAACCCTCTTCCCCCTGGTCCACAAGACCCTACAGAGGGGGGGCCCCGTTACTCCTCTGCCCTCCCTCCCTCCTGCTCTCCTGCCTCCAGCCACCCCAGCTCTCTGGGGCTCTTTGCTGCTCCTCGAATGTGCTGTGTGCACCCCTCCCCAGGGCCTCTGAGGCTCCAGCTTCCCCTGCTTGGAGCTCTCCTCCTCCGGGCTTCCCTCCACCTGTGATCCCATGTCACTGCTCTGAACCGACCACAGAGGCCCCCGATGTTCAACGGCCCAACTCGGGATTTTTCAACTTTCCCAAGGCGTGAAAGCGATACGTGTTTAGTAGAAACCACACCTGGAGTTTTCAGTGTGGATCTTTCCCCTGGGCTGGTGACACATGGCACACATCCTTGTGGGATGCTGGGCAGGGGCAGCTGGCCAGGCGATCTCCGGGGTCAACCGCCGACCCTCACAGTTATCCTGTACCCATATAACCCTTCTGTTTGCCCCTTTCAGAACAGTATTCAATTACCAGAGCTAGTCAAGACTTACTTATAAAATATAGGCTCTGGGGCGCCTGGGTGGCTCAGTGGGTTAAAGCCTCTGCCTTCGGCTCAGGTCATGATCTCAGGGTCCTGGGATCGAGACCCACATCGATCTCTCTGCTCAGTGGGGAGCCTGCTTCCTCCTCTCTCTCTCTCTCTCTGCCTGCCTCTCTGCTTACTTGTGATCTCTCACTGTCAAATAAATAAATAAAATATTTAAAGAAATAAATGTTTAAAAATATATATAGGCTCTGTGTCAGATGCTTCTGGCTAACTGCAGGCTAGGCTAAGTGTTCTGCATACGTTTAAGGTAGGCGAGGCCAAACTTTGATGTTTATAGTAGGTTAGGGTAGGTGCTCACGAAGCAAGGTCCTTGTCTGTCTTGTTCACTGCTGAACTGTGCCTGGCACACAGCAGGTGCTCAGTAGAGATCTGCTGACTCCATGAAAGTTTATTTCATTTAGGGGTGTGGGACACATTACCCCCTCTTACCCTCCCTCTCTGCAGTTTTGGGGGAAGGGTGTGGGTCATCCAAAGCCCAGGTCACTTAGGGTGGCTCCTCGGGGACAGCAGCCCTGTATTCTTGATCCCCGGAGCTCCCCCCAGGGTCTAGCCAGAGCCTGGCACACAGCAGGTGTTTAATGACTCGATGTTGAATAAGGAGATGACTCAATGACCCAACCTGACAGTCAGCAGCGCTCCAGGCAAAAAAGAAGGCATCACCCAGGGGCGCCTGGGCCTGGGTGGCTCAGTCGGTGAAGCCTCTGCCTTCGGCTCAGGTCATGATCCCGCGGTCCTTGCATGGAGTCCCCCACCCGGCTCCTTGTCTCAGCGGAGAGCCTGCTTCTCCCTCTGCCTGCCGCTCCCCCTGTCTGTTCTTGCTCTCTCTCTCTGATGAATAAATGAATAAAATCTTTAAAAAAAAAAAGGCATCATCCAAATGCCCTCTTCTCTTTCCTTGCCCAACACCAGCGAGTCTGACCAGCAGCACCTCTAAAATCCGCCCCGCATGCAAGCTCCCGTTTCCAATTCCTCCGCTGGCCCCCTGGCTTGAGTCACCCCCATCTCCCACGCAGACATCCTCAAGGCCTCCCCGGTCCTGGCTGCTACTGTTGCGCCCCCTACAGTTTCTTCTCTGCACAGCAGACAGAGGTGATCTAAAACTGTCGTTCTCCTGCTCGCCTCCAGGAAGTGCAGGTGTCATCTCAACCATCACCTCCTCCGAGAGGCCTCCCTGACCACCCCCATCTCCTCCGGTAACCCAGTCCCGCAGAGAGGAATGGCCCAGGAGGAGGGGCCTGAGTTCCCAGTGGGGCTGCCCTGTCCCCTCCCCCGCCTCTTCCCATCTGCTTCTGTGCTCCAAGCAGTATCGCATTTTGATACATGACTTTATCTTTTCTATTGTTCTTCCTTCCTCCAGTTCCCCTCTTTCCTTCTCATCAAAGCAGGCAGCTGTTGCCTCGGGGGAGAAATAGAGCAGAAGGGATGGAAGAAATAGCTCATAAGTCTTTTTTGGCTTTTCTTCTCTTTTAGAAGAAGTTAGAAGTTGCAGGGATTTGAGGCGCCATGAAACATCTTGGAGCAAGAGTGGGGGGAGAATGGGACCCCCTCCACAGATGACGGAGAGGCTGCACTTGGCTGGGGTAGGGGAGGGGTGGGAGGGGGAGTGCTGCCAGGCCTGCATCTCCCTGCGGAGGCAGTCCGGCCCTGGGGAAGAGGCTGCCTCTAAGACCAGAGACCCCAACCGAGGCCCCCTGGGCTGTACCCTGCCCACAGTTATGCCTGTTTTGGGTCATGCTTTTTTCCCCCCCAACATTTAAGAGGTTGTATATTTCAGATTTCCCTGGAAAATTCAGATTTGTAGTTGGACTTGAAGAGGAGACCAAGCCAGCCCTGGGCCTGTGCTCCCATGAGGCTGCCCTGGTGGGCCTGGCATGAACTCGCTTCTCCCTGCAGACCCAGCCTGTCCCCTTGTTCCTTTTTCTTTTTTTTTCTTTTTCTTTTTTTTTTAAGATTTTATTTATTTATTTGACAGACAGAGATTACAAGTAGGCAGAGAGGCAGGAAGGGAAGCAGGCTCCCTGCCGAGCAGAGAGCCTGATGCGGGGCTCGATCCCAGGACCCTGAGATCATGAGCTGAGCCGAAGGCAGTGGCTTTAACCCACTGAGCCACCCAGGTGCCCCTTGGTTCCTTTTTCTGATCAGCCTAGCCCCTGTGGGCATCTGAGTTCTCCAACTCTGGATCATGGGGCAAAGGCAGCCTCAGTGAACTTCCCAGGGTCTCTAGCCACAAAGAACTTCTGTTTTTGAAACGGTCATGTGGACAGGAAGGATGGGCATCTCAGGGGTAACCCATGGAGACAGATTCCCCCCCCACACCCCACCCAAACTGACTAACATCTTGTCCTGAGACGCAGGCCCGACCCCAGAAAGGAGCAGGCCAGTCCAGAAGGTTTGACTTTGCTTTGGTGCTGGCCTGGCTCAGCAAAACAGAAGGCAAGAGTCAGGGAGATTCAGTGGGTTAAGAAAAAAAATGTTAAAAACTGATATATTTCCCGAGCCACCCAATTTGTAGGTGAGAGGAAAGGCGGATGCTATACATTACTCATTCTTTGGGGGTCCAGTTTGTCCCCCCAGAAACAAAAATACCATTCTTAGGGTGGCATAGTAGGGGGCCATTTATAATCTCCAACCCCTGCAGGCATCAGAATCAACTGGTGTTCAAGGCCCTTAAAACACAGATTGCCCGGCCCGGCCTCATCGTTTCTGATTCAGTAGGTCTTCAGTGGGGCCCTAGAAGGCGTCTTTCTAGCAAGCTTCTAGGTAATGCTTATGCTGCTGGTCTGGGGAGCACTTTTTGAGAAGCACCCATTTAGAGAATTGTATTAATTAGTTCTCACAATCTTATTAGGTAGGTATCTAGCATCTCCTTTTTGAAGAAGAAGAAGAAGGAGCGGAAGGAGGAGGAGAAAAAGCAGGAGGAGAAGAAGGAGGAGGAGAAGGAGGAGAAGAAGGAGGAGAAGGGATAGCAAGTGCAAAGGCCCTGAGGTAGGAACAGGATGGCTTAGTGAAAGAGTAGCAAGAGCTTGAGGAACAGTAGGGGGTGAGCAGGAGGTGAACAGGAGATGAACATGGGATGCCGCTGTGACAAGGAATCTGGATGATATATTAAGAACAAGACAGCCGCTGGAGGATGTTGAGTAGAGGAGTAACGGGGTTTAAGTTGCACTTTGCAGGAATGGCTCTGGCTGCTGTGCAGACCAAGGACGGTGCGGGGCTGCAGGAGAAACAGGGAGGCTCATCAGGACACTCACTGCCCCTGTCCAGGCAGAGGAGAAGATGGTATAGAGCAGCACGGGAGCAGCTGAGTCGGGATGAAGTCGGTGGGATTGGGAAAGATTTCAGGCATAGAGGGATGGAGTCTGCCAAAGCTAAGAAGTGGCATTGGGGCGGAGAGGTAAGGACATGCCCCTCCCCCCACCTCCTTGTCAGCAGGGCAGAGGAAGAGCACCAACAGAGATCCCCGTACCATGTGTCCAATTTTTAGAAGTCAAGTTAACACTGCCATTAAACAAAATATATTCTGCCCTCTTGTCCTGGGACATCTCTCTTTGTCAGGACCTAGAAAGCCAGGTTTGCATTAAGACTTCTGTGATTTCTCGGGATTCTGGGACAGAAAGTGGCTACCAGGAGAGACTGGGGCAGTGAACTCTGAGGTGTGAGGCCCCCCTTGTCTGCATCTAGGATCTGTCCAGGGTTAGGGAGAGGGCGAAATCAGGGCTGACATCTGGGTTTTGGCTTGAGCATAATTGAGCCCGGACCCGTCCTCCGTTGTGAAGTTTTTTTTTTCCCTCCCCTAATGTTGCGCTCCGGGTCTCTTTCTTGTCTCCCTCAAAACTCTGCTTTTGCAGGCTTAAAGCAGACAGGTCTTTGCCATGGACTTTGCGACCCCAGCCAGTTCCTAGCCCTCTTTGAGCCTCAGCATACTCAGCTGTGTATCGGGGCCACCACATCCTTCTTCCAACCTCTCTGCCACTTACTGAATGAAGAATGCTTGTAGAGTGTGTGTGGCCAAGACCACAGTACAGTCACCAGAATCCCTGTGCTTTTTCCTCTGAGCCCCTGGCCCGCATTTCCCAGTCCCAGTTGCCATGGAAAACGACCACAGGATGAAGTTGCGGCTCATGACATGTGACTTCATCACCTCCAAACCAGCCTATTACATCCTCTCCCCGTGAGCCTTCTTGCCAAACCCCTGTCTGCTGGATGAAGGGCTCCAGCAGATGGCTCTGATACCTTAGAACAGGGCTACATCCTGCCTGCCACCTGTTTTTTGTCAGTAAAGTTTTATTGGCACACAGCCATGGCCATTCATCTCATATCATCTATGGCTGTGCATTTGTGCTGTCAGGGCAGAGTTAAGCAATTGTGGCGAACTCTATGACGCACAGAGCCAAAAAATATTTGCCATTGTACTTTTACAGGAAAATTTGCTGACCCTTGCCCTGGAGGATGGTCAAGCCATGAGACGGGAAGAGCCTGGAGCCCTGAGTAATGACCTAGAAAGTGGCTGCATGGTTGCCAGGAGCCTCCATGTGGGACTCACCATGAGCAAGAAGAAAAGCTTATTGTGTAAGCCTCTAATATGTTGTGATTTCTTTGTTACAGCAGCTGGTAGTGCTTATCCTGACTCATGCAATGGCTGCTACATTGTTAGCAAACAACAAATGATCACTTCCTCCCATTCTCCTTATTTTTAGACTCTCCGTAAATGGTTGGTGTTTGGAATAGCTCAGGAAAATGGATTGGGCTTGATTCCGGCTCTCTCTCACCCTCAAGTCTTGGTGCAAGCTGCTTTTAACTATTCCCCTTCCCCCTTATCTTCCTTCACTTACCGTTGTCACAGCCAGCACCATTGCCACCATCCTGTTATCACTATCATTGTTCCTCACACACTGGCCTGCTGTCCTTATTACATTTTGCCTGTGATGATGATCATCACCCAAGGTCCTACTACCATCATCAGACACCTCTGTCACCAAACTACTGACACCATCACCGAACTGTCAGTGCTATCCTGTTAACCATCATCTCTCACCACAGTCCACCACTGTCATTACTACCAAACTGCCCTTGTCACTGCCTGACTACTACAACCATCACCACCATCATCACCATCACCACCGTCACCGTTACCACCACCACCACCACCACCACCACCATAACCACCATTACCCCTACCATCACCACCAGCACCATCACCACCACCACCACCAACCACCACCACCATAACCACCGCCACCACCACCACCACCACCACCATCACCACCACCATCACCACTACCATCACCACCACCATCACCACCACCACCACCATAACAACCACCATCACCACCATCACCACCACCACAATCACCATCACCATCACCACTACTGCTGCTGTCACTGCCACCCTCACCAATATTTTTGTCACCACCAATATAATTTAGTGCAAGTCACAGGTATTTTATCTGTATCTTAAGCTTCTGTTAAATGCCAATATATGAACATGATTAAGAAAAGGACTATGATTCATGTTCACCACCATTACCATCATCAGCTATTAGTGGAAACTCATTAATGCCATATTCATGGCCATCCCTGCCTAAACAGCTGCTTTGAACAGAATAGTATCTTGCAAACTTGTCATCTCATCCAATACCAAACTGTGCCCCAACCCAGCTTCTGCTTTTCCTGCCATCATCCCCTTGGCCTGGTCTAAACACAGGTTTCTTGTTGGCTCTGCCTAGGGGGCACTGGAGGGAATCTCCCCCTACTGCCCTCATCCTTATCAAGGCTTCTTCATGCCTGTCTGACCAACTCAGTATTGGACTTCAGTGCTTCCTGGCACCAATATAATGACATAATTATTATCACATGTTGGGAGACTTTTATAAATCTTAATTACATGTCACTTGGCTAAAAGCAGAAGATAGGAGAAATCTGTTTCCCATTACCAAGCTTTATGGGACCTCTGGAAGGCTGTTGTCTTTTGGGGACTGCCTGGGAATTCTGAAGAAAACATTATCAACCTCTGAACCAGGTCACAGAGAGGTAAGAGGCGCCATAAGGACCAGGCTGACCCCACATGACCAGTCAGAAGGAAGCTGATTTTGATCTCTCCCAAGAGCCTGTGGTTGATGGGTTGGAAATGCTTGGTGAGGTCTTCTTGGCTCTCTGCATCCTGCTCCTTCTTGCCCTGACATGGCCTCAAGGAGCCCTACAGAGGCCAAGGGCTGGGAGAGGTCAACCACCTGTCTTTACCCCTAGAACTGCACTCTTATTGTATGGGAGTTAGTCTACGACCTCCTAGCTGTGTGATGCTGAGCAACTTCCTTGACTTTCGGGTGCCTTGGTTTCCCTGACTGCAAAATAGGGTAACATGGGGCGCCTGGGTGGCTCAGTGGGTTAAAGCCTCTGCCTTCAGCTCAGGTCAGGATCCCAGGCTCCTGGGATCGAACCTGCTTCCCTTCCTCTCTCTCTGCCTGCCTCTCTGCCTACTTGTGATCTCTGTCTGTCAAATAAATAAAATCTTTAAAAAAACAAAACAAAACAGGGATAACAACATCTCTTCTGCTTGTACTTCTGCTTGTCCTGAGGGTACATGAGATGCCCCCACTAACGCCAGCTTGGAGTTTTTCCTCCACAGTCATGGTCATGATCACAGTAATAGGACTAGCATTTCTGTGGATGTTACTAATTACAACAATAACGACCAGATCCAGGGACCGAGGGCTCGATAGTTCATGTCCTTTCGAACACACCTTGAGTGAGTTAGAAATCGTCATTTCCACCGTCCCTGTGCTCTAGGCGGGGGGCTTGACGGAGATGGTTCAGAAGATGGTGGTTCTGCTACTCTCTAGCTGTGTGATCTTCAGCAAATCCCTTAGCCTCTCTGGGCCTCAGGAGATGTTCAAGTGGGGGTAATCATAGTGACAGCTTCATACAGCCATGGTGCTGGTTCAATACCTCAGTGCCTGGCCCAAGGTCAGTGTGCAGAAAGTGTTTCCTGTTACGTCATGCACTAATCAGTCAAACAAATGTATTGGGGTTCTAGTAGCTCCAGACATGTTGAACGCCAGTGGCGGGTGGAGTGTGTGTGTGGGGGGACGTCATCCATCCATGTTTGCTTGAGGAAGGAGAAACTTCTAGAGAGAGAGCAAACTCGAAGGACTGGTTTTAGGCAGAGGCAAAGGAAGCCCCCAGGACACAGGATTTAAAGAACCCCCTGCCCTTAGGTGCTGGCCCTGAACTTCCAGGAGCCCGAGAGTGAGTGCCTCCTTAAATTTTGCACCCCAAGCACTTCGCTTGTGTCCCTTTCTGGCCCAGCCCGGGGAAGAAGCCTGACTTGTCCAGCTGCTCCAGTGGTCAGAGCAGGGCCAGGCCAAGCACCGGGAAATGGAAAAGCACCGGTGTGCTCAATCCTCTTATCTCTCATCCATGTTTCTCTTTATCCACGTGCACAGATATGGTTTCTCGGATTCTTTTGTTCACGTGGGCCATGTTCATGCGTTCCAGCTGTCCCAGAAATAGACCCCATGTCTCTTGGCCCCAGCAGCAAATTCTTGCAAGAAATACATCTGATGGGCCCAGTCACAGTGTCTAGGGAGTAGAGTTACATTGTACAAACATCCTTGCCGGATGGCAGTTTCCAGGAAGGGGAATGTGTTGTGAGCTGGATGGATATCCCCAAGGATCTACCGCATTCAAGAGCATTTCTGTGGCTGAGACCAAAGAGGCCAGTCTGATGTTTTGGGGGGGCCCCTCCCTGTGGGCCTCTGTCTCGCTCCAGGGCTTGAAGATGGCTATAGATCAAAACGGAAGGAGCTCTTTTATTCTGGAACACACTGAGCTCAAGTGACTCTGATGCAAAGGTGAATTTCAAAAATCATTTTTTTTTCCCTCTGCCACTTCTTGGTCCCCACCCCGGAGCACTGCAGGGACATCTGGAGGTCAGGGCTTGTGGGGGTTTGGTGCCTGGTGAGGTAGCAGCCACTCCCAGTGGGTCGGATAGAGTTGTGAGCACAGGTGGGTACCCTCTGGGTAATCCCATAAATACCGTCGATAGAAGGAATGGGTCTCCTGAGGCCAGATATTCTCCTAAAAGCAGGTACATCTGCATCACCACCGCTCATCAGGCAAGCAGGCCCGGGGAGCTGCAGGTGTCCACGAGCTCATACTCCTGCCACTATACACCTGCCACATGCCCAGTGTGGAAGGGACAGCAAGCCCCCTTCCCAGCGCCCTGGGCCCTAAAGATATGAAAGTGAGAGAAAGCTTTTGGGTTGGTTTGACAGAAGCAAAATGAAATGTAATGTTTCGTATAATCTCGACTTTCCCGACAGAGAAAAATCCCGTGCTTTTATGAACAAGAGGCTTAAGTCACGGGATGCGTGAAACTTCCACGTGGGGATGGCCCGTCCGTCCATATGCAAAGTCCATGCATGTGTGAAAAGAAGCACAGGCCTCCTTCCCTTCCATCCGGGGTCCTGGCCACTGGGCACAGGGGAGGCTTTCTCATCGCAGCTGCCCACAGCCTCCTGTCCCGTTCTCCGCTCCTCCCCCCAGCATCCCATCTTCTGTGTCTGGGTCTCCAAAGACAGCAGACGCCTTCTCCTGCCTCTGAATGTTTAACTATGTGGAGTCTTTGCCTTTTCCCAGCCCTTGTCCAACTGGAACATCGCGATTGTTCTTCCAGACCCCTCAAGCCTGCATTTGGCGCAGACGCCGTAGGAGGATTGCCTGCCCAATATCCATTTCCCCCTCTGATATCAGAACTCAAGTGAATATATATGTTTGGTGGGGGAGTCACCAAATGCTTCCCCCACCTCCCTTGCAGTGGCGTAGGGATGTGCTCATCACGTGTAACCCCGTTCACAGCGACTCCCCCAGCAGACTTGTGGTTGGATCTGAGATTCCCAAACACCCTCCCCCTCATGCAAACGGCTGGGACGTTTTGGACTCAGACCATCTGCTTTCCATTGTGGCTTCTGCGTAATTTTCTCACTGTTTGACCTCGGGCTGGTCCTCAGGTTCTTCATCTTGAAGCAGGAATATTAATAATGCCGCCTGGGTGGCTCAGTCGGTTCAGCGTCTGCCCTCAGCTCAGGTCATGGTCTCCAGGTCCTGGGATCGAGCCTGGGTTGGGCTCCGTGCTCCGCCCCTCCCCACTGCTTATGAGCGCTCTCTCTCTCTCTCAAATAAATCAATAAAAGCTTAAGGAAAAAATAATGCTGGCTTCTCAGGCTGTTGGTGGGGCTCGACCCAAGTGTGAAGTCCATGAGGGTGGGAACCTGGTCTTGCTTACCATCCCGCGTCCACATTACACTGTGGGTGCCCAGTGCGTGCCTAACAGACGTGCATTGAGTGGATGGGTGCACAGGTCTCAGCAGAGTGAGTGGTTTGAGAAATCTTAGCTGAGAGGCTAACTAAATGAACCCCCAAGCAGCATCCAGGTACCTGTGGGAGACGTGGGGAGGAAAGGGTTAAGTGCTGGGTCTCACCCCTCCCCCCCAACCTCTCCCCACCAGAGCAGATCAGCTTTTATCAGATTTATGCAAGGGATTCATTCCTGAAGCTATGCATTATTCAAGACTAAATTTCCCAGTGGGATAAATGTAAAGCAAGATCTGCATTATTTCAAAATCTGAGCATACGGCGAGTCTTTATTAATATTTTTAAATCGCCTGATTTCCAAGTCACATGATGCAAATTTGCATGAAATGTGACACACTGTTTCAGCGTTCTGGACACGAGTTGGTGGGCAGAAAGTTTTCTGAGGGTTGAAAAGTTCATACCCTGCTACTGACCTTCCAGATTTGTGGCAGGGGTCCGTCATCGGAGGTGGGCTTTGGTTGTAATCATTTGGTATTAAAAGCGGTTAAAATACCAACGTCGGGAGACGATTTACTTTTATAAAAATCACAGTTGATTCAAACTGATTCCAAGGGAGCTGTGTGAATTATTGAAAAATTAATCGCTGTCTCTTTTCTCACTGCTGTAGGTTCATCGGAAGGGAATAAGAGAGCTCTTTATCCCATGTTCTCCCTGGGGCCTTTCTCCAAGCTTGGGAGTCCAGAATGCAGGGAGCTGCCTGAAAATGCAGATTCCCCAGTTCTGCCCCCCATTCTGGGGTGGCCCCAGGACTCTGCATTTTTTTTTTAAAATTATTTATTTTTTTTTTTTAAGATTTTATTTATTTATTTGTCAGAGAGAGGGAGAGAGAGAGAGCGAGCACAGGCAGAGGCAGAGGGAGAAGCAGGCTCCCCGCCAAGCAAGGAGCCCGATGTGGGACTCGATCCCAGGACGCTGGGATCATGACCTGAGCCGAAGGCAGCTGCCCAACCAACTGAGCCACAGGACTCTGCATTTTTAAAGGCACTTCCGGAGACTCAGATGTGGTCGTAAGAACGCTGTTTAAGGAGAGGAATTTAGCTGGCCCATCTTGCGGGGGCGGGGGGGAGGGTATGCAGAGGTGAAAGGGGCTGCCCTTGCGGGGGAAGGGGACATTTTGGCCTCGGGGAATAGGTGGGCAGATGTCGAAGGTTCTGGAGGTGGTGGCGGCGATGTGGCTAATTATTTTGGTCCGAACCCCGGCAGGCTTGTAAGATCCACAGAGAGGAGACGTGTCCAGGAACTGGGTGCCATCAAAGTTACTATCTACATTACTAATGGAGCTATGACTTGATTTAGAAATATAAAGAAATGGGACCTATCTTAAGCACGTCAGAGTTACGGGATAACTCTTACCCAGGGGGCCCCAGTAAGAACATCAAAGTCCCTTGCTTGCATTTTTCAGATGCTTGCTTTCTTAACTTAGTTTCTGGAACAGATGCGATGCTGTATTTACATAGTTCAGAAGTCAAAATGCTATGGAAAGAGATTTATTTAAAAAAAACATCAATCCCTCTCTTTGCAGGATTGCGGGCTCTCTCTTCCCTTAGCTGACATTTAGTAACTTTATCTTTTTCCAGCCATTCTTAACGCGAGTGCAAGCACTCTGTGTGTGTGTGTGTGTGTGTGTGTGTATTTGTATGCCCCTTACTTTATTACTCAAAACATAGCAAACCACCCATACTGTTTCATGCCTTGGCTTTTCCCCTTACCAGTATGTTCAGGAGCTCTTTCCATAGCCGCACACAGAGAGCCATTTCATTATGATATATATTATTTCACACCTGCACAGAGGGGTACCCTGGGATTCGCCGTTCCTGGCTCTGGAGAATGGATTCTTCAACTGCCAAAAATTTCGTGAGCCTGTGGACTGCGTGTTGGTAGCTTGGAGCTGGCCTTGTTGGAAGTATTTGCAAACAGGAGAAATGGGCGCGCTCCATAAACCCGGGCTTCCCCTCTTGGAGAGCTGCTTGTTAAACATTAATGGAACCGTGCCCGCTGTGTGGCTACCCCAGGGCTTCATGGACCAGCCTGCTCTACCTGGAGCCTTGGGTGTTTTCAATATTCTTGTTTTTCATAAATGGTGCTTTAGGGAATATCCTTTATCTGCCTGGAGAGGGAAAGGGGACTTTCCTACTATAATTAGTCATTGTGGCCTTGGAGCAGCTGTGTTGGCATATCCAGGGGCTTATTCGCAATGCCCGTTCTCAGGCCCCACCCCAGAACTACTGAGGCAGGCAGGGTCTGCATTTTAAGGTGCCCATTGTGGTGCATGGGCACCAAAACCCTTGCGAAGTCACCCCCAACAATCTTGTCTGTGCTGCAGCTGAAGATGGGGCCCGGAGCACAGGGGCGCACCCCTCACTCCTTCTCCCATCACAAATGTGGGAAGCATTTTGTTGTTCTCTGTGTTAAGGACTTATGCCTCGGGTGAGGAAAGACCCTTTTAGGGCACAGTCGTGAAATCTAAGCATTTGGCCCAGAACTTCTGTAGAACAGGACTTCCCGGTGGGGGCGGTGGGGGGCGGCCCTGAAAAAGCAGGAACCCCCAGGTTATCTCTGTGTGTGTGTGTGCTGCCTGATCCGTGAATGGGAGGAAGGAGGAGAAAGGGGCACGTTGAGCGCCCCCTGCTGGCCAATATGGGTAGCGAATGGAATGGGGTGCCCAGGCTTGGTGGGAACAAGGGAGGATAGAAAATAATGGTGACATTGCAGGTGGGTTGCAGATCAGCAGCGAGGAGACCGTGTTCACGCATGCACACATGGATGCACGCACGCACGCACGCACGTGTGCACACCCTACGGTAAGTGACCGATTTCTGAAGCTGAGGCTGCACCAGGTGGGTCCCCGGAACAGGAGCCTCCAGGTGGAGAAAGCAAAGCCAGAATCTAGGCTCTCGGGGACAGTGTACCCACCTCCACCTGGCCAAGAAGCAGGCGGTCCACCTGTCTGCAGGAGGCGTGGTTAACAGTCATTAGGAACTTGTAATCTTCCAAGAGCTGCTCTTGCTTTATCTGACTTAATCCTCCCTGTAACAGTTCTAATGTGCGGATTAAATGCTCGGTAAATGCCAGTTGAATCAATCAACCACCCCTTAGAACTGGATGTAGTTACTGCCCTGTTAGCTCTGACTTGATTTCCTGCCACTCCACCCACTTATTGTGCTCCATGCTGCTCCTAGCCTCTCCAGGCACACCTGCCTCAGGACCTTTGCATGTCTGTGCCTGCTGCCTGAACGCTCTTCACCCAACATCCATGTGGCTGCCTCCTATCCTCCTATCTCTCCCTTAGGCCTGTATTCTAATGGGCCCTTTCCCGTGGGACCTTCCCCAAACAACTTAAAATTACAGTACCCTCCCCCTCGCTTCCCTCTCTAACTTCTCCCCAATACCTACTCACATTCTATATACACTGCTTCCTGAGTGTGTTCGTTGTCTGCCTTGCCCACTAGGATATCTGCTCCTTCAGGCAAAGATTTCTGTCCGCTGCCTCACTGCTGTCCCGTGGGTTCCTGGGACAGGGCCTGGGGCAGCCTAGGTGCTCAGTAAATATTTATTCATCACATGAAAGAATTAATTCGCTCGCTTTTGTCAGAGGAGGAGACTGAGGCTCTGAGGAATGAGCTGATCGCTGTCCAAGGTCATCTGGCAAATAAATGGCAGAGGCTGGATTCAAGTCCAGGCTGACTCTGGAGCCCGGGGTGTGGGTCCTGGACCCCGGGGGCGGGGGAGCGTTGGACCAGTCCTTTTATGGCAGTTGTCTTCCGGGGAGGGAGTGAGAAAGGAAAAGAAGTTCTTTTTCCCTCTACCCACCTGAGTTTCATGGATGGAGCCCCTGAATTAGACCCACAAAGGCCCTGATTAAGAAGAGAAAGACAGCCAGGCACTTACGAATACAGGCAACGCTGAGCATCTCAAAGTGTGGTTCGAACTCGGGCGAGCCCCGCCTCTTCACAAAGAACAGGATGGTCCTAGACAAGTCACGGGAGGAAGGAGGAGGACTTCGAGTTCCCGGGGCAGCAGACTGAGGGAAGGTAAGGGCTGGTTAGTGAGGTTTGCTGTTGATTCGCGGGGCTGGTAAGAGTCTAGAGGTGCCGCTGGTGATTTCCTTCTGTCCTTTCTGGTAGAGAGGGGAGGAGGCACCTTTATACATTTATGTCTAGCTCTTAGGTGAGTAGGGGGACAGCAGAGAGCTTTTCTCCTCCCTCCTCGTCTTCCTCAATTGCCTTTACCTCCAAATAATCCTTATGCCAGAGTGGACTATTCTGAGGTGGCCTGAGCGCGCCCCATGAGCCAGCCACAGGTAATGGGGGGATGCGTGGGGATGAAGGCCTGGCTGGGACATCATTTTCATTGTGCTTTTGCCTCAAGGGATGAGGTGAACTCGTTCTCAGCCTGTGTGTGGGGGTGTCTGCGTGGACCCGCACCCTGTCGCATGGCCCCGCCCTGTTGGAATCGTCCCGTCCCACCCAGGGTCCTGGGAGTGACCTCTCGGGGCTTAGTCCACGCTGGGGAGACTCGGTGGTTCAAGGCTCCATTAGGTGACATAATCAGGGAGTGAATTAACTTCAGCTTTCCTGGCTGTATTTTAAAGGCATGTTTTAAATGGTTTTTTTCCCCCCTTTGGAGGCTATGCACTCTTCAGAAATTAAATTTAGACTGTGATTTTATTACCCTTTTTATTTAATTTATCCTAACGGTTGCATTCAAGCTGGGAACCAGCTGTTGACTTTAAAAAAACATTGTTCAATTGGAAGGGAGCGTTTTAAAACTTAATGTAATGGCTCTAAGTAATCACTACAGCAATTACGCTCCATGGCTCGGCGCGTCACAAGGGGCACAGGCGGGATTGGGAAGGATGCTCAGGTGGGCAGAGGGGAGCCTTGGGCAAGAGGCAGACATGCGGACTTGGGGGCAAGGGGACATGGGGGGTGGGGGACACAGAAACCTGCCAGCCACACAAGCCTGCATGGGGACCAGCGCTAGCATGGAGACCTGTTTGCCAGAGTCCCTGGTTCAGCCCAGCTTCCAGACTCCTGCTGTCCCCCGCCAGCCACAGCACCCCGACCAAGAGGCTTTGCTCTGCCCGCTGCTCCACGCTGGGGATAGGATAATACAACAGGTTCCGAGGTCAGACACCATTCAGGGGCTTGAGCTGGACGTGCCTTCACATTAGTCCCTCTCTGCCTTTGGACTTATCTGTCTATTCACTTAATCACCGTGGTATGTTGCAAGGAAAGCGGGCACAAAATATTCCCATCCCTTTATGTGGTCGCTTTGTAATGGGCTTCTCCTGGTAAGAAGTGGAGCCTAGGGTGCCTGGGTGGCTCAGTTGGTTGGCAACTGTCTTCAGCTCAGGTCATGATCCTGGAGTCCCAGGATCGAGTTCCACATCGGGCTCCCAGCTCCATGGGGAGTCTGCTTCTCCCTCTGATCTTCTCCCCTCTTGTGCTCTCTCTCTCACTCTCTCTCTCTCTCTCAAATAAATAAATAAAAGCTTTTAAAAAAAAGTGGAACCTAGCTCTCTAAATCTTGGATCTGAGCTTGGTTAGGTGACGTCCGCAGGGTTGGATGCTGACATTAATCCCTTCTGTCTGGCGTTAGACCTTTTAGGGAAGAAGGCTGGATGATGAGAGACCTGGTAGAACATGCTTGGGCTGGCCCAGCTGGGGGCCCAAAAGCAGCCGGCATGTGTGCTAGGGACCACCTTAGTCCCTCCTGCTCCAGGGAGCCCACCCAGCTAGACCTCCCGAGTCATGTGCTAAACCAAATGACCGTTGGCTGGAACCACTACATTTTGGGATGATTTGCTCTGCCATAAAAAGTAAAACTGAATCCACCGCCACTGGGCAAGTATTTAATGGCCCCTGACCCACGCCAGGCATTGCACTTGGCCGTGGGGATGAAGAGCCCTCTTGATTATGGTTTCTGATTGGCTGGTTACCTCTTGCCTGGGGTGGGGAGGCCATGCTATGCTGTTGTCCTGCCCTGTTCCGCAGATGACTTGGTCCCAGGGTCCCAGACTCAGCTCTAAGCCCATCCCTAACATTACCCCGAGATAGGCGGTGGGGACTGTCCATAAAGCTTAGTGTTGATGGCATCGGGCTAATGGCGGGGGGGGGGGTGTGTGTTCAAGCCCTCCTTTTCTGTTTCTCAACATTTGTCATCATAAGCATTGATGGTAGGTGAGACAGTCTACATTCCCATCTCCTCTCTGTGACTTTCAGCCAATGGACACAACCCCACTAAGTCCCGACATTCTTATCTGTAAAATGGGGGTGATACTAGCCCATTCACAGGATCACTGTCATATAATAGATTCTCACGCAGTGAGAGGCTTGGTGTTGTCACTCCCTGAGTGTCCATCTTTGAAATGGACTGACTTCATGCCCTATATGGGTATCCACCACTTGGGGATGGTGTAGGGATGAGAAGTGATGAATGTGTTTGCAGGACTCACCGCTGGGCCTCATGTGTGAAACATGCCCCAGACTCGGCAAGGGTCTGCTCGGTATTGTTATCAACCAATCAGGGTGGGTTACTGGGGAATGCTCTGGGCCAAGGCTAGCTTTCCACCCCCAGCAACTGACCACTCAGGGTGCTTCCAGCAGACTGTCCCCCATCTTCCCCACACATGTGCCTTTGCTTCCGTGTCTGTGTGGCCAAACTGACTTAACACATACACCATTTGTGAACTTTTCTTCTCTTCTCACCTTTCTTGTATTGAAAACGAATGGTTGTGGGCACCTGGGTGGCTCAGTTGTTAAGTGTCTGCCTTCGTTCGGCTCAGGTCATGATCCTGGGGTTCTGGGATCGAGTCCTGCATCGGGATCCCTGTTCGCTGGGAAGCTGGCTTCTTCCTCTCTCACTCCCTCTGCTTGTGTTCCCTCTCTTGCTGTGTCTCTCTCTGTCAAATAAATAAAATAAAATAAATGGATGGATTCAGAATGGCAACTAGTTTAATTTTTTAAAAAGATTTATTTATTTATTTGAGAAAGAGAGAGAACGAGAGAGCATGAATGGGGTAGGGTAGAGGGAGAGGGAGAGACAATCTCAGGCAGACTCCGAGCTGAGTGTGGAGCCTGAGTGGGGCTCCATCTCATGACCCTGAGATCACCGCATGAGCTGAAACCAAGAGTCAGATGCTTAACCCAATGGACCACCACGCACCCCTCAGAATGGCAACTATTATTTGCTGATTGATTGGTAATGTCTGTCCAGAGTCAGGAATGGAGATCTTGACCCACAGGGCTGTGTGGGAGGAAGTGTCATGATCCATTAATGATGTCTGCAGGGGGCGTGACGGGGAAGGATGGAGTGTGTTTGGTGCTGCCCCAGACTGTTGGTCCTGGGGCCTGCCTGGCAGGGGGGAGCGAGAACTCAAGGATGTGCCATGGACAGATGAAGCTCCACTCTGGTGAGGACAGGAAGAAGTGCCCCAGAAGACACACTCCCCCACCCCCCAACTAGTCCCCGCTGGGAAGGGCAGCCCTATGGGGATCCTGGGGTATTAACTTTCCAGTTACTGTTGCTGCAGCTGCTTTATCCCCAGGTCTCCTGAATGGAATCAAAGGCCACCCCGAGAAACAGTGGCAGATGATGGCCATAAAAGTTAATGTCCTGAGAAATAGCCTAGAGGCTGCAGCCTCCAGGAGAAATAGCAACTTTAATACAAAATAAAAACAAAGCCAGGCCAGGCCGTCCAGAGGCTCCAGCAGCTGAGGCCCAGGATGGGGTGGGGGGGACACTCGGACCAGAAGTTACAGCGAGGCCAGGATCGAGGATTTCCAGTTCTGACCCTAGCTCTGCTGTGCGAGTTTGTCCTCACACCAAGGACTTCTCCGACACCAGCTGGGTGCCTATGACTCAACCATCCACCCGGAGATGGCGTCAGACTGGTTTAGGGCACCATCCCACCAGACTGCCCCTACTCCAAACACCCATTTGTCCAGTTTGGCACCTGGGCTTCTGACTGGCTATCAACTGGACGTTCCCACCCACCCACACTCGGGTCTGGTTAGTTTGCTAGAACCGCTCTCAGAGCTCAGAGGAAACGCTTTACTTACCAGATCACCAGTGTATAAGGAAAGGATGGAACGCAGGAAACGCCAGGCAGAAGAGATGCTTAGAGCAAGGTATGGGACAGGATACAGAGCTTCCAGGCCTTATCCAGGCATCGGTCTCCCTGCGTCTCCACATGATCCCCAACCCAGGAGCTCTCCTCTGGGTTTTTATGGAGGCTTCATCACATGAGCATGACTGATTAAATCATGGCTGTTGGTGATTAATTCAATCTCCAACCCCCTTTCCTCTCCTTGGGGCTCAAGGCAAGAGGGGTTGGGGGGAGAACTGAAAATCCCTCAGTCACATGGTTGGTTTCCCTGGCAACCAGCCCCCATCCTCAGGTGCTTTCCAAAAGTCACCTCATTAACAGGGAGTCAGGTGTGGTGGAAGGGAGTTTGGTCTGAATCTCAAGACACCTTGATTGTGTTTCTTGGGGCCAGAAACAGGGACAAAGACCAGACTTATTTCTTATTATAAATCACAATATCATAGGACTCCCGTTCAAATCATTTTTGGGGGTACAAGGACCTGGCCTTCGAAATACAGGGAATAACACGAGTGTCTCATGAGGCAGAGACAAGGAGAAAACACGATGCACTTAGCAAGTTCTTAAAGGCCTGTCAGAAGGAGACCTGTTAAATAAATCACGATTATCCATAGCCGTTTAAAATTATGAGACAGATTTACAGACATTGTTATGGCATCTCCTCCCATAAATATTAAGTGTAAAAAGCAGGATGATGAACGCCTTCCTGGTGGTGTCTCCACTTGAAGGTGAGAGGGGAAGTTGGGGGGTCTATTAGTGTCTGCTTGTATTTGCATGACTCTCTCTAGAAGGGGAACCCCTTAAAGTGGTTACAGTGGTCCCCTGCGGGGACTGCCAGTGGGGACGAGGTGACTGAGGGACAAATTACATTTTGACTCTACGACCTCTGATACGGGTTCCATTTATTACCACCATTATCTCTGCTGGGTACTCGTCTTGTTAATTGCAGGGGGAAAATGTCCCCAGGTGATCTGGATGCCCACCAGGTTCTGGAACCACCCACACCATCCATGGCACCAGCCCACTCAAATGCAATGTCAGTATCAAGTTTGTGAAGAGCTCTGGTCCCCTAAAGGTTATTTATGAGGCCGGGGGTCTGGGTTTCCCTAAGAGGACTCCAAAACCCTGTGGGCAGGAATGATGTGGAGAAATAGCAGAGATCCAGTCTTTCCAAGAGATTGGCTGCACGCCAGAAAGGAAGAACAGAACCTGGGATTGTTCTAGGCGGGTTCTGCATGGAGTGATGTCAGGGAGACACAAAAGAGAACTGAGTTCTCCTGCTACTGTTCTGCTGTGTTTCTAATTCTGTTAGTTACCAGGCCTTCTCATGGGGGTTACTATTGGACTTTGGACTTAATCTTCCAGACCCTGCAGCTGCTTGGATGCTGTCCCAGTGAGGTTCCTTGGTGGCTGGTGGCTGGTGGCTGGTGGCTGCTATTTCCTGGTATTTGGGTGCTCTGATCTGCAGGCCTGCTGGGGTGGGGCTGGGGCCCGAGTTGGAATTGCTGGAGTTCCCAGGGCTTAGGGACACTTATGTCTCTGGTCTCTTTTCTGGGCCAGGCTCTCCTCTCCCTGATTCCTTGGTCCCAATCTCAAGCATGGTCTTTCCGTCTCTTCCTCCTGATCCGACCTGAGTAGGATATATCTGAGTCTTTTTTTTCCCCCCAGAAAAACCCTTTCCCCTTCTTCAAAGGCTTCCATCTGAGAACTTCCAAATTGCTTCATTCAAAACTGTCACAGTCATCTGGGAGAAATGGGGCAGAGGATTATGGGTGGGCAAGCAGGCCCCAGGACAGTGGGCTGCGCTCACTGATGAAGGAAGCATTCTTGGGGAGACTGAAACTCTCTGAGCCTTGTCTAGTTATATTGGTAGTTGTCTGTGATCTGGGGCATCATGGCCTGTGTGGGGGATTTGCCTGGCATGTCAAAGGCATCTGGTGGTGTTGGTATCCTCAAGGCACAGCTGACTCCATTTCCTCGACTTGGAAAACCTGAGTAGTGGTGTCACTTACAGAGCTGTGTGTAAAAATGGACAACACTGCACCTGGCTGAATGAAGATGAGTGTTAGCTGAGTTTGGACTTGGGTCCTATTAGGAGAGGGCATGTCTTTGAAGGGACTGGGACTTCCATCCAAACATGTACAGTTCTTTCCTTCTCCTGGCAACCCGACAGGAGCAGGTATCTATGCTGAGGTGGGCACCATGGGATTGGCAGAAACAAAGACTGGACTCGTGGGGAGGTTGTAGGGAGAAGAGCTCTTGGTCTACACCAGGGTGGGCATTGGAGACCTAGACGCATTCTTGGGTAACTGAAACCTTCTAGGTATCATGGTACCAATGCCTAGAGAGTCAGCTAGTTGGATCTCTGGGGGCTTGCAAGACAGAGACAGTGGTCTAACCCTTTGGATCTGGAGGTCACTACAGCACAACTCAGTCTGCTCCCTTCCACCTTCACTTGTCCCTTTGTTCTGGCTGCCAATCTGGGCCAACTTCCTTTGGGTGTGTGATCCAGAGTCTCACTGACCTCATGAAAACCCTGTAAGAATTTAGGGTGGCGTATGGAAAGTCCTGGAAAGGAATCTATGTAGCCTTGAGTTAGTTTTGGCCCTTTTCCTGGACAGAGCAGTCAGAGTGAACTAAAATAAAGCTGACTTCCTCCCTTCTGGTTCCTTCAAGCTCCTTCATCTTTGGGTCCCTTCAGGACTCATAGATGTGAAGAAATTCCTAAATGGGGACACCAGCATCCAAACTTATCTCCTGAATTGTGTAGACCCAAGTTGGAAGGATGAACGCGGAAGAGCTCAGGGAAGAACCACCTTTGAGATGGGTCCTACAGTTTTTCCCAAAGTTTCTGGAGCAGATGTGTTGAGTGACTTCCCCTCAACTGTCCCCCCTAGCAGCCACCAGGAGAGTGAAGCTTCAGTGCCGCCCAGCAGGCACCACCTCATTTACATGCTGCAGAAACAATTTTTGTGAATTTAATTAATCACAGTTTACATGCTAATAACCCTCAAAATATTTTTATGGGTAAATAATGGTTACTCCCCGCTGTGGGGGGAATCCGTTGATTCTAGTGTTCATTTATATTTTATTTCTCATTGTGTGATTAGAGAGTGAGGCTGATGTCTACCATCATGATAGGAGGAGAGAGGAGTGATTTTCATTTCATGGATGAGGCCTGGAGAAAGTCGGCTCTTTCCTGGTCAATGATTGATGTCAAGTTGGGACAGCTGGAGAACCCAATCCCCAATGGGGTCACTTTTACTTCTGGGTCTCCTAGTATGACATCATGATTATAATCCTACTATACTCATAGTATACTCATCATTATCATCACTATTCCACCACTACCATTATCACTGCTTAAAACCAGTTTTATCATGACCCTCACCATCACTGCCACCATTATCCCTACCACCATCACCACAGTCATCACCATCATCACCATCATTACCATCATCACCACTACCATCACCGCCATTATCACTATCACCACCACCATCATCACCATCACCAACACCAACACCACCAACACCACCAACACCACCATTACCACTGCCACCAACACCACCACCAACAACAACATCAATAACCACCAGCATTACAGCCATCACCATCATCACCACCATGACCATCACCAATGCCACCACCATCATCACTACCATCATCAGCACCAACACCGTCACCATCATTACCACCATGACCATCACCAATACCACCACCATCATCACTACCATCATCACCACCACCAACACCGTCACCAGCATCACCATCAACACCATCATCACCACCATTACCACCACCACCAACATCACTACCATGATAACCATCATTGCCACCATGACCACCACCAATGCCACCACCATTATCACTACCATCATCACCACCGCTAACAGCATCACCAGCATCACCATCATCACCAACATCACCATCACCACCACCATTACCTCCACCATTACTGTCACTATCACTTCACCATCACCACTTCTATCATCTCCATCATCCCTGTTATCATCACCACCACCACTATCACCACCATAGTCTTCTAGCAACACTACTGTTGCTATCACCATCATTACTGCCACAACTTACCATCCCAACCTTGAGTACCATCCTCTGCTTTAGAGATGCTTCTTCATCCCATCCGGAAACCCCATCCTTTTTGGGCCTTCCCTGCCCCACTTTCCCTTTCCCAACATCCTCACCCTTTCACATCTAATCCAGCACTGAATCTCATTGATTCTACCTCCTGCACATCTCTTCATTATGTTCTCATCTTTACATATATATGTGAATAAACAGATATTCTCCATATATATATTCTCATAATTTCTCAGTTGATCTCCTGCAAAACTGGTCCATTTCTATCCAGCGTGGTGCTGGAATGTCTCCCTAATATGAAAATCTGACTTCTGTTGATTAAAACTTTTTCTTATGGCCTCTTCCTCATCATTGATACTCAGCTTGAGTGTTACATAAACTATTTCTGTAGAGTAGTCTATGTACCTCATATTGGCTTAAACATTTTTTATTGTAATGTTACTCAGTTATTTACAAACAAAACCAGGTACCACTTATTCTTCATGTAAATCTAATCCACCATTCATTGTAAGATGCAAGGTTCTTTTAGAGGGAAAGAGTGCTGTCAGTTGTACTTTTTTTTTTTTTAAAGAATTTATTTATTTATTTGACAGACAGAGATCACAAGTAGGCAGAGAGGCAGGCAGAGAGAGAGAGAGGGAAGGAAGCAGGCTCCCTGCTGAGCAGAGAGCCCGATGCGGGGCTCAGTCCCAGGACCCTGAGATCATGACCTGAGCTTAAGGCACAGGCTTTAACCCACTGAGCCACCCAGGCGCCCCTGTCAGTTGTACTTGTAGGAGTAGATTTTAAGATGGATCCTGATTTCAGAGTCAAAATGTGACAAAAATTATGTTTTAGACTCAACAACAAAAGAGGTTCCTAAACAGCGATCAGACACACACGAATTAGGAACTATGTACAAATAAAAGTGATAAAATTCAAATTAGTATTATTTACTTGACATGATTGATGATGTAGTCTTGGTGAAGCTAATTTGCCACTTACTGAAAATGAATTGCTGTTCTATCCCAGGTTTTCTTGAGTTCCACTGCCTTTATTATTGTGGGGGGGGGGTGGGAGAAGTAATCCTCCCACCTTTTTTTTTTTCTAAGAACCTTCATTGCCAAAGCCAGCCACCAATTGGCCTTTATCTGGCACAAACACATCATTTGTGTATCAGTTCTTTCTACCTCTTCTTTTTTTCCCTTGTCCTGGGACAATTAAAACAGTCTTACAACGTTCCATGCTGGTTGTCAGGGGGAAGATCCAGAACGTGCTGGTATCGGGTGAACACACCGTAGTGTTAAAAATCCTTGCTGAGGGGTGCCTGGGTGGCTCAGTCAGTTAAGTGGCTGCCTTCAGCTCATGTCATGATTCCAGGGTCCTGGGATCGAGTCCTGCATTGGGTTTCTGGCTCCGCGGAGAGCCTGCTTCTCCCTCTCCTGCTTCTCCCTCTCCCTCTGCCTGCTGCTCTGCCTACTTGTGCTCTCTATCTCTCTGTCAAATAAATAAATAAAATCTTAAAAAAAAAAATCCTTGCTGAGCACTCATAAATCCCTAAGTGTAAATCGGCAAATTCTCAGGGATCCTTTAATGACACTTTTAGACACTGGTTGTCAAGATAAAGTCTCCATCTCTAGCGTGACCTAGCCCTGCCTCATTTCCGGCTCTGTCCTGTGCTCTGCTGCAGCCATAACCCACTCCTGCTGGTCCTGGACACCATGCCCTCCTCCGTTTCTAGGTCTTGGTATATGCTATTCCCTTTATCTGGAAGGCTTTCCCCACCTTGTCTGTATGGAAAGTTCTTCTGTTCTCTTGACGTCCCATCTGAAGCTCAGTGAAGGCTTATCTGACATCTCAGTGGGGGAATCTGGCTTTTCCAGGTCAGAACATTGGCTAGACATCATTTTACAATCCCTTGAGAATGCGGACTTTGTCCATCTGTGCGATGCTTAATATAGCGACGGGTACAGATTAGATGAAAGAGATTAAATGAAGAACTTTCATTTTTCCTTTATTTCAAAAGTTATGTGTGTTTGCACCCAAACTCCTGCCTCTTCCCTTGTCCTCTTGTCCTCTGTTACCTTTGCCAATGCCAATGCCAATGCCAATGTTCATGTTCTTCCTTCCTCCCGGTCCCTTCTCTTCTCCCTGCTTCCTTTCTGTCCTGTCCCTACCCAACCTCCTTGTCCTTCCAGATTCTCTCCGAGTCCCCTCAGGCTCTGTCTGTCCCCCTCTCTCTTGCTTTATTACAGAATCCCTGGTAATGTTATTTTAGCTCAGACATCCCTGTCTTGGCTGGACCCGGCTAGCAGAGCTGGGGGTCCCCGAGGTCCGTGGAGTGCGCATAGACATAGACCGTCTCTCTGGGGAAGAGAAGGGCACCCCAGTGATGTCTCAGAGAGCAGAGGTGAGGATAGCCCTCTGGTGAGCAGGGATCTCTCTTCCTAGAGACTTCCTAGGTTCTTTCTTACAGATGCTGAATCCCTTCAGAGACCCAAAGTGGTCAAAGAACGCAGAGAGAGCTACCTCGCCCCTTTGAGCCTCCTCTGTCCATTACTGAAAGGGGGTGATGGTAACACAGGGGCCTGGCAGGGCTGCGGGGAGAGATGGAAAGAGCACACATGTGATGACGCTGGGCACCGTGGCCAACATAGGATGTGCTCAACAAACACAAGCTTCCGATCTCCATTTGTCCACTGCCTTTGGAAACAAAAAGCCTTTTTGTGCATTATAGGAGAAAGTAAGAAATCTGGGTTCTAGCCCCTGTTCCACCACGGTAGACTTTGGGCATGGGGCCTCACCTCTCTGACGTGCCATTCTCTCATCTGTGATGGGAAGAGGAGTAACGAGGAGGCCAATGGGCCTCTCAGAGTTTTGGAAAGACAGAATGGAACGAGCTAGCATTAGAGAAGAGGTGATCCTGGCGCATGGCCAGCGACAACTAGCGCATTTGCTGCGTTCCAGGCGGGCCAAGTCCGATCTGCTCTCCCCTTTATTTCTAGGCCATTGGCAAGAACTTTTCCACAACTTAGGGGCATCATTAAGGCAGAGCACTTTTTTTTTAATAAAGATTTTATTCATTTATTTGACAGACAGAGGTCACAAGTAGGCAGAGAGGCAGGCAGAGAGAGAGGGGGAAGCAGGCTCCCTGCTGAGCAGAGAGCCCGATGCGGGGCTCGATCCCAGGACCCTGAGACCATGACCTGAGCCGAAGGCAGAGGCTTAACCCCCTGAGCCACCCAGGTGCCCCAAGGCAGAGCACTTTTATTTTTCTGATCAGTTGCTTGGGCACTCACGTGCCTTTTTTGTTTATAACCTTTTTCTCAAGGTTTTTGTTCCCCGCCCTGACCCTGGATGATCTCAGAACCCCAGAGATTTCTTAGTTCCAACGGGAACCTGTCCACCTCCAAGGCAGACACAGCAAGGACAGGAGTCTGGTTGGTTCCTGGTCCTGAAGTGGTCGCTGGGCAGGCTAGGTTCCGCACGGTCTCGTGGATGCTCCGTCCTATACAGTTTCCAGGATGCCCACTGGGAGAGGATGATGCGATTTCTTTAGTGCTACATGTGGCCAAGAGTTACATGGACTGGCCCCCAGAGTTACATGTTGATGGCCCATTCATAGACACAGCCACGTTTTGGGTGTAAGCTGGACCTGTGAGCACTTTATTTTTTAATTTTTTAAAAAAGATTTTATTTATTTATTTGACAGACAGAAATCACAAGCAGACAGAGAGGCAGGCGGGGGTGGGGGGGCAGCAGGCTCCCCGCGGAGCAGAGAGCCTGATGAGGGGCTCGATCCCAGGACCCCGAGACCACGACCTGAGCCGAAGGCAGAGGCCCAACCCACTGAGTCACCCAAGGGCTCCTATTTTTTAATTTTTTGAAGATATGTTTATTTTAGAGAGAGAGTGTGTGGTGGGGAGGGACAGAGAGAGTGGGAGAGAGAATCTCAAGCAGGCTCTGTGCTGAGTGTGGAACCCAAAATGGGACATGATCTCAGGAGATCATGACCTGAGCTCAACCGACTGCACCACCCAAACACCCCAATGAGCACCTTAAATATTATTATTGCCTCCTGCTTCCCCTTTGACATAATTACCAGATAGCTATTTGGACCCAATTATTAAACAGGAATTATTTGACTCTTTTGAACCTCAAAGCTCTTGTTAGATCTGTCTTGAAAGAAATCCACTCGAAGAGCCTATTGCTTCGTATCTGCCCTTCTTTTTTTTTTTTTAAGATTTTATTTATTTATTTGACAGATAGAGATCATAAGTAGGCAGAGAGGCAGGCAGGAGGCAGGCAGAGAGAGAGAGAGAGGGAAGCAGGCTCCCTGCTGACCAGAAAGCCCGATTCGGGGCTCGATCCCAGGACCCTGAGATCATGACCTGAGCCAAAGGCACAGACTTAACCCACTGAGCCACCCAGGTGCCCCTCGTACCTGCCCTTCTATTGAAGGCCCCCCTTAGTGATTGTAAAATGTCATCTCTCCTAGCCATGGTGTGCTATAACTGGCAGCAGAGGACTTCTTTCTCTAAGTAAAGTCGAGGGAGGAATCCACATGTTTGATATTCTCCATTACAGTCCTATGACACTCCTACCAATGGAGGACAGAGTACTCTATATTGCTCACAAGGTAAAAAGTGTGGTCTACAGCTAAGGTAGGAACAGTACCCACAGTGGAAAAAGACAGAAATTGTATCTGTGGTGGAAATCAATGGCATTTGCCTGATTGCCCCTTTAACTCTCAAAGAACCTCAATTTTCTTTTTGGGAACCACCATTGCCCCCTGGTCTTCATCTGTGTGGTTTGGGCCAGGCTGAGCCTACTTCTGTTCTCAAGGGGTAGGAATCTGACCCAGTTCTGGCCAGAGGACTGAAACTCCCTGGTTGGAGTGACCAGTTCAAGGGATCTGCACATGACCCAGATAGGGCCAATGAGAGCCCCACCTGAGATTTTGGCTAGAACAGAAGAGAGGAGAAGAAAGGAGAAGCACTCTCTTTCTGTTGGGAATGCTAAGCAGGCAAGATAGAAGCTCAAAGTGGCCAGGATTCTCTCTTAACCAGCAAGAGGACAAAGACAGACTGAGAAAGAAGTCAACTCTGCAGTGAGCCAAGTTAAGACATAAAGAGATGTTTAAAGATTTTTTGACCACCTTGATCCAACTATGCCTGAAGCCAACCCTACTGATGGTCTTTTATGAGCCAGAACATACCTATTTTCTCTTTAAGTCAGTTTGAGTTGGCTGGTGATTTTGGTCATTTAGTGTAAGAGTGTTATGTTAGACTGGAGACATTACCCTAAAAGACAGGCAAACAGGCAGACAGATGATCTCTGATAATTAAGAACTTCTTCCCACCTCTTTACAGGGGAGAGCCACCGTACCCCTCCCTGTTGCTTGGGGCTAATGCAGCCAGGCAGGCTGCAAATATTACAAAACGTCTGGGGAAAACGGCATTGTTCCCAATTTATGTTTTTGCTTCCTTTCCTGTCTCCTGCATTTTCACTTTTATTTAAGGCTGTGTTCAATGTTGTAATTACTTTTTTAATCGGTAACGTCTGAGTCTGGGGCGTGTGGCTCCCCGCCGTCGCTGGGCCCGGCCCCGTAAACAAACACTGGCACTTTAGCTGGAGGCTCCCGCTGAAATATTGCCCTAAATAAATAAAAGGCAAATTAGATATTGGAAAATAACTTTAAATTACATTTGAATTCTTGGGGAATTACATATTACATCTGCATTCGGGACAAATGGGCTTACCGTGAATAATCCGTCTGGAGTGAGCGCCTGGGAGAGGAGAGCCGTACTGGGCGCTGGGAGGAGGGGGGACCACAGCAGGTCTTTCCAAGGATAGTGAGTGAGGCATAAAATAGAGGGGGCTTCTTGAGGGAGGACGACTGGTGTAAATCCTCAGAAACCTTGGCAATACCTGTGGGATCTGCCAGAGAAACGAGGAGTCCCTGGAAGGAAAGCCACTAGGTTATTGAACTGGGTGATTCTCCCGGGTGTGGAAGGGGGATGCTGACATTATTATGTCCTTGCTGTGTACTGGGTACTCCACAAACGTGCAGCTAGAGTGGTTGCCAGCTTTGGTGACAGGGATCTGGGTACCGATGCTGGTGTTATCACTAAGATGACCAGTAGGGAGATACTCGGCATCAGGGGACTTTCGTCTCCTGACTTGGTCACTGAAGAACTTTAGGACTGGGAGGGCTCTGTCTTAACAGCAAGGGCTTGGCATCAGTCTGACGTGGGTTCAAATCCCTGTTCTGCCCCTTTCCACCAGGTGCCTTTGGCCAAGCCCCTTACCTCGCCGGGCCTCGGTTTCTCCGTCTGTGGAATGGGGATCATGCCAATAGTAGCTTGTCTCTAAGACCTGCCGTAGGATGTTGCTTGCTTAGCATAATTGCACTCACTGAATGGTAATGAATATAATTCAGTCTTGTTATCTGTACAACGGTCTTGTGTAACAGGATGTTAAAATCGAGATTCCAATTAGGCATCGAGATAAAATAGATGTGCCGTTTCGAAGTGAGGTGTCAATTCACCACGGGCCGACTCTTGGAAAGGTGTAGCCCAACTCCCAACCCCCTGTGCCTGCTCCAGAAAGGGGATGGACTTGAGCCCGGTGAGTTCAGGGATTGGTAAGGAGAGCCTGGCTGGATTCAGCCACTTGTGCCCCCCACCCCCGTAGAGGACACCCTTGGTAGGGAACCTTCCCTGTCACCTGCAAACAGCCATCCTGTTTGACCTCCACGCACAACGCTGCCCGCCCCTTGGTGGCATCCTGACCCATGTTTGTTCGTGGAACGCGCTGCTGGGCTCTGCTGCCCTCTCTGTTCATCTCTCTCCATGCTCAGCCTCCCCCTTCCCTAGCTCGGTGGCTCTCAGCCAGCTGTCCCGCCCTCCAGAATCATGGAAGCAGACTCTTCTAGAAGAGCTAAGGAAGGGGGAGCCCAAGACGCTTGATCTTGGGATTGTGAGTTCGAGCCCCACATGGGATGTAGAGATTACTTAAAAATAAAATCTAAAAAAAAAAAAAAAAGCAGTTTCATTACCCCAAGAAGATGTCATGCACCCCTTAGTGGTCACTCCCCAATCCTCCCCATCTTCCCCTGTCCACCCCCACCCCCACCCCTAGCCATAGGTCACAAGTAATCTACCTTTGATCTCTGTAGATTTGGCCATTCTAGAAATTTCACATAAATGGGACCATACAATACGTGGTCCTTTGAGCCTGGTTTCTTTCACTGAACATTTTGTTCTCAAGGTTTATCCATGTTGTAGGATGACTCAGTAGCTCGTTTTTGTTGTTGTTGCTGCTGAGTCATGTTTTATTATACGGATATACCATGTTTTATTTATTCCTTCAACTGATGGAAATTCAGGCTGTTTCCATTCTTTGGTTATCGTGAATACTGCTGTTGTAAACGTTCCTGTACAGGAATTTTTAAAAAGATTATTTATTTATTTGAGTGCGAGCGAGCGAGAGAGAGACAGAGAGAGACAGAGAGAGCACAAGCAGGGGGAGCAGCAGAGAGAGAGAGAGAAACTGACTCTCCACTGAGCAGGGAGTCCAACATGGGGCTTGATCCCAGGACCCTGAGATCATGACCTGAGCCGAAGGCAGACACTTAACCTACTGAGCCACCCAGGTGCCCCTCTATGTTTAGCATTTTGAAGACTGTTTCCCGAAGTGGCTACACCACTCTACGTTCCCTCTGGGGGGTAGGAGTGTCCCTACCCCTTCACATTCTCACCAGCACCTGTCACTGTCTATCTTGTGGATTCTAGCTTAGCTGGTGGGTGTGAGACAGCCTCTCCTGGTGGTGTTGATCAGCATTGTCCCCAGGGATAATGTTGAGCATCTTTTCAGAGCCTTCTTGGCACTTTGTCTATCTTATTTTGGAGAAGTGTCTATTCAGATTCTTGGTCCATTTTAAAATTGGGTTATTCATGTTTTTATTATTGAGTTGTGAATGTTCTTTACATATTGTAGGTACAAATTAGTTATGTAATTGGTATCCTTTTCCTCCCATTCTGTGGGTGGTCCTTTCCCTTTTCTTTTTTTTTTTTTTTAAGATTTTATTTATTTGCCAGAGAGAGAGAGAGAACACACAAGCAGGCAGAGAGGCAGGCAGAGGCAGAGGGAGAAGCAGGCTCCCTGCCAAGCAAGGAGCCTGATGTGGGACTCGATCCCAGGACTCTGGGATCATGACCTGAGCCGAAGGCAGCGGCTTAACCAACTGAGCCACCCAGGCGTCCCGCTCCTTTCCCTTTTCTAATTAAAAATTTTTATTTATTTATTTATTTATTTATTTATTTATTTATTTATTTTTTAAAGATTTTATTTATTTATTTGACAGAGATCACAAGTAGGCAGAGATGCAGGCAGAGAGAGAGAGAGGGAAGCAGACTCCCCGCCGAGCAGAGAGCCTGATGCGGGACTCGATCCCAGGACCCCGAGATCATGACCTGAGCCGAAGGCAGCGGCTTAACCCACTGAGCCACCCAGGCGCCCCTATTTTTATTTATTTTTAAATTTTTTCTGTCATCTCTACATGGGGCTCAAACTCACAACACCAAGATCAAGAGTCGCATGCTTTTCTGACTGAGCCCACCAGGTGCCCCTTCCCTTTTTAGATGGTGCCCTTTGAGGTACAACATTTTTAATTTTGATGAAGTCGGATTCATCCAGTTTTCCTTTTGTTGCTTATGATTTTGGTGTCCCATCTCAGATCCAAATCCAAGACCACCACGATTTTCTCTTACATTTCTTTGAAGTGTTTAGGTAGTTTTAGCTCTTACAGTTAGGTCTTTGATCCATTTTGAATAATTTTTGCACGTGGTGCGAGGAGGCAGTTCAACTTTGTTCATGCTTTTGCATGTGGATATCTGGTTACCCCAGGACTATTTGCTGGAAAGACTGTTCTTTGTCCATTGAATGGACCAGCACCCCAAATCCATTTGCCATAGACATAGGGACTTATTTCTGGACTCTCAGTTTGGTTCCATGGATGTACAACATCAATACCACAGTGTCTCCATCATCGTGGCTTTGTAGTAAGTTTCAAAAGAGGGAGGCTGATTCCTCCAACTTCGTCATCTTTTTTGGGAATGTAAGACTGTATTCTGGGTTCCTTGAATTTCCATGTGAATTTTCAGATACGCTGAGTTAGCTGGGGTATTGACAGGGATTGAGTTGAAACTAGATCCCTATGGGAATTCTTGCTAAGGGGGGAGCTCTACTAAGTCTTCTGATCTATGAACATGGGATGTCTTCTTATTTCTTCCAGTCTTCCCTAATTTCCTTCAATGTTTTGAATTTCCTAATTTCCTTCAGTGTTTTATAATTTTCAGAGTGTAATAAGTTTTGCGCTTTTAGTTACATCGTTGTTCTTTTAAAGCTCCCTCAATGATTCCAGTGTGCAGCCAAGATTTCATGGTGATGTCAGGGGCGAACATGCCTCCAGCGCTTTTATGTCAGGCCCTGTCTTATCTCAGTTATTCCTTAGAATAATCCGAACGGCTGCAGAACCCCGGGGCTTTTTATAGGTGAGGAAGTTGAGGCTCACTTGACACACAGCCAGCAAGGGGTAAAGCTAAGATCTCTGCTCCCGTCCATGACTCCAAGCCTGGCCTCTTACCCTCTGCATGGAAGTTCCCCACCTTTCCAAGCACAAACATTTCAAAGCACCCCTAAGTCATTACACACACAGTTCCCTTTGCCTGAAACCCTCCCTTCCTCCTCCCACTCCATTTTAGCCTTTGGTAACTTTGCTCAGACTTTTGTACTTTTCAATTCTCAGTTCGGTGTCACCTCCTTTCAGTGGCTTTCCCTGAGTGTCTTCTTATCGCTCTCCGAGGGAATGAAGCTGTCTCTCTTGGACAGGGCTCTCTGTGCTGCTGGACCTGCCTCTGCCACAACACGTATCCTTTATTACCATGGACAGTGTGGCTGCTTCAAAACGCTCACCCCTCTGCTTGAAGGACGGCTGGCTTGCGGTGCAAATGACAATGTGTGGCTTTCAAGACTGAGTCAACCATGGCCATGCAGCTTCTGCTGTGATCTCTAGAAGTATTGCTCTAGGAGCCCGAAGCCACCCTGTGGGAAATCCAAGCACCCTGTGACTTCCCTGCTCTAGAGGCGTATGTTAAGGGCTCTGGGTGACAGCCTCAGCTCAGCCTTTTCTTCAACGCTAGCAGCATGGGCACCAGAGCTGGGAGTGAAGAAACCACTGCGGAAATGGATCCTTCAGTCCGCCATCATTCAAGTCGCCCCAGAGGAAGCCTCGGATATCAGGGAGCAGAGAAAAACCATTCTGACCCTGCCTTTTCTGAATTCTTGGCCCATACACTTCACCCGCCTCCTAGTTGTTGCTTGGCGCCTCTATGTTTCAGAGTGGTAAACCACGCTGCGGTAGATGACCATAGTAACTGGCGTGTGTGTCTGCCTTTTCCCGCTAGATCGCGAACTCTCTGAGGTCAAGACTGCATCCAATGCCTCTTCCCATTACTTCTTCCCAGCACAGGGCTGACTCAGGGTTGGTGCTTCTCAGGGTGTGTTGAGTAAACGGATAAAATCGTGTGTGACCTGTCCCACGAACATGGCAGCCGTGCGCCATCTTGAACCACTGGGAAGGATGCGCCCACACCTGGAGCTCCAGGATTTTCTTTCTAGGAATTTATCCTTTAGGTACCCGTTTACGCTCCCAAAGGAGTACACACAGCGAGGTTCATCGCAGTGCTCTTTGTAAGAGCCAAAGTATCCATAAAATCTTTTATAAAAGGTGTTAACAGGAAGGGGAATTGTGTGTCTGGGAATGGAGCTGAATTTTCACTAGCTATACGGTAATACTTTTTGAATTTTGAAGTATGTATTCTATTACCTCTTCTAAAATAAATATTAATATATGTGCTGCCCAGTTTGACTTGGAACAGAATTAATCATCTTCTTGAAATGGACTCCATTTAAAAAAAAAATAAATTTCTTGGGAAAGGAACGTTTACTTTGGTATCCCACATGGAAAATTGGCGACATTTGCCCTACAGAGGCGATGATCACGAGAAGGACTGTGTTAGGAACAGAGAGCATTTTGTGGGCTCAGTAACATGTTCTGTTTTCTCCTGCAGGCTCTGAATCTGAGGCCAGCCGCTTATTTATTGATAAAGGAGAGGAGCAGTGTCAGAGAGCTGTGAAAGGCGTATCACCACCAGGCTGAGACCAGATGGTTGGGATCACGGGACTAGTTCTGGCCAATGGCCCGCGAGTGGCCACGTCCATTGCCACTTTGGGGTTGTGACAGTTAAGTGTTGGTGGTCCTCTTCAATCTCTCTTCCACTTGGAGGCCGTGTGCTCCAGAAATCAGAGCTCCAGACTTTGCGTGGGTGAGACAGAATCGTATGGTGTTGGGGTTTGCTGAGATCACGGTTTGCTTGCTCTGTAGCTCGGCGTAGGCTTTTCTGACTTGCAGAGTGCGTGGCCCACCCTTGGGGAAATACTATCTATGAAGAACTCTTTATCTGTATCAGAATATCAGAATTACATTCCCTTCCCAGCTGGGCCACTTGTTTTCTTCTTCCTTCTATTTTCATCCCCCCCTTCCTCTTCCTCACTTCCCCACACATCCCACTAACATCCCAGCTCTCACTACTCACTGTCACTCTGGGATTTACTTACAGACTTGTAGTCTATTAAGCTTCAAAGAAACCTCTGCATTATTTTAGTCAGGCCAGCCCCCTAGTAGGAGTCACCTCTCCGCACCTCTGATGGCATCTACTTGCATACCTGTGGGGACAGGAACCTCACTTCCTCTCAAAGTGGTTCCTTCCCCCACTGGGCAACTCCATCCGTGAGGAGCTTCTTGGGATTCATTGAATAACCCTTGCAACTCTGGCCCTTGCTACTTGTCGCTGTTAGAATGCCACAGAATTGCTGTCCCTGGACAGCCTTTCAGAAGCCCGGGGCCCCTCAAGATTTCTCTTTTCCACCTAGTCTCTTTCAGGGTGCAAGGAAGACATATGTCCTGGGGGCGCTCCTGGCAATGTACCCTGTGGTGGCAATGAGTCTCAGTCCAAGACTCGGATGTGTAAAGATGCTGGTTTTTCTTTTCTTTTCTTTTCTTTTTTTTTTTTTAAAGATTTTATTTATTTATTTGACAGAGAGAGAGAGAGAGAACACAAGCAGGGGGAGTGGCAGGCAGAGGGAGAGGGAGAAGCAGGCTCCCCGTGGAGCAAGGAGCCAGATGTGGGACTCAATCCTAGGACCCTGGGATCGTGACCTGAGCTGAAGGCAGGCAGTTCACAGACTGAGCCACCCAGGCACCCCGAAATGCTACTTTCTTTATCCATTCACTTAAAAAATTTTTTTAAAGATTTTATTTATTTATTTGACACAGAGAGAGAAAGGTCACAAGGAGGCAGAGAGGCAGGCAGAGAGAGAGGGGGAAGCAGGCTCCCTGCTGAGCAGACAGCCCGATGATGCGGGGCTCGATCCCAGGACCCTGAGATCATGACCTGAGCCAAAGGCAGAGGCTTTAACCCACTGAGCCCCCCAGACACCCCTTTATTCATTCACTTTGTCATAAGTTGTCATTTGAGCTCCATTCCTCTGGGTGGGTGGTGGGAAACAAGTCTCTGTCAATTTAGATTTGCTTTTTTGCCTTGGGGTTGCCTTTAAGCTCTGTCGTGGGGGTTGGGGGGATTCAAGGGTTTGGAGAAGACAACCCATCATCCACTGAGATTCTCCCCAAGTCCTTGGAGGACGGGCCACACAGACTGCTGTGGGACATACAAGGCTCCCATCCAAGTGTGAGAACTGCTTCTCGCCACCCCTTTGTGCTAACCTCTGGGTGTGTGGGGATTGGGAGGGGGGGATGCCCCATTTCACACTCAACGAGAAGCCACAGGGAAGCCGGTGAGCCTTTCCAAGGCTTCCCAAGGTCTTCACCGATGCCCTCATCGTTCCGGATCCTGGGACCCATTCTGCTGCTTCTCTCTGTGCTTGTATGGGGGGGGGGGTGGCTCCACGAACCTTTCTCAGCCTGGATGCCCCATCAAGCCAGGCACTCAGACTCTGCTCAGGAATGGCAGTAGCTGGGAGGCCATGGGAGGTCCTCAATCAGAGGGATTTTTCCACCAATTTTTGAACATACAGTGTGTACACTAGCATGTTGACACACTAGGCGTGCATGCGTGCGCAGTTGAACCAAAGTGCAGAAGTCATAGACTACGTATAAGTTCCTTAATGTATATGAAAACTCCCTGCCCCTGCCCCCTAATCCACTGAATAAAAGCTTCCTGTACTAATCCCACAGGGGGATGGTGCTGGGAGATCTATCTCCCTGCCTCTTTACTTGTCACAAACAATAGAGTTCTTTGCTTCCAACACTTTCTTGGGTTGTGTTCAATTTAATGCACCCCAAATGGTGAACCCCTTGAGTCAGGTTACAAAGGCAAGAGCTGCCTACCTTCCCCAACTTGGGCGGGCTCAGCCAGGACCCCTTCCTGGGAGACACAGCGGCATCACACATTCCCTTTGCATCTTGTCTAATCCTTCTTCCCCAGTCGTGGTGCAGGGAGAGGGCAGTGCTGGAAACCTTACATACCCAGTCTTGCCATCCTCACAAGGACTCCCTTTTTCAGTTGTGAGTGAAACGGAGGTCCCAGGACGTGAAAGGTAGAGCAGAGCCAGGATTCAAACCCAGATGGTGTCTGTCTCCGGAGCTAAGAGTCTTCTATCTAAACCCCTCTACTTCTCCAGGCAGCACGTGTGGGGATGTCATCATGCTGCCAGGGTTCTGGGGCCCAGAGAGGACTCATGGAGAGGTTCGAGGCAATAAAGCCACGATCACATCCTCTAACAGACACTCAAGGGCTCCCTCTGCTTCAAGGGCTTCAGAGAGCGTGTCCTCAGTCCCTCCTTCTCAGTGAACAACAGACAGCTCTTGTATTAATTCCGTAAATATTTACCGAGTTTCTCCTGTGTTCCAGGCCTGGCAGGGAGGGCCGAGGGCACAGCAGTGAAAGAGAAAACACGCCTGCCCTTTGCAGAACTAACATGTCTATAGGCAGAAATAGACAAAACTCCCAAGCACACGAATACACAAGAAGACTTAAAAAAAAAAAAAAAAAAAGCAAACTTCAACAGAGTAAATGTGAAGATCTAATTGGCTTTATGAAAGGATCCATGAATCGGGACATGTCCCATCCCGCAAGTGGAAGGGAGCAAGGGATGCGTGGTTTAGGCAAGGTTGTGGTCCTAAAGGGAGCCTATCAGTAAATTCTTAATATTGATCCAGAAATTCCATGTTATCTGGTTAAAGGTCATATTCCTGATGGGTTGAACATGTAGTTAGGTTAGGTAGTAAGTCTTGGTTTGCTCAGATGGCTTAAGCGACTCCATTTGGGGGCTGTGGTGTTCTTTTTATTTAATTTAATTTATTTATTTGATAGAGAGAGATCACAAGTAGGCAGAGAGAGAGAGAGAGGGAGAAGCGGCTCCCCGCCAAGCAGAGAGCCCAACGCGGGGCTCCATCCCAGGACCCCGAGACCACGACCCAAGCCGAAGGCAGAGGCCCAACCCACTGAGCCACCCAGGCACCCCTGTGGTGTTCTTTTTAACAGAACTAATACTGGATTGATGTGAGTCCAGTGAAGGAAATCAATGAGGGTGTGTGATATTACAACATATATATTTGGTCTTTGTCCCCAGTTCCCAGGACAGGACTCTTATTAAGACCCTCATAATTTACTGAGTGATGGGGTGATAAGAATATCATTTATTGTAACATTCGGGCGTGCCTAGTTCCTGCTGTCAGAACTTCTAAGACCCTTGGAATCTCTGGGGTGGTGAGAGTGGCTTTTGTGGGTGCCTGGGTGGCTCAGTTGTTAAGTGTCTGTCTTTGGCTCAGGTCATGATCCCAGGGTCCCACATCGGGCTTCCCGCTCAGCGGGAAGCCTGCTTCTCCCTCTCCCACTCCGCCTGCTTGTGTTCCCTCTCTGGGTCTCTCTCTGTCAAATAAGTAAATAAAATCTTTAAAGAGTGTCTGTTGTATGTTAATGAATGGCTGAAGGGGAGACCCAGTAGCTATGGGGGCTGATTGCCAGGAGAGCAAAGCCTTAGTAGGACATTGGAACGTTCAGCCCCACCTGCTGACCTCCCAGGACAGGGAAAGGACTGGAGATGGAGTTCAATCACCAATAGCCCATGATTTAATCAATTGTGTCTGTGTAATGGGACTTCCGTAAAACCCCTCAGCAATGGGGTCTGGAGAGCTTCCAAGTTGGGGAACACATCACGGTGCTGGGAAGGGGGATGGGCCTAGAGGGGGTTCAGAAGCTCCATGCACCCACTGCCCCCGCCCCCCCATACCTCACACCGCACATCTCTTCCACCTGTCTGTTCCTGAGTTGTATCCTTTTAAAAGAAACCAGTAATCTAGCAAGGAAACTGTTTTCCAGGGTTCTGTGAATGATTCCTGTGAATGATCAAACCCGAGGAGGGATTGTGGGAACTCTAGTTTATACCCAGTCTATGAGATGCACGGGGAGGGGCGGGGGGGCTGGGGCTTGTAATTGGCGTCTGAAGTGGGGGAGTCTTGTAGGATCGAGCCCTTAGCTGTGAGTGCACTAACCGTGGGTAGTTAGCCTCAGAATCGGACTGAATGGTAGGACGCTGAATTGTAGGACACCCAGGTGGTGTCTGCAAGAGTTGGAGAATTGGCTGTTGGTATGGAAAACACGCCCTACACCTTGGTGTCCGAAGCATTTGGAGTGAACACGGGGGTGTGTGACAGCTGGCCAGGGAAAAGTCTCCCTCAACAGTGACTTTTGGGCTGAGACCAGCTGTGGGGAAAAAAAAAAAAAAAAAATCCCGGCACAGTGTCCCAGGCTGGATGGAACAGCAAGTAGGGTGACTCCGAGGAGGCCACAAGCTGGATGGGCGGGAGGGACGGAAAGAAGCCAGGTGTGGCCAGAGGGTAGCACAGAGTAAGGAGAGGATGGAGGGCTGCAGAGGCTAGATCATGGGTGTCTCAGTATCAGTCACTGTCCAGACAGGTTACAGGAGGTACACTTTGGGAATTTGATATAGGGACTGGTCCAGAGGTCTGGAACCTGGTTCCAGAGGGGGGAAGGGTTGAAGGATATTAATGCAAAGTGACAAACAGCCTGGGATCAGCAGCCGAGGCACCCTGGTGGTCACCCCTAGTCCTGATGGGGGAACCCGGGCATTGTTGTACCTATAGGAGGCCCCTTGAAGCTTCCATCAGAGGGACCTGGTCACTGCCCACCCTCAGACAAGCAGAGAGGATGCAGGCCCCCACCTCTCTCTCTTCCTGCCCCCGATCTGCTCGCACTCCCTATTGGACAAGTGCCCCAGAAGCCAGAGGGCAAAGGGGATGTAGACCTTCAGATCTGCCTTTGGGGCACCAAACAGGTGGACAGGGATGGAGAGTGATCTGGAGGACAAACAGAGAATGCCCAGCACAGCAATGGAAGCCTATTATTCTGAGTTCAAGGAGAAGCAACCAGGGGGTGTAAACTGGGGAGTGACCTGATTTGGAAGTCCGCTGGCCTCTCTGGCTGCTCTCTGGGGAGAGGGTATGGTGGGGAAGGGGCAGTGCAGGACAAGGAGAGCAGTTTGGAGGCTGTTCTTGTTGTCCAGGTGGGGGAGGACGGTAGCTGGGACCAGGGATGGCAGAGGGAGGGGGGACAGAAGAGCCTGGGATCAGGGCTATACTCTGATCGGAAATGGCCAGGGACTGCCAGTGGATTGGATGGGGTGAGGGGTATGGTCACATGAGGAAGGAGCCTGAGGAAGAGAATAATGGGGGACTTAAAGTTCGGGAAGTGAATGACTACGTATGTGTGTGTGACACCCTCTGGATTTATCCCACCCTCGCCACTTTATAGGGAAAGGAGACTTGGATGACATCCTTAGGAGAATGCTGTGTGGCAGTTGTTTTTATAACAAGTGAAGAATTCACACATCAGAGAGGTTAAGACATCTGCCCATGATCACACAGCAAGTAGGTGCAGATGGGGATTTGGACCCGGGTCTGTCTGATTCACAAATACCCTGAGCGGAAGGACTTTGGTGGGGTCTCTTGCCTTCCATGTTAGCCACAAACTGGGGCTTGTGCCACTGCCTTTAAGACAGAGATCTGCCCTCAAGATAGTCTGCAAGCACACCACCAACATGGCCAGCTGTGGCATGCAGGATTTTGGGCATAGAAGCAGCCCCAGCAGAAGTTATTTGTTTTTTTATTTTTTATTTTTTTTAAAGAATTTATTTATTTATTTGACAGACAGAGATCACAAGCAGGCCGGGAGGCAGGCAGAGAGAGAGACAGGAGGAAGCAGGCTCCCTGCCGAGCAGAGAGCCCGATGCTGGACTCGATCCCAGGACCCTGAGATCATGACCTGAACTGAAGGCAGAGGTTTAATCCACTGAGCCACCCAGGCACCCCATGTTTTTTTTTTTAAACTACTATTATTATATAACTGGGGAACAAGGAAGGAAACCAACATTTATAAAGCTCATTCATTCATTTATTCATCCTCTAATTAAAAAACCCATTCCTGAATTCCAGTTTTCTTGCTGGACAGGTTAATTGGATTATCTCATTTTATTCCCAAAATGAACAACCCAGCCAAGATAAGCATTCTGCTTTACCCCTTTTTGGTGGGCCTCAGGAAACGGGGGCGCAAAGAGGGGAGTGATTTGCTCAAGGTAACACACCAACCTCTTATACCTTCCCTAAAACTTCCCACTGAGTCTGAGGCCAGCTGGGTGTCAGACTGTAGGGTCCGGAAATCGGGGCACCTCTGTTCAAATCTTAGCTCTCCTTCGAGAGAGGTGTGGCCTCAGTTTCCACATCTGTGAAATGGGGCTAGCAATAGTATCTGTCTGAAAGGATGTTGCTGGGATTGATGGAGATGAGGTATACAATGGAACAGAACAAGGGCTCAGTGACCTTGACCATCACTGTGATCTTCCTTCCTGAAACCAGTGTGAGGCACAGATGCCTCTTGGGGGACTTGGCAGCCATCTCTGAGCTCCCTTCGCCAGCCGGCATCAGAGCTGCAGGTGCGGGGACAGCTGCAGACGTTGGCACACATGTCGGAATTTGATAGGTATGGTGGTAAAGGTGGGTTCACCCAGTGACAACAGGGTCCCCCACCCCAGCCCCTTCTAGTGAATCACCTCCTTTCTGTCTCATTTATTCCCAGCACTTCCTAGGATCCAGAATCACCTTGTGCAACCCTTGGTTGACTTCTTTGTTGCTTGCCTTCATCACTAAGTACATGGTCCACCACTGTCCCTCGCTGTCCGGCACAGAGCCCAGCACCTGCAGGCAGTGGGGAAATGGCGACTGAATGCAGGAATGAGTTGTCGGGTGGAATGAAGCCCCACGCGTCCCGTGCCATGCCTCTGGGCACGGAGGAGGGAGGCAGGAGATAGATGGGGAGGGATTACGTGGGCTCAGCCTCTGAGCCCCCCCCCCCCAAGCCTGCACACGGCACCCTGCACACAGCCTGTGTCATCAGGACAGCTGATAGGTACTGCACCCTGGGGACCACCTCGGAGACTGGCTCCTGGCACTCCCCTACCAGCTGCGCAGCTGTATGAGGTCAGTTCCCAGAGTTCTAGGGGGGATTTCAGGGGTAAGTGTGGAATGAGGGTCTAGGCAGCAGACTGTAGACACGTGGCCTTGGGTAAGCCTCTGGAGGCCTCAGTGTCTTTATTGGTAGGACGGGGACAGTCACAGCGACTACTTTCAGCAGAGCCCTTTAGACAGTGAGCTCTGGATGGGCCTTCATGGCTTAAAACCCGGGCGTCGCCCCATACTGGCTCTGCGTCCTTAACTCCTCTGGGCTTCAGTTTCCTCTCCGCCAAGTGGGGATGATGGCTTCCGGCAGATAAAATGAGCCTATGTATTAAAAGTGCCTGGCAAAGAGCAAGCCCTCGGTCAATGTCAGCCACGCCCTTTTCGAGGGTCCAGGATGGAGCCCACCCGCCAGGCCTGGACGCTGCTCCTCCAGGGGACCCTTTCTAAGCGGCGCCTGCACCTTGCGGCCGCTGGGCTGCAGCAAAGAGCTTCCCTCTACGCTTCAGACGTGACTCTGAAAAACAGGGAAAAACCTTCTTTGGATTGTTGCCCGAGGCAGACAGTTTAAATTAACTTAAACCATTTCCTGCTCCCACCCCCATCTCGTTATCCTTTTTCACGGAGGCGAGAAAGAGAAAACCTTTGCAGGAGAAGCCACGGGAGACGCTTCTCCCTCTCTTCCCTCCAGCGGATGCCAGACCTGGAGATGCTAAAGTTTGCAGCCGGCGCGCCGCGGCGGGTGCGCGGGCCGGGGCAGCCGGGGCCGGTTGCTAGGGAACGCGCGGGCGGCGCGCGGGGCGGGGCGGGGCGGGGCGGGGCGGGGAGGCGCGCGCGGTCTCCGGAGAGGGTGCTGCAGTGCCGCGCGTCGCCGCTAGGGTGCAGCAAGGCCCCGCGGATGCCCGGCGCCCGCTCCCCGTCGCGAATGCCGAGCACGTCCCGGCCAGGCGGCGGGATGCAGGCGCTGGCGGCGGCTTGGCGACCCTGGGCGCGGCTCTGGGCCTCTGGGGCGGAGGGCGTCGGCCTGAGACCTTCTAATCCCGACCTTCAGCTCCGGCGGCCCTGGTCCCCTAGGATCAGAGCTCGCCCAGGGCAGCAGCCGGCCGCCCTTTCGTCCCCGTTCATCTCTCCGGTAATTCATTAACTCATCCTCTCTCTTCATTCCTTCAACCCCTCCCCACACTACTATTCCTCCCTGACTTCTTTTTTTCCCTTCCTCCCTTCCTTCCTTCTTTCCACCCACCACCCATCCATTCTTCTAACTTCGTTCCATCTGTCCGTCCATCCATCCATCCTTCCCCCCAAATCCCCCCCCCCCCTTCGTCCTCTGGATCCTGGAGTCAGAAGAACCTCAGACTCGCCTGCCAGTCACACTTCTCTGCCTCCCCCCTCCCGTCTCCGGGCAGTGAGGACACCAGGGCCAGCCTCACTCACGGGCCGCTGTGAGGGTGTAGTGACCCTCTGCAGAGCAATCTTGCAGAAAGCCTGGCACCCAGTGAGTGCCCCATGCTGGAGCCGGCACCTCACTCTGCTTCTCCACTCCTGTGGCACTTTAGACCCACCTGGGGGACCTTTTAAAACAAAGCTAGGAGGCACCTGGCTGGCCAGTAAGGGGAGGATCCCACTCTTGATCTCCGGGTTGTGACTATGAGCCCCATCTTGGCTGCAGAGATTACTTACAAAAGTAGATAAATTAAAGTTTAAAACAGTGCTGATTCCTGAGCCTCTCCGGAAACGCTGGTGGGACCCAGACATTGGTACCTCTGCGAGCTCTGTAGATGAGTGGAGACTTGCTAGGAAGACTATTTGATGGAGGGCAACTAGTGCTCGGCTCTGAGACAAACTGGGGGTGAGGTGGGGGGAGTGGGGACTTCCTCTGTCACCTGTCTCCTCTCCTCCCGCTCTCTGGTTCCTGAGACTCCAGCCTCTCTCCCCTCAAGGAATCAAGTACAAACACACCTGCACACCATTGCACACCAGCTGACAGGGTCACCAGCAAAATGCAACCCCCTGACCTTCCCATTTCTCTGGGATCGGCCCCTCCAGCTGCCTAGTGGTCCTTCTCTGAGAGACTGCTTCCTGGGAAAGACTGCTTCCCCGTGAGAGGGGAAATAGTAAGGGGTTTGGGCCCAGGAACACCCATTCAAAGGGAAAATGTCCCACTTCCAGCCTCACTGACCCAACGTGTAGAGGAAGCTTGTAAACTTTGCCAAAACACCTCCACTGACACTCTTTGTCTGGCGCACATAGAGTTAATTTTCTTCTTAAGAAATGGTTGTCAACCTTAAAGAGCTGGCAGATTTCTGACAAAAATGGGGATTTTCACCTTGTCTTGAAAAACAAGAGCTCTGGCAACATGCCAACAACCCTCCCACCCGCCCAACTCATTACCCCCACCTCCACCCTGTGTATCTGGCACCAGTGGGCTAGAGCGAGGAGGGAGGTGGGGAGCTCTGCCAGGACTCTTTATTTCATGGATGAGGAAGCTAGGGCCCAGAGAGGGCTATGCATGTGGCAAAGGTCACAGCAAGTGTTCGGAGGTGCCTGGATCAGATAGCAGAGACACAGACAAGTGATTAGTTCTTATGAAGGTCTCTTCCGGGGAGAGACCTGAATGGAGAGGAGCCTGAAAATCATGAGAAGAAGATGGGGTTTCTGGGACTCTACCCTCTGAAAGAAGAGATGCCTTGGGGAGTGCAGTTATTCGTTTCCAGGTGGGAAGGGTTCTCCATGGGCCTTTAGGAGGCCATCATACATCACAGCCAGAGTGGGTCTGGCACAATGCAAAGTGTGTCCCGTGTGGCACCCCTCGAACAGCCCAAAGACACAGACACGTTCATAACTCTCCTTTTGATAAGAAACGAAGGCTCAGAGGGGCTTAGCAGATTGCCGAGTGTCACTGTGCCAGATTTTACTACTGGCGTGACTGTTTGGCTTTTTTCTCCTTCCTGAGGACCCACAAAAGCAAGTTTCTGAGTTCCTTGCCTTTGGGCAGGGCCATTGGACCCATTCTGGCAAATGAAATGTGGAGTGGAGGTGATTGGGTGCCTGTTCTGGGCTGAAACTGGGAAAACCCTTCTGTAATTATGGAATCTGTTGCTCTCCACCTGCCCATCCATCCACATGGCTGAAGACCAGGCTGTGTTGAGGGGTTGGGACCACAAGTTCGAAGCAGTTAGCACAAGGAGGACAGTCGCCCTGCTAAGTCACCCTGACCTTGAGTAGATATGCATAAGACTAACTTTTACTGGAGTAAGCTGCTGAGATTTGGGGGCTGTTTGTGACTGTGGCAGATTCCAGCCAACCTTAAAGAATACATCACAGAGCTAGGAACTGGAGTGGTTGGGATTTGAAGCCACACCTTTCTGACCAAAGACTCTTACCTATTACTTTAGAAGCAGAATCAGTAAGGGGGGGGAGGGGCACAGAGTCCAAAGACACCCGTGTCCCCCTCTACACACATTTTAACCTTTCTGAAATTAGGGTCTGTCTTAGAATCCACAGTGTCTCGCAACTGTCGTTGGCTTGGTGACAGTGACACGGTTGCCCGAGAACTTCTGGCAAGACTAAAAAAAAAAAAAATAGTACTAGCATCAAAACTCAAAGAGTCAGTGTCTACTTGAAACAAAATCTCTGGGACAAGGTGGCATGCTCTTTTAAGAAGTGTCACACCACCCACACTCTTGATGTCCCAGAAGAGGACATTGTGTGAAAAACGCAAACATCAATGAGTCTGAGATGAAAAGAGATTCACAAGAGTTGGACTCTGCATGGGAAGATGTTTTAGGCTAACTTGACCAGTTTATTTTGCTGAAATTTTCCATTTTATATGTGCACCGGGGTGATAGAGGATAAAAATCTATGTCTAAATAAGTCTAAGTGAGCCCTTTCAATAGATGGAAAATAAAAATGCAGAGTGATAATAAAGCATCATGTCTTGGTTTAATTGGCAGTGTTTTTTCTTTCTTAGTGGGATATAAAGATGCCCCCTTCAATCGATGGCATCTTATATTTGTGGGAATTTAGTCTCCATGGATCCCAGCAGGTAAAATTGGCACCATAGGCCCCTGCAAAGTCTACACATGTGGAGGACTTGGCACCATCCGGGGGGGCCCCATTTTGGGGGATCTCTTCTGTGCCCCAGGAACAAAGCCCCAGCTTTGACTTTCTTCTCTGAAGATTCTCTTTCGGACAGCTTCTGGTTTATGGCTGCTCAGTGGTGCTGATAAGAGTTCAGGAAAAATGCAGGCTCCACAGAGGGAAGGAGGAATCCTCAGAATGTAATGAAGACCAAGAGAGAGGGCTCCCCAGGCCCCTTCCAAGGAAATCAAGGGAAATTTCTGGAATGAAGATGAAGATACCTGGTGTCTTTCTCTGTCTGTCTTCCTTAGTGTCAGGGACCTGGGCTGTGACCGTGGCTCAGACAGTGACTCTGCAAGGATAAGACCTGGGGAAGGGAGCTCTGAAAAGGAAAGGGGCAGGATCTACTAATTCCAGTCCTTTCCTCTCCTCATCCCTGTTCCCTGTTGTCCCCGCCAGCGTCCCCGTCTCTGATTGTATCGGTGAGGGGAGGCTGGGTCATGAAGCGGTAACAAACATTCCCACATCTCAGTCAGTGGCTTGTGACCGCAAAGATTTCAATTTCTGTCATGTTTCTGCCCTTCACAAGCCCCTCTTCATATAGGAATCTGGTGGACAGAGAATCCACCATCTGGGACATCCCAGACTGTCTACTCAGCGACATCTATTACTTCTGCTCATACATCATGGCTAACCCAAGTCATATGGCCACAGCTCATATCAAAGGAAATGCAATTTTACCATGTAACCAGAAGACTGAGGGATGGAATATTTCCAAAATGCCCTACTGACTGTCATATTAACCGCATCCCCATTTCTTTCCAGGACCATATCTGTAACTTCTCTCATTGCTGGCCACGCTCTATCCCTCACAGTCTCCACATCCCTATCACGTGCCTACGAGAAGCTTCTGAGACCCTGAGTCCTGGGATTTCCTTCTGGAAATGTAGACCAGTCTCTGTTCTTCTCCTCTGACACCTGCCACATCATACGCTTATTTCCGTGGCTGATCGCCCCACTGGGCTGTGAGCTTTCATTCTACAGGACGGTGGCAATTCATTCTGTGCCCCCTGTGCCAAACACAAAGCGTGGCTCAGAGGAGGTGAGCATTTGGAATAAGAATGGGCAATTAAATGAAAAATACAATGAGCCTGTGAAAGAAGAAAGTTCTAATGCAGAGGAGTCCATGTGTCCGTACAGCCCAAGCTGGAATCCTGCTCTCTGACTGTAGACTGGCACTGTCAGAAATGCCCAGGGGTCTCAGAGTGTGTGTGTGTGTGTATGGAATGTGTGGCGACCCTGGATTTTGGACACATCCTTAGGAGCTGAGCTGTGGCCTGGTTGAAAAAAGGCAGGTTTGGGTAGGTGGATCTCCATGTGTCATCTCATTCCTAGATTACTGAGAAAGACTATCACCAGATCAACTGTTTGATCTAGACCAATGGTTCTCAACCTCCCTACCCCTGCTCCCCCAAAGCAAATGGGATCCACATGAGTGCCTTGTTATGGGACATACGCAGCCTATGATCAGAAGCACAGACAAAGCAGAGCCTAGGTTTTATGCAATCTCCAGGAACCAGCTGTGTATCCACTGCTTTCTTTGTCTGCAAGGAAACTGATCTGAAAGTGTTGAGAGAAACTTTTGGCCGCAGGCGCTATTTATAGAACCAGTTAAAACGTCTTTTGCAAACAAAAGGGAGTTTGTTTATTTATCCAAAAGGTTCAAGGTAAATGACTTCAGGCACACCTGCATCAAATGATGTGGCTAGGTGTCCTCTGACGAGGTTCCTCTGTTCAAAAGAACACACTGACATTTTTGAGCATTTGCTCTCTTCTGGGAACTATGCTAACACGTTGCATCGTGTCCCGTCACATTTAATCCTCACAACCCTACGAAGTAGGTGCTATTATAAATTACGTGACGCAGTTGAGGAAACGAAGGCTCAGAGATGTTTAGTAACGTGCCCAAGGTCACACAGCCAGTAGGTAGGAGGCAGAGGCAGGACTCCATTGCTGTCTGACTCTGGCTTCCCTCTTAGTTGTCACGTTCCTGCTTCCAGCTTGAGATACGTATCCCACTACATCCCTGACTCTTCCGCTCAGATTCCAGGAGGCAGGTTCCCTGAGGGGCATCGTTTCAGTCCTTAGGAGCTCCAGGACTAGAGATGTTGTCACGTGTCCTCCGCCCCCTTTCTGCAAGAAGCCCTGCCCAGCCCTTTCCACCTTCTACTGACATCGCCGGTAGTGGATGACTCCACCCCTTCATTTCCCTGCCATGGCTGATTGGAGCAACAGTTGCCACGTGACGCAAGAGCTGCCTATCCATAGGCTGGCCCACCACCTATCACAGTGTGGCTTGGATGGGCTTCACCAATCAGATTCTCTCCGGCTATTTAAGCTCAGACTCAAGGAAGTTCCGGTTGGTGGTGGTCGTCGAACTCAGACGCGAAGATTCAACTGGGCGTTGAATCGTTGGAGCGGCTGTTTTGGACAGCTGAGGCCCAGAGGAAGCCAGGCGGCTGACACGGGAGGTCTCGGCCGCTGCAGAAGGCAGAGCAGCCCCGCCAGGAAGGAGCGGCTTTCTGAAGGTGAGCAGCTGTCTCTGCTTTGCCCTTTCGTGCTCAGTACCAGCCCTTCCTGCTACTCTGGGATGCTTCCCACAGCCGCCTGTGGAACGGAAGCCGGGATCTGTCGGGAGACGTGGACTCTCACCCCATTCCTGACTTCTAAGGTTTGCTGAGGGCTTTGCACACAAATCTTGTTTGTGCTTCTCTGATCATGGGCTGGATATGGCGGTGGGGCCAAGGCACTCATGTGGAGGTCATTTGCCATGTCTGGTGGTGGTGGTGGTGAGAGTGGGCAGGGAGGTTGAGACCCATTGGGCTAGACTGACTGTTGATCTGGTGACACCCTCTCTTACCCTCTCTTGGGTCTTTATGAGGCACAGAGGTTGGGTCAGCTGTGTCCGCAGACCTTCCTAGACCTATGACTTGGGGAAGACAGTGGGCTTCCTCCTTCCTTCCAAACCCGCAATGGCCAAGGTTTGAGCAGAGGTGGGGAGCAGAGTATGCAGACTATCCTAGCTGGCCCTGGCCATGCTGACTCTTGGAGTGTTCAGCCAGCCTGAGGTCTTCTCTGTGGGCTCCAGAAGTGAGTCAGAAAAGCCCATGACCTCTTCTGAGTGCAGGGAAGCATCTGGTACGCTGGGACCCAGGATGCTCTCTTCTCTTTCCTTCCTTGGTACCTTTTTCTTATTTTCGATCACACAAAACAGTGTATAAAGCACACACACAGAGTTTAAAAAAATGACACTAAAATGAACACCCAGGTTGAGAAATAGAACGTTACGATGGAACCTCCCTCCTAGATTCTCTTCCTCAATGACAGTTTGACCCCCTTTCCAAAAATTACCACCATCCTGAATTTTGTGCTAATGTATTCGTTTTTGCCGCTGTCTGGTGTACTGTTGCATGAATTGACTATAGATTATTTATCCATTCTGTTGGATGGACACATGGATCGCTTTTCATTTTGGGGGATTATGAACATTCTGGATAGAGTCGTTCACAGGTTGATCTAGGTACGTGCCTGGGAGTAAAACAGCCGGGTCAGAGGGGGGTTTTCTTACCTAAAGCTTGAGAGGGAACCCCAGCCTGGTTTCAAAAGTGTTTGGACCAATTTATGTCCCACCAGCAGTGTGTGTGAGAATTCCTGTCATTCCACTTGCTTGCATTTGCTAATATTTTACTTTAAAAATTTTGCCTGTATGTTTGGTGGGAATTGACATCTCATTGTGGCTTTAATTTGCATTTTATGACTACAAATGAGAGGGAGCATCTTTTCTATGTTTGTCGGTTGTTTGAATTTCCTTTTCTGGAAAATTCCTGTTGGTGTCTTCTGCCATTCTTTTTCCTGATGGGTTTTGTCTTCTACTTACCAATTCATGGGGAATTCTCAATATAATTTGAACAAAAATACTTTGCTCGTTTGTTTCATATGGTGTAGATATCTTTTCTTACATGGATACATTCTTGAAAAAAATTCAAGTGTGGCTGATACTGAAGTTCTTGAAATCCCCGGTCGATCCATCCCCCTTTCTCTCCAGATGTAACAATGCTTAGCAGTTAAATGTGCTTTCAACCATTTTCTGTGTATTTGTGCACACATGCACATGCACACCCACATGCATGTGCACACACACACACAATACTATAGGAATAGTGTACATTGTTTTCTTCAGTTAGTTCCAATACATATGGGAATATACAGTGCTTATTATTCTATGACACTCTTATGCCACTTAATATGTCCTAGGATTCCTCTGTCTCTGGTCATTTATCTCGATCTAGCTCTTCTTGTTTATCTCCTCCATAGTATTCCATAATATGATTGTATTATTTTAATGTAGTCATTTCTAAATCTGTCAACATTTAGATTGCTTCCATATTTTCACTATTACAGTTGATATTAGCAGCGACCACCTTTTATGCCTCCTTGGACCTGAATATGAGTAGTTTTCTAGGATACTCACTTAGCAGTGGCTAAAATAATACATGCTTTTAAAATTTCTGTAGGCAAAATACAAATAAAAATAAACACAAAATAAAAGGGGCATGTGGGTGGCTCAGTCAGTTGAGTGTGCAGCTCTCCATTTCGGCTCAGGTCACGATCTCAGGGTCCCGAGGTTGAGCCCTGTGTCAGGCTGGGCTCGGCACTCAGTGGGGAGTCTGCTTGAGATTCTTTCTCCCTCTGTCCCCCCATCCCGTCTCTGCTTATGCTCTCTTTTTCTTACAAAAAAATAAATAAAATAGATTGTAGTAGTTGCTATCCATTTGTACTCCCTAAACCTACCAGTTTTCATTTGAGAAACACTATGTGTAAGTACCTATTTCTCCACCCTGTTACCAAGCCTGGATACTGCCAGTCTGCAGGTTTTTTTTTTTTTTTTTCCTCCATTTGATCTATCTGAAAGGTTTGTCATTGTTTTTAAATTCTAGTCCCGTGATACTTTGTGGGGTTTTTACATGTTAGTCCATCCTTATTCTTTGTTGCTTATGAGTTGCCTTTTCTATATTTTGCCCATTTTGTGATTGGGTTATTTTATGTTTTGATGGATAGATATGAATTTTTTGACAGTTAATTATGCCAAAACCATTTCTCCGCCTGCTGGAATTTCAGTCGAGAACTCTTACCTAGTTTAGTTCAATGCAGTAATTTTCCAAGGGATTCCTGTTCCCAGACCAGCACGGTCTGGGAGTGATGAATGGACTGAGGCGTCCCAATCCAGACAAGTAGTGGCTCCTGTGGGCGCTTAAGCTCATGTTGCTGCTGGATCTGTCCCCAAAGAAGGGGGTGGAGTGGCAGATGCCTGGAGCTCCGTTACCTGGGGTGGTAGATGTGTCATCTTGAGAGCCACCATTTAGTGTGGGTCTACTCTGTCCCACTCATCAGACCCACACATCCCCTGTTCCTACAGCCTCCCTGGGAGACACACATTGTTATCCCCATCACATAGATGAGAAAACCGAGGCTCAGGGAAAGCGGCTTCACAACAGTCTTGTAGCTGGGCCAGGATTCAGTGTGGCTCTGCCTGACTCAGAATCTCATTCTTTCCATTGCAACATGGTGCCCTCGCCAAGAGGCTTGCCCATAGCATGAATTGCTAACGTTATTACTGCTGCTATTATTACTACCCTGTGACTAATACTGCCAACAAATATTACTCTTGCTCCTCCTCCTATTACTATTAGTATTATAGATGAAGTGAGTAAACGCTTTTTAAAATTTTATTGTGATAAGAACACTTAACGCAAGATCTAGCCTCTTAATGAATTTTAAGGGTTCTGTGCGTGATTGTTGACTTCGGGTACAGTACTCGGTCAAACTGTCCTTCAAAACGAAGAGGCAAAGACTCCAGTAGCAAGCAGCACAATACCATGAGAAAATATGAAGCTTGTTAATTCAGTTAACTCTTTGCCCGTGCCAGGCACAATTCTGGCAAACCCAGGCTTGCTCCTCGCTATAAAGGGGCTTACCTTTTAGGGGCTGGTAATACAGCCCATACATTTTGAGTTCTGCCTATGTGGTAGGCGCTGTGCTTGGTGCTTTATGGGCATTATATCCTGTAGTTCTCACAAGGCCCCTTGAGAATTAAGCACTATTATTCATTTCTGGTCTTGACTCAATTGTCACCTCCACCAAGAAGCCTTCCCTGACTCCCTATGGAAATGGATCCTCCCCACCCCATTCTTTCTGTCCTGACACCCTGTGTGTTTCCATCATTGTTTTAATCTCATGCGATCATTATCTGTTGGTTGATTATCTGTCTGCCCTGCTAGGACTAAAAGTGACTCATGTCTGTTGGGCTTACCACCAAATCACAGGCCCCTAGCACAGCCTCTGCCACACAGTAAGCAACCAGTCTGTGGAATAGATTTTCATCTGGTATGTGGGGAGACTGAGGCTCAGAGAGGTGAGCCACTTTCCCAAAGTCATACTTCCAGGAGAGGCAGAAAGGACTCCAATCCTGTTCTTTCTGATTCCAGTGCCCAGTCTTGGTTCACGGTACTGTATAGGGACTTCCTGATTTGGGGGCTGCGTTCTGGACTTGTGAGGTGCCATTGGAGGTGTGGTCACGTCAAAGTGCTGACTCTTCACTGGCTTTATAAAAGCCAATCAGCAGACCAGGCCTGCCTCTCGAGGCAGGTGTTTTGAGAGTCACCATGGGTTTCCTGAGGCCACCCCAGATTAGCAAGGAACATTCCACCAACCTCTCTGATGGGGGAGGACACTGCTCACTCTAGTTGTCTTAGAAGTTTACAAAGTAAAGCCAGTGAAGATCTTAGCACCATCCAGCCTCTGAGCTAAGGGGCAGGTTGCCTACGAGACCCTGGTGTTGCTGCGAGCTAGGAAGGAAAGAATTTGTTCCAGTCATGGTGGCCTTTCTGTTCTTCTGCGTTTCTTGGTCTCTTACCTCAGGGCCTTTGCATAGGTATTGTCCCCACTGCTGGGAACACCCCTCTACTACCATCCTCACTTCCTTCACCTGGAAAAATGACTTGTAATCACTTATTGTCACTCAGTTTAAAGTTCCTCCTTGGAGAAGCCTTCTAGGGCTCTCCAGGTCATGCCTGGGGATGTTCTTATGTGTTCCCATGGTAGCCTGCACTTTCTCCCAGACATTCCAGACTCTGAGAGCAGAAAGCACCTCTTGTTCACCATAAGAGCTATAGCGTCCAGTTTAGTGTCTAGGATCTAGTAGGTGCTCAGGAAACATTTGTCGTAGGAACATGGGATATCCGATTACATAACCACCCTTCCTGGCAGAGGTGACCCAGATCCACCGGAATAAGCAAAAGCAGAGAGGATTTGGGTCCCTCTGTTTAGAGGGATGCATCTGTCCAAGACTAGCCCTGGCTGGGTGGGTGAGGGGCAACGATCCAGGATGACAGCTCTTCCCAGCAACCGTAGTTAGCAACACTTTGATCTTGGACTCCTAGCCCCCAGAACTGCTAGAGAATACATCTCTGGGTTAAAGCCACCCTGGTCTCTGGTATTTTGTTGTGGCAGCAGACCTAAGACTGATTATTCCCCTTGGGGAAACTGAGTCAGCTCTCTACCTCCTTTGCTATAACTCTGGCATCTTGGTTTATCAAGAGGCTCTTTCTCAGGGATGGCTCACCTGGAGCCAGTGGCTGTGGCCAAGGAGTACCAAGCCACCAGCAATTTCCACCTTTGGATCTCTTGCGGTCCAGAAAATGTATTTCCTATAAACCCCATTAGGGCCAAATACACAGCAATGTGCACTAATATATTTAGCTAACTATTTAATTGGGCTATCAGCAGCAGTTTCAGAGGAGTCAGGTTGAGTAACAGCAGAGTATGTCTATCAAGAAAAAAATTGTAATGTGTCGGCGGGTAGGCACTGCGAGAGCCTTGCCAAGTCTGTCATCAGCGTAGTCTACCAGAATCGCTTCCTTCAGGTGGGGACCTTGTTGTGCTTTTCTGAAAGAAATGCTGCTGTAATTACGTTCACTTTTAGAGCACTGTGAAATAAATGAGAAACCCCAGATACACTAATATTTCTCACCTTAAACTGCCTCCTGCAGAACTGGCTGCTTTACCCTTTGCAAAAGAGGCTTAGTCTTGGAAGAGCAGTGAGGGACCATTTGGTGCTCTTCTGGACCCTTCCTGACAGCAGACGTCAGGGTCCCAATTGTGCCCTATGGCGCTGTTAGTCTTGGTCCCCCCAAATGTCACCTGTTTAACCTATGGCCATCTCTAGCATACCCTGCTCAGAGCCACTCACCACCCTGCACTCCCCCAACCCATTCCTCTGTTACCAATTCTGCTGATTCTCTGTGGCAGACATTTTCAGCCTGACTACCATGGACAGCTCTGCTCCCCCTAGCGCCATATTGTGAGAGCACTGTGAGATCTCTGCTTTTCCCAAGGCGCAGGGCATTTCCATCATTGTAAAAACCCCATCACACAGTGCTGCTCCAAAGCCTCCAAAGGTCGCTCAGCTGTGTGTGTATACTACACAGATGTACAGGGGAGCTAACATGTGTGGGAGCTACTTCCAGCCAATGGGAGATGGGAGCTCCTCAGCCTCCCTGTCCTCCAGTGGACCAATTCTGTTTCCAGTAGCAGTTCTGTTTGGTTCCTCAGCTGGTTTCCCCAGTGGGACTGAGCTCCAGGGGCCCACAGGAGTCCTTTGCTCCTTGATGCACCTTTTACTGGTTCATCTACCTTTCCTGTTGTCTCATCTTTGCTCTGGATCTGTTAGCTTTCTTTTTGTCATACTGTCTTCATCTGATATTGGTGTCAGTGAAACAGCAGCTTCCGAAAGTGAACCTAAAGGGTCATCTTCGTCTATGTTATGGAAGAGATTGTGTAGAATTGTTATTTTTTTCTGTAAATATTTGATCGACTTCTCCAGTGAAACCCTCTGGGCCCGGAGACTTCTTTTGGGATTTTTCAAATTATAGATTCATTTTTCCTGATCCTTTACAGGACTACCTAAATTACTGGTTTCATACTTGGTGGGTTGTGGCCACCTATGCTTTTCAAAGAGTGGGTTCATTTCATTTATGTTACCAGATGTATGGGTGTAGCCTGTATGGGTCATTTTTAGTATTCCTCTATTATCATCCTCTGGATGCCTGCAGGGTCTGTAGTAATATCTCGCTTCTTTCCTGATATTGGCAATTCGTGTCTTCTCTCTTTTTGTTTTTGTCAGTCTTCCTAGAAATTTGTCAATTTTATTGATTTTTTTCAAAGAACGAGATTTATGTTTCATTGATTTTTCTCTACTGTTTTCCTATTTTTAGTTTTGCTGATTTTTTGTTTTTACCTATCTTCTGCTTCCTTGTAGGCTTATTTATTTTTTTTTCTCAGTTCTTGAGACGGTAGCTGAGATTATTATTTGAGAGTTTTACTCTTTTCTCCTGTAAGCATTTATGTAAGCTATAGATTCTCTGTCAACATTTCTTTATCTGTGTCCACAAACTTTGTTATGTTGTATTTTTATTTTCATTCATTTCAATGTATTTTTAATTTCCCTTGAGACTTCCCCTTTGACTCATAAATTATTTAAAAGTGTATTGTGTAGTTTCCAAATGTTTGGAGGTTTTACTGTTCTCTTTCTGTTATTCATTGCTAGTTTGATTCTACTATAGTAAGAGAACACACTCTATATGATTTAAATTTATTGAGATTTGTTTTCTATTCTAGGAGATGGTCTATTTGGGTTTGTCTTTTGTGAGCCCTTGGAAAGAATATGTATTATGCTGATAATGTGTGGAGTGTTACATAAATGTCAACTAAATCCTGCTGGTTGATGGTGTTGTTGAGTTCTTCTGTATCTTTACTGAATTTCTGACCAGTTAAGAGGGGGGTGCTGATGTCTCCAACTGTGATTGTATATTTGTCTATTTCTCCTTTCAGTTCTATCCATTTTTGTTGCACATATTTTATACTTGTATTGTTTGCTGCACACAAATTTAGGATTGCTATTTCTTCTTGGCAGATGGATTCTTTTATCTATATATGGTGTTCCTTTCTGTCTGTGATAATTATTTTTGCTCTGGAGTCTACTTTATCTGGCATTAATATATCATGCTCTTTCTGGTTAAGTTTTCAGGATACATATCTCTCCATCCTTTTACTTTAAAAAAAAAAAAGAGAGATTTATTTATTTTTTGAGAGATAGAGGGCAGGCAGGAGAGGGAAAGGGAAATTCAAGAAGACTCCCTGCTGAGCACAGAGCCAAAATTGGGGCTCGATCTCATGACCCTGAGATCACAACTTGAGCTGAAACCAAGAGTCAGATGGTTAACTGACTGCACCACCAAGGTGCTTTTCCATCCTTTCACTATTAATCTACACACATTGTTACATTTGAAGGGAGCTTCTTGTGATGAGCATGTAGTTAGGCCACTCTGCCAATCTCTTTCTTTTAATTGATGTATTTAGGCTCCTTATATTTAATGTAATTACTGGTATGTTAAGGGTTAAGTTTGCCTTCTTATTTTTCTGTTCTATGTTTGTTCTCTCTGTTTTTAATTTCTCTGTTCCCTTTTCCTTGCCTTCCTGTGGGTTACTTGAATAATTTTTAGAATTCCATTTTGATTAATTTGTAGTGTTTTTTGAGAGTGTATTGTTGTATGCCCCTTTTTTAGTGGTGTTCCTGGATATACATTATATATACATAATTTTTAACGGTCTACTGGTGTGGTATTTCATCAGTTTAAGTGAAATGTAGAAGACTTTCCTCTCTTTACATCCCTTTACAAGATGATTTTACGTATTTCTTCTACACAGATTTAGAAACACATCAAATAGGATTATAATTTTTGAATCAACCATCAAACATAATTTAGAAACCTCAAAGGGAGATGAAAACATACTGCATTTACCCATATCTCTCTCTTTTAAAAAAGATTTTATTTATTTATTTGAGAGAGAGAGAGAGAGAGAGAGCATGAGAGGGCAGAAGGTCAGAGGGAGAAGCAGACTCCCCATGAAGCTGGGAGCCGGATGTGGGACTCGATCCAGGGACTCGGGGATCATGACCTGAGCCACCCAGGTGCCCCACCCATATCTCTTTTATTTACTCTTTATTGTTCTTTCTTCCTCCTTGATGTTCCAGGGTTCCTTCTTTAATCCTTTTCTTTCTGTTTGGAGAATTTTCTTTTGTTGTCTTTTAAAGTAGGCCAGATGGTGACAAATTCTTTTAGCTTTCCTTTATCTGAGAATGTCTTGATTTCTCCTCATTCCTGAAGGATATTTTTGCCGAATATAGAATTTTGGGTTGAGAGTTCTTTCCTTACAGCACTTGAAAAATGAGTTACTTTCTTCTAGCTTTTGTGGCTTCTGATGAGAAATCCATGGTCTTTCAAATTATTTTCCCCGTTGGTAAAGTACTGTTTCTCTCACAGACTTCCAATTTTTTTCTTTTTCTTTAGTTTTTCAGGAATCGAATATAATAAATTTTGATGTGGATTTCTTTGGTTTTAGCCTATTTGCTGAGCTTTTTGCATCTGTGGTTTTATGTCCTTTGCCAAATTTGTTAAGTTTGACATCTCCAAGTCCTTTTCAGCCCCACCCTCTTTCTCCTCTTCAGGGACTCCAGTGTTAGAGGTTCTTGAGGGTCTGTTCAATTTTACTTTATTTTATTATATTTATTTATTTATTTTTAAAGATTTTATTTATTTATTTGACACAGAGAGAGAGGGGTCATAAGTAGGCAGAGAGGCAGGCAGAGAGAGGGAGGGGGAAGCAGGTTCCCCGCCAAGCAGAGAGCCCAACGTGAGGCTCAATCCCAGGACCCTGAGATCATGATCCAAGCCAAAGGCAGAGGGTTAACCCACTAAGCCACCCAGGCACCCCAGTTTTTTTTTAAGATTTTTATTTTATTGTATTTATGTAATCTCTACACCCAGTGCAAGGCTCGAAATAATGACCCTGAGATCAAGAGTCACATGCTCCACTGACTGAGCCAGCCAGGTGCCCCATTCAAGTTTATAAAGTCTGTTTTCTCTCTGTTATTCAGACTGGATAATATCTATTGTTCTGTCTTCAAGTTCACTGATTCCTTCCTTAGTTTCCTCCTTTCTTCAGTTGAGCCCATCTATTGGGTTCTTTCTTTTTCTTTTTTCTTTTTTTTTTTTTTTAAAGATTTTGTTTATTTATTTGAGAAAGAACAAGTGAGAGAGAGAGAGAGTGCATAGGGAGAGGGAGAAGCAGACTCCCAAGTGAGCAGGGAGCTCAATGTAGGGTTCGATCCCAGGACCCTGAGATCATGATCTGAGCTGAAGGCAGACATTTAATCGACTGAGCCACCCAGGTGCCCCCGATTGGGTTCTTTCATTTATACTATTTTTCACTTCTAGAATTTCCAATTGGTTCTCCTTTATATGTTCTGTGTCTTCTCTAAAGACTTTATTTCTTTGCCAAGGCTTTCTATTTACTCATTTGTTTTAAGTGATTTTTAAAAATTGCTCTTGGAAGCATTTTTATGATTGCTGCTCCAAAATCTATGTCAGATAATCATAACATGTCTGTCATATCAACGTTGGCATCTATTGATTGTCTTTTTTTCATTCAAGTTGAGATCTTTCTTGGTATGATCAGTGATTTTTTTTTTTAATGTAGGCTCTATGCCCAATGTGGGGCTTGAACTCACACTCCTAAGATCAAGAGTTACATGCTCTACTGACCTGATCCAGCCAGTCACCCTGAGAAGTGATTTTTGATTGAAATCTGGACATTTTTGTATTATGTTCTAGGAATCCGAGTCTTATTTAAACCTTCTGTTTTAGCTGGATTCCTCTGACATTCCTCCAGCAGGGAATAAGAGGGTCCTAACCTCATTCCTACCAGGTGGGGATAGAAGTCTGGGTTACCCATTCAACCCCTGGTGGGAGGCTCCTTGTCACTTCTGGGCAGAGTTGGGAGCCCACCTCCTGACTAGGCCTCCATGGATATCTTGCTGGATGGGAGAGTTAGGAGTTAGGAATATCATGGATATCTCACTGGATAGGAAAGTTATCCTCATTTTTGGTGCCTACTTAGTCTTCATGGCACCATGGTCATGATGTCATCATTATCATTGGACAGTAGTGAAATTTCTGACTTGGGGGGGGTAGTGAGAGGTGTCTAGTTAACTGTCTGATTGAAGTTCAGGTTCTGTACATGGTCTCCATTGATACAAATGTGATGGGCAGCTCTTCACCACCCTGTGGGATAAAGTTTCCCACTGGACCCTGGGAGAGTTTGGGTGTCTTGTTCCAGCCTGTTGAGTGTGGTAGTCTAGGTTCCCCACTAATAAGCCTTGCTGGCATGGGCTGGGGGGCAGGCCTAGCACTTTTAGTGGTGCTTGGCTGCCCTAGAGTGGTTATTGTCCGCATATTTTCTGCATTGTTAGGTTGCCCTTTCACATTCCTTCGGCTAGAAAGAACCAGCTTCTGTTGGGGCTTTTTGTCTGTGACTGATGATGTTTCTGGACTGTTGGCTTCTTCAGCCCTAAGCCTGGGATATATGAGGCAAAAAGAAAACCCAGGGAACTCACTGTCGTATCATGCCTTGGGTCCCAATGTCCTTAGCCATTCTGCCTCCTCCTCTCCACCTTTCGAGTCTCACGATTGTTCTATATATATTGGCAAGGGCTTTTCAGTAGAGCTAAGTAGGAAGAATTGGAGAAAGGGACACTTAGTTCATCTTCCTGGAAGCCTGTGTTGGTAGATAATATTTCAATGCGTATTTTTAAAAATCAAAGTTACTGCAAAAAAAAACATCTAGGATGAGCAAAATTCAGACATTTTAAATGAACGTAGGCTCAGTATCATTGACTTTCCCTTTCGTCTTATGCTCTCACAGGCCTTGCCACTGCACGGTGACTGGCCTTATCTTTATTGAAAATGTTTTCTTTTTGTGCCTTATGTAATTTTGCATCAGTTTCGATTTTTGGAAATATTGCCTCAAAATGTTTATGGTGAGGGGCGCCTGTGTGGCTCAGTCGGTTAAGTGTCCGACTCTTGCTTTTGGCTCAGGTCATGATCTCAGGGTCCTGGGATCCAGCCCGTGTTGGGCTCCCTGCTCAGTGGGGGGTCTACTTGTCTCCCTCTCCCCCTGCCCCACCCTCTTGTGCGTGCTCTCTCTCTCTCTCTACCTCAAATAAATAAATAAATCTTTATTAAAAAATGTTCATTGTGATTTTTGAGTGTTTTTGAGCCCTCTAAATATCTTACCCAAGGCAAATGCTACAGTTGCCTTACCCTGGGTCAAGTTCTGGTCCACGTGGCCTTTTGAACCACCCCGCCTGGCACGGCCCTTTGGCTGGGGAAACATGTGTTTGTGATGCGTCCAGCTGCCTGAGCACTGGTTGGCAGATCTCCTCCTTCCGATGTCCTGCCCCATGGCTGTGGCCATGGCAGCTTCGGGAACCCCTGCTCAGCTGTCTTGAGGACAGAGGCACGTAGGCCCGGTGTAGGGATAGCCGTTCTTTCTGGCTACAGTAGGACTTCGAAAAATCCTCCAAGGCTGCCAAAACTATTTGGTGACACAAATTGCTAAATTTCATGAACAGAACAGAAACCAAGATTGAGCGAATTAATTACCTAGTAAATCGATCATTCAGCAAATTGATTTTCCGTGTCTTTGGGAGCATCCCTTGAGAGGTCTTGTGGCCATGAGCCTGAGGTTGTCTCTGGCAACTCCCTTGCCTTCCAAACAGCGCCCTTCCTGGGTCTCCATCATTTTGCCTACATCTGGACAGGTAGGCAGGAGGTACCATCAGAATGTCCCACGGCTTGTGAAGGAAATGAAGGGACCAAAGTGGCAGTCACTCAGAAGCAGGAGGTGGCCGCTACATACAGGGAGGAGGGCCTCTCAGAGGAGGTGGCGATTGGGCTGGAGAAGGAGCTGGCCGCGGAAGAGAATTGGCAGCAGAGGGAACAGCAGGTACGAGGGAAGGCAGTGGGGCGGAGGGAAACCAGTGCCGGTTTGAACCCTTCCTTGGCCACTTCTGAGCCTATTGCCCTTGGCTCGGGCATGTGGCTTCTTGGAGCCTTAGTTTCATCATCTGTAAAATGAGGATAATACCTGACTGTGAGGGCGGATACGAGGAGAAAAGAGATTAGAGCTGCTGTGGACTGAATTGGATCCCACAGCCTGCGAACACATATGCTGAATCCCTAAACCCAACGTGGCTGTGTTTGGAGATAGGACTTCTGGAAGGCATAAAATGAGGTCCTAAGCATGCGATCTTTAATCTGATGGGATTGGTGGCCTTAGAAGAAGAGCAGGAGCACTGGGAGCATGCACCAAGGAAAGGCCATGTCTGAAGGCCAGGAAGATGGTTCCCTCCAGAACTGGCCATGTTGGAGCCCTGATCTCAGGCTTGCAGCCTTGAGAATGGTGAGAAAGGACATTTCTGCTTTGAAGCCGGCTGGTCTGTGGTTATCTTGCTCTGGCAGCCTGAGAGGGAGACTGAGACAAGGGGCTGAGCATTACCTGTTATTCAGAACTTAAGTCATGGAATCAACACGTATTGGGCTCTCCCGCTAAGAAGCACAGGGTTATAAGACCCCAAGTCTTTGCCCTTGCGGAGTTAGTGGGGAAGACAGCAATGGATGTTGCTTCGTGAAGAGGGGAAACTGAACGATGGCTAAGGGACGGGAGAAGGGGTGAGAAGCTGTAGTTTAAACCAGGATGGTCCCTGGGGCACCTGGCTGCCTCAGTCAGTGGTGCATGAGATTCTTGATCTCAGAGTTGTGAGTTCAAGTCCCACGTTGAGGGTAGAGGTTACTTAAAAATAAGACTAAAAAAAAAAAATAGAGTAGCCAGGGAGGCCCTCCTTGAGAAGGTGATATTTGTGTGGAGATCTGAAGGAAGCGAGGGTATAAAAAGTATCCCAGGGTGGGGGACCAGCAAGTGCAAAGGCCCTGAAGCAGGAGTGTGCCCGGGGAGGTGAATGTGACAGTGCAATGAGCAAGCAGGAGGGAAGTAGAAATGAGCTTGGAAAAGCTACCATATGGACTTTTTATCAGAGAGGTGGAGGGCAAAGTAGGAATTGGAGCAGAGGGGGAATGTGGCAGAGGGGTTTAAAACCTCTGGCTGCTATGCGAGAGGACATCGTGGAGAGGCCAGACTTCACTGGAAGCAAGAAGACCAGGGGGGCTACTGCGGGGAGTCAGCTGACAGGCACTGGTGGCTTGGGCCAGGGTGGGAGAGGAGGCCGTGAGAGACAGCATCCTGGAGGGACTTGGGAGATAGAGCCGATGGGGTTTGCTAATGAATCCGGTAGGAAGGGTGAGAGATCCTCGCCGGAGTGAACTGTTTGTCCAGCCCTGGGGAGAGAGCCCCTGGTCCCAGAAGCCCCCTGCATGCATTTCAGTGGCTCTGAAGATCGTGGTGAGGAGATTGCCTCCAGTGCCCCTGAGATTGGCCATCAAACAAGAATGGCTGTGACAAGCAGCTCTAATTGCTTTGAGTATTGGCATCCAAGGAAAACCCAACTCTCTTTATAAAAACTAGATTCAGAGCTGCTCCACGGGCACGGCGGGCAGGGCGGGCCACGGGGGGCATGCCAGAGGGTCGTTGCCCGTGGGATGCAGGTGAGGGAATGAGAGCCGGGGTATAGGACGGTCATGGTCACGGTCTGTGGCCTTCCTTGGAGCCATACCTGAACACACATTGGAAAGGGGGCAAGGGCTTCACCTAGATCGTTCTTCAGGCCTGATGCCCTTAGCTGTCCGTGAGGCACTGCCCAGGGCCTCACCCAAGCTGATGTCCCTCCCACATGCATCCATGCTAGTGACTGGCTGGCTCGGGGCACGGAGGTCTGGTCCCTTTGTCTCAATTCAGACCAACTCTGAGGAGCCATTCGGCTCCTGAGCTCAGCGTGGGCCAGGCAGCAGCCTCACATGCAACCACACTCCAGGCCAGCTTGGTCCTCCCCCAAATCCTGCCTTTCTCACTTCCTTCCGGTGCGTCTCCCTAGACCACGCCACTCACCCCACTGAGCCCCGCTTCCAGTCTGTTTCTGGGGGCCCCCATCTAGCACAGTGGGCCGCCATGCTTTCTGACAGCTCCATGGGGAGTTCCCCTGACTATTCCTACTTGGCTTGTCTGAGACGGAGTCCACCATCCTCCCTGCCCCTCCTCCACACCTGCCCTCCGGCCTTCCTCATCTGGGGAATAATGGCATTGTCACCTACCTGGTTGCCCCAGCCAGAAACATGGGGGTCTCCCTGATACAGCTCCTTCCCTCACCTCCTCATTATCCAATCTGTCTTCTTGCCCTGTTGGCTGCCCTCAAATCTCTTTCTCCATGTCCATTCCAGTGGCCAGCCACCACCATCCTCTCTTGAACAGCTAGATCAGTCTCTTCTCAGGCCTCCCTGCCTCCGGCCCAGGCTTCCTCCAATCTGCTCTTCCTAGACTGAATACATCCCGAAAATACAATTCAGACTTGTTCCCTCTCTCTCTTCATGTCTCCCTATATACATATATGTGAATAAAATGCATACATTATATACATATAGTGTGTATATTGTATATAAGGTATACGAAATAAGCACACAGATATGTGTCTTGTTTATCCCATCTACTCCAAACAAAGGTGATTGTGTGGTTTATGTAGTTGATTCTGTATTCCATATAACATAGCCATAAGCTTTTCACATTTTCTTATTGAGGAATCATTTAGATACAGTAAATGGCACAAATCTTAAGTATTCATCAGCTTGATGATCTTTTTTTTAATGTAACTACCAAGGAAGTAGATACAGAACATTTGTAATATCCCAAAGGGCTCCCTTATGCCCTCTCTCAGCTGATACTCCCCAAAGAGAGTCTGCATCACCACTGACACATTTTCTGTTCAATGGAATTGTATGGTGTGTCCTGCTTGGGGTATGGCTTCTTTGGTGAAATGTTATGCCTGTGGGATCCATCTGCATTGTGGGTGGGGGTAGTTCCTTCTTCTTTTGCTTCTTTGCTTGAACCATTGCCTGAATATACCAGGATTTAGCCATCTTCCTATTATGGAAATTTGGAAATTTGGATTGTTTGTGGTTTGGGGTTGCTGTGAACATTTCACCTATTCCTCTGGCGGGCACAAGCAATCGTTTGTCTTAGGTGCATACCCAGCAGTGGAGTTGCTAGGTCAAGGGGCAGGGGCCCACTTAAGCTTTGGAAGATAAGGCCAGTTTCCCAAGGCAGTTGGACCATTTCACATTCCCACCAGTGGAGTATGAGAGCTCCCTCTGCCACACAGACTTGTCACCGTCTGGTATTATCAGGCCTTTAATTTTAGCCATTCTGGTAGGGATGTAGGATTCTTGGTGTGGTTTTATTTTTTTATTTTTTAGAGAGAGAGAGAGAGAGAGAGCAGGGGAGGGGCAGAGGGAGAGAGAGAGACTCTCTGGTAGGCTCCATGCAGGGCTCGATCTCACAACCCTGAGATCATGATCTGAGCCTAAATCAAGAGTCCGATGCTTAACTGTCGGAGCCACCCCAGGTGTCCCCTGGTGTGGTTTTTTTTGTTTTTGTTTTTGTTTTTTGTTTTTTTTAAAGAAAGAGAGATCACAAGTAGGCAGAGAAGCAGGCGGGTGGGGGAGGGGGAAGCAGGCAGTGTGGGGGAGGGGAGGAAGCAGGCTCCCTGCTGAGCAGAGAGCCAGATGCTGTGTTAGACCCCAGGCCCCTGAGACCATGACCCAAGCCAAAGGCAGAGGCTTAACCCACTGAGCCACCCAGGCGCCCCTCCCTGGAGTAGTTTTAAACTGCGTCCCTGTGATGACAGAGGCCCCAGCGGCAATCTTTTTACCCAGCGACCTTCCACCTTCCATCTGATTGGCCCAGGTTGTATACCTGACGGTAAGCTGGGCCAATCAGAGTTTTGAAGTGAGACTCTAAGATGTTCACGCAGCTGCCTAGCACGTGGAGAAGGCTTTCAAACCAGGGAGTTTAGAGGTCAGGGTGTCCCAGCAGGAGAAGCCAGAAAGCCAGCCTGCACAAGGAGAGGGAAGCAGACACAGCAAGGGGCAGGGCAATGAGACATCTGAGCGCGGAGAAGAAGGTGCTTAGAGAACTGTCCTGGCCCCTGCGGTCACGTGGGTTGTGCTCCCTGACCAGCTCTGTTGGACCCCTCTCCGTGCCCCCACCTGTGAGACCCCTCTGTCCTCTGAAGCCTCTATTCTGCCAGGCTCCGTGCCCTTTGCCTGTCAGTGACTGAGTGTTAAAGGCGGCACACAGATGACTTTGTCACTGTTTGCAGAGATTGTCTCTTACCCTCGTGCCCTCCCCACCTGCCACCAAAAGACCAGGGATGGCTCAGGTTGTGTTACAGTAGAGGAGAGCAGTCCCTCACGGGGACTCTAGAAGTGCCCTGGGTTCAGATTTGCCTCCCCTTCGTATCTCCCTTCCAGCCATGGCTTGTTCTAAGTGCTCTTTGAGAGTAACATCCTTTACTTCCAGAAAGTTCTTCCTTGTATACAACTGAAATCCCAGGTGACACTGTAGTGTCAAGGGGAAGAATGTACTGGCTGTGAAATCACACAGACTCGGGTCCAAATCCTGTTCTCCTCCCTGATGAGCTGAGGAACCACGGGCCAAGACTGGGCCTCTCTGAGTCTGTTTCCTCATCTGTAACATGGGTCTGATGAGCCTTATGGTGTGGAGTTTTTGTAAGTTACATAAGTAGGTTGTGATCTTCCTGGGTCGCAGGCTCTCACCACTGAGTTCCCCGCTTGCTGTCATCCTATGTCACCTAAGCCAGCTTCCCCTTCCTCCTTTCCTCTACCCATCGCCTCAGGCTGGTCACTTGGCCACCTTGTTCTGGGTGCACTCCCAAGGTCTCCACCCATCCAGCTGTGATGCAACTTGACCGCAGGCATGAACCCCACCAGCGTGTCCAATGTACAAAATTGTGCCAGCAACAAAGACATTGTCACGTTGAGGGACGAAGCTGACCGAGTCACCTTGGCACTGGTATTGGAAGCTCCAAATCAAGAAAAGCTTTCAGGCAATGTTGAACTTGGAATTCCAGAGCCCGAGGGAAGCTGTGGAGGAAAAGTTGCCTTCTGGCGAATGTGCATGTGTACGTGGCGATCTCAGCCATCTCGGGGACCCTGGTGTCCCCTCTTGTGCCAAAAACAGAGTGAGCTTTCCTCCAAGAGCAGAAACTTGGGATCAGAAATACCGAGTTGTGGCAAACAAGCGGTATTAATAGAGAGGAGGAGGCTGTCACCCTAGAGGCGAGGGAGCCAAGTTCATCTACCTTTTGCACAGAGGGTCCCGAACTTCTTTCCAGAAGCGGCCCTCCCCTCCCCTGTGGTCACACTTGGCACTCTTCTCGGAGAGCATCCGATGGCTGAAAATAAAGCTAAGCTTTCTGAGAACTTCTTCTGTGATGTCAGCATAGACTTAATCTTCTCGCAGGAGTGTGGGCCTCTGAGTACCCATGCTGAAACCATTTTCTGTAAATAACCATTTTCCTCCCTCCATTCTCTGTGAGAATCAAGTCCAAGTCAGATCCAGTCTTGTTAATCTAGAAATACCTCTGCCTTCCCTAGAATTACTCCTTAGGATTTTTAGAACAAAAGGGGTTTGACTCTAAATGCACTTTTAAGAGTTGTTTTCAGTTTGAAGGGGTTATTTGAATTTCAAAAGCAAACCAAGGGTTAAATAAGTCAGAGTAAAGTGTTTCGCTTTACCCTTGGCACACAAGACGCCCATAGATAGTAATTGTTTTTGCTGTTATTACAGTTTCTTTTGTCCTGGGAGTTCCTGATACCTGTGTCTGCCTTGGCTTAATGGTCTCAGTCTGGCTGCTGTGCCCCCACACACCCTTGACCCCTCTGAAACGCTTCCTCAGCAAGGCAGACCTCTCTGTGGGAATTCTGGGGGCAAGATCACTCGCTAGGAGGCCTTGGTTGTTGCTAGATGCGGAGAAAACAAATATTGTTTTAGAAACATTAATAATTGAGTGGTTTTCAGCACAGAATTGGCCAGCATTAGGGGAATTGAAAATTAAGACTAAGACACTACCTCAAGCAGATTTTCTGATGAATAATTCACAGAGCTAATGCCCATGAAGACCTAGGAGAGAAAATACCTTCTGTGTCTGTCCTCCCCACCCCAGCCACTGACTCTATCACCTTGACTTTTCCTCACTTACCCCCAAGCCCTTATCGGAGGGGGGAAGGGGCATCTGGGGAAGTAAATAAAAGCCAACAACGCATCCGAGTTCTGATTTGAATTTTCATTGTGGGTTTGCCCCCATGTTGCTGTGTGACAGCTGATGATTCTGTCCCCCTCTGAGCAGCATGTCTGCCAACTTTGAGCTGACTCTGGTTCGTAGAGGTCCAAACGATGGAGGGGACTTTGAATACCCACTGAAGCCTCCGTTCCCAGGGAGATCTGTACCCCAAAGCGTTTGTAGGCTGGGGTCGATTTCATTTCAGATCTCCCTCTTTCCTTCTTTCACACATTTGCTGCGTGCCTACCCTGCGCTATGCATGGGGGATTTTGTCTCCCCGGTGCACAATTACAATTCACAGTGACTTGGACAAAGATGGAGTGAAGCAAGTGGTAGTGGGTGCAGAAGTGACACCTAAATTCAGCCCGAGATGAGATCAGGGAAGGCTTTCTGGTGGAGGCAACACCTGAACTGAGTCTTATGGAGAGAGTTGGGTAGGAAAAGAAGGGCAGGAGGAGGGTGTTCCAGGTTAAAGAGAAAATTTGTACAAAGCCCCAGTAGAGAGAGAAGGAAAAGTCTTTTTGTGGGGACAGCAAGGGGAACACGGGGCAGGTGGGGAGAGGGGCCCAGAGAAGAAGCTGGATCCTGTAAGGCATCAAGGTCGTGTTAAGCCCCTTTCATCTGGACGTTACTCTGAGGGCGATGGGGAGCCAGCGAATGTGTAAGCAGGGGGCTGGAAACTCAGCTGCTTTGTTTTAGGAAGATCCTGGCACTGGTGTGTGGAGCACTTGGCGGTTCCTGTGTTCTGGTGTAAACCCTCAGGGTGTTGGTTTAAACCCTTCTCAGCCCGGTCAAATGGATTGCCTGTCACTATCTTGAAAAAATTGTTCTTCCTGTTTCTACGGTCCACCTGGTCTCAAGCTGTGTTCTTGTCTCAGTTCATACATTACATCTCTGTTCTCTGTGGCAGGCGGGAGGGAATTTGTGTGGGGTTCCCAAGAAGGACATCCCCCTCCCCCATTGCCGAGTTATCAGCTCAAACTTGATCTTGCCAAGTTCAGGGTAGGAAGGCAGCCAGTCCCCAAGGAGAACTGGCTTCCTAGGCCAGACTTAGAGGGGAAGACTCAAACTGGTAGCTCCTGGGGTAAATCCAGACCTATGGATATGTTTTGTTGGAGCAGTGTGTTGTTTGGGGGAAAAAATGAGGAATAGTATTTAAAAATTGGGAGATTTCTGGGGCACCTGGGTGGCTCAGTTGGTTAAGCATCTGCCTTTGGCTCAGGTCATGATCCCAGGGCTAGGATTGAGCCCCATGTCAGGCTCCCTTCTCAGTAGAGAGCCTGCTTCTCCCTTTCCTCCCCGCCTCTGCTCTCTCTCGCTATCTCTGTCACTATCTCTCTTTCTCTCAAATAAATAAAATCTTTTAAAAAATAAAAAATAGAAATAAAAATCAGGAGATTTCTCATAAAAAGTCTGGGATTCTGATCTTCTAGAAATAGCAGACATGGCCACCCCAGTACCCTCTTCCTTCAAGGCAACCACTGGCTGGAGCTGAGTAGTCTCTGTCCTGTGGACGGTCCCCACTCTTCCCTGTCACCTCCTGTCCGGAGGCTGATGGCCCCCACTCTCTGCCATTATCTCTGCCAATTACAACACTGGTTTTCTTCTACAAAGCGAGGAAGAATGTAAACTATTTCTTGATATCCATGTCTCCATCAAACACAGGAAAATGAAAGACAGATGACCAAGAGGGCCACATATTTTAAGACAAATGGGAGAGCATAGATTTCTTGATGGAAATAAAAAAAAATCCTTGTTTGATATGTACACCATGTGCGTCTGGTTGAAATCTGGCCCCTGCCACACTCACTCCTGTTCCTCGCCTGGCCTGGCACTGGTGGGTTTGAGCCTCGGAGGACAGATGAGATGTGGTTTCAGAATCCCAAATGTCAAAACCATCTTTTCTATTGTTTTTCCCAGAATCCTGTGGCCTGGGGCACCATGAAGGGGACAAATGTGGAGTGTGGGGGTCTGACTGGCTCGAGCCCTGCCCCATGGCTGGCTTTCTCCCAAGGGAGCACTGCTCACACCCGTGTATGTGTCTACTTTCATTTGAGGGGTGCAGGTTTCATTTAGGGGTACTTTCATTCAGCGGGGTGCAGGGATGATTTCAAATACTTAAAAAAAAATACATAAAAGCCATTGACTTGCTAGAGCCCTTTCATGTCCCTTCGGGGCAGACTAAAGCCAGGGAAGGGGACTGACCTGCCCCGTTGTCACCTGCATGGTCCTATGTGGGAACAGAGCCTGTGTCCTGCCTTTTTCTCCCCCCAGGCAGCAGGCTGCAGGCTGAGTGAGGCGCCTGGCCTCCTGGGCTCCATCTCCCGGGCTCTGTTTGACTCTTTGCACTGTTTGCCCAGGTTTATAAACACAAAGACCTATGGGCCAAGCCAACAATGTGTTTGGAGCAGGGGAGGTCAGCCTGCTGCTTGCTGCCAGGTGAGCCTGGGGTCCAGGACTGCCAGCTGTCAGGTAGCAAGTGAGATCTGTGGGCTGGCAATTCTGATTTCTGGCCCCAGCATGAAGTAACTTGTTGTCCAAAGTGGTGCCTTACTCTCTGACTTGCTTCCTGTCTCCCTAGTGTACACCAGAGCTTGTGAACGCTGAACGAATTCAGTCATCCATTCCTCTTCAGTTTCTCATGTCTTCGTTCAGCAAACATTCATCACCACCCACCTTGTGCCAGGCCCTGAGCCAGGAGCTGGGCTGCAGGGTGGGGAGAAGACAAGTAACAGAAACACAGCCTGAATGGGGAGCTGCCTGCAAGGAGAGTATTGCCGGCCCTCGGGCTCATTGCAATGATAACTGTCATTTATTGAGGACCTACTGTGTGCCCTGGGCCCCATGGGGCTTTATGCAAATGAGTGTACTCTTTACAACAACCCTTGGAGGGACTGCTTTCATCCCCATTTTACAGATGATGACCCTGAGGATCAGAGAAGCTAAAGGCACGTGTTCCAAGGTATAGAGCTAGTGTGTGTCAGAGCTAAGATGCATGCCCAGAGATTCTGAACCCAGAGTCTGTCTTTGCAACCCCTGTGAATTCTAGGATCAACATGAGGCCATCCTGTGTCCACACTGGGGTTAACATGATACGAAAGTGAAGGATTTTCATCAGTTTTCATGGTCTATGACTGACATCCACTGAGGTGAGCCTCGGATGGGCTCAAGAGGGAACTCTGTCAACAGTCATATATATACATGACCTTGACAAACTTGATCAGTGTGTGTGTGTGAGCCACTTTCAACCTCTGTTGGCTCCCATTTTGTCCCCTTTCGTATTTTGAGAACTAACGCTACAATTGAGGTTTGACCAGTCTCCTTCACAGTGCTCAGATTCAGCTCCTTCCTTCCAAAGTGTGTATTGAGTACCTACTGTGTACAAGGCAGGCTTCTAGAAGCTGGCAACATAATGTTACACCCACTGTGAAAATGCACGGTTCTAGGCTCCAGGGGCATAAATGTGAGTAAAATAGACCCAGTCCCTGTTCCTGTGGGGTTGAAGACTTGTGGGTGAGGCAGATTTCAATCCAAGAACCACACAAGGAATTGTCAAGTGACGACCAGCCCTAAGTGCCGTGAAAGAGAGGGACATGGTGGCCTGAGAGTGTGTTCTGGGGAGAGCGGATAGGTGGGGGCTGCAGGGAAGGGATGCATGAGTAGATCTCTGCAGGAAGAGTGGGCAGTAACCATGTGAAGGGGCAGAGCATGTTCTAGATTGAGGACTTGCAGCTGCAAAGGTACTGGGTCAGTGGGTCTGTGGAAGTGAAGGCCCCACAGAGAGGGACATCGTTTGGGATGAGGCTGGAATAGTGAGCAAAGGCCAGATCCTTGGTGGTGGTGGTGGTGGGGATTTTGGTCTTTATCCTGAGAGCAAGGGAAGGACATCAGAGTGCTCTCAGTCAGCTTTGGCTGTGTAACAAACAATCCCCAAACTTATAATGACTTAATGACTTAAAGCAACCATGTCCTCTTTAGCTCGGGAGCCTATAGGGCAACAGTTTGTGCTGGGCTCAGCTGGGGGCTCCTTTGGTTTGGGTCAGTCCCAGCTGATCTTAGGTGGACTTGTTCACGTGTCTGTGGTCAGCTGGTGGTCACATGGGGCTGGCTGGTTCATGATGGCCTCTCTCCTCCTGTGACAGGCTAGCCCAGGCTTGGTCACAGGATGGCTGCAGAGTATAAAGCACGTGTACAGAAACCACAAGGCCTCCTAAGGCCTAGACCGGGAAGTGCCAAGCATCGTGTCCTGTTGGTCAGAGCAAATCACGAGATGGGTCCCCATTCAGGGCATGGAGAAGTAGACTCCTCTTCTCCGTGTGAGGAGTTGCCAAGCATTTGGGTCATTTTTGCCAACTACTGCAAAGATTTTAAGTAGAAGACTGATTTTTTTTTTTTTTTTTTAGAGGGTTAAAAGGTCCTTTAACTTCTTTAGAGGGAACAGTTGGGGGGCAGTATTTACCTAGTATCTGTTCCTTCCTCTGTTATTAGTAACAAAAAACCAGTTTTTATTCCTCCACATTGTTTCCTAGAATAAAGATTGGATTTCCTTCCCTCCTTAACAGTTCCATGTCACTGTGTTGTGTGAGACTTTTAGAGAGACTCCTTATAAAAGAAGGGTCAAGCTTTTCTTCTCTCCTTCCTCCCCATGCTCTCCTTGTTGTGTTAGATGGACTTGTGTTGGAGCTTGGGCAGCCACCTTGGACCATGAGGATGGAGACCTCATCCTAAGGAGGATGGAATGGAAATCCAGAGGAGCTGGGGTCCTGATCACTTTGTGGAGCCACCATACCAGTTTGGACTACCTGCCCCATGTGGCTCCTTAGTGGCTCCTGGTTTTCCCTTCTCTGGAGAGTTGCCTGTTTGGACTGGAGCTGATCCACATAGGAGGTTGTGTTCACTCAGGGTGTGGGGGTACAAAGGCCCTGCCTCCATTTGATTGATGGTAAGACCCACTCAGAGCTGCATTAGATGCTCCAGAACTCGCCAAGCGTTCTGCCTGAGGCCAGTCTCCAGCCCCATCCTGTGTCCCTTACCCCCCTTCTCCTTGGAACACCCTTTCCATAAATCCTACAAGAACACCCATCTCGGGCTCTGCTTCTAGAGACCCAACCTCAGGCACCCTATTCTACTCCCTGCCCACAATGAGCCACAGACCAAGGGTCTGGCTTACCCACCAAGCCCCTGGCTCAGAGTGACCCTTAATCCCTAGACTCAATCCATTTTTGCCCATGGTTTTGTGGTGGACAGAAGGGGAGTTGTCAGTTGTCTGACACCCACAGAGCAAGAACTGTGGCATGAAGAACTCAAGAAAAAGAAACTTTTTCCAGGCCAGGGGATGGAGGCCAAGTGAGCGCTCGGGGAGAGAGGCTTCAGATCTGGTCAGCGTGTGGGACCCACCAGCCGAGTCCCTCTCCTTCCCATCTCCCTGCTCCAGGCCTGTTTGAAGTCTGGGGGCCGCCTGGGCTGCTGGACGGACAGCATTTGTAAGCAGCTCTCTCCCCAGCCCAGTTAATAATTCAGGAGCCAGTGCCTGCAGCCAACCCATCATTCCAACCCTGCTGCACCCTGGATGCCAAGCTAGTGGACAGGAAAGAAAAAATCACCGTGCCCGCTTGAAAAATGGTTCTTGCTTTAAGTGTTGCTGCCTCCCCCGTGCTGAGGTGGGAGAGAGCTGAGCTGAGACGATCTGCTGGGCAGATAGTGAGAGGAGGGTGGAGCAGGTCCCGGGGCTCAGGTGTGCATGCCGAACAGTAGTTAATTTTTGGATCCTGAACCACATTTGTTTTGGGACAGTGGGATGTAGTTACTGGAGTGCAGGCTGTAGAGAGGATCTACCTTTTTTTTTTTTCCTTACCTGATTCAGCGATTTATCCTTCACTCACTGTCTCTCATCTGTCCATTCATTCATTCATTCATTTTGGCAACCATCGCCTGCCACTGACGGGGAAATGACAGGGGTTGGGGGAGTGACACCTGTCCTCGGGGAGGCAGGCATGTACAGTGAGAGGTGCTGCACTTAAGGGGCTTGAGATGAGAGACAGCTGGCCAGGGGCTCTGTGTCTGGGGGCGGCCTGTCACGTGGGCGTGTCAGGACCCTAAATGTCCAAAGCAGGGAGGACAGGGTAGAGAGGTTCATGGTTAAAATAATGGACTCAGGGGCCAGACTGCCAGGGCTCAGATCCCAGCACCCCCACTCATTCACACAGAGTTGGCGTCTGTGTGCCTCAGTTTCCCCTTGTAGAAAACAGTTAACAATGGGAGACTGAGACAAATAACATCTTATTGTTAAGATAATGAACAGAGACCTTGAGAGCGGGATGAAAAATGCAGACTCAGACAGAGACGAAGTGCTGGTCCCTTCAGAAAGTGACTGGGCGGCTTCTTAACGAAGCCAGACACACATCCCATCCGGTGGTCCCACCCGTGGGAATTCACCCAGACGAGACAATGAACTTCTGTTCATACAGACACCTCTATGTAAATGTTTACTACTTGCTTCGTAAACCACCCCCCGCCCCACATTGGGAAAGAACCCAGTGCCTCTCAACCGGAGAGCTGATGGACCATGGACTGTGACTCGGCACTAAACCAACAACGTGGTTGAGTCATAAATGGCTCCGCAGAGGTGGTCAGTCTTGTAAGGCTCCTGTGTACAGCGTGATCCCACGCACGTGGCGTTCTGGAAAACTGTACGGGCAGAAAACTGGTCAGCGGTGCTGGGGTGGGAGGAACTGCCCAAAAGGGGCAAAGGGGGATTTTTGGGGTGCAATGAAACTAGTCGGTATTCAGGCTATGGTGGCAGATGCCCGGCCCATCTATGTCTGCTCATCAAAAATCCATAGAGCTGGACAACAAAGGGGACATTTTAACGTGTGCGTTATGACAGGTGTGAGGTGGTACATATAGAGAGGTTTTGGAGGAAGTAGCAGGAGTCCAGGGAAGTTAACCATAGTTAGGTCAGTTTGTTGAAGAGCTTTGAATGCCGTGTCCAATCCTTTGGACAGTGGGAAGATTCAGAAGTTTTTAAGCGGTTAAGGGATATATGCAGATTTTTGTTCCAGAAAGATCTCTGCGTTCTCTGTTTAGAAGCAGAAGCCTTTGAGTGTGTGGTCCTGAGACCGCCTTCAGAAATTTTCACCTGCCCCTCCCCCTTTCGGGAAAGAATTTGAATTTGTGACCCACATTGAACAATCGGGAGATCTTACATAGAGAATTCTGGATTTCTAGCTTCTGTTTAGACAGGGTACATGTCCGCCAGTGTGCCTGAGCCCCATACCTACTCCCTTGTGTAGCTTTCTGGTCCATGCAGGTGTCCGTTTTAGACCCCAGGGGTGGAAAGTGCATTTGAGAGGGAAGCAGAGCGAGGGCGGTGGTGCTTCCCAGCCCAGAAGGGACAAAGTCATCACGCGGGGAAGTTTAAACACCACTGATGCCCGTGCATCTGTATCTTGTAAGGGTTCCCCAGGTGGTTCTACTCTGCAGCCAGGGCTGGGAACCATTGGTCTGGGAGGAAGAGGACAACCTGGTTCGCAGGGGGGCGCAGCAGTAGGGGAGGGGAGGTGTTAGGAACTGATGGGACATGGGGCTGAGGCAGGTGGGGTCCAGTGTGACAAGGGTCCCCGCTGGAACAATGGGGTGGGATGATGTCATTTGCTGAGAAGGGACGCAGGAGGCAGTGGTCAGGGGAGGGGAGTCAGGGGAAGAGGGTGAGCTCATTTTGGCCACGCTGGGTCCAGGGAGTCTGTGGCTCCAGACTGAGGGCTCCAGTTGTCCAGTGTTGCTGTGCCTACAGCTTGGCCTCTGTCTCAAAGGGGGACAGAGGGCACACAGAGGCTGAGACAGGAGAGCAAGGCAGAGATGGGGGTGCGGAGAGGTGAGGCAGCCACAGAGCCTCCCCAGAAGCTTCCCCACCCCCAACGCAGGGCTTGCCTATGGACAGGGGCTCCCTTAGGCAGGGCTGGGGGCAGGGAGCCCCTCTGGTCTGCCTCGGTCATGGGTGCTGGGCTCCTGAGGAGCGATTTTGCCTGCACAAAGTGGGGGAGAATGTACTTGAAGGCACTGAAGCTCTAGGGGAAGGGCCCTATCGGTTCAGACACGTGGTGCCCTGAAGCCCAGAACCACTCACCCCTGAAGCCCAGCAAACCATCTGCTGATCCATTCTGACTTCTAAGTAGATGCTATGGCTCCGTCTTTTTTTTTTTTTTTTTTTAATGTGGTCAGGAATACATCATCTATGTTAGTAGTCATGATCCTTTGTGTGCTGGGAGCAACGCAAGGGAGAAACCATGTCTGTGGCCATCTTACAGACAAGTGAGGAAAGGGGAGAAAACACACATTTAGTACTACTTGCCAGGTAATTAATATGCATTTTCACGTAACCCACATAACCATCCTACCTGTGTATGAAATAGAGGTTATTGTTCCCATTTTCCTGATGAGGAAACTGAGCTCACTAATTATAAGCATTTTGCCCCAGATCACCAGCTTAGAGGTAAGCAGAGCTGGCAGCAGAACCCTCCTCTCAACATGGTTCCTTGGTGGGTTTGCGTTTGTCCCTGTGACCTCGGCGGGAATACACACACACAGACACACTTACAGCCTCTCCAGACACCGTTTATTGTGTTTGGTGCCCCCTCTGCTTTCCTTCTAGAACCTAGTGGATGTCTTCAGGACTGTTCTGACCTCTGCCCCTCTGTGGACACACTCCCTCCTCAGGGTCTGCGTGGCCAGCCCCCGGGGAAGAACTTTGTCTTGAGAAGGGGTAGACGGAGGTCTCAGCCTTCCCACCCACCTAGGAAACGTGCCCTAAATGGCACACAGCTGTCTCATCCCAGCCGTTCTTGGCTGGGTTGGTTTCTGTCACCATGAAGCACTGATCATGGCATTGCCCTACCATAGGAAGCACTGTCCCAACCATGTCAACAAAGACAATTTCTGGCCTCCTTTCTTGTCTCTACCTCCCCTGAGATGCACGTGGAGACAGATGGGGCCATCGGGGAACGTTTGCTCCTGGGAAGATTCTGGGCCGAAGCAACCCGGAAATAGTGCTTGAAATGAAAGGGCAAGCTCACTTGGAGGATGCTGCTGGCTCTTGTGGGCAGCTCTTCTTCCAGAGCTGGGTGGGGATCCAGCTCCCCCAGGGCTGTGGATCCCCACTGATGGTGCTTCCTTCGGCTGGCTCTGGACAGCGGACACTCCCAGCCGAGGCTGGGGCTTGTTCAAGCTTCGAGCTTATCACGATTGGTTTGGTTATAGATGGCGTTCATCACTTAGTATGGTTTCCCCATGGGAGCTTCTAACTTCAGATGGTTCTAAATAGAGTTGGTATTTGCTGCTGGTCACAGCTGTCCCCTCCGATGGGTTTTGGCACCGATGATTCCACTACAAGGGTTCTCAATGCAGATGGCTTTGCCATTGATGGATCCTCTTAGGACTGGCTTGTCCCCGGGGCTCACAGTGGTCTGGCCAGTGCAGGTGGATATAGGGGGACCCAGCACCGATGGCTCTTCATACAGCCGTTCTTCGCAACAGTTGTTCTCAGTAGAGACGGTCTCACCATGGCTTGCTGATTGTCGGAGGAGATTGTGCTCCGTGTCAATAGTGCTCATGACGCTCGACCCTGCGCCTGCTTGTCATTGCTACGAACGGTGCTATCCATGGTTCTGACACAGTCATTGTATACTTTTTTAAAGGTATTTGTTTTTGATCATAACCACTCTGGGTGAAGTCTAACTTTGCTGGGTTGTCACGTCTGTATTTTTTGAGAACCTGGTGGCCAGTGAGCAGGCTCATAAAGGCATGCACATCTGGGCGGGCTGCTTCCCCTCGGCGGCCTGGTCACCGGCTTTGACCTTGCCCCCGGACTTGTCCTCCGGAAGACTGGTGTGACTTTTCACCGCACTTTGCACATTACCGTCCACCGGGATGTTCTGGCAGCTGCTGGCCTGGCTGGCGGGAAGGCTGCTGGCGGAGCTGAGCAGCCCACTGCTCACCTGGTAGTTCAGGGCGCTGCTGCCCAGGCTGATGAAGCTCATGCTGGTCAGGCTGCTGGCTCTGCTGCTGCTGCCACTGCCGGGCAGGCTGGTCTCACTTTTCCCCTCCAGGCTGCTTGCTGCTGCAGGCACGGCTGGCCAGCCGGCTCCTGATCTGGTTAGGCGAGTAGACAGCGCACAGCTGGCTGGTCGGGGTGCTGACCGCCGGGGCGTGAAGCCTTCTCTGCAACCTCAAGTTGGGAGTGCCGCCCACCAGGCTGACCTCACTGTTCTCCTCATCACCTGCGTACCCGCTGCTCAACAGGCTGGCGTCACTTGCCCTGCATTTCCCCTCGCTGGACTGTCGCAGGCTCAGCAAGCCGCTCTCGCTGTTCCACGGGTTTCCCAGGTTACCCCCCGAAAGTCTCAGGGGCCCTGGAGTTGCTCCTGTGTCATGGTGTGGCCACGCTGGTGGCTGGGGCTCTACGCTGGGGGTTGGGAGGCCTGGCGCTTGGTCCTGAACATCCCAGGCAGCAGACTCCCCGTTTCTACCCTGGAGGAAGGTGGGGGGCAACTGATCTGGTTTATCCAGGGGGAGGGGGCCCTGGGAGGCCTATGAGTGGTAGGCAGGTCTGGTTCATCTGGGAAGAGGAGGCTCAATTTATAGGGTGGCCTTGCAAAGGGGAGCCTTCTGATTGGCTGGCCCTGTTCCCACGGTGATGGGATTATGAGGTGGGGTGGAGGTGGGAAGGACAATGCTCTCTCCGCACCAGTGGCATCGGGGCTGGGGCTGGAGGTGGGCAGGGAGTGGCGAGAACCACCATCCTGGGGACAATTAATTACTGCAGGGCCTGTGGCCTCTGCTTTGCCATTTCAGGAGACCTGGCTGTGCATCCCAGCCAAGCTCCTTCTGAGCTGTATTTCTTTAGGGTGTCACTTCTTCTGAGACACTTACTCCATGCCAAGACCACTGGGAGGACTGGACAGAATATGACAGGAGTTTATCCTAGATTGTTTGCCTGATCTGGTCTGGCTCCTCTCTGTCAGCCTGGTCCCACATCACACCTTTCCTCACCTCGAGGCAGGGTCACACTGGCTATTTTCCTATTCTGAGCTCTGGCCTGCCACAGGGCCTTTGCACTGGCTGTTCCCACCACCTGAAATCCTCTTCCCTCAGTCCCTTGGCCTCCAAGCTTCAGATCCAGTGGCCCTTACGAAGTGTCCCTGGCTTCTACAAGAAGGTCCCTCTATTATTGCTCGTGTCACCTCCTAATTTATGAGCCTTGTGGCACGAAACACAATTTGCAAATCTTTTTATGTGTTGGTGACTTATTGCTGGTTCCCTCTGCTCAAATATCATCTTTGCAAGGGCCAAGATTTTGATCTCTCATTCTCTGCTGTGCCCCGCCCCCCACCACGCCCAGCATCCTGCCTGGGACATAGTAGATGCTCATTAGACATTTGCTGAATGTATGAATGAATTAACTGTTCTAGGGCGTGCATCCCCACCACCTAGGGAACTTTAAAAACAAACAAACAAACACATTGGATTTTCCAGGGGAGTGGTTCTCTCCCCTGGTTGCACCCCCAGCCATCCCTAGGGTTCCGCTTCCAGAGGTTCTGAGTTCAATGATCTGGGTGAGGCTTTGGCATGAGAATTTTAAACTGCTCTCCAGGGGTTCTGACGTGCAGCCAGCACTGAGAACTATGGTGCCAGGAGGTGAGGCTCAGCCAAATGTGCTACTGGTAGAGCATTCTGCCGGTCTACCCTGGCTAAGTAGTATTGTAGATGCTACAATATTGTAGAACACCCACTGGGGCACTTATTAGCGGACACTGAAGAGATTTCCACTGAATGGCTGAATGAATTAAAACAAAAGTCATTGACCCTTTAAGGTGTCACATGTGGTTTCTAAGGGCTGGGGAAATTTGTTGAAATTGTAGCAGACTTTTCGATGGGCTATGGATATGCTTTCCCACCAGGAAGGAGTCACAGCATTTGTCAGAGTCTTAAGGGTATCCCTGATCCTCCAAAGATCAAGAAGCATGATGATTCAGCTCCACTGTTGCCTTAGCATTCAGGAGACAGCTGGCCCTGGTGCTTGGCCTGATGGTATGGGTCTGGAGAGGGCTGGCTGGCTCTGTCTGGGACGCAGGGGGTGGGGAGGAGGAAGGTACTCCTTGGAGAGTGCCTCAGCCCCTTGGCAGTCATCAGCACGTCAGCACTAATTACCACTGTCATCTGTTATGAATTCCTTTCCCACTGCCCTGGGGCCATTCGGCTTCCCTCTGCTATACACAGAGGCATCTCTTTTACTGTGGAAATTCTGATCCTTCTGGGATGCGAGGGGCTTCTCATAGCTGTCTGGCTCCCTGTCCCTTCCCTATGTTCCCTGCTAGGGACCTCGAGGGAAAGGACAGACGCAGGGCTTAGCAGCCATCTCAGAGGAGGTGGTGTGGTGGGATCCATCTGTTGTGAAAAGTGGGGACTGAATCTGGCGTTAGGAGGCTGGCAGGAGAGAGGCAGGGCCGGGCTGCAGGCACACAGGCTGGGGCTTAGGGCTGGCTCTGGCCCTGGATGAGTACAAAGCAGGGTGGGAGCCCCAATGCTAGGGACAAATGGGGAGCCTACTGGGACTCATATTTCCCTCCTGTCCCCATCCTGCCTGCCCCAGGCACAGTGCACATGGGCCAGAGGACTGGAGGGGACTCCTGGGGGTTTGTGCAGGGACCAGACTCCTCCCTTCTCTCTGGCTCATGTAACAGCAGAGTCCGTAGTAGCCTGTGGATAAAGTAAGGCCGTGTGAATGGCCGTGGCTTGGCCCAGCACTCTTCTCCTGGAAGTCTCTCTCGGTTGCTCTTGAAATCTCAGGAAGGCATCTCAGGGGACCTCTGTATTCTTTGGGTCCAGCCTTCTCCTTCCTGCCTGCACCTGAAGCCACCTGAGGGTGGTGTCCTTGTCCCTGCCCAGGCTAGGGGTCAGACCAGAGCTGCCTGGCCCGGATGCTGTTTGCGCATATGACCATTGCAGGCCACTGTCCTGCAGGCAGAGCCAGCTAGCACCAGGAGGAGAGGTCACAGGGGCAGCCCTGGGGATGCTGGGACCTGTTGCTTCAGCAGTGATGAGCGGACTGGAGTTTGAACAGGCTACCATGTGGGGCGCAGTGGGGAAAGGCTTGCCGAGTGGCAAATGTGGGGGTTAGAAGAAGAGTGGGGTCAAGGCCAGTCATGGAGTTCAGGGGCCTCTGGGTCAGGGGCTAGATGGCCTTCTAGAAACGACAGAGCCTCCTTTTGAAGCAGGTGGAGTGGTGGGCACCTCGCTAATGGCTGAGAGGAGGGGCAGAGCTTAGTGGCTCGGAAATCAGATCAACATGAGTTCAAGCCTCAGCTTCCCCACTTGGGAGCTGTGCTTAATGATGCCCCACATGGGTGGTGGGGATTACATCCTCCAAAAGCATTAACTGAGAGGAAATAAATGCAAAGTGCCCTGTGAGACCCTCAAGAGACAGCCAGGAAGAAGTCCCTCCCTGGTGGACCTCACAATTGAGAGACGGAGTGGGGGGGCGCACAGGTGCAGGGGGCAAGAGGTGGGTGGGAGGGTAACCTGGGCAGGGGGTCATGAATAGCATAGCTGTCCCTCTCCATATGGCTTGGGGCTCTGGCATGTTGGCGGGTCACAGCCTGTGTCCTCCACCTGGGTGACATCATGTGACCAACCTAACGTCTCAGACCGCAGCTTCCCGGCCTAGGAAATTGTGCAGCACTGGTCAGAGCGCTCCCTGGAGGGATGCCCTGAGGACTGGCAGGAGACCTCTGGTTAGGGTCTGCCCGGAGCCTCCAGCAAAAGCCCTCACGGACCCTTCTACTTTAAGACAGAACATAGATGTTGGTGTACACAAGTTTATAGGCACATATACGAATATACACATAAGTACATATGTGTGCATATGCAAACACATTCACGGTGTGTGTGTTTATATAGGAATCCACAAGAATATGTGTAGAGGCGGAGGAGACAAGATGGCGGGGAAGTAGGAGGAGGCGCCTTTTCAACCTGCACCCTAAAGTGAGCTGATTACCTACCAAAGAACTCCGATCACCCATGAAATCAGCCTGAGATCAGAATTATACACGTCTGGATCTCTACGGGGGCCAGAAGACGCCAGTGGGCAGGTAAAGTGGAGTGGGAACGTCGGACTGATATCGGAAGATAAACAAAAGGGGGAGGGAGCCACCAGAGGCGACCGACTGGAAAATAATACCCCAATACGAGAGTGCCCGGCATCTGGGGACCAGCATTAACTTGGAGTCTTGTTGAAAGCACTCAAAAGAGCAAAGACTCGCGCGGGGAAATTGTGGGAATCGGGGCGGATAGGGATAGGGGCTTAAGTCCCCAGACCCAGGGCAGCCTCCCCTGGCGCTGAGCCGGAGAGTGCGGCGGAGAAACCTGGTCTTTGTCCCGGAGCGGCCAGTGCGCCCGAGAACGGGTGGAGTCCGGCTCCCGTGAGGGGCTGGGAGCCACACGAGACGGCAGAACGCGCACCTTACTGGAGATGCGCGCGTGCCTCAACCTCCCCTGAGAGAGGTGCACGAACGCCCAGCCTGGTGTTCTGGGACCCACGCGGTGATAGACCCACGCGGCGATAGAGCCGATAGAGCTGGAGGCGCCGCGCCCCAAACCATCCCCTGGGAGAGGTGCGCGCAAGCCCTGCGCTCTCAGCCCCAACCAGCGGGAAAATCTCAGTGTGAGATTGCTGCTTGGAACCTCTCTGGCGGTCTGGAGCTGCCCAGACAGCCACAGCTGCCTTGGTTTTGCGTACAAGCAGGAGATCCTGCGTCCCCAGGGACCGTGACTCAGAACCTGCTCTGCCAGCGGCCCAGCGGCTGCAGCACCTGCAGGGGAGCAGACTGAGGCTTCTCTCTGAGAGGGAGGTTGGGGTGCAGTTTTCTTTCCTCTAAACCTCCAAAAACCATCAAAAGCTGTCAAGGCGAGAGAAAAGAAGTGAACAAACATAAAAACCTCCAGAGAACAAAAACCTGAAAAAAACGTTTTTCTCAGAGCCCACCCCCTTGAGGGGGTCGGGAGGACTTAACTCAGGGAACATCATTGACTGAAAACCCACGTGGCAGCCCCCTCCCCCAGAAAACAAATCAGGAAAAAAAAAAAAAGAAAAAGACTACAAGAGAACAACCACCACTACTTCATAGATACAACTTTTATTTTTAATTCTTTCCCACTATTCTGGTTCATTTTTTTTCTTTTTTTATATAGATAATTTTTTAACCTATTTACCATCACAGTGAGATGTCCAGTACATCAAATTCCATGATAAACTTCTAACCTGAATTTTTTGATACATACACATGTGTTTTTCTTTTGCTTTTCTATTTTCTTAATTTTTAAAAAAATTTTTAATTTAGTTTAGTCCAGTTTATTCCTTTTTTATTTTTATTTTCTAATATTCATATAGAGTTAAACTTCAAGGTAACCCCCTTTCTCCAAGCAATGCTACCCCTATAGGTGAACCAATTTTTAATCCCCCTTTTTCTTAGGAAAGTTGAGTCCTTTAACAAAGATATCAAGATACATCCAGGAAGAATCAAAATAACCTTCCCCGCCCACACCGAGAATCTATAACCATGCTCCCATCTTTTTCTTCTGCCAGTGTCTCTGTGTATTTATGTTTGTCCGGATAGTATATAAATCTTATACTTGGGGTTCTTCTTGACGAGGCTCCTCCTTTTTTTTGCTTATATATATATATATATTTTTTCTCTCGTCATATACTTTTATCAGTCTTTTTGTTTGTCTGTTTTTGTTTGTATACGTCATAAACCTTACCCTGGGGCCCATTTGGGCTGAACCTTCACTTTTATCTTCCCTTTTTTTCCTGTCTCTCTCTCTCCCTCTTTTTTCTTTTTCTTTTCTTTTTTCTCTCATTTGGGTGGGGAATCCTGAGTGCTCAGAAGCGTTCCAGGGTGCACCTTGACTGCACCACGGTCAATACATCCAGCTACATCTGTCCAGTCATCTCTCACCAAAATGACTAGGAGGAGGAATCCCCAACAGAAGAAAAATACAGAGGATGGGCCTTCTGCAACAGAGCTAACGGCTATCAACATAGACAATATGTCAGAAAGAGAATTCAGGCTAACAATTATCCAGGCAATAGCTAGGTTGGAGAAAGCCATGGATGACCAAACAGAATTGATTAGGGCAGAATTGAAAGCGACCAGAGAGGAGGTTCATAATGTTAGGGCAGAGCTGAAGGCCACCAGGGATGAGGTTCACAACGCTCTCAATGAGTTCCAATCTAATCTAAATTCTCTAAAAGCTAGGGTAACTGAGACAGAAGATAGAATTAGTGATCTGGAGGACAAACAAATAGAGAGAAAGGATCAGGAGGAAGCCTGGAACAAACAGCTTAGAAGCCACGAAAACAGAATCAGGGAAATAAATGATGCCATGAAACGTTCCAACGTCAGAATTATTGGAATCCCTGAAGGGGAGGAGAAAGAAAGAAGTCTAGAAGATATAGTGGAACAAGTTTTTCATGAAAATTTTCCCAATCTTGCGAATGGAACAAGTGTTCATGTACTAGAAGTAGAAAGGTCCCCCCCCAAGATTATAAATTCAAAAAAAACATCCAGGCACCTCATAGTAAAATTGAGGAATCATAATTGTAGATACAATCTCTTGAAAGCTGCTAGGACAAAGAACCTCCTTACATACAGAGGAAAGCCCATCAGAATAACGTCAGACCTGTCCACAGAGACCTGGCAAGCCAGAAAGGGCTGGCAAGATATATTCAGGGCACTCAATGAGAAGAACATGCAGCCAAGAATACTTTATCCAGCAAGACTGACATTCAAAATGGATGGAGAGATAAAGAGTTTCCAAGACCGGCAAGGCTTGAAAGACTATGCAACCACCAAGCCGACACTGCAGGAAATATTAAGGGGGGTTCTATAAAAGAGGAAAAATCCTAAGAATAGCATTGAACAGAAATATAGAGACAATCGACAGAAAGAAAGACTTCAAAGATAACACAATGTCAATAAAAACGTATCTCTCAATAATCACTCTCAATGTGAATGGCCTAAATGCACCCATAAAACGACACAGGGTTGCAGATTGGATAAAACGACAGGACCCATCCATATGTTGTCTACAAGAGACCCATTTTGAACCTAAAGATACACCCAGACTGAAAGTGAAGGGATGGAGAAGCATCTTTCACGCCAATGGGCCTCAAAAGAAGGCCGGGGTAGCGATTCTCATATCAGATAAATTAGATTTTAAACAAAAGACAGTAGTCAGGGATACAGAAGGACACTACATCATTCTTAAAGGGACTATCCACCAAGATGATCTAACAATTGTAAATATCTATGCCCCCAATATGGGAGCAGCCAATTACATAAGAAAACTATTAATCAAGATAAAGAGTCATATTGATATGAATACATTAATAGTAGGAAATCTTAACACGCCTCTCTCAGAAATAGACAGATCAAAAAAAAAAAAAAAAGAAATAGACAGATCATCGAAGCAGAAAATCAATAAAGAAATAAGAGCATTGAATGACACATTGGACCAGATGGACCTCATAGATATATACAGAACATTCCACCCTAAAACAACAGAATACTCATTCTTCTCAAGTGCACATGGAACCTTCTCCAGAATAGACCACATACTGGGTCACAAATCAGGGCTCAACCGATACCAAAAGACTGAGATTATTCCCTGCATATTCTCAGATCACAATGCTTTGAAACTGGAGCTCAATCACAAGGAAAAGTTCAGAAGGAACTCAAATACCTGGAAGCTAAAGACCACCTTGCTTAAGAATGCTTGGATCAACCAGGAGATCAAAGAAGAACTTAAACAATTTATGGAAACCAATGAGAACAAAGACACTTCACTCCAAAACCTATGGGATACAGCAAAGGCGGTCCTAAGGGGGAAATTCATAGCCATCCAAGCCTCCCTCAAAAAAATTGAAAAATCCAGAATACACCAGCTGTCTCTACACCTTAAAGAACTGGAGAATCAACAACAAATCAAACCAACTCCACACGTAAGAAGGGAAATAATCAAGATTAGAGCAGAGATCAACGAGGTAGAAACCAGAGATACAGTAGAACGTATCAACGAAACTAGAAGCTGGTTTTTTGAAAGAATCAATAAGATCGATAAACCATTGGCCACACTAATCCAAAAGAAAAGAGAGAAAGCCCAAATTAATAAAATTATGAATGAAAAGGGAGAGATCACAACTAACACCAAGGAAGTAGAAACAATCATCAGAAGCTATTATCAACAGTTATATGCCAATAAGCTAAGCAACCTAGATGAAATGGATGCATTCCTGGAAAACTATAAACTCCCAAAATTGAACCAGGAAGAAATTGACAACCTGAATAGACCGATATCTAGTAACGAGATTGAAGCAGTGATCAAAAACCTCCCAAAAAACAAGAGCCCAGGACCTGACGGATTCCCTGGGGAATTCTATCAAACTTTCAAAGAAGAAATAATACCTATTCTCCTGAAGCTGTTTCAAAAAATTGAAGCAGAAGGAAAACTTCCAGACTCTTTTTATGAAGCCAGCATTACCCTGATCCCCAAACCAGGCAAAGACCCTACCAAAAAGGAGAATTTCAGACCGATATCACTGATGAATATGGATGCTAAGATTCTCGACAAGATCCTAGCAAACAGGATCCAACAGCACATTAAAAAGATTATCCACCATGACCAGGTAGGATTCATCCCTGGGTTACAAGGATGGTTCAACATTCGCAAATCAATCAATGTGATAGAACAAATCAATAAGAGAAGAGAGAAGAACCACATGATCCTCTCCATTGATGCAGAAAAAGCTTTTGACAAAATCCAGCATCCGTTCCTGATTAAAACGCTTCAAAGTATAGGGATAGAGGGAACATTCCTGAACTTCATCAAATCTATCTATGAAAAACCCACAGCAAATATCATCCTCAATGGGAAAAAGCTTGCAGCCTTCCCATTGAGATCAGGAACACGACAAGGATGCCCACTCTCACCACTCTTGTTCAACATAGTATTAGAAGTCCTAGCAACAGCAATCAGACAACAAAGAGAAATAAAAGGTATCCAAATTGGCAAGGAAGAAGTCAAACTCTCTCTCTTCGCAGATGACATGATTCTTTATATGGAAAACCCGAAAGACTCCACCTCCAAACTACTAGAACTCATACAGCAATTCAGTAATGTAGCAGGATACAAAGTCAATGTCCAGAAATCAGTGGCTTTCTTATACACTAACAATGAAAATACAGAAAGGCAAATTAGAGAATCGATTCCATTTACTATAGCACCAAAAACCATAAGATACCTCGGAATAAACCTAACCAAAGAGGTTAAAGATCTGTACTCGAGGAACTACAGAACACTCCTAAAAGAAATTGAAGAAGACACAAAAAGATGGAAGACCATTCCATGCTCTTGGATGGGAAGAATAAACATCGTTAAAATGTCTATACTGCCCAGAGCAATCTATACTTTTAATGCCATTCCAATCAAAATTCCACCAGTATTTTTCAAAGAGCTGGAGCAAATAATACTAAAATTTGTATGGAATCAGAAGAGACCCCGAATTGCTAAGGAAATGTTGAAAAACAAAAATAAAACTGGTGGCATCACGTTACCTGATTTCAAGCTTTACTACAAAGCTGTGATCACCAAGACAGCACGGTACTGGCATAAAAACAGACACATGGACCAGTGGAACAGAGTAGAGAGCCCAGATATGGACCCTCAACTCTATGGTCAAATAATCTTTGACAAAACAGGAAAAAATATCCAGTGGAAAAAAGACAGTCTCTTCAATAAATGGTGCTGGGAAAACTGGACAGCTATATGTAGAAGAATGAAACTTGACCATTCTCTTACACCGTACACAAAGATAAACTCGAAATGGATAAAAGACCTCAACGTGAGACAGGAATCCATCAGAATCCTCGAGGAGAACATAGGGAGTAACCTCTTTGATATCAGCCACAGCAACTTCTTTCAAGATATGTCTCCAAAGGCGAAGGAAACAAAGGCAAAGATGAACTTCTGGGACTTCATCAAGATAAAAAGCTTCTGCACAGCAAAAGAAACAGTCATCAAAACAAAGAGGCAACCCACGGAATGGGAGAAGATATTTGCAAATGACAGTACAGATAAAAGGTTGATATCCAGGATCTATAAAGAACTCCTCAAACTCAACACACACAAAGCAGATAATCATATTAAAAAATGGGCAGAAGATATGAACAGACACTTCTCCAATGAAGACATACAAATGGCTACCAGACACATGAAAAAATGTTCATCATCACTAGCCATCAGGGAGATTCAAATCAAAACCACATTGAGATACCACCTTACACCAGTTAGAATGGCCAAAATTAGCAAGACAGGACACAACGTGTGTTGGAGAGGATGTGGAGAAAGGGGAACCCTCTTACACTATTGGTGGGAATGCAAACTGGTGCAGCCACTTTGGAGAACAGTGTGGAGATTCCTCAGGAAATTAAAAATAGATCTTCCCTATGACCCTGCAATTGCACTGCTGGGTATTTACCCCAAAGATACAGATGTAGTGAAAAGAAGGGCCATCTGTACCCCAGTGTTTATAGCAGCAATGGCCACGGTCGCCAAACTGTGGAAAGAACCAAGATGCCCTTCAACGGATGAATGGATAAGGAAGATGTGGTCCATATACACTATGGAGTATTATGCCTCCATCAGAAAGGACGAATACCCAACTTTTGTAGCAACATGGACAGGACTGGAAGAGATTATGCTGAGTGAAATAAGTCAAACAGAGAAAGTCAAGTATCATATGGTTTCACTTATTGGTGGAGCATAACAAATAATATAGAGGACAAGGGTAGATGGAGAGGAGAAGGGAGTTGAGGGAAATTGGAAGGGGAGGTGAACCATGAGAGACTATGGACTCTGAAAAACAACCTGAGGGTTTTGAAGGGGCGGGGTGGGAGGGTGGGGGAACCAGGTGGTGGGTATTAGGGAGGGCACAGATTGCATGGAGCACTGGGTGTGGTGAAAAAACAATGAATACTGTTATGCTGAAAATAAATAAAAAATTAAAAAAAAAAGAATATGTGTAGAGGCGAATATACACATCAGAATGTACATCCATATGCATGTTCATGTATAGGTATATCCGTGTGAAGACATACGTAAGGAAATATAAACATGCACACTTTCTAAAACCACGGAACCCTCTGGCCCTCAGCATCACCCTCTGGGGGCATCCACTCTCCCTGAGGTTCTCCACGCAGAGCACTCTTACCCCAGAGCCTCCCCTGCTGTCCTCTGATGGGTGCCTTGTTCTCTTTCCAGGACCCCACGTGGGTGGGGATCTGCATTTGTTCCCTGCGGAGTGCTGCTGAGTGCTCCTGGGCCGCGAGGTGAGTCCAGCACGGTCAGTGAGCACGGGGAACTCCCCAGACCAGTGCTAGCATTGTGGGAGGATCGCATAGGGAGGACACGTTGATCATCCATGCTGGACATCGGCCCGTGTGTTCTCATTTAACCTCATTCTGTCCTTTGTCTGCCCTGAGGCCCAGCTCCTGACTGCCCGCTTGTCATGGGGATAGTGAGAGGCATTCCTGGGGGCCCAAAGAGGGGGGCAACTCCCTACTTAGGTGCACTTGGCACTTGAACAGGGGGCTTCCGGGGTTGGACCTGAGTCCCTGATGGCAGGACCTTGGACTTTCTAACCTTCTCCAGGGAGCTAGACAAAGAGAGTCAGCTTAGCCATGACTCGGAGGAGTGATCTGTCCAGGAAGAAGGGTGATTCTTCCTCTGGGTTAATCATGTGATTGATTTTCCCCCCAGCTCTTAAAATCATTTAAGGCCTACAAAAACAAAAAGGGAAGAATAAGGTGCACACCCATGTCATCCCACGTGCTCATCACTCCATTCGAGAAGGAAGACAATACCGATAAACCTCCAAACCCATTTACGCCTCCCCAAGGCGTGTCTCTGTGGCATTCCAGAATCTCCTGCCCATCACTGAATCTGATGCACATCTTAATACTTAGAGTATAGAAGGACGTATCCTTGAACTGACATGGAATTGTTCTGCATGCTATTAATCTGGATAGAAAGGGTGTTCTTTCTTTACGCGTCTACAACTTATGTTCGACGTTACATGTGTGAGACTCATCTGGGCTGTGTGGGCGGCTCAGGTTTATTGTCACTGCCATAGAGTATGCTATTGGTGAATGTCCTGATTCATCCGTTCTAACCGATGGACACGTAGGTCATTTCCCCCTCTCCCTCGCAGTAAGCCTGCCTTTATGTGTGTCTCTCACGCAGCCTTTCCCCTGCGAATTTCCGGGAAGGCTCGTCCCAAACAGACTATGAAAGCTTCAACTTGTCTTAATTGCACATAATGAATAGAACAGACATTTTTCTCCAGCCCTGGGGCCTCATCTTTCTGAATGTTTCTATGAGGTTCAGCCCCAGGATGGACTGAATCACCGCGCAATCTGTGGCCTGCATTATTTGATCATAAAACATGGCCATTCAGAATGGCCAGCTTCGGCCAAAGATGAGGTCACGGACTTGCCCCGACATGGGCGGGGTGAGGGGTGGGGGGGTGCTCGGAAACGGGAGGAGGCTGGGGTGACTGAAACCTCAGGGCTCGGTCACCCAGCTCCCATAATCTGTGGCAAAACAATTGTCTTGTGTTCTTCATTGTGGACTCAGTGCACGAGGGAGGGGAAAGGAGAGGGAAGATGGAGGAGAGGCTGCCTGAGGAGGAGGAGGGACACCAGTATTCCTCAGATCAAGCCTAGAACTGTACAGCAAAGTAAGCGAGCACTCAGCATCTGAAGCCAGAGGTCTGAGTTCAAATCCGGGCTGTTCCCCTTCTCAGCGGTGTGATCCTGGGCAAGTTCCCTAACCTTTCTGTCCCAGTTTGGGTTCCCTCAGAAGCAGCCCGGAGGCTTGGACTTGGAGCCAGTGGTTCATCTGAGAGGTGGTCCCAGGAAGCCCTGTGAAGAGACGGGGCAGCAAGGCAGGGAGGGCAGGAAAGCCAGTCATGGGGGCGTCGTCGAGAAGGTGCCGATCAGCTTGGGCCCCTTCTTCGGGGCCTGTCAGAGGTTGTGTGGAGCACATCTCCAGCTGAGCCTGGAGGTTTCGCCCCTGGCTCCCCGAGCAAGCCTCTGGGATGCCTGAGGAAGCCCTGAGGCAGAGGGGAGTGGGGGAGGAGGGTAGCAGACACAGTGCTTGAATGAGAAGCTGTCCCTCAGCACCCTCTGTCCCTGAGACTGTGACCCCAGAGGCTCAAGAGGGCTTGGATGGAGGCCTGTCTGCTAGAATCGCCTTGTCCGAAGGCTGACTGTTTTCTTAGGTTGTCGTGAAGTTTCCATGAGCCCTGTAAGCACTCAGTAAGCACTAAGTGTCCGGAGCCTGCCTTGTGCTCCCCTAAGGTTGTGGGAGGACCTGCTTGGGCAAATAGCCCGGAGAGATGAGGTAAAATAGACTGTGGCTGCCAAAGTCCTAACTGGATAGCAGGGTCATGATTTGGGCCCGAAGGCCTTCTGAGAGAAAGCCGTGTCTCCTGCTCTGGGGGCTTTAGGCTGCCAGGGGTGGAGAGGTCACCACCCCCAGAACTAGATGCCAGGTGGCTGTTTGCCTTGTCAGCCTCTGGCGGCACACAAGGGCTGAGCGGAGTGGGTCTCAGGAGACCACCAGAGGGAGATCAGTGACCCCCGAGGCTGGGGATGGCAGGGGCGGTGGGGTCCCCTCTCTGGCTAGCAGAGGCCACTGAACTTGGAATCCAGGGCAGTAACCAGTCTGTGGGAACTGATGTCTCTGTTCAGCACGTGACTGAGGGGGTTTCTGGGATGTGGGACTTGCTGTCTTAAAACTGAACGGTCCTGAGTCACCTGGGAGGAGCAGGCCATCCTAACCTGAGCTGAAGTCACTGTCATCAGTATGACCCCTGGAAACCAATTCCACCCAGCAGGACGGTGAAGAGGAGGAGGAAGAGATGCCTCCTCAGATGATCTGGAGATACTCTTGCATTCATTTATATTTTTAAAGATACTGCATGAAAATGTTGGTTATCCTGAGTGAGCACACTCAGCTCGAGAACCGTCTAGTGAGATGCCAGGTCATGGGACGTCCATTCTCAGAGGCCCTGGCTTGCCCCCTCCCCCCCAACAGGCTTAAACTACCCACAAGTCCTAGGCGGGTTGGCGGCTCTGGCTGAGGGCTCTGTGGCGTGCGCTGCGGGGTCAGACACACATGGATTCCGCGCAGGCCCTGCGTCCCACTGGCTGTGCCAGCCGCTCACGTTACCCAAACCTCCTCAGCCTGGTTTCCTCTTTAGAGCAAGGGGACCAGTAAAAGCTCTCGATAGCCTTGAGGCCGGGGAGGGGGTGTGTGCGGACACTGCTAAGGCCCCAGAGCCTGGAAGAGGCCCCCATGTTCTAGAAAGTTCTACTGAATGAATACATGGAGAGCCTCTAGAGCAGTGACTGATGCTGTTTTGATATAAAACCTCTTTATCATCAATGGAAGGCAAGCTAGACTTTGTGCATTTCGGAAGTGGATTAAATGAGAGAGTATGGTTATGTCTCACCCAGGTGCTGAGTCCTTAAGTCGGAGGGCTCTGAATGCGGGTTTGGTGGGACTCTGGGGCTGGGGTGGGATGTCAGGGTGGAGGAAGCTTTGGAGAACAGCCGGGTCTTATTAAGTCCCAAGTTACAGATGAGGAAAACTGAGTCTCAGTGAGCTGAAGGGAGTCCCAAAGGCCGCATGGCTGGTACTCAGCAGAGCTGGATTTGACCCAGTCTTCTGGCTCCTGGTCCAGTGTACTCCAGGTGGCACCTGGGTGTTCTAGGCTTGCTGATAGGAACTTGAGGGACAGGCTGCTGGGTTTGTGGAAGGCTCGGTGTGGAAAGTGTGGGAGCCCCGTGCTCAGGGACCTAGAGGGCCGCAGCGTGGCAGAGCAGGACCGGGAGGGTCCCCAGCAGCCATCGCCCCCAGACACGCTGGATTCTGGTGCCTCAGTTTCCTTGTTTATAAATGGAGACAACACTGCCGACTGCCTCTCTTTCTGGGCTTCTGGGGTGCAGGTAGGGAACCCCCTGAACTCCTGGAGGAGAAAGCATCACCCCGTCTACAGATGGGCCCTGGCCGCCTGCCCTGTGTCTCCCTGGAGCTTCTCAATTAACCCCCTCCACCCGCCCAGGCTGCTCACAGGCAGAGTGCACCAGCGAGGGCTCGGATGGCCCGAGTTAGCGCAGCCAGGGCTGTCCTTGGAAAGGGGCCACCACTGAAGGGCCAGCTTCTCTTTCATCAAATTATTCCTCCACGTTCACAGAGTGGAGGAATTATTGGCAGAAAATGAGGATATAAAACCCCGCTAGAGCCGAGCACCTTTTAGGGGCCCTGAACGCTGAGCTCTTGGAAGCTTTCCAGCAGATTGGTTCATTTTTAATGGTCTAGGACTATAGTTCATCTGTTTAATTCAAACGAGGTGACATAATATCTTTCATTTGGACTTATTACCAGCACGGTGGTGATTCGGCTCCCAGCATTCTTCGGGCAGGATATTCTGTCATTACTGCACATTTTCTTTTTCTGGCCAAATTGAAAGTCCGCGGGAAGGGCTGCAGCCTTGGAAAGGAGAGATCAACCGAGAATAGGTCACATCGGGTATTAAGGAATGAAAATGAATTCATTCTTTCCTCCGTTGAATAAGCAGCTGTACTTGCGTCTCTGTGATCCATGAAATAGGCTGTCAGGAAAATAGGAGATGGGCTGCGTTTGAACTTCACCCACCCATTCTGCCCCGTCGCCTTGGAGACTGGTACCGCAGCTGAGGCAGGGGCAGGAGTGGCGCTCACTTTCAGGGGGTGCTCACCCAATGCCAGACGCCTGGCTTCAGTGGTCCTGGGAGGGGGAGCCTCCTGAGTGTCCCCATTTTGCGGATGAGGACATCAAGGCTCAGAGAGATCCAGAGAACTTGCTAAAGGTCACTTAGGCACAGAACCCGGCTTTTGTTTGAGGTGCCCAGCATCACATCTGGGAACTTGGCCTGCAGGACCTCAAACCCTCATTCTCCCATGGGCAGGCTGCTCGACCTCGGGTGTCAGCTCGCCATGTGGTAGAAATACCCAGTGTCACTGCCCTGCGGTGAGTGTGACCTGAGGGAACAGACGCCATGGGCTTGGCACCAGACTGCCTGTAGAGCGATTGCTCACAGATGTCTTTGTTGTTACGAACTTCCGCTTTTCCTCGTGTCCGGTGATGGAGCTCAAGAAGGAAGCCTGGAAAGCAAGTGACTTGCCCTGAGACGTCGTGCAAGTGGGTCCTGGGACTGGGGGCTGTCCTTGGAGTGACCCAAGAGCCCCTGTGCCTTTTGCTACACTGGGTAGTAGAGAGTCTGGGGTTGGGGAGGGGGGTTGGAGATGTTTACAGTGGAATTACCCTCTTCTCTGCTTTATTTTCCTCCATCAGACTGTTCACCACCCCTGTATATTTGACTTTGTTATTTGGTTCATTTTTTTGTCTCCCACGCATCCTGGCATTTATGTGAGGGACGGGCTTTGATCGGGTCACTGCTGTATCCCCAGTGCCCAGAACCCAGACCGGGCTTGGGTGAGGCAGGTGCTGCAAGGACAGGCTTAGATCCTCTCTGTGAAGACAATTTGGGTATTTCCTTCATTGTAGATACTCTTGCATTCCTTTGTATTTTTAAAGGTACTGCATGAAAATGTTGGTTATCCTGATTGCTGAAGTTTGTTTTTTTTTTTTTTTTTTTTTTTTAATCACTCTCTTCAGTTTCACACTTGAGTTCCCCTCTTGAATTACCCTAGTCCCAGTTCTGCCCTGGAATGGTGCCTGTCACCTACCGACATTCAATAAAGTGTTGTAGAATGGATGATGCCTTGTTACATATCAGGACATTTCCTGGGTTCCCAGGAAAGTCTTCCAATGGGTATTCCAGGCTCTTTGGGTCTAAAGGAAGCCAGAGCGCCAGCACAGAGCTGCTTTAACCTGCCCCATAATCTGAGGATGGCTGGGTATTTCTGCTAGTGGTAAGCTAAAGAATAAAGGCGTGTTCCCTCTAGGATCTGATCAACGAACCCATTAGAACTCAGACCTCTACGACTGCCTAAGGGGAGAACAGAATGCAAGATATCCACAGGGCTCTGAAAACCTACATGGAATTTCATGCTGTCATTAGAGACCACTGCACCTCTCCCTCTCCTGGGTGTATCTTGCAATTAAAAGCCACATCAGGTTGTACAGACAAGTGTTAGCATAATGAGGTCTGGCTGTGCCATGCTACTAATCCCCTTCTCCCAGGTTGAGCACACCTGGGCTGAGCCGGTTCACACTCTGCTGTGATACCTGGTGCTCCGTTTCGATGAAATATCAGATCTCACCTCTACCTTTGGCTTTATTTCCCTCCAAAGCTGAGGTTCCGTCGAGGTGCATTTTTCTAATTAAGATGGGCTTAAGAAATAACCTCCTATATAATTTAAAGTGGTAAAATCATCGATACCTTTTCTAGCCTCAGCTTTAAATCTTAGCCACCAATGACTCCCCTATTAACGGGCCTAATTAAATCCATTTTTCAGGACGTCTTTGGCAAATTCCATTTTAGTAAAACTGTAGGAAGTTCAGTTTGATTTGTCTCTGCTCCCCAGAGCTCTCCTGGGAAGATGAGGATGGGGTGGATGCTTGTCTCTTGTGTCTCATTGATTCATTAATTCTTGTGTCTCATTCATTCATTGATTCACTCGACAAATATTTACTGAGCACCTACTATGTGCATTGGCCTTGAACTAGAAGAGGAGGAGGGCAAAGTGAAAAGATAACGCACTCCCTATCCCAATGGCCAAAAGGGAATGGTGCTCATTTATTCATTCAACAAACATGTATTGAGTCGACTAACAGTCTGCTAACTTTGTAAGCCCTGGTGTTGGGGTGACAAGGTGCTGCAGACAGTTCATACTCAATGTGGTGAATGTTCACACAGGCTAAAGCAGAGGGGACTGTGAGAACTTGGAGGACAGCTCTTAGCTCAGATGGGAAGCTGGGCATCAGGAAGCTTTCTCCAAGCTGAGCTTTAAGGGACAAGTAGGTGTCAGTCGTGTGAAGCAAAGAGAGAGGAGGGTGTTGCAGGAGCAGGGGTGGGTGGGCATGAGGCACGGGAGAACACGGGAGGAGTGGGGAACTTTAAGCTGTTCACTGTGGTTAGGGTAGGGCCTCTCCGCTCTGGGTGCATGCATGTTAGAAACACGTGGAGCTTTTGAAATATACCAGTGCCTACACCTCAGCTCTGAGTGTGTCTGGGGGTGTGGTCAAGGCTTTGGAATTTTAGTAAAGCTCTCCAGGTAATGCTAGTGTTTAGCCAGGGTTAGGAGTCATTAGGCTAAAAAGCATGCAAAGTAGTGGGAGATGAGGCTGGAGAAGTAGGCAGGAGGGAGCTCCTGGAGTGGGCTGGAAATCTATGATGGGTTTGAGTCTTATTTGAGGGTACTGACATCGTGGAAGTGTTGCAGGCAGGGCAAGAAGGGGTTCCCATTACACTTCGGAAGGAATTACCTTGCCAGCAGTATAGATGATGGGTGGGGTTGGAGTCATTGGGGCCTGAGAAATGGTAAAGAGCAAGAGATGATGTGGCTTAGACCTCTGGTCATGACCATGGGGATGGAGAAGGGGGATATTCAGGAGGGACAGGGATGACAGGCCTGGGTGGTGAATTGTACATCCTGGGTGAAGTAGGGGAAGCAGTTTAGGTGGCTCCAAGGAGCTTGTGTGACTGGGTGGATAGTTGTGACATTAATCAGAGATGGGCAAGGAAAGGATGATTTGGGTTCAGGAGACTTTGGAGGGACTTGATTGGGAGAATTGAGGCCTGACACCTGGAATTGTGCTCTATGTGGACAGAGCAATTGGGAAGTCACCTGTCACTTCTAATTGGAACTGGCATCCAAAGAGAGTGTGTAAAGTCAGAATAAGAGGAGAAGAAGGCCAAGGGTGGGGGAGTCTTCAGGAGCCTCAATGTTTAGAGGGTAGCTGAAGTTTCAAGGAGCTGAAAAAGAACTTGATGGGGAATGGCAGAGAGGTAGGAAGAAAGCGGAGAGGGTGGCATCATGAGGAAGGAGAGAGTTCTAAGAAAAGAGTGGGGCAACACGTTGAAAGTTGTGTGGGAGCCAAATAAAATGGAAGGCAGTTCTATACATTCATGAAAAAAACAGTTTTGTTGAGGCACCTGGGGTGGGAACCAGACTGCAGTGGGTTGCAGATTAAATGGCAGGGAGATGAGTATATGTACATGGTGTACAAGACCGAGGAGCAAGAGAGGAGATGTTGGATGGAGCAGACCCAAGACAGGATTAAGTGCAAGAAGTTTGTTTTGGAGGTGATCCCAGGAAACACCAGTAGAAGAGTGAAGAAGTGAGACATAAAAAGTAAGGGGGTCAGTGTGCCCAGTGTTGAAGTTATCATCGAGGGAAAATGGAGCTTAATCTCACTGGATAGTTCTAGAAGACAGCACAGACACACACATGAGTTAACTGTCCATGGGTGGCGAGGGGGCTGGAGCATTTATCCTCTAGTTCCCACCAGTCCTTGGGTGAGGGCTGAACCTCAGGGGCCGAGGAAGCGTTAGATCCCATGTGCTTGGCCTGCCCGGTGCATGGGAGTGTGGGCTCTGGCAACCAGATAAAGTGCTCAGGTAAAAAGACAAAGGTGATGGCAATCGGACATTGGATCAACTTAATGCCAACATTAAAAACTGAGCGGATATGGATAGGGCACCGAGAGCATCTGCTACCAGAGGGATTTCATTTTTTCCAGACTGAACATAGTTTGTCGTGATTGAATGGTGAGAATGAGGGAGAGGTTGAAAATACAAGTAAGAGAGGGGATCACTGGTGGAGAGTGGACCCGGAAGAGATGGAAGGGGTTGTGAGCACAAACCTGAGTGCGGGGGCTTGGTTGGAATGATAGGAGGTTGTGGTTGGTAAGGAGGAGACTAGGACTTAAGCTCAAGCTTGAGCATGTCACGCTCATGAATGTGGATGGTTGAAGCGGATGGGAAAGGAAGGCCATTGGAATGGGGAGGTTAAGGGCCAGGGAGGTAAAGATGGGAACTGGTTCATTCGCATTGGACATCAAAGTCCCCAATGACTTGGGGGTGGAGAGGAAGACTAAATCAGCTGCCAAGGTTAGTAATGCGTATTAAAGGTCACCATGGACCCCGGTCCCACTCACAGGGTAGGATGAACCAAGGATGTTTGTCAGACACTGGGTCCTGGAGCTGGAAGGAGCCATGTCGGTCAGAAGAACAGATCAGTCTAAAGAGGTCTTCTCTAATGGGTGAGTCTGGCTGGAAGTTCTGGAAAGAAGTCAGAGGATAGAGATGAAAAGGTAGTACCGAGAGTCTCAAGTCCAAGCGATAAGCAGGAGGCCTTGGACAGGAAGCAGGGTTAGGAACCAGGGAAGTCAAGAAGAGGCTGATAGCCAAGTTCAAGTTTAGTTGAAGTACATGGTTCCAGGTGAAGGCTGTGGATAAGGAGAGGAAATAAGGGTTCCTGATTCCTGGGGCAGCATGTATAGTCAAAAAGAGGGGCCGAAGTACAGGGTGCTGACTCTGCTTAGCTTTTCCTTGTTCCCCAGTGCTTCCCGCCGAACCGCGGGGTTCCGGGATTCCAGTTAGCCGACCACTGATGAAAGGCCGTGAGTTCAAACTCTGCAGTCAGATCAGCCTGGGAACAGAGGGAAGAAGCCAGAGAACCATGTGACTCTGGCACCACAAAAGTCAAGGGGAGGAAGAGTTTGAGAAAAGGGGTGTGAAACACAGCGCTGAGTATTGCTGGAACATCGGGCGAGGGAAGGAGTAGAATTTTTTTGATACTCTCATGTTCCTGATGAAGAACTTGGAAGAGCAGACAGAGTAGATGCTTGTATTATTATTTGTACAGCAAGTGGGGGGCACAGTCTCCTCGGTCAGTTGGCTATTGCTGTGTAAGAAGGAGCCCCAAAGTGAAGACAGAGCTGAAAGCTGTGAACACTTGTTATTTCTTCCACCCTCCATGGTTGTGTTGTTCTGCCCCTGTAAGGACTATTTTTTTTTTAAATTTTATTTTATCATTAGCATGAGACTTTTTTGCCCTGTTACCCTGGCTGATTCTAGTGGCTTCCACTCCACAGAAGAGGATTTGCTTTTCTTCTGGTCGCGTTGCTGGGGACTCTGATCCTCCCCTCTCTGTGCCAACATGTCCTACATCTTGGCCCCACTGTGTGATGCAAGACAGCTCAGGGTCACCGGTCCAGAAATCGCACACCATTCTTGCTCCTAAAATCCCCGTCCCCCAGGATGGGAGGTCATGTCCAGCAGGCTACGCCTGGCCTGCTGCCTGTTTTTGTAAAGAAAATGTGATTAGAATGCAGCCATTCAGGGCACCTGGGTGGCTCATTTGGTTAAGCCACTGCCTTAGGCTCAGGTCACGATCCTGGAGTCCTGGGATCGAGTCCCATATCGGGCTTCCCCTGCTCTGCGGGGAGCCTGCTTCTCCCTCTCCCTCTGCCTGCCACTCTCCCTGCTTGTGCTCTCTCTCTGTCAAATAAATAAAATCTTTAAAAAAAAAAAGAATGCAGCCATGCCCATTCATCCCCCTGTTGTCTGTGGCCGCTTTTGTGCCATAGTGGCAGACCCTGAGCCTGGTAAAAGAGTTGTGTGGCCCGCCAAGCCTAAAATGTTTATTGTCTGCTTCTTCGGAAATAAAGTTGAACTTTCTAGAACTTAAGAGGGAAGGTCTTCAATTCTCTCCTGCTTTGAGGGTGGGGAAGTTCAGGTTGGTGGGCTTCTCCAAGGGCAGGGGAAGGTGTGAAGGTCTTGCAGCATCTTGCCCCTGTCCTCCCTGCCTCCCTGGGCTGACCCGCAGCCCCTGATCCCGCACAGAGCCAGTCTTCTGATGTCTTTGTCCACTTGGTCCGGCTGCTCTAACAAAATACCATAGACTGGGTGACTTCAACACACAGATTTGTTTCTCACAGTTTTGGCAGCTGGGAAGGCCAAGCTCAAGGTGGCAGCATGGTCTGGTTCCTGGGAAGTCTCTCTTTCTGGCTGGCAGACGGCCACCTTCTCACGGTGTCCTCACATGGTGGAGAGAGAGAGAGGGAGAGAGTGAGAGCACATGCTCTGGTGGCTTCCTCTTCTTATAAAGGCCACCGATCTCATTAGGCGAGCCCATCTTCATGACCCCATCTAGACTAATGACCTCCCAAAGGGCCCACTTTCCAGTACCATCGCATTAGGGCTTAGGGCTTTGACGCGTGCATTTGTGGGGTAGGACACAGACATTCCATCCATCACACTGAACGTCTGTTCTCTTTATACCTGTGCACTGTCTTGGAGCTGATGGAGGATGGGTGCGGTCAAGAGCACGGCCACTGGAATTAGGCGCACCTGCATTCACGTCCCCTGTGATCTGGGGGAAACCCCAGAACCCCAGTGAAGGAGTTCATGGTAACTCCTCCCTTTGCAAGGACCTGGGAGGCCTCAAGGAGCATTGCTTGCTTGGACAATGCTTAGCAGTGGTTGGCAAAGAATCAGTGCTGTATTTTAAACTGTGTCTGCAGAACAAATGTGAGGAGACCGCCTTTCCCCCCTTTTGCAGGAAGACAAGGAAAGTCCGTGGCAAACAGCAAGTGGCCCCAGCAAGTCCATATCCATCCTCCATCTCAATAATTTCTGCAACTCTGGGCAGGATACCTGAGTTCAGAAAAGCGGTGGCAGGGTGTGTGTGTGGGGGATCAATAATTCCAAGCTTTCAGCCTATAAAATCTCAGGAGTGGCAATTTCATCTTTCCTGTGCCCGCCCAGCTTGCTAACAGTGTACTCAACACGAGGGTGGCGAGGAGTCTGGGGTAAGGGAGGCTCGTAAAAATGACCGATGCAGATATTAATGATTTAATCTGCTAACGTGGTGTGGCTGCCTCTGAGAATCCTATTCGTCAGCATCCAGGAACCCATCAGGAGGAGGCTGGGTGAGAAGCGCCAGGGAGAGCGTGCGGGGACGTGGTCCGAATGAAGATGAATCGCGGAGAACAGTATTGATTTGCCTTGCCTGGAACGACCGCTTTCTGTTTGGAAATATGGAAAGCAAATTAATGAATAAATGAGCTGGCTCGGTGAAATGCGCCCCCCCCCACCCCCTGGGAGCCATGGTGTTTAAGCCACACATGCCAGCAGGCTGTGAGCAGCGACTGGGAAAGACAGGGTTTGCCAGAGAGGGACAGTGCCACTCAGTGTGTGGTCTGATAACTTGTACCTGGAAAGGCTTTGGAAAGCAGGGGCAGGTGTCCTGGGGTCGGTCAGAGTCTTGATTGGGTTTTGGCTTTGCCACCTGCTAGCTGTGGGGCCTCTGAAATCCAGGCGGTCTCTCTGAACTTGAGTTTCTTCCATCAGCGGAAAGGGGGCAGAAGGAGATCAATGGAGGATCACATGAAATCATGTATGTTCTATATTGGCTGTGCGGTATCGGGCAAGTTCCCTGACCTCTCTGTGCTTCACATGTCCCTCCTATTATATGGAGATAGCAACACCTATCCCTGGAACACTGTGCTTTTATAATTACTCAGCCTTTGGCACATATTGCACACTTACTATCTGCCGATTACTATGCTCAGTGCCTGGGATAGAGCTGTGTACAAAACAGAGCAAGGGGTGCCTGCCTGGGTGGCTCCATCGCTTAAGTGTCTGACTCTTGGTTTTGGCTTGGGCTGTTCTTGAAGATTTTATTTATTTATTTGTCAGAGAGATGAGGGGGCCACAAGCAGAGGGAGAAGCAGGCTCCCCGCTGAGCAGGGAGCCCGATACGGGACTCAATCCCAGGACCCCAGGATCATGACCTGAGCCAAAGGCAGATGCTTAACTGATTGAGCCACCCAGGCATCCCTGGGCTCAGGTCGTGATCTCAGGGTTGTGAGATTGAGCCCCATGTGGGGCTCCACTCTCAGCATAGAGTCTGCTTGAGACCATCTCCCTCCCTCTACCCCTTCTTCCTGCTTTCTCTCTCTCTCTCAAATAAATAAATAAATCTTTTAAAAAAAACAAACAGAGGGACATCCCTTCTCTCTTTAAATTTATTCTTACTTTTGCCTGTGGCTACCCAAATGTTCCAGCTCCATTTATTGAAAAAACTAGTCTTCCTCCATTTAACTGCTTTTGCACCTTTGTCAAAAACCAGTTGGGGGCACCTGGGTGGCACAGTGGGTTAAGCCTCTTCCTTCAGCTCAGGTCATGATCCCAGGGTCCTGGGATCGAGTCCCGTATCGGGCTCCCTGCTCAGCGGGGAGCCTGCTTCTCCCTCTGCTTGGCAGGGAGCCTGTTCCCCCTCCCCCCCACCGCCTGCCTCTCTGCCTCCTTGCGATCTCTCTCTGTCAAATAAATAAATAAAATCTTAAAAAAAAAAAAAAAAAAGGACTTCCCATGGAGGTCCTGGGTCCTCAAAAAAAAAAAAAAAAAAAACCCACAAAAAAACCCCACAAAAAAACCAGTTGGCTGTGCTTATGTGTGACTATTTCTGGGTCTTCTATTCTGTTCCATTGATCTCTGTGTCTGTCCCTCTAGCAGTCACACACTGTCTTCATTTCTGTAGAATAAATCTTGAAAGTGGGGAGTATGGCTCCTCCCACTTCGTCTTTTACAAAAAGTTCAAATTCTAGTTTCTTGGCCTTTCCATATGCATTTTAGAATAAGCTTGCTTTTATCTACAGAAAAAAAAATCTTGCTTGGATTCTGATAGGAATTATACTAAATCTGTATATCGGTTTGGGGAGAATGGATATCTTTACTATGATGAGTCTTCCAATCCTTGAACACAGTATATTTCTCCATTTATTTAGATCTTCTTTGATTTCTTTCATCAACATTTTGTAGTTTTCAGTGTAGAACCCTTGTAATATTTTGCTGGATTTATGCCTACTTGTTTCATTTTTCTTGGCAATTGTAAATGGTATTTAATTTCAGATTCTACTGTTCGTTGCTAGTATATAGAGGTTTAATGGATCCTTGTGTGTTGCTATTGTAACCTGTGACCTTGCTGAACTCACTTATCAGTTCGTGTGTGTGTGTGTGTGTAAATTCCTTGGAATTTTCCACATAGATAATCATGTCATCTGCAAATGGGGAGTTAGTTTCATTTCCTACTTTCTAATCTATATGCCGGAATTTGTTATTATTACATCAGAAATCCTACCTCCAAATGCCTGCAAGGGCCCACGGGGCAGAGACTGTGGCAAGCGGGAGTCCATTTCCAGTCCGAGGGGCTGCTAGTCCCCAGCCCCGCAGGTTCGAGATCTCTAGATTGTGTTGAACGAGATTTTTGTTGTTAGACTTTCTGATATTTCAACATCGGCAACTTATTCAAATATTTAAACACCTGTCAGGCCAAACAAAACACATCTGTGGGCTGGAGTGGGTTTGCACCAGTTTGTAACCTGGCACAAAATAGGTGTTCTGTAAACAAAAGCACCTGCTCCTGCAGCTTCCGCCGGAAGTCTCAAGTGGGCGGGGCTCGAGGGATGCGCCAGGCGGCAGGTGCGGCCGCTTGGCCCCAGATTTCTGGGCTGAACGAGAAGACTGATGGGAAAGCTGCGTCTGAAGGTCATCTGTGGGATTCTTGGGGCTTGGAATCACCAGGCTGGAGGCTTTGCTTTCTTTTTGGCAGCAGGATAGCGGAGCCCCTGCTGGGGGAACAGGGGTTGTGGCTGCAGAGTGGTCCAACGCCAGGGCTGATGGCTCGGGGAGTGGAGTCAGGACTGGACCAGACCACACCAGGGAAAACTACAGAAAGTGGCGGGGTTGTTAGGGTGGCAGGAGGGGAATAGTGAGTTTTAAATATCTGTAATATGCTGAAGATGATGCTAGGCTGGTCCCCTTCTCCCAACTTCCCTCCCTCTCGCCCTCCTTCTTTCTATCCTGCCTTCCTTCTTTCCATGCAACATGAATTTATTCGGGACTGTTCTATGCCAGGCCCTGGGGGCTAGGCACATGTGTCCTACTTATTCCTTACATATTCCTACAAGGTAGGCATCACCCCTCTACTTCACAAATGAAGGAACTGAGTTTCAGGGAGGGTGACTTCTGGGGTCCTAGATCTGACTTCAAAGACTGCTCTTTGCATCGCATTCATCTTGCTGTCTCATGAAGGGCCCAACAGACACTTCTAGTGTCTTCTCGGTGGGGATGGGGGGGCGGGGGGAGGTGAGGAATGCAGCAGGAACAGAGTTCAGGTGGCTGCTGGGTCCGTGAGTCAGGCCGACCCTGAGCTAGGTTGTCTATAAAATGGCACAAGGCACCAGCAAGAGGAGACCCTGGGACCACTTATGTAGCTCATCTACAAAGAAACAAGGAAGGATCAGGCAGTCCCTGACTGTCTTAACCCCGTTCTTACTCATGGAGTGATTGGTCGCAAAGGAGGCCTGAGTACAGGGCTAAGGGAGGCTTTGTCCCAGGATAAGGATGGGAGATTTCACTCCAGAGCCCACTAGAGTGAGTGGCTGAGTGGAGCTGTGGGGCCATGCTGCAGCTCGGGCCGATTTGGCTTGCGTAGGGAGGGTTGGATCTTACAGATAAGCTGGTGGTACTTGCCATCCGCCACTGAGACTCTCCGGGGAGAGACACCCTCCTCAGGCTCCTGCTGCTGCTTCTGATTTCTGCCTGCTTCCTCACAGGTAACCGAGCAAACAGTAAGAACTGAAGGGAGGAGGATGGCTTGAGGGAAAGTGTGTTAATCAGGGCTCTCTGGATTACAAGTGACAGAAGCTCCGATTTTAACTTACCAAGCCAAAAAAAAGGAAAAAAAAAAAGGTATTCTTTGCTTTGCATAGACAAAAGCTCCAGGAGATGGAGTCTGCAGGCATAGCTGGATCTAGAAGCTCAGTGTCTTCAGAATACATTTCCATCTGTCATGTCTGTTTCCCTCTGTGCTGGCTGCTTCTTCCTCCCGCTCCATCATGGCCTCAGAGTGACAGCAGCCCTCCTCCAAGAAGTCTGGCCTAGAGAGACCATCCCTGGCCCAGAGGTCCCAACAAAGGTCCCAGAGACGGAGTCCTAGGGTCCTGGCTTTGCTCTACGCTTGTCTCTGCACCAATCACTGGCCAGGAGCGGCATGGAGTGAGGTGATTGGATAGGCTGGGTCACGTGCACCCTTTTGGCTTTGGTGGGAAGCCCTGGGGCCAGCCTCAGTTGAGCCCTGTGAACTGGGGAGGAGGAAGTGCTTCTGCAAAGGGAAACGGACACAATCTCTTTCCTCCTGGACTTAATGAGAATGTGGTCAGAGTCCGGGCTCACGAGGGACCGAGAAGTAGAAAATCTTCAGTGATCCGCGGAGGGCTAGACTTCTCGTCTCTCTACTCCATATGCCCGATTTTTATTTGTCCGGCTCTCTGCCTCTGTGCACACATCATGGCCACATCATTCCTAGCTCACGCTCCGTCCGTGGGATGAAACCATGTTGACAGGTGTGGAGTCCCAATCCCTGAGAGATTTGTAGAATGGCTGTTGGGGTCTGTCCAGCAGCCACCCCACTCTTCTGGGAGGAGCTCCTTGATTTTCTTTTGGGGAATGCCTCCCCCACCCTTCGCCCCTGAGTCCTTGCAGCTGAGGCAGGACTCTTCCCCTCTGCACCATGCCCCAGTTCTGAGAGTGAACCAGTGACCCCGCTGGGATCAATAACCCCCTTCTAGCCCCTGGCCACTGTGATTCTGTTTCCCAGGATGGTCATAAGAGCTAAATAAGATCCTCATCTTGGAGCTTTTGCTAGGACTTTTGGGAGAGAGACATTCTCTTGGCCCTCAGTTGCAAAGGCCTTAGCATAGCCATGTGGCGCTAGAGGTCACCCACGACCCTGATACATAAAGCTAACCTAGAGGAAAGCTCGGTCAAGACAGAGTCTCAATAAATTGTTGTTTTTGAGCCTCTGGATCCAGCTAAGCCTCGGCTCTTCTCTCCTAGGATTTTTGTTCCCATGAGCATACACATTCCCATTTTGCTTCAGCCTGTTTGAGTAGGGGATCTGTCTTTTGCAGACAGGACACTGTATGCATGCACAGAGAGGGTCAGAGTGCCCCCATTATCAGGGTCCTGTGGTACAACATGCCTGTGAGCAGAGGGGTGGTTTCCGGGGGAGAGGCTTGTTGGCTGGCCCAGGCTTGCTAGTTTGGGGGATCGTGAGTGGCTCAGAGCACAGCTGTGTTGAGAGAGCCAAGGAATGGCCAAGGAGGTGCCTTTCTGGCCTGGGTAGCTCCTCAGAGAGGAGCACGGCTGGGTGGCTCAGGCCAGGGTTTGGAGATGCAGGGGCCCTGGGGCTAAGCTGCCAGGGCCTCCTCCAGGCCCATTTGGTGCTCATCCTGGGGCAACAAGTCTCCTTCTAGCTCTGTCTGCTCTGAGCTGACATTTCCAGTGTGGTTAGGCTTAGCTCGGGGCCTCGACTGGAGATGTGCCTAGCTTGAGGACTCGAGGCATGGAGTGGGATTTCACAGCCCTGGGGTCTAACGCCTCCCCACAGATGCAGCGAGAAGCTCAGAGAACACCGGGCAGGTGGGCTACTGCACGCCACCTCACCCCTGTGGACACTACCATGCACGTGAGAGCCTGGAACCCCTGATTGATGGACCCCAGCCTAGTGTGGTGATGGGACAGCTTGGGGTCTGCCCTCAGAATACCCCATCACCTCCCAAGGAGTGCCATGGACAGCCTTTCATCCTGTCCCTTTGTCCTTCTGCTCGGGTGTCCGTATGGACATTCAGGAAAAGACAGTTTCATGCCGAAAAAATTGCATTTGTCAAATGGGCTTGAAATGCTCCACAGGCTGTTTCTCTGTCAGCACAATGGACAAGGGTCTCAGAAAACAGACACTGTTGACCATTGAGCTGTGGGTCATCTGTGATGTTTTTGGAGTGGTGGGGGTTGGAGAGCCGGCTGTGAAGGTGACAGACACGGCTGTCTGGAAGGAGACGTCTGCCTCCCTGGCACGTACTGCCTGTGGGTGGCTGTCTCCTGGCTCTGTGGGGAGCGGACCATGTGCTAGGTGTGTGGCATACCTTAGCTTTAACCTTCACATCCAGGTGAGGAAAGCGTGTGCATCTCCTTCTCACAGGTGAGGAGACTGAGGGGGCAGAGATGGGAAGTGGTTTGCCTAAAGGCACGCAGCCAAAAGCCGAGCTTCCCCTTCTGGAGTGTGCAGACTCTGGGTCCTCTTAGGTGAATCTCGTGGCGCTAACTTGTGCCTTAGGTCTGGGGAGGCAAAGAGTGTGGTTAGTTAAGATTCCAGACTCGGGTGCTCAGATGGTTGGGCGTCTGCCTTCAGCTCGGGTTGTAATTTCCAGGTCCTGGGATCGAGCCCCACGTCGGGCTCCCAGCTCTGCGGGGAGCCTGCTTCTCCCTCTGCCTCTCCTCTTGCTTGTGCTCTCTCTTTCTCTCTATCAAATGAATGAATAAATTCTTTTTTTTAAAAAAAGATGCCAGACTCTGGAGTTGGCCTTTTTGGGTTTTGATACTTCCTGGCTTACCTTGGGCAACCTGTTTTCTCATCTGTAAAATGGGGGAAAACCAATGTCCTTTTCTCCAGAATTGCTGGGAGGGGTCAGGCAGCTAATGTCTGGAAAGCGCATATGACAGAAGCTCTTAGCTTTTGGGAGACTGGAGCAGGAGGGTCTGGTTGCTTGGGGAAGGGCCCTCCACCCGGGGGGGGGGGGAGGGCAGGAGAATAGCGAGGAGCAGGAGAGACTAGCTGCGTGCTGAGATGCAGGCACGGGATGGTGGTAGATTCGTTTGTTGTTCACAAAATAGTCCTACCCTGCCCCTTGATGTCAGGTTTGTTTTGGCCAAGGGACCACACAGGAGTTCAGAGCCCAGGCCTTAAGGAACAGCATGTGTCCTGCTTGCTACCCTGGGAGTTTCTGCCTTACAGCCTTGGAAAAGCAGTCCCCACGTAGTCACTGTCCCTTGAGTTTGGGCCTCAATGAGATGCAAGGAGCAGAGCTTCTGTGGTCAGCTTGCAGCCCCAGGAGTGAGAGAAGTGATAGCTTTAAGCCCCTAATGTAGCTGATGCTTGTTACATGGCACTGTCCTGGCACAACTAACCGGTACATAGAGACACAATGAGACTGGAGGATGTGTGATCTTGTCTGCTCGGCGTCTCTGGGCGGCATCTCTGGGTGGACTGCCCTCTCCCATCCTTGGTTTGAGTGGACATAGCAATAGCCTTTTTTTTTTTTTTAAAGATTTTATTTATTTATTTGACAGAGATCACAAGTAGGCAGATAGGCAGGCAGGGAGAGAGGAGGAAGCAGGATCCCCGCCGAGCAGAGAGCCCGATGCGGGGCTCGATCCCAGGACCCTGGGAACATGACCCGAGCTGAAGGCAGAGGCTTTAACCCACTGAGCCACCCAGCTGCCCCTAGCAATAGCCTTCTAACTAGTGTTCCTGACTGCACCTTTGCCCCCTACGGTCTGTTCACCACCCAACAGGACAGATCCTTTAAAACATAAGTGCAGGGGTGCCTGGGTGGCTCAGTGGGTTAAAGCCTCTGCCTTTGGCTCGGGTCATGATCCCAGGGTCCTGGGATTGAGCCCCGCATCAGGCTCTCTGCTCAGTGGGGAGCCTGCTTCCCTTCCTCTCTCTCTGCCTACTTATGACCTCTGTCAAAAACAAAACAACAAAAACAACAACAACAAAAACCATAAGTGCAACCAGGATACTCTTTGCTGATATTCCTCCCGTGGCTTCCCGGGATGCTGGGCATAAAATCGGAACTGCTCACTATCGTCTGCAGGACCTCCCATGATTTGGGCCTCCAGCTATAACTCCTCATTTCCTTTGATAGATCCCCAATTCTGGCAGCTTAGAAACAGTGGGGTGGCCTGAGGAGGAGGTGGAAAAGGCGGGGGAAGTTCTGGTGGTCCTTCTCTGCCTGGGATCATTGGGTCCCTTGTGAGGTTAGGATGATCAGTTCACGATCAACTTAGCTCCCATCCCTGAGCTGGTTTCTTCCTATCTTGCCATGGGAGGGTGAACCCAGGAGCCCCCATCCCCTTTATTCCTGGGCCTCAGCAACTCTTAAGCCCTGTCCCCACTTCCTCGGCCTGGGTCTTCTCTAGGACGAGGAGCCCAGTGGGTTCGCTGTTGGGCAGTGATGGACAGCATAGGAATTCGGGGTTGGACAATGGTGTCTCCTTGCACCCATCAGCATAGGATAACGAGCTGGGCCCAGACAGGTCCCCTCCCATTACCCTGGGGAGCTCTGGAGCACACTGTCTCACCCTGGAGGGGAGTCCTGGACATGGCCCAGGGGTTCCAAGACTCATTTTTCTGAGTGATCTGGGGCAGGCATGATCTCTTTGGGGAACAGTTTCTTCTTCAGTAAAATAGGTAGGAGGAGAGGTAAGCTACACTGGATCAGTGTGTGACCTTTTTTTGAGCAATAAACTTCTAAGAGAATCTGATACAAGATATGGATGGTTGCCCCAGGCATAGTCACAGGTGCAGGGACACCTCTGTGGGTCACTGCGATTTTATAGGTAACTTAGGAGGATGGGGTCCTCTTGAAGGCTTTTTAGGGACCACAGATTAAGAACTTCTGGATGTCATGAGGAACAGCACTGTGACTGTAAGCAAGGTATCTGGAGTCAGTCTGCCTGGACTTGAGTATCTCTCCAGCACTTACTAGCTATGTGACCTTTGTCACGTCACTTAATGTCTCTGTGCCTCTCTGTCCTGATCTGTAAAAGGGCAGTGATGAGAGTTCTTCCCACCCCCATAGCGTTGGCTGAGAGGAATAAAGGAGATTTTATGTATATGGCATGATATGCCCAGTGGACCTCGTGAGTACTCACAGAGCACTGGAACTTTCAGATGAGGCAAACCTAGGACCTAGAAGCTTTTCTCTTTTTGCCTCCTCCTGGCACCCTTTTAGCTTCTCTGTCCCAGATTCAAGCCCCGCAGGAGATCTGTTTGTGTCTCCGCTTTCCTCTTCCCGGTTTGAGGATGGGGGTCTTACCCGAACAGATAACATGACTCTCTGACTCTGCCTCCAGGCAGGCAGCCAGGCTGCTCCCGCAAATGCAGGGGCGGAGCGGTTGTGAGAAACCACCACTGCTCTTCTTGCTCTGCCCATCTGCCAGAGGGCTCTGTCCGTCCGTTTGCCTGCTCTCAGTTGCTCCCTCCCTCCATGTCTCCCTGCCGCCACCCCACCCTGCCCCCCAAGCTAGTGATGAACTTGTCCCACTGTGCCTGTGCTGTGTGCTCTACGTCATTGGCTCTTTAAATCCTCATGACAGCCTTAGGAAGCAGGTACCATTTTTCATTCATTCAGTGAGTCTTTATTGGGCCCCTGTCTTCTGGCCTCCAGATGAGGAAACTGGGCTTAGAAAGGTTATGTGATGTGTCATTAATGAGTCTGTGTCAAGCCGTGGTGGCACAGCCTTGATAGCCAGACTCTGGGTAAGGTTTCAACAGCCACGTTCGATGGCCTGTCATAGAGCTCACAGCCCAGTTAAGAAGGAGATGATCAAATACGCAGAGTACAGTAAAGTAAATGCTAGAAGATGGGTGTGCCGGCCAGAGTGACAGAGTGACAGCCCCCTCCCCCCCACCCCACCAGGACATCTATGTTCCGACCCTGTGAACGCCTTACCCCACTTGAGAGAAGTCAGGTGTGATTCAGCTGAGGACGTTGAGATGGGGAGGTGGTCCTAAGGCCCTGGGCAGGCCTGGTGCAATCACAGGGTCCTTCCAGGGGGAGGCGGGATGGTGGGAGGCAGACTGAGGAACGATGTGATGACTGATGATGGAATCAGATCAGAGAGAGAGGTACTAGAAGCCCCTCCACCGCCAGGAGCCAGTAAGAGCAGGTGCACTCCAGGTACTTCAAAGGCAAGGGCTCAGAGGAAGTGGATTCTCCCCTCAGAGAGTGCCAGCTACTGAGGCCATGGTAGTCAGCCCAGTGAGACCCACATTAGTTAGCCTCTGACCTCCAGGACCGAAGGCGACACATTTGCGTTAAGCCGCTAAGTTTGTGGAGAATCGTTATAGCAGCAACAGGACAGTGATGTCACTGGCAGGCCCGACAGTGATGTCACTGGCAGGCCCGTCACGCCGGGCACCACGGAAGAGGGCTCTGTTGCATTTCACTAGAAGCAGCAAGCGAAAGCCAGGGGACACCTTCTAATGCTTCACTCAGCACCACGTTCATGGGCACATTTCCCACTTGTCACGTTCCCGAAGGCAAGAATGCTGCTCAGGTTCCGTCAGGAGGTAAGAGGGACCCCCCCTCTTCCAATCACATGCCAAGTTCCTCCTGAACTCTCAGTCTGTCTTCTCCGTCCAGACTTCCAGAACAGCCTGTCCCAGGCAGTGTGGGCTCTCTTCAACATACCCCATAATGCCCACTCAGCACCCACTTTCTGCCTTGTTCCCCAACAGCGGCCCCCCATTTCCACACACCTGTTAGAACAGAATTCCTCTTCCAGGTACTAAAGTCTGCGTCAGCTGTTAATGGCTACAGGACCCCACCCCCTAACACGGAGGCTTCAAACGACACATGTCTTAGCTTGTGGGTCAGGAATTGGGGTCTCCTGGCTGAGGCCGCCTCCCAAGACTGCACCTTCAGGATCCCTATCTGAGCTCTTCCCGTGCTCGCTGACTGCCGGCTGGGGCCTCGGGTCCTTGTCGCACGGGCGTCCCGTTAGGCAGCACGGTCCTCTCCCCTAGAGTCAGAGCTCTGGAGGTGGAAATAGTCCCAGCTGTGGTGACTGAATCTCAGAAGTGCTGCCCCAGCTCTTTTGTCATATCCCGTTGGGTAGAAGCTGGTCACCAGGCCCGGCCCACACTCAGGCTGCCACACAATGGTGTGAACACCACATAGTAGGGGTCACTGGGAGCCCCCTCAGGCACTTCTGTCCCCAGAGGCATGCCGAGGTGCTGGGGACCACCGGTGAGGGGCTGAGGGGGTGCTGTGTCTGCCCCTTTGCCCTGGATTACAGAGGGGAAACTGAGGCACAGAAAGACGGAGTAACGTGTCCAAAGTCACTCGGCTCTGAAGAAGGGGCAGAACCAGGCTTGGGACCAGGCTGTCTGGCTCCAGAGCCCCCACTCGTAACCCTTAGTCTCTCCTCACTCTGTCCTCTTCATCCTCCACCTCCTCCTCTTACGTCTTCTGCCCACTTCTGCCCGTCAGCTGAGCTTCCCCACTCCTTCTTTTTTTGCTGTGATGTTAGCCTCTGGTCCGTCACCCTGTGTCTCTTCCTCCTGGTCACTGGCCTCTGCTTCTTTCACCTCTGCCTCCATCCACCCGTCTGTCCCGACCTTGCTCATCTGTCTTGACATCTTGTCTGGTCCTTGTCTCCTTGTCTGCCTCTGGCTGTGTGTCTGGAGTCTCTGTGGCTCTCTCTGTCTCCGGGTCAGCCTTGGGCTTTGTCTGTGGGTCTCTCTGTCTCCTTATTCCCCCTACCATGTGCCTAGCTGTCCCGTGTCCCTGTCTCCCAGTCTCTTTTTGAGCCCTTGGCTTCATTTTCCCCTCAGCCTCCACCCCTCTCCATCTGTCCCTCTGTGCGTCTCTGCGCGTCTCTCCCTGCATTCTTCTGGGTGCTGCCCATCTCCTTCCTTCTCAGGCCACAGTGAGCCACTTCTCGGTGGATCCAGGCTGGGAAGCAGTTTGGATTATTTATGATGCTATCACTTATTAATCAGCATCTTTATAATAACATCAAAACAACAGGCTCCGAGCCCCGACCCACCGGCGTGCAGTGGCCAACCAGCCTCGTGCTCCTGCCGGGCAGACGGATGGCGCCTCCCGGTTTCTATTCATCAGGCTTCGACACGCATCTCCTTTGGAGACTGTCGGCTCCAATGTTACAATCACAGCAATATTAGAATAACAACTTAAAACCAATCATTTTTATGGGGACACACACAGTATAAAAAGACCTGCCTATCTGAGGACACATATAACATCAGCAGCTATTGTCCCATAAAGCTGTCAGTTAGAGAAACATCTCGGGGAGTCCTTGAACACCATCACCCAAGTTTAACGAGAGAGCAACAGAGAGACAGAGAGAGAAAAGGAAAAAGGAGAGAGAGAGAGCGTTTTGCAAATCATTTCTCATGGCGGTCTGGGGGGAAAAATGTGAGCTATTGATTCCACGGGGAGCCAGTGCATTTAGTTCAATGGCTCAGGCCTGGCCCCAAGTGACACTTGACATATGTCTCCTGAAATGACAGAGCAGGCTTAGAAAGGGGCAGGGCCGAGGGGGTGCCCAGCATGCATGGCCTGGCCCGCTTCTAGGTTCAATTTCCCTGAATCAGACCCTTGGACGAAGTTGTGTGTGTTAAGATTTTTCGCAGGAAGCGTTCCCAGGGAAAATTAGGGGAGTGAAGGAGTGACACAGCAGGGAAGAAGGCCGGGACAAAGGTGACGTCAGGCAAGGTGGACTCCACTCCGTGGGCCTTGGGCTCTGTTCTAACTGGGAGGCCCTGGAGGCATGCCGGTGGCACCTCCTCTTTGGAGCCGGCCTGGGAAAGGCAGCTGGGGTGTTTATTCCCCCGCAAGATTCATTGGCTAAGAGCTTCCGAGGCACTGGTGGGATATAAGCCCCCAACCACTTCTGGCTCTTTCTGTACACAAGCAAAGTGGTTCCAGCAGCCTGAAGGTGAGCCTCCTGAGAAGAGGGGCAGGTGCTGGCTGTCAGGATAAAGCATAAAAAAGTGTATCGGGAGTCGGGGTGCCCGAGAATGGTGGCAGCATCTAAAAGAGTAGACATGAAGCGTTGACAGCCCCTGCCACAGGGCCTTGGGCAATGCTTGCATCAGGTGGCAACACTGGTCTCTGCTGCTTCAACTCTGCTTGGGATTGGGGTGGAGGTGGACAGGCTGGGATTCTCAGGGCCGAGGGACTCTCAACTGTAGTCGCAGGGGAGGAATTTCTTTTTTTTTTTTCTTTTAAAGATTTTATTTATTTGACAGAGGGAGAGCGAGCACAAGCAGGGGAGCAGCAGGCAGGGGGAGAGGGAGAAGCAGGCTCCGTGCTGAGCAAGGAGCCCAATGTGGGGCTTGATCCCAGGACCTTGGGATCATGACCTGAGCTGAAGGCAGAGGCTTACCCAACTGAGCCACCCAGGTACCTGAGGACCAGCTCTTTGGAGAGAAAATGGAGCAGGCATAGGTCTTGGGCTCAAGTCAAACCACTCCAATGGACAGACAATGGAACCAAAGGCATAGTTGAGCAGCAGCTCTTCTGGAAACCAAGCAATCAACACAAGCAAGACCCTGACTTGTAAGGGGTGGGAGGGTGGGGGTGGAAGCCGGAGCAGCTTTGATGGCATCATTGTTATTCTCCTTAGTGCCTTTGTGTAATTTAGAGCAAGTGTCCCCTGCTGGGTGGATGTGGCACTGCTAGCATGTGGCTTGGCATGTCAAAGGCAACTTTCTTAACAGAAAAGATGTCTTTTGGGAGGGATTCAGCTAAGTGCCGGAGTACAGAATTTGGTGAGGTGAGGGAGAGGTGGATTTCAGCTCTCATGCACTCCATTGGTTGGGTGCCCTTGTGTAGTGTGCCCACTGTACAACTGTACATGACAGCCCTGAGCTTTTAGCTAAGTGTGTGCTCAACACTACTCACAAGAAAACACAGATTGTGCATTTCATGAGGGTGAGAGCTAGGTCAGGACTAAGTACCACTGTGTCTCCTGACACTAAGTAAGTAGAGCAGGCATTCAAAAATGCTCGCTGAAGAAATGGGTGAGTGAATTTTAAACCTCTCATAGATTGTCTGACATACCACAGTCAATGAGTGGTTGCCAAGCAAATGAATGACTATTCCTGTCAGGAGTCTTCTGTGAACTTCTTTGGTATCGTAGAAGGAGAGGCCATAGAGCATACAAGCTGTATACAAGCAAACAAGCCTGTTTGGATTAAATCCCAGTCTTCCACTGATTAGCTGTGGGATCTCGGGGGAGTTACTGCCACTTTCTGTGCCTCTGTTTCATCTTCTGTAAAATGGGGGTAATTAACAGGATATACTGTCAGAGGGCTCTTATGTGGATCAAAAGAGTTAATACATGAAATGGTTGGCAGCCAGTAACACCTCGATGAATGTTAGCTACTTATTGTTATCATCATCAGAGGTGATAGGTCCCTGATACTCTGTGCTCGTCAGGCCTCTTTTTTTTCTTTTTCTTTTAAGCTTTCCTGTGTATTTTTTTTTTAATTAGTCACCATACAAAAAATCATTAGTTTTTGATGTCATGTTCCATGATTCATTGTTTGTGTATAACACCCAGTGCTCCATGTAATACGTGCCCTCCTTAATACCCATCACCGGGCTCACCCATCCGCCAACACTCCTCCCCTCTAAAACCCTCAGTTTGTTTCCTAGAGTCCATAGTCTCTCATGGTTCATCTCCCCCTCTGTTTCTTCCTCCCTCTTCATTTTCCCCTTCCTTGGAGAGCTGTGTTGCCATCTGGGTGTGGTATCCTAAAGGAGACAATGACAGCTGCCTTGACCAGCAGTGCCCCACAGGAACTTCCCTATAAATAACGGTTAAATGAATAAAGTGTATCCCCCCAAAATTGTTCAGAGCAGTGGTAATTTAGTATGGATAATATAATTTTTAGTTTTTTTTAGTATATAATCTTTGGTTCATCTGTCTCCTTTTGCCTTGAATACTTCACTAATTAAGGAAGCTCTGCTTTGCTCCCCTCCCCCATCCCCGTAGCCCTTCAGTGATTGGAGGGGAGAGACCCACAGTCCCAGAGATGAGTTCTCATTGGATTTATCCAATCTGTCTGAGTCATTCCTCCAGGGATTGGCTCGGAGATGCGCATGTGACCTGTTTTGGACCAATGAGAAGAGAGAGAGTGTTGGCTGGAGTGTTCTGGGAGTCGCTACCTGGGGATGCATGCCTGCCTTCCCCTTGTGAGAGGAAAGCCCTGGAAACCTCTGACAGCTGCCTTGTCTCCATGGAAGGCTCCAGCCTTGGTTTGGAGCAGCCCCCATTGAGGCAGGGAAGGTGGGTGGACCCTGTGGGGCGACGCTGTTGAGTGCCTGGGCCAGCCAGCTCTGAAGCAGCTCTCCCTCTGGCCCCGTCCGTTGAAGTCCTGTTGAGGACTGAACCTGAACCAGTAAAGTCCTGTTGAGGTTTTAGTCTGCTCCTGGAGTTGGGTTTCTTGTTACCTGCTGGAGGATAGATGGTTCCTGGCTGCTACCCTGGCTTTTCATTTATTCTTTTTACAGTATGTTCCTTATGGTACAAACCTTGCACCTTGAATTCAGCAGGGCTTGGTGGTTTGAAGCTCTCAAGACTTGCTTGTTTCTTGCATCTCCTTTCTTTCTCGCCCCTCCACCCCCCCGCCACCGTCCCCTGAATCAATATGTGTGTGACTAAGTAGCCACAGGGCTGAACAGTGCAGAGGGGAGACAAAGGGCTCCAGAAAACAGAGAGAAAAAGCATGGGTTAAAATCTTAACATAGTAGCTGCCACACTGCGTGAGGCCTGGTACCAAGAGTTTCACCGGCCTTGCTTGATTGTTGCTTTTCCCATGACAAGTTACCATGATTCTTCCCATTCGCAGATGAGGAAACCTGGACCCTGGCCGGTTCGTCACCCGCTGAGAGTCACATATCTGGTCAGTAGCCTCATTTTGTGTTGAACCCACACAGCGGATTGCCCCTAATCGGTGGCTGTGCCCCAGCCTGGGAGAAAGCCCTGGCTAAGTTGTGGGGCGGGCCCTGACAATCCATATGGGGATTGCACACAGAGTAATTTTATAGACAATTAAATCTGTAAAGATTGGCCAGTGTGTGTACTTAAAGCTGTGTGCATAGGTAATTGCCAAGTTTCCTTCCATCGGCTGGAGAGAGTTTAAACAAAGGGGGATGGTCTAGCAGACTGAACACTCAGCAGACCAATTAGGGCTAGGGAGAGTGGGGCTGGGCTGCCAGGAGGTGGCATGGAGTGGGGACAAGGCTGGGAGTGACCTGCTCCCCAGACCCTCTCGCTCAGGAGCCTGTGTGCTGGAAGCAGCCGGTGCCTGCTTTCCCACTCACTGGCTGTAGGAGTCCAGACGGGCACGACCTCCTTCTGAGCCTCAGTTACCCCATCTGTACAAGGGGGACAAGACATCTACCACCTGGAGTTGCTGCCAGGATTCGATGGGATCATGTCCAGACTGTCCTTCTGTGCCACACTGTCCAGAGCCTTCATTATCCATTCCCCTGCCGGCCCAGCCTGGGAGTTTGTGGGTAACAGTTGGTGAGATCTGCCAAAACTGATCTCTGTATTCAGAGAGTCTTCCAGCAGCTTCGAACACTTGGGACCAATCTTGCCTAAGCCTTTGGGTGACTGTCTCTGAGTGATATGGTGGAAAGTGATCTGGGAGGACATGACTTAGAATCATCACTCACTTGGCCGATGGTCTTCGTGACTTCACGTCCTTGTCCTTATGTCATCCCCTCTGTCAGTTACGTGTTGTCATTATATTGCTGCACAACAACCCAACCCCAAGTTCGTGACTTAAAACAACAACCCTTTATGGCTCCTCCTGAGTCTGTGGGGCAGTTGGGTAGGTTGGCCATTCTGGGCTGGGGTGGCTGTCCAGGCATCCCCAGTCAGCTGGTGGGTCAGCTGGGGGCTGGCTGATCTAGAATGATGTAGCCAGCCTGGACATGTTCTCACGGCAGAAGCAGAGCGACAAGAGAGGGAGCCAGAATACACAGGCACTTTCAAAAAATCTCAGCTTGTGTCAAGTTTTCTGGAATCCTGTGGGCCAAAGCAAGTCTTCAGTGGTCAGTCCCAGAGTCTGGTAGGAGAGCAGTGCCAAAGGGTCTGGATGGACGGAGGCCATGGGGCCACGGGGCCATGGGACCATGACAGCAATCCATCTGCCATAAAACTTTCTGGAGACCCGGCCATAGGATCTCCAACTGTCCATCTTACTTTTCGTTATACATTCAAAGAAAAGAACCCACTGATACTCTTGGAATGATGGTGCTACAGTCTTATGGTCTCCAGCCTCAGCTGTATCCTCCATGTTTCCTAGAAAACCGCAATGAGCTCTTCACCCTCCCATTTCCCCGTAACAGGTGACACCTCCCTCCCTCTTAGCAAATGATCTGATCTCCTAGCTCACGGAGATGATAGAAACTGTCAGAAGAAGAGTCTTTCAACTTCCCATCCCCTTTCATTCATTTGTCCTTAATTTATTTTTTTAATTATTATTAAAATAATATTAATAAAAATAATATTATTTGTTTAATTGAGCACCTACTGTGTTCCCAGCACTGTGTTTGATGCTGCCACTCAGTGTTGAGTAGAACAGAGCCCTTGACCTCCTGGAGCTTGTGTGTGAACAGAGGGAGCCATAGTGAACAAGCAAGCAAGTGAATTCATTTACATGGTGATTCAGGCAGCACTGAGCGCTGGAAAGACAATGGGACCAGGAAGAGGGCTAGGCATGCCTGGTTGTGTTACCCATGTGTGCTCACTCTGGGACAGGCCATTTACAGAGGTGTGACTGTGAAGGTGAGCTCTGAACACCACCGAAAGGCCAGCCTTGAGGAGAGCTGGGGGGTGTTCCCAAAGAGGATGCAGCCAGCGCAGAGCCCTGGAGGGGCTGGAATAAGACCATCAAGTCTACCTACTAAATTTTAATAAGTCGTTCCACATATTTCCAATTCTGCAAACACCACTTTCATTTAGATCATAGGGGAACTTAACTTTTCTTTTCTTTATTTTTCTATTCCCTTCCCTTCCCTTCTCCTTTCTTTTCTTTCACCCAGTGCTCATCACACGTGCCTGCCTTAATCTCCATCACCCATTTAACCCGTCCTCTCACCCCCTCCCCTTTGGCAACTCTCAATTTATTCACTATAGTTAAGAATCTGTTTTATGATTTGTCTCTCTCTCTTCCCCCCCCGTTTTTGTTTTCATCTGTTTTGTTTCTTAAATTCCACATATGCGTGAGATCATATGGTATTTGTCTTTCTCTGACTTATTTCACTTAGCATAATATCCTCTAGTTCCATCCATGTCAGTGCAAATGGCAAGGTTTCATTCTTTTTAATGGCCGAATAATATTCCACCATAAATATATATGTGTGTATATATATATTTTTTCCTTTATCCATTTCTTTATCCATATGTTGATGGACATCTGGGCGTATTTCCATAGTTTGGCTATTGTGGGCATTGCTGCTATAAACATTCGGGTGTATGTGCCCCTTCGAATCACTACTTTTGTATCATCTGGGTAAGTACCCAGTAGTGCAATTGCTGGGTTGTAGGGTAGCTCTATTTTTAACTTTTTGAGGAATCTCCACACTGTTCTCCAGAATGGCTGCACCAGCTTGCATTCCCACCTAAGTGTAGGAGGGTTCCCCTTTCTCTGCATCCTCGCTGACATCTTTCGTTTCCTGACTTGTTAATTTTAGCCATATCTCATTGTGGTTTTGATTTGTATTTCCCTGATGCTGAGTGATGTTGGACCTCTTTTCACGTGTCTGTTGGCCATCTGGATGTCTTTGGAAAAATACCTATTCATGTCTTCTACCCATTTCTTAATTGGATTATTTGTCTTTTGGGTGTTGAGTTTGAAAGTTCTTTATAGATTTTGGACACTAGCCCTTTATCAGAGATGTCGTTTGTAAGTATCTTCTCCCATTCCGAAGACTGTCTTATGGGGGAATATTCTTTTTATTCAATACTTTGTTCCCTGAGCCCTCCACAGAGCCTGGCACATAGTAGGGACTCAACAAGTACTACAAGAACAAAAGAACAAATGAATGAATGAATAAAAGATCTGCTTTCCAAACTTGCACCTGCTTCCTGCTAGCTGTGTATCCTCTGGCAAGTGAACAAACCTCTCTGATCCTTCACACAGTTGTGAAAATTAAATGAGACAACAAATGTAAACCCCTTGCCTTGTCATAGTTGACATTTACTTGAGGCTGAGGACAAGGTGTGTGCGTGTCCACAGGCTTCTGTCTTGCTTGCGTCCGATAGCTCCAAGCACAGACATTCATTGCATGCCCTTTGCATTTTCAGGCCCCGTGTCATGCCTGGTAGAGAAGCCAGCCTCCTTGGGACCTACTATTCAGGGTGTGGGCTCTAATTAAAATTGTGGTTGCAAGCCTCCTATAACCCCACACAGGTTCTTTTTCCAAGGGTGGGAGAGGGAAGCCTGCAGGTGTCTGGACCATGGCTTTCATGAAAACCTTTCTCCAAACGCCTCCAGAGTTATCTGCTTTCCCTTCCTTGACTGCTGCCTTTGTTTTTATTTTCTGCAACGACAAAGCAGTCTTCCTTTTATCTGTTTATCCTGCCAAAGCCACTGGTTGGTACCAACAGGCCAGGCTTTGAAGGGGATGTGGGCGGACTGGAGGCAGCTAAGCTGGAAGCTTCGTGGGCACGTTCTTGGGAGGGAGGTGTGCGGCTCCCAGAGCAAACCCGGATCTGGGCTTGAGCTGGAAAAGACATTTTAAAGGGGACAAACCAGTGGATGGAAAATGAAGCTTGCCTTTGGAAGTGGGGGATTCCCCTTACCCAGGGAGGGGTGCAGGTGGGCACCCATTGGGAAAGTCCAGGAGGTGGGGGAGGGGAGGGGTCAGGCGGGAGAGCGGTGACCGTGGATGGAAGTTAGTGCCCCGCGCCCTTGCAGGGTGCAGCTCTCTGCATGTGCACATTGGGGCACATTTGAGGCGTGTCTCTATGTCACTCGTGTGTGTGGCGTGGCTTGGCTCCATGACACGCCTTCTGAACATGTGCACGGTGTGAGCTGTGACACAAGCGAGCGTGCCTCTTTCATGTGCATGCGTATGGCCCTGATGGCTGGATTGCTCACAAATGTCTTGACTCACTCAGCCAGGCAGTCTGCAACCTGCCAAGCACCAAATGCTGCATCAGGGGTTGGGATCAAAGCAGGGGAGGGGTGGGGGGAGATGGGAGAAGGGACATGTGTCTGCTGCCCTCCCAAAGCCAGACTGGGGGGATGTGGACACAGGCTAGGAAGGGCAGGAGTACACGGGAAATGGCACTTGGCACTGACACTGTGGGGAGCACGGAGTGGGGGTGCCGTCTGCGCCAGGGAGACTGTGCCCTGGGCTGCGAAAGGGTGAGGGAAGCTGTTTAGGTGAAGAGAAGGTGGATTTGTGGTTAACATTTTTTCTGGGTATTTCTGGACCTCGGCTGCGCCGAAGTGAATGAAGCACACTTCTTGGGTTGTGTGGCGCCGGCAGGGGTCCGGTCCACGTACCACGGATGTTTTCTCTTGATCTTCCTTCTCTGGTCCCTTGTCACTGCTCTCCCAGAGGCAGCCGCTCTAATGCATTTTAAATGTGTTCTTAAATAAGTATGTATTTTGGAGAAATCTATAACGCTGATTTTTAGGTCAGTGTGTTTTCTTTTTCTTTCTTTTTTTTTTTTTTTTACAGATTTTATTTATTTATTTGAGAGAGAGAGACTGAGAGTGCACTCACGAGAGAGTGAGCACGAGCTGGGGGAAGGGCAGAGGGAGAGGGAGAAGCAGGCTTCAGTGGGGAGCCTGATGCAGGGCTCGATTCTAGGACCCTGGGACCATGACCTGAGCCAAAGGTAGCCACCCAGGCACCCTTCCTTTTTTTTTTTTTTTTTTTTTTAAGATTTTATTTATTTAGAGAGAGAGAGCAGGGGGAGGGGCAGAGGGAGAAGGAGAAAGAGAATCCCAAGTAGACTCCACACTGAGTATGGAGCCTGATGTGGGGCTCGATCTCACGATCCTGAGATCAGGACCTGAGTCGAAATCAAGAGTCGGATACCTAACTGACTGAGCCACCCAGGCACCTCTGTTTTCTTTTTTTAATTACAAAAGCAGCATCCTCTTATATTTCCCCTCAGCCTTATGTATCCGAAACCTTCCCATGGGGCTTCTTCTCCTTTATTCTGCTACATCTGACTCCCTCATAGTACCTGTTCCCCTAGTATTAGCTCCCACCCCATGTTACCATGAGCAGAGCTGCGATGAACATTTCCACAGATGTCTTTGGGTGGATCTGGCTAAGAGTCTGTTTTCATTTAGGTGCCCTTGAACACAGTGCCTGGGACAAAGATTTGGGTACAGCTACTCTGTTGAGGGGGTGATTCAGGGAGCAGAAATGAGGGAGCAGGGAAAAGAATGAGGGGATGGAGATGTGTCAGTCACTTGTGCTTTGCACGAGCTGTGTCTCTGCCTGGCCAACAGGGACCTCCAAACCCCTGGAGAGTGCTTAGAGGGTCCCCAGGGGATAGAAAGGCCTCACAGACTGCAGTTCCCAATCCCAGCTCTTGGGATCTGTCCTTTGTCTCGGTTCTCTGTCTATTGCTTCTTTCTTTCTCCCACCAAGCATTAATTAGTGCCCAAGGATATAGCAGTGAACACAGTCCTAGCTCTCATGGGGGTTACAGTGTATCTGGGAGGTGTAGATCATTAGCAAGTGAAAATTCTGGTAATTTCAGACATGGAAATGGTTCAGAGGGTCCCTGGCAAAAAGGTAGGGATGAGTGATTAGCTTTGGCAATCAGGGATGGCTGAGCCCCTCTGAGGAGGGGACTGGGCTGAGCTGAGAAGGAACCAGCCATGGAAAGATCTGGCAGAGGAGCATTTCAGGCAGAGGGAACAGTAAGTGCAAAGGCCCTGAGGCAGAAACATGCTGCTTCTATTTAAGGACTGAACAGGAGGAGAGGGAATGTCAGGGAGAGGGAACGAGGTGAGGTCAGAGAGGCAAGCAGTAGCCGGATCATACAGGGTGCTGTAGTCCACAATGAAGAGCCGCAAGATGACCTCAGAGAAGGGCCTACATAAGCCAGTGATCCCTGGGCCGATTTATCCTCCTGGGAAATATTGGCCTTCTGCCTAACTGCTTAACAAAGAGTCCTAGAACCTCACCAAGAAGGTCCTGGAAGGTTATCCCTGAGAACAAGCAAGACTACCATTCCACCTCTTCTAGCACACCTGAAGTGAGTGGGGAGCTTGTACCACACCCATTGCTGTCATTTAGGACCCTTTTGGTTGCTGGGGTGGAAAACAAACCAAAGCATCTTAAGTGTAAAGGGAATTTGTTGGCTCAGGTAGTAGAAGAGACAGAATAGCTTCAGGTCTGGCTTGATCCAGGTCCTAACAGAGGTCACTTGATTCCATCTCTCTCCAACCCTGAGCTCTGCTTCCTCTTTGTTGGTTCCATCTCAGACTGACTTTCTTTCCTTGGAGCAGCATAAAAACCACTCCTGCCCAACAGCTGGAATGAAAGTCTTTGGCCTGTTTCTGAATGGTATGGCCCACATGCATTTCCCTGAACTAATCACCTTAGCCACCTGATTGCTTGAGATCCCTGGCTTTCTGTTGTTTCATATCAGAGATTTTTTTTTATTGTTCTTGTTGTTGTTCAGTCACCAGGCAGATGAACCTTGCTTATATTGTAGCAATTTTAATTTAGGCACAAACGTTATGCTTGATGAGTATGCTTTACTTTCAACAATACTATTTTAGAAAATCAGTGGACTCTTCAGGTCGACTTGGCAGCTTGGTTGGTCCCTGTTCTGACTCCTCCGATCTCACCTCGTCCTCGAGCTAGAGAGATCAGGCTTTCGTCAGTGCTTATTTTTTTTTATGGCTCTTGGTTTTTCCAGATTGCTGCTTTCTCAGGGTCCAAGCCTGAGATCTTTTGGGGGAAACGAAAACCCAACGGACTCACCCTGGTGTTTTCCTTTGGGTCCCTAGTTTTCAGGTCCCTAGTTTTCGGGTTGGTCTGCCTTCTTAGCTCCACCCTTCAGGCTTCATGGAGCATGTCCAGGGATTCTGTTCGTGCTTCCCTGGAAGAAAAGGGCACATGTCTAGCACATCTTCCCAGAAGAAGAACTCTGGCTACCAGGACTTTTAAATATTTGTCCTTGTCTTTTGCCTTCTCAGCAGAGCAATCCATTGGTCCCAGCCTTACCACTGGAATGATCCCAGGCCAGTCCAGTGATGGCCCTTTGGGTGTTGGGAGGCTGTGGCCATGCCCCATCCCTCTTAATTAGGGACTTAATTAGACTGAGATTTCATATTAGTTGCTCGGAGTTCATCAGTGTTCCCGAGCCGGCCAATGCTGCATCATGTCGGTCCCTTGATGTTGGTCAGTGAAAGTGGAGAAGAACACAGTACCGTCTCTGTTTTCACTCCTTTCACATGATCATCCCTCTGTTGACTGCCCCCATGGCCTCTGACCTCATCTCGTTCACTCCTTGAACCAGACCCACTGCGTTCCAACAAGCCCGACCTTGAGCATCCAAGCACATTTCCACCTCCGGGCCTTTGTGCTCAGAACCTGCCTCTGCCTGAGAAGCTCTTTCTACAGAAATCATCACGCTCTGTCCCGTCCATCTGCTCCATTGGGGCCATCTTACTGATGGAGAACATCCCTGAGAGTGACATAAAATAATGCCCCTTCCCCACCTGTGTGGTTCTCCCTGTACTTCCACCCCTTGTTATGATGGGATGTCAGATTTATATGTTGAGATACTGACCTTCAGTGTGACGGTATTAAGAGAAGAGGCCTTTGGGAAGTAGTTAGGCCATGAGGGTGGGGTCCTCTTGGTGGGATTAATTCTTTTATAAGAAGAGGGGGAGACACAGGATCTCTCTCTCTCTCTCTACCAAAAAGGCAGTCATCTATAAACCAGGCAAAGGGGTCTCAGTAGACACCAGAGCTGGTGGTACCTTGAACTTGGATGTCCCAGCCTCCAGAACGGTGACAAATAAATATTTGTTCTTTAAGCCACTAGGTCAATGATGTTTTCTGGTAACAGCCCAGACGAACTAGATAGTACCAATATTTCAAGTACTCACGAGTTTGTGTACTTACTGTCTGGATGCCCTCACTGGACCCAAGAACACGGGGGCTTTGCTAGATGCTGGGGATGACAGCAGGAGGCACCCAGGCACCATGATTCTGAGACCCACGGGGCTGGAGTGGAAGTTGCCTATGAACAAGCTGATCACCTGAATAATGAATTGCATTGAAATGCCACGAAGGAAAAATACAAGGTGCTAGATGAATGGCAGAATAAGGGGCATCCAACTGATTTGGGGGTTTTGTTGTAGACACTCTGGAAAAATGATAAATGGGAATTAGGCTGATCTATTGATAAGATTATTGGCATAATGTATTCATCCAAACGAAATGCATTTGATTATAAATACAAATGATTCATCCAGCAATTTTATTGAGCACCTGCTACATGCCAAGCACTGTCTTAAGCTATTTACATTCCTTCTCTTATGCTGCAGAGCAATCCTGTCCCTGAAGCCACCAGCCTGGAATGGGGCCTTTAGCTTTGCCACTTTGCACCGTAGAGGCAAGTCACCGGACTTCTCTGGGCCTTGTTTTGTCCACTTAAGAGACGGCAATAAAAAATAGTACTAACTTCATAATTGAATGAGTTCAATTTGTCATTTTATATATGGGGGCATTGAGGCTCAGAGGGAATAAATAATTTCCCGAGATCCCAGGCACAGGATTCAGTCCCTGAACCCCCCCACTCTGTGAACTCTCATCTTGCCAGGCTGTGCATTATTCCACAGAAACACACCTCAGCCGTAATCTATTGCTCTAATATTTATAACAACGCAGCTACAATTCATTTTTCTGCTGCTTCAATGAATCACCTCCTGATACTTTTGATTTCTAGGAGCAAAATGCCACCTCAATTTCTATTATCTGCCTGAGCCCGAGAAGCAATCCCCAGGTATCTTCTATGCCTGGGTATTTTTTTTTTCCCCATGCCTTATGGCCCGTGCCGCCTGATATACAGCAAAATGGGTTTGTGATTTAGCAGCAGAAAAGGTTAACTCTAAATAATGATCAGAAAGTTAAAATATAGAGCCAGAATGTTGCTTTAGTTTTTATAGGTTTTAAATAATTTCGCCTCCTTCCCTGAAGGATTTAGCATAATTCAATGAGAAAATTGCATTCAGGTCCTGTGGGCTGCTCTGACGTGACTGAATTCCAATGAGCAGAAGATATGCAAAGTGTCTTTCTGGGGATGGACCTGCCTGAGCCAGGAGCTCGGGGGGGAAGGATCCTTCGAGGGGAGCATCCTGGCTTCCCCAGGTTCCGGGGGGCCTTGCGCTGGGGGTGGGCTGGTGGGTCCAGCTGGAGCTGGCAATGACCATGACAGGTGCTTTTGCCGGCATTGAGGAGAGCAGGGATCTCATGCTCATAGAAGAATCCACAGGATCAGTGCAGCCCTGGAGAGAAGTCTGATCTTCTCGCATCTTCTGTACTTGGCTCTGCCATCCTTGCCATTAACAGATTGTATGAGTTAGGATTGGGTCTGACTGCAATGGGCAGAAAACCCTCATTAATGCCAGCTTAGGGAGATTGGGGTATGTCTGTCTGTTTATCTGTAACAAGAAAACAGGGTAGGCATTCTGGGCCTAGCACAGAGCTCAAAGAGGCCTTCAGGGACCCAGACTCTGCTTTTCGCTGGTAGGTATTACTGTTGTGCAGTTTCTGGGTCTCGGGGTTAGCACGAGGATTACAGGGAGTTAATATATGTAAAGTCCTTGGTGCAGGCTTGGTACATGACAGAGGCTCCATGCTTTCTTGGTCAGGAGGCTTATTTCAGCCTGATTTTCCACTAAATGCTGGATCAGGAACATTTTCTCATCTCAATCAATGGAGATCTGTCTCACTGGGGACGTCACGCCATTCATCATATAATGAATCCCCTGTTGTTGGGTGGCTAGGTTGCTGTCTCCAGTTTCCCATTATTATCAGCATTGCTTTTCTTTCTTTTTTTTTTTTAAATATTTTTATTAAAAAAATAATAAATATTTTTATTATTTATTTGACAGAGTAAGAGAGCACAGAAGTAGGCAGAGCAGCAGACAGAGGGAGAGGGACAAGCAGGCTCCCCGCTGAGCAGGAAGCCTGATGTGGGGCTCGATCCCAGGACCCTGAGATAATGACCCGAGCTGAAGGCAGAGGCTTAACCCACTGAGCCACCCAGGCGCCCCTAACATTGCCTTTCATAAATATTTGTGCACCAAGCCCATGATTTCCTGCGGGAAAATTCGCGGAAGTGGAGTTGGTACAAAAGTGCTTGCAGTGTGTGTGTGTGTGTGTGTGTGTGCACGTGCACATACACCTCTGCCCACTTGTGTGTGTGGTCAGAAGGGGCTGGCACAGGAGCATGAGCTGTGATGGTTTTTCTCCCGTTTGGCCCATTGGCCCAGCGCTTAGTTTGGATCCTGCAGGTGTTGTCCCTGCCTGGTCCTCACACTCACGCGAAGTCTCGTCCTGACACCACTGAGGTCAGGATGGCCCTTCCCCATGGCCAGCAGCTTGGGCTCCTCAGAGTGGCCTGCAGCCAGCCCGCGGGGCCCCTCAGCCTTTCTTCCTCTGGGACTTCAAAAACGAAATCTCCCAGTGCTCCCAAAAGGTGTATCCTCTAATGAATCTGGGACCAACATGCTCTAAAGCCAGGGGGTGGTGAACACTGACTTCTTTGTGAGTTGACGCTTGGTAACTGCTAATCGTTACGGAATGCTTGCTCTGTGCCAGGCTCCAGGCCAAGCACTTTAAAGGCTCTAGATGATCGTAACACTCTTGGGAGGTTGATAATGCAAAGCTTCGGTTTCCTCATCTGATATACTGTTATTCCAGTTTATCAGATGAGGAAACCGAAGCTTTGCATGGTAAGTCCTAGGTTCAAGGTTACAGATTGAGTAAGAAGTAGATCCGGGAACTCAGAGCATGTGTGTCCTCCTGCAGCTGGGCCGGGTAACCCCTGTTCCCATTGCCCGACACGGTCCGGGGATGGCTGTGGGGCACTTGGCCTTGAGCGGTCATAGCACATGGGCATGCTCTTGCTTCATCCCCATGGCACTGTCCGGGTAAATACACTCAAAATGCCACTGTTTACCAGACTTTCGAAGGAGGACACGGAGTATGGGGGAGTTTTAGAGGGATATTTGGAACATGGACTTGTGTCAGATGAAGCCTCTTGTGTGCCATGTGAGATCTAAGCCTCTCATGACCCAGCCTCGCTGCCAGAATCCTTTCCTGTGGCTGTTCCTCAGGATCCGGCTGCCCTGAACACCAGGGATGCCTACCAGCTGGCACTTGGCAATGCCCTGATTTGCTGTAGGCCACGCATTGTTGGTTAACATGGGGATCATAACTCAGGAATTGAGAGGTGGATGTTAATACACGGAGACTCCGCACAACGTAAATCAATTTAAAAAGCAATTTACCTGTGGTTAGCCACTAATGATCAAATGATAAGATTACGCTATGGCAGAGATGGCCAGATACCTTGCAGAACTGTGTGTTCCCTAGTGTGGGGACTGTCACTGCAGCTGCCTCATTTCCTGGTCTCCCTGGTTGCCAGGTGTGGTCACGTGACTCGAGTCACCGATGGAATGTGAGTGTACCAGCTGATGGTCACTTTGGGGCTGGGACCTCCAGGGAGTAGGTTGAGCTCTGTGTCAAGGGGGATGCAGAAGGCTCTGAGGGCCTAGGGGATGGGAGAGCCCCCAAGCAGATGGAGCCACAAGGTGGAAGGGGCCTGGGTTGCCGAGTCCCTGATCACAGTGTCCACGATGGCCGGGAACACCCACATCATGGCTGTCACATTTGGGAGGGAAAAAAAAAGTTCAGCGTATGGTGGTCCATGCCTTGATATTGATCTGTTCCATCAGCTGAAATTGCTGTAGTGAGTACATAAGCCCACCAGAAGCTTTTCCATAATTGGGTGAGGATGTTTCAAGTGGCAAATGGAAAAAGACAAAAAGGAGTGACTTGGAGTGTGTGTTTTCTGGATTCTGGGGCTAATGGGTAACCCAGGGGCTAACGGGTTCTGAGTACCAGTTTCCCTGTGGGTGGCAGGTGGGGCCTGTACCTCCCAACAAGCCATTCTCAGGACACCAGCTGCGTGGCTTACAATCCACCTCAATTCTGATACTGTCTATTCGGAGATAGCATCATATCCCATAGGTTAAGGTCTTATCATGAAAGGATGTAATTTGGGGCACCTGGGTGGGTCAGTCCAGCTCTTGGTTTCGGCTCAGGTCTGATATCAGGGTCGTGACGTCATGCCCCACGTCATGCTCCCCGCTCAGTGCTGAGTCTGCTTGAGAGTCTCTCTCCCTTTTCCTCTTCCCCTCCCTGCTTCTCTCTTGCTCTCTCACCAATATAAATAAATACATCTTTAAAAATAAATAAAATAAAAGAATGTAACTCGGGAACAGCCAGATGGAAGGGATGCAGAGGGCAAGGCACGGGGAAAGGGGGCAGAGCTTCCGTGCCCTCCCCGGGAGCATCAGTCACCCCAAATCTCCATGTGGCCACCAATCTGGAAGCTCTCTGAGCCAGTCCTTTTGGGTTTTTATGGAAGCTTCATCATATAGTCACAATTGATTAAATCACTGGCCATTGGCAATTGGTTCAACCTCCAGCTCTTCTCTGCCCCCAGGAAGCCAGGGACCATTCCCCTTAATCAACCACAGCGTTTTAAAGTTGTTTTCTTCCAAGGACAATGGAAAGAACCCTGACTGATTTCTGGGTTTCTCCTTCTGCCCTTTGCCCTCTCTAAGGGCTTACTTTTGACCTCCCTCCATCACAAAAGGCAAATGGGTCTTCATGGGCAAGGTTTCCCTCTGCCCGTTTTCCAGCTGAGCCAGTTCCTGTGAATATGCCCAAAGTTGCATTCCTTTACTTTGTTAAAAAAGGGACACCAGACCCAAAATAGAGTCCCTTGTGCTAAGCCCACATCACCAAGTCAAGACTTCGTCCCTAACCCAACTGCAGTTTCATGCTCTCTCAGGAGTGCATCCCTAAGCAGTCGGTCTGGAACTTCTTGGTCAGCACGTGGGGGTAATCCCCCTGACAGCCCCCTGTGGTTCCCCCAAGGAAGATGGCCTGGCTTGAAGCCAGCATCTCTTTGCTAGAAGAAATTCTTTGCCACCCCCTGCCCCCCTCCCCTTCTGCCTGTCGGAGTCTGCCTTCCCGTCCAGCCCCTCTTCGGGCCTCCTTCCCGCCTGCTGGATGGGATGCCACCCGGTTCATGAGTCACCCCATGAAGCCAATTCGATCTTCAAATTTACTCTGTTGAATTTTGTTTTTTTTAAACAATGTACTTCTTATTCCCTCCGTGGTGAAGAGAGTCGCCTTCATACATTTGAGAACGCTTTAATTCAGTTGGATGCGATGGCACGTGTGTTTCATGTGCCATGGACATCTCCTCTAATCCTCACAGAAGTCCTGGGAGGGAGGTTCTCTTAGGCCCATCTTACAGATGAGGAGGATCTGCCCTAGATCCCAGAGTCAGTCAGGGGCAGCAGGTACCAAGTCTCAGAGCAGATCCCACACAGAGAGACTGTGAATGCAACTGGGGTCCCCCCCTTCAGGCCTGTTATTTGCAAATAATGAAGGATCAAGAGAGGGTAGAGGAGCTTCCCCAGGATACTGCTTTCCTCCCCCTGGGACCCCAGGGCTGGGCCTGAGAGAGGGTAGTGGGGGGGGTCATTGCCTCCCCCACTGAGCTCTATCTCCTGACTGTGAATGGGGAGTTCCCACTGCCAGGAAGAAAGCCAAGGGCAGTCATGCATGATTCACCACCAGTCCCCCAGGCTTTCAGAATTGTCCTCTTTAAAAGAAGCCAATTTATTTTTTATTCAAAATCCATACGAAACAATTGAACAATAAAACTGTCAGCCTCACTGTCTCTTTCAGCAGGAAACATGATCGCCCCTGAAACTGAGCTTCCTCTCTCCTTCCCTCCTTCTCTCCCTTGTACCCTTCCTTCTGTAAATATTTTTGTGAGCACCTACTATGTGCCAGGACCCATTCTAAGTTCAGATTTCCCCTTTGTGTATGATTCCCTTCTGAGATTTACATTTAAGGCATCTTTCTGTTTTCCAAACTTGGCTGCCGTCCATTACAGGGATATCAAGTCAGTAACCTTTAAAGAAAAAGTAACCAGCTCTGTGACTCATAAACTGTGACCTTGGCTGGGGATGCCCCGCCCCCCGCCCCGCCCAACTGTCTCTGCTCCTAAATGCCACTTATGAAAATGGGTGTGGAGCTTCTTGTGCTGTGCATTCCGTCTCTGGAATGTTCTCTAAGAGGAAGTCTCTGTCTTGGTTGCCAGTCCTCACCAGCACCTAGGGCAGGGTCTGGAACCAAGTAGTTGCTCGATGTATTTTTGGTGAGTGAAAAATTGAAGAAGTGAGTGAATGAATGAATGAACGAATGAAGGGAGGTCGGGGTCAGGACCTGCATTCTGGAAGTCCGGGGAGCCTGATTCCAGCCCTCTAGGGACTTCCAAATCCAGAGCCACGGGGCTTCACCCCAGAGGCTAAAATCACGGGCAGGGGGTGGCTCAGGACCCAGCATGGGAAACTCACATGACCCTGAGCTGGGCTCTGCTGAGCTTGGGAGGGAGAAGGGCGCAGGGGGCTGCTGCTTACCTGTCACGGTGGCACTCCCAGCCCCAGCACCTGGGGTGGGGGGCTGTCTCGGGAGATAAATGTAACCTTTGCAGGTCACATCTTTATGCTGGCCCAAGGCAAGGCAGGAACTGCCTTCATCCGAGCTGGGAAACATAAAACCCCCATGCACCATTGATGAGTTTCTGCCAGCAGCGTTTACGGACACGCTTTATCTCTCAGATGTCATACATTATTGACGCTGCCTCCCCCGCCCCTGGACCACTGCTGAAGGGCAAAGCGGGCTCTGTGCAGGGAGGTGATGGCTCCACAGACCTGCCAGATGGGGGGGCCTGTCTGGAGGCTTGGCAACAACCCCCCTGCCCCGCCCAGTTGTGGAGGACAGTGGTGGTAACAGCCTGGATTTTAAAGTCCCATGGTTCGATTTTTTGCGGACCACCCCCCCACCCTGCCACCGCCTGGTCCTCTTATTATCTCATCACTACAAAGAGGGGGAGGTCTCTATCCAGGATGGTGGGAGGATTAGGTGAGACAGTGTACTCAAGGGACTTCATACAGTCCCATAGCCTGGCACATAGTAAGCCCTCAAGAAACGGGAAGTGAGTTATGTCAAGAAGGGGCTTGTAATAGTCAGTACTGCCTGCAGGTGGGACTTGGCACCTGGGTGAGGGTCCAGGTCCAAGGCACTGTGGTCAAGACTCTGGGCCTGGGATCAAATCCCAGCCCCACCACTCAACCGGCTGGGTTGGGGAAGTTCCTCGGCTGCCTTGTACCTCAGTTCCCTCATCTGTAAAACGGGACAAAAATAGTGCCTACCCGATAAAGCTGTGGTCGTGTTTCAGTGAGTTAACCGCACAGAGAGCTTGGAACAGCGCCTTGCCTGTTGTGCCCACCGTGGAAGGACCACACTAGGCTCCCCTGTAGCCTGGACTCCGCACTTTGTCTGACTCTCTCTTTGGTGCTGATGCATTCTCTCATGTTACAGGATCAGTGTTTGCCCTCCCCTCCGTGATGGGGATCGGGCTGATGGATATTCCAAGTCACTGTGGTGGACGGAATAAAGGTCCTCCAAAAGCGTGCACATCCAGTCCTGGGAATGTGGGAATCTGTTACCTAAAAGGACTTCATAGATGAGATTAAGGATTTTGAGATGGGAAATAATCCTGGATTATCTGCTGGGTCTAGTGTAATCACAGGGTCCTTGTAAGAAGAAAGCAGAGTCAGATTCTCTCCTATGAAACCTCCCATGGGACGGCAGCCCCCTTTATTTCAGGACTTCTGACCTGCAGAACTATACAATAACAAAATTGTGTCGTTCAGAGCGTTTCAATTTGTGGTAATTATTCTGGCGGGGACAGGAAATGAATACAGTCATGCAGCGAGAAGGGAGCGCTAAGCCCCCCGCCAGCCGGCGCCCATCCCTGCCACGTCTGGCCACGTCCGTAGGATGAAGTTCCGGGGCACCAGGCAGTCCTGAGTCCCTCCTCTCCTTTGCTGTGAGCATTGGGTGAATTAATGGGGCTTCTCTGAGCTTGTTTTTCTCATCTGTGCAACAGAGATGGATAAAAACCCGAGGGGCTGAAAGCTCAGACCTCTAAACCGGAGAGCCTGGCCTGTTAGGTGTTCAGGGAAGAGAAGCTTCCTCCCCTACCTCCTTCCATGCTGGGGAAAATGGAGCCCCTCCCTTCCCTCTGCTCTTTGGTGGCCTCCCACTGCAGGGCAGGTGGGCAGAACTCTAGTTTAGGCTATTATTTGGTGGGGAGTAAGCAAACAGACTTTATTCTCCTTGGCTACTTTTTCACAGTCTGACCGCCCCTGTGTCCCTACCGATTGCCTCACCGGCTTATTGGCCACAGTCTTAACAATAGTTGCATCAACATAGTAACTTAAACCCTGTTTGGTGAGCTGGGTCTTTTGGAAAACATGAATTTATAGAATAACCGTCCCTCCATCTCCCCAGAAATATTGCTGACGCTGGGACCTCAGCCTTCACTTACTCAACAAATATTTATTGAGCACCTACTCTGTGCCAACTACGAGGTACTAGGGATGTAGGTTTTTTACGTTTTTTTTTTTTTTAAGTTTTCTTAACTTCTGCTGGACAGAGACTGACAATAGAGGTAATTGAATAGATTGGGAAATTTTATGTTGAGTCAGTATCATGGAGAAAATTAAACAGGGTGATAATGAACATAACAGTGTGGGGTGGGGGGAAGAGCTCTCTGGGGAGGGTGTTTGAGCTAGGCATGTGAAGAAAGCTGGGGAGGCCAGTGGGGATCCTCTGGGTGGGCTCCACGCTGAGGAGATGGCTGTCACAGCCTTGATCTCTCTCTCTCTCTTTTTTTTTTTTTTTGTCATTTGTTTGTTTATATAAGTAATCTTTACACCCAGCATGGGGCTCAAACTTACAACCCGGGGATCAAGAATCACAGGCTCTTCTGACTGAGCCAGCCCCAGCCCTGATGGGTTCTTCTCAGTGCTGATGTCAGAAGGCCCATGCAGTGTGTGAACAGGAGTGCCCTGTATTGTTCAGCACAAGGAATCCGTTGGAAGCAGAAGAGCGGGAGCTATTGGGCTGGGGAGTGTTCCGGGGTCTGCTGCCGATGGACAGGCGAAATTAATGCAGCCATGCGCTTGGGTAATATTTTTGACCCATAAGACTCTGTGTTGCTTTAGTGCCGGGGGGGTGATCATGAGGTCTGTGTGGCCCAGACCTCACCTTCTCCCAAAACTTAAAGATGCACCCATCGTGAAGGTTACAAACACATGCTCTATAGCCAGATGCCCTGAGCTCAAATCTCAGCCTCACCATTCGGGGCTGTGTGACCTTGGGCGAGTCATTCAGCCCTTCTTTGCCTGTGTATCCTTACCTGTAAAATGGGATAGATAACAGTAGCTACGCCTAAGGTTTTTGAAATTTAAATGCATGACTCCGGGCGCCTGGGTGTCTCAGTGGGTTAAAGCCTCTGCCTTCAGCTCATGTCATGATCCCAGGGTCCTGAGATCGAGCCTCGCATCGGGTTCTCTGCTTGGCAGGGAGCCTGCTTCCCCCTCTCTCTCTGCCTGCCTCTCTGCCTACTTGTGATCTTTGTCTGTCAAATAAATAAATAAAATCTTTAAAAATAAATAAATAATTAAATGCATGACTCTACAAAGCTCTATTTTGTGCTGTATCGGACACATAATAAATGTTGGCAAATATGTGTGTAGACACACAAATGTGCGCGCACACACACACACACACACACACACACACACGATTTAGATTTCTACAAAATCGCCTCCAAATAAGACTTATACACCATCATATTCAAAGATCCACCAACAGGTTCAAAAGAAGTAATTGATTCTCAAACTTTAAATATATGTCCCAAACCTGGACCTCACTGCCTATAGGGAACACGGAATTGATAATATTTTAGAACTCCCATAATTATCTTATGAAAAGTATAATTACATTGCTATGCCTTTTTTTTTTTTCCTGAGGGTTTTAAAATGTTAATATGTTCACTAGAGATGTGCTTGTGAGGTTTTCATTTTTTTGAGGGGGGGGGGCGGGAGCATTTTTTAATTTTTTAATATGTCAAGAGCCTCAAAGAATGGCAGGGGCCCAGGCACCCCAGGGCTCTAGGAGGTGATGGTGGAGGACGAGGAAGAGGAGGGGTGGGGGCGTGTCCCAGCTCCAGCGCATGGGCGTGACTTCCCTTCTTCCTCCCACGGTGGGAATTCATTGCTGCAGAGCACTGAGCTCGCTCCCCTGTGCTTCTCAATCTTAATTGCCCGACATGTCAGGCCACCCGCAGCCCCCGCACGTCCTGTCGCAGCCCGGCGTGCGGCTTGGCAGAAGCGATTACTGTTGACAAGGTCACGTTGCCATGATGTTTGTTACCCCACCTGCTGCCAGCAGTCAGGGCCCCAGATGTGGCCACCTCCCCGCCCTCCTACCACCTGGTGTGAGGAGCTGGGAGAGGCGAACAGCCAGCCTCCAGAGGGCGGGCACAGACACCAGGGCCATCAGCCCCACATCGCCTGCCCCTGCCCAGCTACCCAGCAGGCAGCCCACATGCTGAAGCAGACCAGCCCCAGTGAGGGAAGATTTTAGGATCTCCTGCATGGGGTGAGGGGGCGGGGGAGTATGGGTGTAGAAGTCACAGAGACTTGGGTTTCCATATTGGCTTTTCTGCTTAATCTTTTTTTTTTTTTTTTTTTTTTTGGTGATATCTACACATTTATTGACTAGGATGTTAACTCTTTACTTAGATTACATCATGTATTCTCCTTGGCCTTGAACAAGTTACTGTTTGTCCTGTGTCCTCAGTTTTCTGTGTCTGTGAAATGGGTGCTTTGGCAAGACTGGCAAAGATGAGGTTGAGTTATGTATAAATGCAGAATGGTGAGCTTGGCACCGGGCACCTAGTAGGTGCTCAGTAAATCATCATCAGGAGAGGGGGTGGTCCAGCCCCACAGCCCCCTTACTGGACCTTGGGGATCTGGGGAACTCCAGCTGCCTTCCCCTAAACATCACTATGTTTGTATTTCTTTCCTTCTGTCTCCCCATCCCTGGCCACTGTCTCAGTTTTCCTGGCCTGTGTTCCTTCTTCTGGGTTGAACTCAGCTTCCCAAATCCAGCTCTGCAACTCCCAGGGTGAGTCCCCATCAGATCACCAGCACCCCCCTACCACCCCCCACACCGGCGAGCCTGCTGGAATCTGAGGTCCCTAGACTCTATAGGGCGGTGGGTGGGGTCAGTGGATATGCTCTTGTGGGATCCAGGCACACTGTAGGGCTGGTCTGCCAACCCAAGAGACCACTTTCTTACCCCAGCTCCTCCTGGTTACGACTCTTGTCAGCATTATCATCACAACCGCTAGGAGGCACAAGTGAGTTGTGAGCTGTAACTGTCCCCTGTTGACAACTACAGTAAGACCACTAGGGGTGGGACCACTGAGCCATTTCCCTTTGTAATCTCTCTGAACGCCTGGAAAAACTGCAGGATTTTAGAGATAAAGAAACGGGGACCAGGAAGTCAGGCCACGTGAGGCTGCTCAGAGTTATGGGTAAGGGGAAAGGAGACAGGGTGAGAGTTGCAATATTTATCACCGGCCCGGACATCCCTGTCCTGTCAGGACCACCATGGCTGGAAGACTGGGTCCGGAGCCACCTTGGAATGGGGAAAAGCTGGGGAGTCTTGGGTGGGGAACTGGCTGGGGGCTACTTGGGGCAGCTGTTCCCCAGCTGTTGGGGAAGTTTGTCAATATTTTAATAACCCGCACAGCCAGTCCTGGCTGGGACTCAGGTGCAGGGCTCCTCTTCTTTTTCTTCTGGAAACTTCTCCCCTTATCTCTCTTTCACTGCCTCATCTCCACCTTCTCTGCCTCTTCCCTCTCTCCCTCCTGCCCCCTCCCCTTCTTCTTTGTCTCCCCCTTCCTCCAGGAGCCCCTGCAGGTAGAAGTACATCAGGGAACGGTACCAGTCTGCTGGGCTGCCAGACAAAGTATCATAGCCTGGGGTGGGGAGGTGCCAATGGCAGGGGTTTGTAGTCTCACAATTCTGGAGGCTCGGAGTCTGAGCTCGAGCCGTAGGCAGTGTTGGCTTCAACGGAGGCCTCTCTCCGTGGCCTGCAGACGGCCTGCTCTCGGTGCACACACATCCATGATGTCCTTCCCCATGTCCTGTTCTCCTCTTCTAGTAAGAATGCCAGTCAGATTGGGTTAGGGCCCCCAACACCCCAGTTTAGTTGAATCACCTCTCAGAAGGCCCCGCCCTCCAAATATGGTCACATCTGGAGGTGCTGTGGCTTGGGGCTTCAGCATGATTCTGGGGGATGTGGTAGAAAGGAGGTAGGCCCTGGCACACCTTTTCACTTATTTGTTTATTAAACCTTTGCAGATTTGCCAAGGTAGTGCAGACTTTCGGGACACCCTTCATCCAGCTTCTGGTGATGACCGTGTCTCACCTTACCCTGGTGCATTTAGCAAAACTGAAATGTTCACATCGGGACAATGTTATTAAGTCAACTGTGGACTTTATGTAGATTTCATTGCTCATAGTCTCTTTCCTGTTCCAGAATCTTCCATTGCATGTACCTTGCCTTTGCTAGATTTCAAAATCTTCAGGCAGAATGGGGAGAGCCTGGCTTGGGTTCCAGCGCAAAGGCAGACAAAAGCCGGCTCTTGGTTTTCCTCCCCGGGCTGCGGCATGAAAGCCCTTGGGAGCTCTTGTAATGCTGCGTTCCTCCACTGAAGCCGCTGCTCCTGACAGGGAGCCCCGAGCCACCTGGGTGACGGCTACTTTGTGATTCCCACACAAGTGCCACGATGCTGTCCCATCTCCACACCATGTAGGGACCTCTGGGGCAGGCTTCAGCTTCCAGAAGTGGGGAGGACCATAACTGCCTCCACCCTCATGTCCCTTCTCTGCTCTGTGCCTCAGTTTCCTCCTAGAGTAAAGAGGGGGCAGATTCATATCTGTCTACAAAAACTGTCAGAGACTTTGATGATTTATATGTGCAAATCGGCCACAAGAACAATGCTCCAATACCAATTCTCCGTGCACCCTCCCTGGATGCCTCAGGAACTTAATGCTCTGGGGCTTGGGTCCCACTTCCCCAGATCCTGATTTTATTGGTCAGGGCTGCCGCCTGGGTATAAGGATTTGCAAAGCTCCCTGGGTGGTTCCAATGTACAACTGGGGTGGAGAGTCATGGCTTTACATAAATATTTCCTCCCGAGCCTGCCTAGCTACAGCTTCAATAAAGGAGCAAGAGTCAGAATTACAACCATCTGGAAGGAGGCGTACTGGGTGGTAATGACTCAGTGTTCCTCTAAAGTAAGGCCACCAACAGCAATGCAACAACGACCAGTATTAAAGCTACAGACACAGTGCTGAGTACTTTCTCTGCCTTATTCTCACCAAGACCTTCTGACCCATTTTCTATTTTCTGAAGAGACCGCAGCTCAGAGAGTGTGCGTTACTTGCCTAAGGCTGCACAGCTGTTCATTGTCAGAGCTGGGTTACAACCCGGGTAAGTTCGATGTTAAGGCCTGTGTTTCTTTCTGTTTTTGTTTGTTTGTTTGTTTTTTAATTTATTTATTTGTTAGAGAGACAGCGAGCGAGCACAGGCAGACAGAGTGGTAGGCAGAGGCAGAGGGAGAAGCAGGCTCCGTGCCCAGCAAGGAGCCCGATGTGGGACTCGATGCCAGGATGCTGGGATCATGACCTGAGCTGAAGGCAGCTGCTTAACCAACTGAGCCACCCAGACGTCCCAGTTTTTTTTTTTTTTTTTTTTTTTAGGAGTTTATTTTAAAATAATATCTACACCCAATGTGGGGCTCAAACTTACAACTCCGAGATCAAGAGTTGCACGCTCTCCCGATTGAGCCAGCCTCGTGCTCCTAGAGCCTGTGTTTCTTAAACATAGTGCTGTCTTACTCAGAGTAGTAAGATGCCTTAGGATGTATCCATATGGCTCAGTGGCTTGACATTTAATAAGAAGAGATACTGGTCATTTTCTACCCACCATGTACCAGGCACTGGGCTGAGTCTCCTTCCTTCCAACAGCCCTGTTAGCACCACCAAGGGCCACATAGAGCCTGAAGCTGGATTGCAAGGGAGGTAACTGATCTAAACCCAGAAGTTAGGCTCCTGGGCCCGGAGAGGGTAGAAACAGGTAGAGTGAACCTGGAGGGACACACAGAGAACACTGGGCTCAAACCCGACCGTGAGCTGCTTACCTCCCCCCGCCCCCCCCCCCCCCCCCGGGTGCTGACTTGATCTCTGCCCTGAAAGATATCACTTTGGGGAGGAGATGACTGGAAAGGAAGTCTGCATCTCTGATAGGCAGGACACAGGAGAAGGGCCATCGACAGGAGAACAGGCAGACACGGCCAACCCCTACCCACACACCGGGGGCCTGGTGACCCAACCCCAGCTGGCCACCTCTCCCAGGGTATGAGCAATGATCGGACATGCTTTGTCACTTGTCACATGTCTAACCTCCTTGACATCAGCTTCCTGGGGACAAGGGACTGGCGTTTATAACACAGTGGATAATTATCCTTCAAATGAGTCAAGCTATCAGGGGGCACCCCGGCTGAATAAATCAAAGCAGATGTGGCAGATTTCATCGAGCCCAGTGGCCACAGCACCTCTTTGTGATGGATTCCTGTAAGAGGTCTCCTTTGCCGCCACCCAACATTTATAAGCAATGCCCCCCGCCCTCCGTGTCTTTCAACCATTTCCCACGCCAAATGAAGATAAATGTCAGATGAGCAAACAGTCTCCAAATTGCTATTGAAAATATTTTGAAAAAGTCACGAAATGCCAGGCCTTTCTCCTGTCTGGAGAGATTCTATTTATCTCCTGAGAAATGTTTCTCCTCCTAAAATCTAAATACTACTTGGCGAGGTGGGCAACATGGTTTTGTAGTGTATAGGAAGAGATTTAAATTTGATCCTAAATGTAATAGAATTCACGGGGGGCATTTAAACAGGAGTGGCACGATCAGCGGGGTAAGACCATTGTGGGTGTGTGGGAGGAAATGATCACAGGAAGAGAGGTAGAAGGGAAGGCCAGGGACCCAATGTTTGGGGAACGGAGGCAAGGACGTGGCTTCAGGCTATCCTTGGAGGTAGACCCAGGAGGGTTTGCCAATGGGCAGTGAGGCAAAGGGAGCCATCAAAGATTCTGCCAAGGTTTTTGAATTGAATATCTGGGTGAGAGATGGTTACCTTTACTTATATGTGGAAGGAGTCGTTGTGGCAGAGACTGTGAACGAGAAATTGACTTTGGACGTACCATATTATAAATGCCTCTGAGAAATCCAAGAAATTCAAATATGCTGATGGGCAGCTGAGTACAGCCATAGGGCTGCTGCGATGTACCCGTTCTCATGGGCCGCTCCGGACATCTGGCTCCCACTTCAGGGCGGTCTTTCACATTCTCCTGTATCATCAGAAGCAAGATAGTGTTATACCTAACATTATAAGTGTCTGACCCTTTCCTTAAATTTTAAGGTCTATCCATTTCATTTTACAGACAGGGAAACTGAGGCTCAAAGAGGGAGGAGCTTGCTCAAAATCGCATAATGTGGTAGTGGCAGAACCCTCATCCCCTTTCTCTGTGCTGAGATGATTTTGTAGGTCCCTTTGGCTGTGGAGAAGGCACCAGATCCCGGGTGTAGAGATGACTCTGTCGGTTGGACCCTGTCACTAAGCAGATCCTCAGTTTGCGGTTTCTCTGCTTCATCTCACTGGTGACTTTCATGAGCTCCTAGATTTTCCAAAGTGGAAGTCCCCTGGAGGCTAACTCAACCAGGATGGCGTACGTGGCCCCTATTCCACCACTGCCCACAGCAGACATTACCAGTTGATCTCAGATCTCCTCCTCACCGTGTCTTAAAATCACCTTCCACCTAACATTCCAGGTCGTTGCCATTCCAGATTTGGCAGGTGAGTGACACCTGGGCCATTGCTTTCTGCATGGAGATTAGACTCCCCAGCCAGCACGCAAGGAGAAAATAGTAGAGAGCCCAAATTTTGGAGAAGGATTTTGAATTGCTCGTGAAGTTCCATGCCTATTAAAGTACATTGTACTTTTCCTCAGTGAGTATTACAGAGCCGAACATTCCCCTAATATGGTGCAGGTGACTGTCGCTTCATTGAGTACTGGATGAAGGAAGTGACCTGCCATTAGGAGCCATTCTGGCATATGTACCTTGAGTCAGGAGTAGAATGCACAGGGACAGTCCTCCATGGTGCTGCCCATATCCCTCCCAGAACAACCCTCCTTTCCACCTCCTCTTTGTTGTTAATAACATCAGCTAATGTTTATTGGTGTTTGCTGTGCCCCCAACGCTCTTCCAAATTCTCTCCGATTACTGATTTATTTAATCCTCACAGCAGCACCATGACATGAGTACTATTATTAACCCTATTTTTGGAGGGAACACATGACAGTCAGAGAGGGGAAGCGATTTTCCCAATGTCACACTGCTGGTAAGAGGTAGAGCCAGTTAGAGCTTTGGTTCCAGAACCTGAACTTTGTTCAGAGGTGGGCAGTTAGTGGGGACATCACACGAGAACCCAGGCCTTGTTGCTCCCAGCCCAGGGTTCTTTACATTCCCCCGGATCCCCCTCTCGGCTGGCTTCCCTGCCCTCTTGTCTGGGGCTGCCACATTTGCTGACTGCGGCATTCATCACCTTTATCCATCTTGGTCTCCAGGGCTTTGGCTAAGCATGTACGCTAAGGCTCAAACCTCATTTCTCCAATCCGTTCAGAGCTTTATTGATCTTGCCTGACATTCGCTTCTCTTGGATTCTCAGCCTCATGCAGCCGGACAAATGGCCTCTACACCTCTGGGTTTCACAGGAGCGGCCCGCTGTTTAAACAATCAGGGCTCTGGGTTCATGGAGGAGGCCTGGGGTGGGGAAGAGGACTGCCATGGTGGATGGCAAAGGGGCATTGACCTCCTGGGAACTCCAGAATGCTCTCCCCAGGGACTTGTGTAACAGGTGCTGACCTTAGTCAGCACTTTCCAGTTTAGGGCAGCTCTCCAAGGTCTTGAAAGACCCATGAAGTATATTTACTTATCTGGCCCTCAGGATTCACACTCAAGCGTCTGGTTCCTGAATTTGACGTCCCACCCAAACCCACCCCAAATACTCATCTGCCTGACATCGTCCGCTCTTGCAGTTGTCAGAGTTGCTAACCTGTTGCTCACGTCTATCCGATTTGATGGGCTCCTTTCATTGAGAACCCCTAACTGAGACCACCCAGATGTGCCAAGGGAGGAAAGTTGCTCTAGAAGCTGTTTGTTGGGGCCAGTGGGCCTCTATCTGGTGCTGGAGACACATTCTGCCAGTTTAAGCACAAACTTACAGAGGAGAAAAGGCAGATTGTGGATTCCACATGTTGATCACTTGTTCCTTTATTCAATTATTTACTATTTCCAGTAGTAATTTTTTTTTAATAAGTATTTGTTGAGCACCTACTACATGCTTGGCTAGCATGTCTGTGAGCTTAACCAATCATTTGTCCACTGAAGGAGAGAGCAGAGTGGGGAGACAGGAAGTCTAGAGAGGCTGTGATGTTGCTCCTGACAGCTCTACCTGGAGGCTTGGTCCCCTGGTTTGAGACAAATAGCCTTTCATATGCCCAAAGTGGGGATTTCTGCACATGGTCTTTGGCATACACCCCTGATCAAGCCCATGTCCAAGTCTTGCCATTTTCCAAGCTTCTCAAAACTTCGATTTGTGCCCCATGGTTGGAAAGCTTGAGGGCAAACAGGACATCTCCTTGTCCTGGGGCGGGGGTACCCCAGGCCACTGTCACCCATCCATTTGGAAGACCACTTGGTGTTCCCCATCACAGGCAGCCTTGTATGCTTAGAGCTGTTTGCCCAAACCAGACCAAACGGGCTCAACAGAACCTTAGCAGAGGAGTCTACTGATGAGTGATTAGGGGCAGGAGCTCTGGGCCAGGCTGTTCTGTTGGGTTGGTCCAGCTCTGCCACTTAACTGGCTGGTTGACTTTGAACGAGCTGCTTTACTGGCATCTGACCGTGACACTTGCAAGAAACAGAACCTGGGTAGGGAGAAAGTATCTGACCATGACACTTGAAGGAAACAGAAGTTGGGTAGGGAGAAAGTGTGATGTTGGAGGTTTGAGAAATGCAGCTGGGGACGTGTTATCCGGTGGGGTCAAGGGCTTTGTGACAGCCGGGTGTTGAGAGGGATTCTGCAGGTGGAGGCAGCTCTGACTGGAGTTCTTGCTGGGGCCTGAGTCTGGCTCACTCTGCAGCGTTTCCTGCCCACCCTTCTTAGGTGGAAGGTTTATTCTTTTTTCCCTTCCCTGGTGGAGGGGGACAGCTAGGGTCTTCACTTGGGTTTTGGGGAACAGCTGGGTTTGCTGCCCTCCCCCATGCCTTAAGGCTTTTGCTCCTATGAATGGAGGATCTGAACATGGAAGGTGGGGGCGTGGTTAGAGTTGCCTTTCTCATGGCCACCTCTGCTCTCTGGTTTCCACCTGGTCCGCTGCCCTTCTTGTGAGCTTGGTGGGAAAGAGTCTCTCAGAGGGGCTGAACTCCTTTTGCTCTGGGGATTCTGAAGAGTCTTGAGGGTCTGAGCCCACATTAGCCTTGAGGGGCTCTTTAAATTGAGCTGAGTCTCTCTGTCACACGGGGATGGGGGTCACCCCTCCCTCTTGAGCCGGGCTTCCTGTCCTGTCTTCCTGTCCCAACTCTCCTCAGCTTGGTCTCTTTCCTCAGATTTCAAGCTACTTGGATGCAGGGCAACCTCCACTCTCTGATAGTTTCAAGAAAAATTATAATTTGGAGACTTATTTGGCGTTTTCTCTTTTTTAGGGGGAGAGACTCCCTGTTTTGACTGACTGCTCTGAAGCAGAAGCCTGACAAGTAAACTTTAATGTGGAACTTTCCAATTTCTCGAAAGTTGCCAACTCATTAAAAGGATTTGAAAACACGGTGCAGGCTGAACAAAACACATCCATGGGCCAGATAGGAGTTGCGGACAAGCAATGACCCCATCTCTCTGCTTGGGACTGCTGAGTTTCCGTCTCTCTGAGGGTTGGTCTGTTTCCCCCAGGGCCCACTGTGTCTGGGACAGAACGGGGAGGCAGGAGGTGCCTGGGGCAAGCCCTTGTCCCAACAGACCCTCCCAAGGTGTTAAACCAATGGTGAGAATGGGTTGCCAGTGGTTTATGGTGGGGGAGGAGCAATGGGCAAATTAAAGAACCAGGTGGGGGGTCTAGAAGGGCAATCCTTCTGGGGAATAGGGCTTGAGATTTGTAAATAGTCATGCTAATGAGTGCCTAGTCATGCTAATGAGAGTCATGCTGTGAGTCTGGAAATGTAGAGGGCAACCCAGACAAAGACTGGGAGTGAAATTAACGGTTGGGGTCCTTTTGGAGTCCCAGTTTGGTCAGTATTTGCCTCGGTGTCCCCACAGGCTCCATGGATACTGTTGGTGGCTGGGCTGGGCTGAGCTGAACAGAATTTGGTGGGAAGGAGAGACGGGTAGTTTTGATGTGAACAGACCTGGAGAGGCCCCTCAGCCTCTGTCCCCTTTTCTCCAGCCCCAGCCCAGGGTTAAGGCCAAGACCTGCCCAGGTCTGTGCCCCTTGTCCTACACCTGCACATCCCTGAGACCCACTGAGACTAGGTAAGGCAGGTGCCTTTCTACAGGGAGTGAAGGGAGGGATTTATGGCCCTCCTGCAGAGAAATCAAACACTACCTTCTCTGTGGGCTTCTCATCCTGCTGGGCTCCTCCCTGCAGTTCCCCCAGGGAGGGGAGTTTGAAGGATGGGGGTGCTGCAGGGGTGAGGAAATAGGATATTCAAAGAGATGCACCTGTGAGATGGGCCAGTGAAGGCCGCACAGAGCCAGTCAGAGAGGATGGAGAGGGCTAAGAGCTAGGGAGACCCAGACAGAGACTATCTAGAGAGATGGCGAGAAAGCCCGTGACAGAGACAGAGAGAGGCAGAGGGAGGGAATGGTGACAGAGCTACAGAGACAGAGAGAGGCAGAGAGAAGACAGACAGACTGACAGATAGACCAAGAGGCCACTTCCTGGGGCCAAGATAAAACTAGGCAGAGAGGAAGCTGAGGGCCAACTGAGAAGACGAGGACATGATGCAGAACGGTCCAGAGAGACAGCAGCCTGCAGCTCAGGGCCAAGGGGGCGCAACACAGAAGTGCAGCTATGGAACCAGTGGGGGCAGAGGCAGGCCCAGATGTCAGCTGCGGGGAGAACGCCTGCAGACGGGGGCACAGAGGGAAGCCGATGCTTATGGAGAGCCTCCGAGATCAAGGTGGTCTGCATGCCTCTGTGCTGATCCCATTTATGTATTTGCCCCTTTGACCCTCCTGGCAGCCTTCTGTGTTAGTGACATCACTGATTTTACTTCAAAGATGGGGAAACAGAGGTGTCCCGTGGCCGGGAAGTCACTGCACTGGGGCTCTCCTGACCCCACCTGGTTCCAAAGCCTCTGTTCTTTCTACCCCTCAGACACGGAGGGCAGGAAGCCATGGCAGGACAAGTGCGCTGTGGCCCTTGGGTTTCTGGGCCTTCCTGGCCTTTTCGGAGCCCCCCATTAGCAAACTGGGGCTGGAGGAGATGGGAAGTGGTAGGGATGGTTCTGCTAGTGCTTGGGGGGGGGGTCATTCCCCAGGGAGGGGAGGTCTGGCAGGATCTTTTCTTGATCAGGGCGAGAAGATGGTAGGACACGTTCAAAGTCTCCTGAGCACCCTCAGAAAAAAAAGGTCTAAACTCCTTATTCTGGAGGTTCAAACTCCCCACAGTCTAGATCCTACCTACTTCTAGATCCAACACACTTCTAGACCCAACCTACTGCTAGATCCAACCTGCTTCTAGAGCTAAGCCCTCTTTTGTAGGAGACTGGGACCAGCTGCTCTTCCCGTGGAATCCTTCCTTGTCTGGTTGGGTCTCCAGCTTCTTGCTTGGTAACACTCTGTGTTTGCCACTGGCCCAAAGCACCGTCCCCCTGGGGGTGTCTCTTCACCCTCACGGAGGCCAAGGTGATCGAAGGGAAGGTGAGTCTTTTTGGTGTCTTGCTGTTTGAGTTGCTCTCCAAGGGCAGGGACTCTACCAAAGTGTTTTTTGACCAAGGATTGCTTGAGAAATCTCTGTCGTCCTATTAAGCAAATACCTAAAAAAGACATGTCTGTTTCTCCTGAGGCCTCGTTGGTCAGGGACACTGGAAACCGAGATCCCAGGGATGAGCTGGGTGAATTAATGAGTTCTTCACCCACCATGGAAATGGCTTAGCATCTCCAGACTCCTGGGCTCCATTCTGTGATGCCCTGTGAGGTCTCAGGGCTGGGACGGATGGGTGGGATATTTTCCAGAGTGGCCAAAAAGCAGGTCAGGAGGGCAGTGAAGCGGGGGGTGGGGGGGTGGGGGGGTGGTGCATAAGACCAAAGTTGGGTCTGAGAGGAAGATTATGGCAATGACAGCACAATTGGACAGAATCTGGGTAGGTACCAAGAAAAATTGATCATGGAGTCACTTTCTGAGAGCCAGGGTGGGTGGGGAGTGGTATGCAGTTCAAGACAGTCCAAGGCAAGTAGTTCTAGATGGGGGCTTTGTGGCATAGGCAAGCCTGATGGACTGAGGGTGCAGTGCTCTCCCCCGGCCTCCCACTGGGCCGTTCCCTGGACAAGACTCCCCCTCATTCTTGGAATGGCAGCCTGGACTTCATTCGGTCTCTCACTTCCGGTCCAGGCCACCATTAATGACCAGAGTTCTTCTAGCTCCTGTCCTACTCTGCTCCCACTTGGAGCTTACAGGAGAGAGGGGAGGGGTGGTCACGTTTGGGTTGGGTTGGTGACATGGAGAGAGTACAGATGTTAGACACCCATGGCTGGGCATTTCCAGGCTTTACCCCCAATACCGAGCCCCTCAGGGTGAGTCTCCAGATGTTGAGGGGGGAACCACCTGCCGTCTGCCCGGAAGGGGGCTCACCCCTTGGGATTTCCATAAGGGAGATGAAGTTATTCATCCAAGTCAGACGCCTTCACCCTCGGGTCAGTATGATGTTCCTGCTAAGTGCAACAGAACGTATTTATTTCCCTGGAAGTGAAGAGGTTGAGAAAACCCAGCTGTTACCACAGGGACAAGCCCAGATTGTGAAATGGAATGACGATCCCACCTTGGCTGGAGGAGGAACGGGGTCAAGGATTAGCCCCCGAAGGAGGGAAGACTCAGAGCAGCCTTCAGGTTGGAAATGAGATTCAGGACGTTGCAATTTGAGGCCAAGAGCAGCAGGGTCAATGTCCTTGCTTCCCTCCCAGGTCCTGACCCGGGTTAGCCAGGAAAGTGCCTCTCTGAAAGCTAATCCAAGGGGAATGCTTCTAACTTGGGGGATGGGGCTGCATCTCCATTTTTGGTGGGTGGACCCCTGTTCCAGGGGCAGACAGATGACGGCTTTCCCAAACTGAGAGTCTGCTCCAGCGGAGGTCAGCCCAGGGGTGGAAGGGAAGGTCTTCAGAAAACTGTCTACCTTCCTCGCTTTGGTGAGAGAGACCAATGGGTGTGTGTGTGACAGGATCGGATGATGGTGGTAACAGTTTCCAAATGTCAGTGGCTGGAATGCGGCAGAAGGATTTCTTACGCACATCACGGGCCAGTATGGGGCTAGCACAGGGGCTCTGCCCTGTTCCATTTTTGGAAAACCACATCCCGTCACTTTTGTGGCTCTGCTCTCCTCTGGGTTCTCAGGGTCAGTGGATGGAAAGCGAGAGCATTGCTTGGGAATGTTTGCATCAGGCTGGGAGGTGGCACACAGCAGGGCACCCACATGGCTCTGGCAGAGGCTTTCCTCCCTGGCAGACTGGGCCTGATAACTGGGGAAGGGATCGGCCCCTAGGACCCACTGGTCAGAACTGGGCCAGGTTGGCACTCTTATGTGCAAAGGAGGCAGTGAGATTTAATGTTTTAGCTGAAGACATTGTTGCCCTGCACAAAATCTGGACTTAGGATATGTGTGTGTGTGTGTGTGTGTGTGTGTATACATATGTATTTGTGTGTGTGTGTGTGTGTGTGTGTAGGTAGGTAGGAGGGAGACACATAGCTATCCTCAACACTCCTGCCCTAGACCATGGAGGTATTAATGGCATTGGGTTTCAATCCAGACGTTCTTAGCTTTGAGTCTTGACTGCACACCATCCAGTGCCCTCTACTCTTCTTGATTTGGGGGTCAAGGGAGGAGAGTCTCCAGGCCGCGGCTGGGAAGAGAGGGCATGCCCGGGTTGCCAGGTCCAGCTTGCCCACATCCCCAAAGTCTCAGCCGTGGTCTCCCTGCCCTGAGGCAGTCCCTCCCCCCATCCCTCTGCTGGTGTCTCTGCTGGTGGCATTTGTGCAGAATTGGGACATCACCCTGGGGGTGGGGGGGATTGTGATGAAAGACTGGTCAGAGCATGCCAGAGTTGCAAACTTCAGTGTCTATGGGACCTGGGCCGATCTTGAAATAAAAAACGCTGTGGAGTAGATGTCAGCTTGGCAAGGGTTGTCCGCTCAGGCCCCACTGAGAATGGCTCTGGAGGGAAGCTTGTATCCAGACTCTCAGAACTGTCAGAGAAGCAGCAAGTGAAAACTTTTATATAAGTGCATTTTTTTTTTTTTTTTTTTTTTGCTAACAATGCATAATCCTCTCACACCGACTCAGCAGTACTGTGTATCTGCAGGAGGAGAGTCCTGGAGGGCTGGGCCCTCTCTTGCATCAAGGCTGGTATCTTGTGTGGGCCTGGTCCCTCTCTGTACACAGGAAGGGCCTGGCTGGCGCAACGACACCCTTCTGGGTGTGCAAGAAAACACAGCGGAATGTTAAATAAACACCCGCTAATTACCCTGAGAATATTTATGGAGGTTTTCCCACGTTGTAATAAGAAATTATTGAAACATATATCACCCACCGAGCTGTTAATCATTGGTAAATATATTTTAAATACAGCAGTCCATTAGTATTTTAATTTAGCCTGTCTCCTGGAGAATATGTGCTGTAGGAGACAAATGTCCTCAGCTTCAGGGCCAAGGGAAAAATTTCCTCACCTAGTTAATCTTTATGTTCTCCTCTCAGGGAGGAAATCCCGGCGGCACCAACCAGAGAAATGGTCCCTCGGGTCCAGTATTGATGGTTAGTGTCCTTGAGGAGCTGGTGGGCGAGGTGGGGAGGCCGCAGCTCTGACGTGGAGGGGGAGTGGGTGGGAGATGGGGCAAGGCTGGGAGTCATTGTTGCCGACTGCGCGGACACCACCCCCCTTCAAGTTCACTGAGATGTGAAATTGTACAGCTGAAAAGAAAAATCAAGTAATGTACTGAACCTCAGTGGTCACAATGACTTTTCCAGCTTGGATATTCTGCATGGAATTCTGTAGTTCTCTTCCCTGTCCCCGGGGTCTGGTGCAGACTTCCTGATGCACATGTGCCTTATCTTACGTGGAACCAGCCACGAAGGGACAGACCCAGTGACAGTAAACTGGGAGGTTTCTGATTAACCTTGGCCTCACCACCCGGTGAGCCTCATGGGACCCTCTGCCCCTGGGCCACTTGTTCACTTAACATACACTTACTGAGCGCCAACCACGTGCTAGGGAGGGCTCATTCAAAGCACTGGAGATACAGTTGTGAGCCAGAAAGAGAAGGTTCTACTTTCTGAACGTACATTCTGGATGTGGACAATGGTCATAAACAGGTGTGTCTCAGAGACGGCTCATGCTGTGAGAAAACAGAGAGGGGTGTTGGGGGACAGTGACTTGCAGAATGGAGTGGGGGTGGCCAGGGAAAACCTGGCTTTGACTCAGATCCCTATTTTGATCTGATAGGTGAGGGAGAGGGAGAGATGGAAGATGTGTTGGAAGTTTCCAAAATGGAGTGGATGGTGGGCTCTCATTGCCAGAGCTTAGGAACTTGGGGAAGAGAGTAGGAGTGAGGGGAGGTTAACATTGCTGGGGAGACCCTCAAACAAAGAGGGATAAGAGATGGCGGGTCAATGCCTGGCCTCCCTCTTCCCATTCTCTGGTGGGACAGTTCCCAGGGGCATTCTACAGGGACTCCAGAGGGTTTTCCCGGTGGGACCCAGCAGCAGCAGCCCACAGTAGTCTCTGCACCCTCCAGCTTTCTCAAATACACCTCTCAACATCCTGCACGTGAGTTCTTTGTTGGTTGGGGGTGGGGTGGGGACAGAACCAGACAGATTCTCATGGCACTGGCTCTGATTGGGGCAGTAGCAGATTTCTTGGGAAGAATGGAGAGCACGGGGACAGGACAACACTCTAACACCGAAGGGCATGCAGAGGAAGAAGAGGCAGCTCCCCACCCCCAAATACACAAAGGAACAAGTTACCTAAGAGCAGACACCAACAACCAAATACTTAGGAGAAAACCCTCATCAGCCTTCTCTTCTTCATCCTTCTTTCTGGCCTCTTACCCTATACTGGGCTGTGAGGTCATAGCAGTCTTCACACATGTTTCTGATCCCCGGCTTAGTCTTCTTTGGGGCACTTTCTTCTCACACCCTATTGGGTTGCAGCCCGGGGAGACTTCTGTGAGTACCTAGAGTGGTGTGAAATCCACCTGCAACACCACCCCAACCAGGAAGTATCCCTGATTGATTTCAAGTCAGAGTCACCTCTCCTTCCTGTCAGTTTCTTAGTCAGCTCTCACCACAACAGTGCCTCATAACAAACAGCCCCGAAACTTGGCAGTGTATAAAAATAAGCCTTTGTTTCCTGCCCGTGTATCTGCAGGTTGGTGGGGTAGCTCTGCTCCACACGTGTCAGGCTGTGATGACCATTGCTGAGACATATTCTTCCCGAGAAAGAGGTTGGCCATTCCCAGAGGGTGAGCCAAAATGTGTGATGTTTCTGAAGGCAACAAACCGTTGCTTCCACTTACATCTTATTGGACAAGGCATATCACATGGCAAGCCCCTGAGAGCAACATGCAAGGAAGCCCATTCTTCTCATGAGGGATGTATATTACCTAATGAACCACAGGTCCCAATCACGCACATTCTAGCATTCCTTCTGGAGTCTATGACTTTCAACCCTCTGTTACAGGCATGTGAGTTGCATGCACGCCCATACTCTCAACCATACTCTGAACGTCTTCACATCTTCAGGGCACGATCCATGGGCAGCCAGCCTCAGAACCTCCCCCTGCAATCAACGTGGAAAAGGATATGGCACATGGTGATATGTGGTCCGAGTCTGGGTATCTTTTGAAGGCAGGGCAAACGGGATTTGCTGATAGATTGGGTATGCATTAGGTAAGAGAGTAAGGGAGACGATGATGTTGTTTTTGACCCGGGTGATTGAGAAAATTGAGTTGTCCTATATAGAGATGGGGGAAATTGTGGGAGGAATAGATGCTTGGGAAATTGAAGGTCATTAATATCTATTTCATTGCTTCTAGAAGTGTGGGATGCTCAGTATTTATGGATGGTAGAGGAGATGATACACAGACCCAACACCGGTTAACAGTGAATCAAAGAGTTAGAACGCTATTTATCTTTCAGTTCTTTATTGACTCTTTTGATTAGTTAAAAAACAGTCGGAGTTTGGTGCTAGCCTGTCTTTAAACACTTGCTGATCTCCCCTTTTAGAAAAGAGATTATGTCTCAGGCTTAGAGACTTAGGCCATTTATAATATCTAGCTAGATTTAATATCAGCATTGTCTTCGCACCGACTTTCTTTTGCCGGATAACTTCCCTCTCCCACCGTTGATGCAGGTTCATTTATGGTCTGGATCTACATTTCCTTTACAAATGAATTTATGCATGTTAAAAGGGAATCAATTTACGAAGAAATGTTTAAGTGAGTGTATTCCTCCGTTTATTTAGGAAATATTTATCTAGTGTTGACTACTTACTGGACGCTGCTGAGAATACAGCAGTGAATTAAAACAGACCCAGGGACGGGCCTTCCCAGAGCTGGCGGGCTAGCAGGGAAAGCAGAAAACAAATTAAGTAGGTGAAATAGGAAATATTCAAGGTGACGACATTGATTTGCAGAATAAGTAAAGCAGAAGAGGCAGACTGGAAGCAGAGGCGGGGGCAGGGGCGCATTTTAAATGGGGTGGCAGAGAACGACTCTGCTCTGGGAGAAGGTGGCATTTACAGGAAGGCCTGAGGGAGCCAACCACACCCGTGTCTGTGAAAGTGCACCCCTTGCAGAGGGGACAGCAAGAACAAAACTCTGAGGCTAGGGCAGGGCTGGCCTGGCCAAGATGGGCATGGAATCCGGTGTATTTGGAACAGAGAGCAGAAGGGGAAGAATAGTAGAACAAAAGATCGGAGGGGTCGAGAGCAGGCAGGAGCGTGCTGGGTCCCAGGGTACACTGTGGGAGAATTCAGCTTGCAGTCTGAGCGAGATGGTGAGCCGTCGAAGGTCTTTGGGCACGGGCGTCGCCTGATCGGACAGAATTTAACAGCATCCCTGGGAACAGACTCGGGGGGAGTACGGGCAGTTACAGGGACACCCGAGGGGGGTTGTCTGTTGCAGAATCCCGGCAACGCAGGATGACAACTCAGGTGATGGCAAGATGTGGTTGGACTCTGGGTAGATTTAGAAGGTCAAGCAAGCAGGACTTGCTGCCCAGTTAGCTCTGTGCTATGCAAGAGAATCAGAGAGATGGGGATGCTGTTTTGGACCGGAGCGATGGAGAAAACTGAGTTGTCTCATATAGAGATGGGGAATTGGGGAGGGTGGAGCAGGGGGGCCATCTTGGTCTGACTTGGGCTAATTTTGAGATGCCTGTTGGACCTCCAAGCGGAGACTTTAAGTAGACTGTTGGATATCTGAGGTTGGAATTCATGGCAGGGTCTGAACTGGGGCTCATGCACGGGGGTCCTCGCCCCAAGGTGGCCTAGATGCATGGACGCGAGGTGCACAGAGCTCAGGTGTCCTCTTCCTTCTGCCCTGTGGCTCAGCCCTGCCTTGGCAGCTCTTTGCCCTGCTGAAGTCTGGGCCCCAGATGTGATGGGCACAGATGGCACCAGGCTATTCTCCTAGTGACTTGAGGAGAGCACCTCTGTTTCCTGCAGCCCCAGAAGAGTCAAGAAAATTTGCTTGGAGAAACTGTCATTTCGGTATAATTGCTCTGCGTAGCAAGCCTTACACGTTAAGCTTCTCAAATTGATCTGTCCTGTCATTTCGACTTCCTAAACCTTCCCTTCTTCTTTACACAGTTAGTATTTCCACTGGGAAGCGGTTGTCTGAAGCCTGAACTATATATGTCAAAACATCCTGTTAGGGTTTTCTGAGGTTTCTGATGTTGGGCAATTCAGGGCATTCAGTTTCCACATCAGAGGAGGGAAAATTTCTTCCTGTCATCATGTTATCACTGCGGACCCGGTCTTTATAGCTTCAGGTCTTGGGGCCAAAAACAGATGCTGGAGATGTGTCACGGTTTCTGCGATGGGACGTGAAACTGGCTCAGCCTGAAATTGTGAGGACAATTTAAAATAATCACGGTAACCACCATCAGACGAACGCTTAGACTTGCCAGGCTCCGTTTTGTTGCGGATGATCTTGGTACCTTGCCAAGAACCTTCCACTGTCTGTACAGACCCCCTCCAGCTGCTGTGGGTGCTGGCGGCTAATGGCTCCCAGCTGCTGCCTTGGCCGAATGGGTGCCACCCCACGTGGCTCCCCTCTGCAAGGTAGGCATCTCACCTGCCCTTACCAGCAGCCAGTGACCGACTGCCTCTGGCTGGCCTCCTCATCTCAACCCGGGACTAGCTCTGTGGCTTGATGTGTGCTCCGGAGCTCCCTGTGGAATCAGGCCGAAGGCAGTCTTGGGTTGAGACCATAGCTTGCTTTTCTTTCCGCCCTCATTCCATTCTGCACCCCCATCTCAGCCTCTGTTTCTGGGGCACTCAGCCTAAGACAAATGTCGGACATATTTTATAATGTCAAACACCTCTCAACCTCTCAACCACCATCTGACATAGTATCACTAGTTCTTCTCCACAGATGTGGGTGTGAAGGCTCAGAGAGGTTAGTAGGTAGCCAAGGGTCATAGTCAGACAGGTGCGAGAGCCAGGAGTCAAATCCAGCATTTGCCCCAAAGCTCATCCTCCTGACAGTGATAGTCTGTCACCTTTCCGGAGGGCCAGTGTCAGGGGCTTTGAACCTCAAATATTTGTTTTCCTCTTTTCTCTTCTTCGGGAAGTCAAATGTGGGTTTTTTTTAAGTAGTGTTGGCTAGAGGGTTGGGAACTGGCTGTCTGTGGTGATGGTGGGAGAAGGACAGCTGGGCCCCTGGGGAGGCAGAGAACAAGGGTGACTGACCAAGGAAGGCAGCCATGTTGCATTTACTCCGGCCTTGGACTATAGTCAGAGATTCCCAGCCATTTGTAAGTCCCTCTCCCAGATGGGGCCATCAGTAAATGCTTGGGCAAATTCCAATTGCTACTGAAAGAAAGAAATATCAGTGTTGGCTGTTCTGGGTGAGGAGAGGGTCCAGGTTCCCTAGCCCTAATCCCCCAAGTGTACACTGATGGCCTCTGCTGCCTGGTGGATCAGGCCGGGTTTCAAAATGGAAAGCCACACTACAGATGTCCAGAGATCTGATGAGTGGGCACATAAGGGCGAACGTTTAGGTTGAAAACATTCCTGGCTCGTCTGGTGGTTGTGAGTGGGGTGGAGAAAGAACAGTTCACGGGTAATAGGATTTAAGATTTTGCTGTGGAGCGCAAAGTCAAAATCAGCCAGTAATGATGATGCCATTGTGCTCATAAGGATAGGACTGTGATTCACACTTGCCTTCATAGAACTAGAGGACACATGGCCTCATTCTACTCTGCATTGGTGAGATTGCAGTTGGAGAATAACAACAATGAGGGCGTATATACTTTTTTACTGAGGTAGAGTTGATGCCCATTGTATTGGCTTCAGGTGTCCAATATAACGATTTGATATTTGTGTACATTGCCAATTGGTCACCACAATAAATCTCGTCAACTTCCATTACCACAAATAGTTATGCAATTATTTTTTCTCATGATGAGAATTTTTTTTTTTTTTAGAGAGAGCAAGCAATCACAGGGAGGGGAGGGGCAAAGGGAGAGGGAGAGAGACTCCCAAGCCAACTCCATGCTGAGCCCATATGGGGCTCAATCTCATGACCCTGAGATTGTGACCTGAGCCAAAATCAAGAGTCGAATGCTTACCCAACTGAGCCCCCCAGATACCCCTTGTGATGAGCACTTTTAAGATCTACTCTCTTAAGTGACTTTCAGTTATGCAGTCCAGTATGATCAATGATCATTACCACACTGTGCATCACGCTCCAGGAATTACTTATCTTATAACTTAAAATTTGTACCTTTTGACTCCCATCACCCATTTTGCTCACCCCCGCCTCTGGCAACCATCAGTCTATCAGTCTGTTCTCTATACCTATGAGCTTCTTTTTTTTCTACAGATTCACATACAAGAGAGATCTTCAAGTATTTGCCTTTCTCTGTCTGACTTCACTTAGCATAAAGCCCTCAGAGTCCATCTGTGTTGTTACAAATGACAAGATTTCATTCTTTTTTTTTTCTGGCCGAATAATATTCCATTGTATGGAGATACATCATTTTCTTTTCTTTTCTTTTCTTTTTTTAAGACTTTATTTATTTATTTGACAAACAGAGATGAGAAGCATGCTCCCTGCTGAGCAGAGAGCCTGATGCGGGGCTCGATCCCAGGACTCCGAGATCATGACCTGAGCCGAAGGCAGAAGCTTAACCTACTGAGCCACCCAGGCACCCCTATACCTCATTTTCTTTATCCATTCATCTACTGTTAGTTGGGGTTGCTGCCTACAGATGAGGAGTGCCATTTTCAAATCATTGACCCAGGGAGGCACCCACACCTTCCAACAAAGCTGGAACTCCCAGGATGTTTCCAGCTCTGTGCCACTTACTTTTTAAGGATATACCTTTATTTTTACTTATTTTTATTTTTTATATTTTTTAAAAATTTTATTTATTTGAGAGAGAGGGAACGAGCAGGCGGGAGGGGCAAAGGGAGAGAAAGAAAAAGAGAAGGAGAAACAGACTCTCTGTTGAGCAGGAAGCCCAATGTGGGGCTCAATCTCAGGACCCAGAGGTCATGACCCGAGCCGAAGGCGGACACTTAACTGACTGAGCCACCCAGGTGCCCCAAGAATATACCTTTATTTTTAAAACATAAAATAAATATTCTTAATACAAAACAATCGAACTGTTCATTAAAGCAAGACATTAGTGAATCTCCTGCATGCTGTGGAGAATGACTCTTAATAATAATATTATTATTATAATTATATAATTATTATAATAATATTATTATGTGCCAAATGTATATTTAATATATATTTTAGGTGTACAGTTTTTAAATGTGAACATTCTCTTTTGATCTGTAATATGCTGTTTTCACTTAACATTTTTTCTCACATCAAATAAATGTACTCTATCCTTTTTTTTTTTTTTTGCTAATGATGAACATCTTTTTCTGCTTAGGATATATACACTTTCCAGTTTTCCACACAAGATAGGTTTTTAATCTCTTGAAAACTCTTTGGGTTTTGGAAGCAGGGAAGAGTGATTTGTCACCAGGGTTAGCATGGTTCTTGTAAGCAACATTTACCCAGCACAGAATGTTCCAGACTCTGTGCCGGCTTCTGTGGTTATTGAGGGGCTCAGGTTCATCAAGAGTGTAATGTGTGTTTTGTGTGACAGCAGCCATAAGAGAGGGGTTAAAAATCCTGCCCCAGGGTGTCAGGGGAGGAACTCGGGAATGCTTTGCAGAGGACATTTGATCTAAGCTGTAGGTAAATAAAAGCTATCTAGGTGAAAAACAAAGAGAAGACATTGCAAACGTATGGACTAGAGCTCACAGAGCCAGAGGGAGATGAGAGAGCAAGGCATGGCTCAGAATTGGCCAATCATAGGTTGGGTCTGACACAGAGAAGGGGGTTTTGTCTGTGGAGGAGAGAGGGTCCAGGCAGGAAGCTGCCCGGGGCAGCCCAGACCAAATTGCAAATTCCATGTTGAGCAGTCTGAATGTGGGGGGAAGAAGAAGGGTGAAATGGTAATTGAGGTCACAGGCCTTGGAGTCAGGCTGGGCTTCTGTCGTCACCCCACCATTGTGATGCTTTCTCCGCAGTGCCCTTAGTCCTGGCAGAGAGCATCGTGGAAGGCCTGCTGTGTCCCTCCTCTGGCTGTGCCCTCTGCATGGGGTGAGGAGTCAGTGGGGTCCAGAACCCAAGCTGCCTTATTCTAGACCATTCCACCCATGATTCTTGTCCAAGCATCCTCTGACCTGCTCCAAAGCCTGCATGACCCTCTTTGCCGAGGCCACCCCCTAAGGAGGCACCATGCTGTTGGTGTGCCCATTCTCACTGTAGAGCAGCAGCCAAGGGGCTGCGGTTTTGGGGAAACATGGATGAAGCTTTGATGTGCAAGCTGGGGTGTGCAGACACGTGCAAGATGAAGCCCCTTCAGCCGTAGGATGGAGCCATGATGGAAAGGAGAGGGTTGTGTGGGTTTGGGGCTTAAGGCCTCCTCTTGCAAATGTCAAGGGAAGGTCTGTTATTGAAACTACCTGCTTCTTAGTTCTTTCTCCCTTGAGGGAGGCTTAAAGTAGCCCTTACATCATGGCGATTTGTGGAGACCAGATAGGACATCAGATGTGAAGTGCTCAGCATTATGCCTGCCTAGCATAACTGCTCAATTAAGGTGTGCAGTAGGCAACATGGCTCCCAGGGAGGCTTGGCGGCTGGGGCGCCATGTTGGATGTGGGGCTGTGGTGGGGAAATGGACTGGAGATGGGGAGCTAGAGACAGGGAGACCACTTAGGAGCCTACCTGATGGCCCTCCAGAGAGTTGGTGGGGGATCTGGGCAGAGTTTTGCCCGTGGGGCTGAGGGGAGCCAGTGGACGTCTTCAGGCTGTTGGCAGCCACCGGAGTCAGGAATATGCAGTGTCTTTCTGTGGCAGTGTCAGAACCAGCCCTTCTTCCGTCTGGCCCACCCACCTCCAGCACCAGCGTGACCTGTGTGGTTTTGCCAAAATGCAGATTCCCAGGCACCAGCACAGAGATAGCTGCTCAGAATCTCTGGGGCTGGGACCCAGGAGCGCTTGTAAGTCGGTGAATAAGGACTGTGGGTTCAAACTCTGGGATGACATTCACAAAAAGGGGATAGTACCTAGCTGGAAGGAAGAAACTATTACTTCCTCTGTACCAGCTGGTTGGGACAAAATGTCTTTCCAAACATGGCTCCAAAGAAGAAAAAAAAAGAATAAGAAAGCGGTGGTGACAAACACTGCTTTGAAGGAGGCTGTGTATGTGTGTGTGTGTGTATCTAAGAGATTGCAAATCGATATCCCATTTCCCTTGGAGTTTACACAGCTGCCCACAGGGCGATTCTTGACTCCGGGATAAATAGGGCCATATCACTCGGCTAGAGAATAATGAATTTTCCAGATGGGCCACACATCCTCGCAATGGGCCTTTCAGGAAGCCGCGTTTGGAGGAGAGCCTGTTCTTCTCATCAGAGAGCTACACTCCCATCTCTACGTCCCCTCCGGCCAGCTCCCCATGGCTGCGTGTGTCACGTGAGCGAGCAAGGGCTTTGGTGCAGGAGTGTATAGTAATTGAGACAGATCTTCTGAGGTCTGACTGGGGTGGCTGGTATTTGTATACTCGTTTTCCCATTCACTGGACTGTGATTACCTTGAGGGCAGGGCCATCTTGTACGCCTTTCCTCATATCCTCTATATCCATCAGGACAGGCTGGGCTGGGCTGCTGGTCACAGGCCAACTTGAGCCCTTACGAGATGGCTCATGATGACAAGGGTTGAATTCTTGCTCCCACTATGGGTCTGGCGGGGGTCAAGTTGGGGCCGGGCACCACGTCATTGCTTGCTCTGATATCCTGGCTGATTGATGGAGCTCTCTCCACAGCAGCCTGGGCAGTGGCCACTCACCACGGAAGGGGAGGGGGAGATGTGGCGATTTCACCCTGGATCTCAGACCCTTCTGCCCAGAAGTCATGAGTCATTCCTGTTCACGTTCCATTGGACAAATCACTTGGCCCCACTGAAGTTGAAGGAGTTCGGCAAGTTCACTCTACTCAGTTCTTGGAAGGAGAAAACCAGAAATATTGGTTAACAGCGTGATAACTGGCACACCACTGTGACAGAGTAACTAGGGCTTGGAATTGTGCAGGTGAATGAATGAAACAGGCTTGTAGGATAGGGAGGGGGCCTGGTGCTGGGGGTCCAGTGCCAATCCTCTCACCGGCTGGCTGTCAGGTTCCATATTTATAGTCTAGGACACATTACCTTTAACTTTTGTCCTTGTACACCCAGCAGGCATCTCCTAACTGGGCTGGTATCTCCGGCTCCCTGATTTGAACTCTAAATGCTCTTTGGGGTCTTCTGGGGAGGCGCCTAGTACCCCAAGCCCACCCCTTGGGGCTGGCTGTCCAAAAAACACGCTGGTGAAGTTGGTAATGATGTCCCAAGCCTGCACAACTGGGAAACCCCGCGCAGGAGCATGGGTCAGCCCTCATGCCCCACCTGCTTCCACCACCGTGTGAAAGTCAACCAGCAGAGCCGCGAGAAGTACGGGCTCTGGTGTCCGACGGCCTGGGTTCGTGTCCCACCCTCGGCACCTTCAGAGTAGTGACCTGTCTATCCTCTTTGCCCTTAGTTTTCTTTCCTTAGGTTTTTGGGATGAGGGGGAAGGATTAGGTGGGTTCACAGGTGCAAAACCTGTGGCATTCTATCTGACACATGCTGGATGTTGGATGGTGGACCCTGGCTACCAGCCTGAATATTAGAATATGACTGGTCTCCACGCTGAGATCACCCAGGCTCACGGCTTCAACTTTTCCGTCCATGGTCAAGAAAAATTGTTAAGAACTCATGGGATGGTCATGAGGCTTCCCTGAGGCTTGAAGACTGTGGAACCACCTTCATTCAATGCCGACCCTTGAGCAGTAACCGATAACCAGGCATTTCTCCTTCGAGTCCCTCACTTGCACAAGCAGGGGAGCTCCGGCAAGTCACTCTATTGGCCTGTGCCTTGGTTTCCCCATCTGCAAAGCTGGCATCGATATACGTATAGTCACAGGTAGGGATTCTGACCCTCTGCTCTCCCCTGTTTCAACCTCAGGCCCTTCCCCAGTGTTTCTGCACCACAAGAGAGGAATTGCAAGGGAATATTTTCTCGAGATTCAAAGCTGCCAGGACTGTAGAAATTCTTCTAAGGCAGGAGAGCAAGTCAGTGTCTCCACCTCTGCGTTACTCAGTCCTTGCCACCTCTACCTGGGAGCCGGTCCAGCTTGACGCCTGGCCTCCCCTGGCTCCAGCATGTTTCCTTCCAGCCTCTTCACACTATAGGCAGGTCATAAACTAGCTCAGATCCCTCCCAAAGCTCCTCTTGCCCTCAGGAGAAGAGCCAAGCTGTGTAGCATGGGGACACCAGGCATTCACCATCCGGCCCTGGCAGGATCTCCAGACTCTTCTCTCCCACGCTATGGGGAGCTATGCTCTGCCCGGCCCTTTGTAATTCTAGTTGGGGAACAGCTGTCTCTGGGAGTCCCAAACAGACCAGGTCTGGCCACTCACCACTGACAAAATTCAAAGGCAGGGAGCCGAGGGTTGGGAAAACGAGAAAGGGGATTTATTTCCATGAGGCCAGCACAGGGGAAGACAGTGGACTAGCATCCCAAAGACTTGTCTCCAAAGTGCTAGGAGTCCTTCCAGGTTTGTATAAGGAACATGTGAGACAAAGGTAGGTGGGTAGTGCAGGTGGGCAGCGAAGGTCAAATTATTACTGTCTCAGGGTCAATTGCAGGCGGGGTCTTGCTGGCTCAGGAGGGTCCTCACTGCTTGAGGGGGGTAGTTTCCATTCCCGTCATGGGATGCTTTGCCTGTGGGGTCTTTTGTGGGAATTAAGAGATAAGCGGCAAATAACTTAATTAGAAAGTTTGAGGTCAGAATGGCAGTCATTGCAGTCCTTATTCAGATCTCTGTATTAGGGTTTTCCAGAAGTACAGACCAATGGGATTTTTATGTCAATCTATCCATCTATCATCTGTCTGTCTTTCCATTTATTTATCTATCTTCATCTATCATCTATCTACGTATCCATCTATGTATCTATCTATCAATCATCCATCCATCTGTCTATCTGCCTTCTATCTAGAGGAAGAGAGGGAGAGAGAGATTTCATAGGAGGAATTGGCTCATGTGTTTATAGAAATTGAGACATCCCACGATCTGTCATCTGCAAGCTGGGAACCCAGGAAAGCCGGTAGTGTAATTCAGTCTGAGTCAGAAAGCTTGAGAACTGGGGGAGCACAGATGAGATGGGGATGTCCCTGCTCAACAGTAAGGCAGGAAAAAAGGGACGATTCCTCCTTCCTCCGCCTTTTGTTTATTCCTTAGATTGGCTCCTACCCACCTGCACGGGGTGGACCCTCTGCTTTACAGAGACACTGATTCAAACGCCAGTCTCATCCAGGAACACCCCCACAGACATGCCTAGAAGTAGTGTTTGACCTGGGCACCCTGGTCAAGGTGACATAGGAAGTTACTACCCTCCCAAGCTCCATGGCTCTTTCAGTCTCTGTGCCTTTGCAGAGGCTGTTCCCTCTGCCAGGCATGCCCTTCCCAGCTCTATCCCCCTGACTAATTCCCGTTCACTTTTAAGGATTTGATTTGGGTGTCAGTTCCATGGGGATCCCTTCCTAGAGCTGCCGCTCTCCCCTCAAGCCTGGGTTGGGGGGTGCCTCCTCAGGCTCTCCCAGTTTCCCTGCATCTCACCTCTTCCTCGCTTGCCTGGGAACTTCTGCAGGGCAAGATGACAAAAACACTTCTAAGTGCCTCTAGGTGTGCTCGGCACTGTTCTGGTAGTGTGTTTAATACTCATAACCACCTTCTGATAGATTTACTATTTTAATTCCCATTTTACACAGGAGGTAATTAAGCACAGAGAGGTTGAGTAACTTGCCCATGGTCACACAGGCAGTGTAGGCATCTATCTTACAGGATGTTATGGAGTAGAAATTGGTGAGTGTCTGTTGAAGTTCGGTAGATAATGAAAGAAATCACCCAGTTCCAGAAAAAAAGCATAAAGAAATATAATTGAGAGCGTTCTGAACAGGTGTTAATATCCTCATAAGTAGAGGTGCCTGGGTGGCTCAGTGGGTTAAGCCTCTGCCTTCAGCTCAGGTCATGATCTCAGGGTCCTAGGATCGAGCCCCGCATCTGGCTCTCTGCTCAGTGGGGACCCTGCTTCCCGCCCCCACCCCCTGACTGCCTCTCTGCCTACTTGTGATCTCTGTCTCTCAAATAAATAAATAAAATCTTAAAAAAATATATCCTCATAAGTAGTTGGGGGGAGGAGAGGAGGAATGAGGCATAAGAAAGGTTGGAGAATCCACGGAAGGGTTTCCCTTTTTGTTGTCCATCCACGTTTGGGAAGACTTGTGGCTGGCAGAATAGGAACTAGGGTGGGAATGTCTCTGTTTGGAAGAGAGAGCCATAGAATATGAACCCATATATGGTCGCTCCTTGAACAACATGGGGGTTAGGGACGCCAACCCCCTGCACAGTTAAAAACCCACACTATAACTTCTGACTCCCCCCAAACCTAACTACTAATAGCCTGCAGCTGACCAGAAGCTTTACCGATAACATAAACAGTTGATTAACATGTGTTTTTTATGTTATATATATTCCATACCATATTCTTACAATAAAGGAAGCTAGAGAGAAGAAAGTGTTATTAAGCAAAACTCATAAGGAAGAGACAATACGTTCATAGCACTGTCAGTATATTTGTTGAAAAAAAAATCTACATGTAATTGGACCCAAGCTTTCAATCCCATGTTGTTCCTGGGTCAACTGTACTCGATAAACTTTAGCCAGATCATAAGGAAGCAAAGGAAAGAGCATACGGATTGCCTTCCATCACGAAGGTTTTTCCACAGTACCCTTGGGGTTCTACGTCTCATTGTTTGGAGATAAGTAACTTATTGGTGTCTGCAATGATGCCCGTGGGTGGTTCTGGGCTTGACTGGAGATTTGGGGGTATCCCAATGTAGAGGGGGGATATGGTAGCTTTTCTCCTCCTGGCCTTGTAAAATGTCTTTGAGGTCCTAAGAGAGAGATAAGGGAAGGTGGTGAAAGAACCATGTTCATAGATAGCCTTGGGAAGCTATGAGCTCAACCAGGGCTTCCTAGAAATGTAGGTAACCAAGACCAAGAAGTAGGAAAGGGGCCATTCTGTGTCCACTGTCCATGCAAGGTCGCTTCAGGGCCCTGGAGGCTCAGAGTGACCCCCTGCTCTGTCTGCTTCACCCTAGCCAACTTAAATTGTGTGCAAGGATCCAATACATGGCTTCATGGTGCATTTACTTCTGAAATGTAAACTGACCCGATTTCGCCATGTTTGTGCTCCTGGAACAGAGGTGTGGCATCACATCGAGGCAACAGTAAACCATGTGGTCTTGTGTGACACGATTATTAGTCAACTGTATTAGTAGTCAACACAGGGAGGGGTGCAAGGGAAACCTTTGGTCATAAGACCTCAAGATCACCTGAACATAGCCGGAGACTTTACCTTTTCCTCCATGGGTACGAGATACCGCATAGCACGAAACATCAAGATTCTACAAGAAGATGGTGAGATTTCTGGATGTGAGTGGCAAGGAGCAAACCCTGAATTGAAGGGAGACGATCAGTGATGGCCTTGTTTCTCCCTTCTCCCCAGATAACTTGCTTAGTCCCCTGGGCCCATGGCAGGCATGCAGGTGCCCAAAGTCTCATGGACTAGTTCCCTCCCAGTCTTCTCCTGGCCTCTCCCAGTAGCCCCAAACTAGTCCATAAGAGGAGGACCATGAAGGTGACATGAGAGGTTGAAATTGGGAGGGGATTATAAAATGTTGCAATGGAAATTAAAAAATAAGGATTTTTAAAATTATTATTGTTATGTTATGTTATCTTACGTTGCTTTTTTAGCTAGGCTTGAGTCATTGCCTGTCCTAGTCCCATAAAGCCAGACACTGCTAGGCTTGAGTCATTGTCTGCCCTAGTCCCATAAAGCCAGACGCTGTCATGAGGTCTATATACAACCAAGACAGATTCACCTCTGTCTTCTCTGTGCTGGGAGAGCACCTGGTCACAGCTACTAAGGGGAGGTCTTGGTGACAAGGCAATGAGGTGTGAAATGTCAGACCTTGCATATTCAGATGTTCACAGTGTCCAGGCAGGTGAATGAATGAACCGGGGCCAGTCAGGGACTAAGGCTTATCCGAGGGTGTTTGCCCTTGGCCACCTACAGGGGGCGATACCCCTTTGGTCCTGCCCACTGGGGCCAGGCGGAGATCCAGGTGTGGTCTAGTCAGGACAGGTCATTTCCAGGAAAGCCAGATTGCGAAAATGAAATTGACCAATTCTTATTTTCCGAAAACGCTGGACGTACCAACCAGAACGCCTCTGTGGGCCAAACGCAGCCCGTGATCACCGGTTTTTGATACCTGAGGTTTGCGAAGGTATTGAGCTCCACATTTGGCGGGCCACAATAAGCCTTCAGTCTTTGGGCTCTCTGCTTCTCTTTCCTGTCCAGGAAGGCCCTGCTTTATCAGGAAGGAAAATAAGATTAAGCCCAAGATGGGTGGAGGTTGTCTTTTTGTTGTCTTACTGGGTTAGGTCTCATCATTAAATTTTCCTGAGCCGATGGCTTTCTGTGGAAGAAATACCAGCCAAGCCCGAACACCCTGAAAGCTCCATTAATCTTTCTATAACCCCATTAACACTCACTGCATATTTCCTGTGAAAAGGGTTGGAAATGACCAGAGCCTGCAGCATGGAAAGATCTGTCATACACCCAGCATCTGGGGAAAGGCCATGGAGGCACACAATGGGAAGACTGTTGGAATATGCTTCCTTCGGAATTGTTAAAAGGAGGGGTGGGGGGAACGCCAAGAGGGAGAGAACGAATCGCTTGACCCTGGGAATCTTATCACTTGACAATCATTACAATAGAGTCACCTGTACTTTGCCAGCCAGAAATACCTATTACCTTGAACCCGGGGTTAGATGCCTGCTCCCTAGGGGAACCCTGGAAACAGAGATTTATTTGTGCAGCAATAATTGAAGAGTTCATTTGATTCCAGTGTGGATCTTTCAACCACAATCAATTTCATGCCCCGTCATAAATAATGGAGGTCGCCAAGGCAGCCAAGCAGGGCAGGGGATCTGGCTGGTGCTGTGACAGTGTTCAAATCGCATCAGCGGAGAGAGGGACAGAGCCCCTGTGACAGCATGTTTGGAGAGAGTTTGAGTGGCAGCGCATGCATGCGTGTGTGTGTGTGTGTAAGTGTGGGTGTTGCAGAACCTCTTTTTTTTCCTTCCTCCTTAAGTGGGAAAGATGTTCAGATACTGCATTATTAAGTGCTGGGGAGCAGTGAGATCACACCCGTGGACTCAAGATGTGGGCAGTGCCCAGAAGAGACTGTGCTGTTAAGAGCAACTTCTCAGTACCCTTAGGCGCCTGGCTGCTTCTTAGAGGAACCCTATCGGTGGAGGAATTAATAAGTGGACTGCTGTAATTGGCAGACTTTCAGGGATGCTCCAGGTTAGGTGCCCCGAGGCAGTGTGGGGAATGGCTGTTTGAAGTCTGAATTGTATGAGAATAAGAAAGAAAGGGTGAAAAAAAAAAACACAAAGCCCAACAACCACTCAGTCTTGGCTGCTTTAGAGAGATTTTCCATTTCTAATGAAATGAGATGTAGAAATTTTAAAACTTTACATTTCTGGAAGATACTGACTTAAGTACGCCTTTCAGCCTGGTCCTTTTCTCCCAGCTTACAGGGTGGCTGTACACTCCGTCACCTCAGGACCTTTGTACCAGCTGCTGCTTCTGTCTCACTCATCTTCCTGCTCTTCGCCTGGCTAAGTCTTACTTAACCTTATGGTTCCAGCTTCAGTATAATTTCCTCTGGGAGATCTTTTAAACCAAATTACATGTTCTTAGAGCAGCCTATACCCTTCTTTTTGAGTATGAGGCACAGCTGAAATTAACAATCATTTGCATAGTTGTTTGGTAAATATCCACTTCCCTCTCTGAACTGAAAAATTCTTGGGAAGCGGGGACCGTATCAGACTTGTCCCATGTTGTCTTCCCATCCCTTGGCATGGCAGTTGGCACCCGTAAGGCACATAAGCCATGCTGTTGAATGGATGAATGTTTGCTAAGGGAAGCCAGAGGATGTCCCATTGGATCTGCAGCTGTAATGTGCTCCCATGTCTTATTGTGGCTCAACTGGCCAGGAGACGGAGGCAGTAGGAATTACTGTAGGCTTGTTTAGGACAAATGAATCTGCTTTCGACGAACTTCCAGCGTGGCAACCACCAGCCAACATCTAATGTCCGAAGGTCATCTGGGCTAGGCATTGAGGTACATTCAGAAGGTGGTCTCTGGGTGAGCTTGGGGCAGCCCGGTTATTCTAGGTGATTGGTCCATTCTGGGCAGACAGATATTCAGACATGGGAGATCAGATTAAGCCACTGTGAGATGGGGGTAGCAGGGAGGTGCTCCGGAAACAACTCTTGGCTTGATTCCAGAACAGGATGCAACACGACAGATAGGGGGAGGAGGGTGCAGAGATCAGTCAGAAAATCTTGAGATTCTGGAAGCTCCCACGTATGTGCTTGGTTGCCTCCCTCCTTGGGGACGTATTTGGAGCAGCCAGGTTAATTCCAGAACTGCTGAGGAGACGGGATTTCTATTATCTACATCCGGGCCGAGAAGAGCTCAGGGACCAGAGTGAGAGTGTAGAGACCTGGCCATCTACGTAGCATCCCCATTCCGCACCGACTGATTCTGAGTTCCGCTGGGAGCCACACCTCATTTTCTGTCCCCAGGCAGCATGGTGGCTCTACATTCCACATCATGGGGCGAGTCACATGACCCACGCCTTTGCCAGTCCCATTGCATGTCCTTGGCAACTGACTCAGGGATGGGGACCAGAGCCAGGTTAGACCAGTTAGAGTCAACAAGGGCTACTGGGGGTGTTGATCACGCTCTCCCACTGTTTTGAACAAGGTGGGGCAGGCAGCTAGGAGTTCGGGCTGCCGTCTTACCCTACCAAAGCCAGAACTTGACTAAGGATTTAAGTAGCATCCAGAAAGTAAGCCGACAGTTGGAGAAATCAGGGTCCTGGCTTTGCCATTTGAGCCCCCGCATTAAGTTCTGCCTTAAACCAGCCCAGAATCTTTGAACTTTTAAGTTCCATGAGTTAGTAACTCCTCTTTGTGGTAAGGGTCCCATCTGAAGAAGATAAGTATGGATATGTCCCCTCTTGTATCCCCGACCCTTTCACCTGACTCATGAGAGCTAATAACAGTCTATTTCGAACCCTGCTAAGGGCTCGATCAACCGAACACAGATTCGTGGGGTCACGGGACGTCAGAGTTACTGTCTGTTCTGTTTTCCCAGCTTGACAAACGGGGATATTGAGGCACACACAGAGACAGCATTTGTTTTACTCATTGATTCCTTCATTTACCTATGTGTGCATCGGGTGCCAGGTCCTGTGCCAGATGCTGGGGGTGCAAGAATGCTAGGCACGTTATTTCTGCACCCAAGGGATGGAGATGGCTGCGTCAACAATCACAACACACTCTGGCGTACGATATGACAGTGACATTAATGCCGTAGGAACAGAAAAGGAGGGTTCCCTAATTCATCCTGTATCATGGGTGGGTCTCATTTTTGAGCTGATTTTCAGAAGACGGTAGGAAGCGTGAGGGTGACCTCAGTGTGTAAGGGTGTTCCGGGCAAAGGGTAAAGGGCAAAGGGACGTGGGAGAGCGAATGGCACGGACCTCTGGGAGCTCTAAGTCATTGAGTGTAGCTGGCAGGTACGTCAGCTCTTGGGGGTGGTGTGATCTGAGGCTGGGAAGGAATAGAAGCCAGACTGTGGAGGGAATTTTATGATGGTGGGGAAGTGTGATTTTCTAGGGCAACAGGAAACCATAGGATCTAACCCTGCAGCAGGTGTGAAACTCAATCTACAAACTCAAATGTGCATGAGATCAAACTCCTTTTTTGTCTAACTCAATTTAATTTCTCAGTTTGAGCCCTCCCATTTGAACATTACTCCTAACTGATTTAGAAGGTTGGGGTCTTATCTCATTCATGTTCTGGGGTCTTACATGGTGTCAAGGAATTTGGGGAAAGCCCACTGATCTTTTAGCAGGCTGTCTGCTTCTTCATCAATCATGTAGATGATTGATGATGAGGAGTTCACCATCTCTGCCTGAGTGACCCCTTGGGGTCTGGTGGCTCTCAGTGGCCAAGCTAGGCATGGGACTCTTGTAAATTTCAAATCTGGTTTCCCCCTGACATGCTATGCAGACCTTCCTTACTATGATTTTGCTGTCTGTTGTCAGGATGTAGGCATCAGGTCACGCATGCTCCAGGATCCACGGATCTCTGCTTTTACTACCTCTCTCTCGATCTGGGAGAAATCCTGGTCCTTCGTATTTCTTACTTTGTCCTTGCCCATGAATCCCATTTTCCTAAAGTCTGTAGTTTCATTGAATGCAGAAGACAGAGGGGTTTCCAAAGCAGGGAAGCTTTGATTTTGTTCCTGTCTCGTTCTGCTTGAAAGTTGAGGGGGAGAGAGAAGAGGAAATATAAGGAGCCCAAACAATTAATATCTTTGAATATTGTTCTCCAGAGACAGTCATATTCAGATATCAGGTAGTCCATGTGGAGAGTGTGTGGGTGAGGAAGAACTGAGGGGTAGGAAGGCCCCTGCAATCTACACAGGGGACCTGAAAGAGATTTTATTGTGGCCATGAGTGACTGCTGGAGTCCAGGCATTGCTTCCTGAACCTTCACTTACATCATTAAATCCCCACAACAGTCTTATGAGGCTGCTTCTTATCTATCTATCTATCTATCTATCTATCTATTGAGGGGTAGGACTTTTAAAAAAATTTATTACTAAAATACAGTTGAAGTACAGTGTTATTTTAGTTTCAGGTGAACCACATACTGATTTGACAATTCTACACGTTACTCAGTGCTCACCACGATTAGTGTCATTACCATCTGTCACCTTATAATGTTACGACAATATTATTGACTATATTCCCTATGCTATGCAACCCAAGTATCCACTGATAGATGAATGGAAAAGAAGATGTGGTATCTATATCTATAGATAAATGGATAGGTAGATAGATAGATAATGGAATATGTAGAGATATACGATGGAATATTACTCAGCCACGAAAAAGAATGAGATCATGCCATTTGTTATGACACGAGTGGACTTAGAAGACATGCCAAGCTAAATAAATCAGACAGAGCCAGAAAAACACCATAGCATTACACTTATATGTGGACTCTAAAAAAGAAACAAATGAACAAACAAATAAACTAGACAATAAACTGGGCGTTGCCAGACCAGAGGTGAGTGAAATGGGTGAAATAGGGGAAGGGGAAGGGGATTAAGAGGTACAGACATCCAGTTATAAAATAAATATGCAGGCATTTTAATCTCCATTTCATGGGATGAGCGGGTTGAGATTAGTAAAGGAGCTGACAGCAAGCAGGTGGCAGAGTCCAGCTTATTGAATGACGTGCCTCGTACTGCCCCCTCAGGGTAGCCCAAGTGCCAGTTTCTCCCTGGTGGAGAGATTGCCCAGGCTGGTGGGGAGGAGGGATAGAGCCCAGGTTGTGTTCGTGCACACTGGTGTGTATGTATGCTCAAAAATGCCATCTTTTCTCATCCTTACTGACCGAAGTAAAGGGCTGAAGCCGACTTCCGGTTCCCTACCCAAACTTGTTCAACGGGTGCATTCAAATGTATTTGCGTCTCCTAAGAGCTGGTTTGCGCTAGCATGTCCCACCATCAGAGGCAGGAGACGGGTGGTCTCTGAGATGAGGTGGCTGTGTGTTTCCCCTTGATGGGGAGGTTCGGGGTGGGAGAGAGTACAACTAACACTTCTTTTAAAACACCGAGTGCAACAGTGGGAAATCTGGGGGCAGACCTTGGCACCCAGCCCTGAAGGGCTCGGGGCTGCTCTGGCATTCAGAGCAGGGAGACTTCTGGCTCATCTTCCTGTGGCTTCACCGGTGGCTTCCCATATCCTGTGTGATTTTGTACAAGTCAGCCCCCTGCTTGGGTTTTCCGTTTCTGATCAGTAGCATGGTCTGGTGAGAAGCCAGAGGAATTCTGGGTAAGCCTGAGCCAGATCTCACCCATTCTTTTCCCAGAACCTCCGAGGCTCCCCCTTTCACTCTGGGTAGAAGCCCAGTCCTCACCTCAACCTGCCTGGCCCAGCATATCCAGCCCCGTCCTCTGCTGCTTTGCTCCCACACTCTTATTCCATCCATACCAGGCTCCTTATTGTTCTTCAAACGTGCCTGCAAACTCTTGCACCCATAGCATGGCCCTTGCTGCCCCTCGACAAAGATGGTTTCCCCATGTATGGCCCCATGGTTCGTTCTTGCCCTGCCTTCAGGTCTCCATCAAATAGCTTTGCAGGGAAGCCTTCCCCGACCACCCGTCCAAAATGGGGAATCCTCCCTCAGCCTGACCTCTATTTCCATCATAGCATTGTGTCAGTTTCCTTCCTTCTTCAGGTGAATACTCTCCTGGAAGGATATACCACGTTGTGTTCAACTATTACTTCCACCTTTTGGATACGGTGAATAACGTTGCTATGAACGTGGACTTAGGAATATCTGCTCATAGTCTTGCTCTCGATTCTTTTGGGTACATGCCCAGAAGCAGAATTGCTAGACCATCTGGTCATTCTAGGTTTAGTTTTTTTGGAGGATCATTGCACCATTTCCCACAGTGGCTGCATCACTTTGCATTCTGACCAACAATGCTCCAGGCTTTCAATTTCCCCACATCCTCACTAACTTGTTCTTCTCTTATTCTTTGATCATGGCCATGCTAACAGGTGTGAGGTGGTATCTTTTGGTGGTTTTTATTTACATTTTCCTAATGATTAATGATGTTGGGCACCTTTCCATGTGCTTGTGAACCATTTGTGTATCTTATCTGGAGAACGTCTATTTCAAGTCCTTTGCCCAATTTTCGATTGGATTGTTTATTGTTTTGTTTCTGTTGTTCTTGAGTTATACTTCTTTATATGGTCTGGGAATCAATCCCTTCCCAAATATGTAATGTGCAAATCTTTTCTGCCATCCCATGGGTTGTGTTTTCACTCATGATAATGGCTGTTTGATGTGCAAAATGTTAAATTCTGATAAAGTTCAATTTACCTATTTTTTTTCTTTTACTGCCTGTGCTTTTGCTGTCATAGCTAAGAAATCATTGCCAAATCTTATGTCATGAAGATTTCCCCCTATGTTTTCGGGTAAGAATTTCAGGATTTCAGCCCTTACGTTTAGGTTTTTGATCCATTTTTAGTTAATTTTTTGTATATGGTGTAAATAAGGGACCAAGTTCTTTGTTTTTAAAATATGGATATCTAATTTTCTCTTTGCTAAACATTTACTGAAAAGATTGTCCTTTTATCCCTTATATGGTATTAGTACACTTGTTGAAATCATTTGGCCTTATATATGTGAGGGTTTATTTCTGGGATCTCTATTCTAATCCATTGCTCTATATGTCTGTCATCATGCCAGTACCACAGTGTTTTGATTACTGTGAATTTGTGGAGAGTTTGAAATCAGGGAGTGTGAGACTTCCACACACATCTTTTTCAAGATGCTTTGGCTATTTGGGATCACTTGCAAACCTATACAAACTTTAGGACAGATTTTTCTATATCTGCAAAAAATATTGCTGGGATGCAGAGTATGTAGATTACTTTGGATGTTATTGACATCTTAATAATATTAAATCTCCCAATCCATGAACATGGGATGTCTTTCCATTTATTTGTGTCCTCTTTAACTTCCTTTAGCATCTTGCAGTTTTCAAAACTTTTGCCTTCTTGGTGAAACTTATTTTATTCTTTTTAACTTCTAACTATTTTATTCTTTTTCTTGAAAAGAAAAATAATATTCCAATTTATTACAATAGCAAAAGTGTAATTTGGCTATCTTGAGGGACTGAGGAAATAAAAAACTTCTTCATGGAGTCATACAAAATTTTCATATCTTATACCAAATAATGCCATATTAGATACAATTATTACCTAAGAAAGTAACCTGGAAAATATAAACTAAGTCTAAGTCTTTATAAGGATGTCAGTAACTTTGATATCAATAACAACACAAAATTAGAAATTAAGGGTGGGGGCTCCTGGGTGGCTCAGTTGGTTGGGCATGTGCCTTCTGCCTGGATGGTGGTCCCAGGGTCCTGGGATCCACCCCTGAGGGGGGCTCCCTGCTCAGCCAGGGGCCTGCTTCTCCCTCTGCCCCTCCTCCCTGCTCATGTTCTCCCTCTCTCTTTCTCTCTCTCTCAAATAAATACATAAATAAAATATTTTAAAAAAGAAATTAAGGATGTATCATATGATTGAAATTGAGAAATCTTTATAGAAGTATGTGTGTGTATTTGTGTGTGCGTGTGTGTGTGTATGTATAATAAAATTGTGTGTTATGTTGCCATTAAAAATAAGAAGTGTACAGGGGCACTTGGGTGTCTCAGTTAGTTAAGCATCCCACTCTTGCTTTTGGTTCAGGTCATGATCCATGATCTCAGGATCATGAGATAGAGCCCTGAGTCAGGCTCTGTATGAAATGTCTACACTGCTTAAGATTCTCCCTCTCCTTCTGTCCCTCCCCCTGCTGCTCACTCTCTCTGAAACAAAAATTTTAAAAAATATATAGATTTCATATAATAATCATTTGATATTGGGGTGCCTGGGTGGCTCAGTGGGTTAAGCCTCAGCCTTCAGCTCAGGTCATGATCTCAGGGTCCTGGGATGGAGCCCCGCATCGGGCTCTCTGCTCAGCGGGGAGCCTGCTTCCCTTCCTCTCTCTCTCTGCCTGCCTCTCTGCCTACTTGTGATGTCTGTCAAATAAATAGAATCTTTAATAAAAAAAAAGATAATCATTTGATATTGATTCATATAGAATATAGAATTGAAAGTATAAAATAAAGTAGGTAGTATATAAAAATGAAGACAGTAAAATTCAGAAAGGGATTTACCACTTTTTTTTTTTTTAAGGAAAAACATATGGGGTTTATCACTTGCAGATGAAAAGTGAATTTGTATTTTTTTATTAATTTTTATTTATTTGACAGATCGCAAGTAGGCAGAGAGGCAGGCAGAGAGAGATGGGGAAGCAGGCTCCCTACTGAGCAGAGAGCCTGATGTGGGGCTTGACCCCAGGACCCTGAGATCCCAACCTGAGCTGAAGGCAGAAGCTTTAACCCACTGAGCCACCCAGGTGCCCCAGTGAATTTGTATTTTTGTAACGGATCTGTTTTTACTATATAGATGAATAATTATGCCTGAAAAGTAAATTAAAGAAAGTGGCATGTACATACATGGTAGAGGTTAGTGAAATATTGTCAAGTATTACTTCTATTTAAGCTTGCTTAGGTCACAGCTGAGGTTTATAGATTTAGAGTGCTGGGCTGAGTGGAATCTGGTTATGAGAAAAATTCACGGTCTCGGGCAAGATTTCAATCACTGTCACATCTCTAAAGGTGAAAAATAAAAGTCCCATCTTTATTCACGCTAGTGTCCCAAATGATAATATCTATAATATGATGCCAAAAATGATTTAATGAAAAAGAAAAACAAAGTTTATCTTTGGTGAATTCTAAAATTTTTATTTCAATTGGGACTACTATCCTAAGTTATTTTATTATTATTTTTTAAATTAACAAATAATGTATTATTTTCCCCAGGGGTACAGGTCTGTGAATTGTCAGGCTTACACATTTCATAGCACTCACCATAGCACATACCCTCCCCAATGTCCATCTCCCAGCCACCCTCTCCCCACACCCTCAACCCCCAGCAACCCTCATTTTGTTTTGTGAGACTTAGGGTCTCTTATGGTTTGTCTCCCTCCCGATCCCATCATTTATTTTTTCCCTCCCTACCCCCCACGACCCCCTGCCCTGCCTCCCAAATTCCTCCTATCAGAGAGATCATATGATAATTGTCTTTCTCTGATTGACTTATTTCGCATAGCATAATACCCTCTAGTTTCATCCACGTCATTGCAAATGGCAAGATTTCTGGTTTTTGATGGCTGTGTTGTATTCCATTGTATGTATATGTGTGTGTATATATGTGTGTGTGTGTGTGTGTGTGTATACCACATCTTCTAAATCATTCATCTGTTGATGGACGTCGAGGTTCTTTCCATAGTTTCGCTATTGTGGACATTGCTGCTATAAACATTCGGGTGCATGTGCCCCTTTGGGTCCCTACATTTGTATCTTTAAGGTAAATACCCAGTAGTGCGATTTCTGGGTCATAGGGTAGCTCTATTTTCAACTTTTTGAACTCTATTTTCAACTCTTCTATTTCAACCTTTTGAGGAACCTCCATACTGTTTTCCAGAGTGGCTGCACCAGCTTGCATTTCCACCAACGGTGTAGGAGGGTTCCCCTTTCTCTGCTTCCTTGCCAGCATCTGTCCTTTCCTGACATGTTCATCTTAGCCATTCTGAACTGATGTGAGGTGGTATCTCACTGTAGTTTTCATTTGTATTTCCCTGATGCCGAGTGATGTTGAGCACTTTTTCGTGTGTCTTTGGGCCATTTGGATGTCTTTGCAGAAATGTCTGTTCATGTCTTCTCCCCATTTCTTAATTATATTATTTGTTCTTTGAGTGTTGAGTTTGATAAGTTCTTTAAAGATTTTGGATACTAGCCCTTTCTCTGATATGTCATTTACGAATATCTTCTCCCATTCTGTCAGTGGTCTTTTATTTTTTTTTCACTGCTTCCTTTGCTGTGCAAAAGCTTTTGATCTTGATGAAGTCCCAATAGTTCATTTTTGCCCTTGCTTCCCTTGCCTTTGGGAATATTTCTAGGAAGAAATTGCAGCAGCTGAGTTGAAGAGGTTGCTGTCTGTGTTCTCCTCAAGGATTTTGATGGATTCCTGTCTCACATTGAGGTCTTTCATCCATTTTGAGTCTCCTTTTGTGCGTGTGTGTAAGGAAATGGGCCAGTTTCATTCTTCTGCATGTGGCTGTCCAATTTTCCCAACACCATTTGTTGAAGAGACTGTCTTTTTTCCATTGGACATTCTTTCCTGCTTTGTTGAAGATTAGTTAACCATAGAGTTGAGGGTTCATTTCTGAGCTCTCTATCTGTTCCATCGATCTATGTGTCTGTTTTTGTACCAATACCATACAGTCTTGATGATTACAGCTTTGTAACAGAGCTTAAAGTCTGGGATTGTGATGCTGCCAACTTTGGTTTTCTTTTTCAACATTCCTCTGGCTATTCAGGGTCTTTTCTGATTCCATATGAATTTTAAGATTATTTGTTCCATTTGTTTGAAAAAGATTGATGGTATTTTGATAGGGATTGCATTAAATATGTAGATTGCTTTAGGTAGCATAGACATTTTCACAATATTAGTTCTTCCAATCCATGAGCATGGAACATTTTTCCATTTCTTTGTGTCTTCCTCAATTTCTTTCAAGAGTACTTTATAGTTTCCTGAGTACAGACTCTTTCCCTCTTCAGTTATGCTTATTCCTAGATATCTTATTGTTTTGAGTGCAATTATCAATGGGATCAACTCCTTAATTTCTCTTTCTTCTGTCTTGTTGTTGGCGTATAGAAATGCAACTGATTTCTGTGCATTGATTTTATATCCTGACACTTTATTGAATTCCTGTATGAGTTCTAGCAGTTCTGGAGTGGAGTCTTTTGGGTTTTCCAAATAAAGTATCCTATCATCTGCAAAGAGTGAGAGTTTGACTTCTTCTTTGCCAATTCATATGCCTTTAATTTCTTTTTGTTGTCTGATTGCTGAGGCTAGGACTTCTAGTACTATGTTGAATAGCAGTGGTAATAGTGGACATCCCTGCCATGTTCCTGACCTTAGCGGAAAAGCTCTGTTTTCCCCCCATTGAGAATGATATTCACGGTGGGTTTTTCATAGATGGCTTTGATGATATTGAGGTATGTACCCTCTAGGCCTACACTGTGAAGAGTTTTTATCAAGAAAGGATGCTGTACTTTGTCAAATGCTTTTTTAGCACCTATTGAGAGTATCATATGTTTCTTGTTCTTTCATTAATGTATTGTATCACATTGATTGATTTGCGGATGTTGAACCAACCTTGCAGCCCAGGAATAAATCTCACTTGGTCGTGGGGAATAATCCTTTTAATGTGCTGTTGGATCCTATTCGCTAGTAGTTTGGTGAGAATTTTTGCCTGTGTGTTCATCAAGGATATTGGTCTGTAATTCTCTTTTTTGATGGGTTCTTTGTCTGTTTTGGGATCAAGGTAATGCTGGCCTCATAAAATGAGTTTGGAAGTTTTCTTTCCATTTCTCTTTTTTGGAAGAGTTTCAGGAGAATAGGTATGAAATCTTCTTCAAATGTTTGGTAGAATTCCCCTGGGAAGCCGTCTGGCCCTGGGCTCTTTTTTATTGGGAGATTTTTGATGACTGCTTCATTCTCTGTGCTGGTTATGTTCAGTAACATACTGGTTATGTTCAGACCTTACTGGTCTGTTCAGGTTTTCTATTTCTTCCTGGTTCAGTTTTGGTAGTTTATATATCTCTAGGAATGCATCCATTTTTTCCAGATTGTCAAATTTGCTGGTGTATTGTTGCTCATAATATGTTCTTATAATTGTTTGTATTTCTTTGGTGTTGGCTGTGATCTCTCCTCTTTCATTCATTATTTTATTAATATGGGTCCTTTCTCTTTTCTTTTTGATAAGTCTGGTCAGGGTTTATCAATCTTATTAATTCTTTCAAAGAACCAGCTCCTAGTTTTGTTGATCTGTTCTATGGTTCTTTTGGTTTCTATTTCATTGGTTTGTGCTCTGATCTTTATTATTTCTCTTCTCCTTCTAGATTTAGGCTTTCTTTGCTGTTCTTTCTCCAGCTCCTTTGGGTGTAGGGTTAGGTTATGTTCTTAAGACCTTTCTTGTCTCTTGAGAAAGGCCTCTGTTGCTATATACTTTTCTCTCAGGACTGCCTTTGTTGTGTCCCAAAGATTGTGAACAGTTGTGTTTTCATTTTCATTTGTTTGCATGAATTTTTTAAAATTTGTTAATTTCCTGGTTGACCCATTCATTCCTTAGTAGGATGCTCTTTAGCCTCCATGTATTTGAGTTCTTTCCAATTTTCCTCTTGTGGTTGGTTCTAGTTTCAAAGCATTGTGGTCTGAAAATATGCAGGGAATGATCCCAATCTTTTGATATACTGGTTGAGACCTCATTTGTTACCTAGCATGTGATCTATTCTGGAGAATGTTCCATGTGCCCTAGAGAAGAAAATGTATTCTGTTGTTTTGGGATGAAATGTTCTAAATATATCTGTGATGTCCATCTGGTCCAGTGTATCATTTAAAGCCTTATTTCCTTGTTGATCTTTTTCTCAGATGATCTGTCCATTTCAGTGAGAGGAGTGTAAAAGTCCCCTACTACCACTGTATTATTGTTGATGTCTTTCTTTGTTTTTGTTATTAATTGGCTTATGTAATTGGCTGCTCCCATGTTAGGGGCATAGATATTTAAAATTGTTAGATCTTATTGGACATACCCTTTAAGTATGATATAGTGTCCTTCCTCATCTCTTATTATAGTCTTTGGCTTAAAATCTAATTTATCTGATATAAGGATTGCCACCCCAGGTTTCTTTTGATGTCCATTAGCATGGTAAATGGTTTTCCACCCCCTCACTTTAAATCTGGAGGTGTCTTTGAGTCTAAAATGAGTTTCTTTTAGACAGCATATTGATGGGCCTTGTTTTGTTTTGTTTGTTTGTTTGTTTATCCACTCTGATACCCTGTGTCTTTTGATTGGGGCATTTAGCCCATATACTTTCAGGCTAACTATTGAAAGATAGGAATTTAGTGCCATTGTATTGTTTGTAAGGGGCTGTTAATGTATATTTTCTCTTTTCCTTTCTGGTGTGTTACTTTTAGGCTTTCTCTTTGCTTAGAGGACCCCTTTCAATATTTCCTGGAGGGTTGGTTTGGTGTTTGGAAATTCTTTTAGTTTTTGTTTGTCCTGGAAGCTTTTTATCTCTCCTATTTTCAACGAAAGCCTAGCTGGATATGGTATTCTTGGCTGAATATTTTTCTCATTTTGTGTTCTGAATATATCATGCCAGTCCTTTCTGGCCTGCCAGGTCTCTGTGGATAGGTCTGCTGCCAGTCTAATATTTCTATCATTGTGTGTTACAGACTTATTGTCCCGAGCTGTCTTCAGAATTTTCTCTTTGTCACTGAGGCTTGTAAGTTTTACTCTTAGATGACAGGGTGTGGACCTATTTTTATTCATTTTGAGGAGTGTCCTCTGTGCCTGCTGGATTTTGATGCTTGGCCCCCCTCACCAAATTAGGGAAATTCTCTACTATAATTTGCTCCAATATACCTTCTGCCCCCCGCTCTCTTTCTTCTTCTGGGATCCCAAATATTCTAATTTTTTTTGTCTTATGGTATCACTTATCTCTCGAATTCTCCCCTCATGGTCCAGTAGTTGTTTGTCTCTCTTTTGCTCAGCTTCTTTATTCTCCATCATTTGGTCTTCTATATCACTAATTCTCTCTTCTGCCTTACTTTATCCTAGCTGTAAGAGCCTCCATTTTTTATTGGAGCTCATTAATAGCTTTTTAAATTTCAACTTGGTTAGATTTTAGTTCTTTTATTTCTCCCAAAAGGGATTTTATTTCTCCAGAAAGGGATTCTCTAATATCTTCCATGCTTTTTTCAAGTCCAGCTAGCACCTTGATAATCGTCATTCTGAACTCTAGTTCTGACATATTACTAATGTCCGTATTGGTTAGGTCCCTAGCCGTTGGTACTGCCTCTTGTTCTTTTTTTTGTGGTGAGTTTTTCTGCCTTGTTGTTTTATCCAGATAAGAATAGATGAATGAGAGAATGAAATACTAAAAGGGTAGCAAGAACCCCAGAAAAATATGCACTAACCAAATTAGAAGAGACCCAAAACCAGGGGGAGAAGAAAGGTTAAAAAAAAAGAGAAAAAAACATATATATATTAGACTGGTGAATAGAATAGAGCCCATACTTGATTTTGGGTGTATTTTGGTCTGTTAGAAAAAAACTACCTCCCAAAATTTTAAAGAAAGAAAAACATATATATGTATATATATATGCACACACACACACACACACACACACGCAAATAAGGGTAAACATGATGAAGGGATGGGAATATGACTGTAAAGATGAACATTAAAAAAGATTCTAAAAAAGGAATTGATAACATAAGTTGGTTGAAAAAAAGAAAAAAAGAGGAAAGAATGTGATTAGACTGGAGACCAGAAGAAAGTCATGCACTAGATTTAGGGTACATTTTGATCTATTAGAGGAAATTGTATCCCAAATTTTAAAGGAAAAAAAACCGCTATATGTAATATAAAAAATAAGGTTAAATACAATGGAGGGATAAAATATGAGTATAAAAAGGAACATTTAAAAAGATTTTTAAGAAGCTACTTATAAGATAAAATAGTTAAGAATGTTAAAATAGGAGAGAGAAAAAATTTTTAAAAAATAGAATAAGAAGAAATAAAATTAGAAAAATTTAACTTTGAAAGAGTAAAGTATCATGGGAAAAAAAGCCATGAATTCTCGTGAATATGAGGTGTAGTCCCCTAGCACAGGTGTTTTGCTTTTCTCAGTGATTGGTAAAATTGGTCTTTGTTGGGTGTTTTTTGTTAATCTTCTGGGGGAGGGACCTGTTGCCGTGATTCTCAAATGTCTTTGCCCAAGGCGGAATTGCACCGCCCTTGCCAGGGGCCTGGCTAAGTAATCTGCTTGGGTTCGCTCTGGGGAGCTTTTGTTCCCTGGACGCTTTCCGTAGAGCTCTGAAGGATGGGAATAAAAATGGCGGCCTCCCAGTCTCCAGCCAGTAGGAGCTGAGAGCTGGGGCCCCACTCCTCAGTGGGCCCTCAGAGAAAAGCAGTCAATCCCTCCTGTCTCCTTGGTCTCTGGCCATGGTCTGAGCTCACCCAGTCTGTGACCAAGCATTTTTATCTCTGGCCCTCGGCCCCGTTTAGAGTCTCCAAACCCAGCAGATTCCTGCCACGCGGTCCTGTGCCGCTTCTTCTAGAGAAGGAAGGTGAGTCTCCCATATCTGCCACTTGTGAGGTCCCTGTTCAAAGAGCAGTGGCCTGACTGTGCCATGGATCACAGTTTAATGTAACCTTGAGCTGAGAGCCCCTCCTCGGCTCCGTCTCTGTAGCCGGCTTCCCCGCTCTGATACCTGTGAGCTCTGCCACTTTCAGACACCACTGGTCTTTCTGTGACCCTGAGGGACCTGAGACCACACTGTCCCTGTGAGGGCTCCACCCTTGCTTAGCCTCTGGAGCATCGACCCTCAGTGGAGCAGACTTCTAAAAATTCCGATTTTGTGCTCCACTGCTCTACTGCTTGCTGGAGCTGGCTCCCCCTACTCCCCCGCAGTTTATCTTCCCATCGTTTGGGATTCACTTCTCCCCCTGTCCTACCTGCTAGAAAGTGGTCGATTTTCTGTTCCTAGAATTGCTGCTTTTCTTCTCTTCTATCTCCTGTTGAGTTTGTAGGTGTTCAGGATGGTTTGATAACTATCTGGCTGAACGCCTGGGACCTGATGATATTTTGGTCTCCTACTACTCTGCCATCTTTCTCCTCCTCCCTATTTTAATATTTTTGATGATATACACAAAGTTCTTTTCTTAGTTTTCTTTTCAGATTATTCATTGTTAGTGTACAAAATTCCAACTGATTATTATGTGTGATTTTTGTATACTGCATCTTTGCTGAATTCATTTATTGGTTCTAAGAGTTTTGTGTTTGTGTGCCTTTTTTTAGAGTTTTCTATATATAAGACCATGTTCTTAGTGAAGAGAGAGAATTTTACTTCTTCCCTTCCAGTTTGGCTGTATTTTACTTCTTTTTCTTACATGATTGTCCTGACTAGTACTTCCAGTACTATGCCTGGTAGAAGTGGTGAAAATGGCATTCTTGTTTTGTTCCTGATCTTAGAAGAATAGCTTTAGTCTTTCACCACAGAGTATGATGCTGGCTATGAGTGTTTCATAGATGGACTTTATTATATGGAGGTTGTCTAGTTCTATTCCTAGTTTACGTGTTTTTATCATGGAAAAGAATTGAATTTTTTCAAAAATTTTTTCTGCATCAGTTGAAATGATCATGTAGCTTCCCCCCTCCATATATTATTATGCTGTATCACAGTGATTGAGTTTCATATGCTTAAACATTCTTGCACTCAAGCAATGAATTCTACTTGGTCTTGGTGTATAAGTAGAGTTAAGATGGTTGTTTAAAAGTCTTGATCAAGTAAGTCTGATGCATGTATTCATGTATGTCTTCTGATACTACTTTTGGATATTTAATTGTTAAAAATTAAAATTTTTATGAAAATTTTAAGTGGGCTGTACACCCATTATGGGACTTGAACTCAGAACCCTGTGATCAAGAGTCACTTGCTCTGCTAACTGCCCCAGCCAGGTTCCCCCGGATATTGATTTTTTTTCCTTTGAATGGGCCACGTTTCCATGTTTTTGTGTTTTCTGTTGTTTTTGTTTTTGTTTTGTTTTGTTTTGTTTGTTTTTTTTAAGTTTTGTGGTCTTTTGTTCAAATTTGGGCATTTGAAAAAGGTTCTCTTTCCCAGTCTGTGAACACTGGCATGGAATATATTTACTAATTAGTGGCTCCCTGACCCTTGAGATCAGCCTGTGATGATGGCTTAAATCGTTCTCAGATTTTTTTCTGGGCATGTGTTTTGTCTGGGTTTGTGTGTTCTTCCTTCCCCCTGAGTCTCCGATTTTCCCCTGGCTGCTTTCAAATGCTTTACTTTTTAAAAATGCTCAACAAATTTTTGTTACTGTTAGTACACACAGTTCTCTGTGAAGGATAAAAGAACCGATTTGAGGTTGTATTTTAATTACACAGCAAGATGGCTTTTTGTTTGTTTGCTTTTTGTTTTTATTTAAATTCAATCAGCCAACTTATAGTACATCATTTGTTTCAGATGTAGAGTTCAATAGTTCATCAGTTGGGTATAACATTCAGTGCTCATCACATCACATGCCCTCCTGAATGCCCATCACCCAGTTACCCCTTCCCCCCACCCACCTCCTCTCCAGCAACCCTCAGTGTGTTTCCCAGAGTTAAGAGTCTCTCATGGTTTGTCTCCCTCTCTGAGTTCTTCCCATGCAGTTTTCCCTCCCTTCCCCATGATCGTCTGCACTATTCCTTGTATTCAACATGAGTGAAACCATATGATAATTGTCTTTCTCTGATTGACTTATTTCGCTCAGCATAATTCCCTCCAGTTCCATCCACATTGATTAAATACTTTAATTTTCTAAAATGTTTAATTTTCTAAAATGTTTTACCTTAGTTTCTTCTCAGGGCTTTAGATGTTCTATTCTATTATTTTATATATGTGTATATATGTGTGTATATATATATATACACACACACACACATATATATGTGGTAAATATATATATTTATATATATAATATATATATTTATATTATATTTATTTATTTATAAATATTAAATAAATTTTAATTTAATATAAATAATATATAAATAAATATAAATAAATTTATAAATATTAAATATTTATATAAATATTTATATATTTATAACAATTCCATGACCAATAGGTCCTCCTTTCTCCTCCAATTATAATTTCTTTCTCCAAGGTGTCCATGGATCTGCAGTCCCCCTTCAGTTTTCATGCACTGTGACACCCACTGCTGCCTTCTGCATTGTCTAACCTAAGATCCACAGTTTTCCACCATTCCTGTGTGAACTCAGGTCTGGTAAGACACAAAACAGTCCCTAGGGCAGCCCACAGACAGGTGTGGATGTTGCAAACAATTTCCATTCTTATTTCTGGCTTGAGTGAGAGAAGCTGGAATTGAGCACCTGCCTCCAGACTGCACCTTGCCGTATGGGGAAGGGTATGGGCCAGTAGTGAGGAAAAATTGCTTGAAATTTCCTTCCAGTTTAGATTGGCTTGTTTGTTTATTTATTTATTTATTTATTTTGATTGGGTGTTCACTTGGTTGTCATCACTCTTTGGTCTAGGGCTCCTATAAAGTTATTTAATCAGTCCGTAGTTTGTTTGATATTCCCATGGTGGGAAGGGATACCGGGCTTTCTAGTGTGCCTTCTTGTTGGCTTCAAGGGTCAGTTTTGAGTGAATGGGTCTTTAGGCGGATAAATGAGTCTGGAGCTGAGTGACCCAGGCTCACATTCCCTAATTCTGTCCCTGCAGAATGCTAGACCCCTTTCAGAGAGTTCTGAGGAATGGAATCTGCTAGCTCTATGAGTAAGATGGGTGAGGTGGGAGTTGGAGTGGGAAAGGCTAGAATGAAATACATTTTTCCTAAACCAAAGTCTTTACCTCCACAACAATGGCCATTTGTATGAGATATGAAGCCAAGAGAAGCTCTCTTCTAGGTCCTTCCACTTATTAATTATGACCTTCTTCAAGGCACTGAATTTCTTTGAGCTCCAATTTCCTCGACTGCAAAAAATGACAAATAATGCATGATTGTAAGAATGATATTAAGGAAAGATGTGTAGGCAGAATTTTTAAAAAAAAATACACTATGAAAGTCTATGTAAAATGTTGCTAAGGAAGATAATTGGTTGCTGCCTGCCATTCATTTTCTCCTTCCTCCTTCCGTAAAACCCAGAAATCATGCAGTAGTGGAAGTTGACCTGATCTCAGGCTCCAGTGGGAGAATGGTGACTGGCCTTTTCCAGGGTTAATCCAACAGAATTTCCTGAGATGAGAACTATGCTCTGTGCTTTGCAATGTGAAATAGTAGCCAGCTATCACATGTGGCTAGTCCCACTGAGAAGCTGAATTTAAAATTTTATTTAAGTTTAATTAATATCAATTTAAAATTCAAAAGATACATGCTGGTAATAACGAAATAATTTTAATAATTTGATAATAAATAAATTATTAATAATTAAATAAATCAAATAATAAAAAAGGTAAGTGGCAGTAAGGATATGGACAAATTAAGCCCCTCCTACATTGCTGGCAGGAATGTCAAATGATATATGGCCCCTTTGGAAAAACAGTTTGGCAGCTCCTCCAGGAGTTAAACATAGAGGTCACGTGACCCAGCAGTTCCGCCCCCAGGTCTACACCCAAGAGAACTGAAAACACATTCACACAAACACTTGTGCCTGAATGTTCACAGGAGCGTTATTCATAATAGTCCCCAAATAGCAACAACCTAACTTTCGACTTACAAATGCAGCACAAATTCTGGTATATCCACACAATGGAATATCAATCAGCCACAAAAAGAAATGGGGTATGGATTCATGCTACAACACAGATGAAACCTGAAAACATTGTGCCAAGGTATTAAAAAAATCCAGATATGAAAGATCACATATTATATGATTACATATATTGATATGAAATGTCCAGAAGAGGCAAGCCCACAGAAACAGAAAGTAGATTACGTTGGCAAAAGCTAAGAGGAGGAGGGAATGAGTACAAGGTTTCTTTCTGGGATGATGAAAATATTCTGGAATTAGTAGTGATCATTGCACAGCACTGCGAATATATGAAAATCTGCCAAATTAAACATTTTTAAAGGGTGATTTAATGGCGTATGCATTGTATTTCAATTTTAAAAGTAGTCTCATGTGACTGGTGTCTCCTGTCTTGGACAGCATTGTATTCGCAGCAAAGGGAATTCTTTTCCCCTTGCCAGTGAGCAATAGTCTGGTTAGGAGAAAGTTCTGGAGTTCCTCTTGGTAAAATTGTCCTCCTTCTTAAGAAGGGGACACAGGAAGAGATGACCCTTTTTCTTTTTCCTACATTATTTCCTACACTTCCTCCATTTTTGCCCCTGCAATGTCCTGGACATGAAGCTTAGAACCGCAGACACCTTCTTAAGTTCCTGTGGAGGGCAGGGAGCACAAAGCCCACACACAGTGAGGATGGCAGAGTGGGAAGATGGGAAACTCATTGGCTTTAGGTGGTATTATTGAATCCTGGATCATACAGGACCTGAAACCCCCCCTCTTTGTCTATTACACAACAGTTGCATGAGATTATAAATTGTCCTACTGTTTAAGCCATTTTCAGTCAATTATTTGCTTCTGAAAACATCCTGATAGTTCTGTTCAGTCACCCCTTGTTCTTCATTACCACCCTCCCCCTCTTCATTATCATTATCATAGCTTTTCCTTAAGTATTACTTTATGTTGGGTAGATACTTCAGCACAAGTACAAGGATTTTGAGGACTATGCTTGGCTGCTGGGAGGGGAGAAGTTCTCCCTAATGGGCTTCTTTCTCCTCCTTAAGTAACTGTCAGAGAGAACAGACAGGCTATTAATAAAGCAAGTGCTCTCCCAGCATTTACGCCTCTCAAAGGTCCTGCATACTCTTAATCTCATTGGGTCTTTGCTACAACCTAGTGAGATGGTTTTTAGCTGGGACCGTTACTTACTTCAAGCACGAAGAGGGTGATGTTTGGCTGGGAGTGACTTGCCCCAGTTCACCCACGTACTGGAGAGGCAGACATTCAAACTCGGGTCTCCAGACTTCTGATTTAGTACCACGAAGCACAATGGCCTCTTAGGCACCAACACTGGGTGGTGGTGGTAGATTTTTCTTTACTCCTTTCCAAGAGGGAGCAACAGCATGGCATCTGGGTGGTGATTTAGAGGTATTGGCTTTCCCATATCCCTCCCTCTTTTATAACAATTCCATGACCTATAGGTCCTGCCTTGGGGGCCTAGCCAGAGAGAACACACCTTGATGTTCAGACTTAGGGACCTGAATGTTCGGCTTCTTGAGTCACAGAAATCTTGCCTCCCGGTCTCCATAGTTGGGTGGCTGGGTCACAGCCAGGTGGATTTCCATGCCACCAGGGATGTCTGAGCCGTTTGAAGGGCAGAGAGTGGAGTGTCGTTGGTCTGGGCCAGGGTAGCACATGTAAGGAACAGCCTGGAAAGAGCGATCACTTTAGGTGACGCCACAGTAACTCCAGCTCTCCAGTAACACCAAGAAAGAGACCTGGTACCTGTTCAGCCCCCTCTGCTGTCCCAGCTCCACTGTCTTCAAGCCCTATCCATACCCCTCAAGCCCCCACCGACCAAAGATGGCCTTACTGTCTGCCTTATGGAGAAAATACAAAACAGCGGATGCCAGGGACCTGTCAGCTCAGAGAGACTGTGGCACGAGATGTCTGGAGGACATGACCTTCATCCTTGTCATCATCAGCTCCAGCACCAGCATCAACAGTAATGAGACAGTCAGGAATCCCATCTGCTTGGTGCACGGCTGGGCACTGTACGCGATCTCACAGCTCCACCAAATTTCCCCATTTACCGAGGAGCAAGCTGAAGCCAAACATTGAGCGGCCTGCTGGGAGTCACACGCTCATTCCTGCAGACACCAGGAGTGTGAGGCCAGGCCCTTCCAACTCTGAGTCTGAGTTTTCTGTCGCCTTTCTAAATAGAGGCAGAAGTTGTCCCCGATTGATCAATTGATGAATCCGTTCACAGAATCAGATTCCAACCCCTGGGCACCTACATCTCACATCCCTAATGCCCACCATCAGAAATGGGACCATGAAAGACAAACTGGGTCCTTCCTCAAGGTGGCACTGAAAACAGGCACTCATTGTGCCAGTGGGGGAGGACCATCTTGGGGAGGACTGTCCTGAGGGTGACATGGGACAATGGAGATGTCAAGGAAGGACCATCCTGAATGAAGGCTGGACAAGGAGTCCAGGAAGACCAGAGGCTCTCCTCCCTGCAAGGGAGGGATGGGGCCACGCTCACCTTTTTGTGGGATGAGCTGGTTTCCAACTGCCAGTGGGACTAGCTGTGCCCAAACCCAACTTGCTAGGGCTCTTCCCAGCAAACTCCAGAATTCCCCAACCCAGTTTGTATTCCCCACTGCTAAGGTCATTCTCATGCTTATCCAGGAGAAGGGACAGTCTAGTGGGCAGGGTCTTTCCAGCAAAATATATCTGGACTGAGGGTTCAGTCAAGCAGCCTGGTATGGCATGCATCTGTCTATGGACACAAGAGGACCGGAGACTTTTGTCCCCTCTCATTGGCCCTGGTTTCTGAGTCTCCAATAAGGCCATTCTGTGCGACACTGTGAAATTCCTTGCAAGGCCTCCCCGCCCCCCGCCCCACACACCCAGACAGCGACCACCATGGGACCCGCCTTACTGGCGGTGACGAGGCTGTGAGCCCTCCATTGGCAAAATGTGCCAACCGTCATGGTGTCATCGTGATTGGGATTGTCATCTTCACTGTGAGCGTGGTCGTCACCTCCTGTCTCAGCCGAGCATTGCACCGCCCTCCCCTCTGCGTCCCCGCCGCTCCCCTGCCTTGGGGATCCCTGAGCCAGGAGCGTGGCTGGCAGGGGCGCTTTAAGAAACGGGCCCTCGCGCTTCGGTGAGGCATCAAGGAAATGTCAGAGATCCATGAATGTAATGTGTCCTGTCAATCAGGCCCCAGACCACAGACTGGCAAGGCCCATCGACTGAGGCCTGAGAAGATTTATTTTGTCTCACTTAATTGCCCTTTGTGCTTTGTAAATGTAAAGGTTGCTGCTTATGGTCTGACAGCTCGAGTAGCCTTTTTCTGATCAGAAAAAAGATGACATTTGGGCACATCTTTCCCTCACTCCTCACAGTCCTAACCCCCGTGCCTTGCACAAACAAGCGAGGGGTCCAGAAGGTCCCCAGCACTGGTATCAGGCAGACCGGGACCTCGGGCGAGTGGCTGCTCCTTCCTGGCCTCAGTTTCTCCTTCTATGAAATGGGAGTGGTAACCAGATGTACCTTGAGGGGACATTGAGAACATTCACTGAGGCAGCTCAGGGGAGTGACAGCGAGCCAGGCCTAGGACCCAGAGCCCTCGGTTCCTGTCCCAACTCTGCCACTTGCCAGCTATGCGACTTAACTCACTATGCCTCAGTTTCCTGCTTTGTCCGAAAAGGATGCTAGTAAGAGTGCCTGTTGCACAAGGTTATTTGGAGGATTGAATGAGTTCATAGCCTCAAAGCCCTGAGAAGAGTGTCGGGCACACAGTAAGGGTAAGACAGTGGGAATTGCTTAAATTAGCACAAACCACATGCTTAGCTCAAGCTTCACACACAGTAGGGATGCTTTCTGTTTTCTTCCAAGAGACTCCTCAAAGAGCACTTTATCTGTTAGCCTGCAGCCTTTTGGAGATCTGGGTTCTCTTGAGAAGCTGGCATCTCTGGGCCACATTTCTGCTCTACAGCAATGATGGGGCTGAGTAGTGACTCCCGCCATTACCACGAGACTCTGGGCATTTGTGTCTCCCAGCTTCCAGCCGTAGGCCCCTGGGGATGTTCTCACTCTCAGAGGCTGTGGCTGCATCCTGCTTTTTTCTCCCAAGAGGCTCATCAAGGTGGAGCTCAGGAAATCCCTCATCCTGCGAGGAGAGAGCTTTTACCCTGGACCGAGAGAAGGCCATGCTGTGGCAATGGTTTTCTGACCAACCCCACCCACCACCCGTGGGCCAACGGGGCCTGCTGATTTCCCCAAAAGGTTGCACGTCAATTTTTCAGAGTAAAGTTTATTGAGAATCCTCATGTGGCTGCTTTTCACATGTGCCCAAATGTTAGCCATTTAATTACTAGGTGATCTAAGTTCTTAAAATACCTATATGTCAACATGAGACTTCATTAATATGCTTTTCATTTTTGAATATGGTTGAAAAATCATAAGCTATAAATATATACGCATATGTGCATATTTTCCACATCAGTTGTTCTTGTCTGTGCCTCAAAAATTTACTCACCGCTGTTCTACCTTTATATCCCCTGTCTTGTTGGAAACAATTGGTCTGACCGTTGAATAGTCTATAAGCAAATATCCAACAATGTGAACCTATAGAATCATTTCTAAGACTCACTTCCTCCCTCAAAAAAAGGGAGATGTTTCCTTAGCAGAAAAGATCTTATGTAAGATCAGCAGGTATTGGATCAGTAATAGAAATCACTAAAGAGGGCTGGGTGTGTGGTAATAGGGAGTGGTGAGGAGTGTCGCAAACCAGCACACACGCACCATCTAAAAGAGGCAGCTGAAACTGCTGCAGCCAGTAGTTAACAGGCAAGAATGGGAGCGAAGAGTAACCAGATAATTCAATTTTTAAAGAGAGATCAGCACTTGAGTTTTTTAAGTCACCTTCCAATTTTTTAAACATTGGCAATTAACGATTGTGGGAACAAACAACCCCACTCTGTGAGCCAAGTGAAACACATCTGTGAGATCACTATGGGCTCAGATGTACCATCTCTGCAGTGCAGAACATTAGCAATGGACTTGGAATATGGAGTCCGAAAGCCCAGGGCTGGACTCCTAATTTTGTCATTTGCTTGCTGATCGACTCTGACTGCCGGCATCATTAAAACCATCTGGAACTTCAGGTTCTTTATCAGTGAAAAGAAGACGTGACTACTTGCCTAAAAGAGTTAGTGTTGAAGATTCAATGAGAAAATTCTTATACAAAGCTTGATGTGCTGCCAGCAACGAGTCAACGCCCAGAAAATAACTTGTGGCTGTTGGAAGCTTCCTCTGTGAGAGGCACATGCTTTTTCACTGGGTGTCATCGAGCCAGCTTTTGCTGTGGCCGTGGTACTGGATTATGGCTAATCAAAACATGGACATGGTTTGAGCTCAGTCATTTCCAAATTCTTTTCTGGTACCATTTCCTTTTTCCCCTGCAAAAATTGATTTCTCCAGGGCCGAGTACACTGACCTCCTGGGCTTTCACCCCAGCTTACCTTCCCCCCACCCCGCCACCCCACCCAGTGGAGGAATGGAAATATTGCTGTTTGCTGTGCACTCAGCTTAGCTGCAAATTAATTCTGGGAAGACCGAACCGGGACAGGGTGGGGGACGCGATGTGGCATCACATACGGAGTCAAAGAGGCCCGGGGCAGGGGCTGCGGATTGCCAAGTCCTTCCTTGGCATGAAATGAGCAGTCAGCAGAAGGTGTTTTATACACTGCCCTGAATCCCTGTGAATTAGTCTGCCATTAGCATGAAAAATATTAAGCAATAAACAGTTGCGATATTTAACACTCTCTACAGAGGCCCATTGCCACAGGCGTAACCAGTGCAGACTGCGTTAATGAGCAATGGGGAGCCGTGCAGCAGAAAAGGATGGGCTGGCTCTGACAGAAAGCAGGCTCTGGGCACCTTGCAAACAAAACATGGCAGGCGGAAGATGTGCATGGCACACGTGGAGACTTGCACGTATAGGCATGCCTCCAACACGGACACCTGCACACACAAATGCAAATATACGGACATGCACATGTCTACATGCAAACACACATGTAGTAAACGTTTATGCACCAGCACACACACATGGTCAAAAAGTTCCACATGCCAAGGAAAAGGCACACACACGTAAATTCACATCGTATGCCCTCAAATACCCCCATTTTGTCCTTGGCCTCACACATAGACCCAAGTGCACGGTCACGTGTATACATAAATGCATGTGGACACACACACACACACACACAAGCACAAACTTGTCTTCCAGTGCTGAGTATCTTGGTTTGGTCTGACCTGAGAGCAGAACCCATTTCTTGCCCATTTGGACTAGACAGTGGGCCAAAGGATGACTTCACTCAGGGATTGCCAACCTTGGTGACAGCTTCCCGTGATGGATTTTTAAGGGTGCGAGATTCGGAACCGTCAGAACAATACCTACGTGGAACTAGGGTTATAGATATTTAGGCTAAAAGAATATAAACAACCAGTGGAGTATTTTTATTTTTATTTTTATTTTTTTAGATTTTATTTATTTATTTGCCAGAGAGCGAGAGCACAAGTAGGTAGAGCAGCAGGCAGAGGTAGAGGGAGAAGCAGGCTCCCTGCTGAGCAGAGAGCCTGATGCGGGTCTTGATTCCAGGACCCTGGGGATCATGACCTGAGCCGAAGGCAGATGTTCAACTGACTGAGCCACCCAGGCATCCCCAACCAGTAGAATTTTGAAGAATCATTTGTATGACTGGAGACTGGGATGAACTCTAACACTCTTGCTTCCCTAGGCTCCTACACAGTGCTGAGATCAAAAACTTTCCGTGGCTCCCTCTTGCCTTGAGATGCAGCCCAGACTCATGAACTTTGTTTTTGCATTCCTTCACTACTGGTTCCTAATCCAACCTAGCTACTCTTCCTTATGCATGTGATTCTCCAGATATCTGGTACAATTTTCTCTTTTCTTAAAACATCCTGTTCTTTCATTTCTCCATGCCTTAGCACATTGTCTGACATCTGCCTGGCAGGCCCTTTACACTCCCTTCTCATTTTTCAAAGCCCAGAAAAAGTGTCATTTCTGGAAATACTTCTACTTGACTTAGCAAGCCAAGTCCATTCATTTATTACGAGTCTTTATTATTAGGCACTGTGCTGGGGATTTAGAGATGAATGTGACATAGCTCAGGCCCAGGTGGATCCCAGAATTAGCTAGTGTGGCACTTTCAATAATGCATTGAAAGTATTTGCATGTCTGTGTTCTTCCCCAAGCAGTGGGCTTCCTGAGGTCCAGAACTGTGCCTTTTATCACCATACCACCAGTGCCTTGCCAGTGTCTGGCTGTTGTAGGCACATGATGGGTGCTCCTTGAGCAAAGGAGGACTCTAGTCCTCTTATAAGTAAGCTCGTTGGTGTTAAGTCTTGTAGTGAGGGAAGCAGGAGGTGGTCTCATGAACCTGTTTCTTGCGGACGATTTTAAGTCCTATGCGACAATCGCTCTGGTTAGCAAGGTGAGAAAGAGCAGTCCTCAGGACTTTTACATTCCATCAGGCTTCTATAAGCCAAGAACATGTGTGGGACCAGGCTGAATGGGGCAGTGGGAACAGGGATGGAGGCAAGTGGACTGAAAGGGACAGCAGTCAGGACAAGGGGGTGTGTGGGTGGGGTCGGATAGAGAAGGAGGGTAGGAGAGGCTTGGCTGTCTGCTTGGATCACTGAATGGGTGGAGGTTTCATCCCTGAGATGGGGAGTACCGGAGGAACAGGTTTGGGAAGTAAAGGCTGCATTTGAGAGGATGAGACATTGCCCAAGTGATTACCACGAAAAATTGGTAGAGAGGTGGGAACATGGGATGGGGCAGGGAAGGAGGTAAGCAACGATGTGGTGAGTAGCGAAGTCTAGGGTCGCTGTGGCTCAGATCTGGAGACAGTGGAGGTCACACTTCAGAGCTGTCCCTGTCATGCAGGTGCAACACTTGTATCTGTCAATCACTGGTTAAAGACAACCCCTAGTGGAGACATAAACCCCGGGTGCTTCTGGTCCCACGCGCATACAGGAAAAGCGGCTTCCTGCATCCCTCTGACAGACCAACCCATGCGCTATCTCTCTGGAGTGGAAACCACAGGCTAATAGCAGGAACACAACTACAGAAGGGATCTAGGGGCTGTGGGTGGAGCAATGATGTGGTGAGTTAGAGAGCTAGTTTGGGACATGCTGAGTTTGGATCCCAGTGGGCTAGGTCATCTAAGTGGAGAGCCTCCTTTGTAAGTCAGGTGTTGAGTCCATCAATATTATGGCGTCTTCTGTTGTAGGTAACAAGGCTCCTGTAGGGTTACGTCTCTGCCTTATAGGACTCCCACTCCAGTGTCAGAGAGTGGACAAGTGAATTCTAACACAATGTCAGGTCGCGATAAGTGTGAGGAAGGAAACTGAGGCAGAGCAAAGGGAGGAAGCACGAAGGGCTGAGCGGGAGTTGGCTAAGTCCTCTTGAAGGAGGTGGCATCTTGCATGAAGGGAGGGAGCCAGCCACGCTGACATCTGGGGAAGGAGTATTCCAGGCAGAGGGACTCGGGATGGAAACAGGCCTGGAGTGATGGCAGGAAGGACAGCAGGAGGCCCCTTGGCATGGTGGTGAGAGACACGTAGGCGGCCATGGGCTTGGAGGGGTGGCCAGGAACCAGAACGCAGGGCCACCCCTCTACCATGAGTTTTAGTTCTGAGTGTGATGGGTGGTCATCGATGGTTTTAAGTAACTGAATGATAGGATTTGTATTTATTTATTTACTTCTTAACCTCTTTAGGAGTTTATGCTGGCTGCTGGGAGAGGAGAGGAAGCAGAGATTCTGGTATAGAAGGGATTTCTGGGGATTTGCAGGTGGTGAGAGTGATGGGAGGCAGGCAGATCCAGAACACAGTTCACTCTCAAGCCAACAGGACTTTTTGTTGGGAGGCATGTGGGGTGTGAGGAAAGGGAGGAGCCAAGGATGGGTCTTGGCTTTTTTGCCCCAACAGCAGAGTGAAGGGGCCGTTTGCCAAGATGGGGGTATCTGCCAGAGAAGCAGACGTGGGTGTCTGCTCAGCTCCCCTTTTGGTGAAATTGGGTATGAGGCATCCAGGTGGAGATGAAAAGTCTGAATTTCAGAGTGGAAGCTGGGAATTACCATGTTCTCTGTAATATCTGAAGGCATGGGGCTTGGTGAGATCACCTCAGGAACAAATGTAGTTAGAGAAAAGGTCTAAGAAGCAAATCCTGGGGCTTTTCATGTCACATTAGGAAGTAGGAGACAAAGCCAGCCAAGAAAAGATAGGGGAAGCCTTGGACAAGGGGAAAAGCAGGAGAATGATGTCTTTGAAACATGATGCAAGAAGTATTTTGGGAAAGAGAGAGTGACCAACTGAGCCTCATCTTATAAGGCAGTGGAATCAGAGGATGTGGCAAGATGGAGGGGGTGGTTGGTGGTAGGCGCAGCTTGAGATGGTCCATTGGGGAGGAAGTAGAAGAGGATGGATCCAGAAGCCGAGGCAAAGAGGACACACAGCACTTTCAAGGGTCTTCCTGGAGGAGGCTGAGCTCCGTAGTCTAACGAATTTCTGTTGGCACAAGAGCTATTTCAGCATGTTCTCTGCTGATAGGAGTGAGGGTCATCTGGAGAGTCTGGAACTCAGGGGACAGTTCTGAGCGGGAGATAGAAGTTTGAGAATTATCAGTGAGGTGATGGCACCTCCAATAACAGAAAAGAAAAGCAATCCCAATTGCCACAGCCCACTCCTAGGGCTAGGGGTGAAGAAAGCTCCAATGGGGAAGAGGTGGGCTTTGAGGAAGGAGGATGTGTTGGCCAATGTTGCATTTTCATCAGGTATATAGAGAAAATTGATGCTCTTGGACAGTAGGTGAGATCTCAGGAAATTCTGTAGGCTGAGAAGGGAAGTAGACACAGGTAGACCAAAGTCTCTTGTATGCACCCCTGTTTTCTAGATATGTGAAGTGGGGATATTGATAACGTCCCTACTTACTTTGTGAGCCACTGGTAGATACATATGGGAAGGGCCCATTTTGCATCCTCACCTGAGAAGCTCGCAGAAGGGAAGTGTCCTGGTCTTCCCAGGGATTGCTGGCAGAGCTGCTACTTGAAGTCAAGGAGGACGAAAAGAATACCTCCTGAATACTTATCTGGCGGGGGAGATAGCATGATCCCCAAGGAGGACAAGATATGGTCCTTTCAATTCTGCAGCATTCCCGTGGTAGGGTAGTAGGAGCAGAAGGCAGCATCCGTGGTGTATAAAATCAGACTGGTGTATAGATAGGACAAGTTCAGGTGTAGGCTATGCAGCATCATCTAGTTGGTTTTGAGAGATGACGTCCAGTTAGCCCACTGCCTCTGGATGAGGCTAGCCCTCCTGATGACCTTTCTCATTGGGACCTAGGGCAGGACATGTCCCAGCTAGTCATATGAAGATGGAGGCAGTCAATGCACTGGATGAAGGTGCCAGACCTCTTCTGGGGGTGAGAATTATCTGGGATAAGGACTAGTGTCTGATATTAGACCTTCTCTACAGCAGAAGGTTCTGTGTCCAAGTAGGGGCAAATACGCTTGGGGAATCTATGGCCTGATTAAACAGCACAGCCAAATAAATGGGGGGATCCAACAAGGTCAGGCATCCAGTCCAGGTTGAGTATATGATTAGTTCCAAAGAATTTAGGTTAGGCCTGTAGAGTGGGAGCCTCTTTAGAAACTTGTAGACCATTTCCGTTGGCATATGTCTTCCAGTCTTAATGAACAGCTCTCTGAACCCATTGTCTGGCACAAAGAGTGACTAGGAGAATTACTTCTCTTGACCAGTGCTTAAGGCATGAGGGGAAGGTCACTCATCGTCAATGTAACTTAGGGGAAAGAGCCCAAGTTTTAAAGATATACCTGGTTTTGTGTGACTGTGCGTAAGTTATAGGGCATTTCTCAACTCCCATCTCATCCATGAAGTGGGTAGCATGTCAAATATGACCCTAGAGATGCTGGGGCTATTAAATGAGATAATACATGTAAAGCTCTTGGCAGGTGCCAAGCATAGAGTAAGCACTCAATATGTTAATGACCACGGAGATAAGGGTCTTCCAAACACAGGGGCAGTCGTTTACTTAAAGGAGATTGCGGCAACAACCACAACTTGGCCAAACCTTTCCCCATGAGGCTGATGAGACTAGAACACAAACATGGTCAAGGAACGCTGCCTTCTTTGCTCACCTTGTCAGAGGCAATGAATGGAAAGAAGCACATCGGGCCCCGTGCTCACAACTTCATTGCTATTCCAGACAGCACACTCATGGTCTGATTCTGCCAGACCCTTCAACTGCTCACTGTCTCAGACAGAAGCAAGTCCCAAATCCTTAATCTGACATTAAAATCTCTTCATGACCGAGAGTCCTCCTTACCTTTCCACCGTCTTCTCGTGATATTTAAGTTTTGTTCACTCGGCTCTTGCTATCTTGCTGTTCTTGCATTCAGTCTCCGAAGCCATGCTCTGTCCTGCCTCTGCCATGCTACTTGGCATTTCACCACTCTTGCCTGAAACTCCCACCTATTTCCCTCCGACCTGATCCCTCTCTCCTAGGCCAACTCCTACTGGCGCTTTGGGTCTTGGCTTACTGACACATCTTTGGGGAGGGCTTACCTGATTTTCTAGACTACTATTATATGTTCCCTTAGCACCTGGAAGTTCCTCTTAGCACATGTGCAGTTGAAGTTAATTACTTATAGGGATCATTATTTATTTAGATTCTCTCTGTCTCTCTTACTGGTCTTTAAACTCCATGAGGATAGACAGTGTATTTCTTAGGGGGGAAAAAGAGGTGCACTATGCCAGAAATCTAAAAAGTAAAACAATGGCAAGGATTCTTGCCTTTTATTTATCCAGACACCATCTCTCCATCCATGCTTCCACTCATCTTCATCCATCCATCCATCCATCCAACCATTTATCCATCCACCCATCCATCACCCATCCTTCCATCTACCCATCTATCCGTCTACCCATCCATCCATCCAACCACCCACCCATCCATCCATCCATCCACCCCCTCTATCTAGTAGTTCATTCAAGATGACAAACATTCTGAAGAGTCAGTAAGTATCAGACCCTTGTTAACTACTACAGAGGCTCATTTACATATTCATTGAGTCTGCTGCTCTTTCAAAATATATAGGAGATGCACTTCTTCGGCATCACAGGACAAGTGGGCAGATATCTAAGTCCTATCTGAAGGAGAATATTGGAATGTCAAGAGACGAGTTTAAAATGTGTTTTCAGTCAAGAGGCAGGGAGCAGGTTGGGATACAGAGCTAAATGAGTTGTATGGGAACCTGTGAACGTTTAGTGGAGGAGAAGCTGCTGGCAAAGGCAGGCAGCCTGACCAGCACGAGAGCTGGGTGATGGGGGGCTTCCTAAGCCCTGCAGGGGGCGGTGGGCAATAAAAGTACATAATGTACAGATTACCCATAATGCAGTGAGCGAGCCAGTTCATTCCCAGGGGCTGGGCCAGGGCAGCGGCACTTAAGGTTACCCGTGGCAACATGGTGGTGGCAGCTAAGATCACTTTTTAGTCTCAGCCCCCTGACTCTGTTTCTGACTGTTTCCTTCACTAGGATGTAAGCCCAGATCATTTTGGCTGGAGCCCTGATACCCTCCACGGACCCCATCCTCTGACCCCCTAAAGGGACTCTCGAACACCTTCAGTATGCTGAGCATCCCCGTTAAGTCTCCTTCTACCTGGGGGACCCCAGGACACCCTGCATGAAGCTTGAGTTCACCACTAGCCCCTGACCCAGCTTGCTCTCAGGTGGTTGGAAGTGTGCCCCCAATTCCTTACTTCTCCCCATGATTCCTACCATTTGGAGGATTGAGTTACCATTCGTAAAGGGCTTCTGACAGTGCCTGGTGTGTGGCATGAGGCACTATTACTCCCGTAGCTGTTGCCATTCATCTGCAAGACAGTGCTGTATAGTTCTTGTCTGAGATCCTAAGACCTAAGTCTCTCCAGGACCTGTAACTAACTTACGTGTGATCTTACAAGCCCCCTTAGGCCTCTGGATGGCAGCTTCCCTGCCTGAAGTCACCCCAGAGGCACTCTTAAACTACAACTTGCCCTGTTTCCATAGGCCTGATTCTCAAAATACTAGAATGATGTATCCACAGTTCAACCCTTCCATACATCACCCTGTTCTCATCGTGGCAAGTGTCCTCCTTAATCCCCATCACCTATTTCCCCCATGCCCCCACCCGCCTCCCCTCTGGTGACCATCAATCTGTTCTCTTTAGTTCACAGTCTGTTTCTTGGTCTGTCGCTCTCTCTTTTTTTTCCCCTTTGCTCATATTTTGTTTGTTTCTTAAATTCCACACGTGAGTGAAATCATACGGTATTTGTCTTTCTTTGACTGGCTTATTTGTCTTAGCATAATACTCTCTGGCTCCATCCACATTGTTGCAAATGACTGGCTCTCATTCCTTTTTATGGCTGTATAATATTCCATTGAATACACATACCACCTCTTCTTTATCCATTCATCTACCGATGGACACTTGGGCTGCTTCCTTGTCTTGGCTATTGTAGATAATGCTGCTATAAACATAGGGGTGCATGTATGACTTTAAATTCATGTTTTTGTATTCTTTGTGTAAATACCCAGTAGTGTGATTGCTGGATTATAGGGTAGCTCTATTTTTAACTTCTTGAGGAACCTCCATACTGCTTTTCCCAGTTGCTGCCCCACTTTGCATTCCCAGCAGTGCACGAGGGTTCTTCTTTCTCTGCATCCTCGTCAAACACCTGTTGTTTCTCCTTTTACTCTCGAATTTTATACTAGTAATTAAAATTTTTTCCTCCAGTTTTATTGAGATATAACTGACATAGAGACAGTGCCTTTTATCTAAAAGAAGGAGGGGTGGGTGCAGAGTAGGGAAAACACTAGATTTCTATAAAGAGGGCACATGAGGGGCAGCCTGCCCTGCCCTAATCCCACCTTTCTGGAACCTTCCTTCACTGGATTCCTTGAAGGCGATTCTCCTTTTCCCAGTTTCCCTTCTTTTACCAGACACCTCCTGACCCTTATCAGCTTGAGAATTGGGCAGGGGGGAACATAGCCTCCTCTCTATAGGAAGAGCTCTCTCTTCTTCCTCTGTGCTCCCACAGTGCCGTGCGCTGATCTACAACACAGAGCCCGCGATGATGTAATGCCAAGACTCATCTCCGTGCCTGCCTCCTCCACTAAATTGTGAGCCCCAGAGGGCAGTGACTATGGGATTTATCTCTGTGGCTCCAGTGCCTGGAGTAGTTGCAGTGCATAGTAGGCACTTAATAAATGTTCCTTGCATTAAAAAGATTCAATCAAGCTGCAATTTATCTCCGCCTTGCCAGTGCCCCCAATCACACATCATTTCCCTGTGTCCTAGAGGATGCTGGGAAGATCAATGCAACTAAGGCCCGGGAGAGGAAGGCAGCCAGTGAATACAAGGTTTTGTTATTAGTGGTGTATTGCTTATTAAGAGACCCTGGCACATTGCATCTGCCGGGGGCCGGGTGGGAGAATTGGAAAGTCGTGATCAGAATGCCAAAGTGGCTAAAAGTTCTGTTGGCAAACGCGAAGACCTCAGCTAAAAAGCCCATAATTTACATTGGATTAGCAGGTGAAAGATGATGTGACCATTGCAACAATCCCTTCTTGGCGTATGAACATCTCATTTATAAAAATATTGATTCCACTTCTTTGGACATAATTGATTAATTATATTTTGGGAGAGAAAAATCGTTTCCAGGTCTCTGCAGGGTTCGCCTGGTCTCATCTCACAATGTCCTGTTCCCCCCGACACACACTGCCCGACTGCTGAATAACCTTATTTTTCAAGACCGCAGCTTGTCCCTCTCTGCAAGTGGGGGGCCATGGAGTCTACAAGAAAATGCAAAGAATCTGTCTTTGTGAACGCCTTCGGTGGACTGCAGAAAGAAATGGTCAAAGGATAGAATATCACAGTTGTAATCTTAGGAATGGAAAGCATCACAGAAATGAACTCGGAGGTCCTTGACCTTCAAATCTTACAACCCATCATTCACTGCATCTTAGGTGGGGGGGGATAGGCCAGGAAAGCGGAAAATCTGAAACACATTAAAATTCTACTTTCCCTGTCCTGAAAAGCCCAGTACATGTTCTCTATGGAAAATTAGAACAGTGCAGAACAAAGAAGAAAATAAAAATGATCTTCCATTATCCTGTCACATTAAAAAAAATTGCTGTTAATATTTTAAAGTATGTATTTTCAGTAATTTTGTTTTACAATATTGAAATTATTCTCTACATGTTACTTTGTAGAGGCTGGTCTTTCATTCATTATGAAACGTGATGATTTCTCCTTGCTATTGCCTTTTACAACACAATTTTTAATGGATGGGTGTAGTTTTCTATGTATGTATGTATAATAATGTCTTTGTTTCCTCACTGTTGGATTTTTAGGATGTCTCTAGTTTCCTTGTTTTGCTATTAAAAGTAACGGTGCAATTAGCACTATGGTGTATAAAGCTTTGCATATATCTCCAGATGCTTCCTTAGGCCGTATTTCCTAGAGAGTGATTTGCTGGAGCAAAGGCTGTTCATATTTCCAGGGTTTTGATGTATGTTTAAAACTGTCTTCCAAAAAGCATGCATCAATTTATATTTCCAGTAGTACTTATTTGCTTGCACCCTGGCCAAGGTGTATTAACACATCATTTGTTTAAAAAAAAAAAAAGGGAAGGGGGACACCTGGGTGGCTCAGTGGGTTAAAGCCTCTGCCTTCAGCTCAGGTCGTGATCCCAGGGTCCTGGGATTGAGCCCCGCATCGGGCTCTCTGCTCAGCGGGGAGCCTGCTTCCCCCTTTCTCTCTCTGCCTGCCTCTCTGCCTACTTGTGATCTCTGTCTGTTAAATAAATAAATAAAATCTTTAAAAAAAAAAAAGGAAGGAAGGAAGAAAGGGAGGAGAAAAAGAAAGTCGCCAACTTCATAGTCAAAGTAAAGGGTCCCATTTGTCTTTGCTTCTTATTATAAATAGCTTTTGAGATCTCATCACCCATTTAACATGCACCATTCAGTGTTTTTAGTATTTTCTAAAGGTTGTGCAACCATCATCCCCATCTCACTTTAGAACATTTTCCTCCTTCAGAAAGAATCCCTGAGCCCATTGGAGTCACTCTTCCTTTCCTCTCCTCCTAACACAAGCACTGATCCATTGTTGGCATCTTGAGATTTGCTTATTCTGAACATTTTATATAAATCCCATTTCATACATGTTCTGGATTCGTACAATAGATGGTCTTTTGTGACTGGACTTTCTCCACTGAGTGTCATGCTTTCCAGGTTCATCCATATGGTAGCATGAATCAGTCCTTCACTCCTTTTGCTTATGGCTAAATTAATATTCTATTGCATGACGCACCACATTTTAGTTCCTCATTCAGTCGTTGATGGACATCTGGGTTGTTTCCACTTTTTGCCTGTTAATGAATAGTGCCACTGGGAACATTCAGAGATGCACTTTTCTGTGGAAGTTTGTTTTCATTTCTCTTGGGTCTGCACCTATGAATGGGATTGGCTGGGTCAGGGGGAAGCTCTATGGGTTTAACTTTTTGGAGGACTACTGACTTTTAGAGCAGCTACACGGTTGTGTTCCTACCAGCCATGACTCAGGGCTCCCATTTCTCCACATCATCACCAACATTTACTGTCTTGTCTTTGTGATGACAAGTCATCCCAGTGACTGCGGAGTGGTGTCTCATCATGATTTTCCTTTGTACTTACCTGATGGCTAACGACACAGACCATCTGTGTCTTCATGTGTTGGTTGGTCATTTTTGTATCTTCATTGAAGTATAACTACTGGATTCTTTGCCCATTTTTAAATTGGGTTTTTTGTCTTCTTATTTTTGACTTGTAGAAGTGATTTACATGTTTTGGGTACAAACTTCTCATCAGACATACGATTGTCAGTATTTTCTCTGAAGTTGTGAATTGTCTTTTCAGTTTGTGGACCTTACCCGTTGCAGCACAATTTTAAATTTTCATGAAGTCCATTTTATCTTACGTTTTCTCTTGCGTTTTGGTGTCAGAGCTAGGAAGCCATTGAAGGCATTGCCTCACTCAAAGTCAGGAAGATTTACTCCTAGGTCTGCTTCCAAGAGTTTTATAGATTTAGATCTTACATTTAGGTCTCTTGCATCCAGAAAATTAGTACTGAGATTGAGATTCATATTTTTTATTTTGTGAATTTTCTGCTTATCTGCTTTGTTCATTTTCCCATTAGGCTGGTTTTGCTCTTATTGAATTTTATGAGTAATTCATATATTGAATGTTTGCATTTTGTTGTATTTGTTGCAGTTTTATCTTCTGGTTTGTATTTTGCCTATTAATTTTGCTTATTGTGCAAAATTACTCTTTTAAAAAATATTAGTCTTGAACCAGTTAATGAGCAAGGAGACCAGATTCCTTTGTAGAGGGACTTGAAAAAGAAATAGAATTTTCTCCTCAGGCTACATCTGTGATTAGGCACATGACCGTATCGCAGAACTGTGGCCCTTCCACAGTTTCCTGGTCAGTGGGTAAAAAAAGAAAAGTTGGGTAATCCTGGATTAGAAGCAGCTCATGAAGGATGAAAATTTAGAACACAGACTTTGGCTCAAGTCATACTTGGATTCAGATCCTGGTTCTTCCCCACCTCCCACCCCCAATCCTGGTTCTGATATTCACTTAGCTGCATGACTTCAGATAAAGCATTGAACTCTGAGCTTATTTCCCTCCTCTGTAAATTTGGGATTGTAATCCCTTATTACAAGATTATTGTAAAGAGGAACTGAGGGGGTGCACCTGGGTGGCTCAGTGGGTTAAGCCTCTGTCTTCAGCTCAGGTCGTGATCTCAGGGTCCTGGGATTGAGTCCTGTGTCGGGCTCTCTGCTCAGCAGGGGGCCTGCTTTCCTCTCTCTCTCTCTCTTTCTCTCTCTCTGCCTGCCTCTCTGCCTACTTATGATCCCTCTCTGTCAAATAAATAAATAAATAAATAAATAAATAAAATCTTAAAAAAAAAAAAGGAACTGAGAGGGTATGTGCGGTTCTGACAACGTAACTGGTTAGAAACTTAAAATATTCTCAACAGAAATATCTAGAAATCCGGGAAATAGTTATAATTTTAAATGTATAGATACATTTGCAAAAAAAGAGAAGGGGTCCTTCACTGACTAAGAAGTAGAAGAATAAGTCTGTAAGTGGGCATTGTGCCCACCCTGGGTGGAAAGTCAATCCACCCAATGTCCTAGCAATGCAGGGCCGTGGGTTTTAATCCCCACTGAGGACAAGGGATGAGGCTTTTAGTCACACAATGTGGGGTGTTAGAACTGAGACCCCACACACAGGGGAAAAAAATCCCTTAAAAAGGCTGCATCCTCTAAGAAAGAGTAGACAGGAAAAAAATTCACCAGCCAGTAAAGGCAGTTTGTCAATTTCTGCCTGACCTCTGAATAGAAAACATCCCTGTACATCTTCAAAATCACGGGCCTTCTGTTTTTCATGTACATTTGAGATTCAAATTTGCACTGAGCATACTCAAGCTGAGAAAATAAAAAACAGTCTTGAAAATCTATACTAACAATGACAGAAGAGGGAAACATTCCCCACTCATTTTGTGAGACAAAACATTGACACCAAAACCTAACAAGGACAATATAAGATTTCAGGTCAATCTCATTGATGAACATAGAAAAAGGCCAAACAAAGTTTACCAAAAATAGAACCTGGCATCTCATTAAAGGGGGAGCACCTCATGTCCAGCTTGGGTGTATTTCAGGACTGTGAGTTTGGATCACACTAGAAAGACAGTGCAATTTACCCCACTAACAGATTAAAGGAGAAATAGTTTGTAATAATTTCAACATGTGTAAAAAAAGCTGATAGTAATTTTTAACAAAAGAAAAATAAAGGGAATTTTCCTTGGACTGTTGTGAAAAATCCTCTAGAAACATTGCATTTGATAGAAAATTGAAGAAAGCATTCCTTTTAAGGTCGGGAACAGAAAAGTGGTATCTATTGTCACTACTTTTATTCAGCATTGCATTGGAAGTCCTAGTCGGTACAGTCATGTAAGAAAAGAAATAAAAGCTATAAAGACAGAGATGAAGAAAAGAATTTAATATTTCCAGATGATATGATTATTTATATAGAAAACTCAAAAGGACCTACAGATAAATTATTGGAATTAATAAGAAAATTTAGCACAATGCTTGCACAGAAAATGTAATATACAAAAATAAATTGCATTTCTGGTCACCGGCTATCAGTAGAGAGAAAGCATAATAAAATATATACCATTTGTAATAGTACATATAAAGATATCTAAATCTAAAGATTTTAAGAAACCTTTAAAGAGAAAATTATAAAATGTTATTGAAAGAAGTTAAAGGAAGCATAAAGGACTATTTTATGTTCATGGAGAAGAAGACTCAATTTCATAAAGCTGTCAGTTCTTCCCAAGTTGATCTAAAGAATCAATGCTATTCTTATTAAGATTCCAACAGAATTTAAAAAAAAATTGATGCAAGTACTAAATTTTATGGGGGATGAAGAATACACTTAAGACCACGAGGCCTGGGTCATGTACAGAATTGTTGAATCACTGTGTTGTACACCTGAAACTAATATAACACTGCATGTTAATTACACTGGAATTAAAAAAAAATTAAAAATACTACATTTTATGGAAGAATGAAGAGCTCAGAACAAGATGTCCATAAAGAAGAGAAATGCAGGAAAGCTTACCTTACCTCATATTAAGGGCTAGTAGACAAGCGTATTGGTTAAAATCATGATAAAGCTCTGTTAATTAAATCTGGTGATGCAGAACAGGGAAGTAGTTGTATCTTTACCTCACACTATACACAGAAGTCAATTTCAGGGCCACTGAAGATTAATGTGAAAGACATAAAATCTTTTAGAAGACAGTACTGGAGTATATATTTATGACAATGCATCAAGGAACAATATTTTAAAAACAATCCACAGGAAGTATAAATCATAGAAGGGAAATGATGAATAAATTTGACTACATAAAAAAAATTCTTGTTAAAAAACAACGAGAAAAGTGGCTTTAGAGCATAAGCCACGGTGTGGGAAAAGGTATTCACAGCAACAGAGCGGGCGAACGCTTAGTACGAAGTGAACTAGTGGGTCTACAAGTCAAAGCGAATAAGGCAAACAATCAGAGTGAGAAATGGACAAGCAACTGACAAAGACTATCACGGAAGCGGAGAATAAATGTCATTAAACACACAAAAAGATGCTCAACTCTATTAGTATTCTGGGAATGAAAATTAAAACAACCATAAGGTACATCATACCACCTAGTCAACACACCCCCCACCCCCAAAAAAAGCCACTATGAATTGTTGGTGAGGCTATGACCCGATGGCAGATTTTATCCTTTTCTGGTGGGAGATTAAAATGTGTAACCACCTTGGAGAGCAATTTGGCTTTGTCTGGTCAAGGTAAAGATAATCCTCTCTATGGCCAGGTAGTCCCTCAACACTGTAGATATATATGCGAGAGAAATGCTTGCTGATCTTCCACACAAGACACATACAGGAACGTATATAGCAACACTTTTTGATAAAAGCAAAGTACTAGAAATACTTAGCAACTCTGGGATGGAAAAATCCATTTCGGTACAAACACTGAGATTCTCAACAGCAGTGAAAATGAACCACAGCTACAGACAATGATGATGAACTCCAGAAACATAATACATTGAGTAAGCAAAGCAAATTGTCAATGAATAATACACTATGATTCTACTTACTTAGAGTTCAAAGCCCATGAAAAATTAAACAATGGGTTGTTTATGGATGCAAATATGGTAAAATTACAAACACAAACAATGGATAAGCACACAGGATAAGCAGGAGGGGGTTGAATCTCAGGGAGAGGGATCCCCGCTCAGATCAGGGAGGGACCCACGGGTAGCCTCAAAGATGGTGGCGATGTTCTCTGTTTCTTTAAACTACGTGTCGGGTACACAGAGAACCTTGGCATTGCTTCCTATCTCACACATATGTGACAAATATTCATTTGGATCAAGCCAATATTGAATCACTGTGGTCAAGAAACTTTCTGTATAAAGAGCCACATAATACATATTTTACGGGCTTTGCTAGCTGTAAAATGGCCTATTGCAACCATTCTGCTCTGCTGTCGTTTCCTGAAAGCAGCCATAGACAATACGTAAATGAATGAGTTTTCCTGTGTTCCAATAAAACTTTACTTACAAGAGCAGGCAGCCATGGAATTTGGCCCTCAAGCTGCAGCTTGCTCACCCCGACTTCGGTAATATCGGGTTAAAAATAAATACTAACTAAAAAGAAATCCTGTGTGTTTCTATTAACCTAAAACTATTTAAAAAGAGAAATCCATTATTAACAGAAAAGAAATGTATTATTAATGATAAAAAGGGTTGATATAGAATAATAACAGGAGTGATTTATTAGGAAGATAGAACACTCCAGGACCTGGATAGCTTAAGTAGGCAGATTCAAAACATATAAAGTAAGTATAAAATCCACAGTCAGAATGGAGAGTTTAACACACTTCTCTAAATAACTGATAGGTGAAACAGGCAAAAAATTAGAAGGGTATGGACAATCCAAAAAATGAAACTGGCAGGATATTGGCTAATGGACATATATAGAACTTTTCAGGTAATATTTAGAGAACATAAAAATTCTTTTCCACAATACTTTAAATGTTTATAAAAACTATGATCCAGCCACACAGCAAATCTAAATAAATACTAACAAACACTACATGCTTTAACCATAATACTAGAACACTAGAAACCAAGAAAAATTTATATGTTTTAGAATTTAACAATATAAGTGTAGATAATTCATGCGCCAAAGAAAACATCACAATGGAAACCAGAAAATATGTATAGCTGAATGACAGATAAACCCTTTTACATCAAAACTCATGAGATACAGCTAAGCAGGGAGAAAATTAAGTCTTAAATTCATCGCTTAGAAAAGATTTCAAAACCTAGGTGTGTTTCACCAAACATTTAAGGAACAAACAATTTCTATTTAATACCAAAAAAAAAAAAAGAGAGAGAGGGGGAGGGAAGGGGGTCAGCTCTCCAATCCTTCTTACCAGGCTAGTAGAAGATTCTACTAGAAATGAAAATCATATAAGGGTAGTACAGTAAAGTATAAAGGGTAGTAAAGGAAGATAATATTCAAATTATATCTGTGAACAATATCTTAAATGCAATATCAGCAAATGAAAAATAACAGCTTGTCTTAAGAATACATCATGGCTGGGGCCCCTGGGTGGCTCAGTGGGTTTAAAGCCTCTGCCTTTGGCTCAGGTCATGATCTCAGGGTCCTGGGATCGAGCCCCGCATCAGGCTCTCTGCTTAGCAAGGAACCTGCTTCCCTTCCTCTCTCTCTGCCTGCCTCTCTGCCTACTTGTGATCGCTGTCTGTCAAATAAATAAATAAATAAATCTTTAAAAAAAAAAACAACCAAAAAACCATCATGGCCAAGTAGGGAATTTTTTTTCCAGCAACATAAAAATAGCCTACTAATGAAAACTCTGGCTACTAGTCCAGAGAAAACTACAGGATTCTTCCAACTGATACGGCAAACGGCATTTAGTAAAATTCAAGAAATATTCACAGTTAAAAGAAAGCTTTCAGCAAGCGGAAACAGAAGAAAACTCCTGAACTTGATGAATACGTTATCCTCAAGAGAAAAAAAAACTCTCAAATCCTTAGGCTGAATGATGAAGCCATCATATAAATCATGGTATTTTTGATACAAACATATATATATTTATATATATAATAACACATATTTGTACGTTTATGGTCCTACCCAGGAAGCAGGAAAGTCCAAAGCCCTTCTGTTGCTTCACATGGAAACTTCCTAAGATTTGCACCTTGTGGTGGAGATGTCGATTTAAATTCTACTTCCAAGGCAACAAATTATAAGGCGGGAACCGTTACTTTAGAGCTGGAGACATTTTAGGGTTATGGGTGATATTTCACAGCACGGCAGCCATATCTGATGACGAAGTGACTTAACACATTCTCTTGTGCCACGCTTCCCACGTACGGTTTTATAGTAACAGGACCAGGACAGGAGTATTTATTTGCGCACTGTTCTCCATGTTCAACAGAAGAGTGAGACTGATGAATTTGTTAATATTCTCACCATCTCACTTTCGAAGGAGCTTTATGATGCAGGAATATTGCCTTTTTTCCCCCCCTGCAACTCCTCCGGGATTGAAGAAACATTTCCTCCTTCTTCCTGACATTTCTTTCAATAGTGGTTAAAAGGGTGTTCGGTTTCAAGGTTAAACACAGGAAATCCCTTAGGTGCACTTGGAAAAAGGAGTCACTTGAAGTACGGAAAATCCCCAATGGGGGAAGAAGGGAAATGGAAAGAATTGTAACGAGAGGAACACGACATTTCCATCACCTCCCAAAACTTCCTCTTGCCCTCCTTATTGTTGTTATCATTTTGTGGTACAAACACCTAACGTAAGGTCTACTCTCTCAGCAAATTTTAAGTGTATGATACAGTACTGTTAGCTGGGTGGTGATGGTTTTGCAGGTGGGTACGGACCCTAAAACTCACTCAGTTGTATCTGCTAAATATATACAACTTTTTACACAGCATTCATACCTCAATAAAGTGGTGTTTCTAAATTTTTAATTTAATTTAATTTTTTAAAAAGTTTTATTTGTTTATTTGAGAGAGAGAGAACGCAGGGGCAGGGGGAAGGGACAGAGGGAGAAGTAGGCTCCCTTCTGAGCAGGAAGTCCGACGATTCCGGGGGCTCGATCCCAGGCCCCAAGGATCATGACCAGAGCCAAGGCAGATGCTTAACCCACTGAGCCACCCAGATGCCCCTAGTGTTTTTTTGTTTGTTTGTTTGTTTGTTGTTGTTGTTTAGAAGAGTATGAGGTGTGATAGTGATAATTTTCATCCGAAAGCATCAGGTACCAACATCCAAGAACAAACATACATAATGGTGAAACGTAAGCACATTTTCCTTAGAGTCGGCAACAAGTATATGTTCATCTCTGCTTCTATCCCATACTTCTGCTATTAAAAAAAAAAAAAAGCTTTGTTGAAGCATCGTTGATGTTTAGTGAATTGCACACATTTAATGTGTAAATTTGATAAGTTTCGACCCATGTATGCTCCCATGAAACTGCCATCACAACCAAGATAATGAGCATGTCCACTGCCCCTGGAAGGCTTCCTCCTGCTCTTTAGTATTCTCTCCCTTGCCCCTTCTTGCCTGCCAGAGCCGGGATTTGCAGCTCACTTTCAAGAATTTAAGAAAATAATACAATATGTATCTTTCGCATCTGCTTGTGTTACTCAAATAACCACCTTCATGGGTTCCTGTCTTGGATCATCGCATTATACTTCACTCCTTTCCATTGCTAAGCATTCCACTGTCTGGGTAGACCACAGTCAGCTAATTCTCTTGTCTGTTTATTGAACATTTGTACTGTTGGCAGTTTCTGACCATTTCAACTGAAGCCACTGTGAACATTTGTATACGCGTCCTTGTATAGACATACTGCTTTCATGTCTGTTGCTGAAGTCCCTGGGAGCGGAAGGACAGAATCATAGGGTTACGTGCATATTTAACTCTTTGGCCATGGCCAGACCACTTTCCATTGTGCGTATAACCCTTTCACATCCCCCCATCCCCAGCGATGTAGGAGGTTTCTAGTTGTACCACATCCTTTGCCAACACTTGGTGTGGTCGGTTGTTCTAATAGGTGAAGACTGGTATCTCATGGGGGTTTTGTTTTGTATTTCCCTGATCACTCACCATGTTGAACATCTCTCCATGTGTTTATTTGCAACCATGTATCTTCTTTGGTAAAGTATCTGTTCAAATATTTGGTCTAATATTATGACTGTTGGCTTTTAATTATTGGGGTTTAGTTGACACACAATGTTACGTTAGTTTCAGGTGCACAACATAGTGAGCCCACAGCTCTGTGTGTTGTACTGTGCTCAGTAGAAGGGGAGCTACCACCTGTCACCACACACCATGACAATCCCATTGACTGCATTCCCACTGCTGTGCCTTTCGTCCCCGTGACTTACTCATTCCATAACTGGAAGACTGTACCTCCCACACCCTCTCACCCATTTTATTCACCCCCTCACCCCATTCTCTTTGGCAACTCTCGTGTTCATGGGTCTGTTACTGCCTTATTTGTGTGTTTGTTTCATTTTTTGGATTCCACATATAAGTGAGATTATATGGTATTTGTATTTGTCTGTCTGACTCATTTCACTTAGCATTATACCCCCTCAGTCCATCCATGTAATCTCAAATGGCAAGCTCTCATTTTTTTGTGTGGCTGAGTAATATTCCATTTTTTTCTTTTGTATTATTTTGCTTTCTTGTTATATATTTTGGATGCAGGTCTTTCAAAAAACCAGGTATGTGATTTGCAAATATTTTCTCAGCCTCTTTTCATGCAGTCTTTTACTGATCTCTTTTTAATACAACTGTACTGGGGTATGATTCCTATATTATAAAAATTCACACGTTCTGAGTAAAGCATTGAACATTTTAAGAACATTTACAGAGTTGTGCAATAATCACCACCATTACAATTTTAGAATATTTCATCACCAATTAAAATTCTCTGTGCCTATTTGTGGGCACCTGTTCCCACCTCTAGCCCCAAGAAACCACTGGTCTCCTTTCTGACTCTATAGACTTGTCTTTTCTTGGCAATTTCATATAAATGAAGTCAGACATTATGTGGTGTCTGGGTCTGGCTGTCTTCATTTAGCGTAACGTCTTTGGGGTTCATTCATGATGAACTGAAATCAGTAGTTCTGGTAACAGTAGTTCATTCTGATACTGATACGTCTGGTATCAGTAGTTCATTCATTCCTTTTTATTTCTGAGTGGCATCCATTCCTCAGTTGATGGATAGTTGGGTTTTTTAAGTTTGGGGCTCTTGTTACAAATAATGTCATGATGAACATTTGTGTACAAGTCTTTATCCAGATATCTATTTTATTTCTCTTAGTTAGATACCTAGGAGTGGGATTGTGGTGTCTCATGTGAAATTTGTTTTTAAATCTTTGAGGATCTGCCAAACTTTCTTTGAAAGTGACCGCATCATTTTACATTCCCATCACCACTGTTTTCACGTCCTTGCCAATACTTGTTTGTATTTACGTTTGGTATTGTTTCTATCTAGGTGGGTATGATGTACTATCTTGTTGTGGTCTGAATTTTATTTCCTTGATTGTTCGTGATGTTGAGCATCTTTCCATGTGCTGATTGGCCATTTGCATATCTGTTTTCTTTGATAAAATTTCTGTCCAAATATTTTGTACACATTGAAACTTCAGCCATTATTTTCTTAAGACTTATTTATTTATTTGGGGTGGGGTGGGAGTGCACACACACAGAGGGAGGAGGGGCAAAGGGAAAGGGAGAGGGAGAGACTCCTAAGCAGACTCCCTGCTGATTGCGGAACCCAACATGGGGCTGGATCCCGTGACCCTGAGATCACCACCCGAGCTGGAATCAAGAGCTGGATGCCCAACTGACTGAGCCAACCCAGGCGTCCCTCTGCACCACTTTTGATTAATGGATTATATTTTCTTGCATCTTTGTATGATTGGTAATTTTTGATTGAATGCCAAAATTTAATTTAACTTTGCTGTGTGCTAGATATTCTTTATTCTTATAACTACTCTTAAGCTTTGTTCTTGCTTGTGATTATATTACTTGAAACACTTTTGATCCTTTGGGGTCTTGCCTTTAAGCTTTGTTAGGTGGGATCAGAGCAGCATTTAATCTAGGGCTGATTTTACCCCATTTCTGAGGCAAAACCCTTCTAGTACTCAGCCCAGTGTGCTGTGAATTATGACTTTCCCACTATGACCGGTGGAGAGAGACATTATTATTTTTATTTATTTATTTATTTATTTATTTATTTAATGCGTGATTCCCGAGTCTTACACACTTTAATCCTTTATGGTGGTTCTTTACTTAACCTCAGGGATTTCTCTCAATTCCTTAAAAAAAAAAAATTCCAGTATAGTTAACATACAGTGTTATGTTAGTTTCGGGTGTACAATATAGTGATCCAGCACTTCCGTATAACACCTGGTGCTCATCACGACAGGTGCCCTCCTTAGTCCCCATCCCCCCACAGGCCTCCCCTCTGGCAACCGCCAGTTTGTTCTCTGTAGTTAAGAGTCCATTTCTTCGTCTTTCTCTTTCTCTTCTCCCCTTTGCTCTTTTGTTTTGTTTCTTCAATTCCACATGTGAGTGAGATTACATGGCATTTGTCTCTCTCTGACTGGCTTTTTTCACTTCGTGTTATACTCCCTAGATCCATCCATGTGATTGCAAATGGCAAGATCTCATTCTTGAGTGGATCAGGGTTCAGCTAAGGACTCAACAGGGACCTTCTGCAGATCCACGAAGAGCTCCCTCTCTGAATAGTTTTCTCCTCTCTGGTATTCTGTCCTGTGAACTCTAGCCATCTTGGCCTTTCTGGAATTTCAGACCTATCTCCTTAGCCCAGGTGGATTCCACTCTGCCTGGGGTCACACTCCTTGTGCCAGAAACTTTCTCTGAGTGGTGGTCTGGGGCACTCCCAGAGCCTACTGCATTTCTTCCCTGTCTGTCAGAGTTCACTGACTCTATTTGCCTAATATCCAATGTCTTGAGAACCATTGCTTCATAATTTTTTTAAATAACTTTTTTTTGATGTTTCAAGTGAGAAGTTAGATTCAGTTCCTGTAACTCCGTCTTGGCCAGAAAAGGAAGTGCTTCCTTTCAATGTTGAACTGAGGACATGACGGTAGTGTAATAAGACATACACACCCAGACCCGCACACACTCCCGCAAAGAAATAAAGCTATAATGATTGTAAAGAAAGAAATAAGGCTGTCAATGTTCACAGTTGGTATGACTGCGTAGAAACATTCCACAGGATATACAGTCATATTAATAACAAATACGAGAGTTCATCAAGTTGCTGGATAAAGATCAATACACAGAAAAAATCAATTGCCTTCTTAAACACCAGCCAGAAACAATTAAAAACAGCAATTTAAGAGATTCAATGTACCATAACAACAAAGCCCCTAAATTAATTAGAAGTATATCTAGCAGTGGATGTATATAAACTTTATGTAGAAAAATAAAGTATCTTATTGAAAAACATGAGAAGACCTGAAGATAAGGGAAAATCGTGCTGTGTTCATGGATCAGAAAATCTCAGTTAAGATGTCAATTCTTTGCAGGTTGAGCTATAAATTTATGCCATTGCTATGGAAATATTCAAATGCTTAACATTAATATTATTATCTTGGAGGAACTTCACAATAAGGTCTATACAACTCATGGAGCAAAGGAAGGGCCAAGAATATCCAAGACAATTTTGAAGAAGAAAAATAGAACATTTCCTTCTTTGGCATCAAGATTTACTATAAAGTTGCTGTATCAGTAAGGGTCTCGTCAGGAGTGAGCTACCACACCAGTTGCTAGAACAGAGAGAGTTTCATAAAAGGACTGTCAACTGGGTATAAAATTGATTAGGTAAATAAAAGGCTGTAAAGGACACAAAACTATCACAGAGGCAGCGACAGGAGCTAACTACTAACGCAGGAACAAAGGGACAAAGGGAAGGGGATGGAATTATCCAAAGTCGATGCCGAGAGGAGGACCCCTCATGACTGATTCTGAGTTCTGAGGAGGGAGCGTCACTCATTGGTGCTGGTGTCCCAGAGGGGGTGCAGTTAGGCTGGTTGTCAAGTGTGGGGGGACCTGCCAGCAGTTAAGCACTGCTACTAGAAAGAACCACTGCTCCCAGGCTGAGGAAGTGGGCATGTGTGATCACAGTAGGGACCAGAAGCAGGCAGAAGGAGAGAGCCTCGAATTCTTCCCTCAGCCTCTCAGCTTGAGAGCCCACTATGGATGCCTCGCAGAAGCAACTGGCAAGGCAGAACTGGGGGTCACGGAGTCCCAGCCCCAGCCTCACAAAGCATTGTGTGGAGCTGAGACACAGAAGTTTGGGAGCTGGGAAAGCCATACGATGAAAACCATGGTGTGGACATGGGAACAAACCCAGCAGTTCAAACAATGTTACGAGACCATCTAGACACAGACCTTCTTGTAATTAGGGAGTTTGGTATATGACATGATAAAATAGGAACCATTTGTACCAGGGCAATTTGCTATCCATATGGAAATGGATTCAAATTTGATGCCTAACTTTATGGAAAAATTCCAGATGTAGTCAAATTATAGATGTGAAAAGCACAACATAAATAAAACTTATAGAAGAAAGGAGAATCTTTTTATGAGATTCAGTGGGAAAAAAATTCCTCAAATAGAAAAGGGAAAACCTCAGCCGCAAAGGATAATACTGATAGACACCAGCACATTAAATTAAAACTTCCATATGACAAGATATATATTAAATAGTCTGAGGGAAGTTACTTTCCCATCATATCATTAGTAAGGGATTAGCATGTAGGGTATATTAAGAACTCTCAGAAATCATTAAGAAACAACCCAATAATGATAAAGTATGTGAAAAGGTAATTAGAAGGAAAAGAAAACCTGATATCCAATAAAATATAAAAATCTTCTCAATGCCACTATTGGATCTATTCAGAATGTAACAGAGAAATACCAGTTTGTACTTGTCAGGCCAACAAAATCAGTAAGTCTGGCAACATAAATGTTGGTGAGGATATGGAGAAGTGGAAAGTCACCTTTCTGGTAGGAGTATAAATTGGTAAAGCCACTTTGGACAGCAACTTGGCATTACCTAGTGAAGTCAGAGGCTCTCGTGCTCATTACCTACTGACTCCACTCCTGGGTGTTTGTGCTGGAAAATCTTTCCTGTATGTGCCCAAGGAGAACTATACAAAGATGCTTATTATAGTAGTTTGTCATTGCAAGAATGCAAAAACAACCAATGTTCTCTCAGTAGGGGAATGGTAAATAAATTACAGGATATGATATTACGGTTTAAATGAATGAACCAGATCCATACGTATCAATATAGATAAATTAAGAAAACTAAGTTTGAGGAGAGAGCAAGTTTGAGAAGGGTACTGCCCGTAAAATTTAAAACACACAAGCATTAAAAAAAAATATGTATATATGTACACACATACATCGATAATAAATACAGTTTATGCATATATAGAAAGATGGAATGAATGTAAACTTAGTCGTAGTTTTTTCATACCGACCCGCTCTTGAAGGTACTTCTGGGGGAGGATGAAAAAACAGAGAAGAATATGGGGTGTTAATGAGGACATCTCTAACATTTTATTTCTTTAAAAAAGAGTTTTAAAGCAATATGGTGAAATGTTAACATCTGTTTAACCTTGGAAAAGATCACATAGGTGTCTGACACATTCTTTTCTGTACATTTGCAATGTAACATAACTAGATTAAGGGCAAGACTGAATGAGATGATGCACGCAAAAGCACTGAGGTCACACTGCATCGTCAACATTTTGATTGTTAAACTGAGTGTCCAAAGTCATTTGCGAACAATCATGGCCTTTGGAAGCTGAGGGAGCTCTCCTCTGGGCTTTCTGAACACCATGTGCCCCCTCCATCCCTCCACGGGTTCACACTGCTCATTTAGGACCATGTTGTCATTTCACAGCTGCAGGAAGTAAAGCTCAGAGAAGAGTAGTAATCAGTCCACAGGGACCCAACCAAATAGTGTTTCTTCTGGAGTTGGGACCCTTTTAAAATTCGATTCTCCATCGGCTTTCTGGCCCAGGACACACCACACGAGATGGAGAAGTGCTGGCAGAATCGGCCACATGTGAGTTTGAACCTGACCTCGTGCTGTGGAGATCAAACTATCCTCCCTCTTGGAGTCTCGGTTTTCCAACAGAAATATTGGGAAGATAAAAGCTAGTTCATGGGTGTACTACAGAGCTTTGGGGGTTAGTGTGTCACATGACTCCTGGCTTAGAGAGAAACTCGGTCACTCCCGGTCCTCTCCTTCAAGCTCCTCTGCAGAGTGGGTTCCCCAGGGGGTGTCTACTCCTTTTTCTTCACCAGAGGAGTCCAGCTTTTCTCACTCACTCAGTGTCTTCCTGTTGAGAAAACCTCACTTGGGCTCTAGAACTGAAACTGACACCTGGAGCTCCAAACTGCATCAGTGAATCAGCCCAGACATTCTGCAGGAGCTGTTGGGTTAGAGAAACAGTCTTCCCATCAGGGTTGATGAGCTCTGGGTTGTTGGCTGCTTTGCCCTCCTGTGACTAGCTTCTGCTAGAGAGTGAAAATGGTACAAGAGAAAGAGATACAACAGACAGGTAGAGTTCCGATGACATTGCTAGAGTTCTTGGATCCAGCCATACCTGAAACTTGCACGAACCTTTCAATTATATGAGCTAGTCCCCCTTCTCCTTCCTCGCTTCCTTTTTCCCCGATTTTTGTTTGTTAGTTTTAGCCTGTTTGAGTGGGGTGTCTACAACTTTCAACAGAAAGAGTTAAAATCCTCGGTGTTACGAGGTTTTAGTCAAATCATTGACACTAAAATGGTGATGAGGCCACCCACAGTTCTACAACCTGGCTCATTTTATTCAAGATTAACATCCCCACCTGCCCAGCTGTTTCCTGTAGAGCAGTCATCCAACATCTTCAAATTCTAGCTCGAGGAAATGCTACCTGGACACCGAGGGTCAGTGCCTAATTCTCCGGCGGTGACATAAGTCTCTTTCATGCGAAGTGTTTAAGGAGACACAGAGCACATTCTTCCCTCTGATTCTTTAAGCATGAGGGACGTAGGTGGCGATGCAGCTGCATTAAGCCCCGATCCAGGCAAACACCTGCAGGGCCTTCCAGCTGCCTAGATGAGGCAGCCTGATGGATGGCGGGGCTCCTGGGGTTCTGCAAGACGTCTTGGCAGCTGGAACACACAGGCAGAGAAGAGCAACTCACCAGCCTGCACGGTTTCCCGATCCTTTTGGCCATAGGTGCAGATGCCAGGCTTCAGACCAGCTTCATTCCATCCCCTTGCGTGGCTCATCCAGGAAAGAGGCAGCTTTTCAATGGGGTGGGGGAGTGTAGAATCATTTTGCCGCCACTGCCAGGTGATCCTGTGTGCGAACGTGTACGTGCAGCCTTTTTATGGTAGACGGTGGTTAAGGCATGAGTTTTGGAGTCAGAAAAACCTGGGTCCCAATAAGGAGCCATGTGATCCCACCTCTCAGATCCCCTGTCCTTGTATCAATAAAATGTGGCCAAGGAGAATATCCACCTCCCAGGGATGTTGTGAGGGTCAAAGTCACGTGGTAAAGAATTTAGCACACGGCCTGGCCTGCCTCAAACACTAAATGGGTTCATCATCATTAGAAGTGACCAGAGTGCTCTCTGTCCGTCTGTCCCCAAGGGTTGCTAGTGGGACCCTTGATTTAGGGGTAGAGCTGGTGGGCCCGTCCTTGAAAGTGGCAGGAAGACAGGAGTGGAGGCTACAAGTCCCACTTGAAGCCAAGCTGATGGGTGGCGATCAGGGGTGTGGCCAGTTTCCAAGGATGAGGGATCCCAGAGACCTAGCCAGGAACAGAAGTGACCCCTCAGGCTCGACATTCACTCTCTCCATCTGTGACACAGCAGGCCCAGGGGCCCAATGGCCCGTCTTCTGCAGAAGGCCCCTCTGCCAGCCCCCTCCAGGGCCCTGTCCCTCTACCACCCACCTAGATGGAACCATTTGTCATTGTCACCAGCAGACAAATAGCCCTGGCAGTGGGAGGCATGAGAGCAGGAGTGCAGTGTCAGCATCCCCAGAAATCCAGTCTCTGCCTGGCCCAGGCTCATTTGGCTGGCAGGGGTGGGGGGGGGGTGGGAGCTGGGCTCTGGGGTTCATGGAATAAGAAGGGAGGTCCCAGTTATGTAGTGGGTATAAATCTCATCTCATGATCTCAGTGATATAAGAAATAGAGTCTAAACAATCATGGCAGTGAGCTTGACTCAGGAGGTAGAAACAGAACATCAGGCGAGTGGGTGTTCTCTCATCCCCTAGGGTCTTGTCTGAGTCTGGAGGTGCCGAGACCTCCGTGAGGGTCAGTAGGAAGTGCGGGCAGAGGAGGGAGCTCTGTTCTCAGTGTTGCCATCTGTGTGTGTTGGCTGCCTCCGTGCTATGTGTGGTCCCATCTGGTCTGGTCTTCCATCCATACAGGTCACTGCTATGTCTTTCTTCCTACCACTCCAGGAGTCCACACCCTTCCTTGTCACCTTCTCTCTGGGCACAGGGGGCTCAGGGTTTCTTTTACAAATTGCACAAAAGGTCGATTTTCTGCTCCTGCTCTGGCTTGGAGCAGGGAGCTCTGGGGTCCTCTCACATTCGGGGCCTTTCACCCTGTGGCGGAGAGCACAGGTCCTCTCTTCTTGGGAGTCCCCACAGGGGACGGGGGTTCTGCAATGCTCTGCACCATCACTCTGAACTTGGCGTTGGGGAGAGAGAACTTGTCTCCTTCTCATTCACTCCCCAAAGTCAAAGTCCCTTGCCCTCAAATTCTCCTCCTTCCCCCAAACCTGGCAAGTGCTTATTTAATCTGCGAGTGCGTCTTTTTACGTTTCTGAGATGCTTCCCTTAATATATATTCACCTACGGTCTTTCAACTCTTCTGGTCTTTGTGCTTTGAGTTGTTGGACCTGAGACATCCCACCTCTAGGGCCGAATATCGGCCACCCTAGATATTCTGTGAGTGGTGGAAACATCACGTCACGTCATGGGGCAACCAGCATTTCTAGGAATGAAAGAAAAGGTACAAGTTGATTAAGGTATCAAAGCATATTCCCCCAGAGCCTGAAATAGGTTTTGGCACGTACATAAGAAACTTTGCATTTAGGTCCAGGCAGACGGTTTTCTTTGGAGATCAGTTCCTGGACCACAGTTTGGATTTCTGGGGAATGAGGATGGGAAATTTTATCTTAAAATGATGTAATTATAGTGTTGCATCCTCATTTCCCCCAAGAGGTCTCAGGACCTCCCAGTGCGGGGGAGGCAGGAGGAGCACTGTTTCTGAAAGACAATTATGGCCAAAGGTCCGCCACCGTAGGAAGCAAGCCCCAAGGTCAGAGTGTGTCGCCAATTCTCTGGGTGATGTGGGTGCAGCATCACTGTCTCTGGGCTTTATTTTTATGGCGCCCAAGAGAAGGGGAGTTATAACTATCACCCCCTGGGGCTGTTGTGTGGGTGCACTGAGGGGACCTATGAGCACACCATTAATGTGCAAGCACAAGGGGGCATTAACAGAATCTGAGAGAGTGAATGTCAAAGTCAATAGGCAGGTGTTATGGCAAGAAAGTGAGGCATGTGCTGCTCCCAGGGATCTTCTTGGATAAAGCAAGGGTGCATATCATTACAAAGTCAGACTCTGGGTTTGACTGCCAAAGACCAAATGCATGACCTTGGGTGAGGGATTTAATCACTTTTAATATCTCACTTCTCCCACCTATAAAAGGGCCTTTGTCCTAGGGTTCAGTTTCTGGTGATGTTATGAAAATTAAATGACACAATGCACAGAAGTAGGAATGTATAGTAGGTGCTCAATAAACACAGATGATTATGGTCAAGCAGGCAATGCCTCTTGGTCTTCAAGGGTTCAGCCCCTGGGAGTGTGGTTTTCTATATGAAAATTTTCACCCTGTGGATAAAGGGCTACATACTTTCTGGCCATAGATCTTTGCCTGTTTTTGCTCTGCAGAGTCTGTTTTGCAGTTCCCTGAATATTAGCTTGTTTGTCTCTCCACTGTCCTTGAACCTGGCATGTATGGGCCACCTCCTCTCTGTGCCTCTGTGCCTCTCGTCCACCCTCCTGGTTGTGCCTGCATATCCCACTCTGGACCCGCGCTGCCCTCCCCACTTCTCTGGGGCTCTTCTACTTTCCTCAGGTGCAGGGGCTGTATCTCCCAGTTTCCTGCATGCCCACCTCTGAACGTTTCTCCCTGGAAAGGCCAAAGGTATCCACTTGGAATCTCCAGGCGTTGGGGGACAATTCTACCCACTGTGCTTGTGGCCACCCTCCGTGGTTTTTAAATCCCCGGCCTTTCTGGCCCTTTTCTGTTCAGTGCCTGTGGCAGAGACTGGAAGAAGATTCCCTGAACTCAGTTCTTCCTGGGAGCATTGCTGGATTACATTGTCCCTACCTCCCTGGTAGGGGAATGCACACTGCCAGACCCGGCTCCCTGGTGGGCTGCTTTTTCCAGCTAAGCTTCTCCAGCCTTCAGCCTGTTTGCTTGAGGGCAGGTTAGTCATATACTCCTCCAATTTCCAGCTCCCTGTACCAGCTGCCCGGTTAGGACAGTGCACTGTATTTCTGGTGATGTATCCGTTTCTCTCACCAGACACTGTGCTCAGAGGGGAAGAGTACTGGTATTCGTTTGGCAGGTCCTCTATACCTATGGATCCACTCCGTAAGTAAGGGGGAGGTGGAAGTCTGTCTGTCCAGATGCAGTTCAGCCAAAGTATTGGCCATAAGGCCAGTGGCGAGGTCACATGGCATGTTTCTCCTACCTCAGAAGGCAACGGATATGGTGTAGAAGAGGAGGAATGTTTGTTCTGGGTGCTCCCAGAGGTCAGAACCAGGACCAGTGGCTGGGTGTGGGATCTAACACTAGTTCAGTGAAACTTGACACTTTCCCCGGTTTACTGAAATACCTAAAAAAAAAAAAAAAAAAAAAAAAAATTCAGATGTATTTCAAACATCAGAAAGGTTCAGAAAAAAAATTGTATTATGAGCCTGCCATCAAGATGCAAAAGATGTGGACATTTTGTCATATTTGCCCAGGCTTCTCTGTTAAAGAAAGAAGTGTCACGGAGAGAGTTAATGGTGCCCCCCCAAACCCTCCTCAGTGGTCACCCCCGCCCGGTATCCATCCCATGCAAGGTTTTTTTTTTATCTTTTCTAAACATGAGGTACATTATATTAAAGTGAATATTCACATATATTAAATATATATAAACTAATATATGTGTGTATATAGTATCATATTGTATATATCAATACAGTGTTTTCGAGACTTCATTTAGTTGCACGTAGACCCTAATGAATTTATCAGAATTACTGAAAACTTCCACTACTGCACGGATAAACCAATTTGCTGTGTGTGTGTGTGTGTGTGTGTGTGTGTGCTTACTTAGAGATATTTGCTTTTGTTTTTCGCTATGATAACCAGCTCTGAAAAAGAACATCCTTGTCTGAGCTTCATGTGTACCCCAAAGAACACATGTTAGTCACAGAGCCGCCTGCTTCCAGAGGTAAAGGACTTCTAGCCCCTGGCATTGGTCATGGAGAGGATTAGCAGGGAATGCTATAAAGGGGTTTCCTTCCCCGTTTTTGTTTTTGTTTTTTTAAAAATTTAATTTATTTGACAGAGAGAGACAGTGAGAGAGAGAGAAGCAGGGGGAGTGGAAGGGGGAGAAGAAGGCTCCCCACTGAGCGGGGAGCCCAATGCAGGGCTTAATCCCAGGACCCTGGGGCCATGAGGGGAGCAGAAGACAGACGCTCAATGACTGAGCCACCCAGGTGTCCTTCCTTCACTGGTGTTTAAATTGAATCTGATGATATGCAAATTCCCTCCCAACCCTGAAACTCAAGGCTTTCGTGAGTTTGTTAAATACACATGCGATCGGGTTTTCTTTGAATTCTGGGGTCACAGGGAAAGTGCAACAGAAGCTAATCATGGCAGGCGGCAATGATTAGAGAAGTCTTCAGAGATGATTAATTACAGCTCAGCTATCGGTGGGTGTCCTCATGCAGGACCTAGAATGTGCTGGAATGGCCATTATGCTAAGCATCGCTCATTAAGTCATTCAACAAATGTTTATTGAGCACTTATTATGGGGGCCAGGCACTGTTTGAAGCGTCAGGTGTATGTGGTTGAGACAAGTCTCTCCTGAAGTTTATGACTGGAGATAGACGTGTGCTGTAATGTCAGGTGGTGTTCTGGGTTGAATTGCATCCCCCTAGAATTCATATGTTGGAGCCTTAACCCAGAATGTGAACGTCTTCAGAGAGAAGATCTTTAAAATGGTGAATTAAGTGAAAAGAGAGCTATTAGGCTGAGCCCTAATCCAATCTGGTGTCCTCAGGAGAAGAGGACATGTGGCCACCCAGAGAGAAACCGGGGGACACATGTGCACAGAGAACTGGGTGAGGACACAGCCAGAGGGCAGCCATCCCTGAGCCAAGGAAAGAAGCCTTAGGAGAAACCAAACCTGCCAACATCTTGACCTTAGACTTATGCCCTCCAGGACTGTGAGAAGACACATTTCTATTATTGAAAGCACCCAGTCTGTGGTCTTGTGTTCCAGCAGTCCAAACAAACTAAAATGAGAACTATGGAGAAAGATAAAGCAAGGAATGGGATGGAGAATAAGGGGCTTGTGGTTTTAATATGGTCCAGAAAACAACGCTGTCTGAAATACCATTAGATCTGTGATACTTACCTCTACTTGACAAATGAGACCATTTCAGGCTCAGAGAGGTAATTGACTTCTACAAAGCCACACAGCAGGGAAGCAAACAGAGATTCAAACTTTTGGGGCTTTTGATTCCAAATTACTCTCAGTTCTCACAATGCCGTTCTGTTCTTCTTTTTTATTTTAAGGGAAACTAGCATAAAGATGGTGCTTTACAGTTTGTAAATTATTTTCAGATGTACTCTCATGTTTGGTCCTCTAGCAAATTATGGAGGGAGATGAGCTCCCTCCTCCTCCACTTTATAATCTGTTTACTGTGGCTCAAAGAAGTTAAATCACTGGCCTCATCTCCAGCTGCCCAGTCAAAGAGCAGAGCAAGACCCTAATTCTACTCCGTTGATCTTTCCTTCTGTAGGCCTTCTGTAGGAGAAAATATTTCCTCTTCAGACAAAGCCTTGATCAGTTCTTGAAATCTACACAGAGATACAGCGTTGTCTGTGCTCTCCGGAGAGAAATTCCAGCCATACTCCACAGTGAGTTGCTGGACCATAGGAGTCAGTACATTAAGCTCCTTTCCCAGAGGAACCAGCCACCCCCTCCCTCCCCCCATCTACCACCACCACCCTCTCCCCGGCTGGGGACGAGACCCTGCACGGGCCATCAAGCCTCCTGCCACTGGATAAATCAACCTAACTGTGGAGAGTTAATTTGTCTGACTATAAAGTGCATTCAATAAGTGTAAAACAAAACTAATTGGTTCTCTTCCATACAAATTTAATCATACCATAAAATGTGATCAATGCAAATAAAAACCATTGAGTAGGTTAAGTGTCGAGGATCCATAAAGGGGGAAAAATGGTCCATGTGCATAATCGTAGGAATCGAAATCTGGACGCGTGGTCACCCGTGCATTTCATCTGGCATGCCAGAGTTGACAATAGCTGGGAGGTGCCGGAGGGATGTGGAAAATGGCTTCTTTTGTGCCAATTGTGTGGAGGAGATAATTTCCTCATTGATTTTGGGGTGCATGCGTTATCAGCTAATACATTCTGGATAATATTCATTGGATGCTTGCTTTGTGCCTGTGTAGCCTGCACATTGCCCGCAGGCGCGGCCCAGATTTTCTCTGGGTGGAGCCTGACTCTTCAGCTGTAGATAGAGTCTGGGTTTGTGGAAAGTAATTCCCAAAGGCTTAAGCGACGCAGAGGGAGGGAGGTATGAGGTCTCTTTCACGCACGATTTTTATGTGGGAGAAAAAGCTGGGTACAATCTGGTGACTTCTACAGCATCAAAGCCAACCCTTTGTTTTACGGTTACTTCCAATCAGAGGGGTACGTCATTTGCCTCTACCGGTTCTTGGTTCCTGTTTTACCCCCCTAGAATCACTGGGCCTCCCCTGGAAGCCGAGCCAAGGGGATCACATGATCTGGACTTGGCCAATCAGAGTGCCCTTTGGAATGGGCACATGGTCCATGCAGAGCCAATCAGAGTTCTTCCCTGGGGTTTATCCGCAAAGAACAGGAGAGCACGGCCTCCAGCTGCCGAACTGGGTCCGCTGGGAGGATATGAATTTGAGGCTGTCTGTGGCCATTTCCCCCACACTGCGGTGAGTTTTTTGGGTCTGTTTGTTTTTAGAATGAAACGAGAAGCAAGCGGAGCCAGACACAAGATTTGAGGCAGTGGGAGGAGAGACTTGGGGGGAGGCTGAAGTCCCGAGGCTCTGTTGGCAGGTCTTTGGCGACAGCAGCTTCTCGGTATCCTTCTTGGTTTCCTGTGACAACTAGTCACAGTTTAGATTGTGTTTCTGCTACTTAGGGAAAGAGTTGTGGCTTCTGTACAGCGGCCTCTACACTCCCGTAGAAAGATCACTGCCAAGACAGGGCGGGAAAGCTGCCGACACGGGGCTCACTCTGCTCCACAGAAACCTCTCCGGGAAGAAAGATTTAGTCACGTCCGGGGTAAAAACCAAGCTTCGTCACCAGCCTTCAGTCGCGGAGGGACTCTCGGCCTGTGTCGCTCTGGTGATGGTGTTTGAAAAGCTCTTTGAAGCTTGTTACCCGAACGTGCGTGTCTGTGGAATACTGAGGACTCTGTGGTTAGGCAGGATGCGTGAGAGCTATGCCGAGGTTGTGGGAGCGAACAAGGTGGCTCGGAGCAATACCGGTGACTCGTTCAAGTGACTTAGAGACCTGATGAAGAAGAGCCCGAGGCATTTCTGTAGTATTTCTCAAGCAAAGTGTCTTTGGTTTGAGCATCCCACCGGTGGCCGAGCCTGTGGGGGGGCCAGTGGGAGTCGAGACAAATGGTCTGTGGTATGGGTGTGTGTGAGATAGTTGGTCGCGCAAGCAGGCATTAGAGAAGAGTCCTAGCACCAGGAGCCCACCCAGCTGGGACTCCAGGGGAGTTCTGGTCCCCAGCTGGGAATCTGGCAGGATAGGGAAACATCCTTTCCCAGAGATCCTCGGAATAGTTATGGAGGTTGGCTAGGTTGGAGCAGAAGAATAAGGAGGAGGGGAGGACAGGTCTGAGTGGTTTGGAGGGTAGGGTCCAAAGTAGCATCTCAATCTATGACCACACAGGTGACAATGAGCCCATAACAGTTTTGAGACGCTGTGTTCTCATCTCTCAAATGGACACCAGAAAACCTACCTCAGTGAATGGCAACTAGTTGGTCACAGCCTCAGAAACACAGATATCAGAACCTTCTCCTGTGGGGAAGGTAGTAAGGGGTGAGATTTGCCATATATTAGCATCAACGTGGGGGCTAAGGTCTCAGAATTTCTCTCAACAAAACTCTTAAGCCTCAGGGCCTTTGCACTTGCTATTGCTGTTGCCTGAAATACCCTCTCCGCCCCCAACTTCCGTCTACCTTTCAGATTTCAGTTTAAGTACTATTTCCTTTGTGAAGCCTTCCCTTTCCCACACTTGCCCCAAACCACATTCAGCGTCTATGAACTCCCAAAGCTTTGATCTTTATCATGTACCTTTGTTTAATGATCTCCTCCCACAACCATCCCTGGTTAGACTGACGGCTTATTGGGCACTATAGAGAGCACAGAGTTGGCACTTCATGTTTGCTGGACAAATGAATGACTAAGCGGATGAGTGAAGAGTTTGGGAGACCTTCCTGAAGTCCATCAGGGATGGTGACTCTGGGTCAAGTTCAGGGGATGGCACCCTGAAATGATTTTAAGTCTTCCAGCCTCAAGAGTGGAATTGCAGCTGGGTGAGCTTATAAAGGAGGTGTGGTATCTGGAAACCTGACCCCTTCCACAGGCTGGGAAGTCAGGGCAGACAATAATCATGATCTCCCTGGACTCTGTTTCTTTGGAAAGAGTTGAGAAAATTCACATCTTGAGCATTTGGTGGTCCCCAAAGAGAGTCCATCTGGTACACCTCCTGGTTCCCCAACCTCTCGCTCATCACCAACTCTTTCTGGAAGAAAGAGTTGTCTGCCTGCAGTTCTCTCTTCCATTCCCTGGAATCCGTTCAGCCTGCGTTGCTGGGGCTCTTGCTCCTTCCCGGTGATTTATCACCACAACACCTCTTGCCGGTCTCCTCTTTCATTTGTCTGCTTTCAATAATTATTTAAGCTTTATTAGATATTTATCAAGTAAACTGTCAGCTTCTGAAGTTTGCTTATTGTAGCCAGAGGTTTAGAAGGACAATTTATATGCATCTCAGAGCTCACATGGCAAATCCTCTCTCCAGATTGAAATTATGATATGAACAGGATGTTTTATGAGATAATAGAAGGAAGGTTTCAAATTCTAGGGTTGGGTATGTTGGGGTTCCCTCCTCCCCCTGCGCTTTCCCAACAAAGAAATATGTAAGCAGTCAGATGGCCGGGGATGGGAAAGGAGGGTGTGGAAATGCGCTCCTGGGGGGAGTCGAGATGAACCAGATGAATGGTCTGGTTCAGATGGCCTTTAAATTCATGAGATTCGGTGCCAGCCAAGTTAAACACCACTGGGCTCTGTAGTTCCCTGAACTCTGCTGAGATGGGCAATTTATCTGGACCAGAGGGCCTGGCAAGGGTGCCAGCCGCCAGGAGAGAGCTCGGACGGCCGAAAGCCCAGTTACACAGAGTTGCAACAGCATAGGGGACAAAAAGCATCCCGAACCAGAGCACAGGCAGTGGGATGGGGTCAGTCTTTGAAGGGGGTGAAAGCCAGAGGGCCAGGCTAGCCTGAGAGGAGTTGCACAGTCCTTTTATTTCTGTGTCCGGTTTGATACAGCCTGAGGGGTAGATCTTTTTAAAACCATAGCCTTCATCCATAGAAACCGAGGCAGCCATGAGTCACTGACGAGGATGTCGGTGGTTCTTTTGCTTGTCTAACACCTCTGGCATCCCCGGTTTTGGCAGTGGCAGCCAGATGTCCTCTTGAGGGAAGTCACCCATCCTGTTCATGAAGTTGGGGAGGGATCAGTCATGCCTCCGGCTTCAGAAGTGGGCGTTGGACCCGGGGCTGGCCGGTGAGGGTGTTTCAGTCCCCTGAGCAACAGAAAGTTCTGTAGTCATGCTGCTGTTGGTGGTGCTGCTTTTCCTACAATTCCCCATTGCCGGGTTGTCTCGGAGAGGCTCAGTGCCCATCTGTCCCAGGTAGCAGATGCAAGCAACACATCGGTTGGCTAGATTAAATGAGCCTCAGGAATCCCAATGGAGGGAACGTAGATTGCCGGAGCAATGACTCTGAGCCTGGAGCTTGGTGTACGAATACACAGTAACCCACTCGGTCCCGCTGTGGCTCCGCACGGTTGATCTCTTGCCTGCATTTTACTCCTCGGGAGTGGCAGACTCCTGGTTCAAGACCACACAGGGGGCCAGGGGCAAACCTGGTTCTATCATCCATTCCACTGGACTCCACAGATCTCGTCTTTCCACCTAGGCATCCTGTCTCGGGATTCAGAATGGTAGTAGTGGGAGAAGCTCAGGAAGTTCATAGAAAGACAGCAAAGATCTGGCATAAAAGATTGTCCAAATTGTGGCCTTCGAAGGAAAAGACAGAGTGTCCCTAGAAGCTACAGAAGGCACAGCTATGAGATCCATATGTGGGTAGAAGGCCTGGCTTGATCAAGTCACTTGACCCCCTAGAGTCTTGATTTTGTTAAAGATCATTCATTCATTTAGGAATTCACTCATGGAACATTTACTGAATACCTACCATGTTCAGGGCCTTGGACTAAGCTTGTGAAGATGAATTAATTACTCTCTCTCTTCCCTTGAGAAACTTCACCCGTGGAGGGATGTATTCCTGTAATAATTCACTCTGGTACAGTGTTATAAGTCCTAGTACAATGTCACAAGCTATGATCAAGAGACACATCATAGGGACTGAGGAAGTAAAAACTAATCTGGTGCGCCTGGGTGGTTCAGTAGGTTAAGCATCTGCGTTTAGCTCATGTCATGATCCTAGGGTCCTGGGACCGAGCCCCACATTGTGCTCTCTGCTCAGTGGGGAGTCTGCTTCTCCCTCTCCCTCTCCCTCTGTTCTCTCTCTCTCTCAAATAAAATAAAAATCTTTAAAAAATGAAACCAATCTGAAAATGAGGACGGAATCTGAGTGGGGTTTTGAAGAATACATAGGATTTTGTCATATGCACAAGGTGAGGGAAGGACATACCTGGCCAAGGGAATGGTCTGAGGAAAGGTAGAGAGGAACCTGTCGTTGGAGAATAAGTAGCTGTCAGCTCTGGTTGGGACATGGGAGGTGGGTGTGTAGGAGAGGAGCTTGGAAAATTCAGGAGAGCCAAAGGATGAATACGTGTGAATATAGGGTTTGGATATTAGCCTGGGTGCGATGTGCAGCCTTTGAAGGAATTTAGTCGTGGGAGTGACTAAATCAAATTTGAAATTTGCAGAGTTGGCTCTTCCTGTGCTAGAGGGGGAAGGATCAGAGGATGACAGGCCTGAGGAGGGGAGGTCACAGAGGGAGCTGCTGAACTCAAGGGCAGTGAACGTAGACTTGAGTCAGGACAGTGTTTGAGAAGATGCAAAATCCAGGATCTGGGGTCTGAGGGCCCTTCATAGCAGTCTTGTTTTCTTGTATACCTCCAGGGGCAGGAAACTCACTACCCTTATAAGCCAGCCAAGCACTTTCTCAGCTATCCTGTAGCTCTGAGCTTCCCAGTGACCACTCTGAAAATAGTGGTCCCTCCCCTCTCCATTCTTAGCCATGGGCTCCTGGATGAAAGAAATAGAACATCTAACTGGAGGCTGTGAACATGGCGGGCAGTTCGGGTCACCCCAACTCAAGGAGGGAAAAAGAAGTCAAAGACCTTATTATGCCTTATGTGGGAAGAGGTGGAGGGAAGAAATGAAAAGCCAGATTACCTCTGGCTTGGGATCCTTTCTGGAATGCTGAATTCTACAGCCCTTGGAACAAAAGACACAACCAAGAAATGTCCAGGTTTCTAGACATCTAGACCAGAGGTCAGTAAACTTTTCCTTATAGAGATAGTAAATACTTTGGGTTTGCTGGCCACAACGTCTCTAATGCAGCGACTCAGCTTAGCTCTCATAGCATGAAAGCAGCCACAGACAACACATCAATGAATGAGTTGGCTGTTCTGATAGCAGTGAATTCATAAAAAAATGGGTGAGTCCATGGCTATTGCTTGCCTACCCCTGATCTACACCAATACACTCAGATGTGGAAACTGAGGCCTCGATTTGAGAAACAAAGTGAAACAAAATGAAATCCCTTATTATCTTATAGTTCCTTAACCATTCATGCTCAATACCTACCGGTTGAATTTTTATCTATACATGCCCAGTTCTTGGTGGTAATGAGCTTACTCTTAGACCTTGTATTCCTGGTCTTACAGGAATGAGCTTTGGATGGTTTGACTTTCAGTAGTAAGATGCTGTAACCTGAGTCCCTACAAAGAAAGAAAGAGGGGGTGCCTGGGTGGCTCAGTCAGTTCAGCGTCTGCTTTCAGCTCAGGTCATGGTCCCAGGGTCCTGAGATCGAGTCCCTGCTCAGCGGGGAGTCTGCTTCTCCCTCTCCCTCTGCCCTTCCTCCCCTTGTGGTCTTTCTCTCCCTCTCTTAAATAAATGAATAAAATCTTTAAAAAAGGAAGGGAAGGAGGGAGAAGAGGGCAGGAAGGAATCCCCAGAGACCTCATTTCTTCCACCGAGATCCTTAGTCTTCTGGGCCACGTGGCTTGTCTTGGTGGGTGGTTAGGGGATTCAGAGCCGGAGTGCATTTAGTCGGAATGCAGGGATAGGGAGGACGACAGTACTGAGCTCTAGCTGAGTGGTGATACCACAACAGGGTGAAGTCAGTTTGGTGTTGCTGTATCCGTTCCACACCACGGTGTCAGCAGTTGCAATGGGTCACTAAAATGAGATGACCCAGGGGCGCCTGGGTGGCTCAGTGGGTTAAGCCTCTGCCTTTGGCTCAGGTCATGATCCCAGGGTCCTGGGATCGAGCCCTGCATCAGGCTCTCTGCTCAGCAGGGAGCCTGCTTCCTCCTCTCTCTCTGCCTGCCTCTCTGCCTACTTGTGATCTCTCTCTCTCTGTCAAATAAATAAATAAATAAAAATATAAAAAAAAAAATGAGATGACCCATAGCCCGGAAGCAGAAACACCTGGTCTGATATAGCAGGCTTTGGATCCAGACAGACTCCTGGTTCTACTGCTTTCCAGCCATGTCAGCTTGAACAAGTGTCTTCGACCCTCTGAGCCTCCTTGGTCACCTTCACAATAATAGTGCTCCCCTCTTAGGAATGTCTTGGGAACTAAATGAAATTATGAGTGTAAAGCGCCTTGCCCTGTGCTGGGTTCTGGTGAGCGCTTTGTTGTTAGGGATTATTTTGTATTGCTATGAAAAGGACACACCCAGCAGGGATGGCTGCAGCACATTGACCACCTGGAGGTTGTGAGTTTGTTTTTTTATATCAGGTCCCTCTTCCTATTATGGGTATATATGAGGTCATGGTGGATGTATCAGTATGTAAGGCATTACATGTGAGAAAATGCTTAGCGTAATGCCTGACACACAGTGAGTTCTCAGTTCTTATTTATTTTTATATATTATATATATATATTATTTATCTGCTCAGAGAGAGAAAGCGCATGTATGCATGCATGGCGGGTCAGAGGGAGAGGTTGAGAGAGAGAGAATCTCAAGCAGACTTGGCCCTGAGCAAGGAGCCCAATGTGGGACACCATCTCATGACCCTGAAATCATGACCTGAGCTGAAATCAGGAGCCGGTTGCTTAACTGACTGAGCCACCCAGGTGCTCCTTTAAGTTCTCAGTTTTTAGGAATCTGGGGAATGAAAGGCCCCCAAGTCCATGTTTGTAAGTACGCTAGAGAGCAGCAAGACAGCACAGCCTGCCAAGGATTTTTCAAAGGCTCAGCAGACCCGGCCGAGGCTGAGGGCAGAGGTGCAGCGGTGGCCTCGCCTGGGGGATGCTAATTCCTGCCGACCGCCAGCCCCCTCCACCAAGTCTTCAGCGAGACCTGGGGGCTCCTTCGAGATCTCTCCTTCCTGTCGGAGGGCAGACTGCCGGGCTGGGGGTGGGCTGGGAGGGGGTGGTCTCCGGGTCTGGTAGGAGACCAAGAGCGGACTGGGGGAGAAATCAAGAATGTCTGGTCCAACAGAGACATATAAATCGCCTGGCTGCTGTGAAGCCTTTTAAATGTTTTGACAACCCTCGATCCATCAGAGCCTTTAATTGGGTTTTGACTGAGTTGTTCTATATGTAAATACCAGTTACTGGTGAGGCTGTTTATAGCCAAACTGTCTGTTTATGCAAATTGTGTCCCAGGATCACAGCGTTTTCATTGCAGGATAAAAACATTCCTTTTATTTAATGCCAAAATCGCTTCCTCCTTGGGCTGGGGCTTATTTTCCTCTTTGGCTTTTAAATACAGCACGGCAATTTGGCGAGCCCATGGGAGAGGCGGCTCCCATGCAGCTGCGACTTTGAGGCCTGTCCGGGAGGGGGACAGTGGACGTGGCTGTTGGGGCTCCACAGATCCACAGAGCATCCTCTCAGATGGCTCAGCCCAGATAGATAGGGCCCTCCATGACTCTCGTAAAGCTGTCCCTTAGAAGGATGTGGAATTGGCCTTGAAACCAACCCTCTGCTCCGACTGGCGTCTCCCAGGGCTCTCTGACTCTTCATCGGTCCCTGATGATTGTCAGAGCCTCTTACTACCTCTCAAACCATCTCCTTAAAGCCCGGAGTGGACCTCTGCCAGTTCAGATCTGTCCTTACCTCTCTCCCGTCTCTCTACCTTTTGCCTTTAAGGTGAAACCCACTGTCTCTTGCGCCGGCTGTCTGATGCTCCCTGACCCATCTTCAGTGTCTTGCCAGGTTACCCTTGAACCCTAAACTGCAGCTTTACTGAATCGTTTTAAGGCTTTTCTCCCTGCCCTCCACTCCCCCACCCTGGCAAATGGTACTGAGGAAAATAAATGTCACAGATTGATGATTGATGTCACGACACATCCATTCACCAAGTGTACAGAACTGAACGTTGGTGATGCGGCTGCTACCCACCCAGAGAAAGGCTCTGCCCTCATGGAGTAGATCTCCTAGTTGAGCTTGAATTCCTGGCCTCCAGTCTCAGCTGGGGAATGCCTCCTGCCAGTCCACAGTCCGCAGGGTTCAAGCCCTGCTCCTTTTCAAGCTCCCTGCCACCATTCCCCCTCCCTCTTAGCAAATGAGCCATCCATCTGTTTCAAGAAGATTCCAGAAATTACAGTCTGCAGGAAAAACTCCACCCATCCTCCTTTTCCTCCCTGCCTGAAACTCACACCTTCTTCCTACCTCTACCACCAAGACCAACCCCTCCAACCCTTCCAGGGATTCTGCTCTGGTGACGGTTCGTTTGTCCTTACTGTTAATCTCTGCCTCTTTACCCTTTGTCATCACCATTTCACCATGCTCAAGAATAACAGTTTTAGAACAACCCTTCCCCAGGGCTGCACATCAGTCCTGCTCAGGAGTCCTCAAACGTCACAGAACAATGGACATGGAATAATGTGGCGACGACTCCATGAATCAAGACGTTTTGAAACTTCCCCAGGTGATTCTGTATCCAGCCAGGGTTCAAAATCATTGCTATTGTCTTGTTGCTTCCCTTTCTGCCACAGAAAATCTGCTTAAAATTAGCCCAAGATACTGTCTCTGTTTTCCATCTTTTCTCTTCCAAAGACTCTTTGTAGCACAGACCTTAAAATCCAACATCTTTAAGATGTGTGTGGTTCTTACAGTAGGATAGTAAGATGTCTCACAGGAAAAGGCCAGTGGATAAAGACAGGGGATGAGTGCTCCTTTAATGTAAGCAAAGATGAGATTATCTACATGCGATGGATGACCAGAGTGGGAGGCAGCATTGCACTGAGGTGGAGGAATTCCCTGACTTTAAGTCCCAGGTCCTGACCTTGAATTTCCACAAAGGCACTCCACCGCTCAAACAAACCTTTTGCGGTTTTGGTTTGTTATTATTCCTTCCCAAGTCAAGTGGAGAGGCTGGTTATGTGCATGTCTGCCCACCAAGTGCCAGCAATGGATAATAACCCCAAAGCATTCTTGGGTTCCTCCCTCAAGGATTGCTGAATCTCAAGGCAGTTTCCCAGGTGTCACCCCTTCCGTCCATCTGAGCAGGTCCTGGCTCAATGTTCACTCAGTCCTCCTGAAGCCTGGCTTCTGCCTCTCCCTGCAGCATCCTTTTCTGCCATCCCTTACCTCACACCATACACTCCAGCCACGCTGAAGTCCCTGCAGGTGCGTGGATATGTCCTCTTTGGTCTCATTGCATTTGCCTGTACCGTTCCTCATGTCTGGAGCCTGGGTGTTTCCTACTTATCTTTCCAGATTGACTCAGGATATATCCAAATTAATGACATGAATTTAAATATGACAGATGATGCTGGGTTGCTGAGTTTTTCATTGGCAACGTGAATATGGTATTGACAGTTTTGGGGGAAGATCCTTCAAGTGTATTATGTCAGTTTTATGATGGAAAATCTTTTTAAATTCTAACCACTGCACAATTTTCTTAAATGTCCCATGGTAGTTAAGACTATGGACTTTGGAAGCCAAAATGTATGGACTGAAATCTTATTTCTACCGTTTACTAGCCATGAGCCCAGGCAAATTCTTAATATCTGCACATCCTAGCTTTGCTATTATGATTAAATAAGCTCATGGGAGTAAACCCGGTAGAGTGTTTGATGCTCTCATTGTCATCATGCATGAAAAGAGATGTCACATGGCACAAAATGTTTTATATCGAGTCAGTCTCCATACAGTTTGCATTAGCCAGGCCCAGTTAAGGAAACAGAACTTGGAGCCATATTGATCCTTATGAAGCATAAACTCGGGCATTAAAAATTTATGACAGTACCTCTAGATAAGATGATCTGTCTCAGGGGATCTTGTGTCTGCAGTTTTGCCTTGTCCTCACTAGACAGAACTACTGTTAGTTGAACTTGGGTAGATATGGAGCGTCAAGAAGTTGAGAAAGCTGGAGTTAATTGAATTTCTTCCAGAATAAGAGCCCACAGGCAGGTCTGCTCTTTATACATGATACCACTCTTTACTTAAGACTTACTTAAGTAAGTAAGTTGTTTATTAATGACTACTAATACATCTTTACCCATAACCAGACTGGGAAGTTCTCCCAAGGAAAGGATCATATCTCTTCCCCCACCCTGTTTCCCTACTATTTAGTAGAAAGCCTGGCAACTCTTTGGCCTTTCTAGATACCTGTGGAATGAATGATTGGATGAGTGAATAAATGAATGAGTGTGGGATGAGCTCATGACTAAAGCTTCAGCTTTTGCTCAGCGTGAACTAATTCCAAACCTCATACCTAGCGGTATAGCAGGAGTGTCCTCTCTGAAACGTCATTCCTGTTTTGACCTCTTCACCATGGGTGGAATTTACTGCTTTCAGATGGTCAAATAACTATCATTGTTTATTTTCATTTATTGTCATTGTCTTGTTTTTTGGAGTTTATGGACTGCACTAGAACGAGAAAACCATATGGTCAGGGATCTTGTTGACCACCGTGTTTATTTCAGGGCCTAACACATCGTTGAGATGAGATACATATTTGTTGAATGAGGAAATGGCCTTGCTTTGCTAGTGGACAGCCTGCAGAGGGCCTTGAATGCTGAGCCCACTAACAAAACAAAGTGCTGCGGGGAAAGGAATGTTTAGCATCAACAGCCTGACTGCGGCTGGGTCAGGGCAGCCTGAGATGTCGCCAGAGGAGGAGCCTGGCAAAAAGAAATCCTCTACAGATCCTTGTGTACCTGTTCCTTGTCTGAAAGTTTCAGAGGAGGAGACGGCTACTAAGCCCACTGAAAAAGTCTAGTGTGTGGGTTGGCACCCAGCTGGGTCTCGTGACATTTGCAGTGCTAAAGGCAGATGATAGCAATGACAGTAAGCAGTTAGTGAGTGCTTACTTAGGTCTGGCCATTATTCTAAGTGCCTAATTGTATTGATCACTACTTCTTTGAATTGACCTTCTGAGGTGCATGCCATTATTGACCCCATTTTACAGATGAGGAAACAGAGGTACATAAGCATGAAATAACTGACCAAAGGTCGCAGAGATGGAAAAGAGCAGATATGGGCTCCAGTCCCTGTGCTTTTAACCCCTTGGTTCACCAACAAATGCCACATCCTCCTGCCTCCTCCATCAGTGATCAGCACTCCCACCCCACCCGCCCTTCTAGTCCTGCTCACTTCCCCTGTTTCTCATCGTACTCCAGCCACCTCAGAGCCTCCTTTTTGTGTTTTGAACTCATAAAGTTAGTTCTTGCTTAAGGCTTTGGAAATCACTATTACCTCTGGCTTTAAAATGTGCTATTTTATGTGATCCGATGATATTTTCATCATTAAGAGATTTCAGTTAGGGGCCCCTGTGTGACACAGTTGGGTGAGCGTCTGACTCCTGGTCTCAGCTCAGGTCATATCTCAGGGTCCTGAGATCAGGCCTGACGTCAGGCTCCATGCTTAGCAGAGTCTGCTTGAGCGTCTCTCTACCTCCCACTCGTGCTGTCTCTCTCTCTCTCTAAAATAAATAAATGAGATCTTTTACAAAGAGAGGTTTTACATAGAAATCAGAATAACCCAGGTTAATTTATATATATATATATATATATAAGAAAATCACAAGATGTCACAACATAGACCTTGCATTCCCATACAACAAAAGTTCACTGATGCTGAGTCACAGTCAGCCCCTGTTTTAAGGCCACTTAGGATGAAACAAACACTTTCCACTTAACCACAGTCCCCACCCCTCCCTACTGCATCACACCCAGGCGCTTCTGCTAGTTTATGTGACTTGCCTGACTTCTTTTGGCATTTGATGTTGTGAGCATTACTTTGTGTCTGTCTCGTCCACTAGGGCCAGAGTGGCCTAAGGACATGGAAAAGATCCTTTCCCAAAGCTGCTGGTTTTACATAAGACTCCTGGAGTACATTTTTATGTCTCTTGGGGCTCAGCACAAATTACCTTAGGGTCTGATTCAGCAGGTCTGGGGGGAGGCCTGAGAGTCTCCATTTGTAATGACCTCCCAGCTGATGCCATTGCAGCTGGAGCTCAGGGGTTAAAAGAAATGTAGTATTTCTTCTTTTTTTTAACCCTTTTTTTTTTTTTTTAGATTTTATGTATTTATTTAACAGAGAGACAGATCACAAGTACGCAGAGAGGCAGGCAGAGGGGGAGGGGGAAGCAGGCTCCCCACCGAGCAGAGATTCCTGATGTGGGGCTCGATCCCAGGACCCTAAGACCATGACCTGAGCCGAAGGCAGAGGCTCAACCCACTGAGCCACGCAGGCGCCCCTAACCCATTTTTTAAAAAAAAGATTTTTTTAAAAATCCTTGCTGCTTATTTTCCCTTCTTTTATTGCAAAACATATTTTAACAAATAATTGTAATTGCAGACACTCAGAAGTTTAGAGCAGGATGCTGCTGGAAGTACCTTAGAGATTACCCTGATGCAACAGAGAAGGGCCCAGAAGCCCAGAAAGGGGCCGTGATGAGCTCGAGGCCACACAGGAAAGCAGTGGCAGAGTCAGGCTTGAGACCAGTTGCTTTGATTCTCTTCCCTACAAATCTCTGTGCGGCAGCCTACAAACTGCAGGATCAGAGAGCAAGCTGTGAGCCGCACATCTGTCCCTGGAGTGGGTACAAAGCCCCTAGGACACTTGCATTAATAGTGCACAACAGTTCCTGTGTGCCCACCCCCTAATTTGTCGGGAGGGGCACAATTATCTCTGCATTTGGGCTGGGGGCGAACCGTCCACGTAGGCTCATTAAGAAGTTATGTTTAAAAGCCGGACTAGAGCTTTAGGTCATTTATAATCTACTAAATATTTAAGTGTATATGTCTTAAGGCATCTGAAAATTACAGGGATATTTCATGGTCTCATTTGGGGGTATATATCTGGTTGGCTAGACACGGTCCTGGCTGTGGGAAGATCTGTTTTGCTTGGGAAAAACGGGGGCTAAGTAAAAAGCTGGAAAATCCAATAACTGAAACGCGGAGAGGCGGAAGGCGGTGCCACGTGGGAATGTACCTGATAGGTGAGCGCGTGCGGTCCTGTAGGAAAGCAAAGCCGAGGCCGTAGGTGGGGCTGAGGTCAGACCTAAGGAGGGCTGTCATGGAGACAGAAATCATGGGGGCACATAAAACAGGAGCAGCCAAGACAGGCTTTAGGGTCCATGGGGCACAGGATCTAAGGCGGTCCCGGTCAAGTATCAGGGAAAATGGACTGGCCCCGTGAGCGTTGGTCTTTTTCTTTGCTTTAAAAAAGAATCTTGATTTCCATAATACCCATATGGTTACAAGAAAACAATGAAATAATTCAGACCATAAAAGAGGTAATAAGGTGAAAATAATTCTCCCCCTCGCCCCAGTCTAACCTTCAGTCTCCAAGTCTGCCAGTCCCTGTTTCCAGAGGCAACAACCATGTCCAGTTTTTTTATGTACCTCTCGAGATACATTACACATACACATTTATTTTTACACTGATGGGAGGATATTATAAACTCTGTTCTACACCTTTTTTCCCCGTGTGTATCAATATATCATATATCTTGAATATCATTCCGTATCAGTACATAGCGATCTCCCTTATTATTTTAACAGTTGCATGGTATTCTGTTAAAATGTAGCACTGTAATTTATTTAACCTGTCCTTTATGGATGGATTGCCATGTTATTTCCAGTCTTTGGCTACCACAAACAGTTCTGCAAAGGATATCTTGGTACGACTGTCTCTACATCACGCATGAATATATCCGTAGGATGACTCTTAGAAGTGAAACGACTGGGTCAAGTATGTGTCTGGATTGCTCATTTTGATAGGTTTTGTTGAAATTGCCCTTCAGAGAGATTGCACCACATTTATACTCTCCCCAGGAACGTGCGCTGGTGCATTTTCTCACACCCTCGCAAACAATCTGTCGAGGTATAATTCACCAGCAGTAATCTGTGCAGACCTTAACTGTACAGTGCAATTGGTTTTGATGGACGCATAAACCCGTGGAACCTACACCCAAGTCAAGACCGAGAATCATTCCATCACTTCTGAAGGCTTTCTCATGCCCCTTCCTCTCTCTCTCGGCTCCTGCTCCAAGAAGCTTGGCTCTGATTATTATCACCATTGATTTTGTTCTTAAACTTCATTTAAATGAAATTTCACTCTGTGTACTCTCTTGTGTCTGACTTCTTTTGACGGATAGAGGGTCTGTGAGATTCATACATGCTATTATCGTGTTCATCCATTTTCATCGCTGAATAGTGTTCCATTGTGGGGCCCTACCAAGATTGGGTAATCCGTTCTCTTGATGCACATCTGGGTTGTTTTCCAGCTCAGGCTATTATAAATAAAGCTGTCAATAACATTCTTGAACAACTCCTTGTGTGGAAGTATGCTTTCGCTTCCCTTGGATACATGTCTGGGAGTAGAAAAATCATAGGGTAAATGCATATTTGCTATATATAGTGTATAAGACACTACAGGACTGTTTCTTCAAGTGGCTGTACTGTTCACACTCCCAACAGTAGTACATGAGAGTTCTGTAGTGTCTCTACCTCCTCCCTGATACGTGGTGCTGTCAGTCTTTTACATTCTGATCATTCTGTTGGGTGAAGCTTCATCTCACTGTTTTAATGAGTGTTTCATGTGTTTCAGTGAGTTTCCAGTGGAGCACCTTTTCATGTGCCTGTCAGCCATTCGTGTATCTTTGTTTTTTTTGTTTTCTTAAAGATTTTATTTATTTATTTGACAGAGATCACAAGTAGGCAGAGAGGCAGGCAGAGAGAGAGAGAGAGGAGGAAGCAGGCTCCCCGCTGAGCAGAGAGCCCGGTGCGGGGCTTGATCCCAGGACCCTGGGAACACAACCCGAGCCGAAGGCAGAGGCTTAACCCACTGAGCCACCCAGGCGCCCCCATTCGTGTATCTTTGTAAAATATCTCTTCAAGTCTTGACAATTTTTATTGGGTTGTTTGTCTTTTATTATTGATTTGTAGAAGTTCTTTGCATATTGTAGATACTGTTCTTTTGTCAGATATACAGTTTCGTCCAGCCTGTGGCTTACCAATTTTTTTTTTTAGTGATATAACTTGACGTGCAAAATTTTAAAATGTTGGTGAGTTCCAATTTATTTTCTTTTATGGTTAGCACTTCTTCTTTCCTAAAATATCATTGCCAGAGTTGTAAAGTTATCCTATGTTCTTTTTTTTTTTTTAAGATTTTGTTTATTTATTTGAGAGAGAATGAGTGAGAGAGAGCATGAGAGAGGAGAAGGTCAAAGGGAGAAGCAGACTCCCCAAGGAGCAGGGAGCCCGATGCGGGACTCGATCCTGGAAGTCTGGGATCATGACCTGAGCTGAAGGCAGTCGCTCAACCAACTGAGTCACCCAGGCGCCCTCCTATGTTCTTAATAGTCTTAGCTTTTAAGTTTAGTCTGTGATCTATCTTGAATTAGGTTTTTGTATATGGTGTGAGACAGAGATCAAGGTTCATTTTTACCTCCATGTTTATTCAGTTGTTCCAATGCTATTTGTTAAAAAAAAAAAAAAAAAAAAAGTTTTTTTTCTGCCATTGAATTGCTTACCTACTTTAGTGAAAAAAAAAGTCTAGTAAATGTGGGGCTTTTTCTGGCTTTTCTCATCTGCTCAGTGATCCTTATGCCAATGTCATACTCTCTTGATTGCCATAGTTTTTTTTTTTTTTTTTTAAGAATTTATTTGTTTATTTGACAGAGAGAGATCACAAGTAGGCAGAGAGGCAGGCAGAGAGAGAGAGGAGGAAGCAGGCTCCCTGCCGAGCAGAGAGCCTGATGCAGGACTTGATCCCAGGACCCTGAGATCATGACCTGAGCCGAAGGCAGAGGCTTAACCCACTGAGCCACCCAGGTGCCCAATTGCCGTAATTTTATTACGAGTCTAGAAATCGAGTTGTAGGAGTCCTTCAAATTTGTTCTGTTTCAAGATTGTTTTGCCTATATTCAGTCCACCTTTTCCTGGCTGAGGGCCCTTGAATGAGTTCTCTAATTTCTTTAGTCCTCCCTCCCTCCTCCCCCTTCCCTCCTTCCTTCCTTTTTTCAAGATTTTATTTATTTATTTATTTTAGAGAGAGAGCTGGAGCTGGGGAGAAGCAGAAGGAGAGGGAGAGAACCTGAAGCAGACTCTGTGCTGAGCAGGGAGCCCGATGCAGGCTTCGATCTCACAACGCTGAGATCATGACCTGAGCCAAAGCCAAGAGTCAGATGCTTAACCGACAGAGCCACCCAGGTGCCCCTCCTTTTGAAATTTTATCTCCATTCCAGATTTGAGGAAACTAAAGTACAGAGAGCCTCAAGTGACCCAGGCAAGATCCATAAGGGTCTTTATCTAACCTTGCTCTTGATTGGGAGTCCAGCCAGTCTTTCTTGCATCGTACCTCGTGCTCTGCACCTTGCCCTACATGTCTCGTCCTCAAGCTACCCTGCTTCTCCCTGCTTACATCCCGCCTCTGCTCTGATGTCACCTAACATTTTTGAGCTTCTGTTTCACCTCTGTCAAAAACAAAAAGGCACAATTAAAATATTATCGATCATGGTGTGGAAATAAATGAAGACCCCCCAAAGGCGAGCAGAAACTGCTGATTCAGAGCTTGCTGTAACGAGGGAGTTGGGCACCGTCCAGCACTCCAGAGATGCAAATACTGCCCAGGGGCCGAGAAAGCGTCATCGTGGGAGAAGCTTCAGTAGGCCCCATGTGGAGGTTGTTGGTGCGGGGAAAATGGTGGTGAGAAAACTACGGGTATCTTAATGTTCTTGCCTTGGGAGGAATGTTTGGTTTTCTCTGGTTGGTCCTGAGTTGGATGCTATGGCAAAAAAAAAAAAAAAAAAAAAAAAGGAAATGGCAGTTGTTAACCAAACCCTGACTGTTCTAGGCTCGAGTGTTCCAGAGGTTGCCAGTAGAGTTCTACTGTCCTATGTGGTCTGACCATTGTCTGTGTTTCTGTAAGTGTCTCAATGACACTTACGCATCCTTTAAGGTGAATTTTAGCAACACGGTGTCCAGCACATAATAGGTGCTCAGCAAATGTGGTTGAATCGGAGTCTAATTTGCTAAGTTGGGAAGGATTTACATGCTGCCTGAACAAAGGGACCATCACCTTCAAATGCGGTTGCACTCACTGGAGGGGTGTGGACGGCACTCCCTGCTGGGGAGGACACACCACACCCTACTTCCGTGTTTCCTCCGGTAGGACTGGGCCCCGGCAGAGCTTTCTCTGCTGCCGTAGTTCTCCATCCCAGCCACATGTTATAATCACCTGGAGACTCATACTGATGCCCGATGCTGAGCCTTTTGCTCTAGAGTAGGGCTTGGCCATGGTTTTCAAGTTTTTGAGATTTTTAATGCGCAGCTGTAACTGAGAACTACTGGCCCAAAACATTAATTCTGTATTTTCCTTCCAACACGCATCTGTTACACATTATTGTGTGCCCAAGCCAATGCCAGGCTCGGAATTAAGATCACCTGTTCATTGATTCGTTCAGCTCTCAGAACACAGTGCCTGCAGGGTGCTCAGAGCTCTGCTGGGAGCAGTATGAGTGGCGAACTCCCCCTTTTGTTCCGTGTGCTGGCTGAGAGTGTCTAGGCTTTGGGGTCAAGCAGTCATGGGCTTCAGTATAAATCGACCTTTTCCCTTTCCTGCGATATTGCATGAGTCCTTCTGACTTACCACCTGCATGGACCTAGATAAGGCTCAGACCTCCTGGAGGATCAGTTTTCTTGCCTATAAAATGGAGCCATAGTAGTTGGGGTTTTGTCAGGAAAACAGAAATCACACTAGGTATTTCAGATAGAGAGGATTTAATGCAGGGACTTGGTTACTCAGGTGTTAGGGACCTGAAAGCACAAAAAGGGGAGGCCACAGTATCCTCAATATTAGAAATGCAGGAAGTAGCAACAGTTCCCTAGCTCTGGGGACTGAAAGGGAAGAGGGAACATAACCAAATGTAAGAGGTCATAAGAGGATCCTTGTAGGTGGGCCCTTGGACCTTGAAGAGAAGTCCTGCCAGGTGGCTGGTGTTTACTTCTCTGGGGACACTGAGTGGCCAGTGTTGGGACTGGCTAGATTGTCAGCTGTCTTCTGCTGTTGGGGGGATATTACAGAAGCTAGACAAAAGCGAGCCCCTTCTCTCTTTCTTCCGGTCCTCCAGCAGGGCCTCCTCCCAGAAAACCCAACAGAAATCCAGGCATCAGGGAATTCTGGAAAATGTGGGGTGCAGACCTCCAGCCCCCTAATCACAGAGTGGAGCAGAGGCTGGCAAAGCAGGGGTCACTGGCCAGATCTGGCCTCCTGCTTCCTTGTGTGTGGCCCACAATTAAAGAATGGTTTGTTTTGTTTTGTTTTGTTTTGTTTTTACATTTTTAAGTAGTTGAAAAAATGAAAAGAAGAAGAAGATTTCATGACATGTGAAAAGTGTCTGAAATTTAAATTGTAGCGCTCATAAATTCCAGACACGTGCACTGGTTTTCATGTTGTCCATGGTTGCTTCCGTCCTATAGCAGCAGAGGTCAGAAGCCGTGACAGGGACTCTAAGGGCCACCAAACCTAAAATATGTACTATCCTGGTCCTTTCTAGAAAATGCGTGCCACCCGTTGCAGTATGGCCTAGAGAGTGTTGGAGGGCTGATCCCTTGCAGAGCAAAAATAAGGAATGAAGGAACCCTGTGTATAGAAAGTCCTCCGTACAGTGTTTGGAATATCACAACTTTATTAAACCATTACTATCCTGCACTGTGTGTCAGACACTAGGCGAGATTTGGGGGCTCCAGAGATGAATAAGGTCTAGTTATGACTTCCCAGAGCTCTAGCTTGGCAGCAATGACAGGTAAGAAAGAGAGACAAAGCCTATGACAAGTGCATTATTAATGTGCTAGTCTTGGCCGTTGCTGTGGGAGGCTGCAGGAGGGGGGCCACAGAAGAAAAGGCCACGGGCACTCCCTATCCTGGAACTGAGGTTCCCTCCCATTCTTCCCTCCAAAGTACTGCTGGCGTAATTATTTGCCTGGGATTCTGCCTTTCCCCTGAGTTGGGGAGGCCCTTGCCTCATCTCCAGGTTCTAGACGAATGCGGAGATGATAGTAGGCATGGACACGTGTTTATTGGATGACTGAATGGACAAAATGCGATTAAGTAATGTGACATTCAGAAGATACCGTCTCATCAAGTCCAGTTTCTTCAAATGGGAAAATTATTTCAAAGAGCTTAAACAACTTACTGTCTGGATGGTTGGATTAGAAAACACCCCACCCTTCTTAGGGCGGAGATAACCTCATGCCAAGGCACATGGCTTGGTGGGCAGAGCTCAGGCCAGAATTTCAGCCCCTCCTCGCTTCCCTTCCACTAGGAGCCTTGTGCAGTCCACAACATGTGCAGCCTTATAGGGTGGCCCCAACCTGCCTGCCTATCTGCACCCATAAGCTTCTATTCTCAACTTCTCTGCCTTTCCCAAAACATCCTCTGGGGTATAGCTGGATGGAGGAGATGATGTATTTACAGCGTGGTGTTTGAAAAAGATGCATTGGTGAAAGAGATTCTAAATCTTTCTGCAATTGGGCCACACTAATCACTTCCTGTTCCTGGGGCTGGCGGCTGGCATTGCTCTAAGTAGCCGGCTGTCGCGGCCTTGCATACATATTCCTGTTGTCAGCATTAATAAGGTACAATTGCCTGGGGCCTTGTTACCCACCAATTAAACTTTGGATTTTATTGTGCAACCTCAAGGATGCTTTATGGTATCAGAAGCGTTTGGCAGTTAAATACGGCTAATATTCATCGCTCCCACATGGGCACTTCACATCCTGCTCCATTCACAGTGTGATTAAGGAATTAATTGATTTGGATGAGATTGGCACATGCTCTTGACAATAAACTGACGACTTCTTTATTAAGCCGTGGATACGGTGGGCTTGCCGCAGCACTCAGGGCTCACCATCAGGCATTTGGGAACGGGCCCAGAGGACGGTGACACTTGACTTTGGCCAGAGAAGTCTGCAGATTCTCAAAGAGGCATCAGAGCACACCACTCTTGCCTTCCAGTATGCTCCCTCCTTCCTTTCCTTCCTCTGTCCTCTCCCTTCCTTCCCTCCTCCTTTCTAATTGATTTCCTCCCCCTTTCCAGCTCTCTTCCTAACATGCATCTTCTCTCCCTCCTCTCTACACTTCCATCCATCCTTCTTCCCTCCCTTGTCTTTTATCCCCGAAATTTTCGTAAAACATTTATTTGCATTCCCTGCCCTAACTTGCCAGCAGTCCCTTACATCACACTGGTCCACTCTGCGTTCCTGGTTGGGAACATTTTGGTTCACAGCACAGAGCCTGTAATGAGGTCAGGAAATCATGGATACAGGCCTTTGGGTAGGATAGAAATTATAGATTCCAGGGGCCTGCAGTTTCTGGCAAAATTATTAGATACCACTTATCTATTGCAAGTTTCGTGGTGCTAGGCGCTGTGCTAAGGGTTCTGTGCACTTTATACATCACGGGATCCAGTGGGGGAACAGAGGCTCGAAGAGGTGGCATGCCTTGCCCCAGTGGACTCAAGGAGGTGACAGAGTGGCAATTCGAACTCAGGCAGGCTTTTTCTTTTTTTTTTTTTTTTTTAAAGATTTTATTTATTTTATTTGAGAGAGAACATGCGTGTGCGCAGATGAGGAGGGGGAGGGGCAGAGGGAGAGAGAGTGAGAATCCCAAGCAGACTCTGCGCTGAGTACAGAGCCCAACACGGGACTCCATCCCATGACCCTGAGATCATGACCTGAGCTGAAATCAAGAGTCAGACGCTCAACTGACTGAGCCACCCAGGCACCCCCAAAAGGCAGACTTTCTTAAATCCTTCAAAATCCTTCTTAAATCCCGTGTTCTGTCGGCTGTGTGGACGTTCATGTAACTTGTGCGTGCTCAGCCCCCACGTGCAGCTCTGTGGCGCTGTGATTAGTCTCTCGGTGAGCCCATGCCCTTGAAATGTGAACTTCTGTGCTTCTCAATAGTTTCTCCCCTTAGGTGGGACAGGATGGGTGGAGGGGACTGGGGTCGGCTCCTTCCTTTCTCCAGGTGGGTTAGGGTCAGACTGAGCGCCGGCGGCAGAGCGCCTCTTGAAGGCAGGCCTTGTTAGGAAGTGCAGAATGTTGTGGTGACGTCAGAAGGCTTTCTTTCCCCCTCCCCCCACCGGAAGTACGAGGGGATTTTTACCCCCGCATCTTCTTTGCGAGAACTAGGTTGGGCTCCCAGAGGTAAAACTCCCTCCTGCCCTGATGACGGGGCCCCCCAGTCTTCGTCTCCGCTGGTCCCCGCTGAGCCTCCAGCTGCTTGTCAGCCACAGTTCCGATTCCCCTGCCCCGCGCTATTCCAGCAGGTTCACCGAGTTTGCTGCCTATGGTTTTTCTTTGGTGAGGCCTGATCCCCACTGTCTGTCTCTCCAGTTTTAGGGGTGCCTGCTCAACTTCTTGTGACTTTCTCTGTAGGATTTAGATCCCACAGAAGAGCTGTGGGTTTTTCAGTTTGCTCATCTTTTCACTTGTGGTTGGGATTGAGGGACAATCTCTAAGCTCCTCCGGTACCCAACCAGAAATTGAAGTCCATATTGCTTTTAAAAAAGGAAAAAAAATAGCATTAGTGGCCAGTATTTACAAATTAAATGATTCCACTTTAAAGAAAAAGTCCTCTAGATTTCCGGCTTCTCTGGCACACACGGACAACACGGACCTTCATTTCTGCTTAGGCTCACTTGCCTCGCAGGTGCTTATCTTGGTGGAACTTTAGTTCTGCGGTTCTCCGGGATGTAGTTTCAGCACGCTTCATCCCGTTACTTTTCTTACTGCAGCCCTAGAGTCACTAGAGTTTGTGATCGTGACTTTGGATTTGAGTGTTCTCCCAGCCCTCCCACCCCGCCGACCCCGCCTGGGTGTATTGTTCTGTATTTGGCGTCAGATGGACTCTTGGCTCCAGACCGCGTTCTGATGGATGTAGCACACCATCCCTCTAGCCCATGCCTGGTCTCTTTGGTCTCACTTGCTAAGCTAAAAACATCAGACCGTGCTTCTCCAGCTCATCTCTCCCTGGTGACTGGGCATATCAGAAGGTTCTCACATCAGGGCATCTGTATGCTTCTGGCCCTTTACCTATTCCCGTCTCTCTCCTGCAGTGATGGCTGGAGTGTACCAATGACATGTTGAGTGTCCCTGTGACTGCCGTGACCTGTGGGCTTCCTACCCCTGCGAACCTCTAACCTGCACAGCTCCAACCACTTAGCCTCCAGCAGCAGCCTCTGCCCCTCGGTGACTTGAAGCTTGAAGCAGGCCACACTCAGAGAATTATTAGGAGCTCTTGGCAAAAAGCTCTGGGCCCCGGGGGGCGGGGGGGATAATCTCAACAGGACAGCATCATAGCACAGAGACTGCCTGTCACTCTGGAGTCAGTGCCTTCCCTTGCATGTACTTTTTGGGAGCAGTCAGAGCACCTCGCTGAAAGCTGATAAAAACAAAAGCAAATGAAAACAAGGAGTGATAAATTGAGTGAGTGGGTCATTTTCTCCAGATGGAGGAGAGGAACGTGAGACCCCCCAGTGCACTCAGACAGAAAGAGTTCGAAGGGGCTGGGAAGCCCCTCCCCTCCTTTCCCATCACTTAAGGCAGAAACCATAGCTGCTGGCCAGATGATGGTGGCTAAACAGGGCAGTCCTGTGAGAGGGCTGGGGAGAGGTTTAATCATTGCTGGCTAGTGCCATGTTTTGAGTAAGAAGGACAGTCACTGATCACCACTTCTTCCAATCCATGTCATTCCTTTCTCAGGAATCTTCCTGCACGAGTGGCAACCCTACCCAGCTCTAGTGCAAACTGGGAAGAAAATGGTAAGGGCCTATGTTACCGGAGTTCAGGTTGTCCCAGCTTCAGGTATGGCTTGATTCAGGTGCTCACATGAGAGTCACAAGATCTTTCCTCCTTGCTGTTTCTGGGGTGGATCCATTTTCAGAGTCCATCTCGGCATGATGGCAACATGGCTTAATCCTCACACCCTTCCCCGTTCAAGTCCAGTGTGAAAAAGCGTGTCTGCAATACTAGGTTGATACATGGAGTGTTAATCACAGAATGGCAATATTTCAAAATAACAGAGGGGCTGTTTGTACTTCATCTTTTACTGCATTTTTATGAGGAGCAATATATTTTCTGACTTTCCTCCCCGATGCTGTAACAGAGAGAGAGAGAGAGAGAGAGAATCTCCTCCTGTCACCTCACCCAGATTCCACTTTGATTAGCCTGGCCCTGGGCACGGGCCAGCCTCTGAACTGCTGCTGTAGTTGGGGGGTCTGGTTGGGCTAAATGATCAGCCCTGGAGTCGGACGTGAGTCCCACCTGGAGGGGAGTGTGGGGGGAGGGGAGAATATACCCTGATGCTCCCCGAGTGTTTACTGTACTCCTCAGTTCTTGTGGTTTTCTGCTCCCCCAACCTCTGCCCCCGCAAAACCCCTCTTTCCCTCCTTAAGGACGTCAGTGGTTTGTCTTGGTTGGTTGGGTGGCTGTAGCAGAATACCACAGACTGGGGGCTTATAAACAACGGAAACTTACTTCTCACAGTTCCGGAAGTGAGGAAGCCCTAGATCCATGTGCCGTCAGGTTTGGTGTCTGGTGAGGACCTTCTTCCTGATTCATACGTGGCTCTTTTCTCCCTCTGTCTTCACATAGCAGAAGGGGCAAGGGAGCCTTCTGGAGTCTCTTTCATGAGGGCACTAATCTCATTTGCGAGGGCTCCACCTTTCTGACCTAATTGCCTCCCAAACGCCTCACCTCCTGGCATCCATTACTTTGGGGGTTAGGATTTCAATGTACACACTTGCGGGAAACGCAAACTTTGCATCTACGTCAGCGGCCCCTCGCTTGTGAAAATCAGTGGGTGATTATCATGCGCTGTTGTAATGAAGTTGCTTGCAGCACGGGACTCCGATTCTATTTTGATATCCTCTCCACGTTCCAAGATATTTGTCTCTTTTTCTTTCACTCGCCCTCTTTTGACCCCCCCATTACAGATCTGTTGTTGTTGCCCCAGGATTAAGTCCCAGCTCTGGTAGCGGGAAGACGCTCCGCTGTGAGTGGCCGTGGCCTACATCACAAGGATGCTCATTGTTGCCCCGGAGCGCTCTCCAGAGGCCTGAGAGTTGCCCGGTGATGTCATTAAAAACCCAGGCTCTTTGTACGTTTTCCCCTCAACATCTGTAGCTCTTTAGCTCACAGGTTGCTGTAGCAATGGGTGTCCTCGTGTGCTTAAGGCAGGGACAGTGATAAGTAACAACACCAGCATCTCTTTCCGTGTATCTGCCATTTTACCAGGAGAGCGGAAACCTCTCGAGAGCCCTCCTGGGGAACGTTTCCTTCCATCTCATGAGCCGGAACTGGGTCACGTGACCACCCTGAGCTGCAAGGGAGGTGGGGACCGGCCAGCAGGGCTGTGATGTCTGCCGCCCTCCCCCCACTCACCCTGCACAACCTTCCCCACCCCGCAAAGCTTTGTTTGCTCCCAGAGTTTCATCTCAGACCTTCCCTTTGAGACATAGAGTGATGGGGCCAATAGAGGCCAGAACTTTCTATTCAGATGTGTCTTGGTTGCTATACACATCTGTGTGCTCCAAACGGAGCCCAGCATCCCCCTCACGTGGGCTCTCCACCTCAGAGTAGGACACACATGAACCACTGGCACAAACTAGGACCTAGATTTGAGCTCCGAGTCCTCCTTCCTCAGCCTGCCCTTGCTGGGGGGGATGGGATCGTCTTTGCAGTTGTTCACACACTCCTGGTGTTAAACTGTCTATCTGTACTCTTTGCTCTTCTTCCTACAGATCTGGGGCTCCCTTGGCTTTCCGAGTCAAGGCAGAGCACCTCCCTCTACCCCGTGAGTCTGGGACTGAGCCCAGAGGGGGATGAGAGCGCCAGAGTGCCTGTTCTGGGCCAAGGTCTTCAGGGGTTCTGGGGATCTGCCACAAGAAGGGTGAACCCCTTCAACTGGGGCCCCAAACAAACACACATGGGGTTGCCTGAGCCAGCCTAGAGGTTGGAGTCGGTGTAGACAACCTGCGCCCACCTCCACCCCCCCCCCCGCCCCCGGATCAGCTGGGCTGCCGTCATCCTGCTGACCCCTGAGCATGAGGGTGAGCTCGTTTTGCCGTAAGCTATTGAGTGTCAGGTGGTTTGTTATAGGGCATTGTTATAGGGCACAGGACTAGTAGTTCACTACCACACACCTGACAATCCAACCCTCAAAACCTCTTATATTCATGCTCCGTCTGCTTCCCCTCTCCCACGGGTCTATGCTGTCTAACCATGGAGATCTAACCACGATACCATCTTACCCACCCTGTCGGGATGATCTCCCCGTCCATCAGGAGAGACGGACACACTGGGAGCAGCTACTCAGTCAGTGTGCGCGTGTTTCAGAAAGGAATCCCATTGGGTGCCGTGTGGCTTGGGCACGCAGCAGGAGGCGCGCACTAGCTTTTGGGTGGGAGTTCCCGAGGGCCTTTCTGGGAGAGCAGCATTGAAGCAGGGGTACGGAAGATAGATAGGTTCAGCCTGATGAGGTGGGGAGGCAGGAGTGCGTGAGGAATAAGGAGGAGTTGGCGTGAGGATCCTGAGGGCAGGGAGTGAGGGATAGAGTGAGAGATGAGAATATGAGGCGACAGGAAGGTTCTAGGCACAGTGACCTGAGGGGGACAGGGTGATAAAACGCAGAGTGGGTCCTTCCTTGGGGTTCCTCTGTGGTTTTAGCTCTGTAATCACACTTACCTCTCTGCATCGCTGCTATGCCTGGAAACGTGGGCCTTGTTTCTAGACTGTGAGCAGCTCCAAGAGACGGATGGGGGCGGCCAGTGACATCTGCAACCCCCGGGCTCAGGCACCTTGGAAGGAAGGAACAGAAGCAAAGAATTAACATTCCACAGGCACAGTCTTTGCTCCAGGCTCTGGGTTGGCCGTTGTATCTGGCAAGAGGGCAGAACTTTGGAGAGGATGGTTGGCAGGGGAGTGGGGATGGGCGGTGGATGAGGACAGAAGGGGGCCCATCACTTACTTTTCTCTGTACCCCAAGGATGGGATCCAGCCTACAAACCAATGCATACAGATGAGATCTGGGCAAGAGCTACTCATGGAGAATGAGGGACGTCAGAGGCTTCACTGCGTTTTCAGAAATTCCCTGGAAGCGCATTTCTTCCTCTGGCACCCTAAGGAACACACTCCGTTCTCTTGGGAACAGAGATGGTTAAGAGTAATTGTGCCTGGGGGCAGGGGTCACATGAGGGGGGTTCCTGTAGAGATCTCTCCTATCTCTTTCTAGGTATCTTCAGAGCCCCTGGAAATAATCTGTCTACAAGTGCCCAGTCATTGGTTTGGAGATCTTGCCAAGCCCAAGGGAAATGAGGAACATCAGCAACCCCCTGAAGCCCAGCTAAACTGGGGAGAACTGCCTCACCTCATTTGCAAAATGGGGCTTAAGCGCCATGACTTTATAGGGTTGAGGAAGCCAGATGCCACGTGCTTCGTGTTCCATAATGGATGGAGGTCTTTTCTGTGTGGTAATGACCTCTCTTGTGGATAAGGGGCAGATCCTCAGCCTTGATCTTTTGATGGTCTTCCCCTCAGATTTCTGCTTTTAGAGGAGGGAGAGAAGAAAAGGGAGATATCAAGTGTGTTATGAGGTAATTTTAATTTTCCCCCTTTCCAGAGGGGAGAGAGAGAACAGAACGTCTGTTTCCACCTCTACGCCGCTGCACTGTGATACAGACTTGCAGAGATATTCATGTTGTGATTTATTCAATTCTTTTTCTCCATTGATTTTAATTAAGTTCCCGAGCTGTCTCCAAGCCTGGGGAGCGGGAACAAAACATGAAACACTGAGAGCCAAATGCCTTTCTTCTGCAATTGAGTTTTCCCGAGTCCTTAAAGTGCTTCACAGGAGAGAGTGAAAGTGGAATCCAGGGGCTGAGCCGTTTCCTCTGCTCCATCAGTCCCCAAATAATAAACATAAAAATTAAAATCCGGTTAAGAAAAATCACAGAAGTCATTGCAGCTTGGCGGCCAATGGGGGCTTTGATCAGATCTTTTTATGCAATTTCACAGGTTCGGGGGGCATTTGCTGAGCTGGCGTGGAGGATGTCAGCACAGGGAGGAATGTTTCTACCCAGCGGGCACAGCGCGGGGAACACAGGACCTGCCCCTCCCAAACCAGTTTCATCTCTGATCTAAGTTCAATGTCATGCTTTTTAAGAGAAATACCATAGTGGCATCTGGTCTGGTTACTTGGGCTCCCCTTGGGCCAGTCTGCACCAGACCCCCCACCAGGCTCCTCAGGGATCCGGAGGGCCAGTGAGGTCCCAAAACTAGTCTCCTGGAACCCTGGGGCCTGAGGTGGGTCACTCAGCAGTACCTAACAGCCTGGCGGCCAACCACGAGGCCACACTGCCCCTTGTAGAAATAGGAAGGTTGAAAACACAGATGCTAATGGGACCAGCCTGTGACCTAATAAGAGAAATAACCCGGATGCGGACTTTAGCAAAATGGCGACCCCGGGCCGGTTTGAAAGTGGACAGTCCTGGACACCTGTTGTCATGTGGGAATTATGGCCTTGGTGATGTGAGGTGTTCTGAATCTTCTAGAAGTCCGAAGCTAGGATACCTTTAGTCTTAACAAAAACAATGACCCCAAATCCTATATTTAAATCTTGGTTACCGACTGGAGGAACTGAAAGCACTCTGCAGGTCAGACAGAATACATCTGCGGGCTGGGTTTTAGCACTGGACACCAGTTGGCGACACTGGACGTGATGGTAAAGAGGGAACGTTCTGGATTAATCCAGGCATGGCCACCTACCAGCTTTGTGGGCTTGCCATGTGTTGGACTTTGGTTCCGTTATAGAGATGGTATGGATGGCATGGGCTGCACACAGTGTGGAGTCAGGTGCACGGTTCGTTGGCCTCACCATCAGCATCAACGTGATATTCTGATTTTGTAATAAGAAATAGATATTTGGGCTTCGTCCTGTTCCTGGTGCCCTGTTCCTGGTGCGTGGCTCTTAAAACTCTTGGAATTTTCCTCTGATGAGAGAAAGGCTTTGTTATGTTAACGAAGTGGCTTTTGGAAAGCACCCAGGGATGGGGGTGGGTTGGAGCTTTTAGTCCCACTCCCTGATGTTTGAGCAGGGCGGAGAGGAGCTAGAGGTGAACTCAATCCCGGACACCCAATGAGCCGATCGAGCCCGCCTCTGTGATAAAGCCCCATAAAACCCCCAAAGGACGGTTCTGAGCTTCCGGGCAGGTAAACACAGGAGGTTCTAAGGGCCCACGTGGTGAGGGCATAGGAGCCTCTGAGCCCCTTCCCGCATCCGTTGGCCTGTGCACTGCTACCCTCCGGGTGTTAGCGGCTGAAGGCGCTTACAATACACTGGGAATAGAGTAAGAGAACGTTTCTCCGAGTTCTGTGAGCACTTCAGCAAATACACTAAACCCAAAGAGGGGGTGGTTGGAACCTCCCATCTGTGACTGGTCAGGCACAGGTGACAAGGGGGACTTGCCCGCTGGCATCTGAAGGGGGTGCAGTCTCGGGGGTCAGGGCCCTTCACCTGTGGAATCAGACATTCTCTGCAGAGTCAGATGGCGTCAGAATTGACTTGCATTATAGGCCGCCCAGCTGGGGCTGGAGCATGCCCAAGTGGAGAGAGCCCCACACCGGAACTGGGCACAGAGCCTTAATCATCACCTCACCTGGGTTTTTCCAGTCTTCCCAGCAGGCTCAGCAGGTCCTGTGGGATATCTTCCCGGACCGTCAGTCAAGAGGGAGATGAAGGTGCCATGCGCACTGCTCTTATTTTAACCCAGAAATTGCTCATCATATCCTCTGTAAGAGAACTGGGCAGTCCGAGCCAAAATCCCCAAGGGGAAGATCCAGTGGGCGCACTGCCCATGAGCTGCCCTGGGCTCTCTGTGGCTGTGCACAGCCTGGGGGCCCGGGTGGTGGTGGTTGGTGGGTCGTTAGACAACACCTGACGCCATCTCGACGCAGTTTAATGATAGCGACTCAGAGGCATAACATGCTTCAGCACCGTGCAGCACCCTGATGGCACGAGGAGGACCCACACAGTTTGGAGGCCGCTGCACAGCGGAGGGTGGGGTCGGTGGACACTGAGCAGAGGTCTGACTGTCCTTCCAGCTACTGGGTGGGAGGGTGGCCCGGGAGGGGTGTCCCTGGTGGTTTTGCTCCAAATCCAGATGCCAGGAGTCTTGACAGAAGCTGTTGAGTGACCCTACTTTCCCTGGACTCTGGATCTGGAGGGCAGAGGGACCAGGTGCTGGCAGGATTGGGGCTTGCCTAGAGCCTAGGCAGAGTGGAACAGCATGAAGATTGGCCCCCCAGACCACCTCCTGGGCTGTTTGCTTTTTGAGTCATTATTGCCACGTGCAAAGGGAAGCCCTGAGACTCACAGAGTCATGGAAGTGAGGATGAGCTGACCGTTTGGAGGCCCCTGAGCTCAGCCCTCATCTCTGCCCTGTGTTCTCTTACTTTTCGGGGACGCTCCAAGATGGAGGCACATCTCTGATGCACCCTGCCTGTTCTGGTTCTTTCTAGGTCGAGGCAACCGTGGCACACCATGGTCTGCTCCCATCAGCCTTGGTTTTTCTCCCCTTCTTCCCGGGAACAAGACGACCCCCCCACCCCCCCACCCCGCCTACTGACTCAATTTCCCAGCCTCCCTTGCAGCGAGGTGTGGTCCCGTGGTGTGGTGGTCCCAGTGGAGTGTGAATGGGGCTATGAGGGCAACTTGCTCTTCATCTGCTTCCTGAAACTGCTTGTCTTGAGGTTCTTCTCTTCCCTCTTTCCCCGGGGTGGAAGGTGGAGATGGGTGACCGGGTCTCACCACAAGGTGAGGAGATGCTGGGACCACAGATGGAAAGAAGCCAGACCCTTGCAGGAATTTTTGGAGTTAATTTTCCTACCACCCGGGATTGTTCGCATTGGGATGATCACGTGGATGCAGAATTTCTGCCTTCTTTGGGACCTCTTTGATAAAAGCAGGTTAGTCTGGTCCTCTGACCAGCAGCAGCCTCCGCATCACCTGGGAATGTGTTAGAAATGCAAGTTCAGTGGGAGAATGGATAAAGAAGATGTACGTATCCCCAGTGGAATATTATTCAGCTTTCAAAACCAGCAAGGGTGCCATTTGTGACAATATGGCCAGACTTTGAGGTCATTATGCTAAATGAAGTCAGCCAGCCAGATGAAGACAAATACTGTCTGATCTTACTCACAGGTAGAATCTAAACAAGCTGGAGTTCTAGAAATGGAGAAGACTGATGGTTGCCAGGGACTGGGGGGGTGGGGGACTGGGAGGAGGTGGTCAAAGGGTACGCACTTCCAGTGATGAGTCAGGTGCAGCATCTAGAGGATACAGCATGGGGACTCTAGTTGGGAATACTGTATTCTAGAAAGTTACCAAGGGACTAGATCTTAAATGTTCTCACCACGCACACAAAATAGCTGTGTGAGGTCATAGATGAGGTCAGCTATCCTCACCGTGTTTATCATGTCAGCAGCGTAAATGAACCTCAAACCGTCATGTCAGACATCTTGAACTCACACAGTGTTCTGTGTCAAATATATTTCAGGAAAGCTGGGGAAAAAACAACACGTTAAAGAAAAGAAATGCAGTTTCTACTGGTAGTCTGGGGGTGGGGTCCAGCAATCTGCTTCTGGTTCAAAATAGTACTTCTAAATCCACATCTGGTTTTAAGAAATAATACAGAGAAATCCTTTGTAAGCTTCCGCACCCCCGTCCTGACCCTGGTAACATTTGGCAAACTGCGGAATAAAATCAGAGCAAGAAGATTGACATTGATATAACCTGCTGAACAATTTTATCACGTGTGTAGGTTTGTGAATCTATCACACAAGTCAAGACCCTGAACAGCTCCTATGCCAAAGGATTCTCGTGGTTACCTTTTTTTTTTTTTTTAATTTATTTATTTGACAGACAGAGATCACAAGTAAGGAGAGAGGCAGGCAGAGAGAGAGGAAGGGAAGCAGGCTCCCCACTGAGCAGAGAGCCCCATGTGGGGCTCGATCCTGGGACCCTGAGATCATGACCCGAGCCGAAGGCAGAGGCCTTAACCCACTGAGCCACCCAGGCGCCCCTTGTGGTTACCTTTTAAGAACCACACCCCCCTCCTACCCTGAAGCAGCCCCCCCGCCCGCCATCTTTACGGAGATGTAATTGACATATAACACCGTGTGGGTTAAGACATACCGCGTGTTGATATGATATACCCATACATTCCCAACACACGTCCATCCCATCACACGATTACCATTTCTTTTTTGTGCTAAGAACATTACCAGCACACCATTTTTAACAAGTTCTCCTCTTGATTCCTGTATGCTAGAATCTGAAAGGCAGGGATGCCTTGTCCTATAAAAAATTCTCATTACCAGGTTTTTGCCCCAGCCCTGGGCCAGGCACAGAGCTGACGCATTCGTGTGTGTCGTCGGTTCTGGTCTTTAGAGCACCGTAGGGGGAAGGTGCCCATTATGACTCTCCTCTGTTCCAGGAAGTCAGTCCCTGTATGGACAGGGGATGTAATGGCAAACAAGGAGGACATAATCATTGCAAAATTCATAATAGGCAGTCACCATTCGAATTCAGGTCTGTCTGACTGCAGGAACCAGGCTCTTTCTTACTAATCTACACTGAATTTCCGGTTCCAGCACAGAAACATCCCGAGTCTACCTAGGAGCCACCGCCTCAGGTGGGTAGTTTGCATACCGGAGGCCTGCCTGGAGTCGGCTATCTCAGGGTCTCTGCCGTTGGGGGATGCCTTCCTTTGAGCATTTCTTCACTATTCCTGATTCGAATCCATGAAGCTGTTACATTGTAGTGCTCCTGTAAATGGCCGGGCACAGGGAAAGCACCGAACAAAGACCTGGGTCATAGTGTTTTAGAGCTTGAATGCCCTAAAGCATTTTAGAAATTCTTCCGACTGAGCAGCAGCTTTTGTAAGTGGAAAGTGGCAGGCCCAGGGAAGGGGGTCCTTGGGGTGCAGGACTCTCGGGGATCTGGTTTTCAGTGAGATGACCAGGCCCTGGGAGCCAAGTGGTCAGCGCTGGCCTCTGGGACCTCCAGGTAGTGTTTTGGCTTCATTCAAAGCTGCAACCAAGGGCTGGAATTGAATCATGGCGGTACTCATGGACATGGTCAAGTCAAACCATGGGGAGCTTAACCCTGTAAGAGGACCTCCACGTTTCATTCACATGTCTGTCAGCTTTCTATTTTATCCTATTGGGAAGAGGCTGAGAACCTCTCAGGAGGACAGGAAAGGTAAGTTCTGTCATAGGATGGAAGGGACTTGACACATGGGGCTCCTGTCACTGACCGAGAACCTTCCATGTACCAGGCATTGAGTTAAGCAGTAGTTTTACGTTGTCTCAGTTCTTCTCGAACCTTCCATGTACTAGGCATGGAGTTAAGCAATCATTACACATGTCTCGGTTCTTTTCTCCGACCATTACAATAGCTGCCCGAGACAGAATTGCTTAGCATCTCCACTTCACATTTTGGGATATGAAGGGGGGGTGGGCAAGGTGCTTGAGCCAAATTCCCCACTCGTGGGTTGGGCTCCATGTCCTGCCCCCTGTGCCCCACGCTACCCTAAGGAACCAGGGTTTACTTCGGAAGGCAAGCCACTGACTTTCCAGGCTGCCTAAGAGGGGGTCGTTTCCTGCAAATCAATACTATTTGCATATTTGACAGATACTTGGAAATCACTGAGAAGAGAGTCATCTGCTGTCCCACACCATCCTGCCCTTTCTCCAAATAGATGTCCTTTTCCAATATCTTAGGATGCTGTGACGCCTCCTCTGCTCTCATTCAGCAGATAAGTTAATGGGGCCCAGAGAGGGCAGGTGATACCGTCGCAGCCTGGCTCTGTAGCTGGGTTGGTAAGACTCAAGCCCAGAGCCTTCCTGCTACCACATGGTGCCTCTCTTTGTTAGAAACACAATGTAATTAAGCGCTCTGGGCTTGCTGGTCTTGGTATATACTTGGTACCACAATCTACCCAAGACACCGTCCATTATAAACCAATGACAGGGAAACCGCCCTCGCAGCAGGTGTGGGATCCTATTGGTCGGACGCCATCAGCACCATGACATACACTGTATCTTGACGATCTCTCCTGTAAGATGTGTGGACAGCAACACTAAAGGGGAGGCAAAGGGCTATATTCTCTTCCTAATGTAACACGTCTATTGTACACCCATGCCTGTCAGAGCCTAGATGATGCCCGACAGGGCCAGCGCGGTGAGAGGAAAGGCGTCTATGGGTTTCCAAGGGACCGCTTACAAACCTGCTCATCCGTACGGTGCTCTGCAGTTTAGAAAACATTTTATCATTCATTTGCTTGTCTGAGCCTGGTAACACCCCCGTGATGGGAGAGAGATTGCGACCACCGCTACCACCTGCATTTCACAGGTGGGAAGACAGGAATGAGCAGTTGGCCCCGAGTGATGCCCCCTGTGGCGAGCGGAAGCCGCAGTTGACCCCAGATCTTCTGACTTCCTATCCTCTGACATCTTTATACTACCGATGTTTCTTGCTACACCTTCAGTCATCACTCACTCCTTCATGGATCCATTTTACTGTCCTAATGAGCACCTGTCTTGGGCCAGCGCTGTGCTGGGCGCTGGGAAGAAATCGCACTGGAGACCACCTATGCCCACTGCTCTCTCAGAAGAGCCGGGGGCTCCCCCGCTGCCTTGTCTCCCCGGGAACACTGGGCAAAGTCTGAAGACATTTTTGGTTGTCACGATTAAGAGGATACAACTTGGTATCTAGGGAACAGGGGCCGGGGACACTGCCCAGCAATCTATAATGCACGGGACAGCCCCACAACAAAGCTATCCATCCCCAAATGTCAATAGTGCAGAAGGTAAGAAACCCTGGCCTAGAGCCAATTGAAGAAGACAGAATTAATCAAATTATCCTCCCATTAAGGCTCTGGTTACAGAGAACCAGGGAATGTAAAGCAGCAGCAGCTAATGCTGGCACCCACAGGCCAGGCTCTGCTCCAAGGGCCTTGTACCTCTGTTAACCCCTTTAGTCCATAAAACAGGGCTCATGGGATTGTTTGTAGAGGGGTACAGTGAGGCTCGGAGAGCTTAAGTACCTTGCCCGGAGTCACACAGCCAGAGGAAGGACTGGGATTCAAACCCGGGCTGCTTGACGCCAGCTTCCATGCCTTTGACCTCTATGCTGTGCTGCCTCCTTTGCGAGAGTATGAACTTGCCTGGTTTGGGGCTCGAGGGAAGCTTTGTGGTGGAGGGGAGGCATGACGGGAGATTTAAGAAAGTGGGGGATGGAGGGACAGCATTCCAGTCAGAGGGAACAGCACGTGCAAAGGCCATGTGGCAAGAGCAGAGAGCTGAGGTGGAGAAGAAGCTGGAGGGTCCAGCAGGACCATAAACTGGGTTTGCAGGGATGTAGACTCTGAAAGGCCCGCTCCGGCTGCTGTGTGCAGGGAGGACCTGGGTTAGAAGAGGGGAGGGGAGACATGGTGCTGAGAGCCAGCAGGCAGCAGGGGAATGCAGAGAACCAGATGCGAGGACTGTTCAGGAGACAGAACGGTCAGGCCGTGATGACGGATCTGATTGGGTGTCAGGGCACCATGAGCCTGACCTTCTCATGAAATAATCCAAAGGTTTGCACAACCCCAGAGCCTGCTGGAAGGGCTGCTGGCCTCACATCACCCCCTCTCCCCCAACTTGAACTTGCAAAGCCATGTCCCTGCTCGTGGTCTTGGCTGCAGAGCCCAGGAGCCACAGTGACACCACTCTGCTTGCTGACAGCCCTCTGTTTGCACTCTTCCATGCCTGTAACTCACAGATAATTAATGTCAGCTGGCTGTCATGGCACCCTGGCTACTCACAGGATGGGGGGTAGGCACGCTGGTCGATGAGCAGCCCAGAGATCTGTCAGACCCAGGAAAGGGCGCGTCACCTACCCAGTCGCTGGAGAGTGCTATGAATTTTAGCACAAGCCTGTCTGCTTCTGTCTGCACTGGCAGTCTCCATCCCCTGGGAGGCAGACGCTCAAGGTCACACCTGCAGGTCTGGGAGCCCAGACTGGACAGAAGCAGAGGGACCTGGAGGGGAGTTGGCTCCTGACACGTGCGGACACAGCCCCTCCTTCTTCCCCTACACAAGCCATGACTGCCAGGGGTCCTGTTGCAGACTGGGTGCTGTGCTCAAAATTCCAAGGGAAGCACGTTTGCACGAGACTGAGTGCTTTCTGCAGCCCCCTGAAAACACTTGTAGCTTTGCAAACACTTCATTCCTTGCCAAGGCTCTCTGCCTTTTCTGGGCAGTCCCTTCTGCTCACTTGCGGTCTCCCCAGTACCCACACTCACTGGCACACAATCCACGAGGTTAAACTCATTGTTTCACACTCCCTCTTCCCAGATGCTGGCATCTGCCCTCAAGGTTCCAACAGCATCGTTGTATAAACCTCCGGGATGTTCCTTCGTTCAGTCGTCCCTTTGCCCCATCAGCACTGGGCTCCCACAAGCACCTCTCCTGCCAGGGAGAAGCTGATCCGCAGACAGACGCCCTTTGTCCTGGAGCACACAGTCTGCGGCATTCAAGCAGGAGGGTGCAGTGCTGATTAATGACTGTGATCGGCTCTCCTTTCTGTTGTCTGTTTCCCTCTGTGACCAGGGTTGATTCCGCAGGAATCTCTCCAAGGTTAGGGACCGTCTGCTCTATGTGTAAGATTTCTGTGCCCAGCAGAGTATATTTACAGTGAATATTTAATGAAAGAAAGACTGAGTGGCATCAACAGGAATGGGGTTCACCCACCAGGGTCATTAATACTTCATTTGGAGAGCTGTCTGCCCTCCCAGCCACCCACAGCAAGCTGTGAAGGCACCAATACAGGTGAACTTGAATGAAAATTCAGGTACATCTGTTACAGCCTGCGTCAAGGGCAGGGTCCCTCCTTTGGGGTCTGGTTGCTCTGGGGAAAACCCAGATAGCCGTGTTAGAGCATCAGTTATGTGTCTCATGCTATGCCAAGCCGTGAAGGGAGGGGTCTCCCTCTGAAGGTGGATGCCAGGCTGAGCCCTGGAGTAGGAGTCAGCATGGGGGTCGCAGGGCCCCTCCACCTGATCTGGGAAAGCAAGAAGCATGAGCCTGCCTCCCAGTGTGGTAAAAGGAACCTAGATGGGAAGAGGCAGTGAGGGAGTGAGCTCTCCATCTTGGGAGGTATTCAAAGAGGTTACGGGACATACTTTGGGATGCCACGTCCCCAGTTGGAACAGGCAACCGGAAGAGCTGTTAGGGTGGAGTGGGGGTGTAAGCATCAGCGAGCCCTTGCCCCGGGTCCCACAGGGAGGGCGGCCTAGGGTGTAGTTAGAAGCCCTTATCCCAGAAGGAGACGGATCTTTGCTGATGTCCCGGCCTCTGAACAGCTGTGCCATAGTGACAGAGTCATCGAACTTCTTCGGGGGAAACTTGCATGACAACACCCTGCAAAGTGCCAGGTGTGGTTCAGCAAGCAGGAGCTACGTGTGCTTCATGTGAAAGATGGAAGCGAGGTGCACTGGACCGGTGCAGGGTGCAAGGGCGGGGGGGGACACGTGACAGGACTGGGGCAAGCTGGCACGCATGGGAAAGTCACACCTGGAGAGGGCTGCCTGGGCATGGAGGCCAGTGGGTAGAGGGCTAAGGTGCCAGGCGCCCCCCTACAGGAGGGGGGTGAGTAGGGGAGGGCTGGCTGAGCAGGGCTGCTACCAGAGGAATGGTCAAGTTTCTGGCTCCAGCTCTCAACTCACTCTGAACACCCAGCAGGAGGGATTGCTGCCGGCTGAGGTCTGCCTGCTGGTGTCTTCAGCTCTGAAGTGCTTTGCATGGCCAGCGTCCCAGTTACTAGCAAGAGTGGGACCCGCCCACCCATCAGCTTCACTTCCTCCTTCCCCTCTGGCAGAAGCCGCCTCCTTCATTTGCTCCCTCTTTAAGTCAGTCAGCAAAACTTCCGAGAACCATTCCTTGCTGGCTTCTACTCTAGGGCCGGCATTGTAGAAAGATGCTAGGGGCAGGGACAGAGCATCCTGTCTGGGGATAGGGGCAGGAATATGGTAGGTGACTGTCATACGGTGTGGTAACTGCTGCCCCCAAGACAACCACAACACCCTAGGTAACACAGCAGGCTCGTGACTCACAAATGACCATACTGGGCACTTGGCAGAACGCCTGAGGGGAGATACTGGATCTCAGAGAGGTTCGTTCACATTTCTAAAGTCACACAGCCCCTGTTAGACCTGCCCGACACCAGTGCCCATGCTCCTGCCTATCTGGTTATGCAGCCTCTCAATGGTTCCTCATTCATTCATTTGACAGTGATTTACCGAACATCTATGTGTTGGGCACCATGCTAGAGCCCCATGCTACTACGGAGAAGATGGCATCTACAGTCCCGCCCCCTAGGGAGTTTGCCTTCTGACCAAGGTGACTGGAGCACAGAGGAACCCTTCTTGCGTCATGCCTCAGGGAGGATGGGAGGGTGGCCCATGGCCGTGAGGTCCAGCAAGTCCTCCAGGAGCTGGGACTAGCAAACGCAAAGGTCTAGAAATGTCTTCCTGGAATAATGAGAATTCCTCCTTCCCTCTTTCCCTCCTGTCTTTTCTCCTTCCTCCCTTCCTTCCCTCCTTTGCCTTTCTGACCTTGCATTCAGAGTTTGAGAATCTGCAGGCAAAAAATGATGCATAGTTCCTATCTCCCTCCTTCCCTGCCCCTTCTTCCACCCGTGTACTTCCCACCCTCCTCCCTGCTCCCTCTCCACGGAACCACTCCTTTTGTCTCCTGAGCACCTTTCCAGACCTGCTTCATGCAAATGCAGGCACATATGAATGTTTTCTGGTCTCCCCCTTTTATTTCGGAGAGAACACGCTGTGCCTGCTATTCCAGAGAAAGATGAGAATTTTCCACGGCTGAAGCAGCGGTTGGGAGACCTGGGCAGTGGGGAATATTGGGTTGAGACTGGGCTGTGCAGGGGTCTTGAATGCCACCCCAAGGACCCTTTAAGTCTGGGCATGTGCTAGGCCATTTTTCAAATTTTCCTCCAAGTCATGACACTTTCAAGGAAACCACAAACCCAGCCAGAGTCGTCAGGTGCTGTCTGAATCATCTCATTAAAAACCGAACACCAGCCACAACCCACCCCTGCCCCCAACCAAAAATTAAGAACAGTGAAATTTGAGGCAAAGGTAAGCACCGTGAATTTGTATCTCACTGGGAGCTAGCTGCCTCTCTTGTTTTCCCCTTAATTTATTTTTTGGAAAACATGCACTGACTCAGAGAACAGTTCCCTTCCCTTTGTCAGCAACCAGCCCTCGGAACCAAATTGCTGGCTAAAAATAATGTATTTTTATTAAAAATCACTTTAAGTTGGTGCATATTTCTAAGACAGATTCACATATGGATAACCATTCCGTATTGCTTGCTATAGATAAGTGATGAATTATTTTAATCAGAAATGGATTTAACAGCACTGCAAAAATAAATCTGGGAGATTTTTCACAATCTGGTTGTCTTCTCTGATTCTTCATACTTATATTTAGTATTCAATGAAGACTAATAGTGACGGCCGGACATTCCATCAAACTTCCCCCAAGCAGATGCATCCCACCCGTAATCAAGACTGACATCCTCTGCCGTCATTCCGGGAGATGCTTCCAGTCCCAAGGTGCAGAATGAGAGAGGAAAATTCACACAGAGACTTCCTTCCCGGACCCCGTGCGTTGCTGTATTGAGTCCAACAGCATCCGGCCCTGCAGGCGTGATGCCTACTGTGTGCCAAGCACCCCATCTGGGGAGATGGTATCGAGCGGGTCAGAAAGGGCTCGATCCTGCCCCAGCTCCCCAGCCACACTGTGAACTGGTTATGCTGGAACGGGGAGCCTTGTTTTATTTCACGTCCCAGACTGAAGCTTCTCTGTGGAAGCAGAAGGGTAGGTCCCCGTGAGTAAGGGAGGGACGGGCGAGGCTAGGTAGGGAGAGATGACCGGGCTGTGAGACTAGGCTCCCACAGAGGAGGCCACTGGACCAGGCTCACAGAAATCCCAGATGTAGAGAAATGTTATAGACAAGATATTAGCCAGAGGGAAGGAAACAACCAATCCACCTTGCTTGCTCTTAATACAGGCGAGATATTTTCATAGTATTATACCATCAACCTTGTTTGTCTTAATATTATAGACCAGATATTTACCAAGTCTCCTTGGTCAGTTCTATGGAGGACCGACCCCAAAAGCCCTCAGTGGCAACCTGTTCGGGACCCTTCTCACTCTCCACAGCTCTTGTTTTGCCCTTCCTGTTCTCACCTTCCCTTAGTAAACTTTCACTTCGCTTCCCCCTCTTGTCTGCAAGATTTGTTCTTCGGCTCGGCGAGACAAGAACCCTGAGACGCCAGGACTGGGGAGAGCGGATCGCTGAGGGACGGTGTATCTGTCAGGTAGGGGTCTGCAAACATAAGCAACAGAAAGAGATCTGGGCTGACTTCAGGCAGAGGTCACGGCACAGAGGCACGATGTCACCAGACGGCTGACACCATTTATGGTTCCAGGACGCCGGGGGTGAATCTTGGGCTTGCGGTTTTCATCTGGCAAATGATATTGAGCCATGATAATGTTAAGTTGTCATTCAGTTTGTCTTTATGGCTACGTTTTGCTGGGGGCAATGCCAGTTTTTCATTCCCAGTAGTGATCTAAAGTGTCATTTAAAATCTCTCTATCTGAGATAATGAATGAGTCAAATTCAAGGAAATATGTTAAGTTAATAACAGAACAGGAGGGAAAGGATGGCGAAGGCCATGGACATGGTACTCAGTTGAGTAAATCGATCTTATTCACACTGGTTTGGGGGCTCGGAAGGGATTGAAGGGTTTGATGGGGAAACGCGATAGGCATCTATTTTGTTCAAAGTGTTTCAGGTACGTTACGTAAATTAATGGAGTTCTGACGTCAGCGTATGGACAAATGAGGTCAGTATGCCTGCTTACACCCTTCCAAGTCACTAATGAAAAGGTTGTCTGGGACAGGACCAAGGGCAGAGCCCTGTGACCCTCTACTCTAGACCTCCCAGCTTGACTCTAATCAATTATTATCACCTTTGGCCCTGAGAGTGCAGCACGTTATGGCTTCTCTCCCTCCTAGGGGCTCGTGAGATGGAAGGGTCTTCTTCCCAGGGGTCTGGGTGTCTCTGGAACCCAGAGGACTCAACAGAAATTCACACACTTTCTTTTCCTACTAAACCAATATCATCAGCTTTTGTTCGTCAAGACATCGCTCTGGGTTGATGGGGCTGACATTACCAGCTGGGATTAATACATTTCTTCCCCCCCTTTCCATTTATTTGGAGAATCTCATTAAGGCAGGTTTCCTTCAGGAAATTGATGCTTTAATATTCTGCGTTGTCAGCTGAGGGCCTGAATTTTATTTCTTGAATAACATTTAATTAAACGTGCAGGCTCCCTTTCCCTGACGCATCAGTGATCACAGCACTGAGCCCACCTCCACTGCTCTTTGGAAAATCAGCAGATAGTGAAGTTGGGGGCCAAAGTCTTGCTGAGCAATAAAGTTTATGGCCCGTGCCTCTGTTGTAATTAGTGTCTGGGGTCCTGCTGATGCAGCCCTTGTCAGGTACCTTGACAGAGGCTCGACTGCCTTGTGAGTGCTGGTTCCTGGACCATAACCTGCACTTTGTCCAACAAGTACCCTGGCAGGGACTTTCCTAGACCAGGAGTTGAAAAACCAGGACCTGTGAGCCGAATTCAGCAGCCGCCCCTTTTTTGTAAATAAAGCTTTGTTGGAACACAGCCATGCCCATCGTTTTATATGTTAGCCCGGGGCTGTGTTCAGAATGTAACAGCTGTATCCCAGACCCCATGGCAGGCCAGTGAGGAAGGACTGGAGCACCCTCTAGCCGACCTGGCCTGAGGCTGAGGGCTTACTCCATGCCCCACATTCTCTATTCTTAATCCCCTTTCAAGCGTTCTTCCGGGAAATATTTGTTGAGCACCTACTATGGGGTCAGGCACAGTTCTAGGTGCTGTGGATGAAATACTGGACAAGACAGGGGAGGCCCCTGCTTTATCTGCCAAATGGGGAAAGACAGACAGTCACCAAGCACCCACCTAAATATATGAGCGGGAGAGTTTCAGATGGCAACACAGATCACGGGGAACATAAGCCAGTGTGATAAAGCACCTTCGTGTGAACACGTGGGTGTGTCTGATAGGGTAGTCATGGAGGGCTTCTCTGAGGAGGTGACATTTAAGCTGACTTCTGAATGATGAGTATGAACCAGACAGAGAAAAACCTGCAGGGATAGCATCCCAGGTTGGGGGATCAGCAAATACAAAGCACTGGTGGAAAGGGGGCTGGAAGGAGGGAGTGAGGGGAACCAGGAGTGAAGAGGGCTCAGGAGGTGGGCAGGGGCCCGTGGGCAGGGCCATGTGGGCTATGCTGTGGTTTTTGGATCTTCTTAGAAGTATAATGGCAAGCCTAGGAATACTGGCCTGGTTGACTTTTAAAAACTCACTTTACTTTCCATGCCATAATAATGACATTGGCATTTTGAGGCTCAGACCCTTCCTGTGCTTCTTTTTCTTCTTTTTTTTTCAGTTGAAGAAAGCTCTTTTTGTTTTCTCTCACATAAACATCCTCAGAATCGCCAGAAATGTGGGAGCCTTTGTCCTGAGTCAGCCCGTCAGTCAGTGGCAAAGCTGGGGTTTGAATCCAGCCCTGTCTGACCCGAAGGCTGCAGCTCTGAGCTTCCCGGGGCCTGGCTGGCCTCAGTTTCTTAGATCTGTAAAATGGGTGGATAATGGTTCCTACCTAAGGAACCATTCATCATCCTTTTTCCCCTGCCCTGACGGTGGAAAGAGCAGGAGGAAAGGGAGGGGGGAGGGGAGTAGGGAGAAGTGGGGGAGGAATGGGAGGTGGGAGGGGGCTAAAGAAGAGGAGGGGGAGAAGGGGAGAAAGAAGGAAGAGTGGGGAGGAGGAGGGAGGAAGGGGGAAGGGGAGGCAGGAAGGTAGAGAGGAAGGGGGAGAAGGAAGAGAGGGCCATGTCATTCCAGGTGGTAAGGACAGCACATGCAAAGGCCCTGGGGCAGGAGGAATCATGGCACATTGGCGGTGCCAAAAGGAAGGCAGAGTGGTTGGAACTCAGAGAACGAAGGTTGCAAGTGCAGCCTGAAGTAGGAGAAGCTGGGTCCTATTTGTCACCATAAAGTATTTGTGTCTTCATCCTAGGGGCTGTTGAGCAGAAGGAGCAGATCGTCTCATTTTGCGAAGCTTACCAAGGCCGTGGGAGGGCCTGAGTGACTGGGCACAGCTGAGGAGACACAGCTCATCCGAGCTACACTGGTCCATCATATGAAGACACTTCCCCTTCTGTTAATGGGGAGTCCTCTCCCCGCCCTTCCCCACCTCTTTGGGAGTCTCCCACCATCTTAGTTTCTCCTTCCTTTCCCTCCTGGGTCTCGGCTCATTTCCTATAAACATTACCCAATCACTTGTGTGGTGGGGAGAGGGAGGAACGGCTGAATGCATTACGGCACGTCCACGCGTGGCTTGTTATGTGGCCATTACAAAGAGCGAAAAGCACATGGGGTGACCTGGACGGATTTCCATGAAGCTTGGTTGAGTGTCAACAGGCAGAAAGAGGTACATATAATCTGATCCCACATTTATAAAAACAAAAAACAAAAAACAGTGTCCCCCCTGAGCCCCCCCATCGCCTGTCTGCCTCCACGGGCCTGTGCACCTCAGTCACCCTGACTGCAGGTCTTCACCTGTCCAGGAGGGGGTGTGGGGAACCGCTCTTTATTCCTGACTTTCACCTGCTCCTCAGGACAGAGTACGGCCCGAATCAGAGGGACACTCAGGTCACAGCACTGCCCCTGTGGGGACCCTCATCCCAGGACAAACGCAAAAACAGCCCAGGAATCTAGAAACTAAGCCACCTCTATGCAAGGACACGGCCACGCCACTGGTTTGCTGTGTGACCTCGGGCTCATTGCTTGACTTCTCTGGCCCATGTCTGCAGTGAGGGAGGCGGACAGCTCCTCTCTGAACTCCACTACGGATGCTTATCCTGTAGAGCGGCATGCGGCGGAAGGGAACATCGCACCGGGGTTATTTAGCACAGTCTCCGCGTGGGGAGAAGCGCCTAAATGTCCAGTAAATGTGTTACAAAGACGATAATCGAATTGTATCTCAAGACACCAGAGAAGCTTGTGTTGGAATCCTTGCTGAGTCGCCTCTCCCACTGGGATTTGTCCAGGGGCACCTCGTCCCCCCAAGGTCTTGCTCTGGGTCCGCTGTTCCGGGCGCAAATCTCCCGCCAGCTCAGGGCGGCCCAGGCCAGAGCCCAGCAGAGCCCAGAGGAGGAGGGTGGGGCGGCCAGGCGCTGGGCGGCGGGGCTGATGAGCGTGTTCGGGTTGATCTATGAGGCCGTTCCCAGGAAGGATGGCTTCAATTCTGCCCTGGAAGTGTGGCCTGAGCCGTATTGCCGATCCATCTCCTGAGCTGTCAAACATTTCACGGGTGCCTGCCTGGGCCGGGAGACACTTTATAAGCTGCGTCTCTGTCTTGTGGTCCCGCCGCCTGGTTGCTCTGGCATTTTGATGGGTTGGGCCCCCTTGGGGTCCAGCGGTGTGTCTGTCTGTCCCTGCAGGGGTGGCGGGGGTGGGGAAAGGAGAAGGAGGAACAAGCTGGAAGGGATGATGAAGGGAAGCTTGAGTAAACGGGAAAGAGCACTGCACCCCAGAGATTTTCTGTCCTGGGGTCCACCGTGGGACATGGGCCTCCCTGGGAAGCATATGTAGGGAGTAAGGGTAGATTAGATCTGTGGTTCTTAACGTTGGCAGGGGCCAAGGTTCAGTTTGAGCACCTAACAAAGGTTTCCAATCCAAGGAAAACACAGGCAAACCCAAACTCCTTTCGCTGTAGGACCTTGTCCCAGCTGTGTCTGGGACAGCAACCGGCTTTTCCCTGGAAAGTAGTTTCGGCCGTGTTTCCTTATTGTCTGTCTCCCCACTAACCTGGGCAGCCCCTGGGTCTAGTGTGGCGTGTGGGGCCCAGCATAGAGTGGGAACCCAGTGCATGCTTGCTGGATGGCCTGACAGACAGATAGATGGATGGAACCGATGGCCCTGCGTCTGTGTCCACGCAAGAATTCGAGAATGAACTGAGTGCCCTAGAATGATGGCGTACGCCCCTCCTCCAGCCTCACAGGGTAGCCCTGACCTTTGGGAAACTTGTGATGTTTGCCCGCCTGCCAACTTTCCTGGGAACTTGCCACTTCCTCTGCCTCCTCAGCCCAGCAGGACCTGACACAGACCTAGGCCCACAGAAGCCTTCTAAAGGACGTGCTCCTTTATCTCCCAGGGCCCTCCAGGAGTCTGCTCACGCCGTGGGAGGAGAGAGCTTCAATAAGACCAAGATTGAATTTCCCTCCAGCCTGGGGGGATCAGGGGATTAAAGTCAGATTTAATTTGATTTTAGACAAATAAAGTACTGTGACATTTATTGCACACCTGAGTTGCTGGAGAAAAATTCTGACCTGCTATGGAATGTGCACGGGGCCGCCAAGCAACAGGATGCAGGCGTGTCCGCCAGCGCCCCCCGCCCCTGCAGGGGCATCCGGTCTCTGCCCAAGAGGAGGGTGAACTGCACGCTTCCTACAACACCAGTGCTGGGCCACCAAACCCTGCGCCTACAGGCTACAAACTCCGAGGGGATTCGGTGCATATTCTGGCACGAGCCTCGGATGGGGAAAGCTCTGGGGAAGCCGGGGAAAAGCAGCCGAGGGACGCATGCCAAGGGGCCAGGCTGGGGCCCAGGCGTGAGGCCAGAAGGCCTGGAGCAGCGCGGTGCCAGTGGCAGAAGGGCCGGGGCTGCGGGTCAATGGAGCTTGCTTTCCACAGAATTCAGACACTGGAGAACAAATTGCGCTTTGCCTTGTCCATCGTTCCTTCAGTCCTTTGGCTTCAAAAACACTAATGTTCTTTATGTTGTAGGGTTCTTCCCCCCCCCCAACAAAACCAGTGCATAACACTGCTATTGAATCTGCTGGAGTGGCCCCCAGGAGAAAACACGCCGCCCACGCCTTCGTCCCTTCATTCCTTCCTTTCCCAGATATTTATAGAGCACCCACATGGGGCGGGCCTCTACTTTGGAGCCAGGGATCCAACTGTGACTAAGTCAGACCGAAGTGCCTGCTGTGGTGGAACCTAGATCCCAGTGGAGGAAGTACGCAGTAGACGCTAAACATAAGAATATTTCATAATGTGATAGGAAGTGATGAGTGTCACGGAGAAAACAGTTGGGTGAAGAGACGTAGGGCGAGAAGAGACAGTTGCTGTGGAAGTGGGGGGGTTCCGGTGAGCGTCACTGAGAGGTCTCTGCGTGAAAACTGGTAGGAGGTGAGAGCTGTGGAAGTGTCTGGGTGAGACTCTTCCAGGCAGAGGGAACAGCCAGTGCAAGGGTCCTGGGGCAGGACAGTGTCTGGCACACCCCAATATTCACAGTGCCTACTACTCTCCTTATCATTCTCTTCTTTATGTCCACCCCGCAAAGTGGGGCACATCTACTCCAGGGCTCACCTCCACATGTCAATAGAATACAGAAAGTTTAAAGATGAACAGGGTTCCTGTTACTGGGGTTTTAATTTTATGAAACTTCTTCATATTAAGAAGTAGGATGCAAAACTTAGACTAATTTTTAAGTGAAAACAGGAGGCTTGCAAGAAATACCATGCTTATGTTTGTGGTCGATTCCAAACATCTCTCAGAGCTCTTGTCTTGGGGGCCATGAGAGAGTTGTTCTGTCATTCTGAGTACCTAAGTGGGAAAGGATGAGATATTGGGTACACATCTCTCTCTCCCACCAGACTTTATCTTTTAAGGTCATTATTGCCTCTGCTGGGCACCTTGATGGTATAGAGCATTCTGGTTAGAGAGAGAGTCATCTTCGTTCTGTCTTCTTGCTTCTATGTAAGCTGCCTGGAGCCCGCTGAGGCCAGGGCTTAGATCTCTCACTATAAAGGTCTCATGGGCTGCAATTCATGCAGGTGCCAGGAGGGCGAGAAAAGCCAGGGAAGTGGGCTGGGTGTAAGACAATCGGGAGTGGTGAGGAGTGTGGCAAACTGGAGAGAACACAGACTCTATAAAAAGACCATCTTCTCCTTACCCCTAGGACGACACCAGGAGCCATATTTTCCCATTCTTTTAAGCAAAATCAGACATCTGGATTATTATGCAAAAAATATTGATTTTTCAAATACAGACAACAATATTAGAAATAGCCATAGGCAAAATTTGGGGAAATAGATCTGCAATTAAAACCACAGAGGGCCAGAGCAATAGGAAAAGTGCCCCAGGAGTCCTGAGTGAGGAGCGGATGGAAGCCCAGGACATGTGCTCTGCTCAGTCCTTCAGCTGGAGCCAGCCTGATCAGGTAAGACTCCTTGGCTTGACTGGCCACCTTCAAGGGTGAGTGAGTTCATCCTGGATAGACGTGAAAGGAGAGTGAGCAATGTCTGCCTGAAAAATCCCAGTTTCCTGCTCAAGGAGTCTGGTGGGTACATGTCCAAACTACGTCTACACCACTCTCTACTTGTAAGAATTAAACATATTTAACCTGAAAGGGGAAACTCATTGACTCATTAAAATAAAACAGTTAAGGGATTCTAGATTCAGGTATGGTTGGATCCAGGTGTTTGGAAATGTCCCCAAGAAGCTGCTTCTCTCCCTTGACTCTGCTTTCCTCTCTTCTGATGTCAGTATCAGGGAGGCTCCTACCCACCAAGGGCCAAGCTGTTTGCCATCAATGGCTGCCTTATGTCTGCCATGTCAGCGGCCTCTGTAGAAACAGAATACACGTTTTCTGATAGTCCAGTGGAAGTCCCTGATTTGGCTCTGATGGAGCTGTAATTAGTTGCATGCACACATCTGGGGACTGACAGTGGGTCTCCAGAACTACATCAATGGGAGTGGGGAAGGGGCCCCCAAATCAAGAAGGCATTACCAGGAGATGTGGAGGGATGGGTGTTGGGTAGGCAAAACCCATAGGGTTCTCACTGGATGGAAACATTGGGCAGGAAGTCTCAGCTTTCTAGGTGTCATCTGACACTCCTTCCCCCTTCCTGTATCCTCCAGCCATCCATCCCTGTGGCCTTTGGCAAGAAGACACTGCTGCTCCCATCTTGGCAGGTGCATTGATCACCTGTCAGAGACCTGACACTCGTGCTTCTTTGGTGTGTGTCGTAGCCTCCGGGACCCCAGCCTCCACCCCATTTCCACCCCAGCCCACCCCTCTCTGCCTCCTGGCAGCCACTCTCCTGTTCTCTTTCCTATAAGAGATGAACATATCTCGTGTTTTTTGACTCTCACCTGACAGGGGTGTGTGGATATTTTATTCTTTGTACCTCTTCTCTAGAGCCTCCAGTCCCTTAGTTCTCTAGGGAAGCTCTGAGAAAGACCTCCATTCTGCTACTTCCCAGATGCCACCCCCTTATACTCCAGATGCTTCCTGTCCTAGCCATGGGATGGCAGAACTTTCCCAATGCTCATTGGATGAGATTCAAGGCTCTTTTAAGGAAAGATCCCTTGAAGCCAAATGGGCTAAATGGGGCAAACAGGGCTGAGCAAGAGGACAGAGGTTACTGCCTGGAGGGAGAATCCAGGTTATAGCACAAGGAGGGACCTGGGTAGAGCCCAGTGGACTCTCTGAGAGGGATTTAGGAGCCTGTGAAGGTCAAAGCAAAGCAGCTGGAGTTCCCAGGGCAGAATGCTGGAGAAGAGAGCTTCGTGGAGAGAAAGAAAGAGAGAGGGAGAGAGAGAAAAAGAGAGGGAGAGATGGGGGTAGAGGATTGTCCCCCTCAAGTCTTCAGTTGCCTAATGATCAGCGCATGTGTATCAGGAAATCATCTAAGATGGGGAAAGAACCACTTGAGAAGATCAGAGGAGCCATCACTGGAGTTCCCACAGGGTTAGTCATAATTTCTGTTCCCGTAAGCCAAACTTCATAAAAACCACAAATCATTGGGTAAAAAAGGATACTCAGTGGTCCTGCCTAACAATTTAAAAGTAAAGCCCAAAAAAGATCAAGTTGTCCCCAAGTAACTTTATAGCATCCCTGAACAAACTCAAGAGTATTTATAGGAGTACAAAAATATCCGCACCCAGCAACAAAATCCATAATGATCTGGGATTCAACAACGAGATTACCAAGCATGCAAAGAAGTAGGAGAACATGACCCATAATGAGAAGGAATATCAATCAATTAAGACCTACTGAGAAATGAAACAGGTGGTAGAATTAACAGAAAAAGACATTAAAAGTGTTGTTATAACTGTATTCCATATATTCAAGGAGCTAGGAGAAAGAGTATGGACATTAAGAAGAGATATGTAAGATATAGAAAGAGGGGTTACCAGATAAAATTCAAGATGCTCAGTTAAATCTAAATTTCAGAAAACAACGAATTTTGTAGGTATGTAAGTATGCCCCAAATATCACATATAATGTACACAAGTTAAAACTCTTTCACTATTTTTCTGAAATTCAAATATAACTTGGCATCTTGTTTGTTTTTGTTTTTTTTTTTAAAGATTGTATTTGACACACAGAGAGAGGGAGAGAGATCACAACTAGGCAGAGAGGCAGGCAGGGGTGGGGGTGGGAAGCAGGCTCCCCGCTGAGCAGAGAGCCCAATGCGGGGCTCGATCCCAGGACCCTGAGATCATGACCTGAGCTGAAGGCAGAGGCTTAACCCACTGAGCCACCCAGGTGCCCTTGCATCTTGTATTTTTATTTCCTATATCTACAACCCTAAAAAAGACTCAGACTGAACTTCTGGAGATATAATCCCCAGGGACTGTGGTATAGATGAATATACCCGCTGGGTGGAATTAAGAGCAGAGTAGACTTTGTAGAAGAAAAGATAAATGAATCTGAAGACATAGGAATAAAAAGTCTCCACAGTGAAAGACAGAAAAGGGGCTAGGTTAAAAAAAAAAAAAAAAGATGGAGAACAGTAACCTAATACACATTTAATTGGGGTGGGTACCCAAAGGACAAAAGAGATAAAAAAGTATTTGCAAAAATAATGAGCAGAAATTTTCTAAATCTGATGCAAACTAGGACAGAGTGAGAGAAGGTATATTATCACCAATATCAAGAATGGTGGAGAATATGGTATGGAATCACTGTAGACTTCACATTTACTGAAAGGACAGTAAACAGATAGATGAACAATGCTATGTTGACATTTGACAGCTCAGATAAAATGGAAAAGTTCCTTTCAAAACACAAACTAGCAAAGCTCTCACTTAAGAAAAAAACATAATCAGAATAGTCTTATTTCTCTCAAAGAAATTGAATTTGCATTTAAAACAAAGAAAATTTCAGGCCCAGATGGCTTATTTGGTGAATTCCTTCAAACATTCAAGATCTTCCAGAAAACAAAGGAGGAGGAAACACATTCCAACTTGTTCTGTAAGGTCAGAATGACCCTGATACAAAAACCAGACACAAAAAGCCATCACATGATTTAAAAAAAAAAAAGTACAGAACAATGTCTCTCATGAGTTCTCATGTGAAACTCTTAATAAAAAAGGAGCAAACAGAATTTAAAAATATATAAAAGACTAATACATGGTGACCTACTGGGGTTTATCCCAGAAATGCAAGATTAGTTTAACATTCAAAATTCTCTCAATTCAATTTAGCATATTAATAGTTTATACAAAAAATCATCTAAATAGATGTAGTAAAAGCATTTGATAAAATCCAACAGCGATTCTTTAAGAAAATCGTTGGGGAATAGGAGGAAACTTTCTCATTCTGATAAAAAAAATATCAATGCAAAACCTATAGCTAACATCATACCTACTAGTGGACAGACTAAATGCTTTCCCCCTAAGATAAGGAAAAATGCAAGGATACCCACTCCCACCATTTCTGTTAAACATTGTGTCCGGGAGTTCTACTCAGTACATTAGGCAAGGCAAGGAAATGAAAGATACTCAGATTAAATGGGAAGTTGTAAAACCATCTTGCAGCTGACATGAAAGTCTATGTTGGAAATCTTATGGAATCTACAAGAAAGCTGTGAGAGCTCACACACGGCAGGGTATAAGGTGAATGCACAAAACCCAGCTGTACTTCTGCATACTCCCAATAAAACAACTGGAAATAGAAATTTTAAAAATACCATGTATAATAGGATAAAAATATGAAATGCTTTGGGATAAATCTTCCAAAAGATTAAAAAGATCTGTACGCTGAAAAGTCTAAAACGTTATGGTATTTTTCAAAGAACTGGAGCAAATAATCCTAAAATTTGTATGGAATCAGAAGAGACCCCGAATTGCTAAGGAAATATTGATAAACAAAAATAAAACTGGCAGCATCACGTTACCTGATTTCAAGCTTTACTACAAAGCTGTGATCACCAAGACAGCATGGTACTGGCATAAAAACAGACCCATAGACCAGTGGAACAGAGTAGAGAGCCCAGATATGGACCCTCAACTCTATGGTCAAATAATCTTCGACAAAATAGGAAAAAATATCCAGTGGAAAAAAAATAGTCTCTTCAATAAATGGTGCTGGGAAAACTGGACAGCTATATGTAGAAGAATGGAACTCGACCATTCTCTTACATGTACACAAAGATAAACTCGAAATGGATAAAAGACCTCAACGTGAGACAGGAATCCATCAGAATCCTAGAGGACAACATAAGCAATAACCTCTTCAATATCAGCCACAGCAACTTCTTTCAAGATATGTCTCCAAAGGCAAAGGAAACAAAAGCGAAAATGAACTCTTGGAACTTCATCAAGATCAAAAGCTTCTGCACAGCAAAGGAAACAGTCAACAAAACAAAGAGGCAACCCACGGAATGGGAAAAGATATTTGCAAATGACAGTACAGACAAAAGGTTGATATCCAGGGTCTATAAAGAACTCCTCAAACTCAACACACACAAAACAGATAATCATATCAAAAAATGGGCAGAAGATATGAACAGACACTTCTCCAATGAAGATATACAAATGGCTACCAGACACATGAAAAAATGTTCATCATCAGTAGCCATCAGGGAGATTCAAATTAAAACTACATTGAGATACCACCTGACACCAGTTAGAATGGCCAAAATTAGCAAGACAGGAAACAAGGTGTGTTGGAGAGGATGTGGAGAAAGGGGAACCCTCTTACACTGTTGGGGGGAATGCAAGTTGGTGCAGCCACCTTGGAGAACAGTGTGGAGATTCCTTGAGAAATTAAAAATAGAGCTTCCCTATGACCCTGCAATTGCACTACTGGGTATTTACCCCAAAGATACAGATGTAGTGAAAAGAAGGGCCATCTGTACCCCAATGTTTATAGCAGCAATGGCCACGGTCGCCAAACTGTGGAAAGAACCAAGATGCCCTTCGACGGATGAATGGATAAGGAAGATGTGGTCCATATACACTATGGAGTATTATGCCTCCATCAGAAAGGATGAATACCCAACTTTTGTAGCAACATGGACGGGACTGGAAGAGATTATGCTGAGTGAAATAAGTCAAGCAGAGAGAGTCAATGATCATATGTTTCACTTATTTGTGGAGCATAACAAATAACATGGAGGACATGGGGAGATGGAGAGGAGAAGGGAGTTGAGGGAAATTGGAAGGGGAGGTGAACCATGAGAGACTATGGATTCTGAAAAACAACCTGAGGGTTTTGAAGGGGCAGGGTTTTGAAGGGGCAGAGAGGTTGGGGAAACCAGGTGGTGGGTATTAGGGAGGGCATGGATTGCATGGAGCACTGGGTGTGGTGCAAAAACAATGAATACTGTTACGCTGGGAAAAAAAAAAGCAGAAAAACAAACAAACAAACAAAAAAAACCCCAAAAAACGTTATGGAAAGAAAATAAAGATCTAAACAAATGAAGAGCTACATTGTTTGAGGATCCAAATGCTTAAAATTTCCAAAATGTTGATTCTCCCCAAACTGACTTATAGATTAGTCAAATCTATAGTTGGGTTTTTGTTTTGTTTTGTTTTGTTTTGTTTTGGGTCAGAAAAATAGGCTGATCCTAAAGTTTATATGGAAATACAAATGACCTATAGCAGCCAAAATAACTTTGAGAAAGAAGAACAAAGTTAGAGAGCTTACATTATTTGATTCTAAGGCTTATTATAAAGATACGGCCATCAGGACAGTGTAACATTGACATGAAGATTGATGAAAGAGACTAGAGACTAGAAACTCCAGAAATACCTGAACATATACGTAGTTAGTTTTGAATTTGGAACAGCAGTTTCAGGGAAAGGATTTTATCTACTCTACAAATGGTGGTGGAGCAATTGGATATTCATAGTCAAAGGGGAATGTTAGTACATATGTCTTATATGAAAATTAACTTGAAATGGGTCACATTCCTTTTTAAAAATTTTTTTAAAGATTTTTATTTATTTATTCGATAGACAGAGATCACAAGTAGGCAGAGAGGCAGGCAGAGAGAGAGGAGGAAGCAGGCTCCCTGCTGAGCAGAGAGCCCGACGCGGGACTCGATCCCAGGACCCCGGGATCATGACCCGAGCCGAAGGCAGAGGCTTTAACCCACTGAGCCACCCAGGCGCCCCTAAAATTTTTTTTAAAAGATTTTATTTATTTATTTGACAGACAGATCACAAGGAGGCAGAAAGGCAGGCAGAGAGAGAGGGGGAAGCAGGCTCCCTGCTGAGCAGAGAGCCTGCTGTGGGGCTCGACTCCAGGACTCTGGGATCAGGACCTGAGCCAAAGGCAGAGGCTTTAACCCACTGAGCCATCCAGGTGCCCCATCCTTTTTTTAATTTTTAATTTTTATTTTTATTTATTTATTTATTTATTTTTTTGAGAGAGAGAGAGAGATAGAAAGGGGTGGGGGAGAAGGTGAGAGAGATGCATAAGCAGGCTCCACACTCAAGGTGGAATCCAACACGGGCTCAATCTCATAACCCTGTGTCATGACCTAAGCCAAAAACAAGAGTCAGACACTTAGCAGATGGAGCCCCAGGCACCCTCAAATCGGTCACACTCTTAAATGGAAAGCCTAACACGATGAAACTTCTTAAGGAAGATGCCTGAGGAAATTTGTGATCTTGGGTTAGGCAATATTTCTCTGACATGATACCAAAAGCTCTTTCCCTGAAAGAAAACTATCCCCAGTGGGACTTCATACATTTGGACATCTACTCTTTGGAAGACATTGTTATGACAATAAGACCATAAGTCACATGTGGGGTGGAAATATTTGCAAATCACACAATGGAAAGGGACTTGATGTGGAATAAACATATAAGCAAACAAAAACAAAAACAAAAAACCTCCAAGAGAAGAAAAGAAATAATCCAATAGCAACGAGGCAAAGAAAATGGATGGTAAATAAGCGCATGAAAAGATACACATTGTTAGTCGTCAGGGAAAAAAAAAAATCAAATGCCCAAATTTAGAAAGACTTATCATGGCGGTCATTGGCAAGATACGGAGCAATTGGAAGTGTCACACGCTGTTGGTGCGGGTGCCAAAGGGTACAACCACTTTGGAAAACAGATTGGCAGTTTCTTCAAAAGGTAGACATACCTTACTGCCCAGCCCTTACATTCTTATTTTTTCTTAACAAGCGAACACCCATATAAAGGTTTTTGTGCAAGCATCTTTATTTGTTCTAGCCATACACTGAGAACAAACTGAATGTCCCCCCTCGCAGGAATGTTTAAACAAATGGTGGGCTATCCATATAATGGGATACTATGTGGCAATAAAAAAGAATGAGATGTTGATACATGAAACCATGCAGACAAATATAAAAACAATTGCATTAAGGGAAGAAAGGCAGCAAAAAAAGAGAACTTACTACACAATTCCATTTCCATAAAATTTTAGAAAATGTGCACTGTCCACAGTGACAGAAGGCAAACCAGTGGTCCTCTGGGAATGGATGATAGAGGGATCATGAAGGAGCACAGGGAAACTTCTGGAAGTCTGGGGTCTATTCATTAGCTTCTCTTGTTTCACAGGTGTGTGCATGTCAAACGAGGTATACTCCCTAAATATGTAAAGTTCATTATATGTCGATTATATCCTGTTAAAAATATTACACAATACCCCAAAGATGATACTCAGAAAATCTGACCCAGAAGTGTCTTGAAAGGACTTTTATGCAAATGTACGTGTGCCAGGATATTCACTTCAGCCCTGTTTGTAATGTCAGAGTATTGGCAAATTGGCTAAATGTCACAGCATAAATCTCTCTTCATAGGAAAGTTGTTAAGATAATAAACTGTGTGTCTGTGGAAAGGACTATGGCGCATTGGTTTAAGAGTTCTTTTTGTGCAGAAGTAAGATGGTCTCCAAATCCATGGTCACGGTCATGGCGAATAAGATAAAAATATATACAATTGAATATATTTAGTAGACACTAAGGAGATGAGGGATCTATATTATATATTCTATATTTGGATCCAGATAGATAGATAGATATAGAATATTTCTAAAAGAGTATCCAAGAACTTGGGTACCGTGGTTGTTTCTGGGAAGGGAAACTGGAACTGGGTTTAGGAATAGAAAAGGAAACTCAGTTTTTACTGCACACGGGGTTGTAGTTCTGATAGTTCTAATTTCTGCAAGTCCTGCCAAACTTCTTAAAGTACCAAAAAAATCAAAATCATAAAAGTAAAAAAAAAAACAAACACCATAAGTCTCTGAATTAGAATTTCCCTTGGCATGCTCACGTTTGTAGCTTATTTCAGCATTTGGGATAGATGCTAACTCGGGTACACTAAGCTTGTATTGCTGTAACAGACAGAACCAAACGTGTAATGGATCAACACATCAGAGGTGTACTTTTCACTGACATAACTGTCCTTCTGAGTGTTCAGACAAGAGTGCAGTCTTTCTGCACAGAACCATTCAGAGACTTGGACTATTTCCATCTTCTAGCTCCTCTTTCCCTTAGGGTCTTAAAACATGCCTAAGCATGCAGTGGACGGGGAAAAAGAGCAGTAACAAAGCAAGCATGAGAGAGTTTATACACCAGACTTGGAAGTGGTTCACATCATGTCTACTCTCATTGCACGGGCTCTAAGTTTTCATATGGCCGCACCAACTGCAAGGGAGTCTGGGAATTGTAGTATGCCGGTGGGTAGGAGGAAAGGAAAATGGATATTGTGGACGGCCGATTGTCTCTAATAGTCATGATGTGTAATCAGCCTTCAAAAATAGATACCAAGCCAAAGGCTTACAGCATCCTGCAGGAATGAAGCCCTACCTTGGTGTGTCCAGTCTTTAGTGGTAGGTGAAGAGGGGGAGAGATCTGGGTGGGGGGTGGGGGGTGCAGGAGAAAGAAGCTAATGGAAAGAAGAAATGGAGGAAGGGATCTTAATGCTTATGAGAACTTATATGTGCCAGATTCAGCTAGTTACTTTTTTTTTTTTTTTTTTTTTTTAAGATTTTATTTCTTTATTTGACAGAGATCACAAGTAGGCAGAGAGGCAGGCAGAGAGAGAGAGAGAGGGAAGCAGGCTCTCTGCTCAGCGGGGAGAGCAGAGAGCCCGATGTGGGGCTCGATCCCAGGACCCTGAGATCATGACCTGAGCTGAAGGCAGAGGCTTTAACCCACTGAGCCACCCAGGCGCCCCTCAGCTAGTTACTTTTTATGCATTAATTGTTTTCATTCTCAATACGGTGAAATGTCACTCTTACAAGCTCCATTTTGTAGAGAAGGAAAGGGGGTCCAGAATAGTGAAGTCATTTCAAAGGGTCACTTCACTTTCAGGGTCACAGAACTAGCACGACGGGGCTGGGATTAGAACCCAGATATTTATGACTCCAAACCCTGTGCTCTGCGCCTGGGAAATGCAGCCTGGGGGCTCTCGAGTAAATCCACTCTCTTTGCCAGAGCTTTGGATCAGAATCCCCTCTCTGCTCATAAACACACTGGCCCAGAGAGGTGGAGGGTCCGCCTGCTGTTGATTTAATATTTTGGAGGAAATAGGTTTATGACCTAAATATATTTCTCCCTGTTAAATGTTACAGCTTCTTTGAGCTTCACATTGGGCTTAACATTGCTTTATGGTTGATTTGAAGTTTGTGCAGTGGGTTTGGCTGCGGTCCTCCAGAGGCACTGCTGCCTACTTCTGAATTCCCCTGCCACAATTTATCCTAAGTCTTATTGGGTCTATATCCGGATTAATTAGAGATTGCATTTTAAAGCAGGTATTAAGAAGCTTAATCATACTGACCAAACAAAAAATAGGTTTACTTTTCTCAGGTAACAAGAAATCTGGCAGAAGCCATCCTGTGGCTTATTCAGCAGCTCTGTGATACCATCCAGATCTCAGGCTCTCTCTACTTTTTCTTTCTTCTATCCTTAGCCTAGGGAATTTAGCCTTATGCTTATTACCTCTTGGCCCCAAGATGGCTGCCACATCTCCTGACATAGCACCCAGGTTCCAGGCAGAACAGAGCGTAAAGCATGAAGGGAAAATACAAAAATTGAAGCCAATCAAATCTGTTTCCTTTTCAAAAGCCCAGAAACTTCACCCATTGTCTTCTGATATGTATATATATATATATATATATATTTGGCCAACACTGAATTATGTGGTGACCCTTATCTGCAAGGAAGATTGGGAAGTTAATATTTTTAAAGGTTTTTTTTTTTTTAAGATTTTATTTATTTATTTGATGGAGAGAGACACAGAGAGAGAGGGAACACAAGCAGGGGATGTGGGAGAGGGAGAAGCAGGCTTCCTGCAGAGCAGGGAGCCCGATGCAGGGCTTGATCCCAAGACCCCGGGATCATGACCTGAGTCGAAGGCAGACATTTAATGATTGAGCCACCCAGGTCCCCTGGGAAGTGAATATTTCTAAACACATGCCTTGCCAGCCAGAACATGTTTGGGATTTTATTAGTAATAGAGAGAGTGGGGGCTGGAGCAGGAACCACTTAGTATCTGCCATGATCTTCCAAATATCTTTTGGATGTGTCCACTTCCGTTTATCTGCACTGACACTTCAGGCCAATGTTATTTCTCTCTTGGACTCTGAAATAGCTGCTTATTTGGTGTTTCTGCATTCCCTCCTGAACACCCTCACCGCCCCCCCCCCATAATCTATTTTCTACACTATGGCCAGAGAGATCTTTATAGGACATAAATCTGACCATGTCACTCCCCTGCAGGATAACGTATTGAGTTAGTACTATGTGCTTTATGTTTTTGCTGCTGTTAAAGAAAAAATGAGAACTATCTGCCTCCCTTCTCCTCAAAACTGATGTGCAAGCAGAGTCTTAATTGAGTCTTAGCGACCTGGGGCTTCTGTTGCCCGAGGGAAGAGTTAGGAGTTGCAGAGACGCTTGGTGTGTGGAGACGGAAGGGACCTCAGTTGGGAGAGCACTTGCCAAAGATTTGGGGTGATGACACATCGGGGGGGCTCTGCTCCTTCAGAACCCCGAGTGCTGATTTTTTGCAGTTCCCTTGGGAAGTGGCTGACTTAGGAGTGGGAGGGCTACATGGTTCATCAAGGTTACTGGACTCAGATGCCAGCTCACAGACAGACAGCTTCAAGGGACCATAAGGAATTGCAAAAGTCACATATATTTAGGCAAGGCCAGCCTTGTGGGCCTGTGACCTGTGCATTCACGCAGAGCCCCTCACTAAAAGACCCTGCACTCAGTTTAACGCATTTCTGACACCATCTTAAAATTTTTAATAACCTTGGAATGAGAGACCCCACATTTTCATTTTGAACAATTAGGTAGCTGGTGCTGATGTCAGGGGACAAGCGTGACCCAGAAACCGGACTGTGTAAGCCTCCTGGGACTTTTGTTGGATGCTTCAGGGAGCTGGACAAAAAGTCCCCACCCCCCGCCAATTTATATAAATTTATATAAAATTTATATAATTTTATATAATTATATATTATATATAATATATAAATAATTATATATTATATAATTTATATTTTATATAAATTTATATAAAATAACCAAGACGGAGCTCCCTTCCAGGACAGGGGTCATGAGTCATTTGATTATTGAGACATAGGGAAATAAGACGACACTCCTTGTGCCTGAGTACGGGGGAGCACTACTCACAGTTGTTTGATGCTCAGAGATTCCTCATGACACACTCCACTTCCTGAGTCCCCACGAGGCAGGGTTTAATCAGAGTCACCAGAAATACAAAGATCTACAAAGTTGACACCTTTGACTGCTCCCAGAGGAAGATGGGTAGAGAGATGAGAGGTGGGGAACCACATCCTGGGGCAAATGTGCCCCCCTTTACTCTACCAGAAACCCCATAGGGGAGAGCAGATGACCTTAGCGACATTCGGAGGAAGAGATGATGACATCACATTCTCCCGGGTCAGGTCAGGTGCACTCGTCTGGACCAGTCACTGTGGCCAGAGGAACAAAATGCCCTGACTGGCTTCTTAAAGCCAGCCCTGCCCATGGGCATTCTGGGTAAATGAACCAGTCATTTTTTTTTGGCTCATACTGGTTTCTACTGGGTTCTCTATTTGCGATCAATGAGATTGCTTTGCCTGGAATCCAGTCTTAAGGAGTCCTATGTCTTTGGAGCAAACTCATGTAGAATGGAGCTCTCTCCCCCACCATTCACCAGGTCTGAATAAGATTGACCCAGTAAAAGGCCAAGGTCAGGACAAGCCTTTATCCGCCCCCCAACCTGGGCCCCCACCCGAGGAACCTAGACAAATGGGAAACGTTCGATTCCTCTCCTCTCACCTCTGAACAGCCCGTTCCAATCAACATTATTTCCCCCTCATTTTACCTTTAATAAGAAATATTTTAAAAGATTTAAAACATTTAAGTAGGTTAATTATTTTCAAAAAGGACAGCAGAGTTTTCAAAACTGCTTCTGTCAGTAAATTTAAAATACGATAAATAATTTAGGGCCCAATTTTCTCTCCACAATGAAGAATTAAGAATCTGCGGTCTTTCAAATATTCTCTCTTTTAAAAAGCTACAGTTTCTTTCTCGCCTCTCTCTGGCCTCCGAAATTGGCAGGACAGTCACCCATGAAGACCTGGGACTGGGCTGATGACCGTGTTTTGGCGGGTCTAATTCCTTTCCAGCAGGAAACTTTTCTTTTTAAGTGGGGTTTTTTGGGGGGATATTCAGATTTTGCCTTTGTGAGCAAAAGAGATGAGATATTTATTTATGGCCATTTCGCAGAGGCAAAAACTGAGACTCAGTCAAGTTAAGCAACTTTAATCAGGCCGATACAATTATCTGAATAAACGCACTTCTAACAATTGAATTTCTTCTTCAATTGTTAGGACAGAGCCTCGTTCTGAAGGGTCAGATCGGTCGGGGGTGAGCAGGACACACAACTCATCTAGGAGGCATGCTGAGATGGGAAGGAAGGAGTTTAAAAGCAGGTGCAGGCGGGGCTGGGATGCGAAGGCAACCAGCATCTCCCTAGCATGAGAAGCCCTCAACCTCCCAGTTAGGCACAAATGGAGGAAGGTACCAACTGGAGTCCAGAAAGATCTAGAGTCAAGGAAGAGCCAGATAGTATAGTCATAGTGGGTTGGGTCAAGGAGGAAAGGGGGAAGAAACACATTAACTTCTACTTGGCTCTCTTCCTGCCTCTGTTGACCAAACCCAACTAGAAGGCAGAGAGCAAAGGAGTAGGATGAGGCAGTCGCCAGGGGACAAAGCTCTTGGGACATAGGGCAGGGCAAAGAAGTGTGGCAAATGGGTCAGAATGGCCGGGTGGGCTGGTGGGGGGCGGATGCCCCACACCATTATCATGTTTTCTGTGGTGGCCGTACCAGTTTGCATTAGTGGGTATATGATCTAGATGGTCGTAGTGTCTGCTGAATTTTGCTCATGGTGCATGGTTTCCTTTTCACACCGTGATTGTCGGGTTGAGAATTTCTCTTCAGCAGAGCTGTGTCTGTGGGAGTCCTATATGGGATAATGTGGTGGTATGTCTTCCCACACTTACTTCTTTCAGGTTGTCTGGGGATAGCGGCAACCTGGGGCTGGTTTTCATGTTAACTGATCAGCCTGGGAGTCCCGGGTGAACTCAGACCCATACCTCTGTGAGGGGGAAAAACATGGAAGTGTCCTTGTCATCTCCCTGTGCTGGTGGGTAGTTTCATTCTGGTTTGTGTCTTCTCTGGGATGGGGTCCCTTGACTTCTCCTATTTGAGGCATGCATCTGTGGTCCAATCCCCTTCCTTCCTTCCACACATGCACCATCCCATCTTCCCTGATTCTCACAGGCCGTGCATCCCAGGGACAAATGCGATACCGACTCAGTTCTCATCTACCCTCCTAACTTGCACTGTCCCCATCGCCCCACCCCAGGACTCCTTGTGCTTTTTTGTGAGGTTGGCATGTACTTCAAAGGATGTGTATCAAATTTACTCCTCATTTCTAGGTGTTTTGTTCCATAAAGGTTTTCAAATCTCTTAAATTGCACCGGAAATGGCAGACCTCTGATTTTTGTTTGAAGAAAGAGTTCCGTGCCTAAAATAGTGTTTGATACCCAGTGAGCTACTCCAACATCCTTCATTTTGCAAAGGAGGAAATCTCCACGTTTGAGGCTAGACCCTTGTTGAGTCACACAATATTGCCTACAAAAAGCAATCTCACATGAGTCAGCTGAATACAAGATCACACAGTGACTCAACGCATAGGAATATCCGGGTAGGAAGAAAATTTTAGGAATCACCCAAGGGACCAGATACAGTGGAATCAATCACTTGGGAAGAATAAAATATCACAAACTCTCAGGTCCCACTCCCAGAGATTCTGATGTGCAGCCTGGAAATATCACGTCTTTCTAGAAGATTCTGGTGGGTGGCCCTATTTGAGAACCTCTGACTAGGAACAATGATGCACCCAAAGTGGAATTAATCACCATGCCTTGGCAAGGAGTTGTCCTGGCTCTGCTCACACAGTTCCAGTGGCAAGCAACTCATTACCTCCAATGGTCCCACTCCCATTTGCCTGCCTGGTGTTCCCTTCTTATGTTTCCCTGGACTGCCTGAGCTTAATGCCCACAGCACTTCCTCTGGTCCTCTCCTGTCTCCCTGCATAATTTCAGCAGGCTCGTGAGAATCAGCTCAGCCTCTGCTGTTCCTGGACCAGGCAGATGCCACAGGCTTCTGTGCCTCCTTCCTCACAACGGTCCTGACCCGGGCTTCGCACTGTGGTGTGCAGAAGGGGAAAGAGAGAAGAGCGAGGAGGTAGTATGGCGAGATACACTCGGCATCATCCTCCATCCTGGAGAGAGAAATGTTCTAGAAAGAGCGAAGCTGAGGAAAGAAGGGGAAACTACCCATGGCTCAACTCTCACTATTGGAAATTAACTTTCTGACTCAGGTAACAGCAGAGGACGCAGAGGAGAGCACGTGATCTCTTCTCGAAGGGCTGGTGGGGGGCTGAACGGAAGTGGGGGAGCTGAACAGAGAAGCAGATGGGCCATGCTTGCCAGCATTTCACTCGCATCACTTTGTAGAACTGGAAACAGAAAGTTCTCCCTCTGACTCTGCTTCCAGAAAGGTTATGATCAATATTTCCTGGGCCCTGCCTCAAGAATTCCTTCCGTCAGGTGCTGTCTGTACCACCTGTTTTCAAGCCTTGTGAAGGATTGCATTTCGGAGCTTTTCAGCTCTCTGGTGAGGAGGTGGGGGGCATGGGAACGCGTGTGTCCCCTGTAAGACGTGGGCACTGGGAAGATGGCAGGACTGTGTGGTGGGGTGAGAGATGAAGAAGGTATGTGGTGAATAAAGGGCCGTAGACAGTGTCACTTTCTGTCCCATAGAAAGTGTGCCCTTGATTTCCCACCTGCTTTCCTGGAACCTGCTTCCTTGTGCCCTTGTTACTGTTGTCACAGCTTGTGTCTGAGGCTGGAAGGCACTTTTTTCACTCTGTCTTCCTTAGTGTGTGGTAGGAGCCTGTGCAGGTGACTGGGGTCACTCTGTGCATGTGTGTGCATGTGGGAAAGAGGGGTGTGTGTAGTGTGTCTGTGGTGTATGGGAGAGAAATGTGTGTGGAGTGTGTCTGGTGTGTGTGTGTGAGTGTGTGTGTGGTGAATGTAGGTGTGTGTGAGAGAGAGAAAGAGGTGCTGAGTGTGTCTGGTGTGTGTGTGTGTGTGAGGGGGTGAATGTGTGTCTATGTGAGAGAGAGATGTGGAGTGTATGTGATGTGTATGTATATGTGGTGAATGTGGGTGTGGTATGTGTGCGTGAGAAAGAGTTGTGTGCAGTGTGACCGTGATGTGTGTGAGTGTGTGTGGTGAATGTGTGTTTGTGTGGGCGGTATGTGGAGTGTGTCTGATGTATGTCAGTGTGTGTGTATAGTGAATGTAGGTGTATGTGTGAGAGAAAGAGGTGCCGAGTGTGGTGAATGAGTGTGTATGTGAGAAAGAGAGAGGTGTGTGGAGCGTGTCTGTGAAGTCTATGAATGTGTGTGGTGAATGTGGGTGGTGTGGGGGGTGTATGTGTGAGAGAGAGAGAGTTGTGCAGTATGTCTGATGTGTGTGTGGTGAATGTGTGTGTGTGTGTGGTATGAGTATACAGAGTGTGTACAGCAATCTCACAGACTACGGAGTTTGCTCCCCTTGTGCCGGGAAAGGGCCCAGGGATTTTGCACCCACACTAAGTAGCTCAGATGCTATGATTTGGGGGTCTTCTATCTGTCCCACATGGGTGTTCTGCTCTTCCCCTCGGCTCTGGCCACCCACTCTCTGTGTCACGGGCTGCCCCCAGCCCACTCCTAGGATGCGCACCTCCGAAGCCTCTTACGTGAGGTCTGAAGGAGCTCAGAAAACTAAGTTTGCTCAAACTCTGTGGAGCACATGACTAAGCGGTGTTTGAGGGAACAGATGGACTTGTGACAGGCTCTGGCTTCCCAGAGGGCTTTTCTTTCCTCTCTGCAGGTCAGCTGAGTCCGGGGAAGTGATGGGTGACGGCGACCAGCCCTAGCCAATGAACCTTATCCTATTGCAGATTATATAAAGTTCAACACCTCGGAGAGGACTTACTTGCCTAACCTGTGACGCTAGCCCTTCCCAGAGGAGATCAGTTCAGGCTCTTTCAAGTGAGATCTTCCCTGATGTACTCGAGGATTCGCTTACACAGAAACCGGAGGCACAAATACCTAAAAATAGTGCGCTGTATGCCACGGGCTCAGCTCCTCCTCAGAGAGCAAGAGATGTAACCAGATCATTACATCAAGAAGATTCTTCAGGGCTGAGAGAATTAAACCTTGAATTTACTCTTAGGATCAGAAACATTACAACCTAACGTTTACTCTGGGGACCCCCACAAAAACGCAAGAGACCCAGGCCCTCGTTTCGAGAACTTCCTCTATAATCCATGGAATCATGGACGCCGGCCATCTAGTCAACCCGCCGTCTTGACTAGACGTCAAGAGAGGGTCCTCGCACTTGAGGAGCAACACCAAGACGAGGATGTGGGTGCGAGGAACTTCGTTTGGGAGGAGGTCCTAGGAAGCAGGTGGTGAGTAAGGACCCAGGTCCTTCCCTGCACGGGAGTGTGGAGGGGGGCCCCGGGCACCTGCTCCACACGGGGGAGTGGGGTGAGCCGTAAGGGGATGTGGGTGGAGGCCTCCAGACTCTACCACACTTACTTATTAATTTTTGAGTGACGGTCATGAGCAAGTCCTCCTGCTCTGGTCTGTACCAGTTTCCCCAACATCGCTTTCCTTAACTCTGTGGGTTCCAACCCAACCACAGCCATCCTGTCTTACATTTCTGAAGTCACTGAAGACTCATCTGAGGAAGCTCGTGGTGGCCCTCGTACCCCCAGTAGAAGCTAGCCATCAGAAGCCCTAGTTATCAGCAGGTGTCCCCTCTGAACCTGGTGCTGTCACTGCGGGGCTGATTCCCACCCACCACCCTGGCCCCGTGCCAAGGTTAGCACTGAGAGCCCTGACCAGCCCTTACCCCCAAAGTCTCTCATGGGGAGTTTCTGGCTTCATGTTTGGCCTGCAGACAATTCTGTTCGGTCTACAACGTGTCTGAAACCAGTTGCCAGCGTTTCAGATATGTGGGGTTTTCATACAGGCACTGGATTTCTGGCTTCTCTCAAAATGGGAGACCTGCAAATGTTGGGAGTCCTATTCCCACCTGGTAACAGAAGCAGCCAGCCTCTTCCTCAGGACCCGCACTTCCGGGGTCACCAGTTTCCACGGGGCTGCCTGACTCACTGAGAATCCTTCCCGGCCTCCATGGGCACCAGAACTTGCCACTTTGCCCTGCCTTCCTCGGCCCCCCCTCGGTCACCTTGGTCCTATTTCCCTGCCTGTATGCTCACTTGTCCGCTGGGACCGAATTGCTTTCCTGTTCTTTCGTCCCTCCAACTTGGGTTCTAGCGTTGCCTCTGGATTTTTCCACCTCTTCCACCTATGGTGTAGGACTCTGTTTCCTTTTCTCTTTGCTGTTTGCTGAAGTTGTGCTGTAAATGAACAGGACTTCTGATCTCCTCATGCAAGCCAGACTGTGAGTGCCCCCTGTCACCCGGGCTCCTGCTGCCTTTATCCACTAATTACCGTGGACAGTGTTGGACTGGATGCTGGCCGGACTAGTGTCCCAGACAGTAGGGGACCTTGGTCTGTGTTCACGGATACCATGGGTCTATGTCCTTTGGAGAAGCACTAGGGTTTGACCTATCTCCGGAATTCCCCTTCCCATCCACCTTGCATTTCTCCACTTCCCATCAGCCCCTGCTGCTGAAATCCCAGCATGCCCCGCACTTGGATCCATTTGGCTCATTAGCATGAAATATATCATAATTCTCACCCTCATTCCAGATGGGTTTGTTACCATGCAATTCCAAGAAGGGGCAAACCATGCAATTCCAATTCTCTTTCCTGGTTTGAGCCCAGCTAATTAGATCTGCATCGACTCCATCATTAGAAAAGAAGACAGTGCCAGTCTAGCAAGCGAACATCGCTTTTCTCCAGTTTTTGTCATAGATGTTGGGGGTTTTGTTCTCTGTGCTTTTTTTTTTTTTTTTTTTTTTTTTTGGGTGTTGGCAGGAGGAGGGCCAGGTGACTTAGAACTCTGAGTCCCATCTGTTTCATTGATGGAGACTTTGAGGTGGGAAGGCATGAAGGCAGAGAAAGTGATTTCTAAGAGCTTGATTCACTTTGCCTCTCTCCTTGGACAATGCAAACTGCACACGATCAAGTTGTTTTTAGATGGGAACTGACGGATACAAGGACAGACCCCCTGTATGATGAGTCACTTGTTTTTGCAGGTTATTAACTGGATAGGGTTTGTTAGAACTACCGTGTCACAGAATTTGAAAGTGAACTGTGATCCAACCCCGCCTTTTGCAGAAGAAAAACAAAACAGAACACTCAAGAAACCAGTCCCGGCACTCACTGACACCCAGTGTGTGGCATTCCTGGCTGGTGGGGACCCGAGATAGTGGCTACGGACTCCACAAAGACCAGGTTTTTCAGATCAGGAGGCTGAGCAGCAGGTGGGGTGGTCAATATCTGCCTGGGTTAGAGCCCCGTCCTGCTTCTTTCCTGTCTCCCAGCTTCGAACAACTGAGTCAAGCTCTCTCGTCCTATTTTCCTCGTCTGTGGAACAGACACCATAATGTCTCCCTTTGAGGAAACGTCAGGAGGATGAAGGAGAAATTGGGTAAACCACTTGATATACAGGAAAGCTCAGTAACTGTAGTTAGTATGCAAGTAAATAATTTCAGTGAGAAGAGAGGTGTGCTGGGAGTATAATGCAGAAGTCCTAAGCCATGCTGGGGAGTCTGGGAAGGCTTCCAGGAAGAGGGGATAAGAAGGCATCGTGAGCCGGGCTGACGGCATGGTAGTGGGGAGGAGGGCATGTTTGGCGTGGATGAAGACTATAATACGTGAAGGAGTAACGGGGTTAGAGATGAGGGAGGAGAGGGCAACGTTGTGGCAGAGTCAGGACATCACAGGTGCGGAAAACGGAAGATTTCAAGGAGGAGGGCACCCTTGTCCTGATCTGGGTCCCCAGAGCACGATAGTGCTCTCCATGTGACAAAACCTCCGGGGGAAGAAAAGGGTGGAGGGAAGGTGAGGGGTGCAGCCCTCTGGTGGGCTTTGTGTGTTGGTGGGACTTCCATGGGAGACGTCTGGTAGGCAGCGCTGATATCTGGACAGAGACGGAGCCTAAGGACATGAGATGGAGAGTCCTCGACACATGGACGGCGGCTGAGGAAAGAGGTGAGGACAGAACGTCTGCGAAGAAGGGGAAGTGGGGGGGGGGACAGAGGAGGACCTCTGGTAGAAGCCTGAGGAGCAAAGCATTTAGGGGCTCAGCAAAGGAGGATGAGGAGGTGACGCTCACCCAGAAGAGGGTCATTGATCCATGCATACTGAAGAGCTGGGCAATGGCGAGGCTATAGGAATGGCTGAAACAAAACCTCAGATGATCAATATGATAGGACAGGATGTGATATTATGATACAGTTTTCTCTTTCTCTTTCCTCTTCTTCCCCACCTCCTTCTTCACGTTCCTTGGGCTGACTGCACATCTTAGGCAAGTGACCTCCTTGGGGTAGAAAGACCTCCTTGGCTTCATTCCCGGCTCCATCCTGGTGGACGGGACTAGGAACCACCTACCCCATCATTAGTCCCGTGTAGACTCCTGGGTCCCTCACGGCTGGATTAGAGAGGGAGTGCAGCAACCATCCAACCAACAGACCAAAACATGAATGAGGGAGAATTCATTCATTACAAAGAAAAGTGATGGGTGCCTGGGTGGCTCAGTTGGTTGAGTGACTGCCTTCAGCTCGGGTCATGATCCCGGACTTCTAGGATCGAGTCCCGCATCGGGCTCCCTGCTCCTTGGGGAGTCTGCTTCTCCCTGTGACTTTCTCCTCTCTCATGCTCTCACTCACTCATTCTCTCCCAAATAAATAAAATCTTTTAAAAAATTTAAAAAAAAAAGAAAAGTGAGGGGCACCCGGGTGGCTCAGTTAGAACTACCTTCTGCTCAGAAAGGGTCCTGAGATCAAACCCCTACATCGGACTCCTTGCTTCATGAGGAGTCTGCTTCTCCCTCTCCCTCTGTGTGCTTGCTCTCTCTCTCTCTCTCTCTCTCATGTAAATAAATAAAATCTTAAAAAACAGTAAAAAGAAAAGTGAGGGGGAAAAAAAGGATACTATCCAGGCAAAAACACAATATGTCTTCTGGAAAAGCAGGAAAAGATAGAGTCTTAAAATGAAAAATTGGCTCAATGTAGCATTATGGAAATCTGACCACATTTTTCCTTTGTTTTCTCTCTTTGCTCCAGACTCTGAACAGCGCTGTCACAGACAAGTCTGTTTGGTAGGTGTTTAGAGACCAAAGGGGAAGGCGAGGGCCCTGGCTTCTTCCAAGAGAGAGTGCTCATTGCTTTTCTATTTTCATAAAGAGAAAAAGAAAATCTCCGAGTTTTTATACTGTTGCAGAACAAACATAACAGTGGCTCATGTGTCACAATTTATGGAACCAACTTCACATACTCCTGACGGTTCTATCATGTTTTAGATGCTGAGAAATATTTGTTTTCCTCTGTGAAGCTGGCGTGGCGAAAATCTACTTGCTTGATTACTGATACTCTATGCTAGTGTTTCTCAACCTCAGCCCTATTGATATTTGGGGTAAGGTAATCCTTTGCTGTGGGGCTGTAGAACATTCAGGAACAGCCCTGGCCTCTACCCACTAGATGCCAGTAGCAAGCTCTCAGCTGGGACAGCCAGACACGTCCCCAGGCCCAGATTGCCCAGGGTTGAAAACCACTGCTCTGCATTGCTAGGAAACACATCCATGGACACCAGGAGGGTCGGGGGGAATGAGAACTCCTGCCCCTTTGCATAAATTGACCTTGAGGGGTCACACCTTGAAGACCATTTGCCCTAATCTCTTACGTTTCTCTCTCTTAGATCTCAGGAGAAGGAAGACGCAGAACCTCACCCGGCACCCATTAAACTCTAGGTCTGAAACGAGATGCTTATAATGTAGTAGGAGCTGGTTGGAGCTCTTCAGTCAGTGAATGGAAGAACTCTGCTGCCTATAAATAGCACAATTGGCAGCCAAACCCTCTGAAAAACACTCAACACGCCAGTGTCAGAGGAAGATGAGTCCAATGCTTTAGACGTTGAAAATAAATACCGTGAGTCGAAAATAAATGGCATTATTAGCATAAAGGGAGTTCCTAATTAACCAGCAATCGTCCATTACCGCAGCCTTCAATTCATTAAATTGCATAATTACATAAAAACTCAGTTGACACTTGAGTCAGTCAGTGTATCTGGTATTGTCTCCTCAATAATTAGTCCTATAATTGTCAGTTTGACAGGGCAATTAAAAATGTTTGAAGACATTGTGTCAGCTTCCCCATGCGAGGCCGCACTCTATAGGACGCATCTAGGAGAAACCTTCCATCTGGGCAGCTGGATGGTTCCGGCTCCCGGGACATGAAGGGAAGGACGGACAGGAGCTGGAGGCATCGGGAATGGAGGCCCTGCAGCTTTTGGGGGGGAAACTATTCTATCTGGGTGGACAGAGTGTCTTGGAGCGGCCTCAGCTGTAAGCGCTGGGAGGTGGGAGAGGTGAAGGTAGCCAGCAGTAGGGCTTGTACGTGAATGAGTGGGAAGAAATCTGACTCTGGGTTTGACTGTGCAGACATCCGTATTCAGTGTGCTGGGTCTTAGGAGTGAGGACCACAGCCTCAGATACCGAATGTCAGGCTGGCTGACAGCATCCTGGCTGGGACTTTTAGTCTGATTCAAATTAGGAGATCCATTCATGCCTAGTGACACTGATGCCTGTCCATCATAGGAAGGAGACGGCCAGCCAGTCGGTACGGGTTCAGGATTCCCAGGTTCTATGTCTGTGTGGGGGAGGGAGCCTCTGGCTTGCTAGGTTCTTGGTGCTGAAGACGCACTCCGGGCACGAAGACATCAGACATGACCACCAAACTGATTCGAGCCTCTACCTTACTGGTAAACTGTCTCAGTGGCCCCTTCCAGGGTCACAGTTGGCTCGGTCATTAGGGATGCCAGCTCCTGAATAGGCAGATCCCTGGGCCCTGTGGCTGAGCAGGGCTAGGGAGCACCCAGGTCATTTGGATGTGCTGAACTCCGCATGGTTAACATTTAATTATTCTGTTCTGCACAGAACTCCTCTGATTTCCTGAAAGTCTATTTTCTCTCCTGCTTGCTTACAACATTGCCTCTCTTAGCTTATGAATTTCTCAGGCCTTGGGAAACTTTCGTTCCTTAGACATGAGCGTAAACACCTCTCGCCGGCCACCGGCCACCGTGTTCCTGGCCCCAGCAGGGTCTCTCTCTACTTCCACTTCAACATCCCTCTGGCATTCCCCTGCTTCTTTCATGTGGATCCTGCCAAGATTTCAAAACGAAAACCTGCCTCTCAAATTCACCCTGCATTTCCTCTCCCACATGCCGGGCTAAGGCTGTTTTCTGGAGCCTAATAGGATCTGGCTCATCTGCTTTCCCCTTTTATTTCTCTTTCCTACTGTTTCTGTTCTAACTACAAGACGAAGTCTTGTTGTTGTTGTTTTTTAAAAATCTATTTCTTTCATTAGAAGTTCTCCTTTCAAAGTCTGAACCATAGTTTTCTGTTTGCCTCCCAACATGGGAGCCTGCCTCCCTGCTAACTATGTTTCTTCAGGTTCCTGGGCAAACCTGAGCCAGAGTGGTACAAGAACGTGCCTTTTCATGTCTGTTTCATCTCTGAGGTTTGAGATAAACGAGTTAAGCACTTTATGCAAAGTGGTGCTGGCCATGCTTTGCCGATGTGGTGTAATCCAACAGAACCAGATATTCTTGCTACGGTGATACCTCCCCCCCTTCCTAGTTGTCCGATTATTTCTAAAATCTTCCACCTTATGTACTTGAATCTGCCCTCAGGGTCGCCCGACTCCACCAACCTGAACAGGCTTGGTGGTATGTGATCTCTTCAACTGTGAGTAAAAGCCAAAAAGTAAAAGGAGAAAAGCGTGATGTAGAACTGGAATTCCATGTTATACTCCAAATCCCAAGGCTCCGATCCTTAATCCTGGCTGGATTAAAATGAACCTGTCCTGTCCTTAGAAAGGACTAGATTATCATAATAGAGGCAGTGGACAAGATCTTCTGCCCTTTGGGATCTAGGCTTTCAAGAGACTTGGCCCAGGACAGAGCTGGGAGGCCAAATCTAACCCTTTCATGTGCTGGGCTCTGCCCAATGTTAGCATGCTAGGGAGCTTGGAAGAGATCCCAAACTGACTGTTCTGGTCTGTGGAGTGATGACCTCCTTCCTAATTCCCTGAGCGCCATTGCCTATATTTTGCAGAGTGCAAGTGCCAGCCCCCTGGCAAACTGGTCTGGCTAGGGCTGGTAGAAGAAATAGGGGCTTCTGAAGGAATTCAGCTAGGGCACAGCTGTCTGGCACCTGCTCTAACAATGCCATTGCCTCCTCTTGGGTTCCTGAGAAGTTGTTACATGAAGAGCGGTATCAATTGCAAACAGAGCATCATTTTGGTCTTAGGGACCCCAATGGCACCCAATGGCCAATACCCAATGGGAGGATCTCAGGAAGAACTGAAATAATAAAAATTATAGCACATTCTAAAGAACTATGACCCTTTCTACTGCCTCCTAAGCCCACATTGGCTCGCCAGCGGGCCCCATGCTTGAAATGAGTACACCATAGCAGGTACGTGGAGGAAGGGGAAGAGAGAGAGAGAGAGAATGAGCCCACAGCGTGAAGGCATGAAGCAGGAGAGAACAGATATATACATCACTAGTTTTCAAACTAGGATGTGCATGAGAAGTGCCTTGGGAGAGTGTTAAAAAATACAGATGTCAGAGAGACAGTTTAGAAGTACTGAGTTAGAATCCATATTTTTTAATCCACCTGCTCAAGTGATTCTGATACACAGTGAAGTAAGTCAGCAAACAATTGAAATGTAAGAATGCTGTGATCCAGCTCCAATGGTAGAGTCCATTCAATGCACTGGGGTTGGAATTGATCCAACTGGTATGAAGCAGTAGGCAGAGAGAAAAATGAAATCACTTCCCCCTCATTCACATGTGATCTTTAAGGACTCCTTTTTCTTAGGTTAGAGGAAGCCTTACGAGCCTACCCTTGCCTCTTTCTTCGTCTGACCAATTTACTGTTTTCAAGTATTTGTTTACAAATTCCAGATTTATGAAAAGCCAATTCCAATAAGAAGACAAAGAGAGACCTTCTGGATGGGGGAAAAAGAAGTATTTTTAAGGTGAGTCTCCAAAAGGAAGAACTTCTAGCCTGTTCAGTCCTCCCACTGGAAGGTCTGCGGCATATTAGCATGACCCAATAGTCATTGACCTCCATTGGAGCTCCCAGCCGGAGTGGTTTGTTTGTGTCTTTTCCTGAGATAGACTCTAAGTTTTAGGAAAGCAGGGACCTTGTCTGTCTTCTCTGCTGTGCCTGGCACAGTACTAGGCACATTGTAGGTTTGGTAAATGCTCATTGAACGAATACATGAGGAGATGAATGGAGAAACTGGAACGAGCTTGCTACGTCTTCGCGGGCACCATCAAGCCTGTATTCCAGACCCTTGTGACTCTGGACAAGTTGCCGAAGACTGCAGGGTCTGTTTGCTCAACTCAAGGTAGAAATAATAATAGTACTCACTTCATAAGGCTGTTCTAAAGATTCAATTAGTTATTACATGTTGAGTGTTCAGAGTAATATTGAATATTGGTTAGTGACAAATATCCACTGCCACTGAACTTGAACAAAAAAAGAAACTGAACCACATTAATTAAATTACCATGTTTTGATTTTGCTGAATTGGTTATTAAAGAGATGTACATTGTCACATAAAACATGGAGGAAAGGCATCATGTCAGAGTAAAGGTCATTACTTTAAGTTTTAAAGAAATCTAATTTGGGGCACCTGGGTGGCTCAGTGGGTTAAAGCCTCTGCCTTTGGCTCAGATCATGATCCCAGGGTCCTGGGATCAAGCCCCGAATCGGGCTCTCTGCTCAGTGGGGAGCCTGCTTCCCCCCGCCTCTCTCTGCCTGCCTCTCTGCCTACTTGTGATCTCTGTCTGTCAAATAAATAAATAAAATCCTTAAAAAAAAATTAAAAAAGAAAGAAAGAAATCTAACTTGACCAAAATGGTATCTGCTTTGGCTTGATCTTTGAAAACTTTTTGTCAAGGACTAATGGAAACATTGTCACAGTGGTCTATGTATTTTTTCTCTTTCAGAATCATGGAATGGTTTGCCACTCTCCAAAGGGACAGATGCAAGATTGAGGCTCATAGAGCTTAAAGGATTTGGTGTCTCTTTATTTGGGGTGGGCTCTGAGTTGTTAAGAAGAACTCTGAGCCACGTGGTCCTGTTTGTAGCTGGGCAGAGCCTGTGTTGGTCACTTCCACCTTCAGGGGCCATGCTGCCTCAGTGGAGAGGGTTCTATGTCCCTTGTAGGGACACCTTGTCCCCACACACTTCCTCTTGAGGTATCATTCAATAAGAATTCTCTAGAACTCCCTTGATTCCTAGCATTCAAGTGGGCACTAAGGCGAATCTTGAAGGGGTGAGAGGAAGGAGGGACCTCAAAAGTTGGAGAGATTCCTGCCCCAAGTACAAGTCACCGAACTGAACTCAGAGAGGTGGTTCATGTGAATGGAGGGTGTGAGAAAATTGTTCGCCTTATCCTGGTTTCCTCTCTCTCTGAATGGCTCCACCAAGCTCCATCACCCAAGCCAGAATTTAGACGTCATGTCCTTGATTCTCATTGTCTCCAAACTCAATTGGTTACCAAGCTCAGTCAGTGCCTCGTAATATCTCTCATAAGTGATTCTTACCACAGCCACCACTGCGATGGCCTTAACGTTGGCCTAACGTGTCCTTGCTCGAGATTCGTTCTCATGCCTCTCCCCTCCATATTCATTCCATTGATTAATCCGTCTATCCATCCTTTCATCAATCCATCCACCATCACCCATCCACCCACGGATCCATCTGCCATTTGCATAGCCACCTCTGCTTACATGGGGTGATTTTTCTAAAACACGGGTTTGAGCCTATCATACTCAGTCCTTCCTTCTCTGAAGGAATCTTACTCCTCCGTCTGCAGAAGAATATATTAAACTTGTTCAAGCTCACTACTGAGAAAACTTGAAGCTATTTGTTGAGAGTTTAGCTAAACTCCTCCATAATATGGCTACCTTGGGGCATCCCTTTGGTAAGGCCATGTGGCCTGGGGAGTGGGGTCTTGGATGATACTAGCCCTCCCCTTGAGCAAGTGCCCCAAACAGCAGCCTTCAGAGTCACAAGTAAATGTAATGTATGTAATAAGACTCCCCTGACTGCCCTTGTGATAAGCACTCTCCTCCTCCCACCCAGGGCCTTTTCTTTATGTACTTTTTCAATAAGATGCCCTCGAAGCTTACTGGACTCTTGTTCTTTTTCATTGACATTGATTACTCTGCCCTTAGTCTGGGAACCCCAAAGCACTCCACCCCTGGACCCTCATAAAAGCATGTGTCCTCGGCTTTGTCATGTACTCTTTGCCTGCACCCTGCCTTAATGTCCCTGTGTTTCCTCTTGAGGCAGGCCACCCCCATCCTCCAGGACCTGTGAGAAATAAACTTCTTTATTTCACCATTCCTGGCAGACTTTTGTGAAAGTTGCCTCAGCGCCCAACACCCCAGGGCTCTCCTTCACAAATGTTAATTTAACAGAGCCACAGCGTTATTGTTAAATCAAACAAGAGAGCCTTTAGGTAGCCACCATTTATCTGTGCCAGTGTTAGGATTATTCCCATTCTACAGGTGCAGAAATTGAGTCTCAGAGTTCTGTTCCGAGCCCAGGGCTGTGATCAGTGGAGACAGAGATTTCGCCTCCTCTTTACCACTAACCTATCCTGTCTCTGGAAGTTACCTTTTTTCCCCCAGACTCCTCTATTCTTCATCGACTCGACACACACGAAGTTCCGATACCACGTGGAAAATGGGAGTGGAGGGAGGTTTATGAAAAAGGTCCCATGGGAAGAGGCAAAAGAGAGACACGAGATGTGTCTGGAAGGGAGGGCAAGTCGTGGTGATGGAGGAGACTTCAGAAGGAGGTTAATCTCAAGTGAGTCTTGAGGAACAAGGCAATCTTGCCTTAAGGTTCAGGCAAAGAGGAGAACTTTGAGGTGGAGAGAGGGCATACCGGCTTGAATCTGTATTAGAAGGCCATCCATCTGGGAATCAAAATATATAAAGCATTTACGGAACACAAGAGCTCCCCAAGATTTCTAAAAGGTGGTCACCCACTAAACACGTGTGTGCACATACGCACTGCCCAGGCAGTGATTTTCACCCACAGGAAGCCCATTACCATTCAGCAGATACATTTGTGTGGGCCCCACAGCCAACAATGCTAAGGGGGTGACACTGTGGGGAGTCCCCGCCAAACAGACCCGGGGCCACAAACAGGAATGAATGATCCCAATGAATTATCACTGAGGTGCTCACCCTGGTTAGGCAAGGTTTCGACAGGCAATTGTCTTAGAACGTGTGTAAGTATTTATTTTAAGTGATACAATATGTCTTTTCAATCCTAGCACTATTTGAGATCTGAGATATCTACACTTCAGAAATACTGCAAATACAGAGCAAGACAAGTTTCTGGCATATCGAGATCAGGATCTTTCCCCGTGCCTGGCAAGTGGGTCCAGCAGATGCTGAAGGGGGCTGGAGGTAAGGGTGCTCTTGGCTGAGCTGTCAGTGGCTAGAGGAAAGCAGTTCCTCCCAACCACGAGTGGGTACAAGGATATAGCTGGCATTGTGGATGGTCTCTCAGCAGCCATTATTACTAACAGATTCCCCTCCCCTTTTTTTTATTCCTATGCACATGGCTTCCTAGAATAAAGACTCCTGCTAACTTCCTCCACAACTAGGTGTGATCTTGTGATTAAGTTTTGGCTAATAGCAAGCAAGTTACAGAATTACTATCACTAAAGAATATTATTCTTATTGATGAGGGAGCAGGAGGCTGGCTGAGGACAAAGCAAAAGCTGGCACCTTGCACCCCCTCTCCACCTGCTCCCCTCCCCTCGGTAATATATGTGACATTCCTCAGGCACCCCTGACTGCCCTGAAAGAAAAACAAATAGTTAACTTGCAGAGATCACAATCCTGCAAGACAGGAGTCTCCCTTGGTTTACAAATGTCCTAGAGATCTACAAACAAAGAAGTTACCTTATCAATAGCACAATTTCCAGAGGCAAATAACTCAGTTCCTCAAGCCCTAAATAAAGTTAAATTTCTTCTAAACCCAAATCTCACTAACAAGGAACACTTGATAGGAGAAATGTGAAACTTTGTTTCTAGATCTCCAAGATAGTGTCGAGAATCATTCCCAAGCATATGGCCCACTGATATACATCTAAAGGGTCTCTCAAGAAGATTTTTACTACTAGTAATAAATAACCTTTCTCCCAACAATAGCTAGCTCCTCAAGGTCCTGGAGACCTTGCTTCCAAAATTCCTTAGAGACTAACATCATCCCCTTTGTTCTCACCTACCCAACTCCTGTGTATATAATCAGCCACTCCTCAGGATAACGGGGCAGCAGCTCTTCCTGCCCACCGGTCCTGTCCCTGTGCTTTAATAAACTACCATTTTGCACCAAAGATGTCTCAAGAATTCTTTCTTGGTCATCGGCTCCGGACCTCAGCCCACCAAACCTCACCTAGGTTCTAGAACTTCATCATTATGATGCGTCTTTAAGAGGACAGAGTGTCGCTTTCTTTGCCTCCTTCCCGAGCTCGGGACCTCAGAGGTGATGGCTAGAGTCAAGGGGGAAGAAGACACAGGTGCGGGCGAAGAATGGTAAAGCAGAAAAGCAAAGGGGCCTGGTCACTACTGAGCATCATTCTCTCTTACCTAATCTTGACTTGACTTGCTTGAGAGTGAAACTCTCTATTTTTTAAAAATCACTGCCATATTGGATTACCTGTCATTCACAGCAGAAACTAATACTAACTGTATTGGGCAGGGTTTTTTTTGTTGTTGTTGTTGTTTTGTTTTGGTTCGGTTTTTTTGCTGCATAACAAACCCCCTCAAAAACTTAGTGGCTTGAAGCAACAAAGATGTGGATTTTGTTTTCTTGCAACTGGGTGCATTGACATGGTGCTTTCCCCTGTCCGGATTGGCATGGCCGATCTCCCGGCTCACCCAAGACTGGACACACTAGGGTAATTTCATTTGCGTGTCTAAGGGCTGTCTCCTTGTGAGCTAAGGTGATCGGGTGTGTCTCATCATCCAGCAGGCTAGCCTAGACTTAGACTCATTCATATAAGTGCCCCGGGGTTCCCAAGAACAGCAAGAGAGTGCAACTCCCAGCGCACAAGCAGTTTCCCAGTTTATGACCTTATGACCGCATCACCCAGGCTATGGTCCTATTGGCCAAAGCAACCCACGTGACCAAACTCAGCTCCCGGGTGGGAGGGGACAACCCAGGGCCTTGGATACCATCTCCCATGCTGTTAAAAGCAGGATGCTGTCTTTAGGAGGGGCAGAACCACATTCCCCAGGTTAAGACAACTTATTCAAGGTAGAATTGGGGCTAGTGTCTGAATATCCTAACTCTAAATCCAGCTTTTTTTTTTTTTTTTTTTCTAAAATAGCACAATGTTTAAGACCCTGGGTTCTGAATCTAGATTTCCTACGTTCGTATCCCAGTTCCACCACCACTAGATCAGTTTCCTTGGGTCAGTGTTACTTTGTCTCCATTCTTCCATCCTGTCTTCTGTCGTATAAGGGTAATAAGACCATCGGGATGTGAAGAGCTTTAAATGACTTCATGTATGTATGGCGCTAAAAACAGGGCTTGGCACGTACTAAGCAAAGATGATAGCTAATATTGCGACCAAGGTCCCAGTCCGATCCCCTGCTGGTCCCGGCCCTGTTCTGTCCTATTATGAAACACAGGCCGGTGAGGTTCCTAACAGCATAGTTTTGCTGGTAGAAATTCTGGATGCCATGTACCTCACTCCCTTGCAGAGCTAACAAGATTGGTGAGCCCTTTTGTAAGAGAAGCTCTTTACCCACATATGAGGTGCTATTATTTTTACTATTAGCGCTTGGTGCCTCTGGGATTTCCTTCAGATTTAGATGCTAGTTAAATTAGAAGATAACTATCACTCCAGGACATATCTGTCCAGAAGCGAATGCCCAGGGGTCTCCCCGGTGAAGGTTTCTAGTGCATCTCCAGCACCTGGTGGGTCCTCATGCAAAAATAGAAGGCGGGAGCAACAGACTGCAGGAAAGCTCTCATCTTTGCAGCATTGCCTTGGAAAAAAAGGGTGGAAGGCATCTAACTGCAGGTAATTAATTCTCCTGGTGTTTCTCCGTCTGTGCATCTGCTTCAGTGGCTACATTTGTTAATATCAAGCGATAGGGATTTCTTTTGGCGCAATTTAATAAAACTAAAAAATAAAAAATAAAAAAAAAAGGAAAAGGAATATTTTTGAACCACTAAGCTGGCCGCCCTAAATCTCTGGCCTGTTTGGTATGTAAAACCTTTCATCCAAGCATGCATTTTTTATGAAAGGATTGAAAACCCAAGAAATAAAACATGGGGTGCTGAAGTCATTATGCATAAGCTAGAGCCGCCCGGGCAACTGGGATCAAGCAGCCGGTCCCCGGGGAGAAGGGCAGTTCCAGGGGAGTGCAAATTCAGAGGCACTGGGCACATGCAGGGATCCAGGTGGATTCGTTGAGCCCAGAAAGAGCCAGGAAGGTGTCACTGATCAGTGGTTAGCTCCCGGGTAAAATTTGTGAAGAGTAAGAGGGATGGTCACTGCATCACCCAGAACCCTAAGCCTGCCACACCCACAGCCACAGGGCAATCAGATGTGGGCAAACACCTCCCTCATCTAAACCATCAACTACCACTGTCAAAGTAACGCTAGAACCAAGGGACAAACCCAAATATAGCACAGCTCAAGTATCATTAGCATTCATTTCTTCCCCCTGTAAAGCACAAAGTGAGTGCTCCCAATGGGGGGGGAAAGCTCTTCTCCAGTTGGAGACTGGGGGCTCTTTTCTTCAACAAGCTGTGGCCCCACCATTTGTGGAATGTAGCCTCCGAAGTTCATGTCCGCCTGGAGGAAAATGCATGGGAGCGTCTGATGTGTCCGGCCTGGCTGGGGCTGCATTATTCACGCTCCCATTTCACGGACTGACACTCAGCCACCTGACCACATCTCACTGTCAGAAGGCCTGGAAATACCGTCTCACTGTGTTCTCCACCCAGTGCTCACCCAAAGGGGTAATGGTTTTGACAAACGCTTAGCCCACCTCTGCCATGCCCTGACTTCGTGTAATCACTTGACGGCCTTATTTGCGTTTTTTGCCCTGGATGGTCCATCCAGTGGTCAGTCCAGTTCTCGACTTCAAGGATTTCCCACTGTAGGAAGAGTAATACCCAACCCCCCTCCCATGCCCTACAAAACCCAGAACAGTCAGAAATCTGCTTTCCCCTCAGACCTCGTCCTCCTGTGCCTTCTCCACTCAAACTAGTGGGCCACTCTAGCTCCATTCAGGTTCTGGAAGGACACAGGGAGCTCCTTCCTGTCTGAGGAAACCCTTTTTTATGTTTAACATATTTTATTTCGTTTTCATTTTTTTCTAGCTTTCTTGAGGTATAATTGACAAGTAAAAACTGTATATATTTAAGGTATAATGAGATGACTTGATACACATATGCGTTGTGGAATGATTACCACAATCGAGCTAGTTTACATCTCCACTAGCGCACACGGTTACCTTCGCGTGTGTGTTTGTGGTGAGATCTGCTGTCTCAGCAAATTTAAGGGTAAGAGACATTATTATTAACTACAGTCACCACGCTGGATATTAGATCCCAGAACTTACTCATCTTATAACTGGAAGATTGGACCCTTTGACCAATGTCTCCTCATTCCTTCCACCCCAGTTCCTGGCAACCTCTTGTTCTATGAAAGCGATCTTTTTATTTATTATGTTTTTAAGATTATTTATTTATTTATTTGAGAGACAGAGAGAGCATGAGGGAAGGCAGGAGAGAGGGAGAAGCTGGCTTCCTGCTGAGCAGGGACCCTGATGCGGAACTTGATCCCAGGACCCTGGGATCATGACTTGAGCCAAAGGCAGACGCTTAACTGCCTGAGCCACCCAGGCACCCCCAAGAGTTCCCTTTTCTCCATGCCCTTGCCAGTGCTGGTTATCTTTGCTCCTTGGTTTGCTGTTCTCTTTCCACAGAGCACCCTTCTCTGAGGGTGTCCACCTCCTTGTACTACTTGCTGAAGTCAAAATGTCACTTTCTAAGAGACACTGTCCTGACCGTCCTGAGGTAGCCGCCCCGCCCTCGTTCCTCTCTGCTATATCCTGTTGTATCTTCTTTATAGAACTTCAAGCTCAGGAATGATCTGGGTCATTAATGTGTTTCATTATCTATTGTCTACATCTTCTGCTAGACCGGGTGCCTGGACACCTTTTCTGGTAAGGGCCAGATAAGTAATTATTTTTGGTTTTGTGGGTCACACTGTGTCATCATAAGTATTTACCTCTGCTGCTAGAGCAGAAGAACAGTCAGGGGCAATATGTAAATGATTGTGCATGGCCCTTTCCCTATAAAACTTTGTTTACAAAAACAGTTATTGACACAGGCTCTAGTTTGCTGATTCCTGCACTGGAACCATGGGACCATGGGAACAAGGACTTTCACCACTGTGTCCTCAATGCTTAGCATGGTGACAGGTACGTCGTAAGAACTCACCCCACCCCATGTCCAGGGATTTTGACTTGGCTGTAAGCTCAATATTGAGGGGGAAAAATATTGCATGGAGAGACTCTTGCCTCCCAAACTTAGAGGTAATTGATGTGCACACAGTGTAGATTGATTCATCCCTATTCCCATTTCCAATCCCTTCTCACATGCCTTCCTCAATTAAAGAGGTTGGTAAGCCCCATTCTTTATCTTGCTGCTCACAGTTCACTTAGGGATGGCCATATAAATGGCCCCAGTCAATGATACTTAAGTGGAAATCTACCGAGCAGGGCTTCTGAAAAAGCATTCGTTTTCTGGAAGAAAAGAAACAGACTTGACCATGCGTCCTTGACATTGTGTCCTCCTTCCTGACTGTAATGCAGATGTGATGCTAAGGGGTACAGCAAGCAGCTTGTGGGCATATGATTAGAGTCCAAGGCCAAGGATAGCAGAAGAGCAAGACAGGAGGGCTGGGTCCCCAGAGTCATTCAGCTCCCGGGTGCTCCCTGAGCTTCTTGTTATTTAAGGCAACTCAAGCCCTTCCACGTTTAAGCCACTCTGTTAGGTTTTCTTTTGCTTGAAGCTCAACACATTCCTAGCTGATGCACCGTTACCTATTCTTATGCCAATGACCCCATTACCCTGCCTTTGCTCCTCCCCAGCAGTCTCAAAAGCTTAGTTTTTCTAATCACCTCTGTGCTTTTTCTGATTGTCCCTTCTTGTTCATCACCTCCTGTGAGGTGACTTGGGAATTTGAGAAGAAATTGGGAATTGGGAAGAAATAACTACATTACGCTTGTAGTACATTACGCTATACTTACATGCTTGGTCTTGGGACCACTGTGCCGACTTGGTAACCGTGGATAGCGATGCCCACCACCATCTTGCCCCATTTTTACACAGCCTGTGGGAGTGTAGGCTCTGACTCTTCTGACTTTGGGGTGATTCAGATGGCATCCTTTGCAATCACCTTCTGACATTTTAACCCTTTAGGACTCTACCCCATGTGTGGACCGCTTCTCTGATTGGTCCCAGTCCTGCTTTACGAAAGGGGGAGCCTGTGATTCTTAGATGGGGTACTTAAAAATGGGCCACTTTGACATCTTCATTAGAACCTTTCCTCAGCAGAATGGCCAGCTACCAGGAGGGTCTGAGATTTTTATTAACTTATTTCTTAATTCACTAATTCAGCAGACATGTATTGAACACTTATGTATGTGCCTGAACTCTGTCCTTGATGCTAGGGATAATATAGAAATGCAAAATCTCTTCCCAGCCTAGAGATGTTTATAGCTGAAAGTAGGTGACAGACACATAAACAGAGTATTTCAGTAATCTGGGATAAGTGTTATGAAGGAGATATCCAAAGATAGATCAGGAAGAAAGAAGAGTGGTTAATTCTGCCTGGTAGCTTGGGGATGCGATCATGGGTCCATTAACCTGGACTTAAGTATAAATCCACTGTAAATGTGGGTGGTTAAGTGGGGTCATTCCCCACCTAAGAGGAAACAGCATTGGCTGAAGTCCAGAGACATGAGTGTGAGCACTCAGGGACCTGTGAGGACACGGTCTGGGTTACTAGAATGCTCAGGAAGGAGCAGTGACTTTGGATGGTGCCAGAGAAGAAAGCAAGAGCCAGACCATGCTGGAGAGCTTGGACCTCATCCACGGACCCAGATGCATCCTGAACAAATATCCCTGAAAGCAAAAATAACACAGGGCGGGGGCTCCCTCTCTCCATTCACAAGATCAGCTTCAGCATAAACACAACACAAGGAAAATGAGTCCCGGGAGATAATCAAGTTTATTCTTATTGTACTATGGGCATTGCCAATGTAATCACTGATTTCCAATTCACAAATCCTATTTGCTGTTCCCTTTCCTCGAAGACGGCGATATATAGTGTTTTCTACTTAACTCTAAACAACATAAGCAAATCACTTCCCCCTCAGATTGGCCTTTCACAGATGGGAGCATTATTGGGTAGCTGTATAAGGATCGATTATGCCCGGGAGATCACACTGTGCTTTGGAACTCTCTCTCTCTCTCTCTCTCTCTCTCACACACACACACATACACACACGCACACACATACACACCCTGCAAGGTTTCTCAACACACGATGCTTCACACTTCTGTTGCAGCTCTGGTAGAGAGCGTGCCCAGTGGGGCGACATCAGAGACCATGTGAGGGCTTCCAGGTGGCTCAAAATCTCCCTTCTCTTTTACTATCTCTCTCTGTCTTTATGAGGCTACCTGTCTTTGTCTAGAAAGCTCACTCATAATTTGGGATTTGCTGGTACTGGATGGTACTGGATGCCTGCACTTGTTGGAAGAATAAGCTAGAAAGACCCTGAAGTGCTCTGTTGTTCCAGGTGGCTGGAATTCTGAATTTGCAAAATGGCAACTCTAGCATTCTCAGTGTCCCTCAACTCCAAGATGCTGGGTTTTAAAGACTCACCAAATTCATCATATCAAAAAATAGGATTGAGCCACAGAAGGCAACATCCTTGGCCTCTTGATTCTCTGTCATCAAGAGGCAGACCCCAATGTCTCAATGGCTGGGCATCTCATGGAAGCTTCTAGAGAGAAATTAAAGTGTTGGCCAATAATGCCTAATTCTGTAACAGCAAAAGGGTCACTAATGGTCCAACACCAAGCCAGGCATCCTACTAGCAGTCTCAATGATCTGGAGCCAACTGGGAGTGTTGATGAGGCATACACTGATTCCGTGGGGCTTATTTCTCAGCTGCTACATCCTGTGGTTGCCAAGATTCTTCTTCCTTTTATCTTGCACCCTTAAGAGGGGACATCAGCTATTCTGTTTGGAAATAAATCCTGTAGATATAAACTTTGTGGGCACTTGCAGGTATGGAATATTGAACTAGGTGCTTCGCCTGCACAAGCTGGTGATGCAGTCATGAAAAGGACACAGAGAAGGGGAATTAAAATTCCAGAGTCTACCAAGTGTGTGGCTTCAGGCAAGCCACTTCTCCGCTCTGCGTTTCAATGCCCCATCTGTAGATTAAAGTTGTTGAATTGCCTCACGATGGCCCACTCAGATGCCAGTGGGGGACAAAAAGATAATGTAGAGCAATGAAGCAGGCTGGTTGTGTGGGCAAATGTTGCATGAGCTGGCTGGAGAAGGGGAAGATGGCACACAGGAGAATGCCACCAGCACTGTATCAACACCAGCTCATTGCTTCCATGCAGGAATACAGGCCCAGTGTTCCAAGAGCTTCTGGTTTTTCCAGAGAAGCCAGTAATCTAGATTTTTATGAGAAATCTCTGTCTTTTTAAAGGTCAGCCTAACATTTTTTTGAAACAGTGAGAAAGCCAAGTAATCTCATCCATTGGCCCAATTTCAGCCCATGGGTCTCCAGAGTCCATCTTCCACAATGGCTGGCCCGCCTTCCACAATGACTGTACTTTGCCAGGATGGGCTTCCTACCAAGAACGTTGGCCATCCGTCTGTGATTGTTTAAAAAATAAAGCTCTGTCCTTTAGCTGAGTGATTTGGGCGAGTCACTTCACCTCTCTTGTAGAACGGAAAACAATGAGCCCAACTCATGGCGCTGCTGTGAAGATTTCAGGATGTATCTAAACTACCCTGCTTGGAGTACAGCCGTGAGTTACCCTACTTCTCCTTCTTCACCCCTTCCCTTTTGAGTTTCATTTCCTCATTCACTCACTCAATAAATAATAGTTAGGTACCAACTGTGCCTGAAATACAGTAGTGAACAAGCAAGTCAAGTTCTCTGAACTAATGGAATTATTGATAACAATGCAAATAGTCATTATTGGATGCCAGCCATATTCCGAGACTATATTTAGTGCTTTATCAGCATTAGCCCTTTTACAGTTGCCATTAGTCTATGAAGTATCTGTCATTCATACTTTACAGATTCGAAAAACACAGGACTAGAAAAGGGATAGATTACTTGCTTCAGGTTACCCAACTAATAACGAGAGAGCTTTGTCTTGAACCCAGTTCTGCTCCACCTAAGGCATTTAATCAAACAACAGTGACTTCAAGCTGGTGGGACAGGCTGGTAAATGAGCCATAGAGTACAATGGGATAGAGACTAAGAGAGGAGAAATAGGGGAGAGGTTGTGGGAGCACAGAGGAAGGGTACCTATTCCACTGTTCCAGTTGGGGTGTGTGTGTGTGTGTGTGTGTGTGTGTGTGTGTGTGGTGGGAGTCATGGTCAGGGTCAAATGACATGTAAGCCAAGGTCAGAATCCCTGGGGCCTCTCTCCAATGGGGAGCAGGGGTGTGGGTGCGCACCCACAGGGATGGCTGATGGGGCAGAATCTGCTAGGTGTGCAAGCACAGAGACATCCTTCTGGACTTCCCCACCTTACCTCTCTCACGTGAACGATCTCAATGCTTCAAATATCCTGAGTAATCTATTGCAAAGAGATCACTGAGAGATGGTGGCAGGGAAAAAGGGCAGTTCCTTAATACGGCATCACAAGAGAGGTTACCCTTCTGGGAAACGTGGTGACCAGCTGCTCTTCCAAATTCTGCTTATTTCTCTTGCAGGATTTGTTCTTTGAGAACAGTGGTCCCATCCCAAAAGCTCTGGGCTCAGTGACTGGGGGTGGGGTGGATAGCAGGGGAGGTAGGATGGTCTTGGTGAAGACCATGGGCTCTGCCATCAGACTGTCACAGTCTGATGAGGCCTTAACTTTTCCCTGCCTCAGTTTCCCAATCTGCCAAATGGACTTCACAACAATAGGGCTTATCTCTTCAACTAATTGGGAGGGTGAAATGAGAGAAGGACATGGAAGACTAAGCAAGGAGACTCTGCAGAATGGGTGCTCATAATGGGTACTTGTTGATTAAGGAATCTGGAAAACCCCAAATCAAACCCACCTTCCCTCATTCAGCAAATGCTGTTTGAGCATCTTGTGTATCTCACACACACACACACACACACACACACACACACACACACAGTGATTTTGTCATTCAAATTTCATGATAACCTTGTGAGATAAGAGTTAGATGAGCCCTTGATATCCTTGAAGTTTTCAAACTCTGTTCTCTGAAGGGGAAAGTAGGTGTCATGCCCCCTCCCCCCCAACTCTACCTCATGGCCTTTGCAATTTCTCCTGCCTGGAATGCTTTCCTTACAGGTATTAACAGCATATACTCTCAATTCTTTCATATTCCTGCTCAAAAGCTACCTCTTCTGAGAAGCCCTCCCTGACCTTTTTTTGTAATATAGCACCCCTGTTACTCTTGCCCCTTACCCCTATTTTTCTTCATATCTCTACATACCAGCTGACAGATTATCTACTGATCCATTATTCATCTATCTATCCATTATCTCTCAGCTATCTATTCTCTTATCTATCATCTGTTCTCTCGTATTTGACTTCACCACTAAAACTGAAGGCAGGACTTTAGTTATGGTTATCCTGGACTCTATCTGCAGTGTTTGGGGTGCAATATAGTTGCTCAATAAGTGAACTGATACATGGATGGATGGATAGATGGATGGATGTAGGGATGGATGGATGGAAGGATGGATGGAAGGATATGTAGGGAGATAGATAGGTGACTGGATGAGAAGATGAATGGATGAATGAATGGATAGGTAGATGGGTAGATGGGTGGATGCATGGGTTGGGTGGGCTGATGGGTGGAAAATATCTGGGATTTTGAGTCAGATAGGCCTGGACTGAATCCTAGTTGTGTCTCTCAGTTGCTCCTGTTCCACGTATCCCATCTCTACCCAATTCATTGACATCACTTGGACCGTTGTCTCGAAGCATTGAGTTAGCAGAATACCCTGTTACTTCATGATACATCTTGTCCAGTGTTTGAAAGCAGTGTCCTGGGGCACTGTCTAGTTTTACAGAGCTAAAGGGGCCTGTTTTCTTCTCACTCCCAGACTTCAAGTAGAGCAGACCTTTTTTTTTTAAATCTGTCATAAACATGCAGATTCTGCATGATATTTCAGTTGATTAAGAAAGGTAAACTGCTATAAAATGAAGCACACTCTGATATCCAAATATGATCTAACCATTTCATTTTATGAGTAATGAAATTATCCCAGATATATGAATTTGCTTCTGCCAAAGTCTCATAGGGATTCATGTCATAAGCAAGACCTGGCTTACGTGTAACTCCAAGCACAATTTTCTTTCCATGGTGTAATTCATTTATTCAATCGTTTAACACACATTTATTGGGCACCTACTCTGTCCTGGATCCAAATCTCATCCCTCAATCCTAGGTGCTGGGTGTATAGAGACGAACAAGACAAGCAAGTTTTCTTCACTTTTAGAACCCCCAAAGAACAAATAATTAAACCAGATATTCTGACTAGCAAACTAAAGAACATCAGAGTGATGGTGGAGATGGTAGGCATTCCAGGAACCCACTCTATGGACATTAGCTACAAATGAGCCGGAGTATAACCAGTGGATCCTCCCCAGTGAGAAAAAATTTGCTTCTCCCAGAAGAAAATGAGTTTGGTTAAGCACTCAAACTCCTACCCCTCCCATTTCCTCTTCCTGTCCAAGTCCTCGGAGCTTTGCCAGCAAACCTGCTCTCGGGAGCCTGTGCTGAGCAAGATGGCACATACGTTTTGTTGTTGGCTAAGCCTGGGGTCTGGTTTTGACGAACACCACCCCCCACCCCCAGCTGACATGTATGTTTTAGTGCTCAATGGTCCCAGGATTGGATTTTTATCAGCCTCGCTGCCTAATTTCCATTTAGGGTACTCCAACTTCTGCCAGATTCTTTCGTGTGAGTTGGTGGGAAGTTTAAGCTTGGATGAAGGGACAGTAAATTAATCTGGAAAGCCTGCATACATGTAGACACACAGCATGAGCAACTGCACCATTCAAGATGGCTTTGTGGTAAGGATGGACCAGGGGCAACTTTGAACATGGCTCCTGTTGGTAGGGCTAATAGTAATGAGAGATTGTGGGAAAAAAGACTACTCACTGGAACTGAAGTCTGGGAGAGTCCCTGGCACCCCCATTTTGGGACCTTGAAGCAAACAGTTTTTTTTTTTTTTTTAAAGATTTTATTTATTTATTTGACAGAGAGAGAGACCCCAAGTAGGCAGAGAGGCAGGCAGAGAGAGAGGGAGAAGTAGGCTTCCTGCTGAGCAGAGAGACTTATGTGGGGCTTGATCCCAGGACCCTGAGATCATGACTTGAGCCGAAGTCAGAGGCTTGACCCACTGAGCCACCCAGGCGCCCCAAAGCACAGTTTTAGAGAAATAAGAAACATAGCTGATTCTTTCTAGATCACATTGGAGAGTGTGATTTTTTTTTTCCTTTAAATTCTGTCATCACCTGCGTTACACTTGGTAACCACTGGATGCCTGTCTTCTGAGCTTCTGTTTAGCTTATTACTCAAGACTATGATGCCTAACTAAGGAAGCACTCATGAAGCTCCTACTGTGTGCACAGCTGCCTGATAAAAAGGGATGAAAAAATCGAAGCTATGATTCCCAGTGCCAAAGACGTCTCCAGAAGATGAGCCATCACTGAGCTAAGATGATTTCCAGTGTGCGGTGGCTAGGGAAAGCTATTGGTGAAGTATATTCACTAAAAGATATAGGGAGTGGTGGTAAGGCCCTGCCCTTCACCTCTACAAACCCACCTCCATCCTATCCTGCCCCCTGGAGCCACCACCCCAGGAAACAGTGGTTTCTCTGATGCCTCCACCGAACACTGTCTACACTTTAACATGGTATCTGCGTTATCACTGTATTTGGTTCTCAGCTCTAAGTGAGAGAAACTGAACTTCAAGTAACCGAAGCACATAATTCTTCCCATACTGCATTGTTATCCCTCAGGCACAGTTGGATCCAGGAGCTCCAACAATCCCATCTGGGCCCTCGCTTTTGTATTGTGTCGCCTTCACTTTCAGATTAGCTCTCCTCGATGGGTGCACGTGGCAGCTTCACGGTAATACCGCTCCAGCTCAGCAACTTCAGCAGAAAGGGGCTGTTTTTATACTATTCCAACAAGATCCCAGGATTGAAGCTTACTGGTCCAATCTGAGTCCTGTGCCCCTTCCTCCACCAATCACTGTGGCCAGAGGAATGGAATATTCTGATTGGCCAATCTGTGATGGGTTCCTGCCCTGCGGCTGGACAGTGGGGTCGATTCTTCTCATGTCACGTGAGGTCAGGTGCTGTTTTCTGAAGGTGTAAAAATAGATTCTAGAAGAGCAAAAACCATCAGTGCTCATCTCACCATCTCATCACCCATTTCACATCCGCCTTATTTTATAGTTATTTTTGCTTCTCTCCCCTCCCAGAAAAAAAAAGCTTCTTCAGGCCAGAACCACATCTGTTTCAGTGTCTCCTGCTTGACCCTGGGGAGTGCCTTCCATGTGGCAGGTGCACAATAAATAGGTCTCTAATGGAGTAATATATATCCACGCTCTTCTTTTTACTTTGCTTGGTGTAATTACATTAAGAATCCCTGTGTGGAGGGAAATGCTCATTTCAGCACTCATTTCCAACAAGTACATCTTCATGTAAAAGGCAAAGTCTTCAAAGCTTGTATAGCTCCTGGTTTTTATGGTTAACAAATAAAGTTGAACAAAATTAATGAATGTGTCAAAATTTCTGAGGCTTTGATGACTCAGACTCATTGGGTAAATGTTTCCATTGAATGAAACAGATTTATCTTTCCATTGTTCATAACTGTGGGTCATTTAATAGATGAGGCTGGCTGCAGCTTCTGTGGAGACAGAATACTGACGTGGGAAGAGAGAGGATAGCAAGTGTTTCCCAGGTATCTGGAAGGTTCGGGCTCAAAATGTTTAATTAAAAGTTAAGACGGAGAGTGCAAGAAAGTTTTCGTTGTAGAGGCTTAGACTCGGGTTAAGACCCTCGGATGAAAGAGTCTAGTCCAAGTAAGGGGATCCTTTTCGTTACAGGGATCAACCAATGGGTTAGAGAGAAACCCCAACCCTCTTCTGGGGAGAGCTCTTAAATTCAACCACTGGCCTAACTACGTAAGAGTTACTCAAGGAGCTGGTCAAAAATACGTGTTTTGGGGCTCACTTTTTTTTTTGTTTTAACATTTTATTTATTTGAGAGAGAGAGAGAGAGAGAGAGCACGAGCATGAGAAGAGGGAGGATCAGAGGGAGAAGCAGACTCCTTGCTGAGCAGGGAGTCGGATGCCGGATTTGATCTTGAGACTCCAGGATCATGACCTGAGCCAAAGGCAGTCGCTTAACCAACTGAGCCACCCAGGCACCCGGGGCTCACTTCTAAGATAGTGATTTAATATGTGTGTGGAATAGGATGCAGAGATCTGTTTATGGAAAGTACCCTGGTAAAGCCAGATGTGAGAACTTCTGTCTTTGGGGAGCTATGCACCGTTCCTGCAGGTCACGGAGGGTAGAAGCTGAGCAGCTCTCGGAGTTGGCAGGGTTGGGGTGAGAATCTCAGCTTGGCCCCTTACTGGCTGGGAGGCCTTGGGTAGCGAGACACTTCAATTCTCCAGTGCTCGGGAGAAAAATGAAGACAAGCATATTCTTCACCTCCAGAGTTGTGTGAGGATGAATACGGGTAATGTACATACAGAGCAGAGTGCCTGGCATGACATCATCATCGTCGTCATCATCATCACAACCACAACATGCATTTATTGAGCACTTACTGTATGCCAGATCCAGTTCTCAGTGCTGTCCAACGATTAACCCATTTTATTCTTACAACAATCCCATGAGGTAGGGGTTATTATTATTCCCATTACATAGATGAGCAGACTGAGGCATGTAGAGATAACATAACTCTTTCTTGAGGGGACAACTTCACCATAGGAGCCATATAGGTGGCAAAAAAAAAAAAAAAATCTTGAGTGGCAAGAAAACACCCCTCCCTAGACAGAAGGTCATTTGACTTAGCAGAACTGGGTGGGAGCACAGTCCTCAGGGGCAGATTTGCAACATGAAATAAATCCAATTTAATGTCTGCCTATGTCGGCAGACATTTTCTTCTAGGCTCTCAGCCTCTCAAATCCTTGGGTGTGGCCTTTTTTTTTTTTTGGAAGAGATTCAATTATTCTGCACATTCATGCCTGCGCAGCTGGTGACTTAAAGCTGCATTTGCCTTAGGGTCTTGTCACTTCAAGGGTCAGGTGAGGTTTTCTGCCCTTCTTCCTCAATTGCCATGCAAGTCACTGCTTAGAATGCCTTGCTCTGAGATTCCCCAGAATGTAATATGGCACAGAGGTAGTGGCCCAGCTCAGAGGAGGGCATCCCTGCTGGTTTGCAGCACAGAGAGTCAGCGGAGTGAGTGAAGCCAAGACGGATGCCTGCTGCCTCCCTCCTGGTCCAAGAGAGAGAGACGCATCAAAGAGCTCCTTGCAAAGGCAGGGCCCAGGCTCCCAGGCAGCCTGAACACCTGCACTGCTGCCTGAGAGAGAGAGACAGAGAGAGAGAGAGGCATCTGCTTCCTTGGAAATCAATTACCAGGGCCCATTTAATGAGCTGCTTGCCTCCAGGGTCCATTTAATGAGCTGCCTGCATCTCATATCAATTCCGATCGACATGCGGTTGGTCTTGCTAGTCTCCCTGGGTCCACAGAACTGGATTTGCGCAGGTGAAAGCAAGTTCCCAGACCCCAGACCAAAGGATGGGATCTCCCCTCGGCCCCTCCTCAGGGGCAGAGACTCTTGTCAGTGTCTAAAATTCCACCATTGCCATTCATTCCTTTGGGCTTTAAGACCATCTTTGATCTTCTGTCCTGTTCTTTTTCTTTTCCATCACTTATTAGATTTCTTGTAAATCTCAGAAAAGATTGCACGCCTGCTTTAACTAGACAAACAATTCAAAAGCATTTAAAGGAGTCGATAATTTCTTCCCTTACTCCTTCTAACTTTTTCTCCAACCCCTGGGAAAGACAACAGTGGCTCTCGTTTTTGTGCCTTGTCACAATTCTTTTTAAAGTTCAAAACACATGTACAAATATGTATGCATGTTTGCAGATTTTTTTTTCGCTGCTGGACTTGGATCATATTACATATGCTACCCTGACAGCTTGCCTTTTATTTTTCACTTATCATACCAGAAATTCCTGCAGATATATGATGAGACCAACTCATCCTTTTACACAGCTGCATAGTATTTCACAGCTGGGATCGACATCATGAATCCAATCATTCTCCTACCGACAGCCCTCCAGCCCATGTTCAGGGTATTTGTGTGTGTGTGTGCTTGACATTTCAAATGATGCCGCAATAAACATGCTCGTGCTTCTGTAGTTTTATTTCTGTAAATCGTCCTAAATGGAGATTGTGATATCAAAAGGTTTATGCCTTCTTATTACAAGAGGTATGGCCAGGTTAATTCCCAAAGAGCAACTAAGGCTTCCAACAGGAATATGGGAATGCCTGTTTTCTAACACACATACTAGCATAGGGTATTATCAGTCTTTTCTTACTTTCATTAATCTGACTGATGAAAAGTGGGATCTCATGGTTGTTTTGTTATGCATTCTTTTTGCTATGAATTTGTGCATATTGTTGTAGAGGTAAATGTATTTTGGTCTTAATTGCTCTTCATATGCAATTATTCTTTTTCTTAATGATTTTATTTATTTGTTTGAGAGAGTAAGAGAGATTGTAAGCGGCAGGGGAGGGGCAATGGGAGAGGGATAAGCAGACTCCCCACTGAGCAGGGAGCCCAATGCAGGACTCGATCCCAGGACCCTGAGATCAGGACCTGAGCTGAAGACAGATGCTTAACCGACAGAGCCACCCAGGCGCCCCACATACAGTTATTCTTGAAAGGTATAATGCCTCAATGCCTTGTTCACAATTCCTTGTGAGCTCAGACTGAGGTCTTACAAGAGGAGTACTACAACAAAAGCAGGAATAAGAAACCATTCTGTATTTCAAAATCAGGGACCTGGATTCTGTCAATGCCAATACCTCAGGGATGATATCATGTTGTAGTTTTGCAATGAGTTAATGTCAGTGGAGACACAGTAGAAGGGACCCCCAGGCTCTCTCTATTATGCCTTACAGCTGCATGTATCTATGATCATCCCAAAGAAAACGTGTAATTAAAAGTTTTGTCAGAAACCAATTCTGTCTGGTCTAGTGGTATTTCTTAGGAAAATCTGTGTTTTCTTTAGTTGAAGAGCTGCAAGGAATGCCACAGAGAATATGATCTTATCACTTGAATGTTCATTTCCCAACAGAACCTCTTCATCAACTACATGGTTTAGAGAGATCTTTGATATGTGTCCAATACATCAAAATTTAAAGAAAATTCACGTGTCAACTAGGCATTTATATCATACCTAATATGTGCCAGACACTGAGGAAGACCTGAGAATACACTGCTGAACGAGACAGCTCACTTTCATGAGGGGGAGGACTGATAACATACAAGCAGGTTAAAATTGAAATAAGCTCATTTTTTAAAAATAGGCTCATTTTGAGAGCCTTGGTGGCTCAGTTGGTTAGGCGACTGCCTTTGGCTCAGGTTATGATCCTGGAGTCCCAGGATTGAGTCCCACATCGGGATCCCTGCTCCTTGGGGAGTTTGCATCTCCCTCTGACCCTCTCCTCTCTCATGCTCTCTCTCACTCGCTCTCTCTCAATAAATAAACAAAAATTAAAATAGACTCATTTTGAGATAGTGATACACCCTATGAAGGAAAATACAGGACAGGTCATCACAAAGGGGCAAGGAAGGTTAACACTGGATCAAATGGAGAAAGCATTCTGAAGGGACAGTGTCAAGCTGTAAGACCCAAATAATCAGAATACACAATGTCAGACAGAGATCTGTGGGTAGCATCTTCCTGGTTGAGGGAACAGCATATGTAAATTCTTACAACTGGAAGAAGCTCAGAGACCCCAAGGAACAGAACTCCTGCATGTGCGGATCATTGTTGGGGGTGGTGACTTGGACTTAGGTTAGGAGATAGGCAGGGACCTGGTGCCATAAGGCTTTTCAGACCATGGTAAGGAGACTGAACATGGTATAGTCATTAGGGAGACAGTGAAGGATTTAATTTTCTTAAAATATTTTTTAAATTTACTTGTCAGAGAAAGAGAGCACAAGCAGTGGGAGCTGCCCGCAGAGGGAGAAGCAGGCTCCGTGCTGAGCAGAGAGCCCGATGTGGGACTCTATCCCAGGACCCTGGGATCATGACCTGAGCCGAAGGCAGATGCTTAACTGGCTGAGCCACCCAGGCGTCCCCCAGTGAAGGATTTAGGCATGAGGTGAGGGTGTGTACTTTGTGTTTCTAGAGGAGAACCAGAGTGCCTGTGTAGAGGATAGACTGAAAGTCATACACGAGAAAGACTGATAACTAAAATGGGAGGCTAGTGCCATGTTCCAGGTGTGAGAGTTTAGATGAGGTGCGTGCAGTAGACACAGAGAACGTCAGGTGATTCAAGTGTATATTTTGAAGCGAGAGGAAGATGGAACTGTTAATGAGTCACATGTGGAGAGTAAGAGAAGAAAAGTTGTAGAAGATTCTAAAACTTGGGGTTTAAAAAAACCCAGAGAGAAGGCCATGTCATTTCAGGGGGTGGGGAGGCTTAGCCCAGAATCAGATTTGGGGCCAAAATCAAGAGTTCCCCTTGATTACTTCTGTTGGTGTCCAGATAGATGTGTCAATCTCATCACCGAAGAGATGAATCTAGAATCATACAAGAGGCTTCAACAGCACCACAATGTTATTTGAAGCCACTGGGCTGGAGACCAGGAGAAGATAGCTCCGGGTTCCTGGTGTGTTCAGATCTGTCTGCAGAATTCAGATTTGCACATATAAATGCACACACAACCTGTCCACTGAGAGGTCAAAGAGAACCTCAAGCTTACAATGTTCAAACCAGACCTCTTGACTTTCCCCCCAAAACTGCTAGACCCAGCAGCATCCTAGTGTCAGTTTCTGTAATCCAGTTCTCCAGCCATCAGAGAAGGTAAGGACAATCCTACTTGTAGATACAGGTGACCCTTGAACATGGGTTTAAACTGTGCTTACGTCCATTTTATGCCTATTTTTTTCTTAGTAAATACAGTGCAATATTGTAAATGCACTTTCTCTTCCTTATGGTTTTCTTGCTACCATTTTCTTTCCTCTAGGTTACCTTATTGAAAGAATACAGTATATAATACATCTAACATACAAAATATGTGTTGCTAAACTGTTTACGTTATCAGTAAGATTAGTGGTTAAGTTTTTGGAAAGTTAAAGTTTGTGGATTCTTTTTACCATGTGGGGATCAGTGCCCCTAACCCTCATGTTGTTCAAGGCTCAGCTGTATGTATAAATTCTATACATATGCTACTGAACTCTTAAATTCAGAAATTGTCATCATTAAAGTTTATGAAAGGTTTTAAAGAATAAGATTACATGTGAGTAAACTTCACTGAAGAAAATGACAAAATTATGTCTATTTCAGGTGATTAATTTTTTTAAAGACTTATTTATTTGTTTGAGAGAGAGAGAGGGCGTGAGCAGGAGGAGCAGAGGGAGAGAGAAACCAGTGCAGACGCCATGCCCAGTGTGGAGCCCAACACAGGGCTCAATCTAACAACCCTTGAGATCATGATCATTATGGTTTTATTCTACCATGAAGCAATATTCCAAAGCAAAATCGGTGCTGAGGGTGAGGAAGAAATTCTTGACCTCGCTTTCTCTCTCTCATTTCTATATGTAAACCATCATCTATGCAAACTCTGACCACGTCTTACCACCTCTGCTGACAACCCTGTTCTCTAAGCCCCAGCATATCTTGCCCCTGTGATCTAATCACCTGTATGGTCTCCTAGCTAGTCTCTCTACTAGTTGTTGACATAAAGAGATCACAATCACTCCTCTGCTCAAAACCCACCAGTGGCTCCCACTTCACTCAGAGTAGAACTTGAAATGCCCATAGCAGCTTTCCAAGACCTGCATGATATTATCCTCATTGCCTATTGGACCTCATCTTCTGTCCTTATCACCTTGCTTACTTTACTCCAGCTACCTGTCTTCTTGTTAGTCTTCATTTGACACAGACATGTTTCTGCCTCAGGGCCTTTGCACTGGCTGTTTCCTCTGCTGGAACACTCTTTCCCCCAGGTCTCTGCAAGCCTTGCTCCCTTATCTTCTTACCTTCTTCAAATATTTGCTCAAATATCACCCCTCTCCCCAACCAGAACTGCCCATTCTCTGTTGTTTTTTGTATTGTGGATCACCTTTTACCACAGTATATAATTCAGAAAAAATTTTTATTGTCTATATCCTGTTGCTGAAGTGTAAGCTTCTTAAAGACAAGGGGTTTGTCCCTTTTATTTACAGATGAATCCCAAATACCTAGCATAAGCACAGAATAGGAAACAATAAATCTTTACTGAATTAATGAGAAATGCAAATCCCTTGTAGATACATGTGATTATCTTCTTAATGATCCTTAAGAGTTTTTAAAATCTCTGTTTAACTGTGATTTCTATTCCACTTCTCTGAGAGGTGGCTCTCGTTTTATTCATTAATGGAATACTTAAGGGGGGTATCAAAGATTCTTGATCTCAATTACAGTTCTTGAGTCGTTTAGGAAAAAAACTGGCTGCACTGCAGTTTGGTTGTCTCTGTCTTCCCCTGTACTGTCACTGGACAGGACTCATCTGATGAGATGGGCCACGTGATGCCACGTGAGGCAATAAACCAGGCCAATACGTTCGTGTGTCAGTGATTTGAACATTGTCTGTAAAAGAGAAACTCATCAGAAATTGTCATCTGTAAAAGAGAAACTCATCTCTGGAGGCCATGGGAGGACCCAGTTCTGAGCCTGGTGTTTTGGAGTCGGTTGGACCTGACCCGGTTTTCTGTTCCTTTTTGTGGGGAGCTTTGTACAATTCACCTTCTCTAAACAGACCAAAGATGTTAATTTAATTAAGGTCCTCAATGTGATATTTTTGGCAGGTTACTTGTACATCGTAACCACTCAGCCAATAGGTGTAATCGTTTATTTTCTCTGATGGTTTCAACCACTCTCTTTTTGAAGTTAGAATAAAAATACAGACATGGGAACTTTTTTTTTTTTTTTTTTTTTTTTTGAGGATGAGTTGGGTCAATCCTCTGCATTTGGCCCAAATTTATCTTATCTTATTTGTTCAAATCAGAAAAGACTATCTTTGCCCATCACAAGCCTATTCTAATGTAAACGCCATTGCTGGTTCACTTTGGCTACAGTCGGATGATTTCTTTTCCATCCTGAACAGGTGCCTGTGAAATCTGGAACGTAGGAGCAACTTATTTGTTCTGCTCAAAAATTGTCATCTTGAGAGAGTCAACCTCTGGTGGGGGAGCATATATCAAGTCCTGACTCAGCATTTGGTTTTCTCTACCAGCAATCTGATTTCTGCAAATACATCCCAGAGGCCTCTTTTAATGGCTGTGTGCTTGTGTAAATATTCTCCCAGGCAACAGGACTGAATGTCTGTGTCCCTGAGATCCAGAGGCTGTGGGGGTCCTGCTGCAGGGAAATTACCAGCCAGCTGCCCAGACCTGGAGCTCATGAGCACAGATCAGGGATACGCCCCTGGTGCCAGAGCAGCGACTCAGCGTTTCTATCTGGGAAATGTGGGAACGCTATGACAGAACCGTAAGGGAAGTTCTAGCTTTAGCCTTCATTCACTTACTTATACAACAGACATTCATGACTAATGTACACTAAGGTCTTTGGCCAAGTTCTAGGACCATCAGGGATATCAGCCATTGACGTGCAAGCAGCAGGAGTCAAAAGTCAAAATAGCTACTACTTTTTTTTTTTTTTTTTTTAACTGACCGGGTACTCTGCTGGGAACTTCGTGTCTATCAGCTCACACCCTGAAGATGACTGGATGTTTGCAACTACCAGGTAATATCCATTTCTGCTGAGAATGGATCTTACCAGAACATATGCTGCTTCTTGTGTTCAGAAAGAGAGGAAATGGGAAGTTCAAGAAGGACTGTTATTCTGAGTTAATAGGATAAATGGAGAAGCCACATGTGAGAGACTTGGGGAGGTCACACCTCTCCTCGAAGGGTAAGAAAGAGCAATGCACAGCTGATGGTGAATCTTCTAGTGTCAGCCCAGCTCCCAGGTGAGTGGTCCTGAGGACAGTAATGACTACCTTGGATGTGGATCCAAGAAGAGGTAAAGGGGCTATTACTTAGTGGAGGAAGAGACAACTGTCATTTGTCCTTATTATGCTAACAGGAGAGGCAATTTCCTCATATAAAACTACTACTGCGTTGTTCTGGGAGAAACAAATGTTGGTTTTGGTGAGGGTGCATGCTTCCCAGGGAATTAGAGAGAACATCTACTGCTTGTCGAGAGACTGAGTTAGAACTGGAGCTTCCAGAACCTTCTCTTTGGATCCAGAACCCTCTCCCCTCATTTGGAGCTATCAAATTCAGCACACGGGAGCCATGAGCTGGCCTTCGTGTGTGACTGGCTCCAAAGTGTGCAAAATATAGGAAGGTGGAAACAGTGAGAGAGGGAGCTTCTCCTTCCCTTTTGGAAGGATGTAGCTTCCAAGGAGAGCAGTGTGGGAGTGCTGGGCTGGAAGGCTTACAAGAGGGTCCCCAGAAAGAGGGCCCTACAGATAAAGGGGAGATAACGGGAGGTCAGGAAAGGAATACAGTCCTATCGGAAACATCCTTGCGGAGGCTCAGACCTTCCTTGCTTAGTGGGACTCTAGGGAACAGGTGTGAAACAAAGTCACAGCTTCTGGGCATCTCATCTTACCGTGCCCTGCTCTGTAAAGTCTACATGACCTTTCATTCATTCCTCGACTATCTGATAAGACCCAATGAGGGGTCAAACACCATGTGAATGGTGGGTTATGGTCACAATAAAATCAGGCACCATTCTTGGCATCCTGGGGCTAACACTTCGGTAAAGGGAACAGAGAGTAAACAAATGCGTGAATAAATAAGAGAATTGCAGATTGCAATACATCCTAGGAAGGCAATGAAGCTAGTGATGGCTTTAGATAAGGTGCTGGTGGAAGGTTTCACTGAGAGAGTTATTTGGGTTGAATCTGACAGATGAGAAGGAGTGTGTGTGCAAAGTACGAGGGGGCAAAGACTGAGGGCAGAAAGCTCTTGAACTTCCCAGTGGTGATTCTCAAACTTGGCTGCACATTGCAATCTCCTGGGGAAGATTTAGAATTTACTGATGCCTCATTCCCAACCCCCAAAAGATTGTGACCTTATTGGCCTGGGGCTCAGTCTGGGAATTCACGTATTTTAGAAACTCCTCCCAGTGACTGGGAAGTGCAGCCAGGTTTGGGAAACTCTCCCTTAGAGGAAGAGAAAGGAGCTGTCCAGCTGGCGTGCTGTGAGCAGGGCAGAAAGAGATCCAAGAAGAAGAAAAGAAAGGAGGCTGATTTCTAGATCATTCAGGGCCTTGGAGGACATTATCGGAAGACGGACTCTGATTTTGGTCAGCAAAATAGATGTATTCATTTCCACAGTAGTGGTGTGTGTGTGTGTGTGTGTGTGTGTGTAAGCGAGGGGCTATAACCACCCCCGGCCATCCCACCCAGAGTCACCAGAAGAGAGGATGAAGAGATGACAGCTGGCTGTCCCCTACCCGCGAGGTGTGAAAACTGGCTCACTGCTGCTAAGACAAGTCTTGAAGCTTAAATGATATGCTGGATTTCTGGATTTCTCTCTCCTTAATAGATCAGCAAGAAGTGGAAAGGTCTGGCCCTTGCAGGTTACCGAGAGTTTGGGGAGGGCTGTAGGGGAGGAACTGGGGGTTTATTCCCCAGGATTCAGAAGGAACAGGGGCCCCACATATCCCTGCAGTGATGCCATGTGATCTGGAACCCCACGGGGTCTCCGCCACCTGGCGTGCAGTCAGCTGACCAGCGACACCAGCCTCCCGCCCAACTCAATGGACACAAGGCATCTTGTGTCTCACCCCAGAGCTGCCGACTTGGAATCTGTATTCCAACAGGATCCCCCAGTACTTTGTGTGCCCTTTGGAAGTCTGGGACGTACTGCTGCACTGTTTCCTGTTCTTAGGCTCATCTCAGCCCACCCACGCCTTGGCTCACCTGCTGCTGAGAAACTTCCAGAAAGAGAGGTAAGTTTGTGATACACTGAGAAGTCCCCCTGCCATGAGTGCATATGAGTATGTGTGAGTGCCTGTGAGTATGAACGTGTGTGTGGGCATGCATGTGTGTTTGTGTGAGAGTGTGTGTCCTTGTGAGACTGTATTTGTGAGAGTGTCTGAGGGAGCATTTTTGAGTGTGCCTGTGAATGTGTGAGAGCATGTTTGCGAGTATGCTGCATGTGTGTTTTTTGAGTGTGCTGCATGTGTTTGTGAGTGTGCATGAGTTTGTGAGTGTATGTTAATATACATACATGAGTGTGAGTGTGCATGAGTGGATGTGAGTGTGTGAGTGCACATGCCTATATGTGCAAGTGCGCCTTGTGTGAGTGTGAGTACACATATGTGAGTGTGCACACGTGCTTGTGAGTACACACATATGAGTGTGGTGTGACTGTGAGCGCATACCTGCATGTGTGGGTGTGAGTGTGCATGCACACTTGTGAATGTGTATGCGTGCACTTAAGTATGTATGTGTATGCACACACATGTTTGTCTACATGTGTGAGTGTGGGCAAGTGTGAGCACACACATGTGAGTGTGTAACTATGGACACGTGCTTGTGAGTGTGTATGTATGAGTGTGGGTGTGAGTGTGAGTGCACGTGCATGTGTGTGGGTGTGAGTGTATGAGTGCACATGCACGTGTGGGGGTGTGCAAGTGTGTGTGACAGGGAAAGCAACAGCACTCACCCTTCCTCAGACACTTAGCCAGGTGTCTCCTTGTCCCCCCACCCCCCACGAAGCTCACAGGTCTTGGGACAACAGTTCCAGTGCCATTCTCTCTTCCCTTCCTTATTCCGGCTCCTGCAACATTCCTTTCTGCCTGTGATTTCTCTTTCGGGTGGGCCATGACCTATCTCCTCTGCATTTTTCTCTCCCAAAGTTTAGTTACCTTCCTTTGCCCACTCACCTCCCCCCTCTCCTCGCATCTTCCACTCATCCAGCCTCCTGGCCCTTCCTTCTGTGGCTACAGAGAGACGACTCGGCAACATCCCTCCCCACGCACACTGGCTGGTCTCACCACAGTTTTGCTTCTCCCCAGTTTGCAGATGAGCCCATTGAGGCTGGGGGGCATGAAGCCACTGGCTTGAGATCAAGCAGCAGTAAGACGGGGCTCGGGGCTGAACCAAGATCTGTTTGGCTCTAAAGCCTGTATCCTCACTAATGAAGAAACACTGCTTTCTGCATGAACAATTTTATTGATTTTTTTCCTACAAGATGTGCGGAGAGGCTTCTTCAGAACCTCTCTATAGCATTTTGTACGTGTGGCAGGATAATATTTATGAGATATTAACCAGTGTTTCTCCCCTTATTTCTCTTCTGTCCTCCGCTTCTCAAAATTAAAGGAGACAGACAGACAGATAGACAGACTTAGATGCAGGCAGCACATGGGAATAACCTGCAGGCTCTGGCCTGGGGACAAAAGGACATCAACTTTTTGGGGAAGGGAGTAGTGTGAAGCCTGGCCGTGTGAACAGGCTCTAAGGAGCAGGGGAGGCTGGTCCATCCCCTGTGGCTCTTGCCCTGGGCTGGGACAAGGAGAAGGGAATAGTAGTGACAGAGGGGACAGCAAAGCTCAGAGATGGTCCCTGCGCCTTGGTTCCCAACAGAGCATCAGTGTGGTGGATGGGAGACCTCAGAAAGGTCTGGGGCCAGAGACAACACTTTCCAGGAGCCCTGTTGCTCCCTGATACGCAGTCATAACAACAAGAGCCACTGGGCACGAACAGGATTGGGGGGTTTCTCGGACGCAACTTCCACGGACCAGAGGAGGTACAAACCATAAGACCCTTGCCCACCTGGTGGAGAATCTCAAGTAGCCCCTTGGTCCGGACTCCCAGCCCCATGACTTGACATCTAAAACACAGACCCAAGTCGGGAATGAGATTAAGATTCTGCCATTTGGGAACTATTGGGACTTCATCAAGATCAAAAGCTTTTGCACAGCGAAGGAAACAGTCAACAAAACCAAAAGACAACTGACAGAATGGGAGAAGATATTCACAAATGACATATCAGATAAAGGGCTAGTATCCAAAATCTTTAAAGAACTCATCAAACTCAACACCCAAAGAACAAATAATCCAATCAAGAAATGGGGAGAAGACATGAGCAGACATTTCTGCAAACACATTCAACAGACACATGAAATGGCCAACAGACACATGAAAAAGTGTTCAAAATCACTTGCGATCAGGGAAATACAAATCAAAACCACAGTGAGATACCATCTCACGCCAGTCAGAATGGCTAAAATGAATAAGTCAGGAAATGGCAGATGTTGGTGGGAAGGTAACCTGGTGTACCCACTCTGGAAAATAGTATGGAGGTTCCTCAAAACATTGAAAATAGAGCTACCCTGCGACCCAGCAATTGCACTACTGGGTACTGGGTACCCTAAAGATACAAATGTAGTGATCCAAAGGGGCACGTGCACCTGAATGTTTATAGCAGCAATGTCCACAATAGTCAAACTATGGAAAGAATGTAGATGTACATCAACAGATGAATGGATAAAGAAGATATGGTCCATATATACAATGGACTACTATGCAGCCATCAAAAGAAATGAAATCCTGCCATTTGCAATGATGTGGATGGAACTAGAGGGCATTATGCTGAGCGAAATAAGTCAATTAGAGAAATGTAATTATCATATGATCTCTCTGATAGGAGGAATTTGAGAGGCAGGACAGAGGGTTGTGGGGGGTAGGGAAGGAAAAAATGAAACAAGATGGGATCAGGAGAGAGATAAACCATAAGAGACTCTTAATCTTAGGCAACAAACTGAGGGTTGCTAGTGAGTGGTGGGGGTTGGGGGGGGATAGGGTGGCTGGCTGGTGGACATTGGGGAGGGTATATGCTATGGTGAGTGCTGTGAATTGTGTAAGCCTGGTGATTCACAGACCTGTACCCCTGGGACAAATAATACATTACATGTTAATTAAAAAAAAGAAAAAAAAAAGATTCTGCCATTTGGAAAGAGCGGGAGCTCAAAATAGAAATTCGATTGAGTTTGTAAGGAAAGGATTCTACTGCTTTGCAACTGAGAGTGAGGGCAGAGCATGGTGCCCATCAACAGCCTCTCCAGAGACGGACGCTGTCTTCCGCTGGCCCTCCATGCTGCCAGCCTCTGGGATCAGCGCTGAGGCTCCTCTAAGGCCTGCCCCCTCCCCCGGGTCTAAGGTCTTTGGAAAACAACTTGGGGTCTCCCCAGAGCCCTCCTCCGTGCCTCGCTCCAGGGCACTGCACAGACCTCCCCTGCCTCCCCAGGGAAGGCGGGGCCTCCCTCGGTGCCCCTGCATAATTGGGACGATGCGCAGGGAAATTAAAAAGGTCATTAATCACCGTGGAGCCAAAGGCAGCTCTCCGGGACCTATTCTTCATGATGATTAATGGGAGGCAGCTCCTCCCCACTCCCCGATTCATTTTCCTGCCACCGTTCACTCATTTTCCCTTGTCCGTCCTCTTCGTCCCTGTCCGAGGGAAGCGGGGCTTCCAGGGACTGCGGACTCGTGTCGGGACTTTCCTGGTTGCCTTCACGGCCGCCAGCCCCCTAGGGACGCCAGCACGAGCCCCTGGGTCAGAGGCACAGCGCGGCTACTTCCTCAACAAAATGGGGTGAAAATCCCACCTGCCTCACAGCTTGTGAAGATGAGCGACGGCAAGGCCAAGTGCATTCCCCAGACCGGCTGCTGGAACATCCCCTCGCCCCTCCCCCACTCTGATTATTCATTTTATTGCTCTGATGAGTATCGTTGCTACTTTCCATGCCCCTGCGGTTCCCAGCCACTAGGAAGCCTGACTGAGGTCAGGGCGCCTTGCCAATGCTAACGACAATGATGATGGTGGTAGACATGTATCATGTTCTAGTGCCAACTATTTGGGTGGAAGATTTCATTCAAACACCGGACCCAGAGAGGGACACAGGCTTGAGTCCCCTTTTACAAATAAGAAAACCTGTTCTGAGAGGGAGAGCAAACTGTGCAAAGCCACACAGCTGGTACATGGCAGAGGCGGGGTTCCAGCCCAACTCCACTGGATGCGGGAGCAGGTGCTCCGCTGAGAACGCCAGCAGCTCCACACACCAGCTGTCCTTTCTCGGGACTGCTCAGAGTTGAGGGCCCCTTCCCTGGCTCTCCTTTTCCCAACCTCCAGCTGGGGCTGCCCTTCCCTGGCAGGACCGGCCAAGCTCGGGTCATGCTTGAACAGCCTCCCGTTCTCCTTTTGTTTGCCAATTAGGCTCCCAGTCAGCTTTCTGCTCCTTAAGAGAAGCGCCGCCCTCTGCCCACTGATGCATTGAGCCCAGGGTCCCGCTGTGACTAGCCCTCAATCAGGACGTGCTTGATTTTCCTGGAGATAACTATATCCTGGGGGATTGGGGTGATTTTATAAGGAAAGAGCAGATTCTGTGAAATTTAAACCACAGTGCAGTCCTTTTCTGAGGCTGGCAGAAATGAAGGATCATTACCCAGTCAGATACAAGGTCGTGAGGTGAGATGGGAAAACATTGGAGGACTAAGACAGGATCGTGGTTCTGTGGCTGACTCATTGGGTGACCTTGGGCGAGTCATTCCCCACCCCAGACCAGTTTCCTCAGTAAAATTACAGGGTGTAAATAGATTTTGAATGTTGAAAGGTGGGGTGGGGTGAAAATCTGCCCAAGAAGAAAGGAGCTGTGCCGAGAGGGAAATTGAGAAGGAAGGGGGCGATGCTTTGCCTCGGCCCCTCCCCGTCTTCTTCGGGACCCCCACTGCGTGAGAGACCAGGTCTCTGAGGCAATGTGGGTATCCCAGGGGCTTCTCGAAAGCCTTAGCCAGTGGCTGTGTAGCAATATGAGGATTAAACTATAATGATAATCATGAAAATATCAATGATGATAATAAGAGTATTGAATAACATTTCCTAAGCAACACTTATGAGCCAACTTTGAGCCACCAGCTATGCACTAGCCATTAGCTAAGGTCTGTGTGCCATAGATAGGAACACCGAGGCACAGAGGGGTTAAGTCATTTACTTAAGAATGCACAGGAGGTGATGGGCAAAGTTAATCTTGGGCCCATCTCGTTCTGACTCTAGAGCCAGCAGTCCTCCTGAGAGTCATCACAGTGTCATGGATTCTGTATCTAGTGGCCATGGTAGTCCCAGGTGCCTGTGGGCGTAGGGACTTTCTCCATATCTGCAGCCTGCTGCCTCAGTTTACCTCCTCAGAAAACCCGAGACCCAGGACCAGCTACATGGTATTGTAGGGCTTAGTGAAAAATAAAAATGCAAGGCCCCTTGTTGAGAAGTTATTCAAGATGTTACGCCAGTGACAGGGGAGCATTTAACCAAGCATGAGACCCTTCTGAGCACGAGACCTTGCCTGACTCCACAGGTTGTGCACGAAGCTGGCCCTGTGAGCCCCCAGGGCTTCCCTGGCCCTGACAAGTTTTCCTGAACCCACCCCACCCCACCGTCTTCCCCAAAAGCAGGGCTTCATGCCCCTGTTCCCTCGGTTACATCTGGGTCTTCCTCAGAATGGACCGGTTGGATCCCACCCTTCCTCAATGAGGCCCACACGTCGGCCCTGTGCTGGTTTCCTTGAGCTCATCTTGGTGTTCGACAGATGCAAAAAAGAGGCGGTCTAGAGCTGCTGTCTCCATAAGCCAATGGAATAAATTATTCTCCCTTCATGCCTCTGACTTTCCACGGGTTTTGGGGCTGAAGAGACCCAACACTGCCTGGACAAAGCCTTCAGCGTCCATCCCTAACCGACCAGGAAGACACGTTCCAGAATTCCATCAAGTGCTCAAGGGCTATTCTAATTAGCCGGCTGGTGGCTAACGAGGGATTTCACTGGGCAGAGCCTTCTGGTGGTTGGTGCGTAATAACCATGGAAACCTTCACGCCGCACTCAGATGCTTCCCTCAGCCCACTTCCCTGGGGAGCAGACATTGCTGTGCAAAAGCAGCATCTGGGCTATTGACATTGTTTGTGAGGGAAATAAATGGACAATTAGAAGCAAGACAGATTGAATCCTTGTTGGAGTGACGTTTTGCCTACATCCATCCTGGGACCTAATTGATGCCGGTGTTCCCGCACGAGAGGAAATCATTGGAAGGTGATGGATTCTGTTTGGATGGATCTCCTTTTGCGAAGCTCAAGGACAGCGAACATGCCTAATTAGGAGCCAGACTTCTTTTTTTTTTTTTTTTTTTTTGGCCTCTCAGAGGCAATGCCTGGGTTGACCAGGAGCTGGGAAGACTTAGATTGCCTACTTTATTTTTCTACACAAATATTTACTTATCCTGTCCACCAGTGGAGTGAACCCCCCCATAGGACTCTGTAACTGGGATCTCAGCATTTAATTTTGTAAAATGCAGGGTCACTGTTCTGCAAAGGTTATTAAAGGGGCAAAGGGGCTGGATGAAGTTGGAGAGCTGTGTTAGTCAGGATGGGCGAGGCTCGGCTGAAGTAACAGAGAAACCCTCCCACTGGAGCTGGATGAACGCAATACAGGTCACTGAATGGGTCGTGCAAGGTTCCCTTGTGGTCAGGAAGCCTTTCGATAGTGGGTGACCATGCCTCCTGAAACACACAACCTTCAAGTTGCAGCTGGAGGAAAGAGAAGGATGGAGGAGAGGCCACACTGGTCCTAAATGGCCATAGGCCAGAAGAGATGCATCTCATTCCTTCTCGCACTGACTCCCCTAAAGCCCCCACCTGAGCACACCTCGGGCTGAGAAATACAGGGAGAACGTGGAAATTCTGGTAGTACCCAACGATCATGCCGCCATATTACATTGAAAGACACTGTCAAAAAATAGAGCCCCTTTGGAGAGCGTGAACAGGGAGACTGACCCCAGATTCCTACCATCTTCTCTTATTGACCTGCTGTGCCTCCATGATTCGCAGTGACGATTATACTGAAGAATGGCCATGGTGTCTCCCCTTCCAAAGCCTTTTCCCACCGCCTGGGCTACTGTTTGCTGTTTCCCCACCATTACATTTGGAGCCAGGACTGCATCCACTGCACTCCCCTGTTTCTGCCTTGGACACCCAGCTGTGGAGTTGCACCCAGAATACGGAGGGCAGGAAGGGGAGCCTGGGTCCAGGCTGGATGGTTCTAGAGGGCGGAGCATGCCAAGGGTTGAGAGAAGGAGGAGGGATTCCAGAAAAGCCTCACAAAGAAGGAGGCATCACACCAGAATTTGAAGAGTGGAGGATGCATTCATTTCACTGATACGCTCAGTCATCTGTACGTTCATTATCTGGCACCTGCAGGGATGAAGGGAGGCCACGTTTGTTTCCTAGGAACATATTCCTGACCAGGGAGTGGGCACAAGACCGACAGGACACGATAAATGTCTTCAGAGGACAAAGTGGGCTCTGGACAGCAGAGGCTCTGAAGAAAGAAAAAGGGCAATCCTCTGGGACCTAGAAGCATCTGAGAGAGCTCATGGTGGAAGAGGCACTTGACCTGGACCTTGGACCATGGATATCAGTATGAATTTGTGTCAGTGTTAATGTCAGGGTTGGATTTGAGATATTTTATTAGACAAGACATACATTTTGTGGTGAAAAATGTAAAGACACTGGTAAGCAAATTAAACGAAAGAAAATTAAGCTGAATATTTTGACGACTTTTATGTATCTCCCTGCCTGTCTACCTTCCTATCTCTAAAATCCATTCCATGGATATTCTTTTATGATCTACTTTTCAGTTTATAATATAGTAATCAATTCTCTATCAATAAATACAGATATATGCATTATCATTTTAAGCAGGTGAATCCTATTCTATTGTATGATTATGCCTTAACTTTCTTTCATCAGGCCTTTTTGATTGGGTATTTATATGGCTTGCAATTGTTTGTCATTACAAATGCTCTTGTGATCACGATCTTTGTACACGAGTCTTTGTGCGGTTGTTTCCTTAAGAAAAAATGAGCGTGTTTTCAATAGGTAGGAAGTTGAGGCTTGACCCGAGGGGTGTCCTCGGCACAAGAATCAGAGAACGCAAAGGCACAGAATCAGGGAGGCCCAAGCAGGTGTGAAAAGCCCCTGGAGAAGAGAAGGTCAAATGCCGGTGTTCTGTAAGCCAATGGAATAAATTATTCTTCCTTTATGCCTGTGACTTTCTCCGGGGTTTGGAGCTAAAGAGACCCAACCTTGCCAGGGCCAAACCTTCAGCGTCCATTCCAAAGCACAGCGGGTAGCTGAGCCAAGAGTGGATCTCTCTCTGTGAGTCTCCAAAGCTCAGGCTTGGTTCACTGCAATGTAGGTATAGCGTGGCGCTCAGGGGTATCATGCCGGTCGTTTCATAATAACGACCCCAGTTCTCCTGCACATCGTTGCTTAGGTAAATGTGCAAACAGAGATGGAAGGAAGCCTCCTGTGTGTTCGAGCAGGCACAGACCACAGTGCGGACCCACGAGCACTTCATTCCCTTCTCATGGGGACGGGTGATGTCAGCAAAACTTCTTGCTTGGAAATATATTGTTTTGAACTTGGCAACCTGTAAGCACGGTTGCCATGGCAACCTGAGAGCCCCGGGGGGGAATGATGAACACAAAGGGTGGTCTTGAAACACAATCAAGTCCCTTCCCCTCCAGCCTCAGCCGGAGCTGGTGACAGTATTTGACAAATCCTCCTGTGCCCAGGAACCCCACGCCCACGGCACTTGTGACAAGACACTCCACGCTTTCGGTGTATAATGACTACTAATATTTGCCGGGCGCGAGGGGAAAGCACTTTACGTGGCTTATTTGGCTCAGTCCTCCCCCAGACCCTGCGCAATATACGCTGCTCTGTTTCCCATTTTACAGGCGAAGCCACAGACAGGCAGAGGAGTTGAAAGGTTTGCTCTGATGTCACACGGCTAGCAAAGGGTAGTCTGGCTCCAAAGCCCGGGCTTGCAAAGAACCCATCCTTGCCTGAGCTACAACGGGGAGAGCAAGTCACAGCAAACATCTCCAGGCAACTGGTCAGTACCTGGCTTCCAAAGATTCCAGGGAGGGAAGAGAAGTTCCTGGAAGGGCCATAAAAGGCTTTAGGCACAGAAGAGATGGGGTATTAGCAGAGATGTCCTTAAACAACTAGATAAATGGATGGAACAAAATGAAGTCCAAATTCAAATGTTTCTAGGCATCCAAGCAATTACGCCTTAAGGTCACGGTGAAAATCCTGGCAGGGAAGGCAGGATGGCAAAGAGTTCCAAAGGTCACCGTTTACCCATAGAATTTGCTTCTTCCTTTTTTAATATTAAGGCTCTCAACCAGACCCAAATCAGAATGCCCACAGGGCCCAAGTAGGTGATAGCTGAGTCAGTGAGCCGGAGGCGGGGGCTGAGCCGGGTAGTGAGGCACACGGGGCTCTGTCTCAGCGAGCCCCAGAACGTCCCACCCACGGCCCTTGCCCAGAGGTGCCACTTCAGCCTGAACACACAGGATTATTTCAGAAGCTGGGGATCTGGATGCTTCTGTGAATCTCCTGCTTTTTAAATGTTAACAACCCTTCCCCCCAAACGGAAGCTCCCTGCAGGCAAAATAAAATAATTTCTCGGGCTAGACTTGCCCTGGGTTATTAGTTGGGAATCTCTGCTCTGAACTTTATTCTTGTTTAAACATTCAGTTGGGGAAGAACTGACGGAAGCCTCCTAGAGCCAAAAGTTGGGCTGGGCACTTGCTTTACAGGGGTGAGTGGGCCCCACCTTTTTATAAGTGAGAGACCTGAATGCTGTTTTTCAAATTGTGAATCATGATTGATTAGTGCCTCTTGAAAGCTATGCAGTAGATGGCAACCAGCATTTAAAAATAGAAAACAGAATATACATAGAATATATACAGAAAAAAATATATATATTTATACATATTTATATTATATATATAATAGAATATAATAGAATATTTATATAAAATATAAAATAGAATATTATAGAAAACCTCACAGCATTTGCATGTAATAAGAGTAGGTATGTTTTTGCAGAACATTTTGTTCATCTAATAAATACTATGGGTCCTATAATAGACATGGTCAAAAAGTTTCAGAACTGACTCATAAAGAAAGATTCTGTGGACTCAGGAAAAGAAGAGCAAATGTTCCACTTCTGTTGAAACCCGATGGGAGTGGGTTTCAGCCATTTAATTCAAAGTAGTTAAGATCCTAAGCTCTGCCACTTTCTTGCTGTGCAGCCTGGGGGAAACTGATTAACCTCTCTGAGCCTCTGTCACCTCATCTACAAAACAGCATGTGAGGATGAAATGAGTGCGTGCATGAAAACAGACTGGGCCAGGAGCAGTTTTAAGTGGCACTAACTGTGGATGCTTGCATCCAAATGTACCCCTTGATGAGGTATTTTGAAACAATAGCTTTTTCACTTCTTATGAATAATGAAATCTCCCAAGTTACTAGGATCAGGCTTTATTTCCGTATATGGTAAGTGTCGTCTGGAATTGTCAGCAGGAGGGCCCCGAGAAGGGTCTTTAGCTGTAATAGCACTTCTGCGGTTTTCTCAGGACACTTTCCGGGTCGTCCCCAACCTGGGCACCACTGATCCTCTACCATCCCGTTGGAGCACAGGGGTGTCCAGGACCCACATCCAGGGGAGCTGAAGCTTTATGAGCGAGGGCCTGTGGCTCAGTGGCCATTCTTCCCGGCACATTCCGGCACAGGGCACCTCATTATCAACCTAGAGTTCCAGTGGGGAAATCACATTCTGCCCATTTATAGATCAAGAGACAGCAGCGCAGAAAGGCAAAGTGACATCCCTGAGATGTTCCAGGAGGGGACACATGCCACCAGCAAAACCATGGAGGTGCCAAGGCGTGTGCCTGGGGGCCAGGGCTGAGGGATGGGAGCGTACCCACTGGAACCAGGCTCTGAGGTGGTCAAGCTTGTGGGCCAGGGGGAGCCCCCAAGGCATTCTTGGCTGAGTTGCTGCTGAATCCGGATTCTCTCAGCGAGGCTCATTCCAACTCGGTCAACACAGTAACTCCTTATTTGATTAACTCTGATTTCTCTGTATTTGATTAACCAGCCTCCTCATTCCCCAAATGATAAGAGAGTTTACTGACTTACTTTTGGAAATTCAAATGCTATTCTCTATTTAGCTTGGACCGATCCACAGGGAGACAGTTTTACATAATGTTGTCACTAAACCACTTGGTTATCTTAATTTCCTCACTCCCTCAACTGGATTTAAGGACCTGCTCAGTGCTGGGAAACTGGAAAACAGCAAGAGGGCCATTAGCCATGATTAGGAAGAGAACGTCCACTTTCTGAGTGCTAAGGCCCTCTTGGGCTAAGTGCTTTGCCAGTTCTGCTCTGTGAGACCTCAGGGTGGCCAGGTGTGGGGGGAGGGGAGGAGGTGTTATTTCCATTTTACAGATGAAGCAACTGGTGTGTAGAGATGAAGCAATCCACCCACGGCCGCGGGGTTAGGGGGGTGAAGGTGGGATCCAGACGCAGGACAAGCCCTGAGCTCTTCATGCCGGGAGGCCACCCCAGGTCCAGCTCGCAACTCTGAATGCGCTGCTTTGCTTTTCTCAGTGTGGGGGTGGGGGAGGAGAGAGAGGTCCACCCCACCTTCCCTTCACCTGTCCCCCTCCAGGTGAAGAAGATCAGAGGTGTCTGGGCTAAGGGACAGGAAAACTTTGGACTCCCGGGCTCCCACCCAGGGTAGCAAATTGTTCTCACTCGGACCGACCGATGGCAACCTACCTAGGGTCACAGAGAAGTGGGCTGTGTGGACGGGCGCCGAGTTAGCCACGTCTGCCATGAATGCAGGACGGTGCCATGGCCACTAGGACACTCCACACTTCATGTCCCCGCTCTAGGCTTTGTTCACACACACATCCACATTGTTTTCAAAAGTGCAAATAAACAAAATCAACACACGCCTAGAAGTACTGCGGACATACATTATTTCTGCCCGTCCAGAATCCATCTTCCTTTTTCTGGTAAAACGGCACAACCATAAGCATCACAACAAAATGAATTGTACGAAACCGTTAAAAAAGGAAAGCACGCACGTGTGCGCGCAAGTGCCCCTCTGCCTTTCCTGCGAGAACTTTCCCTTTTGTGCCTTCAAGCCATAATCCCACCCTTCAATGCGCGCGCCAGTAGCAGGCATGTGACCCCGTCGAGCCAATCAGCGATCAGAGCATCCCACCTCGGCCTCAGCGATTGGCTCAGGGATGCCCACTTGACTCAAAGCAGGCCAATGAGACCGGAGCCTGAAGTGCTCTCTCCCTCCCCTCCCCAGCTTGGCTTCACTGGCAGGCTCTGAGACTAGAGCTGTTGGCGGCCATCTTGGTCCCCAGGTGAGGAAGCATCTGGGCTGAATGGGGCCAACTTGGAGAAGAGCAGGGCTAGGTGATGAGGGAACTGTGTCCTGAAGAAATGGTTGCAGTATCTCTAGTCTAGTTGGCCTAGCCAGTCCAGAGCAAATTTCATCTAACCTGGTCTAGAGCTGGCTTTACCACGGGAAGTGCCAATTCCCTGAGCCAATCTGAGTGGCCTTTCTGACTCTTGGAACAAAAGTAAAATTAATGACGTACGTTGTTCAAAAACTCTTTGGTGATGTCACTGCAGTGGACTGAATGTTCAGGATCCCTCAGAATTCCTAGGTCCAAACCTGTCCTCCAGTGCCATGGTGGGGGGTGGGATCTTTGGGAGGTGGTTAGGTCATGGGGTGGGGGGAGCCCCGGTGAATAGGGTGAGGGCCCGATAAAAGGGATCCCAGAGGACAACCCTGCTCTCATTCTGCGACCTGAGCACAAAGCAAGAAGACCACAGTCTGCAACCAGGAAGCACTTCCTCACCACAGCAAAGCCATGTGCACACACTGATCTCGAACTTCCAGCCTCCAGAATGTGAGAAACACATGTTTTGCTGTTCAGAGACCTCCCCGTCTGGGATGCTTTGTTAGGGCAGCCCAAGTGCACCAAGACAGCCCGCTTCTATCTGCTGGCCTTTGCCCCACTGCGGGCCACACGGACCTCACCATCACTCAACACTGTGGACTGTGGCCTTTTGTCGTCGTCCAAGACAATTTATCCTCCACACCTCAGCAAACCCACCCTTCTGTTTAACTCATTACTTGCTTAAGACCTTTCGGTCGCTGACCATCGTTGGGTAATTCTGCAACCCTTAGATGGTGGATATTGTCCGGCATTGTCAGGCCTCTGCTTCACAAAAACCAGTAACACTCGAGTCAGCCACTGTTTTATGCCTTTACTCACGTAACCGGCCCAAGAAGCATTCTGATGTGGACTGTGCTTACCTTTTATTGGTGGCACCACCGAGACACCCCACAGGCAAGCAGTTTCTTGGGTCTGACGCTGTGGTTGCGACAGCTAGCGGCTTGGCCCACGTCTCCAGACTCACCTGCTCTCCTCCCACGATGCTCCATGGGACTGACTCATTCTTCCTTCTGCTCCTCTGAGTGCTGTAAAGAGTTAAGAGAATTTCTAACTGTAGAGCAGAAAAGGCCACAGAGCATACCACGATAATTGGGCTTGTTTGGTGGGGAGGAAATGCCTGTCTTGGTGTCAGGGCACCATGTAAAAAATGTGTTTTTATTCCACACAAATTAGTCTGTGTGTTCACCCCATGCTGGTGATGGCCTAGTGGCCAAACGGGGGTTGGCATTATACTCCTTGCACGGAGATCTCTCATTAGTGTAAGTGCGGCCCCTGTCTGCATTTTCTTTTGTCTCTTTTCCTGGAGTGGAGCGGAACACAGGGCCTAATTGGGAGGCAGATTGCAGAGCAAACACGAATGGGCTTCCGAATACTTCTCTTTAGCCCTGTCTACACTAACAGAGAAATAATCCAGGCCAGGGTCAGGCTGTAGGAAAAGGAGGGTGCAGACTCATTGTGCCCAAAAGCCAGAGACTGAGAAATGTGTATTCATGGGCTCCTAGAAAACTCAATTCAGAGAATCTTCCTAATAGAGGTTGGTTGAATCACAGATGCTCAGAATTACGGGGTCTTAGAGTTAATTTTACATTCTTAGAATCCTGCAAACGAAGATGCCATCAGACAGCAGGAACACAACTGCCCTTGACACGGCCTGCATTTTAGCCGCCTGGAACTTTCCCTGCTTCCTCAAGTGGGGCTCTGCTTCCCTCCGGCCACCAGCCCCTACTCCCTTTGTCTGGCTGGCTCATGTCACCATTCATGTCTCAGCTGAACTGTTACTCACTTTCTCTGTCCACACAAAAATGGGCACACAAGATAAAAGCAGAGGCCCCTCGTCTTCCCCATCATTCTCCTCTCCACTGAGCTGATTTAATGTGCTCCCACCCCATAATTTGCAAGGTCTTTAAATGGAGGGATCCTGACCATTTTGTTGACCGCTGAATCCCCAGTTCTGGGGACATAACTGAGGTACTCAGAGGTCTTTGCTGGGCGAATGACTGAATGATTGAAAAAGTGATCTTGGATTCTTTGGCTCTCAGCAAACTCCCCCCAAGTGCCCCTACAGAATCTCTGACCAATACTTGTCCAGCCTCTGGCTGAATTCCTCCAAGGAAGGGGAGCTCACTACCTCCAGGAGGCACAATCCATTCTACTGTAGAGAGAGAAAGAGCCTCATATTACATGTCCTGTTCTTTACCTCCCTGCCCCGAATAGAACTCCTAGGATGGCAGAAAAGCACGGACTTGTAGTCCCAAACAACTCAATGGCAAGAATGAGCCCCAGAAGGCTTAAAGCGAGTGCCTCCCACTGGCAAACTGGTGACCTGAGAGTTGGATTTGTCCCAGAGTTTTATTTTGTGGTTCCATGATTTTAAAAAGCAACATTTCTTCTAAAGTCTAATGCAGACACAGAAATGCGCCCATTTCACAAGCAGACGGCTTGGCGGAGGGGCTCGACAGGAGCACAGCTGTACCACTAGCCCGGGTGAAGAAAAAGCACAGGACTGGCATTTTCCTCCTCCTCTCTGGGAGCTCTCTGTGCTCTGGTGACTATCTGGCAACACTGGGTCCCCAGTTCCTTATGGCAAGAGTGGCTGGGTCTGAAGGACGCCTGTTTTCCATAGGGCCTGCGTCATCCATCTGGCACACCTGACCTGCTTCCCCGAGCTTGGTCCCTGGAGGCATGTCATCCTTTCCAGTTCTGCTCTAATCTTTTTCTTCTAGATGTTGGCACTTGTTAGAGCTACACTGTTTACATGGGAAGGGAGCAGGGAGAAGCAGAGCATTTTTGCTTTGGAAATAGATGGAAATGAACTGGGAGTCCTGATTGGCAGCTAACTGGAGAGTCTGTATGTAGGAACCTGGTTCAGGAGGGCAACAGCAGGATCGGGGGCAAGTTACCTCCCCCTCTCCATGTCTGTTCCTCATCTGTTAAGTGGACAACACATCACTGGGCTGATGGGAGGAATTCATGAGTTTCTGCTTCTAAAGCCCTTAGCACAGTTAATCCTGGCATGTGAGAAATGTCAGTTCAACAATTAGATAAATCCTCTCAATTTTCTTATGTTACTCCTTGGAACTCCATTATCTCATCTGTAAAATGGGACCAGTAATGCCAGTGGCTCAGGTCTGTCATGAGAATTAGTGAAAGAACTTATTTTTCAGGAACCCCCAAGGAGAAGATCTCAACGAAATACACCTGCTTTCCTTCCCCTTCCCACCCAGCAGTACCCACTTGACTTTGGTCCCCACATTCATAGTAGGGAGAACTGTTCAGGATCTTCACTTTGTTTTGGAGTTGGTGATCTTGAGACCACCTCACCATCCTGCCGCTCGACCAATGCCAAAGCTCTGGAACTGGGCTCATCACCTCAAGGCCACCTGTTCCTCTGGCTTCTCCCCCCCCCCCTTAAATATTCATGGGCAAACATTGCCTTATGGCCACAGTTTGTTTATGTTTGAAGTTAGAGCCGGACATTTCTTTTTCCATCTGTCATGTTCATAGTTCATTTTTATAAGAAGAAAAACTCAAGCTTACGATGACCATTTCTCTAGGGTTTCAAGGTCAGGGGTTCTTTCTCACCTTGGTCAGCATTTTGACACATCAGTTCAGCTTTCAGAAAGAACCATGCTGCCCAGAATGGTGTGCTATACCTACCTACGTAGACTGCCTGCCTGCCTGCCTGCCTTCCTTCCTGAAACATATCTGAAGCAGCTTGTTCGTTGGGGAAAAAAGTCTCTACTGAAAAATAGGGTAAATGACATAAATAAAGTAATGCTTTGTTGGAGAATAAAACCTCGAGCAGAACTCAGTTCTTCTGCCCCCCACCCCGCCCCAGCCCCTAACTCTTGGCTTCTGTCTTCTTCCTGGACACTTTGGAGGAGGTGGTCTTGGTGAGACTTCCAGGCCCTTGGGGCCGTCTGTCTTCCTGGCCAGTGGTGCAGGCACCATCTTGGGTCCACTGCCCTTAGGAGGAAGAGTGGCCTTGGCAGTGATCTCTGGGCTGTGATCTCTGGGCAGCGATCACCTGGGCAGTGATCTCTGTAAGGACTTTGAGCAACAGCATTCTAGCCCTTGGTGACCATGAGTCTTCAATGCTGACTCCCAGCTTTTCTTTTGCTGTGGGTCTCCACACCTTGGCTGCTCCTCCTTCTTTGGCTTCTTGCTGGGTCAGTTGGCACTGGGAGGGGCTCATGTGGCCTTGTCTCACCCTCTTGTTTCTGTCCTTAGTTTGGCTGGCTTTTTGGGGGGCCTTCTCCTTGGCCACACTGGGTTTGGAGGGAGGTGTTTTCACCTCTCCTCTGCCCCCTTTGCAGCTCACATGGGCTGGGAAGGTCCTTCTTTGCCTCACTTATGTTCTCGGGGTCCTTCTTTTTGGCCTCAGTGGGTCTCCTGGGAGCAGTCATGGTGGACGTCTTCCTGGGCTGGGTATTCCTTACTAATTTGAAGCTGTCAGTGGTCCCCTTGGCCTTGGAGTTGATGGGCCTGAGGAGGAAACACTGGTAGATGTTATGGCCAGAACCTGCTTCAGCAGGCACTCAGACCGGATAAGATAGAGGGAGAGGGAGACAATCTCCAGAAAACTCTGCACTGAGCATGGACCCTGACGTGATGCTCAATCTCATGACCCTGAGATCATGACCTGAACCAAAATCAAGAGTCAGACGCTTAACCAGCTGAGCCACCTGGGTGCCCCCTACTCCCTTCTATAGATGGGGAAACCAAGGCTAGTGCAGGTTACTCCAAGAAGCAGAGAGCGCTCACTTCTCTGTGATCTAAATCCAAGATTTCTCTTCTTCACACTCTGCCTTTCAACTTTGCCAGAAAGGACTTGGTTACATAGGGCAGAGGACCGAAGTTCTTACATCCAAGCCATCCATGGCTTTCGTGGGACTGTGGCTCCCGATTTTTTTCTAAAGCATTTTATTAGGATGTAATTCACATACTGCATAACTCACCCACTTAACGTGAATGGTTTAGTGTTTTTCAGTATACTCACAGGGCTGTGAAACTGTCATAATAATCTAAGCTTAGAGCATCTCATCCCCCCTAAAAGATACCCCATACCCATTAGCAGTCAATCCCCATTCCACTCCTACCCCGCCCTCTATCCAGCCCTAAGCAACCATTAATTAAGTTCTGCCTCTATAAACTGGCCTATTGTGGAAATTCTATGGATAGGGAATGATCTAAAATATTGATCTGGCTTTTTTCATTCAGAATAGTGTTTTTGAAGACCATCAGTTGTGGCACACATCACTTTTTTACTGCCAAAAAACATTCCATCCTGTGGATACACCCAATTTTACTTACCCACCCATCAGTTGATGGACATTTTGGTTGTTCCTTTCTCTTTGGCTAATATGAATACTGCTGCTTTGGACATTAGTGTGCAAATCTTTGTGTAGACTCATGCTTTATTTCTCTTAGGTATATACCTAGGGATGGAATTATTAGACCATATGGTAACTCTACGTTTCACTTTGAGGAACTTCCAGACTATATTCCATTGTACATTCCCCCTGGCGATATATGTGGGTCTTATCTCTGCATCCTTGCCAACACTTGCTGTTGTCCATACGTTTTATTTAATAACTAATGACATTCTGCCTCTTTTCATGTACTTATTGGCCATTTGTATAACTTCTTGGGAGAAATGCCTTCTCAAATCTTCCAACTGTTGGCCCATTTTTAATTGGATTGCTGGTCTTTTTATTAAGTTGCAGGAATCCTTTATCTATTTTTGGGTGTAAGTTCCTTATCAGATATGGAAATGTCAAATATTTTCTCCCACCCTGTAGTCTGTCTTTTCACCTTCTTGATGGGCATCACTCACAGCACAATTTTTTTAACTTTAATGTAGCCCAGTTTATCTTACTTTATCACTTGTGATTTTCTTGTCATACCTAAGAAAACATTGCCTTAAAAAAGGCATAAAGAGGGGAGAAGGAACAAGATGGTGGAGGAGTAAGAGACCTAAATAAATATCATCAGGTCCCGGGAGTTCAACCAGATAGTTATCAGACCATTCTGAACAACTACAAACTCAACAGGAGATAGAAGAGAGGAAGAGCAGCAATTCTAGGAACAGAAAATTGACCACTTTCCAGAAGGTAGGACAGGCAGAGAAGTGAATCCAAAGTGACGGGACGATAGACCACAGGCGGAGGGGCTGGCTCCCGGCAAGCAGTAGGGCAGCAGAGCACAAAATTGGAACTTTCAGAAGTCGGCTCCACTGAGGGACATCGCTCCAGAGGCTAAGCGAGGGTGGAGCCCTCACAGGGACAGTGTGGTCTCAGGTCCCGTGGGGTCACAGAAAGACCGGGGGTATCTGAGGGTGGCAGAGCTGCCAGGTATCAGAACAGGGAAGCCGGCTGCAGAGAGGGAGCCAAGGAGGGGCTCTCAGCTCGGGGTTACTTTAAACCATGACTCAAGGCACAGTTGGGCCGCTGCTCTTCGAGCAGGGACCCCACAAGTGGCAGATACGGGAGACTCACCTTCCTCCCCTGTGACAAGTGGCGTAGGCGCATGATGCAGGAATCTGCTGGGTTTGGAGACTCCAAACAGGGCCGAGTGCCAGAGATAGAAATGCTCGGTCACAGACTGGGTGAGCTTGGACCGCGGCCGGAGACCAAAGAGACAGGAGGGATTGACTGCTTTTCTCCGAGGGCACACTGAGGAGCAGAGCCCCGAGCTCTCCGGGGCAGAGATTGGGAGGCCGCCATTTTTATTCCCATCCTCCAAAGCTCTACGGAAAGCGTTCAGGGAACAAAAGCTCCCGAGAGCAAACCCGAAACCGAGCAGATTTCTTAGCCCAGCCCCTGGCAAGGGCGGTGCAACTCTGCCTCAGGCAAAGATAATTGAGAATCACGGTGATGGCCCCTCCCCGAGAAGATCAGCAAAACCTCCAGCCAAGACCTATTTTACCAATGAATGAGAACTGTAAAACACCTGTGCTAGGAGAATACACCATGTAGAATTCATGGCTTTCCCCCCATGATCCTTTAGTCTTTCAAAATTAAATTTCTTTAATTTTATTTTGTTCTTATTCTTTTTTGAAATTTTTCCCTTTCTTATTTTAGTGTTTTTAACTACTTTATCTTATCAATACCTTTTTAAAAATCTTTTTAAATTTTCATTGTTATAGTCATATTTTATCCCTTCATTGTATTTAACCTTATTTTTGTATACATATAGGTTTTTTTTTTCTTTAAAATTTTGGGATACAATTTCCTCTAATAGATCAAAATATACCCTAAATCTAGCGCATGGCTTTGTTCTAGTCTCCAGCCTGATTACATTCTTTCCTTTTTTTTCTTTTTTCAACCAACTTCTTATATTATCAATTCCCATTTTAGAATCTTTTTAAATTTTCATTTTTACAGTCATATTCCATCCCTTCATCATGTTTACCCTTATTTTTGTGTGTGTGTGAATATACTATATATATGTGTGTGTGTGTGTATGTGTGTGTATATATAAGTATATATATATATATATATATATATACACACACACACGTATATGTTAGATCTTCTTGTTGGACAGACCTTTTAAGTATGTTATAGTGTCTCTCCTCATCTCTTATTATAGTCTTTGGCTTAAAATCTAATTTATCTGAAATAAGGATTGCCACCCCAGCTTTCTTCTGATGTCCATTAGCATGGTAAATTGTTTTCCAACCCCTCACCTTAAATCTGGAGGTGTCTTTGGGTCTAAAATGAGTTTCTGGTAGACAGAATATTGAAGGGTTTTGTTTTTTTTTATCTATTCTGATACCCTGTGTCTTTTGATTGGGGCATTTAACCCATTTACATTCAGGGTAACTATTGAAAGATATTAATTTAGTGCCGTTGTATTGCCTGTAAAGTGACTGCTACTGTATATTGTCTCTGTTCCTTCCTGGTCTGTTACTTTTAGGCTATCTTTTTGCTTAGAGGACCCCTTTCAATATTTCCTGGAGAGTTGGTTTGGTGTTTGCAAATTCTTTTAGCTTTGTTTGTCCTGGGAGCTTTTGTTCTCTCCTTCTATTTTCAATGACAACCTAGCTAGATATAGTATTCTTGGCTTTAATATAGCAATAATGTTTGGGAAGGAAAATGAAACAGGACATGAGGACAGAGAAGGCTGTCTCCTTTAATGAGGTGGTCAAGGAAGGCATCTTTGGTGTACATGGATTTCAGGGGAGTGTTCCAGGAGAAGGAGACAGCATGTGTAAAGGCCTGGGGGCAGGAGAATGAAACTGGCATGTGCGTGGGAGAGAAACAGTCATGCACATGAGCTGCCTCTGTGCAGTAGGAGGTGGGAAGAGGGGGTCAGGGTGTGGGAAGGGTGCTGGTCTGGGCTCCTTCATGCATTTCTTTATTTGTCTATTCAACATGCAGATGGTAGGTGCCTGATGCAGGTGCAGGTTGGTGCAGGTGATGTGTGAAGCTTTATCTTGAAAATATGGACCAAAGCCTAGAGAAGACCAAAGCTCACACTGGGGAAGACAGATAAGTCAGTGATTACCCACATTATAATGAGATGAGAGACATGATGGGGGGAACACCACACTGTTACCAAAAGGAGGGTTGTATAGGAGAGCTTTACTTCCAGACCCTCAGAGTCTGGCTTGGCCATGTGGCTTGCTTTGGACAATGCAATGCTGAGCCCTCTGCCACTGTGACCCTTGTTAACCTCTTCCATGTCAACTGGAAATGTTCTAGATAGAGAGTACTCATTCCCTTTGGGCCCTGGAGTGAGGTTGGCAGCCCTGGAACGGTCAAATAGTGTGACAGAGGGGCTCCTGGGTGGCTCAGTCAGTTATGCTTCTGACTCTTGGTTTCAGCTCAGGTCATGATCTCGTAATCCTGAGATTGAGTCCTGTGGCGGGGCTCTGTGCCCAGCACAGAGTCGGCTGCAGGCTCTCTCTCCCTCCTCCTGTGTACTCTCTCTCTCAAATAAGAAAGTTAAATCTTTAAAGAAAAATCTAGTGTGTGATAGAAATAAAACATTGCTGGGTCTTGGGCCAGCGAGGAATTGAGAGTCCCACCAGGTTTCTTACAGCCATCATTTCCTGAGCCCCAGTTCTGGGCTGGGGTCTACACGTTGTACCCTGCATGCAGGGGTGCATAGAGTCTGTCTGCAGACACTGCACTTGCCATACACTGGGCCTTCAGCTCTCCCACTCCTGAGTGTCAATTTTATAAGCTAGATGCAGGTGCTCTTGAGGATAATCCAGTGGCCATAGGAGCCCACAAGACTTCCTAGCCTTATGTCAGACAGAGATACAGGGCCACAAGAAAGGAAGGAGAGATCAAAGGACAGTCTGCAAAGAGAGTACCTAAATCTAGAAAAGCTCATCCAGCATCCAGCTGGGAGAAGAAAGTAAGGTGAGAAGATCCTGGGGTATTAAGCAGGGCCCCCTCCTTCTGGCCTTTCCCCAAGGCAGTGGGAAGCAAGCACAAGGCTTTCAAGCAGGGAAGCCCCAGGACTAGACTCACCATGGCTGCCATTAGGACCAGAGGGGAGCAAGACTGGGGGCAGGGAGACCATTCAGGGAGCTGGTCCAATGTCCTGGCCAGGGAACAAGACCAGGGTGTGCAAAATGGAGAGTGGTGGATGGGTTCGCTCTCCCTAAACCCGTGACCCTGGCTTAATGCTCCACTGACATTTTATCTCTGTCCTTTTCCCCAGCCTAAAGGGCTGCCTGACCTATATTTATCTTTCTAAGCGCCCATGCTGCAAATTATAGCAATCTGAGAAATTTCCACACTGCCCACGTTCCCCGCATTCTGGGTCATGGGCCACACAGCCCTGGTGAGCTAGTAATTGCGTTGCTTATTCTGTTTGGTTTCCTGAGATTTCTGTTTGTTTAGTGACAGGGCTCTTACCAGTTGAAGTTCACAAAGCCGCCTCTCCAGCTCCCATCAGGTCCCAGGTGAGCTGCCTGGTAACCTGGCCTCAGGTGAGCCAAATGTTCTGGACCCTCGGCATCTCCTCCAGGTGGGCAGATCTTCCCACAGAAGCCGAGAAAGCACGGGTTAACTTTCTTTTCCAATTAGCTCTGCATTTTCTATAAAGACATAATCCTTTATTAAGTTAATGAGGCATAATAATTATTAATTGCTAATTATCCATAGTCGCTTAGTCTATTTAAAAGAAATGGTACCATTTAGAGCAAGATTTAAAGATATGCAAATATCAAACAGTTTCTTTCGGCTATCCAGCTACACTGGGGCACCAGAGCAAACACATGGACTTTTCCTGCCAGGAAGGTATTCGTTTCGTTCTCAGTCCCATGACTTGGAAATTCAGCGTCCCACCTGCACGTCCTCGGCCAACCTTTTTTAACTTCTCAGAGTGCCAGTTTCCCCTGCACTGAGTAGGAGATGGGGATAGAAATACTCACCTGCTGGGGCTGTCTGTGAGAGGACATCAGAAGAATGCCTCACCTGGTCCTTAGAATAGGGTGAGAAAGTTAAGGAATGTACGTGACCCATGAGAAGTTGTTTCTTCATCTAACCCTGGATGCATTTCCTAATTCTAAATTAAAGAAATAAATATATATGTGTATAAATAGTAATATGTTCCCGTGTCTGTATATCTATATCTATCCCTCTATCTATGCCTCATCTCTACCTCTCTACCTGTCTTCACCTTCCTGTCTTCTAAATTTCTCATGGAAATTCATGGAAGTTGATGCCACCTCTGCCTCAAGGCTCTTGAGCCTTTGGGACAACCGAAGGTCACAAAAGCACTTGCAGGCACCTTCATGATCTTTCTGTTACCTTGAGACCTCTCTGTCTTGGATGTGGGAGACAATGACTTCTTGTCCACACTCTTTCTGCTCCATTCTTTGGCAAAGGTGTTGGAGTAGGATTCTTACCCCTCCCAGTTGGTTCGAGGGTTAGAAGTTAGCCAGATTATGGGGCCCAGCAAGCAAGGGGGACTGCTGGGCTTCCAAGACACCCCTCTCCCCCAAGTATCCCTCCCTGGGATCCTCTCCCGGTCACTATCCCAGCATTGACTCCTGGCTCGTTCTGATGTTCTGGTCATCTGGGGGTGGGGACTTTGGGATTCATTCACCCTCTGAATTCTGCTCCGTGGATCCAGTGGCTTGCAGAGAGACACTCCTCTTCTTTTTAAGAAATCTAGTTAAAGAGTTACATGTACTGGGGGGATGTGGTGGGGGGAAACCCTCTCTCACCTGAGCCAGAGTCACTTCCATCGAGATGAGAATGGTGAGACCAACACCATCAGCCCCAGAGATAACCAGTTGCATATGGTGGCTACAGGAGGCAGGGCAGAGCCAAATCTAATGGTGACAATGAAGTCGGGCTCCAATGGAAGGTGGGCAGCAGCTGTAGCAGGTGAAGCCAGGTCCTGGGCAGGGGACATGATATTGTCATGTGCTCACAACAGCTACTAGCGCTTGAGAGCAAGCGTCTGTATCAGATGCTGTTCTAAACGGTGTCCTACATCACCCGACTTGTCCGGAATCGGTTGTCATTCTCTTTGCTTCACTGATGAGGATGTTGAGGGCCAGAGCAGTTCAATGACATTTCCAAAGCCCTGCAGTCAGCATGTGTGAGCCCAAAATGTGTACCTTTAGCTGTGAGAGCACTCTGTTGGCTATCTCCCTTCAATCTTCCCAAGGGGAAGTTGGGGCCATTCAAGACATGGCCTCCATTCAAGAAGGAGGTGTGAGCTGAAGGTAGATGCTTAACTGACTGAGCCACCCAGGTGCCCCCAACTGATTTTAATATGTGAGTCAATTGCAATCATTCCTGGGCAGGGATCAAGGGGTGAGAAATGGCCATGTCCCAGGGCCCTGACACTGACTACGTTGGGATACATGGCAAGGGAGAATTAAAGTTGTGGATGGAACTAAGGTTGTAAATCAAATGGTATTTAAAAAAGAGATGATCCTGGGGTGCCTGGGTGGCTCAGTGGGTTGGGCCTCTGCCTTCGGCTCACGTCATGATCCCAGGGTCCTGGGATCGAGCCCCACATCGGGCTCTCTGCTCCCCAGGAAACCTGCTTCCCCCTCCCCCTCTGCCTGCCTCTCTGCCTACTTGTGATCTCTCTCTGTCAAATAAATAAATAAAATCCTAAAAAAAAAAAAAAAAGAGATGATCCTGACTTATTCAGGTGGATCCTATGTAATCACCAGAGAGTGGGGACCAGAGAGGTGGCATCATGAGACTCACCTGCCATTGCTGATATTGAAGATGAAGGAAGAGAGTCAGGAGCCAAGGAACATGGAAGCCTCTAGAAGCTGGAAAATGCAAGGAAGCAGATTGTCCCCCAGACACTACAGGAGGGAGGTCACGTATCCTCCCTGAATCCCAGGTTTCTTATCTACAAATTGGGAAAAGTCATCCTTATTTCCCAAAATCATTGGGAGGATTAAATCCCATAACAGAAAATGTCAGACACAGGGGCTCCTGGCTGGCCCTGTCGGTGGAACGCACAACTCTTGCTCTCGGGGTTGTGAGTTTGAGCCCCACGTTGGGTGTAGGGATTACTTTAAAAGAAAATCCTTAAAGTAAGATGTCAGACACATAGTACAGGCTCAATAAGCATTTGTTCTGCATCCAAGCTTGACTCTATTTGAGTTGGGAACATTTCAGATATCAGTAATTCACATTCTATTTTGGATACTCTTATGTTTAAAAATGCATTTTTTTCTGATTACAAAATAATATTTACTCATTGGAGAAGACCAAAGAGGTTACAGAAGAACATAAAAACAAAATAAAAATCTCCCATTAAACCACTCATTAAAGACTTCAGCTGTGTATACTGTGGTTCACTTCTATTCTCTCTCTCTGTCTGTTTCTATCTCTTTCTTTTTCTATGTGTACATAAAAGTAACTGGGGTCACCTTACATACAGATTTTTCTATCTGATTTTTTCCAGTATACTATAAAAGATTTTCTCCTGGCCCACACTCCCCACCCCATGTTTAACGATAAAAACATATCAGACTGTAGTAAGTTCAGCTCGAGGATGAGAATTCATAGCTTTACCGTGTTTTAGGTATTTGTCCCTGGGAAAATCCTGAATCTTCTCATAGGGTTATTGCAGGATTTAAATGACATAAGGTCCATGGAACTCAGCACAGTTGCTGAAACATAAGAAGTGCTTACGGAATGATGGAGGGCTAACAAACAGCAGCAACCCTGCACGACAGGAGCCTTCTCCTGGCTGTGGATGGAAACTACACTTGTGGACATGCTCTTGGACATGGTCTTCTCAGTCTTCACGAAGTGATCTGGAGCTCCAGGTTGCTTCCATCCTATAGCATTTCCATCACACACATATTTCCATGATTGCCAAGGCAGGGAAGAGAGCCTGGAAGATTTCACACGAGCAATTAAATGCTCTGATCCAGAAGAAATATGCCTCCACTCTGCTCACAACCAATTGGCCAGAACTAATGGTCTGACCCAACTTTCAAGGGGCGTGTGAGTGGAGACATGTAATCCTTTCATATACCCGGGAAAGGAGGTGACCCAATGTAGGTGAGCATTAGGTGTCTCTGCCATGGAATTATCTCTTTATCGTATGATTGCCTGCTTTTATAGAAATCAATGCACTTGGATTCAAGGTCAGCCCCAGCCCTGAGAGCCTTCAGTCCTGACCTCGAAAAGAGAAGAAAGGGCAGCTGATCTCAGAGGTGTTGATGTTTCCCGGGTCAGTTTGAAGCTGAGATTCCCATTATTATTTTGATGCCAGTTGGCTCTCTGTGCCCAAGAGTTAATGCCCCATTGCTCAGTGCTGTAAATGGTACATTTAAGCAGAAGGCTGGAGCTGAGCACAGGGCAGCATCTCATCAATGCCCTGTCATCACCCTGTCTTACAGCTTGTCCCAGGGGCCATCAGTCTTGGAAGAGAATGCATCAGGCCCACTCTGACGTTTAATACCACATGTAGCACAGGGTGGAGAACACAAAGAAGATCTGAACCCTGGTGAAACAGAGACTGGGGAGCACTGAGGGGTTCCTAGGGAATGACCCAATCTCCCAAGGGATCTATGGGAAGTTCTCCTTCTTGCTTTTCATTGCTCTTTCTTCCTTCCTAGATTATATCAACCTTTCCTCTTCCCAGATGTGGGCAATGTGTACATGGAGAAAAGGTTTTAAGGGTCAGAAAATATGGGTATACATTATGACTTTGCTCCCTACTAGCTGTGTGTCCTGGGGCAAGTTGCTTCCCATCTCTGGGCCCTCATCTCATTTATGTAATGGGAGCAAGATGAGCTCTCTAACTTCTAACATTCTGTGATTCCGTGGCTCCCTATATAAGTCAAGTCCAGGGCGCCTGGGTGGCTCAGTTGGTTGAGCAACCGCCTTCGGCTCAGGACATGATCCCGGACTTCCAGGATCGAGTCCCGCATCGGGCTCCCAGCAGCTTGGGGAGTCTGCTTCTCCCGCTGACCTTCTCCTCTCTCATGCTCTCTCTCACTCATTCTCCCTCAAATAAATAAATAAAATCTTTAAAAAAAAATAATAAGTCAAGTCCAGAGCTAGACACTGGGGGAGCAACACACCCGGAGACCAGTAACAGCATAGGCAACAGAAACATCAACTCAAAGTAGCATAAACAACACAGAAATGACCTGTGCCCAGATGTGCAGTATAGATGTCTGGGTATAGTGGGTTTGAGGTTTGATGACTCCAGCTCAACCACATCATCAAAGACCCAGGGTCACTCTCCTCATCTCTCTGCAATCCTGGAGGCTGGCTTCCTTTTCCAGCTGTAGGAAGATGCCTGCAGCCATTCTGCCTATCATATTCAGATGTGAAAACAACCCAACCAAAAAAAGGGGCATGTCTTCCAGTGGGGGCTATTCTGGGAGAGAGAAAACTTTGCTGGAAGCCACCCAACGGTGTTCCCCCATTGTTGAGAAGTAGGTCACATGACAGCCCTCAGCAGTACAGTCACTGGTAAAGGGGTAGGACAATCTTAGCATCAACAGGTCCATCACCATGGAGTCTGAGATGCGCTCAGCTGGGGATGCAGCAGGTCCCAGGGATATATGAGAGATAGTCACGCTTCTGTTTGAAAGGAAGTCAGGAAGCTGGGATGATAAAGCTACAGCACCACTTCTCATAGACTTTTCCCCTTTTCCCTTTGGATGAGTCATTCTACATAAAAGCAATAGTTAACATACACTGAAAGATTGTATATATCACCTCTCTGTCAAGATCTTTCCAAGCAATTTCTTCCCTAATCATTACAACAGCTCAGGGTAGAGGGGGTGGTCAGATCATTACCCCATGATGAGGATAATGAGGTTCTGGTAAGGTGACTTGCTCAAGATCACAAATTGTCAAATCCCAGAATCATGTCTAAGCCTGGGTGATTCCAGAGCCTGAACTTGTTTGTAAAGATCTGTGCTGTACTATTTTGGGTGTGAAAAAGTAAGAGCCATGAGCATTTATGGAACACCAGATGTGCCCAACAAACACATGCATTAGCTCTCTCCGCAAATCCCCAAGACCTGCCAGCTAGGTCTTGTCATTATTCCTGTTCTATATTTTGCAAACTTAAGTCCCAGGGAGGGTATTTCATTAGCCAAGAATTTCATGACCAGTAAAAGGCAGAGAGAAATAAGTCTACTTGACATCGTTGCTTCAGGAAAGAAGGCTTTTATCCGTCAGGACCTGAACTCCCAGAGAAGTGGCGGGAACAGCAGGGGATTTTATTTTCCATCACAAACAGAAGAGAAGTGGACCAACCCACGAGTGGGTCAACAGCTCAACAGGCTCTTCTCAAGTCTTGGCTTCACCATCACCAGGGTGTTGACCATGGCCAGGGTAGGGCAGTGAATGAAGCTCTTCTTGAACACTTCTCTGTTTTTATTGGGAAGATAATATTCCCTGATGGCCCCTCACTGATTTTCCCTTATAGCCCATCAGCCAGGATGGTCGCAACCCAATCTTAGCTGTAAGAGAGTCTAGGAAAGCATGTGTCTGTGATTTCAGTTTCTGCTCTGAAGGTAGGTGCAGGCAGCGTACAAGACGGGAGAGGAATGGCCTTTGGGAACACCACCAGCCAAACCGCTCATGCTCTCTGACCGTGTTCCAAGCTAGCACCTGTATCTCAAATTCCTTGTATCCTTACAACCTAATGAAACACTGAGTATTCAATAAATGCTTTTTAGAATAACTGGATGAGTTCAAAAGTGTGGGACCATCTGGGGGATTTTGGAGAAGTGGGTGTTGATGGATAGAAGGAATTGTGGTCCCCCCAACCTTGGTCTGATTGGGATGCTTGTAACAACATACCATAGACTGGCAGGTGATAAGCAAAAGAAACTTACTTCTTGTGGTTCTGGAGGCTTCAAGTCCAAGATCAGGGTGCTAGTATGGTGTGGTTCCTGGGAAAACCCTCTTCCGGGCTGCAGACTGCCGACTCCTCATCGTGTCTTCACATGGTGGAGAGGGAGAGAGGAAGTGAGCTCTCCAGGGACTCTTACAAGACACCAGTCTCATCACTGGGTCCCACCCTCATGACCTCATTTAGTCCCAAGGACCATCCAAAAGCCCCACTTCCTAGTGCCATCCCACTGCGGAGGGTAGGATTTCAAAATAGGAATTTGGGAGTTGGGGAGACACAAATATTCAGCCCATAAGAGTGGAAGGGCTCCAAGGTTGGGAGCCCTGTGCATGTTGAGTTAACAGTGGCCTCTTCCTTATACCCCACTTTTTGCTTTTCAGCCATTTTAACGTTTGTCAGTGAGTTCTCCAGCAAGAAAATGCCAGTGATAGGAGAGGCAGAGGAGCCCTTGCTTCTCCATCTGTGAAATGGGTGAGGAGACTAGTTTTTTTCCTCTTAAGAAGCTTCCAGGTTTTGTCCTTGGTCTCAGAGTGAGGGACACTCAGAAAAAGGTGACTTGAACCCAACACATAGAGGTTTCCCAACCTTGGAGCCCTTTCCCTAAGAGGTCAGAGCACATGAATGAAAAGAGAGGCTATCTGAGTCTGCTGGCGAGCAGAATCAGTTTTGTCTGGGAGAACAGACCGGACTAGCAGTTAGACTGACTTTGCAGAGAGCTTGAAGGTCATTCTCACAGATGGAAATGGCCTGCAACCCCCAGCTCGGTCCAGGTCCCGCCTGACCAGCTTTGCCCAAAGTGAAGCTCTCTCTTGAGGAGTGTTCAGCAGAGCAGACTCCAGTCCTGGAGTTCTTAGTCATGGTCACATGTGGGAATCACTGGCCTGGGTGGGATGGTGGCAATGTGTGTGTGTGTGGGGGGGGGGAGGTGGGGGGCTTTAAAAAACATTCTTGCCTGGGTCCCACTCCCAGAGACTGAACTTGGGCTATAGCTCATCTTGGGGGGGGTTTAAGAGTTCCCTCAGGTAATGGAAGCATCCAGAAGGTGGCTGGGATAATCCATATGAAGCACGGTGCCTTTCCTGTGGTAAACATTCCATCAAATTTGACCATAATGTCAAATACAGGACCAGCCCAGTCCTGTAACACTGACCAGGGGGCTAGACCCTGCCACTGTGAAAGACCCCTTGTCTCAGGCAGCCATCCCGGAGACTCTGCTGCCCTGATCCACCTGACTTCCTCTCCCTCCCCTGGGATATCGCAGATGCTGGGCCAGCTGTGACAGCCTATGACATGCTCCAGCTAAGGTCCCACCCATCTCAGCAGTGCACCAGGACTAGAAGAGAGCCTCAGGTTACATGACACAGAGCCTCGGCGCCCAGAAGAAGGGAGGGGACCATGCCGCTAGCATTACTCTGCTCTGGGCTGGCCAGACCGCTCCTGCATTCTTGCATTTGGAGCTGAGTGTTCCACCGTAAAACAGCCAATCACCAGCCGGAGGGACCATGATGGCGAAGGCATTTCAAGGGATCTCATAGGAGAACAGAGGAAGGACCCCTGGAAGAAAAGACAGATTGCTGACCTATCTAGCAGATGCTGAGCCAAGGATTTCAATGCACACAGTTCATTTGGCTTGTGATTCCAGGAAGTGGGGCCAGAGCAGGGACATGAAGTGGAAATAGGAAGGAAGCCAGTGAAGAGGGCATCGGTGAACCAATACTGCCTTTGCTGGGGCTCTGTCCTGCTGGGGACTCTCTGACAGTATCAGGATTGTCCTCTTGTGATGAGAGGAACCTGGGGAATCCACCCACTATCTCTGTTCCTCTGGTAGAAACCTGTAGGACACAGAATGAGATCGGCTGTGATATCCTCCCACACCTTTTGCACCTGGGCCTGGAGTGTTGACGCAGCCCCAAGGCAAGCCTACCAAGGCTTCTCTGCCCTTGGTGTCATCAGAGTCCCCTTGTCACCACTGCCATTTGGGGCCATGAAGCTGGCTTTCTCCAGGGCACATGGCTAAAATAAATATTCATGCAGATCTTTCCAGTGTGTAGAGCACCTTGTGGGGCTACGCAATAGCAGGGCTCTCAACACGTCCAGGTAGGGCAAGAAAATAATTCGAACCCATTTTACAGATGAACCAACAGAGGCCTGGAGGGGTGAGATACTTGGCTAAGCTGGTCTTTGAGCCCAAATAGCGTGCTTTCGCATTGTGTGGGCCTCAAGCTCTGGCACTGAGGAAGGACCCCATTGCGCACCCCTCCTAGTGCCCACTACTGGACTCAGAGGCCGCCTGTCAGGCCAGGTGCCCTTGGGAACTGGGAGTGTCAGCAGGAGCTGGGGAGCCATGCAGAGACCAGGGAGAGGCATTTTGTCACAGCGAATCATGTTTTCTGCTTGAAATTGGAACCAAGGAGCAGTGAAGGGGCAACATATGATGTACAAGGGAGGTGAGCAGGTGCGAAATTACATGGCTCCTGTTTAATTATGTAAAATCCCAGAATCCCTCAGGGAGTACAGAGGACATGAGATGGTGATTTCCTTTCTCTCATAATTTTGGAGTCAGTTTGTTAAATGACAGCAAGAGTAATGAGGCAGGGGAAGACGGGGAGCATTATGTGGTCAAAGAACTAAAGACGTTTCATGGCTCTGCTGTTCCCTTCCTTTTGCACACACTTCATTGGCTGCTGTGGGGTGCATTTCTAGCTCCAGGGTAGAATGGACACAGGTCCGGCATCATGGAGAAATGGACAACCCCTTCCACCAGACTTGATGCACCTTTATTTTGCAATCAGTGGAGAGAGACAGAGAACCAGAGGAAGTTCCAGCTGTTGCTGAGTGTCAGGGGCTGAATTGTGTCCCCTTCCTTGCCCCCAAATCCATCTGTTGAAGTCCTCATCCCTAGGACCTCAGAACGTGACTGTATTTGGAAACAGTCCCCTGGGATTGGATGAGAATAAGACCCGAGAGCAATCTGATGGATGTCCTCAAGAAAAGAGGAAGTTTGGGCACCAGACACTGGGGATTCCCACGCATAGGAGGAAGACCATGTGTGAAGGCAACCACCTGCGACCCACGGAGAGAGGTCTCCAAAAGAACTAAATGTGTCAACACCTTGGACTTGGGCTTCCTGCCTCCACAGTTGTGAGAAAATCAATCTGGTGAAGCCACCCCACCCGTGGCCTGTTGTTTTGGGAGTTTCAGCAAAGTAATGGAGATTTTTGGTGCTGAGATATGTGTTGCTGCTGTAAGAGATACCTAAAAATGAAGATGTGGCTTTGGACCTGGGGATAGGGTAAAGGCTGGGAGTTATGAAGCACCTGTTAGAAAAAGCCCACTTTGCCTTACAGAACAGATCTTTGGCGAGGAATATGGACAGTAAGGTGCTTCCAGTGAGACTTCAGATGACAAGGAGGAGAAGTCACAAGACATAGGCAGAAAGGTGATCCTTTTCATAAAGTGGCAAAGGACTTGGCCAAATCATGTTTCTGGTGTCTTGTGGAAGGTAGAACTTGTACATGAATAATTTGGGCATTTAGCACAGGACATTTCTGAGTAGAGGGCCAGTGGTGTGGCCTGGTTTCTCCTTACTGCTTATGGTACAACAGGATAAGAGAGAGGGAAACTGAAGAAGGAATTATCAAACCAAAAAGGAATGAGGACTTGAAGATTTGGAAAATTCTCAGCACATCTATATTGCAGAGAGAGAGAGAGAGAGAGTCCCTCTGGTAAGAACACCAAGGATGTGACTGGATAATTATGTGATGAAAACATTGCAAGTGTGACTCTTATACCCAATCAAACATCTGAGTAGAAACACCTCTAGATGGGCTGGAGGGGACAGAGATGGGACAAGACAAATGAAGGCTGTCAGAATTCTGGGATTCTCCAGGAAGGACCACTAGAGCTATCCAGACAGGAACAATTATTATCCTGCACTCAAAGGGAAGAATGGCCCCAAAGGCAGGGCTCTCTTCATTCCAGAGGGTGGGGACACCTTCTGAGTTCCAGAGGGACAGGATGTCACCCTCCAGGGCCTCTCTGATCGTTCTACAACTCCTGTGGGTCTAGAATGCAGGACTGCCCCACTGTGGGTCTAGAGGACAGGTCATGGAGTCAATGAGTCTTGCACTCAAGGTTTAAGATCTAACAGACTTGCTCTGCTAGGTGTTTGACCTGCTCAGGATCTGTGATCCCTTTCTTCTTCCTGGATTCACTCTTTTTGGAACCAGGAATATCTCATCAATGCCTCTCCCACTGTTGGATTTCTAAAGCAGATAGCTTGTATGGTTTCACATCTGGAGAGGTTTGCTTAAAAACAAAGCTGGGGACATCATGTTGCCCTATTTTGAGGTGTATTACAAAGCTGTGATCACCAAGACAGCATGGTACTGGCACAAAAACAGACACATAGGCCAATGGAACAGAGAGAGTCCAGATATGGACCCTCAGCTCTATGGCCAACTAATCTCCGACAAAGCAAGACAAAATATCCAATGGGAAAAAGCCAATCTCGTCAATAAATGGTGCTGGGAAGATTGGACAGCTATGTATAGAAGAATGAAACTAGACCTTTCTCTTACAAAAAGATAAACTCTAAATGAATGAAAGACCTCAATGTCCATCAAAATCCTAGAGGAGAACACAGGCAGAAACATTTTCAACATTGGCCAGAGCAACTTCTTTCAAGACACGTCTCCAAAGGCAAGGGAAACAAAAGCAAAAATGAATTTCGGGGACATCACCAAGATAAAAAGCTTCTGCACAGCAAAGGAAACAGTCAACAAAACAAAGAGACAACCCACATAATGGGAGAAGATCTTTGCAAATGACACTACAGATAAAGGGATGGTATCCAAGATCTATAAAGAACTTCTCAAGGAGGAGGAGCAAGATGGCGGAGGAGTAGGAGACCTAAATATCATCAGGTCCCAGGAGTTCAGCTAGATAGTTATCAAACCATTCTGAACAGCTGAAAACTCAACAGAAGGGAGAAGAGAGGAAGAGCATCAATTCTCGGAACAGAAAATCGACCACTTTCTGGAAGGTAGGACGTGTTGAGAAGTGAATTTGAGGAAACATTTGTGTGTGTAGGGGGGGGAGGGTGGCTTCCAGCAAGCGGTAGGGCCCCAGAGTACAAAATTGGAACTTTTAGAAGTCTGTTCCACTGACGGACTTCGCTCCAGAGCTAAGTGGGGTGGAGGGGGGCGTGGGGAGGGTGGAGCCCTCATGGAGACAGTGTGGTCTCAGGACCTGTGGGATTACAAAAAGACCACAGGTGTTTAAGTGTGGCAGAGCTCCCAGGTATCAGAGTGGGGAAGCCTGCTGCAGAGACGGAGCCAAGGAGGGGCTCTCAGCTTGGGGTTACATTAAACCATGATCTGTGGCATAGTTGGGCCACTGCTTTTCAGGCAGGGATGCAACAAGCAGCAGATCCAAGAGACTCACCTTCCTCCTCTGGGAGGAGTGCCACAGCAGTGCACAGCAGGAATCTGCTGGGTTTGGAGACTCTAAACAGGGCTGTGCACCAGAGATAGAAATGCTCAGTCACAGGCTGAGTGAGCATGGAGTGTGGCCAGAGACCAGTGAGATGGGAGGGATTGACTGTTTTTCCCTGAGGGTGCACTGAGAAGGTGGACCCTGAGCTCGCAGCGCCTATGGGGCTGGAGACTGAGAGGCCACCATCTTCATTCCCATCTTCCAAAGCTGTACGGAAAGCATTCAGAAAACAAAAGCTATCCAGAGCAAACCTGAGCAGATTACTTAGCCTGGACCCTTACAAGGGTGGTGCAATTCTGCCTTGGGCAAAGACATTTGAGAATCACAACAATAGGCCCCTCCATGAGAAGTTCAGCAAGAACATCCAGCCAAGACCAAGTTCACCAATCAATGAGAACTGCCGAACTCTAGAGCTAAGGAAAAGCAACACATAGAATTCATGGCTTTTTCCCATGATCCTTCAGTCTTTCAAAGTTAAATTTTTTATTTTTTTCTTATTCTATGTTTTAAGAATTTTCCTCTTTCCTATTTTAACGTTTTTTAACTAGTTTATCTTATCAATACCTTCTTAAAATCTTTTTAAATTTTCATTGTTATAGTCATATTTTATCCCCTCATATTTGACCTTATATTTTGTACACATGTAGGTTTTTTTTTTTCTTTAAAATTTTGGAAAACAATGTCTTCTTATAGATCAAAATATACCCTAAATCTAGTGCATGGCTTTATTGTAGTCTCCATCCTGAGCACACTCTTTCCTCTTTCTTTCTTCTCTTTTTTCAACCAACTTCTTATCTTATCAATTCCTTTTTTAGAATCTTTTTAAATTTTCATCTTTACATTCATATTTCATCCCTTCATCATGTTTATGCTTATTTGTGTGTGTGTGTGTGTATGCATCTGTGTGTGTATATATGTATATGTGTGTGTGTATGTATATGTACATACATATATACATATAAGTTTTTCTTTCTTTAAAATTTTGGGAGGTAGTTTCTTCTAAAAGACTAAAACACACCAAATCAAGTGTGTGGCTCTGTTCTACTCACCAGTCTAATATCTATCTATCTATCTAATTTCTTTTTTCCCCTTTTCTCCTCTCCCCTGGTTTTGGGTCTCTTCTGATTTGGTTAATGCACATTTTTCTGGGGTCTTTGCCACCCCTTTAGTATTTTACTTTCTCATTCATATATTCTTATCTGGATAAAATGACAAGGTAGAAAAACTCACCACCAAAAAAAAAAAAAAAAAAAAAAAACCAAACAAACAAACAAGAGGCAGTACTGAAGGCTAGGGACCTAATCAATATGGACATTAGTAATATGTCAGAACTAGAGTTCAGAATGACGATTATCAAGGTGTCAGCTGGGCTCAAGAAAAGCATGGAAGATATTAGAGAATTCCTTTCTGGAGAAATAAAATCCATTTCTGGAGAAATAAAAGAATGAAAATCTAACCAAGTTGAAATTAAAAAAGCTATTAATAAGGTCCAATCAAAAATAGAGGCTCTTAATGCTAGGATAAATGAGGCAGAAGAGAGAATTATTGATGTGGAAGACCAAATGATGGAGGATAAAGAAGGTGAGCAAGAGAGAGACAAATAACTACTGGACCACGAGGGGAGAATTTGAGAAATAAGTGATAGTGTAAGATGAAACAATATTAGAATAATTGGGATTCCAGAAGAAGAAGAAAGAGAGAGGGGAGCAGAAGGTATATTGGAGCAAATTACACTAGAGAATTTTTCTAATTCAGTGAAAGGAACAAACATCAAAACCCAAGAGATTTTGTCAGTCCAGAAAGGACTGGCATGATATATTCAGAGCACTAAAGAAGAAAAATATGCAGCCAAGAATACTATATCTAGCTAGACTGTCATTGAAAGTAGAAGGGGAGATAAAAAGCTTCCTGGACAAACAAACACTAAAAGAATTTGCAAACACCAAACCAACCCTCCAGTAAATATCGAAAGGGGTCCTCTAAGCAAAGAGAGGGCCTAGAAGTAACAGACCAGAAAGGAACAGAGACAATATAAATTAATAGTCCCCTTACAGGCAATACAATGGCACTAAATTCATATCTTTCAGTAGTTACCCTGAATGTAAATGGGCTAAGCACCCCAATCAAAAGATACAGGGTATCAGAATGGATAAAAAAACCAAGACCTATTGATATGCTGTCTGCAAGAAACTCATTTTAGGTCCAAAAACACCCCCAGATTTAAAGTGGGGGTGTGGAAAACAATTTACCATGCTAATGGACATCAAAAGAAACCTGGTGTGGCAATCCTTATATCAGATAAATTAGATTTTAAGCCAAAGACTATATTAAGAGATGAGGAAGGACACTATATCATACTTAAAGGGTCTGTCCAACAAGATCTAACAATTTTAAATATCTATGCCCCTAACATGGGAGCAGCCAATTACATAAACCAATTAATAACAGAAACAAAGAAACACATTAACAATAATACAGTGATAGTAGGGGACTTTAACACCCCCTTCACTGAAATGGACAGATCATAAAAGCAAAAGATCAACAAGGAAATAAGGTTTTAAATGATACACTGGACCAAACGGACATCAAAGTTATATTTAGAACATTGCATCCCAAAACAACAGAATACATTTTCTTGTCTAGGGCACATGGAACATTCTCCAGAATATATCACATCCTGGGTCACAAATCAGATCTCAACTGCTACCAAAAGACTGGGATCATTCCCTGCATATTTTCAGACCACAATGCTTTGAAACTGGAACTCAACCACAACAGGAAAGTTGGAAAGAACTCAAATACATGGAGGCTAAAGAGCATCCTCCTAAAGAATGAATGGGTCAACTAGGAAATTAAAGAAGAATTTAAAAAAATTTCGTGGAAACAAATGAAAATGAAAACACAACTGTTCACAATCTTTGGGACACAGCAAAGGTGGTCCTGAGAGGAAAGTATATAGCAACAGAAGCCCTTCTCAAGAGACAAGAAAGGTCTTAAGTACACAACCTAGCCCTTCACCTAAAGGAGCTGGAGAAGAACAACAAAGAAAGCCTAAACCCAGCAGGAGAAGAGAAATAATAAAGATCAGAGCAGAAATCAATGAAATAGAAACCAAAAGAAGAGTAGAACAGATCAATGAAACTAGGAGCTGGTTGTTTGAAAGAATTAATAAGATTGATAAACCCTGGCCAGACTTATCAAAAAAAAGAGAAAGGACCCAAATTAATAAAATCATGAATGAAGAGGAGAGATCACAAACAACACCAAAGAAATATGAACAATTATAAGAACATATTATGAGCAACTATACACCAGCAAATTTGACAATCTGGAAGAAATGGATGCATTCCTAGAGACGTGTAAGTTACCAAACCGGAAACAGGAAGAAAAAGAAAATCTGAACAGACCCACAACCATTAAGGAGATTGAAGCAGTCATCAAAAATCTCCCAACAAACAGGAGCCCAGGGCTAGGTGGTTTCCCAGGGGGAATTCTACCAAACGTTTAAAGAAGAATTCATACTTATTCTCCTGAAACTGTTCCAAAAAATAGAAATGGAAAGAAAACTTCCAAACTCATTTTATGAGGCCAGCATTACCTTGATCCCAAAACCAGACAAAGACACCATCAAAAAAGAGAATTACAGACCAATATCCTTGATGAATACAGATGCAAAAATTCTCACCAAAATACTAACCAGTAGGATCCAACAGTACATTAAAAGGATTATTCACCACGGCCAAGTGAGATTTATTCCTGGGCTGCAAGGTTGGTTCAACATCCACAAATCAGTCATGGGATACAATACAGTAATAAAAGAAAGAACAAGAACCATATGATATTCTCAATAGATGCTGAAAAAGCATTTGACAAAGTACAGCATCCTTTCATGATCAAAACTCTTCAAAGTGTAGGGATAGAGGGCACATACCTCAATATCATCAAAGCCATCTATGAAAAACTCACAGCAGATATCATTCTCAATAGAGAAAAGTTGAGAGCTTTTCCCCTAAGGTCAGGAACATGGCAGGGCTGTCCACTATCACCACTGCTATTCAACACTGTACTAGAAGTCCTAGCCTCAGCAATCAGACAACAAAAAGAAATAAAAGGCATCTGAATCAGCAAAGAAGAAGTCAAACTCTCACTCTTTGCAGATGATATGATACTTTATGCAGAAAACCCAAAAGACTCCACTCCAGAACTGCTAGAACTCATACAGTAATCCAGTAAAGTGTCAGGATATAAAATCAATGCACAGAAATCAGTTGCATTTCTATACACCAACAACAAGACAGAAGAAAGAGAAATTAAGGAGTCAATCCCATTGACAACTGCACCCCAAACCATAAAAAACCTAGGAATAAACATAACCAATGAGGCAAAGAATCTGTACTCAGAAAACTATAAAGTACTCATGAAAGAAATTGATGAAGACACAAAAAAATGGAAAAACGTTCCATGGTCATGGACTGGAAGAACAAATATTGTGAAAATGTCTATCCTACCTAAAGCAATCTTCACATTTAATGCAATCCTTATCAAAATACCATCAATCTTTTTCAAAGAAATGGAACAAATAATCCTAAAATTTATATGGAATCAGAAAAGACCCTGAATAGCCAGAGGAATGTTGAAAAAGAAAACCAAAGTTGGTGGCATCACAATCCCAGACTTCAAGCTCTGTTACAAAGCTCTAATCATCAAGACAGTATGATACTAGCACAAAACAGACACATAGACCAATGGAACAGAATAGGGAGCCCAGAAATGGACCCTCAACTCTATGGTCAATTAATCTTCGACAAAACAGGAAAGAATGTCCAATGGAAAAAAGACAGTCTCTTCAACAAATGGTGTTGGGAAAATTGGACAGCCACATGCAGAAGAATGAAACTGGACCATTTCCTTATATGCACACAAAATTAGACCCAAAATGGATGAAAGACCTCAATGTGAGACAGCAATCCATCAAAATCCTTGAGAACACAGGCAGCAACCTTTTCGACCTCAGCTGCAGCAACTTCTTCCTAGAAACATGCCCAAAGGCAAGGGAAGCAAGGGCAAAAATGAACTATAGGGACTTCATCAAGATCAAAACTTTTGCACAGCAAAGGAAACAGTCAACAAAACCAAAAGACAACTGACAGAATGGGAGAAGATTTTAACAAATGACATATCGGATAAAGGGCTAGTATTCAAAATCTAGAAAGAACTTATCAAACTCAACAACCAAAGAACAAATAATCCAATCAAGAAATGGGGAGAAGACATGAACAGACATTTCTGCAAAGAAGACATCCAGATGGCCAACAGACACATGAAAAAGTGCTCAACATCACTCGGCATCAGGGAAATACAAATCACAGTGGGATACCACCTTTGTGGAATACCACCTCACACCAGTCAGAATGGCTAAAATTAACAAGTCAGGAAACAACAGATGTTGGCGAGGATGCAGAGAAAGGGGAGCCCTCCTACACTGTTGGTGGGAATGCAAGTTGGTCCAGCTTTTTTGGAAAACAGTGTGGAGGTTCCTCAAGATTTTAAAAATGGAGCTACCCTATGCTCCAGATTGCACTACTGGGTATTTACCCTATGGATACAAATGTAGTGATCCAAAGGGGTACGTGCACCCAAATGTTTATAGCAGCAATGTCCACAATAGCCAAACTATGGAAAGAACCTAGATGTCCAACAACAGATGAATGGATAAAGAAGAAGTGGTATATATATACAATGGAATACTATGCGGCCATCAAAAAACCCCTGAAATCTTGCCATTTGCAACAACGTGGATGGAACTGAAGGGTATTATGCTAAGTGAAATAAGTCAGTCAGAGAAAGACAATTATCATTTGATCTCTCTGATATGAGGAATTTGAGAGGCAAGGTGGGGGGTTGTAGGGGTTAGGGAGGGAAAAAATGAAACAAGATGGGTTTGAGAGGGAGACAAACCATAAGAGACTCTTAATCTCATGAAACAAACAGAGGGTTACTGGGGGGTGGAGGGGTAGGGATAGGGTGGCTCGGTTTTGGACATTGGGGAGGGTATGTGCTATAATGAGCGCTGTGAAATGTGTAAGCCTGATGATTCACAGACTTGTACCCCTGGGGCCAATAGTACATTATATGTATATATATATAGACATGTAGAGCTAGGTTGTGTACATGTGTATATACATATATATGTATACACACACACACACACACACACACACACACACACACATATATATATGAACTTCTCAAATTCAACACCGAAAAACAAAAAATCCAGTAAAAAAATGGGCAGAAGACATGAACAGACACTTTTTCAAGGAAGATATACAAATGGCTAACAGACACATGAAAAAATGTTCAACACCATTCTAATCAAAATCACTTGAGGTACCACCTTACACCAGTTAAAATGGTAAAAATTGACAAGACAAGAAACAACAAGTGTTGGAGTGGATGTGGAGAAAGGGGAACCCTCTTACACTGTTGCTGGGAATGCAAGTTGGTGCAGCCACTTTGGAAAACAGCATGGAGATTCTTTAAAAAGTTGAAAATAGAGCTACTCTATGCCTCAGCAATTGCACTACTGGGTATTTACCCCAAAGACACAGATGTTGTGAAACGAAGAGCCATATGCACACCAGTGTTCATAGCAGCGATGTCCACAATAGCCAAACTATGGAAAGAATGTATATGTCCATCAACAGATGAATGGATAAAGAAGATGTGGTCCATATATACAATGGAATATTACTCAGCCATCAGAAAGGACGAATACCCAACATTTGCATCAACATAGATGGAATTGGAAGAGATTATGTTGGGTGAAATAAGTCAAACAGAAGCACGGTTATCATATGGTGTCAGTTATTTGTGGAACATAAGGAATAACATGGAGGACATTAGGAGAAGGAAGGGGAAAGTGTTCTGGGATCAAGTCCTATCATCGGGCTCTCTGCTCAGCGGGAAACCTGCTTCTCCCTCTGCCTCTGTCTACCGCTCTGCCTGCTTGTGCTCTCTCTGTCAAATGAAAATAAAGAAAATCTTTTTAAAAATAAGTAAATGCAGCTTATTTAATATGTAGTGTTGATGTGTTAACATTGAACTCACAGCCAACAGCACTGTAAGTCCTGCCCGCCCAAAACTTGTCTGATGCACGTTTTTTCTCCATAAGGCACATCAGAACCCAAACTTAGGAACAGTAGTCAGCACTTCAATGCTACCCTTGGGGACAAATTTAAGCAGGAATATTCCCAACAAAATCCACAAAGGTGTGAAGAACATGGCACTGAAAGACAGTAAAGAAGCCCTTGTCCACATCTGGGACCAGCACCTAGTTTGGCCTCAGTGGAGAACAGGTAGGTCAGTCTCTCAAATGTTTTGCTGCTCTGAAAATGCCCGTGAAAGATGGGGAAAAGGGTAGAGGTATTGATTTGAGGGTTACCAATGAATCTTCGCCAGGAGGCAGACTCGCAAATATGGAATCCATGAATAAGGAGGACCCACCCTCCCTCTCTTGGTCCTTACTGCCCAAGCCATCTGGGTCAATGCACTAGGCCCCCAACTTGGCTCCCTGCTTCCACATCACCCACCCCACTAATAGATCTCCTACAGCAGCTAGAGTCAGCCTGGAAAAACAAAAAGCACCTACTGGTGAGGCTCGAGTGGCTTCTCATTCCAGTCTGAATGAAGCCCAGTTGCCATCCCGTGACCATCAAGGACCCACGTGATGGGCCCTCCCCCCTCCGCTCTCCTGCCTGCTGTCTCTGCTCTGATCCCATCTTGCTTCTCCTGCAACCACCCAGCAGTCCCACCTCCCCGAGCTTTCCTCCCTGCCATGTATGCACGGCTCATTGCCCCCTTCATTCAGGCCTCTGGGTGCAGTGTCACTTCCTCAGAGAAGGCTACCCTAGCCTGTCTACCCTGCCTGAAAGAGCCCCTCCTCTCCCTCTCTGTCCCATTACTCCACTCTATTCTCTTCCATAGACGGTATCCCTAAACCCGTCTTCACGGTAAGCCCCAGGAGGGCAGAGATCTAGTGGGTCATGGATGTTGACCTTGTTTGTTGTTTTCTTGCAGGGACCCCACGCAGAGACCTGGATCAGCACAGATTCCCTGTGAGTCAATGACACTGACCAACCAGCCATATGGACCATGGGAGCCCGGGATGCCAGCCCGCTGAGGCTTCTGCCTACACACAGGTATATTTCTATGCTCTGTACGTCAGCGGACCATCAGGAGTGGCTATGTCCAGACTGGACCCAAAGTCTGGACTCTGTCCCACTCAACCCTTCCTCATGATGCCCCAGGACACTTGTCATCCTCAAGGGGACTCCTAGACAGCCAACTGGGGAGGGAGCCCCTCCATACTTGTCCTTGACAGGTTGAGTAGGCAGGCTGGAGGGGCCACGCTGGGGCACTTGCTGGCTTCCAGGGCTCCTACTTCTAATCTCTGTAACCAGGTGGGACCGCTGCTTAAGAGTCCCCAAGACCCCAGAGAGAGACAGATTCCACCTGCAATACAAAGGATTTAGATCTGACCCAGGGGAGGCATTTAGAGCATGAAAAAGAAGCCTCCCTGACCATGAATACTGAAGGATTTGCAAGCAGCCAAGATGGCTCCAGGCGCTGGAGGGAGTCCTGATGCTGGCTTTGGCTGCTGGGTGCAGCGGAGTGGCCTGGGTGACCTCCATCCTCCAACTACCTTCCCTGAGCACGCAGCCAGAATCCCTTCTTCCCCGGCGGGAACCCGGAGTGGCAAGACGCAATTTTCAATCGTTTTAATTCTGTATCGATTATGCAGAAGTGTCCCCTTTTTTACGGCGTCACAGCTGAGCACGAAGGGATCACACGGAGGAAGAGCTCCATGTCTCGCGGCACTAATGAGGCCTCGGCTGCTGAAAGGCACCCGGAGAGGCAAGCGGCTGGCTGGTGGCCTCCACAGCTCCCACGGAGCCACCAGAAACTGACAAGCAATTGCAAATAGCCCACATCAGCGGGTTCCTCTTCTCAGAGTGATACTGTGATTATAGACGAACAGCGAAATATTTGCCTAGCAAACAGCAACGTTGCCCAGGGGTCATTAGAGAGATCTAGAAAGAGCCAGAGAAAAGTGTCAGCCCCGGGATGGTTCAGAAGCGCCGCTGAGCTGTCCTGGGTCATGGGCCGTGTGGGCTAGGTGGGGTTTTATTTTTATTTATTTATTTATTTATTTAATGTTTGATAAAATAATGAGGAAATAATTCCAGTAATAGCTGCCCTCTATGGCGTGCTGATTGCTTGGGAAGCATTACCCCCAGTACTCCGCACCAATTTTGTTCATCCCCACCGTGGCCCTATGAGCTCTGTGTAACTTGCCAAGATCACACAGTTCCTGAGTAGAAGAGCCAGATTGCAACACCGTACCCCAAATCTGACGTCATCAGGGCTGATGTCAGACAAGGAACCTGCCTGATCAAATTGACACACACTATCACTGTTGGTAACTGTTTAGTGCTTCTCAACCTTGATTCTTCATGCTCCCCTTCCCTCATTATTATTATTTTTTAAAGATTTTTATCTATGCTAGAGAAAGTGAGAGAGCACGCAAGTGGGGGGAGCAGCAGAGGGGAGGGAGACTGCTCCGCTCCCCGCTGAGCAGGGAGACCGATGAGGGACTCAATCCCAGGACCCTGGGATCATGACCTGAGCCAAAGGCAGATGCTTAACCTACTGAGCCACCCAGGTGCTCCTATATTTTAATACATCACAGATGTACTGCACATCTGTTTAGGTACCGTGTCCCTTCGGAGGCTTACAGTCTGGTGTCCTGGTTATGGTTTCTCTGCCCCCTGTTGAGAATACATGCACTAGATAAGACTTACAGAGAGTTTGCTATGGGTTTCCTATAAATTCTTCACAATCTGGGTATTTATCAGTTAATTGATTCAAGAAGCCGATGCAGTGTTCCAACAGGTGAAGAAAGCAAGGCACAGAGAGATCGAATAATTTGCCTGATGTGATAGCCTATTAATAAAGGAGGCAGGATTTGATCTCGAGCGGTAGGGCTTCTGCGTACACCCCCCTTAACCACAGCACCATGCCTCTGGATCTCTGGCATTTGATGCTTTCCCATAGGTAAGATGTTCGCATGTTTCCAAAAGGCTATGATGGGAGCTTAACCCTTGTCCTCCTCCTTGAATAGAGGAGGAACTGAGGTCTGGGGAAGAAGGAGAGCCTCAAAGACTCCGGGTGGAGAGGAAGCAGGTCTTGGGTCTCCATGGGAGTCATGCTTCCCAGACCCCGAGCCCACACCCTCTGCTGGGCACATTGAGTTCTATTCCTTCATTGTCTCCGAGCTGTGCTGAGTCCCCAGCCTTTTGGGGGGAATGCCCCGCTCCGTGTATCACAGTGATAGCCCGACCCACAGCCCCCACTCTGCAGAGAAAGTTTCATCTCATTAGTCAAATTAAAACTTACTTCTGAACTTGGTATATCTGTGTGATAGACTTCAAGTAAATTATCATTTTATTTATAGCTCCCTGTCTTCCAGAAACTCACATGGCAATATGTTATTTGGCTCATAAAAAAATTAAAATAAAAAAATAAAATAAAATGACACCTCGAAGCAGTGCTGTAACTAATTAGGGAGACTTCCAAACTGCTGTTAATTCGAGATGCTGAAATGTGCACCAGCAGCCAGCCCGAGTTCCCGGGGAGGACAGACTCACACAGCTGCGGGGCTCAGATATCACATTAAGTCAAACAATTATCTTGATGGGTTGAGTGAGCCCCGCAAAGTGCCACTATAATGAAATCCTCGGTCGCCTCGCGGAGGCCCCTGCACCTGGCGGGAAGGCTGGGGGATGTGAGGGAGTTCTCTGCGCACCTGACACCGGGGACTCCCTATGCCCAGACATGGCCAGATACTCCAGATAGTTACTCCAGAAGCCTAAACGAGTGGCCCAGAGTTTTGGAGGGGGCAGGCTGAGGAATGATAGCAGCTCAAGAAGAAGGAGCAAACAAGCTGGTCCACCTGTGTTGGAAGCCACTTTTCTTTCTTTGTTTTACCCATCAGCGTTATTGTTAATTTTTGTTTTATTTGAAATAATTTTACGTTAAGAGGGGAGCTGCAAGGATAGGGTGGAGAATTTGGGTTCCTGTGCACCCTTCAGCCAGCCTCCTGTGCCGTTAGCATCCTACGTAACCGCGGTCAGGCACACCGAGGGGCCGAGGATACACCTGTCAAGAAAAACAGATGCTATCTTTGTTCTCCTGGAACTCACAGGCTGGTGGGGAGACATAGCCCTGGAACAGCCCCACAGCCATGGTCACAAGCTACATCTCTTGGATGCCATCAAAGTCAACGTTGATTCCCAATGTGAGAATCCCCGCCCTGGCTCTGGATCACAGAGGAGAACAGGGAAGGTGGGCTGGGGAGCTGGGGGGTGGTGAGTGGGGAGAGGGGCTCCTGGGATCCCAGAGACCCGCGTTAGGACCCTCGTATGCGTGCATGTAGTTTGGATGAGCTGTTCAGCTCTGATACTGGAGAATGGCAGGGGACATTGAGGAGAGCAGGTGTAATTCAGTTTTGGAAAGGATGGCCTGCATTGGGCCCAGTGGGGGGAGTTAATGAACAATGGAGCACACATTTGTTCCTCTAGACTATGGGAGCAGTGTCCTGATGGCTCTGTGCTTCTTGTCCCCCTGGATCTCTTCCCTAGCTGGTGGTCAGTGGGATCATGTTGAAAATATTCAGTCAAATCATGTCCCTCCTTTTTCTAGAACACTCCACAGTCTCCCTCTCTCACTCAGGCCACAGAAACCCTGTGGCTGGGCTTCCTCCCCACTGCTTTCTGCCTCTTCCTGGGCTGTTCCTGGAACAGGCCAAGCAGGCTCCAGCCTTGAGGCCTTGGTCTTGTTGCTCTCTCTGCCTGGGAGGCTCACTCCCACATCCCTGCTAAGCTTGTTCCCTCACTTTGTTTCCATCTTGCCTCCACTGTCACCTGCTCAGAACCATCCTTCCTCCCCATCTGGTAAAGATGAGCACCTTGCTTTGTTTTCCTTCTGAGCACCTCTTCTTCTTCCTCCTCCTCCTCCCCCTCCCCCTCCCCCTCCTCCTCCTCTCCCTCCCCCTCCTCCTCCTCCTCCTCCCCCTCCCCCTCCTCCTCCTCCTTCCCCTCCTTCTTCTTCTCTTTTTTTTAAGGTTTTATTTATCCATTTGAGAGAGAGAGCAAAAAGCACAGGGGCAGAGGCAGAGGATGAAGCAGGCTCCCCACTGAGCAAGGAGCCTGATGTGGAACTCGATCCCAGGACCCTGGGATCATGACCTGAGCCAAAGGCAGAGGCTTAACCAACCGAGACACTCAGGTGCCGCTTCCCAGCATTTCTTCCAGCCTGAAAAGTTCGGACTTTGTTTTCTTTTTCTCTCTTGCACAGTGTAAGCTGACAGCACACTCTGGGTTCACTGCTCTATCCTGATGCCCGACACAGTGCTTGGCCTAGAGGAGGCATTTCAGTAATACTTGTGGAATGACTTCTGTTTGTCTGAATTCTGCCTCCCTCCCCTCCTCCATCCTCCTTCCCTTCCTCCCTCCCTCCTTCTCTTTCTCCCTCCCTCCCTTCCTTCCTTCCTGTCAAGCAGCTGAACTACGGGCACCATTTAACTCCTGATATACAGAGAAGGGGCCTTTTGGAATACTGTGGTTTGGGCCCCCATTCTGTCCTCCCCAAAGTCTCGTGACCTCACTGGAGTGAAATGCCGAAGCTGGGATGGTGTGGGTCACCTGCCCCATTAGGGTCCAGTGACAAACATCTCCCAGTTTCCCCCTTCGGCCCTTTCCCCCCAAGTCTATATGTGAATGCCAGAGATGCCCATTCACCCTCCCCTGACTCATCCACCACAAAATTCCCTTTTCATCTGCCCCTTTCCTCCTGATCCCTGTCAAGAATTTCAGGCCAAGAGAAAAGTTCAGAACAGCCCCTCGCTTAATTCGCTCTTCCTTGGATCACTCAGGGTGGCCGAGGCAAGAGCAGGAGAAGGAGCTGGGGCAGAGTTGGGGGCAGGCTGACTGCAGGGCATCTTTCATTGAAGAAAATGTCTCTGCCCCGAGAAGCCATGTCATCCCTGTTCCATGGGGCTTCCAGGCAGTCTAAGCAGCCGGATGGGAATGAGCCCCTCTCTTGGCTTCCTGGATCCAGCCAGTCGGCTTCATCAGATGGTTATGGAAGACCTGCTCCAAGCAGAAGTGTGGGAGGTGGCCAGAGCATCTGTCAGCAGACTGCCGGACCAGCCTAAGGTGCTGGTGATTTGAGCATCCGTCCATCTGAATCTGTCCTCAGAGTAACAATCACGATCAGCTACACTGACCCAGTAGGGCAGATACCCTGGCCACCAGTTACCACAGTTTCTCATTAACCCCTCCCACGCCCCGGGGAGAGAGTAATTCCTCCTGCCTTACAGATGAGGAAATCGAGAGGCAGAAACCTGCCATGCTCTTAGAGCTAATTAAGTACCGGAGCGGAAATTCACATAGTCTAATGGCAACATTTATAAACTCAGGCATGATGCTCAGCTACAAATGTTGCAGAATCGTGGCCCTAGATATGTTTTGTTTCACTTGCAAACACACGTCTGCTTTCTCATTAAGTCAGTTTGCCAACGTTTCAAACATGGGTGATTACAAAACGGCAGTTTCTTATTTTTATTTTGTAGCTATTTATTTTAAGATATTGTTAAACTCGCAAGAAGTCACAAAAATGGTACACAAAAGCTCCCTCAATCTCTTGACTCAATATCCCCCATGATAACATCTTGCATAGCCAGAGGACGTTATCAAAACCAGATCGTTGACTTCAGTGCCGCACTATTAGTAAACTGCGGAACATATCCCATTTTGCTCATTTGTAAGGCACCCCTATTCGAACGAGGTGATTTTAAATAAAAAGCATGGAATTCGGAGTCCTATTAAAAAATGCATCTCTGAAAACACTGTGACAGATTTCAATATCCGGAGAGATCAAGCTGGAACGGAGTGAAGGCTGCCTCATTTTAGAGGGCTTTGGATCTTCGTTTTTGCCCCCATCCCTCGCTAGTTGACTTGTGTACTTGTGACTCACTTGTGTACGTCACCAACCTGGCCTCTGGAGGCATTTGTACTTGTTATTCCGCTGCTTCTAAGAGCAAGGAAAGATGTCCCAGGGAATGAATTCCATAGTGTGATATGCCACTCGTATATATTGCCAAGCTGTGATTATCCAGTAAGAGGTTGGCTAACCAGAAAGTCTGCACAGGCGGTAAGGGATTGGTCTTATTCTTTGGGGCTTCACTGCAGAAATGAGAATCAGCTGTGGGAGCCCAAGCAGGTAGATTTAATCGGGCTGCCTTATGCGGTAGTGAGGCTTCTGGCATTTGGAGGCATTCAAACAGACTGAGCAGTCCCTTGTTGAGACCACTAGACAAAAGATCTTGGTTGTTAGAGACAGGCAAGACGATATTATTCTTAGAACAATTTTAATGCTGAGGTTCTTGTGTTCTGATTCTGTAACTGGATGTCTGAAAATGAAAATAATGCAGAGTGTATATGTGTATGTACTCATTAGCTCCTTTAATCCCCACAATACCAATCTGGGCTAGAGACTATTATTCTGCCCATTTAACAAGAATAAAAATGGAAACAAAATAGAAGTGTTCAGAGAGGACAGACAATGTGTCCAAGTCTGCTAGTAAGTAACTGAGTCTGATTTCAAACTTCTGTGTCCTTGGATACTGAGTATCCATTCACTGCCTCCCCAACACAGGCCTCCTTTGGATAGAATTATTTTTCTACATTTCCCTGGCCCCAGAAAAAGGATACATAAATCCAAGGGGGCATCTGGCAAGAGATTAGGTTGTATACTCAGTACCTATTCAGCCCTATTGCCTATCTCAATGATTTAGGAATTCTAGCTTGTGTATTGTGATAGAGCTTGAACCACCAGGAGTGCTGGGTAAAAATGAATCATCTCAGCCCCCAGACCTGGAAGTTTTGATTCAGAAGGTCTGGCTGGAGCCTAGAAATGTGTGCCTTAAGGAATCATCACTGAACCAAAGAGACTAAATAAAGAAATAAAACCCCCCACCCTCATGAAGCTCACGTCCTATTGGGTAGGATGTTACTGATTTTTAATTGAGTTCTAATTCCAAGGTGGGAAGGAGTAATTAGAAATTGAAGCATTCTGGGGCATCTGGGTGGCTCCGTGGGTTAAAGCCTCTGCCTTCAGCTCGGGTCATGATCTCAGGGTCCTGGGATCAAGCCCCACATCAGGCTCTCTGCTCAGCCGGGAGGCTGCTTCCCCCCCCCACCCACCTGCCTCTGCCTACTTGTGATCTCTCTCTCTCTGTCTGTCAAATAAATAAATAAACATCTAAAAAAAAAAAAAGAAAGAAAGAAATTGAAGCATTCTGAGGAAATTTTGAAAGTGGCTGCCAGTGGCTGGGAGGGGCATGACATGGGGAGTGAGGGTTTCTTTCTGGGGTGATGAAGGTGTTCTGGAATTAGTGGTCAGGGGTGTCCCACCCTGTGGGTGTGCTACAGCACACCGGACTGTCCACTTGAAAAGACTGAGTTTGCGGTATGTGAATCACACCGATAGTAAATAAATAAAATCCATAATAGTTAGTGAAAAAGGATGTGGACAATCTGGATCACGCTTGGATTGCTGGTGGGAAGGTAAATAGTTCTGGAAAAATCGCTGGGCAGTTCCTTTCAAAACTAGAAATGGACTTACCATAAAAGCCAACAGTTGCACTCTTGGGCATTTCTCCCAGAAAATTAAAGGCTTATTATCATTCATGAACTTGAACACAAATGTTCACAAGAGTCTTTTTTTTTTTTTTTTTCACAAGAGCCCTAACCTGGAAACTACTCAAATATCCTTTAATGGGTAATTTGTTCATTATACTGTCCCATCCATAGCATGGGATACAACTCAGGTATAAAAAGGAGCAAACTATGAGTATGCAGAACAACTTAGATGAACCTTGGGGAAATTATGCTGAGATTTTAAAAAGTGGCTCAGTCGGTTACGCGTCCAACTCTTGATTTCGACTCAGATCGTGATCTCAGTGTCGTGAGCCCACACTGGGCTCCGCGGTGGGCATGGAGCCCACTTAAGGTTCTCTCCCTTCCTCTCCCTCTGCCCCTCCAGCCCTCCCTTTTCCTCTCTTTAAAAAAAAAAAAATGCTTTCCTCAATGGAACAGAATAGAGAGCCCAGAAATAGACCCTCAACTCTATGGTCAACTAATCTTTGACAAAGCAGGAAAGAATATCCAATGGAAAAAAGACAGCCTCTTCAATAAATGGTGTTGGGAAAATTGGACAGCCACATGCAGAAAAATGAAATTGGACTATTTCCTTACACCACACACGAAAATAGACTCAAAGTGGATGAAGGACCTCAATGTGAGAAAGGAATCTGTCAAAATCCTTGAGGAGAATGCAGGCAGCAACCTCTTTGACCTCAACCGCAGCAACTTCTTCCTAGAAACATCGCCAAAGGCAACAGAAGCAAGGGCAAAAATGAACTATTGGGATTTCATCAAGATCAAAAACTTTTGCACAGCAAAGGAAACAGTTAACAAAACCAAAAGACAACTGACAGAATGGGAGAAGATACTTGCAAACGACATATCAGATAAAGGGCTAGTATCCAAAATCTATAAAGAGCTTATCAAACTCAATACCCAAAGAACAAATAATCCAGTCAAGAAATGGGCAGAGGACATGAACAGACATTTCTGCAAAGAAGACATCCAGATGGCCAACAGACACATGAAGAAATGCTCCACGTCACTCGGCATCAGGGAAATACAAATCAAAACCACAATGAGATACCACCTCACACCAGTCAGAATGGCTAAAATTAACAAGTCAAGAAATGACAGATGCTGGCGAGGATGCGGAGAGAGGGGAACCCTCCTACACTGCTGGTGGGAATGCAAGCTGGTGCAACCACTCTGGAAAACAGTGTGGAGTTTCCTCAAAAAAGTGAAAATAGAGCTACCCTATGACCCAGCAATTGCACTACTGGGTATATATCCTAAAGATACAAACGTGATGCTCCGAAGGGGCACATGCACCCGAATGTTTATAGCAGCAATGTCCACAATAGCCAAACTGTGGAAAGAGCCTAGATGTCCATCAACATATGAATGGATAAAGAAGATGTGGTATATATACACAATGGAATACTATGCAGCCATCAAAAGACATGAAATCTTGCCATTTGCGACCACGTGGATGGAACTAGAGGGTATCATGCTTAGCGAAATAAGTCAATCGGAGAAAGACAACTATCATATGATCTCTTTGATATGAGGAAGTGGAGATGCAATGCGGGGGGTTTGGGGGGAGGTAGGAAAAGAAAAAATGAAAAGATGGGATTGGGAGGGAGACAAACCATAAAAGACTCAATCTCAAAAAACAGACTGAGGGTTGCTGGGGGGAGGGGGGACGGGAGAGGGTGGTGGGGAAATGGACATTGGGGAGGGTATGTGCTATGATGAGTGCTGTGAAATGTGTAAACCTGGCGATTCACAGACCTGTACCCCTGGGGATAAAAATACATTATATGTTTATTAAAATAATAAATAAATAAATAAATAAATAAATAAATAAAAAGAGAATGGAAAAAAAAAGCTTTCCAAAAGAATGATTCTATTTATGTATATGTTTATGAAATAATCTAATAGCAGAGATGATTAGGGATGGGGGTGAGGGGATGAGTGTGGCTATGAAGGGGTAACACTAATGTGTCTTGTAATGGGGCAGCTGAGTATCTTGACAGTTGTGGAGGTTACACAAGCTACAGATGTGGTCAAACTGCAAAGAACAATGCACACATGTACGGGTGTGCATACACACACACACACACACACACACGGAGCACAAGGATAACAGATGAAATCCGAGTAAGACCTGCAGAGTCTGGATGGTACGAATGTCCATTTCTAGGTTTTGGTAAGGTGCTATAGTTGTATAAAATGTGGCCATTGTTATAGCTTCGTGGAAGGCTGAGGGAATGGTGCACAGAATTTCCTTGTAGGTTTCTTTTCAGCCTTCCATGAATCTATAATTATTTAAAAATAAAAAGTTAAAAGAGAGTGGCTAAAAAAAAAAAAAATCAGAAGCACCAAATCAGTGTGTTCAAGATTCTACTATTTATAGAAAATAAGCAGAAACATGTTATATATGAATTTGCTTGTATCTGCCTAAACTCTCCAAAAAGATATACAAGGAGCTGATAACGTTTGTCTAATGGGAATAGCAACGGAGTGACTGGGGGATGGAGGTGAGTAGAGAATTTTTGCTATTCTCTCTTTCATGTCTTTTGAATTTTGAACCATGTGTGTATATTACTTATGGATAAATAAATGTGAACAATAATTTAACCAGGGGATTTCCACTTCTGGTAAGATAGAGTGGACAGACATGTTTTTTTCTCTATTCATTCTATTAAATACAGTTAAAACCCCGGAACATTACATATACAAGAAACATAAGAAGACCGTGAAAGGTGGAGAGAAGAAAGCAGACTGTCCAGGGACCTCCAAATCTGAGGAACAACATGGTGGTAAGTTCCCTTGTATTTCTTTCTGCCTCATATATCCCACATGATGTGCTGGGAAACCAGCAAGGCAGAAATGCCAGTTTTCCCATTTCCATCAGCGAAGATTGGGCAGAAAGCCTAGATTTGCACCCTTGTCACACTGGTATTGAGGTAACCCCACTGCTCTGCTGGGGTGGCAGTAGTGAACACAGTGTGGTAGTCTAGACTTGCTCATCTGCTCAGAGGAATGAGTCACTCACTTCCCCCCTCACTGGGATAGCGCCCGAAGAGGCCTTGTGGAGAGTCAGGATTTACACCACTGCTCAGCATTCCTGAGGCCATCAATGCTGTAATATCAGTGGAGGTTATATGAGGAGCAGTAATGTGGTTCACATCCCCCTCCCAGGTAAGGTGGTATCCATAGGGAGCCTGAAATCCCCACCCCCCCCATACACACCAGTAATGAGAAGCCCCTTCTCCACTGGGTGTCAATCAATGGGGGCCAAGTGTAGAATCTGGAATTCCATCCCTACATGGTAGTAATGACATGGTGCCCCCTCTTTCCTTACTGGAGCAATGCCGGAAGTGGCTTGCTAAAACACGCAACTGAAATAAGATCCAGACACCTATGATGAAATATTCAAAAATGGCCAGGTAGTAATCAGATATCACTTGTTAGACAATGATCAGGAATATCTCAACTTGAATGAAAGAAAAGAAAAGCAATTGACACAATCCAACACCAAGATGACAGAGAGGTTGGAATTATCTAAGTATTTTAAGCAGCTGTTGTAAAAATGCTTCAGTGAGGAATTATGAACACTGTCGAAGCAAATGAAAATATAGGAGGTCTCAGAAAAACAGAAATTCTTAGTAAAGAAATATGATATGAAGAAGAACCCAACAGAAATTTTAGAATGGCAAACATACAAAAAACGAGATAGAAACTCCGTGGATGGATTTGGCAGTAGATGAAGAGGAGAGAGAGAGAGAGAGAGAGGAAAGAGAAGTAAAACAGAAATTACTCCATCTGAACTCAGGGAGAAAAATAGACGGAAAAAAAACCTGAACAGAACAAACAGGACATAACAAAAGAGCCAACCCCTTGGGTCATCAGAGTCCTAGAGGAGAGGACAAAGAGGAAAGAATAAGGAACTAATTATGCAGAGAAATGAGGGCTAAAAATCCCCCACATCTGGCGAAAGACATAGACCTACAGATTTGAGAAACTGAGTGAATTCCGAACAAGATGAATCCAAAGAAAGCTAAAGCAAAGATGTAAAATAAACAGACGTGAAGTTAAAAGAACTGAAATGAGGCAGCATGTGTTTTCTGTGTGCAAGGGAATGCCATCAGAAAGACAACAGAAAGATCTCCAAACACTCAGTAACTGAACACCACACTTCCACATGATCCAGGCTCAAATGGGAACTCTCACAGAAAATGTAAAAATACATTTAAATGAAAGAAAATGAATATACGACATATCCAAATTAGTGATGCATGAGTAAAGCAGGGTTAAGAGAGAAGCATATGGCCTTTGAGGCTTTTATTAGAAAAAAAGTAGTCTCAAATTAATGACTGAAGCTCTTGCCTTAAGAAACGAAACAAAGTAGACAAAATAGGCCAAATCAAGTCTAGAGAAGGAAATAATAAAGATGAGAGCAGAAATCAATGGAACTGAAAAGAGAAAATAAGGAAAATCAAAAAGCTGGTTCTTTGAAAAGATCAATGTAATCGACAAATCTCTAATGAAATGGAAAAAGGGAAATGAGGGAGACTCAAATTACAAACATTAGGGGTGAAACGGGGATGTCACTGCAGACCCTGCAGTTATCAAAGAATAATGAGGTAAGAAGTGAGTCTGGGTGGTGGTTCCATGTGTGTTCTTCTAAAAAGACCCTAAGACTTGTGGGGAGCCTGGGTGGCTCAGTGGGTTAAGCCTCTGCCTTCGGCTCAGGTCATGATCTCAGAGTCCTGGGATCGAGTCCCACATCAGGCTCTCTGCTCAGCGGGGAGCCTGTTTTCCTCTCTCTCTCTCTCTGCCTGCCTCTCTGCCTACTTGTGAGCTCTGTCTGTCAAATGAATAAATAAAATCTTTAAAAAAAAAAAAAGACCCTGAGACTTGGATGCAGGTGTTTATTGGAAGACGATCCCATGAACCACAAGGGGAGGAGAAGAGAAAGTGAGACGGGGAAGGAAGAAAAGCCAGTGAGAAGTGCACTCCTGAGTAGGTGCTGGCTGTGGGTGCCTGGGACTGAGTCCTACTGAGGTCCCTCTGAGGAACCAACTTGGTCTCATCCCATTGGGGCTGGCAGAACCTGGGCCACTATCCACTGGTCTCAACCCTGAGTCCCATGGAGCACGATGCAGGAGAAAGCCAGATAGAGAGGAGAAGAGTCTCCACACCTTGTCCTGGAGGTTAAGGCAGGGCATGGATAGCCCTTCCCTGGGCAGGACCCAGGAACATGCTGCAGTCCACACTTAAACTGGGTCTACTTCTTCTGACGGGCTTTGAGCCATAGATCTCTGAACCCATCATCAGACAGCAAAGGGAACCACAGGCAGCATGGTCTTCTTGGCGATGAACCTTATTCTGGAGTAGAGAGAAGGATGATCACATCTTCTTTTCAAGACAAAGAAACTAAGGTTCAGAGATTTTACCTAACTCACCATAGGACACTCAGTTCCTGCTAAAGTGAGGACTCAAAACCCCTCTGGGGTGTGTGTGTGTGTGTGTGTGTGTGTGTGTGTGTGTGTGTGTGTGTGTTTTAATAGCCTCTCCTAGAGGCCAGGGCTTAGAAATATTTGCTCAGCACACATGTTAATGAAACCAGTTACTCCTGATCCCAATGGACACATATGAGGGGGATCTTTAAAATATTCTACTTATTCACTCCTTGCCAGATCCCCAAGGAGAAGAGCCAGAATTTGTGCACCAGCCAGCCATTTCCCAGAGTTGAAATCTGTCAGTGTCAGAAAGATGCTGAAGGGTAAGTTTCTCTAGGTACGTGGAACTCCCCACACAGAAGGGATCAAAGATTCCTCTTCTTTGCATCGTGGGCACTCCACGGGGGCTCACTCAAGGTCTGGCAAGCATCCCATTGGCCCTGGAGCCCACAGGCCAGTGTGAGATAAGCATGAATATGCCTGGATAGGGAGGTTCAAGCAGTCAAAGCAGAAGGGCAGGTGCCTGTGAACTTGTCTCTTCTGTAGTCTAAGTGAACCCAGGGAGGACGGTCATGACTCTGACTCTTCCTTGATACTGTTTTTCACTCGCAGTCCCAGCTGGAGAGTGACCATGTTCATACTGTGTGGCCCTCACTCTTGGGGTGGATTAGGAAATCCAATCTGTGGCTGAGATGATGGAATCTGTCTCTCTGAGACTATGATGTAAGACCCACAGGAACTACTCAGGTGGGGATGAGCTCTTGGATTGGCAGGCCACATGGAATCAGGGTCAGAGCTGGGAAGTTTGCAATTTAAGGTTCGAGAGGATTAAGAAAGCCACGGGTTCCAGTGGGAATTCTATCACAAGTGACAGCAACTTAAAAATGAATTAGCTTATACACGGAAAGGGGGTTTGTTGGTTCAGGCAACTGTAAAATCCACCATAATGCAGGCATCAGGCTCTGCTTGATGCATGAGCTCAAAAGATGTCATATAACCTATTTCTCTCTTCACAGTTGAGCTCTGCCCTACTCCACGTGGAGAGGATTTGGCTCGACACCCAAAAAGGATTTATCTGGGTGGTTGCGAGACAACTCCAGCAGGTCCAAAACCTCTGTCTCTCATCTTTGGAACCTCATGGTAAAGACAGAGAGTGTTTTTCCAAGATGCCTCAGCAAAAGCATCTATTGACTCTGGTGGGACCATGAAACCATCCCTGAACCAACTTCTGAGACCAAAGGGAACCTAGTAGAGAGTTGATTCGTTAAGGTCTTGGCAACAGGCTGCATCCCTAGCATTGGTCAGTGCAAACTTAACCAAATTATGTGGTCTGACAAAAAGAAGGAGGGGATCCATGTACATCTGGAAGAAGAATGAATGGATGGGGGTAAGTTCCTATACAATGACTACAAGGAAGGTGGGTGTGTGTCCAGAAGGAAATGGAGCCCAGGATAAAAGAGAGACTGGGAACCGTGGTCATATAGAGAGGGATAGAGTATGACCAAGAGAGAGTGGAAAGGGTGGGAAGGAGAGAGAGAGAGAGAGACTCCCTTCTTAGCCCTTCGTATTCATACTCATCCCCAGGAGTCCCAAGTGGAATTGCCTCTTTGTCTTTACAATGAGCCTCCCTTTTCCCTCCAGACGGGTTTCTGTTTCTTACCACCACCAGCCCCAAACTCAGACAAATGCTGGCATCGCCCGGCCACCCGAACATGTGGTTGGATGGACACAACGGTGAGGGGAACTCTGTGTCTAGATGCACTTCAACAGATGAATCATGAGCTCCCACGATTTCAGCATTAATTTCTCGAAGTGCAATTGTCTCCCCCGTTACTAAGCACTCTTAGTCCTAATTAGCCAGTTTGCAGGCAATTTTTCAACCTATCAAGTAGTGAAATAAAATAATGAGCACTGCTGAGGAGGACAGGAAAGGCAGCCAGTTCACTGGGGAACTGGTGTTTTATTACCAATTCCACTCAGGGTTAAGCTACGGGCTTTTTGGGTTTTTCCCCCCCACTTTCCTCCTAATTGTACCTTCAAGTCAGGAGAATCATGTCAGGATATTAAGATGAAAGATGCCTCTATGTTTCCCTTATAAACGAGCTCGATTTAATTCATGATTACACCCAGTTAATTTGGATGCCTTAATGATCCTATTCTCAGGGAAAGGAAATCGGATTGAATGCGTTATGCCCACCTCATTTGATAAAGTCTCTAGGGAGTTTCTCTATTAGAAGGCAAAATATTAAAAATCGTCCTCCTCTGTTTCCGGATGTATCTTTGAACTTTGACATTCCTTCATTTTGATGCCTTGAGTCAGCTGACTCAATGTATGAGTACAAGCAAAGGGAGCAGATCAACTTGTTAAAATTCTGAATCTTGAGTACTTCCTGATCTGGCCACTCTCCCTTTCCAGCCCACGTAGGTTGCAAGTTCCAGGAAGGAGAATGCCTCCTGCCTAGCTCAGCCCTTCTCCAGCTGCCCGCTGGCCTCTAGGGGGCGCTGCTCCCCCTTGAACAGACAGACAGGAACTATTTGCAGAAGATCTCTGATAAAGGACTGTTATGGAAAATATACGCACGCAAAAGAACCTTAAATGAAAAAACAAACAAACAAACAACCTGATTAAAAATAAGCCAAAGTAACAGATACTTCACTCAAGATTTCCAGATGGCAAAAAAGCGTATGAAAAGACGAAACTAATATCACATTGTATGTTAACTAACTGGAATTTAAATTAAAACTTGAAACGACAATTTAAAAAAAGGCATTCCTTATCATATGCCATCAGACAGTACAAATTAAAACAACACTGAAGTACTACTACATACCTATTAGAATGGCCCAAACCCCATACACTGACAACATCGAATGCTGATGAAGACAGGGAGCAGTAGGAACTCTCTCCCATGGTGGGAATTCAAAAATGGTGCAGCCACATTGGGAGACACTTTGGCAGTCTTACAGAACGAAACATATACTTACCATCTGACCCAGCAGTCCCGCTCCTTGGTACTTATCCCAATACTCCTTGATATTTACATCTGCACAAAATCCAGCACATGGCTGTTCGTAGCAGCGAAACCTGGAGAAATTAAGATGTCGTTCAGTAGGTGAATGGCTCAGTAAGCTGTGGTCCATTTAGGCAACGTATTATTATTCTGTGCTAAAAAGAAATGAACAATCAGGTTGTGCAGACATGGAGGCAATTACAATGTGTATTTACTAAGTGGAAGAAGTCAATCTAAAAATCCATATAGTATGACTCCAAGTATAGAACATTCTGGAAAAGGCAAACCATGAACCCGTAGAAAGATCAGGGGTTGCCAGGGAAAGAGGGGGAGGGAGAGATAAATAGGTGGAACACAGAAGATTTTTAAGGCAGTGAAGTTATGCTATATGATACATATAATTCCATATGATATAGAATTCTACACAATACTAATAATATAATATAATACAATATTATATATTATATATTAATATTATATATTATTATATTATAATATAATATAATACATTATACATTTTCCAAACCAATAGAAGGCACAACACCAAGAGTGAACCCTAATGTAAGCTCTGGAGTTTGGTGTGTCAGTGTAGAATCATTGGTTGTAACAAATGTACCACTTTGGTGGGGGGCGCTGATATCAGGGAGAGGCCATGCAGGTGTAGGGGTGGGAGGTATATGGGAAATCTCTGGACATTTCTCTAATTCTGTTATGAATCTAAAATTTCTCTAAAAAATAAACTCTATTGAAAAAAAGCTCTCTAGCATTTGACATACAGAGTCTGTGGTCAGAGACAATGTTGGTTATCTACCATTATACAACAAACCACCCCAAAACTCAGTGGGTCTGTTGGGCTTTCCCTCAATGTTTATGCCTGGGTTTACTTGTGTGGCTGGGTTCAGCTGGAGAGGTGGCTTGGCTGCAGCCATCCATGACAACCCAGCCACATATCTGGCAGTTAATAGGTGCTAGCTGTTGGCCAAGGCATCCTGGTTTTTCCCAAAGTGGCCTCTTACCCTCCAGTATGCTAGACTGGCTTCTCTATGCAGTGCTCTCCAAGGGAGTGAGCTCCAGTGCACAAACACTCACCAAACCTCTGCTGGTACCATGTCTGCCCATGTCCCACTGGCCAGAGCTAGTCTCAAGGCTAAGCCCAGAATCCACGTGGTGAGGAATGCACAAAGGTGTGGATGACAGGATGCATGATGCATTGGGAGCCTCACTAGAGCAAACCACCGCCTAGAACAGCACAGTGGTGACAGTCACCTCAATCTCACTTGGGACCGTCTACTAAATGGCCCAGAGACGCTGCAGGGAACCTTCTGGTAGGATGACCGACAAACACGTTCATCTGTTTCTTCGTTCCTGTTAGATTTTGTTGATCATGTTGGATCCAAGCAGGAAGCTAAACCTTTCAATGACCCCGCATTTGAGGGACAGTTTTAGGAGAAATTGGGACCATTTTGAAGCCAGCCTTTTCCTGGCTATTGTGGCATTATTGAGACTAGAAGGCAGGCATCTGTGTTGAGAAGGGAAGAGAGAAAATGGAAACCTTTGAGGGTACAAGCAGAGAGAGGTTGGATCCTCCAAGATTGGGAAGGAAAGTGAGAGCTGCAGGGCCCTAGAACATGGAGGTCTGTGTCTGGCTTCCTATTAGCACCCTGGGAAGATGACAGATGTGGTGGGGATCACTGTATGGTGCTTTGAGAGAAGCCGTGTCCACTCCAGTGTGGACACCGTGGATGCTCTCTACACTCCAAGGTCTCTATCCAATTTGCAGTCACTCAACATCGAGGCCCTGCCCACTGTCATCCACCCACACCCATCCACCCCCACCATGGGGAAACTCCCATGGACCAGGACATTTGCAAGATCCAGCCTGGGGGAGAGGGAGGCTCATCAATTTCCTCTTCTGGACAGGATGGGGGTGGTGAGTGACATAATTGGATTTAAAGGCAATAATATAAAGTTTAGTTTTTGCACTCTTAAATTTGGGGAGCTGGGGTTCCTTCGCTGCAGTCCTTTCTTGCCCACCATGTTGGAAAAATATCGAAAAAATGTGCTATGGGAGTCAGCACCAAGACCTCTAGACTACACATCTTTCCTCCCCTCCTGAGGCCCCATGCACAGGGCGTGGCTGTGGCCTGTAGCTTGTCCATCCACGCCCACGCCCCCCCCCCACCCCCGCACACACCTCACCATCTCTGCAGTGCCTGGTTTCCTCCTTCCACGTCTTCACTGTGTTTGTTTTTTCATTCATCCCACAGATCCCTCTGTTGGCTGTATCTCTTGCCAAACACTGGCTGAAAAAAGAAAGGAGAAGGAAAACACGGGCAGGCTATAGAGAGGGTTGCACTCCGGGGTCTGGATCCAGGGCTGGCCTTGTGCAGCTCAAGCGGGCCGTGAGTGAGAGGAGCTCATCTGAGTCTGACACTTGGCCACAGCGTGAGCGTCTATGCAGCGCCTGTCTGCTGGGCGCTGGCTTGTTTCTGGAGGGCATCTCGGTGTGAATTCTTATCAAAAGAAAAAAAAAAAACAACGCCCATATTGAACTGGGCCATTGGAGTGTGTGAAAGCACATTTCTGTGTTCAGAAACTGGATCCACTAGGCCAATTTCCTATGGAAAAATGAGCCACAGTGAAGCCAGGCAGTATAGACAGAGTCCTGGGGAGGGCACTGCCCATCTTGTCCGGGAGCCTATGTGCTATTTTATCCCCATGCGACTGATGACTTGTGAATGTGTGTGTGTTGTTAAAGTAATTAAACAGGAAACCCATTGGGGTGAGGGGCTCTAATGCCTTAGTAGTCTACGCAAGCAAACCAAATCCTAAATCCAAAAAGTAAATCTTAAGACAAACCAATCACAAATGGCCAACGAGGCTTTCTCTAGGGAGGCAATTGCTTAAATCTATCACCAAATAATTGCTTTCCGATTTGCTTCAGGATCTTCTCTAGAAAAACCGGGCCCCTGACTCCTGTTGGTGGAGTGGTGCTGATCATCTCTGGCTTGGTGGGGGCTGCTTCCTATCAGACAAATGAATTCTTAGGCTCAAATAAACTCCTAGAATAGTTCATGTGCCTCAGTTTACCTTTTGACAGTGTGTGTGCCTGTGAGTGCGTTTGTGTGTGAGAGAGAGAACAAGACAAGGAAGGGAGGGAGGAGAGGGGAGGGGAGGGGAGGAAACTGGAGAAGAAGAAAAGTAACATCTTGAGCGTCCACCATCCTTCTGGGCGCCGTGAAAGGTTGCTCCCTCCTGAGGTTGGTCCTGATCCCAACAGACCTAGACCACACCTCTACGACCAGCTCAGTAGAGTCAACCCCTCCCCATGTTCTGCCCAGACTATCAGGCCACCTGTCATTTCCATGCTAGTCATTTTCAGATCCCTGTCCCTTCAATCCCTCTGGCTCTGTGAGTCTAACTTGGCCCGGGCATATAAAGCCTAACTTGGCCTGGGACCCTATAAAGATGGAATGAGCGAATGAATGAGTGAATGAAAGAATGAATGAGTGCCAGCAGAATTAAGAAAAACATCTAGAATTTGAAAAGATATAGATGATTTTGGAGAAAAAAAGGAATGGTGTGCTTGGTGGTGGCCTTGGAGGCTGGGATAGCCCCACACTCACTGCCTGAATGAGCACTCAGCCGGATAAAGAGGGATCATGGGGTGCAGGGGGCCTGATGAGAATGGGGGCTGGATGAGATAGGGCCCCTGAACTCAGGCTTTAAGAAGTGCCCCCACCCCTGGCAAGTAACTGCTGCCGAGGGGAGGGGAGACTGACTTCCTGGGCAGTCTCCAACCCATCCCGCTTTTTTTTTTTTAACTTTTTTAAAATTTTATTTATTTATTTGGCACAGAGAGAGAGATCACAAGTAGGCAGAGAGGCAGGCAGAGAGAGAGGGAGAAGCAGGCTTCCTGCTGAGCAGAGAGCCTGATGTGGTGCTCAATCCCACGACCCTGAGATCATGACCTGAGGTGAAGACAGAGGCTTTAAGCCACTGAGCCACCCAGGCGCCCCCCATCCTGCTTTTTAAAAGTGGTCCAAATCCCTCTCTTCAAGTCGGTGGAGTAAACCGATAATTAAGCAATTAAGCATCAAAGGGAGGCTCTTAGAGCCTTGGCACTTGTTCAGAAAACCAGTGAAGAAATTACAATGGAGATAAAGGACAATTGATCTGGGTCTTCTTTTCAAAGGATATGTGGGCCCCAGGGGGCTGGGGTGTGGAGTGGGGGGGGATGTCCCTGAGTCTCCCTGGAGCACGGCTTCTGAGAGCCAGCATCTCCCCTGCCCCACGCACCTGCCACTGCATGCCAGGTGGGGATGGATAGGACCTTCCCAGGTTGGGGTCTGAACCCTTCTGGATGTCCCCTGGGCCACGCTGGCTGCACCAGAAAACCTGGCCCCTCTTCCTGGCATGTCGGTTGTCCTCAAACTATCGAGATTAGAGATGCTTACATAGATCAATAGTTAAATAACTTAAAACGTCATTTCTCATCGGGAACAAACATCTCTTCATGAAAAGCATTCTGTGCCAGGCACTTTTCCCAGCACGGCGAATACAGCAGGGCCTGACCTGAAACTAACAGAATTCTTGGCCACGTGGAGCTTGTATTTTAGTTGGAGGAGACAGATAATAAACAAGTGAATAAGAAAAGTACCCAGGATGTCAGGGTGTGATAAGCATAAAGCAGAAAAACAGAGCGGGAGAGGGAGACAGGTGGATGTTGTGGGGTGTGATTTTAAATAGGACGGTAAGGGAGACAATAAAATGATATGAAAACAACCTTACCAAGATCCCATTCTGCAGCCATGACTCAAGCCAAGCCCCATCCCCCTCAGCTAGCATCCTCTGGATGTCTGAGCTCCTGGACGGTACGGTAACGGAGACAATAAAATGATATGAAAACAACCTTACCAAGATCCCATTCCGCAGCCGTGACTCAAGCCAAGTCCCTCCCCCCCCCAGCTAGCATCCTCTGGATATCTGAGCTCGTGGACAGTCTCCTCACTGGTTTCTCTGACTTTAGTTTTCCCCTTCCAGTCTGTCCAGCACTCTCCAGCCAGAATGGCTTTGACATCAAATCAGACCAGATAACTTCACTGCATAAAAATCCAAGATGATTTCCATTCCTCAGAGCTGAAGTCTCAGGTGCCTGTGGGCGTGAGGCAGGGAAGGTAGGGCCTGCGTCAAACTGAAGAAGATCTGAGGCCTTAAGGGACCACAGCTTCTCAGCTCTAGTCAGTAGAATAGTAGTATGAAGAAATACAGACCCAGTATTGCCAGATTTTGATATTTTTTTTAAATGAGAGCTGAAATCTTGATACATATGTGAAATCTTACTTTTGAACGTTGGCAGCCAATTAAAAAAAATTTTTAAACACTAACGGGTTCAGCAAAATATGTCTCGGGGCCAATTCTGGGCTCCTGGGGCCACATGTTTGCGAATTCTGGTAGAGGGTAAAATCTGGTCCCTGTCAAAGTACTCAGAAGCTGCACAAACTCACCCTCCCAGCTTCCTCAGCCAATACCCCCGCTTCCCCCAAACACATACAACACTCATATTTTGGCTATCGTAAAGTGAGCATCGTTTCCCAGGTCAAACACCCTCTCTCATATCCCTGGGCTATTTTTCTTTCTAAGCAGAATGGCGAACTCCTATTCATACTGTAAGACCCAGCTCAAAGTCACCTTCTTCGTAAACCCTTCCATTATCCTCCAGACAGTGATCGTTCCTCCTTCCTCAGAACTTTCATAGCCTTAGGCATATGTGTTTGCTGCTAGATACACAAATTGAATGGTAAGTCATCGACATGTCTGCTTTCTCTAACTCTCTGTGATTTTCTTGAAGCAGAGACAGCTTTTTACATTCCAAGCAAAGATGCTCAGCAGATGGATGGAAGGGCAGAAAAGCATATGGTTAGGAGCTCAGCCTCTGGACACAGAAAGAGCCTGCTAAAGTCTTTGCCCCACCCTTTCCAAGTCCATGACGACTCTGCTTATCTGTAAAATGGGTACAATGCTTTAAAAGAGCTTATTCCTATAAAATGCCTGGCACAGAGTCAGCTCTCAATAAATGCTCAGAAAAGATCAAAAGGAAGAGAAATCAATCTCTAAGTGTGGGTATGGAAGAGTGCCTTTCAAAGGTCTCTTCCAAGGTCAGCCCTAAATGAAGACAGAACTCCATGTTGCGTGGAACCCAGGGGACACGTGTTAATTCCACAGTGGAGCCAGAATCCCAGGGAGATGAATCCCAGGCACCATTCGGGCCCCTCTTTTTGTACCAGACTTCATGGTCCTTGTCTCAGACCCCTTTCCACTTCCCTGGCAGAGCACAATATTTCAGTAGGCTTCTTTGTAAAATTGGGATCCTCTCTTCTATGAATAACACTAACAACACAAACTTCTGACTCTTAACACTTCTAAATGTTGATGCTGGTCTCTGATCTTGGCAACAATCCCTTGAAATAATGAGGGCTGGGTTTTCATATATCTGTTCTAAAGACGAGGAACCCAGGGCCCGGAAAGTATGAGTGAGTTTCCTATAATCATCCAGCCAAGTTCAGTGGTGGAAGTGACTGGAGAATGTCATCGACATCCTCTGGCTTTCCGCCTATTTTCCATATCGTGGTGGGTCTTACGTGGCCCTTACCTTGACATCCTTCCTTTGACAAATGCGACTGGACACCGGCACAGCTGTGGGTGAGAACCCAATGTCCCTGTCCCCACGGAGCTCACAGTCCATGTCAAAGGCAGCTGGGTGGACTTCTGAGCCTGCTGTCCCCATCACTGAACCAATGGGTGAATTCACGAGAAAATCCAACTCATACTTCCCGAGCATGACTTGCCTTGGGAGTGGCAGGATAGATATTGGTGATGTAGATGCTTTGGGAATGTGTTGGTTTTCCTAGGGCCACCCTAACAAATCACCACAAACTTGGCAGCTTAAGTCAAATGAAGAATATTTCCTCATAGTTCAAGAGGTCCAAGGTCCAAACTCAAGGTGTTGTCTGGGTGGAAGGATAATCCACCCCCCACCCTGACCCACACCCCCATCCCCGTCCCATGCCTCTCTCTCTCAGCTTCTGGTGGCTGCTGGTGTTCCTTGGCTTGTGGACACACCATTCCCATGGTGTGGGGCAGGGTGTTGAAATTATATCAGGAAAGATCATACTTCGTATCTTTGGTACGACAGGTCAGTGTTTACCTATGGAGGCTTTGCGTAATACCCTACGGGGGTGATGAGAGAGCCAGGTCCAGACTTCTGGACACGGAGTACCTCCAAGTTGAAATCAAATTCTCCTGACAATGGGAGAAGCCAAGCAGGACCCAGGGATCAATGCGGATGGATATTATTTTTTTAATTTATTAATCGTACACTCCAAAGGAAAGCAGAGAGTGGACACCAGCCAGCATTGGATGGCAGCCTCTGGAAATCATCCTACTGGAAATACCTTCATGAGCCTCCATGACCTTGCTCCATTGGAAGGTAAGTAAGTCACATGACCTTTGTGGGAGACTAACTTCAGGGAGCTCAGACAGGTTGAACCCACTGCGTTCTAGACCCTGAACCTTCTTTTCTAGAAAAGTGGGTTGCACAGAGGTGACGAAAGCCGGGTTTGAAATCCAGCTATCAGACCTGCCCCGTAAAGTTGGCCTTGGAAAGTTTACTCCCCCCACCCCTCCCTGAGCCAAGGTCTCCTTGAGTGTGATATGATGAGTTATGGTAATACCTATTTAACAGGATTATGGTCATAATTAAATGAGAAAAATCAATGTATAGTTCTTAGCATAGTGTCTGGCTGGTGGAAATCTTCAATATATTTTAGCTATTTATTGTTTTTAATTCAGTTCCCATTTTCTTATGAAGGACTTTTCCTTTTTATGGCCCTGATAGGGTTCTCTGTCCTGCTATCCCAGAAATAAGTCTTGAGAAGTTGACATTAGGGTTCTGCTTAGTTGGTTTCGCTTTCTGTTTATCCAAGCAAAGTGTCCTTATATAACCACGCTGGTATGGGTTCTTAGCTTTTAAAATAATGACTGCATGTTTAAAACCCTGCCTACTCATTATAAGTAATTCCAATGGCGCCAAAGTAGGAAGAAGGAAGTAAAAGAAATCCCTCGGAGTCTTCATACCTAAAAATAGCCATCATGAACATGAAGTGTGTCTCATTCCAGACAGCTCTCCAGCTGTCTGTCTGTCCAGAAAGACAGACAGACAGAGGAACTGTAATCAATACAGTTATAATATGTTTGCTATTGAACCGAAGAGTGCCTAAATCAAAAGTTCCTGAATTTGACAGAAGTAAACACAAATGAAGTGAAACTGAAGGACCACGAAATGTATCATTCCTTTTAAAAGCCCTCTACGGCGAAAGAAAATATATATTTGCAGAGGTAGGAATCAATGCTACTTTTAACTTCCATTTTAATTTTGGACGGTGTGGCTGGACACCCGCTAAGGAAGATGACAGAGTGTTAGCATCAGCATCCCCCACCCGGTGTCCCAACCTGTTACGTTTTTAAATGACATCTTTAGTCTTGCCTAGTGAACATGTATCCGTTTGTGCTTTGTTCTGGGCCACTCCAGCTCAGGCTGTAGAGTCTAGAATCTGTAACTCAAAAGACCGAGAATTTGAGAATTTGCATGGTTACTTAGAAAAGCTCCTCCCTCTCTCGTTCTTAGTTGTCTCTTCATGGCAACATTGTTACTACGACACCGTTATTTTAAATGAGCTGAGGAGGCCCATCATTTCTGATCTATCTCACCCTAAGTATGAAGAACATTTGCCCTGTTTCATTTATGCTGAGTGACAGGAAAGAAGGTTCTAGAATTCTAGTTCCTTCTCCTTAAGCCCCTATGAACGTTGCTCCATTTTCTTGCTGATGTTTAATGCCATGGTGGAGAAGTTTGAAGCCACCTCAATTTTTTCCGTTGTCCGTGGCATGCCCTTCTTCTGGAAGAGAATATGCACTTCCATTCTGAACATTGTTTTTTCCTTCTGGTTTCAGGAAATTGTCCCTTGAATATATTTGTCTTCCTTTTCTTTTTGTATTTGTTGAGTTTCCTACTTCAGGGACGTTCGTGGTCTTAACATTGGCTTACTGCGCCCTCCCTCTTTCCCTACTACTTGCCTTAAATGTTTTAATCTCATGGTCTTATTTCTTTATTTTAAATGCAATTATGTCAAGACTTGCTTCTATGTTAGTAAATCAATTTTCAGCTCAGTCTATTTTATTCTTTGATGCTTCTCAATTACCAATTCTGCACGAATATTATTTGGTCTCAATTTGTCTTCTCAGCATTGTGATCCTCCCCAGACGGCTTATTCTTTGGAAAACCTCATTCTGTCATTGAATTCCCGTTTGGTTGACGTCATGTTCTGGTGAGAGTCTTTGCCGTGAATACCTGGGCGGTGTTTCCTCCTGTTCCTTCTGGCATTTTCTTCCAGGCAGGTTTCCTCATCTCCAGTGTCCATCTCATGTTTCTTCCCATCTCTCCCCTTCCCCCAAAATAGGTCCGCGGTGTTGTTACCATTTTCTGGTTTTGTTCTCGTTTTCCACTTGCTACGAGAGAGTAAGGCTGAAGTTTCCCTCTTGCCAGACCTTCCAAAGAACAGCCTGAGGGCTGGAATTTTGTGGGGCAAGGTGAGGTGCGCTGGCAGGTGGAGGGCAGGTGGAGGTAAAGGCTTTCCCAGAACAACCAGACTCTATTCTCTTCCTGGAGGTCATCCCTTGTCCTCTGCCAGTACCCACACTCTACCCAGGAGCTATCTTGGAGGGTAGCCCCCTGCATTCAAATTTTTCCCTAGTTCAAAAGGGTGGGCGATGTGACTCTTTGTCCCCATCAAAAGTATCACTGCGTGTTTTTGCTTCTCTCATTTCACTGGCCTCTCTCCCAAGCAACCTAGGTCACTTGCCTGATGGCCAGAGCAGGAACAGACCTCCCCCACCTCTGTCCACTCATCTCACTGCTTTGGAAATATTCCTGAGGATACATGGGTTTCCGTGACCTCGCCAGAACCCCACTGGGGCGAGAAGTCAGGAGTCATCCTGCTCTAAAAGTTTTCTTTCTTTACTTGGTGAAGCATTTGTATGTTTCAGTATTCTGAAGGTCTCCTTCTCTTCGTTCTTCTTGATGACCTTTCCGATTATTTTTAATGTTGTTTATTTATTCCATTAGTACTGACGGAGGGAAACTCTGCAATCATTTTATTTTTTTCCTTTTTATCCAGAAGATCCTTTAATAAGGATTTTGTATTTCAAGTAAAAGGTGATCAAAGCTTACTGTAGTTAAAAATGCATGGCTGGAAGTCCCAGAAAAGTCAAAATACTCTTAAAAAGAAGAACATAATTGGAAGATCACACCACATGATCTCTGGATTTACCAGAAAACTACAGTAATCTAGACAGTGTGGTGTTATTGACAAGAACAGGCATATAGATAGAAGAACAGGATAGAGTCTAGAAATAGACCCACCCTTTGTGTCAAAAAACACAGACAGCCCAAAGGCAGGAGGAGGGGTCTGATTTTTTTTTTTTTTTTTCTGAATAAGAGGGTGTTCTTGAGATCCATGTATTGTATGGCATTTATCAGAAGTCTGGTCCTTTGGTTGCTGGTTCATAGCACATTGTAAAAATGTGCTATGTTGACATACTTAACTCATTCTCCTGTGGAGGGATATTTCAGTTGTTTCCAATTTGGGGCTGTTCTGAATAAAGTAGTTAAGAACATTCTGGTATAACTAAGTAAATAAGACTTTATGAAGGAGTTTTTTTGTTGTTGTTTTTTAAATAGGACTGAACTTGGAAGTTGGAACTGGAATTGAGAGGATATCACTTACCCTTTTGGCATATAGATGTTCTCTTAGGCTGTAAAATATATCTGGTATAGAATATTCTGTGCCTCTTCTCCACTGTGCTTATTCACTCTGCTTCCCTGCAAATTCCAGGCCCCCTGCTCCCCTCGTGAGCCCGACTTTTCTACCTGGGGGCAGGAGAGAACCGTGGTCAGAAACAGGGCCTGGATTATCTGGATTTTTTTTTTAAGATTTTATTTATTTATTTGACAGACAAAGATCACAAGTAGGTAGAGAGGCAGACAGAGAGAGGAGGGGGGAAGCAGGCTCCCTCCTGAGCAGAGAGCCAGACATGGGGCTCGATCCCAAGACCATGGGATCACAACCTGAGCCGAAGGCAGAGGCTTAATCCACTGAGCCACCCAGGCGCCCCAGGATTATCTGGATCTTAATCCCAGCGCACCACTCCCTAGTGGTGAAACCCTTGGCAAGTTCCTAACTCATCTGAGCTTCAACTCCCTGCATTTGCAGGGCCTGTTGAAGGGTTAGGTGAATGAACACATGTGAAGGTAGAGCAATGTCTGGTACATAGTAAGCACCTATTGTTTACCTAGCGTTGTACGACTGGAACCCTGAGCACTGACTATCCATCCAGAGAGATCTCCCAGGGCCATATTATCTTTGGTGCAGTGGTGCAACATGGGGGCAGGGGAGTCCCTTTGTGCTCGGTGGAGCTAACGTCATTGCTGGACAGAGTCAGTGGCTTCCTGCTGTGACTTCAACACACCCTCAGCGATGGTGAGGTAGGTCCGTCATGACTCCTTGAGTAGGGACTTCATGGGCTTCATGGTTTATGTGGGGTTTGGTCCCTTCTCAGTGTCCCCTTCTGGCTTTCTAGGATTCCTTTGCTCTGAACGCTGATTCAAGGTATTAATTAGCTTGACTGTAGCTCTCAATTTCTGATATATGCATGAATCAAACCATCATGTTGTACACCTAAAATATATACAGATCTCAGTGTTTTAAAAAATGTACTTAGGAACCCCAGGGGGAGAGGGCTAGCTGGTCTTAAAGTTCTGCTCCAGTGGACTGGACAGCCAGCCTGCTCGTTATGTCATACCTTGAAATCTGGTCTCCTTGATCACCCACTTGCTCAACCCTCAAGTCATCCTGAAATGCCACCTGGATTGGCTGGGATCGTGGCACTGTAGGTCACTTTCTCTTCAATCCCAGCCTGCTTTGGATCAGTCTTTATCTCTTCACTCACTCTATGCCATGCCCACTGGATTGGCCCTTCATGGCGGTAAAGGATCACATCGGTGTTCAGCAGGTCCATTTGTATTCTACTTCACCCCTCCTGCTGAGGGTGATTTGTACTTCTCAGCCCCTGGATTTGACTGTTTTGGCCAAAGGGATATCAGCAGGCATGATGTAAGTGGGAGCCTTAGTGTGATTACAAGGGTTGGCTTGGCTCTGGAGATCCTGGGATAACCGTGAGAAGAACGTGCACTGAGTAGTCACCACCCTCTCAGCCTGGGTCAAAGAACACGGAGCAGACTGGAACCCAGTGTGTGGCCTGGAACTAAGGCCAGCCAACCTGTAGCCTGAAGGAGTTCTTGGATGCATCCTTTGTGTACAGAACCCAAATCTATGAAGATAAATGCTTATGGCTGTAAAACATTGAGCTTTGAGATGGTTTGTTACATAGCATTATTGTATCAATGGCTGACGGATACACAGGACTTAGACACTAATGCATTAACTTTGTCCCACCGGCCATGTCTATGATAGACCTTGTGGATTACTCTTTCCTGGTCCCAATCTCAGCCCCGTTCCTACCCATGAACCCATGTGGCCAGTGTCTCAGACTGCCTCATCCCACTGCAGCCAGTCTACTGGGTGACCAAAAAAAGATATCAACAACACAATCCTGCAGAAGTAAGCAAACATCCCGTAACATAAGTATGAGCACAAAGGTGTAAAAATCTACATCTAAGTGAAAGTTCAGGCATGAACCCTCTGTCAGGAGACACAGGGAGTGGCTTTAGTTGAAAAGACTTGAAGCCTGCTTATGCAATATTCTCATGCCTTTTGGAGGTAGACGTATAATTATTTCATTATGTTTTCCTGTGAAGTGTGAAAACTCTCTTTACCAATCCTCTTAAATTAGTTAAATATAATATTCAGCGAGACAGGAGACAGAGCAATGTTAATTGAAAGTGGAGAGGTGTTTATAGGTTGATACGGTGCAGCCAACTGTGACTCAAATTAATGTTTGGGGGTTCCTGCACCTGGCTGATACCCTCAAGTTTATTCTCAATTTCCAATAGCAGTTCCTGGCACCCAAAGAGTCTTGCTGCACGTGTCACAATTCCAACATGCCTTGGAGAAGATTTCTTTGAATTGGGTCAAAGAAGATGCAATTTTAATTACATTCTATTTGTAAGATTCTGCCTGATGAGGTGTTAAGGACATTGGGAGAATTTTCAAAAATTCATCTCGCTCTGTACAGGTTGTTGATAAGATTGTCACTGAGCCTGTCCCTCGTCTTACCTCTGAGTCTATCAGCTTTGGGATTGCTCTGGCATCTGTACCAGACCGTAGTCGGACCCTCTGGGATCCGAGGAACACGAAAGTGCAGGATGTTGAGAGACAAAGACTGGTCCAAGGGTTTCATTTTACCTCTGTTCTTTATTAAATGGAATATGAGGTTATTCTCAGCCCTGCTTCTGTTTGACAGATGGTTCTTCAACAGTATGACCATTCCTAAATTCCATTACTAACTTGTTTAAGGGGCCAAATGTCAGTGCTGGAACCCGTGACCCCCTGCTGAGCCTCCTCGACTGCCTGTGACCAGCTGTCCATACCTGAAGAGTGAGCACATGTGCTTTGGATCCCTTTCTTTACTTCCCTCAGGCAGGAACTGTGGTCCCATGCTGGCACCCAATCCCATCCTCCCTTGTTTATTCAGAACACCTGCAGTATGTTTGTAGCTATTCTTTTATGGAACAGTCTGGCAAGTCTGGCCAACAACAACAACAACAAAACATTTAACAGGAAATGGAGAAATGATTGTGTTTTCTTGCCTTGGTTAGATATTCAGCCTGTATTTTGAAAGGGAAGCTGAGAGAGTAGTGTAGCTTGCTTAGGAATCATAGGTAATAATAATCATTGTTAATATCATTTATTTCCCATAAAGAAGAAAAATTGGGGGGCCCCTGGGGGACTCAGTCAGTTAAGTGTCACACAAGACCGGGTCAGTTAAGTGTCACACAAGACCGGGTCTCAATCCCTGGCCCCATCCTTACTGCTCTAGCCCTTCTCTGGGCTGTCAGGTCCAAGGTTGTGTTGAGATAGCAGGTGCCTAGTCCCACTTTGGTTCCCACCTAGATTTTCTGCATCTTAAGGCTCAGGGACCCACCCCTGGATTCCTGTAATTCATTGAGAAGTTTTGTTCTTCATGAAAAGATATTTCCCTGCATAAGCTAGGGAGAGGGATGCAGAACCTCAAGCAGACTCCCTGCTGAGCTCAGAGCCCAGTGCAGGGCTCCATCCCCATGACCCTGAGATCATGACCTGAGCTGAAATCAAGAGTTGGACCCTTCACCAACTAAGCCACCCAGGCACACTGCCTCCTTCTTAAATTGATGCATAACTTTTTTAAATTGATGCATAACTGACATACAATGTTATACTATTCTCAGGTGAACAACAGAGAGATTTAACGATTCTGTACACCACATAATCCTCTCACCACGTTAAGTGTAGTCACCATCTGTCACCATACAAAATTATTACAATATCATTGACTGTACTTCCTATGCTGTACTTTTCATCCCCATGACTTATTTCTTTTTATCATTGGATATTTGAAAAAGAGAAAGGCAGGCAGAGGACCTGAATCAACATATTCCCAAAGAAGACATCCAGATGGCCAATGGACTTGTGAAAAGAGGTCCCACATCCCTCAGCATCAGGGAAAGGTGAATCAAAACCACAGTGAGATATCACCTCACACCAGTCAGTATGGCTAAAATAAAAAACACAAGAGACAACAAGCGTTGGGATGGATGTGGAGAAGAGGGAACCCTCATGTACTGTTGGTGGGAATGCAGACTGGGACAGCCCCTCTGGAAAATAGTATGGAGTTTTCTCAAAAAATTAAAAATGGAACTACCCTATGATCCAGGAAATCCACTGCTGGGTGTTTACCCAAAGAAAAGAAAAAATTCTAACTCAGAAAGAGGTATGCACCCTTGTGTTTATTGCGGCATTATTTACAAGACCCACAACATGGAAGCAACCCATCGATGGAAGTGCCCATTGGTGGATGGATAAAGAAGATGTGGTGTGTATATACTGGATTATTAATCAGCTGTAAAAAAGAAGGAAATCTTGTCATTTGGGAGAACACAGCTGGATTTAAAGGGTAGTATGCTAAGTAAATAAGTCAGACAGAGAAAGACAAATACTATATGATTTCATTTATATGTGGAATGTAAAACACAGAAAAAAGGAATAAACAAACTGAAACCGACCCAGATCAGAGAACAAACTAGTGATTGCCCGGGGTGTGGAAGGATGGGCGAAATAGGTGAAGGTGGTGAAGAGGTAGAGACTTGCCGAAGGCTTCTGTCATCGCCCAACCAAAAGTAGCCCCCACATTGCCCCATTGTATTGATTTTATAACTGTATATACTCTTGGTTTTTATTAATTAATATATTTTCTTCCTTTGGCTTCACTGGAATAAAAACTCCATGAGGTCTGGGTCTATTAGGTCTTATTCACTGCTCTGTCCTGAATACTGGGAAGGGTATTGGCACATAGCAGGTGTTCAATAAAAATTGTTGAAATAAGGAATTGATGGCTGGATGATCTTGGATTCCTCTCATATGGATCATTTCCAAATCATCTCTACAAATAGAAGTATCGTTTTCTTTTGTCTGTGCCAAAATCTCTGTTTCCTTTGACTTTCCATGGCCCACCGCTCTATTTCACTTTGATTGTATCTTTCTGGAAGACCCAATTTGTCGATGCTTCATGTTATTTAGAATGAGCCCCCAGAACCAGTATATATATTTCAGGGTTGACCCAATGAGGATTACTGGATAGTTGGCTGAGAGCTTCTGACTGGGGAAATGAGATAAGATGGATGAATGTCAATAAAGAGAAAAACTAGGGGCAAACAAAGAAAGTCTAGAAAGGCCTTGAAATGAAAGCTAATGCAGGAAGGCTTCACCTAGCAGGTGCTTTGAATAGCCCATTGCTAGGTAGATCATGCTAAAATGTAGGGATCTGAGACAGTGAGGTGTCTGCAACTGGTCCTGGCCAGTGGCCAAAGGAAGGAGAAGGTTGGACTCTCATGGTATCTTCCAGTGGACTGCAGGAACCCTACTGTTTACAATGAACTTAAAAGCAAATTTCCCTAAAAGCATAGAGATTCCTTCTTATCCATAAGCCAGTCCCAAAGCCTTATTAAAACTTCTCCCTCATTCCCCAAACTAATTTCTCTTGATTCAACAGTCTTCAGTGGTGGAGCGTAGCCAGCTCTCCTTTGGAAAACCCACCTCGCACAAGTGAATGAATCAGGCTGCTTTGCCCTTGGAGAAAGGAGAAGGTTACATAACTTTTCCTCTGTTGATTTCTCCTTCTGTCCTAGAATGCCCAGTGACCTGGGAGGGGAATGGTGCTCCCTTCACTGACCTGGGACTCCCAGGTGCTGCCTTGTGGGTGAGGGGTGCTCGCGTTCTCAGCAGAGCAGCCATTGGTAAAGAGCTGTTCCACAGTTTGTCCAACACTCCCCCAATTTCACCCTTGAATTCTTTCAAAATACTTGGGTGGGTGCCATCCCCATCTGCGATTTATCTCTATCTAGTTTGTGCCTTTCTTCAGATTAGATCTAGTGCCTCAAATCCATGTGCCCTGAGAGAAGATGAGGCAGGAAATGTCTCTAACTCCTTTCTAGTTCCTCCCATACAATGTCGAAGGTTCTCAAGGTCACCAAGGAGAGAAAGTTTGCAACAACAACAAGGTTCAGAATTCCCCTGTATCGGCTTTTCGTCCTCGTGCATTCAGAGAACGCCCTGGAAGCTGTTACTGGCTTCCTCACGATCCCTTTTGGGCTACCTAGTGCTGGGTAGGATCTTGGCTGTTGGCCAAAAACAAAGGACGATGCCTTTTCCTCTCCAATAATTCACCTCTGGCTCTGTGGATACACTGGCAGTAGTGGTGGTGGGAGGTTCCAAAATTCTTTTAAAAATCATCTCCAACTTCCAAGATTTTAGGCCCTAATCCTAATATTTTGCTCCTAAATTCTGTCTCCATTGGGACCTGGATGGAATAAATAGGGAGCATTTAACAGAATTGGAGGACAGAGGGGTAACCCAAGTCATGAATAGACATAGAGGGTGGGAATTTGAGATTATAGAACAATGGAACCAATTGGGAGAACAGTAAATCCCTATTCTTTCAATTTCATCAGCTCCCGGAGTGAACTTTGTGGCAATTTCCATGATCAAGGGTGGGGGGGTGAGGATGCTAGCTGGACTTCAGCACCCTACGTGCCATGCACTAAGCATTTTAAACATGCCTTCAAGTTCCCACATGTGATATAAGCAGGTCTACGCAATCCATGCCCAACCTTGATTTCACTTATCACTTATCCTCTTCATTTCACCCTTCTTCACTCTGAGATGCATCGACACTGAACTTCTGTGAACTTGAAATGGTCCATGCAGCTCTCCCCGTGCACACAGGGCACTGCCTCTACCCCGAGTCCTGCAGACTCACACTCATCTGTAAGGGCTCAGCCCTGTGGAGACAGCCCCTGTCCCCTCCCCATGTCTCCCCACTTCTTGCAAGGCCATCCCATATGGTACTTCGTGTGTTAGATTAGAAAAATGTATTTACACAGAATTGTCACTCCACAAGGGAGTTATAGCCCTAGAGGCTTTGATGTTGGATGGAGAGGAGCAATTTCCCTTATGGGCTGACTGGCGCTGATCTCTTGTCCCTGTCTTCCCCAGCCTGGCCACCTGCATTCTCTTACAGACTCAGCCCTGCCCAGTTCCAGAGCCCATCTGAACAGACAAAGGGTCCCATCTGGAGACAGGCCATCAGATGGAGTCTTGCTACCAAGACTTTGTGGGAGCCCAGGCTTTCTGTACGTCCAGGATCATGGCCTCTACCTACCTGTGCGCCATATTTGTATAGTGGGCTCCTGGTTCCCCATCATGCCTGGAAGGAGTCACCCTTCTTGCAACTTCAGCCCTGCCCCCTCATGATCGGGAGTCATCCTCAGAATGAACTGATCTCTCCAAACTGCATCCCCTCTGCCCTCTGGATTTCGAGAATCCCCCAAGGCCTGCCCCCCATCACCCCCACAGGGCCCCCTTGGATGCCTGTCACCTGTGCACCAAGCAGTCTTGCTGCCCCAGACTGAGTATTTGGGGAACCTGAGGGAGCCAAAGGGAAGTTGTCCCAAGGGTAGGTATGGGAGTCAGGAAGGTCTGGGTTCAAGACCTTAGTATTAACTGTGTGGCCTCAGGAAAGCTCTCTGAGAACTTTTGCTCCAAGCTCCTCACGTGCAGAATGGGGACAACATCTGTACAATGGCATAAGTTTGGAGTCATGATTGAATGGTGTAGAATGCTTATTAACAGTGTCCAACTCTGAACAAGAGGTCAAAAAAAGGGGATGATGGTGAAGAAGACGCAGACAAGGATGAGGGTAATGTGATGTCAGGGTTTGCCATCCTGGTGGCTCGAGCTTCTCAGCCATGTGGGTTTGCCCATAGCCCTTCTGTCTTTTCCGATGCTCATCCTCTCCCCCTTGGACCATCATTCCTTGCTCAGAACCTGGCTTGTGATATGACTGGCCTCAGGAGTATCATAGTCTGTGGTCCTTCAGGCACAGCCTGTCCTCCAGATGAGGGACACGTGTCCACCATGGCCCAGGGCCGATGGCATCCACAGCTGCACGTGGAGACGGTGTGTGGAGCTGCTCTGATCCAGCCGCCCCACTGACTCATCCACGTCTGCCCGTCTATCCAGGGCAGCTTCTCCAGCGACACCGCGGTGGGGGAAATCCAAGGTCAGAGCAAACAAACACAAAATCCATTTCACCTTGGGAGCTAGCTCCTTTACAGAGCAGCTCATTGTCATCGCGCCCTGGCTCGGTGCGTGGGCTGCTTCCAGGAAGGCTGATCCCAGGATCTTTTCAGAGGAACAGAACACAACACCGAACACAAGTGCTGGTGTGCCTGTGGGGGGCGGAGGGAGGGGTGTTTTCTCTCTCTCTTCTCTCTTGCTGTCTTCCTCCTTCTGTTATTTGTCCTGTGGGCTCTCTCTTCCCTGGTCCTCTCCGATTTTCTAACAGACTCTGTCTGCCTCTCTAATCCCTCCTGTCTTCTTATTTCTGTTCCTTTCTGTTTCCCTTGTCTTGGTCTCTCCACTCTTTCTCTCCTCCCCCAGCCCTCTCTATTCCTTCTGCCCCTCCTCTCGGGTTCTTCCTGTCCCATTGTTGACTTCCCTCTCCCCGTCTTGTCCGTCTCTCCGTTTTCCTCTGCTGCCCTGCTCATCGTCCCCCCATCTCAGTCACTGTCTGTCTCCATGGGATGCTTGTGGTTTCTTGGTGGACAATTCTCATTAGGTCTGCTTCTCCCTCAAAATGCAGGAGCCTCAGGATTCCTTCTGACCAGGGCTGGGGGGTTCCCTGGGTTGCTCTTTCTGAGGAACTCCTGAGGAACCCTGAGGAACTCCTGCTGTGTGTGAGGTGGTCCCATGGGTTGGGGAGGTAGGCTTGGCCTTTTGGGGAGGGACAGGCAAGACCTCAAGGGCACTGGTTGTGTCTGGGGGCTTACAGCCCAGTGGGCCTGCCTATGACTCCTGCTTCCTGCCGGTACCATCTTGAGCAAGCCCCAAGCTATGTAAGCACATGTCTCCTTACCTGTGAAATGCAGCCAATAATAGTCGCTGCCCTGCAACCCTCGGACATTTCCAAAATGAGAATTCCATGAAAGAACACATGAAAAGTTCCCAGAACAGCGTCTGACAGCTGGTAGGTGCTCCATATGTATTTGTGGGAGGAATGAACGAACGACGGCCTTCAAGCAGCCCCTGGCACACAGTAAGTCGTTAGCATCAGTTAAGGGAAATCAACACGAGGTGCTTTGTCATTAGACACAGCCAGGCTGGGCAAAGGTAGAAATGGGGTTTCTGCTTCGGTGACCTTGATCTCCCGCCAGCTGGCCTGTAGCCTATGTTCGCCGGAGCGAGGCTGACGCGGGAGACCCAGAATGGAATGTTTCCTGAGACGCAGTGTTTTTCCTCTTATGGTACCCTGAGCGTCAATCTGCTTTCCGAGATTGAATGAACATTTGCTCCAAGCAAGAGGTGGGACGTGCAGGCTCTGGGATCATTGGAACCTTTTAAAGACTCGGTTTACCTCTAGCATCTTAATATGCTCATCTGAAAAGCGGGATCATTTTGTTCGTTCTCGCCTGCCGGGGGTTCCTATTAAATGGCAACATGTTCCAGTGCAATATTTGCCTGTGCACATGACCCTGATGTTGGTTCCTTTTTTTTTTTTTTTTTGATTTTAGGTTTTCCGTTCCATTGGTTGGAGCTATCTATGTGTGCAGGGGAGAAGGTAGTCAACACAGTCAGAGGCTTAACAGAAGATGTTTCCTTGAAGACATTCACTGCCAAGGATCTCCATCAAAATGAAACATGGCTTGAAAGTTAAACATGTTTTTATATTTATAATGTTAAATATATATAAAAATAAGCAATATATATTGCCCATATATAGATAGATATAAGCAATATATTAATCACATTAATAAATATTATTTTATTCATTTATTTAAATTTAATAACTTAAATACATAACACATATCTTTATCATATTAATATGTTGTAAATAATCATACATTGATATCTTGAATATGTACTATAAGAGTCAAATAACATATTAAATATTTTATATTTGGTTTATTTATTTATTTTTAAGGATTTTATTTATTTGACAGAGAGAGAGAGAGCGCAAGTAGGGGGAGCGGCAGGCAGAGGGAGAAGCAGTCTCCCCCGCTGAGCAGGAAGCCTGGTGTGACTTGATCCCAGGACCCTGGGATCATGACCTGAGCTGAAGGCGGATGCTTAACCGACTGAGCCACTCGGGCTCCCTAAATATTTTATATTTATACAGTTTTTTATATTACATGTTTTTAAAAATATATTTTATGCATCTCTATATATTATATAATAATTTTGGTCTGTTTTCATAACTCTTAGGGATTTTGTTTTATTCGGGGGCTAAAAATCTCCTGTAAGAGGAAACTCTGTCTTTCCAAAGGGCACTTCCCTATGAGAAATGGGGTGACCCAGTTTTTTAAGTATTTTATTTATTTATTTTAGAGATAGATTGAGAGACACAGAGAGAGAGAGAGGCAGTGCAGAGGGAGGAGCAGAGGGAGAGGGACAAGCAGACTCCCCGCTGAGCACAGAGCACGTCCTGAGTCTCGATCCCAGGACCCTGAGATTATGACCTGAGCCACACAGTTGACCCTGGAGGGACACTTTCTAAGGACTCCAGTCGTCCCAACAATAGTCTTCTGTGAGAGAAAGAAGTGCAAAGAGAGAAATCAAGTTTTACACCTAGGCCAGACCCAGACAGGCATGTATCCCAGCTGTGTCCTGGTGCTGCCCGGGAGCTAATCTCAGGATTAGAGCCTCCTTCTAGGCCGGCCCCTTTCCTTGACCCCATTAGGAGAAATCAAGCAAATTTAATCTCCCTAGTTTAAGCACATCTCCCTGTTCTCTTTGGGACTCAGCTTGGGCTCTCAGATAATAAGGGGTCGAAGCTGACCCCTCACGAGAGGCTCTTGAAAACCAGCTGCACAGAGCATGTGCCCATGTCTCAGGCTCATACCTCTGATCTCCTCCCACCTTCTTCAAGGGCTCTCAACCCTTTGATGCTTTTACAAAATATTCCCACCCAGATTCCACCTCTTGATTCATATTTCTGGGGGTCTAGAAATTCTCTGCAGATGACGGTAACCCAGACTGAGCAACATGGCTTTAAAACAAGCTTTAATTCCAGCCCTAGCCCCAGTCCTCACCTAGCCCTAGTGATGTCCACAGCCCTGTCTTCTGTGCCCTCTAGCTCTCCCCCTGTGTGTCCTGTCTCCCATTCCTCCTCTCCCTCCCCTTTTCCTGCTTCATACTGCTCCCCACCAACCATCTACTCTCTCCTCTCTGCCCCAGGGCTGGCCAGCTTTGGACTGAATCAGTCATCGCCGGCTTTATTTCTTCTATTTGAGCAAAACCTACGACAGAACTTTCAGCTGTCTGGCACGCTCCCACAGGTGGGACTCCGATTTTGACAAAACTCTCCACAATTGTGTAGTTAAGGAAAAAACCAAAGCTCCGTAATAATACTCAGTCACTGGTTTCTGATGGGACGTCAGCTCAGACTCCGAGCAGAGGAGTGTCTGGTCCATGCACCATTCCTGTTGCCTTGCTCTGTGGCCAAGCCTTCCTCCCCCAGGAGAATATTCCTCATGATGTAGGTGAGAGTATACTATTTCTTTTTTTTTTTAATTTATTCATTTATTTAGAGAGGGAGAGAAAGAGAGAGAGAGCATGAACAGGGGGAGGGACGGAGGGAGAGAGAATCTCAAGCAGACTCTGCATTGAGCATGGAGCCCGATGCGGGGCTTGATCTCACGACCCTGAGCTCAAGACCTTAGCCAAAATCAAGAGTCAGCTGCTTAACCCACTGAACCACCTAGGCGCCCTGAGAGTGCACCTCATCTCAAGTTTCCTTGAATCTGCAAGCTCATCTATTTTATTTTAAATTTTTATTTATTTATTTGACAGAGAGAGATCACAAGTAGGCAGAGAGGCAGGCAGAGAGAGAGGGAGGAAGCAGGCTTCCCACTGAGCAGAGAGCCCGATGCGGGGCTAGATTCCAGGACCCTGGGATCATGACCTGAGTCAAAGGCAGAGGCTTAACCCACTGAACCACTCGAGTTCCCCGAGCTCATCTATTTTTGAAAAAAATTTAAAAGGAGGTAAATAATTTACAAACTTGGACATTTCATGACTAGGAAAAATTTACTAGGAGTAAAAATATGAGCTAATATGTCCCAGGCACTCAGCACACGGCAGGTACCATGAGGAATCCGTTCTCCATTGTGAGGGATGAGTGCATCCCCCAACAACCCCCAGGAAGGGGTGCTCCTGCCCCCCACATTTGCAGAGGAGTAAGCTGAGGTTCAGAGAGATCAGAGTCTCACCAACAGATGGGGCAGAGTTGGGATCCAAATGCTCATTTCCTAACGCCAACTCCCAAACTCATAACAGCTACACTGTGCACACGCTCACATCACACATCAGAGTGGACAACACCAGCAAGTCGTGACATCACAGCTGTTATCAGTCCACTTCTGCTGAGAAAATGAACCAATAGGAGATATATCTATATTTTTATATAGATATAAAATTCTTTACATAGAGAGAGCTATAGATATAGTTACAGATATATTTTTAGGTATAAAAATATATCTCTATCTATCTTTCTCTCTAGAAAGAGATTTATTATAAGATATTGGCTCACACGATGAGGGAGGCTGAGGAAACCCACAGTCTGCCATCCGCAGGCTGAAGACCTGGGAACGTGGGTAGTAAAGTTCAAAGGCCTGAGAGCTGGGTTGCTGGTGGGGTAGATTCCGGCCCGAGTGTGAGGCCTGAGAACCGGGGAGAGCCAAGGGCAGGAGAAGATTGATGTTCTGGCTCATGCCATCAGGCAGAGAGCAAATTCAACCTTCCTCTGCCTTTTCGGTCTATTCGGACCCTCAATGGATTGGACCATGCCCACCCACCTAGGGGAAGACCATCTGCTTTACTTAACCCACCAATCAAATACCGATCTCTCCTAAAAGCAGCCTCACAGATGCACTCCAAAATCATGTTTAACGAGCCATCTGGGCAACCCCAGGCCGGTCAGGTTGACACGTAAAATTAACCAGCGCGGCTTCAGGACACAGTTTCTCCCGTCTCCCCCGGCTCAGGAGTCATCTGTAGAAATGCAGACTGAGTCAGGAAGTCTGGGGGGACCCTCCAAGTCTGAATTTCTAACTGACTCCCAGGCAATGCTGACGGCACTGGTGTGTAAACCACATTTTGGGAGACCAGGTTAGGTAACGCGTCTCAGACCACAAGGAGGTGGAGGAGGAGTCTAGGTCCTTGAGAATGGCGTTCTCATATAATTCTGAGTTTACCTATGCTGTCCTACTTACAAAATTGGAATGAAATTGTCTGTGGGCGTCATGCAAGGTCATGAACGAACCTGCTGCTCCCAAGAATCTAGGAGATTATGGTCATGGTCTCACGGTTTTCTCCTCTGTTCACCCCACCTCCCCCTCCCTCTCCCTGCCCCAGCAGTGACTCTCACCTAGGCCCCCGTTTGGAGCCCGCCCTCTGAGGGACCGTGGGATGGGTTTCAGGGCTGTATAGCTGAATGCAGAGATGGCCCGGGCTTTTGCTCCAGACTCTGTCTCCGGTCCCCACTCCCAGTTAATGAGATTCCCGCCGGATGCTTTCTCCTCCTGTCTGCCCCGCGTCCCTGTAGCTGTGCTAAGCCTGAGCAAAGCAGGAGCTCCGGGGTCCACCGCCGTGCAGACAGGCAAGAAGGTCAGCGGTGTCTACGGGAAGGAAGACAATGCCTTCCAGGGACATTAATTTTTCAGTTTGTGTATTCGGATGTGTGGCAGTATGAGGCTGACAGGCTAGATCGCAGACCCCCCATCAGCCTCCTAGCTGAAGGATGGATCTGGCTTTAGAATATAATTGAGTTCCAGCGGGCCTCACCTGCCTGGTCCTCTGCGAATCATAGGCGGGAAGGCAGGAAGGCAATTGCCGTGAATGTGTCCCTCCCCAGCACTCGCTGCGCTCCATGCAACACCTCTGCCCCTTTCTGAGGGGTAGATCATACTATCTCCAATAGAGAGGTAAGAAAACTGAGGTCCGGGTCCATTACTGTCAATGTCTTGCAACTACTGTCATTCATTCAACAAATACGGATGAGAAACTACTTCACCTAGGGGAGTGTCCTGGGCCTCCAGGACACAGTAGCCACCCAGGAGGACACCATCTCTGCTTTGTGGGCTCACTTATTCTAGTTGAGACTAAAATTGCAATAAGACAATTTATTAAAATAATTCAAGTTGAGGGGGTGCCTGGGTGGCTCAGTGGGTTAAGTGTCTGCCTTCAGCTCAGGTCATGATCCCAGGGTCCTGGGATCGAACCCCCCTGTCGGGCTCCCTTCTCAGTGGGGAGCCTGCTTCTCCCTCTCCCTCTGCTGCTCCCCCTACTTGTGCTCTCTCTCTCTCAAATAAATAAAATCTTAAAAAAAAATCACTCAAGTTGTGAAGCAAACGATCACGGGCTGAGGAGGAAGGTGATAGGCGGAGATTACATTTGACAGAAAGTCCCAGAGGGTCTCTCTGAGAAGTCACTGAGCAGACCAGTAAAGGCTGGGAAGCAGCCGGTGATAAAAACCGTGGGAAAGGGGGTGGGGAGAACAATCCAGAGGCTGAGCACACGGGCCTCGAGGAAGGTCCATTGTAGTCAAAGGAGGGAAGCCAGGGATGAGGCTGGAAGATGACAAGGGACAGACCACATGTCCTTGTAGACCACCGTGAGTTCGCATTTACTTTGGCAGAAAACCCATTAAAGTGTGGGATTCCGCCCCAGGTCTTGAAGATTTCAAAGACTTGATTTTTCCCATTACAGCAATGGTTTTCAAAGATATAGTTTCAAAGCAGTAGAAACCTTTTATCAAATGAAATTTTATGAAGATACCCCTAAAATGCAAAACAGAGAGATGTGTCAATCTGGCCTGTAGAAGGGTTTGGGGGGATCCCGTCTACTAACTTTGCCTCTTTCCCAAGCCCTGCACTGAGCCCTGAGACTTCATAGCTCATAGGAGGTAAGCAGATTCATTCATTCACTCCTTCATTTGCTTAATTATTCATTTGACAGATATTTATTATCTGAAGCTAGATCTACCACCAGACTCTTCATCTGTGGTGATACATTGCTATTTATGATGAAGGCAATTTCAACTGGATTTCTACATTTGCAAATTAAATACAGAAAATAGGGTCCAAAATAGAGATTCCCACCCAAAGGGAAGGGGCAGAATCATTAGTTCAAGAAGAAAGTCCTGTGAGAGAAAGACAAAGAAGAAATGAAGGAAGATAAGGCTTAAGGTGTGTAATGGGGACTGAACTTGGGGCCCCAAAAGGTAGCTTATTGTGGTTCTGATTCATAAGGGAAGGTGAAGCAGAGGCCAGTGCCTGAGGTTGGCTGAGAGTCACAGTGCCTCCATGATGACTGCATTCATTACTTTGACCCATTTTTATTGAGCACCTACTAGATGCCAGGAGCTGTTCTAGGTGCTGAAGATACAACAGTGATTGCCAACAAGGCCTTTTCCACACAGAATACTGAGAAGACAAAGATGATAAAGTTATATAGATGTTAGAAGGTATCAGTGTCATGGAGAAAAATAAAGCAGGAAGAGACAAGTATAATCTATTACAAGATGATCAAGAGAGCCTCACGGAGAAGGTGGCCTTTGAGCTCAGGCTGATGACAGCAAGAGTCTACCAACCTCAGAGATTGGGGGAGCCTTTCCAGGCAGAAGGAACAGCAAGTGCAAAGACCCTAAGGAAAGTGCTGGTCTGGTATGTCTGAGGACAGCAAAGGAAGACAGAGTGACTAGAGCAGCATGAGGGGCATGGGATAGTAGAAGGTAACATGAGAGGGCAATAGGAAATTCTAAGCCATCACGTTAGAGAGGGATGGGTAGCACTAGAGAATTTTCAGAAGAGGAGGGACACAATTTGACTTGTATTTCAATAAGATACTATGCTGAGGTGCCTGGGTGGCTCAGTTGGTTAGGTGTCTGCCTTCAGCTCAGGTCATGATCCCACGGTCCTGGGATGGAGCCCTGCATCCGGCTCTCCACTCAGTGATGAATCTGTTTCTCTCTCTCCCTCTGTGATCTCTCTCACACTCTCTTTCAAATAAATAATAAATAAATAAATAAATCTTAAAAAAAAAAAAAAAAAAAGACACTACACTGAGAATAGACTCTAGGGGAGGGTACAAGACCAGAAGCAGGGAACCAAGCCATTTTCACTGATCTCCGTGCTGTTTCCCTGCCTGTGCCCTCTGCCTGAAAAGCCCAGGGTTGCCTTCTTCCTCTCTAAACCCTGCCTCTCTTGGAGATACAGCTCAGATGCCACCTCCTCCAGGAAGTCTTCCATCTTTTCCCTCAGAGAATGCACATTCTCTTCTTCATCTGAAACCCTGGGTAACAATAGCTCTTGCTTATTGAGCGGTCATGATGTGCCACCCACAGTTTTGTCTGAATTACCTAATTGTCACAACCACTCTATGAGTCACCTAAAGGTGACTTTAGGAGGAGCTGTGACCTGCTCACCTTACTCAGCTGGGAGGAAGAAGCACTTGCAATTCTAGCCAGTTCCTTATCACACATTCCCATAACAAAACGTGCTGTCCTGCCTTTTTGACCTTTACCTTGATTAATCTTTCATGATATGGGTATTGGGTCTGAATTCTGTGTGTGTCCCCTTGACCTTTCCCAAAGCCTAGTCGGCACTAAGCTCTTAAGAAGATATCATTAAAGTAGGTCACACTGAATTAGTGAAACCCACATGTCCAGAACCTGAATCTCTTGGCCACTTTTGACAAGTTTAGTTTATTTTAAAAATTTTTAAAAATAATAATAATGACCCTACAGATTATGTCCTTGGCTCCATCCGAATTCTGCTCCCCTGCTTCTTCACCTTTGGGCGAGAACTCACAATCTAGGTAACACACCTGAGGCCCTTCTGTTACACTTCTGAGGCTTTCTGAATTGAGCAGGAGATAAAAATGGATTTCAGAAAGAAAAACACTCTGCCAAAATGAAGGAGAAAATGATGGTCACCTTGAGATAGGTCCTCAGAATGCTTAGTCCTAAAGATTTGCAGGTGGGATTAAAAAGAGACCCTCCACTTTATTTTGACCTTGGGGTCAGGGGACCTGAGTACCAGACAGACTGGGTCCTTAGCACCTTTGGTTTGGGGAAAGAAGGTCTCTGGAGCTGGTCAGAACACTGCTCGCCAAGGGAGGGCTTCACAGGAGTGGTTTCTACCCCTGAACCACCATGGGGCAGGAGAATGGACACCAGGCCATCCTCTCCAAGCACTCCCACCCATTGAGCCACACACCCACCAGTCTCTGCCGAGACCCAAGGGGGCGGGCTCCTGACCCCAGCAACTCGTTATCTACACACAGACAAGTCTGAATCTTTGTTTAGGCTGAGCGTCACGGCAGTTGGGCATACACGTGCTCCGTGTGCGGGCATGTGCATGCGCAGGTGACAGGTGCACTCCCACACCCACACACATGTGCACGCACGCCCAGAGGCAGGCGTCCCTCTCTCGGTCAATCATGTGTAAAATGTCAGCCTGGCTTTCCCGCAGGTGTTGAGAAGCAGGATGAAGAGCCCTTGATGAGAAGCTGTTGGGGTTCTGTTTTCCGTAAAAGGTTCTGTCAGTACGCCTGGCAGATTTTTTTTTCCCTCCAGACAATGAGAATCTTCCTTTTGCAGAGGGAGGAAAACAAACACACGCCTCTTGGTTAGGTATGGAAAGTAGCATAATTGCAGGCATATTGTGTTTGGGGAATCAGCCTGGCTTTGCCACGCGGCCACATGAAGCTGTTAGGAAGCCTGGTGCATACCAGACTCATCTGGGCTCATCTCCCTTTTGTTTGGAGAGGTAAGGATGTGACTTCCTTCCATTCTGACACTGAGATACCTCCCACTGCAAACAGAAAGAGCACCGCCGCTTCAAAAATACAGTGTGTTTAGCCTTTCGTTTCATTGTAATGAACAATGATTAGCACCGAGTGCTGGGCGCTATCATAACCATTGCACATTGCATGGACACATTTAATCCTGCATCGGCCCTATCAGATGGGCTCTATTGTTAGAAATCCATTTTGTATTCAAAGAAACTGAGGCACAGAGAGATCAAACAACTCTGCCAACAAAATTGATAGAGATAGGCTTTAAATATTATGCTAGACTGCCTGGGGGGCCCTGGGTTGGGTCTCTTCTGATAATATCCAGGGGTCTAGGGATGGCACCTCCCTAGGATGACCTGCCCACTTCCCCCTATTTCTGGGTAGATTCAGCAAGAGAGAAGCAGGTAGGACTCTGCATGCACTTGGCAGCAGGTTCCCGCCCCACCCCCACCCCCGCCCCTTGTACCAACTGAATCTGGCAGCTGGAAGCCGCAGGTGATTTTTCTTCTTCTGTGTCTCTTCCTCATTCTCATCCTTACTCAAAACAATTCCAAAGAAATCCTTGAGCTTATGTAACTGTTTCTTGGAGACTCTAATTGCCCTGTTTTCTAATATGGGCATTTCCATCTCATTGCCAGACGCTGGGCTGTTAGTGTGTATTGTTGTTTTGGGAGTTTTTGCCTCGTAAGCAATTGCTTGGAGCGTCCTCTGTCTTTCCTGTGATTTTTTTTTCTTTCTTTTTTTTTTTTTTTTTTAATAATCATTTGGAGCTGGAGAACGGGCCAGGGCCCTGACAACATTGCCAAGGGCCTGTGTGTCCTTGACCATGTTTTCCAGTCTTCTCCACTGGGCCCCAGCTCACACTCTTGTGCCTTCTCTGGAGCCCAGCCAGACCCTCCCTCTATGATCCTGATTCATAGAACTTGACAATCAAGGCGAGAGGGCCCTATACGCTCTCCTGTCCCTAACCTTTTATTCCTCTGTGAAAAAGCCATTTTCGTTAGTAGCTAAATCTACTTTTTTCCAACCAAATTTCCAGTAAGATAAATAAAGGAAAGCCCTTTAGGCCTAAGGGTTGCCTGCTTGGCTCCAAATACCAACCTCACTGTTTGGTCCCCTAATTCCTGTCCTTTCCTTCCGGCCAGGGAAGCCCCATTGAGGCCTCTCCCTCCCAGCTCTGCACTGGACAAGTTCAAAACCAGTGCTTCCTGCTGACAGGTGACCCACATGCTTCCTATGGGAGCTCGTGTGCTCCCACTGTGACAGCCGCCAGCTTTGCTAAAATAGCAACTTTTTAAAGAATTTTTTATTTCTTTGCAGCGTAACAGTATTCATTGTTTTTGCACCACACCCAGTGCTCCATGCAATCCGTGCCCTCCCTGATACCCCACCACCTGGTTCCCCCAACCTCCCACCACCCACCCCTTCAAAACCCTCAGGTTGTTTTTCAGAGTCCATAGTCTCTCATGGTTCACCTCCCCTTCCAATTTCCCTCAACTTCTTAACTGGCTCCCCGGTTCCAGTCTTGCCTTCTTTTATGCACTGGGCATGGTAAGGGTATAGGGATCCTTCTACAGTTAGATCTGGCCATGTCCCACACCAGTTCAACTGCCTCCTACTTCCCTGTCCTTTCTCGTTGACCTGGGGATGAAGTCCTGACTCCTTTGCAAACATGCAAATGTCCTTCCCTGTCTGAGCTACTGTTTTACTCTCCAGTTTCATCTTTTGCCATGTGTCCTACATCCAGCCAAGATTCTGAACCGGACCTTAAATGAGCCATGGCTGGCTCTGTCTCCAAGCTCTGCTGAGGACAGGACCTGGGACGGGAGCCACCTTCTCACCCACACTCCCTGCACCTTTGCTGGCCTCAGCTGTCATCACCCACCAAGTCCCTGCTGCTCCTCTACCCCGTTAGGAATCTAGTTGCCCCTCCTCTGCTTGCAGCGCCCCGTGAACATTCTCAGTCACCCCCTGGGAGCTCTGCTTTGTTTCTCATCTCTTCCCCTCTGAACTGTAATCTCTCTGAGGGCAGTGGTCATGGGCATCTTGCTCCTGTACTCCTAACACCTAAGAATGCTTCGTACAATAAAGACGCTCAGCAGGTATTTGCTGTGCATGTGAGAATCAGTTACACCTGCCCCGGACCCCAGCCAGTGGTTGTCAATCTCCCTCTATCCCTCTGGCCAGAGCCTCACTTGGATTGCCCGCTACCCGTTATTCCTTTGTCTGGCTGCAGACCTCAGCACCTTCCTGCATGGGGAGAGATGTCAGCTCTTAGGGGAGTTTACTGCAGAGATTAGATGCTGCCAAACCCTTCAGGATCGGCTCCTGTCTCAACACAGGCTCAGGAAGAGGAATGGAAGTCAAGTTGTCTCTTTAGAAGGCTTTTGACAGCTTCAGAGAGCCACTGTCTGTCCCCAAGGATTGATTTGCAGAAGGATGGCAAGGAAGTCTGGGTGTTTGGTGACTCAGTGGCAAGGCACCTCTTTACCAGTGTCTCCAAATAACCCAAGCACAAAATTTGCCAAGGGGAAGGAGCTACTGTCGCCTTTGTTTATAGATCGGGGGTCCTCATCTCTAATCCCCCCGCCGACACCAAGACCCCCTGATTCCCACGTAAAATCAAGAGAGTCTTCTCAAGTGATAGCGTGATGAACTAAATTCAGCTAAAGAGCGTCTTCTTTAGAAGTGGCAAAAATGGGAAGTGGGAGACAAGATGGCGGGGAAGTAGGAGGAGGCGCCTTTTCAACCTGCACCCTAAAGTGAGCTGATTACCTACCAAAGAACTCCGATCACCCATGAAATCAGCCTGAGATCAGAATTATACACGTCTGGATCTCTACGGGGGCCAGAAGACGCCAGTGGGCAGGTAAAGTGGAGTGGGAACGTCGGACTGATATCGGAAGATAAACAAAAGGGGGAGGGAGCCACCAGAGGCGACCGACTGGAAAATAATACCCCAATACGAGAGTGCCCGGCATCTGGGGACCAGCATTAACTTGGAGTCTTGTTGAAAGCACTCAAAAGAGCAAAGACTCGAGCGGGGAAATTGTGGGAATCGGGGCGGATAGGGATAGGGGCTTAAGTCCCCAGACCCAGGGCAGCATCCCCTGGCGCTGAGCCGGAGAGTGCGGCGGAGAAACCTGGTCTTTGTCCCGGAGCCGCCAGTGCGCCCGAGAACGGGTGGAGTCCGGCTCCCGTGAGGGGCTGGGAGCCACACCAGACGGCAGAACGCGCACCTTACTGGAGATGCGCGCGTGCCTCAACCTCCCCTGAGAGAGGTGCACGCCCAGCCTGGTGTTCTGGGACCCACGCGGCGATAGACCCACGCGGCGATAGAGCCGATAGAGCTGGAGGCGCCGCGCCCCAAACCATCCCCTGGGAGAGGTGCGCGCAAGCCCTGAGTTCTTAGCCCCAGCCAGCGGGAAAATCTCAGTGTGCGATTGCTGCTTGGAACCTCTCTGGCGGTCTGGAGCTGCCCAGACAGCCACAGCTGCCTTGGTTTTGCGTACAAGCAGGAGATCCTGCGTCCCCAGGGACCGTGACTCAGAACCTGCTCTGCCAGCAGCCCAGCGGCTGCAGCACCTGCAGGGGAGCAGACTGAGGCTTCTCTCTGAGAGGGAGGTTGGGGTGCAGTTTTCTTTCCTCTAAACCTCCAAAAACCATCAAAAGCTGTCAAGGCGAGAGAAAAGAAGTGAACAAACATAAAAACCTCCAGAGAACAAAAACCTGAAAAAAAAACGTTTTTCTCAGAGCCCACCCCCTTGAGGGGGTCGGGAGGACTTAACTCAGGGAACATCATTGACTGAAAACCCACGTGGCAGCCCCCTCCCCCAGAAAACAAATCAGGAAAAAAAAAAAAAAAGACTACAAGAGAACAACCACCACTACTTCATAGATACAACTTTTATTTTTAATTCTTTCCCACTATTCTGGTTCATTTTATTTCTTTTTTTATATAGATAATTTTTTAACCTATTTACCATCACAGTGAGATGTCCAGTACATCAAATTCCATGATAAACTTCTAACCTGAATTTTTTGATACATACACATGTGTTTTTCTTTTGCTTTTCTATTTTCTTAATTTTTAAAAAAATTTTTAATTTAGTTTAGTCCAGTTTATTCCTTTTTTATTTTTATTTTCTAATATTCATATAGAGTTAAACTTCAAGGTAATCCCCTTTCTCCAAGCAATGCTACCCCTATAGGTGAACCAATTTTTAATCCCCCTTTTTCTTAGGAAAGTTGAGTCCTTTAACAAAGATATCAAGATACATCCAGGAAGAATCAAAATAACCTTCCTCGCCCACACCGAGAATCTATAACCATGCTCCCATCTTTTTCTTCTGCCAGTGTCTCTGTGTATTTATGTTTGTCCGGATAGTATATAAATCTTATACTTGGGGTTCTTCTTGACGAGTCTCCTCCTTTTTTTTGCTTATATATATATATATTTTTTCTCTCGTCATATACTTTTATCAGTCTTTTTGTTTGTCTGTTTTTGTTTGTATACGTCATAAACCTTACCCTGGGGCCCATTTGGGCTGAACCTTCACTTTTATCTTCCCTTTTTTTCCTGTCTCTCTCTCTCCCTCTTTTTTCTTTTTCTTTTCTTTTTTCTCTCATTTGGGTGGGGAATCCTGAGTGCTCAGAAGCGTTCCAGGGTGCACCTTGACTGCACCACGGTCAATACATGCAGCTACATCTGTCCAGTCATCTCTCACCAAAATGACTAGGAGGAGGAATCCCCAACAGAAGAAAAATACAGAGGATGGGCCTTCTGCAACAGAGCTAACGGCTATCAACATGGACAATATGTCAGAAAGAGAATTCAGGCTAACAATTATCCAGGCAATAGCTAGGTTGGAGAAAGCCATGGATGACCAAACAGAATTGATTAGGGCAGAATTGAAAGCGACCAGAGAGGAGGTTCATAATGTTAGGGCAGAGCTGAAGGCCACCAGGGATGAGGTTCACAACGCTCTCAATGAGTTCCAATCTAATCTAAATTCTCTAAAAGCTAGGGTAACTGAGACAGAAGATAGAATTAGTGATCTGGAGGACAAACAAATAGAGAGAAAGGATCAGGAGGAAGCCTGGAACAAACAGCTTAGAAGCCACGAAAACAGAATCAGGGAAATAAATGATGCCATGAAACGTTCCAACGTCAGAATTATTGGAATCCCTGAAGGGGAGGAGAAAGAAAGAAGTCTAGAAGATATAGTGGAACAAGTTTTTCATGAAAATTTTCCCAATCTTGCGAATGGAACAAGTGTTCATGTACTAGAAGTAGAAAGGTCCCCCCCCCCCCAGATTATAAATTCAAAAAAAAACATCCAGGCACCTCATAGTAAAATTGAGGAATCATAATTGTAGATACAATCTCTTGAAAGCCGCTAGGACAAAGAAGCTCCTTACATACAGAGGAAAGCCCATCAGAATAACGTCAGACCTGTCCACAGAGACCTGGCAAGCCAGAAAGGACTGGCAAGATATATTCAGGGCACTCAATGAGAAGAACATGCAGCCAAGAATACTTTATCCAGCAAGACTGACATTCAAAATGGATGGAGAGATAAAGAGTTTCCAAGACCGGCAAGGCTTGAAAGACTATGCAACCACCAAGCCGACACTGCAGGAAATATTAAGGGGGGTTCTATAAAAGAGGAAAAATCCTAAGAATAGCATTGAACAGAAATATAGAGACAATCGACAGAAAGAAAGACTTCAAAGATAACACAATGTCAATAAAAACGTATCTCTCAATAATCACTCTCAATGTGAATGGCCTAAATGCACCCATAAAACGACACAGGGTTGCAGATTGGATAAAACGACAGGACCCATCCATATGTTGTCTACAAGAGACCCATTTTGAACCTAAAGATACACCCAGACTGAAAGTGAAGGGATGGAGAAGCATCTTTCACGCCAATGGGCCTCAAAAGAAGGCCGGGGTAGCGATTCTCATATCAGATAAATTAGATTTTAAACTAAAGACGGTAGTCAGGGATACAGAAGGACACTACATCATTCTTAAAGGGACTATCCACCAAGACGATCTAACAATTGTAAATATCTATGCCCCCAATATGGGAGCAGCCAATTACATAAGAAAACTATTAAACAAGATAAAGAGTCATATTGATATGAATACATTAATAGTAGGAGATCTTAACACGCCTCTCTCAGAAATAGACAGATCATCGAAGCAGAAAATCAATAAAGAAATAAGAGCATTGAATGATACATTGGACCAGATGGACCTCATAGATATATACAGAACATTCCACCCTAAAACAACAGAATACTCATTCTTCTCAAGTGCACATGGAACCTTCTCCAGAATAGACCACATACTGGGTCACAAATCAGGGCTCAACCGATACCAAAAGACTGAGATTATTCCCTGCATATTCTCAGATCACAATGCTTTGAAACTGGAGCTCAATCACAAGGAAAAGTTCAGAAGGAACTCAAATACCTGGAAGCTAAAGACCACCTTGCTTAAGAATGCTTGGATCAACCAGGAGATCAAAGAAGAACTTAAACAATTTATGGAAACCAATGAGAACGAAGACACTTCACTCCAAAACCTATGGGATACAGCAAAGGCCGTCCTAAGGGGGAAATTCATAGCCATCCAAGCCTCCCTCAAAAAAATTGAAAAATCCAGAATACACCAGCTGTCTCTACACCTTAAAGAACTGGAGAATCAACAACAAATCAAACCAACTCCACACGTAAGAAGGGAAATAATCAAGATTAGAGCAGAGATCAACGAGGTAGAAACCAGAGATACAGTAGAACGTATCAACGAAACTAGAAGCTGGTTTTTTGAAAGAATCAATAAGATCGATAAACCATTGGCCACACTAATCCAAAAGAAAAGAGAGAAAGCCCAAATTAATAAAATTATGAATGAAAAGGGAGAGATCACAACTAACACCAAGGAAGTAGAAACAATCATCAGAAGCTATTATCAACAGTTATATGCCAATAAGCTAAGCAACCTAGATGAAATGGATGCATTCCTGGAAAACTATAAACTCCCAAAATTGAACCAGGAAGAAATTGACAACCTGAATAGACCAATATCTAGTAACGAGATTGAAGCAGTGATCAAAAACCTCCCAAAAAACAAGAGCCCAGGACCTGACGGATTCCCTGGGGAATTCTATCAAACTTTCAAAGAAGAAATAATACCTATTCTCCTGAAGCTGTTTCAAAAAATTGAAGCAGAAGGAAAACTTCCAGACTCTTTTTATGAAGCCAGCATTACCCTGATCCCCAAACCAGGCAAAGACCCTACCAAAAAGGAGAATTTCAGACCGATATCACTGATGAATATGGATGCTAAGATTCTCGACAAGATCCTAGCAAACAGGATCCAACAGCACATTAAAAAGATTATCCACCATGACCAGGTAGGATTCATCCCTGGGTTACAAGGATGGTTCAACATTCGCAAATCAATCAATGTGATAGAACAAATCAATAAGAGAAGAGAGAAGAACCACATGATCCTCTCCATTGATGCAGAAAAAGCTTTTGACAAAATCCAGCATCCGTTCCTGATTAAAACGCTTCAAAGTATAGGGATAGAGGGAACATTCCTGAACTTCATCAAATCTATCTATGAAAAACCCACAGCAAATATCATCCTCAATGGGAAAAAGCTTGCAGCCTTCCCATTGAGATCAGGAACACGACAAGGATGCCCACTCTCACCACTCTTGTTCAACATAGTATTAGAAGTCCTAGCAACAGCAATCAGACAACAAAGAGAAATAAAAGGTATCCAGATTGGCAAGGAAGAAGTCAAACTCTCTCTCTTCGCAGACGACATGATTCTTTATATGGAAAACCCGAAAGACTCCACCTCCAAACTACTATAACTCATACAGCAATTCAGTAATGTAGCAGGATACAAAGTCAATGTCCAGAAATCAGTGGCTTTCTTATACACTAACAATGAAAATACAGAAAGGCAAATTAGAGAATCGATTCCATTTACTATAGCACCAAAAACCATAAGATACCTCGGAATAAACCTAACCAAAGAGGTTAAAGATCTGTACTCGAGGAACTACAGAACACTCCTAAAAGAAATTGAAGAAGACACAAAAAGATGGAAGACCATTCCATGCTCTTGGATGGGAAGAATAAACATCGTTAAAATGTCTATACTGCCCAGAGCAATCTATACTTTTAATGCCATTCCAATCAAAATTCCACCAGTATTTTTCAAAGAGCTGGAGCAAATAATACTAAAATTTGTATGGAATCAGGAGAGACCCCGAATTGCTAAGGAAATGTTGAAAAACAAAAATAAAACTGGTGGCATCACGTTACCTGATTTCAAGCTTTACTACAAAGCTGTGATCACCAAGACAGCATGGTACTGGCATAAAAACAGACACATGGACCAGTGGAACAGAGTAGAGAGCCCAGATATGGACCCTCAACTCTATGGTCAAATAATCTTTGACAAAACAGGAAAAAATATCCAGTGGAAAAAAGACAGTCTCTTCAATAAATGGTGCTGGGAAAACTGGACAGCTATATGTAGAAGAATGAAACTTGACCATTCTCTTACACCGTACACAAAGATAAACTCGAAATGGATAAAAGACCTCAACGTGAGACAGGAATCCATCAGAATCCTCGAGGAGAACATAGGGAGTAACCTCTTTGATATCAGCCACAGCAACTTCTTTCAAGATATGTCTCCAAAGGCGAAGGAAACAAAGGCAAAGATGAACTTCTGGGACTTCATCAAGATAAAAAGCTTCTGCACAGCAAAAGAAACAGTCATCAAAACAAAGAGGCAACCCACGGAATGGGAGAAGATATTTGCAAATGACAGTACAGATAAAAGGTTGATATCCAGGATCTATAAAGAACTCCTCAAACTCAACACACACAAAACAGATAATCATATTAAAAAATGGGCAGAAGATATGAACAGACACTTCTCCAATGAAGACATACAAATGGCTACCAGACACATGAAAAAATGTTCATCATCACTAGCCATCAGGGAGATTCAAATCAAAACCACATTGAGATACCACCTTACACCAGTTAGAATGGCCAAAATTAGCAAGACAGGAAACAACGTGTGTTGGAGAGGATGTGGAGAAAGGGGAACCCTCTTACACTGCTGGTGGGAATGCAAACTGGTGCAGCCACTTTGGAGAACAGTGTGGAGATTCCTCAGGAAATTAAAAATAGATCTTCCCTATGACCCTGCAATTGCACTGCTGGGTATTTACCCCAAAGATACAGATGTAGTGAAAAGAAGGGCCATCTGTACCCCAATGTTTATAGCAGCAATGGCCACGGTCGCCAAACTGTGGAAAGAACCAAGATGACCTTCAACGGATGAATGGATAGGGAAGATGTGGTCCATATACACTATGGAGTATTATGCCTCCATCAGAAAGGACGAATACCCAACTTTTGTAGCAACATGGACAGGACTGGAAGAGATTATGCTGAGTGAAATAAGTCAAACAGAGAAAGTCAAGTATCATATGGTTTCACTTATTGGTGGAGCATAACAAATAATATAGAGGACAAGGGTAGATGGAGAGGAGAAGGGAGTTGAGGGAAATTGGAAGGGGAGGTGAACCATGAGAGACTATGGACTCTGAAAAACAACCTGAGGGTTTTGAAGGGGCGGGGTGGGAGGGTGGGGGAACCAGGTGGTGGGTATTAGGGAGGGCACAGATTGCATGGAGCACTGGGTGTGGTGAAAAAACAATGAATACTGTTACGCTGAAAATAAATAAAAAATTAAAAAAAAAAAAGAAGTGGCAAAAATGTTCATGTGCATCAACTGTAGCTTAAAAAATGACAAAATGAAATAATCTATGGAAGGTGAATTAGAATGTTCACTTTCTGAGGATGCTTAAATGGGGTAAAAAAATGTCAAAGAATGCATAAAAGTGAAGGTTCTCAGGAGGGTGTGGGATGGTACAGACATGAATTGACTTTGGGGACAGGCTGGCTCCAAGCACAACTTCACCACCTTGTAGCTGTGACCACCCCCCACCCCCACCCCGCCCCTGCCACCAGATCCCAGGTCTTGGCTGAGTCTTTTGCCGATCTGTAAAGTGGGTTTGGAGGTATTGTAGTTGTACTTCTGTTGTTTTGCACCTCGCTATTCCTCGGGGGAAAATGGCCTCCTTTGGCTCAATCCCTTGGAAGACATTGATTTTCATATCTCAATTTGGAGAGGGGCACATGGACCATGTCTGTCTCATCCCAGTCCAGTGTGGGTCAGTGGGTAAGAAGAGTTGAATCAGTGACACCTGTTCTTCATCCTGTGTTCATACATGCCTCTGTATTTCTCTCACCAGAAATGCTGGAGTCGCTTTCTCCGCGTCTGTCATCGAGGCTGGCTCAAGGTGTGTTTTAGCCAATTGGATGTGATGGAAGTGATAGTGAGTCACGGTACTAAGTGGTGTGTTTCCACTTGCTACGCTTCTGCCTCTGCCATCATCAGGAGAACACGCCTGCTGGGGGAGGAGAGACCCGTGGAACAGAGCCAAGTCACTCCCAATGCCTCAACTGGTAGCCAGCCAACCTCCAGATAGGGGAGCAAGACCACCCAAGATCAGCAGAGCCAACAGCTGACCCCCAAATGACTCCAGATGCATGAGAAATAAATGTGTTCTTATATGCCACCGAGGCTTTGTCATTGTTTCTTGGTCACTATTTTTGTGGCTGTAGATAACCGAGAAGCCAGGTGAACAAATTTCGGCCAGTCAGAATCAGGATGGAGACTGGCTGGAACAATTAGCACAGAGAGATCTATTTTTCTGCTGGTGTTAGTATGCTGACCAGATAGAAGCCTAGAGAGCTGGGAGATACCATGTCAACTTAGTGAAAGTCTGCCTGAAACAGAAAAATCGAGGTTAAAAATGGGAAGGAAGAATCCTGACCATGTCTTTGGAGCTCCTAGATCCAGCCATGCCTGAAACAACCACAAGTAGACGTCTCAGCTAGATGCAAGATAACTTCTATTTTTGGCTAGAGTCAACTTAAGTTGGAATTTTGACTCAACTTGGATTGGAATTTATTTTGCAGGAAGGAGAGTCCTGATCAGGGAAATATCTAAAACTTAGAGTATTGGGGGAATTAATGAGTTGTGAATATACCTCAGCTGGAAAGACAGAGTCCAGGAAAACGCTGCTGTTTCCATGAAGTTCCAAGTAGTAACAGAAATAATATTTTCTATCCTTCCTTGCACATTTTACTTGTAGGATGCCAGGGGTTTGGTGAGTCCACTTGGCACATTCCTGAATTTCAGAGGCAGTGAGGACTACTTCTCCCACAGGATTTCACCAGGCTCTGTTACTTATAAATTTAGCTATCTCAGGTAAGTTACTCAGCCTTCTTGGGCTTCCATTTTCACTTCTGTAAAATGGGGGTGCAGTGCCACACAAGGTGAAAGTTAGTTGCTCACAGAAGAATTCTGTTTAATGTATGTAGATACTCCCCACTTCAGGAAATGGGTTTAAGCTTCCTCCTTTCTTGGGATGCCCCACTGAGGGTGGGCTTGACCTAGTGGTTTGCTCCCACAGAATGAAATATGGAAAGAGGAAATATGGTAATCTGACAGCGGAGAAGTCTAGGAAATACCACCTTAACCAAGTGGTGAAGACTAACATCAGCAGTATGTCATACGGCTACCGTGTACCCCCAGATATGATGTGATGCGGAGGGTACCTCCCCTCCTTGGACTTCTTCCCCCAGACTTGAGACTCCCATCTAATCACTGGAAATTCATCAAGCTCATATTGGAGGACATTCTATAAGATACCTGGCCAGTATCCTCGAGGCTGTGAGGTCCCCTTGGAAAAGCAAGGAAAAACAGAGAAACTGAGACAGATCAGAGAAAATGGGGGAAATGGGATGACTTAAAAGCCGTTTAGTACCCCAGCTGCACCCTGGGACAGAAAGAGAATATTAACGGAAAAAAACAAACAAATGATACTGAAATGGAATCTAGAATATAGTTAATAATAACGGATGAATGTCGGTTTTCAGTTGTGACAAGTGTACCATAGTTATGTAATATGTTAACAGTAGAGGAAACTGGATGAGTGCATACAGGAATCTTCCGTACTATCTTTAAGACAATTCCATAAATCTAAAATTACAACAAAAAAGAAAATAATATATTTTTAAATGAAAGATGGAATTGATCTTAGCTGTGTTGTAGGCATCAGCTCCATTTTGTTTTTTTTTTTACCCATAGGACACCACCCAGATTTGGTGATCAAGAGAAAAACTCAAGGGCAGAACAAAGCCTGCTGGAGTTGTCATGACAACTGTCTGCATCATCTGTACAATGGCTGATGCTTCGCCAGTGGATTGTGTCCTGGGGAACCCACGCAACCAGAAGTTCCTTCCATTATCTATGTGCTTAGAGTCATCCAGATTTGAAAGCTAACATATCTTGGTGAAAGCCAAGAGTTATCATTAGCATCATTCATTGACCACATCCACTGTGCTAGGCACCATGTGGGTCACTGAGTGCATATTTCCTCCTTTCATTCTGGCAGATACGTGATATCCGGGGAGGAGACAGAAGCTCAGAGAGGTTGAGGGACTTTCCAATGTCACACAGCCAGTAAGAGGAAGTGCTACCATATGAACCTAGGTCCTTCTGGCAACAAAGCATGTTTTCTCCACCTATAAATTAAATCGCTTTAACATAGATTGTTAAAATTGGGGAGGTTCTTCAGAAATTATCAGAAAATGGTGGTTTACACAAAGAAACTTATCTTTAATCACAGATGATTTTAGTTTGGACCTGTGCAGTGGTTTTTTGTTTTTGCTTTTTGGGTTTTTTTGGAGGTTATTGTTGTTGTTGTTTTCTTTTTAAATTGAATGATGTGCCAACATTTGAAAATAGGGAGATTTCACTTTCAAATGCTAGACGTTCATTTTCCTGAGATAAAAATGGTCACATTGGGTCTCTATTGCTGCTGCAGCTTAGTTTTGACTAATATTAGTTTGGGTGTATATTCTCTAGTTAACCAGGACCTCCACCTCCCACCCACTTCACTTGTTTGCTTTCTTGGTCTGTGCCCTGTAGTTGGCAGTATCTGATTTATTCCAATCTACAGGGGAGAAAATTGCCACTCAGATCAGAAATAAATGAACATTCTGGTAAGTCCTCCTTCATGCCAGAGTCAGGAGTCCAACCCAAGTCCTGGCTCTCTGTCCCTTGGCTCTCTTCAAGAAATTGAAAAAAAAAAAAAAAAAAAAAAAAAGGAAGTGCCTGGGTGGCTCAGTCAGTTGGACATCCAACTCTTGATTTTGACTAGGGTCATGATCTCAGGGTCGTGGGCTTGACCCCCACCTTGGGCTCTGTGCTGAGTGTGGAGGCTGCTTGGGATTCTCTCTCTCCCTCTGCCTGTGCCCCCACCAGTGCACACACACATGTGCTCACTCCCTCTCTCTAAAAAAGAAAGGAAAAAGAAAAGAAAAAAAAGCCTGATAGTTTTGTAATTTTTGTGTTGTACATAAAAGTGAACAGTGAATAGAGGGTACATTCACAGTTTTTGAGACATCAATAAAATAAATGTGTGTCTGTACCCTACCTTTTTTTAAAAAAATACATGTATTTTAAAGATTTTATTTATTTATTTGACAGAGATCTCAAGTAGGCATAGAGGCAAACAGAGAGAGAGGAGGAAGCAGGCTCCCTGCTGAGCAGAGAGCCCAAAGCAGGACTCAATCCCAGGACCCCAAGATCATGACCTGAGCTGAAGGCAGAGGCTTAACCCACTGAGTCACCCAGGTACCCCTTAAGAAATGGAAATTTTCCCCTACCTTAGCAGCTCTTTGTGCCTGTCTGATTCCATCTCCCTCCCTTCTCCCTCCAAGTGGCTGCTTCCCTGACTTTTGTGTTATTATTCTATTCAGTCATTCATTTTTAATTTTTTATTATAAAAATGATCAAATATGCAGAAAATTAGAAGGTGTACTACATTCCATAATTGAATATGATACACCTACAATTGGATTCCATAGCTTTTTAACATTTGGCTTTTTTTTTTTTTTTTTTGGTACTTGCTTAGCCATTATTTAAGGATTTCATTTTGTGAAGTGTCTGCTGTATATAAAAGTGGAGATGCTGACCTCCTGCAGTGTGGACAATAATCTTGTGGACAATCTTCATCCATGTATCCCCTCAACCACCCCATGCCTCTTACACCCCAGTTCTGGATCGCTTGGAAGCAAATCCCAGATGTTATGTGATTTCATCTGTAAATAGTCCAGTTTGTATCTCTGCAGGATAAAGGCTCTTTAAAAAAAAATAATAATAAGTTGTTGGTTTTTTTTAAAAGATTTTATTTATTTGATATAGAGAGAGAGATCACAAGTAGATAGAGAGGCAGGTAGAGAGAGAGGGGGAAGCAGGCTCCCCGCTGAGCAGAGAGCTCAATGCGGGGCTCGATCCCAGGACCCTGAGATCATGACCTGAGCTGAAGGCAGAGGCTTAACTCACTGAGCCACCCAGGTGCCCCGGATAAAGGCTCTTTTAAAAATTATAATCACAATGTCACTATCACATCTAAAATAGTGAACATTTTCAGAGGACTACCAAATACCCAGTCTGTGCTCCAACCCCTTGAACCCAGCCGTCCCCCACCCACCTTTCCCTCCCTCCTGTCTGTTTTTATAGTTGTCTTTGACTTGGGATTCAAACAGGTGTCCCACAGTGTATTTGACTAATCCTTCCTTGAGTTTCTGGGTTTCCTCTTCCTGTTTTGGTTGTTTTGTTTTCCACTGTGTGATTTCTTTGTTTGAAAAATCGGGGGCATTTCTCCTGTGCAATTTGCCACATTCTGAATTTTGCTGAGTCAGTTCTGTGATGCCAGTGAATGCAACCACTCCCCCCTCACTTTTATCTCCTGTAAACTGGGAGTGAACTATGGATGTTTGACGGAATTCAGGTTAGATTTCTGCCAAGCGTATTGCCGAAGTAATGTTGCCGTAGTTCATCGGGAAGGCCATATGTCTGGTTGTCTCTTTTTATGATGTTAAATAGATTCTGGTGTTAATTTCTATATTCTACCCATTAGAAAGTCTTCAATGGCTTTTTACCTAATAGGTTTAACCTATTGGCAATCGTTCTGTAAGAATTAGGCTGAATCATTCTAAAGTAAGTTCTGACCCCAAGCCACTTTATCTTTAAATACTTACAGCTTACAGCGTGCATTGCTTTTAGCAATTAAGAGAGTTAGCCTCATAACTCATTACCATCACTCTACCCAATAAAATTCATAATTATTCTCTGTTATCTAATATTTAGTTCCTGGTTAAAAATTTCCCAATCATCCCCCACTTATCTTTTGATGAATTTTAAAATTTTAGCATAGTTTAAGATTTACAGAAAATTTGAGAAGGTAGACTAGACAGTTCTTGTATACCCCACACCTAGTTCTCCCTACTATTAACATCTTGCATTAGTATGGTCCTTTGGCTACAATTAATGAACCAGTCATGATCCATTACTATCAACTTAAGTCTAGACTTTATTCAGATAGTTTCTTAGTTTTTACCTTATATCCTTCCTCTGTCCCCTAAGTTATCCAAGAGACCACATTATATCTAGTCCTCATGTCTTGATAGGGTCCTTGTGGCTACGACATTTGTTTTTTTTTTCATCTGGAAGAGAATCTCCCATATGATCTTGCAGAATGCCCCACAGTCTGGCTTGGCTTATTCCTGTATCCCTTCTAGTTCCAAACACTAGATATTAGAATGAGAGGCTCAATTAAATTCAGATTAAATACTTGTGCCTAGACTGTTTTGTAGGTGAAGCTGGGTCCTTTGCAGATGGCTTCACAACAGTGAAGGATAAGGATGGAAAAGACTAAAAGCAGGAAAGTCTGCCGTGGAAGTAGGGCTTCATCTCTAGCCAAAGTGTGGAAAGAGCTGAGATGCCCTTCAATGGATGAATGGATAAAGAAGGTGTGGTCCATGTATAAAATGGAATATTACTCAGCCATCAGAAAGGATGAATACCCAACATTTGCATCAACATGATGGGATTGGAGGGGATTATGCTTAGTGAAATAAGTCAAGCAGAGAAAGTCAATTATCATATGGTTTCACTTACTTGTGGAGCATAAGGAATAACACGGAGGACATTAGGAGAAGGAAGGGAAAAGTGAAGGGGGGTAATGGGAGGCAGAGATGAACCATGAGAAACTGTGGACTACGAGAAACAAACTGAGGGTTCTAGAGGGTAGAAGGTTGGGGGGGATGGATCAGCCCAGTGAAGGGTATTAAGAGCACGTGTTGCATGGAGCACTGGGTGTTATATGCAAACAAAGAATCACGGAACTCTGCATCAAAAACTAATGATGTACCGTATGGTGACTAACATAACATAATTTTAAAAATTTAAAAATTCAAATAAATAAATAAAGGCAGGCTCTTCTAAATGTCTCCCACATCTTATTTTTCTTTTCTTGAACCTTACTCAACAAAATTAACCCATTGCTAAATGTTCGTTTGTATGTTTGGGAAGGCTATGCTCTTTTATTTTCTCGTTTTAGACTGTAGCTAGATGAGCTTACTGGAGCATTAATCTGGACAGAATTTACCCATCAAAAAGGCTACATGTAAGGGCATCTGGTTGGCTCAGTTGGTTGAGCATCTGCCTTTGACTCTGGGTCCTGGGATTGAGCACCCTGTTCAGTGGGGAGTCTGCTTCTCCCTCTCCCTCTGCCCCCTGCCCCACCCCACTCATGCTCTCTCTCTCTCAAATAAATAAACAAATAAAATCTTTTTTTTTTTTAACAAATAAAATCTTTTTAAGAAGCTGCATGCATTTGACTCAAGACTCTGTTTCTGGGGCTGGTTGAACATGTCTATGAAATATTTTGATATATCTTTGGGCGAGTCTCGGGCTTAATTTATATTTCCTTTTACTCATTTGAAAAAGTAAATGGATGATAGTGTTGTTATAGAAAGCTACATATATGATGAAATTGCACAGAACACACACACACACACACACACACACACACACTAGCACAGAATGCAATTCTGTGCATTGTACCAATGATGCCAGTTTCCTGATTTTCTTGTTGTCTTACAGGTAGGAAAGATAGCAACATGATGGGGACAGACTGTAGGGCGCATGGTACGTTTCTTTGCAACTTCCTATGAATCTATAATTTTTCCAAATAAAACATTTAGAAAATTAATTGGAACAATTCACGTTTTAATTTTGTGGCCAGCACAAAAGGACAAGATGAAGAAATGAGTTCGAATTTCAGAAGAGAAGAGAGATGTAATTACCATTATCTGTAGGTAATATGCTGTCTACTTAGAAAATTGGGTAAAACGTGTTTTGAACTAATACAAGGGTTCAGTAAGGTACAATATAAAAGATAAATAGATCCCATTCAGAATATACCAGCAAAAACAAATGAAAATATCTAGGAATAAAAAGAAAAAGAAAATATCTAGGAATATACTTGACTAGCATTGCACAGGCCCTACAAGGAGGGAATCATTACATTTACTAAAGGATATACAGGATGACATGAATAAAGCAAATGAAACAAGAAATGGGGATCTGAATTTATTGTTTGAAGTTTAAAGGCAGCCAATTTTCCTTGGTTGTGCTGTAAAGGACTGGGCAACTGGTGAAATTGGAATAAGATCTGTAGATGAGAGAACAGGGATGAATCAGTACAATTTCTTTATTTTGATCATCACACTGTGGTTGTGTAGGAGAAAGTCCTGATTTTCAAGACACATACACCGAAGTATTTAAAAGTCGTCTTAGTCTGTTCGGGCTACTGTAACAAAACATCATAGATTGGGTGTGTGAATAGCAGAAATTTCTTGCTCATGGTTTTGGAGGCTGGAAGTCCACAGTCAGGGTCCCCATGTGGTCAGCTCTGGTGACCTGCCCTCTACTGACCTGTAAACTCTTTGTATCCTCACCTGGTGGAATGGTGAGGGAGCTCTCTAGGGCCTCTGTAATAAGGGCACTAATCCCATTCATGACCTGATCACCTCCCACATGCCTCACCTCCTAATATAATCATCTAGGGGGTTAGGATGTCAATATACGAATTTAGAGGGAACACAAATATTCAATCTAAAATAGAAGTGATGGATGACAGATTTGCAACTTTCAGACAGTTCAGAGGCTACTATGAAATAATAGTAATATACATGTTTATCCATACATGTCGATGCTAATGTCTGTATATTTAGAACCAATGAGAATGTTCTTTGCAGAATCTGGTTTCTGGTATACAGAAATCCTTTTTCAATTCTTACCACTCTTCTGTTATTTGGAATTATTTCACAGCAAAAAACCTCAAAAAAAAGTAGCCAACAGAAGAACAATAAGGAATAATGAACTAATAATAAGGAATCATAAGTAACAGTGAATCGCAGGGAGCTGGGGAAAAGGAGATGGTACAGTGAAAGTGAGCTAAACTACAACATTTAATCTCAAGGAAACAAGTCTTTCTTAAATACAGGATATTAATAAATGTAAGTGTCTGTATCATATGATGATATGGAGGTAATCATCAAGAGAAATAAAAGCCCGACAACTTAAGAGGAAATTCATGGGTCGCCAAACTTGAGATGCAGAAGATGGGGGTGGGAGCTTTTCCTATGTTGTCATTAATTCTTCTGATCTGTTTTCTCATTCATGCATCACGTTGATAAAAAATTACAGTATTGGTAAGCAAGCAGAGGATGAAATATTTAATCACTGGTTCTGGTAGAAGTAATTAAAAAAATAAAAAGCTAACACAGTTGGGGAAAGTTTGGGGAAAAGAGAAAATGATGGTGGTCTTGCTGGATGGAGGGTTTGGCATTTCTGGAAAATGACATGGCATACATCAAGAGCATCCAGAATGTTCACACTCCCCTGTCCCCCACCTGCAGGGCTCTCAGAGTTTATCCTCAGGTGAGGGACACAGATGGTGCAGAAAAGATACAGACAGAGATTTCCTGGGCTTTGTGGGGAAGGACAATGACAAACTTAAACACTCAATACCAGGACAGTACTTAGATACACGTACCATACCTCTGTGAAGCAGCATTAAAATTGAGTTCAGGAGAGGATTCAGTGATAAGAGAGAAAAATCATTTAGGTAAGCTCTTTATTAGCTTTGTTACAAAATAGCATTTCTTGTATCATGTTCGTATTGTTTAAATGATGCATGCACCCTATGCAATACAAAGTGGCATGCATACAACAGAATATCAACAGGGTCTATCTTTCACGTGGTGAACTAGGAGTGATGTGTGTGTGTGTGTGTGAGTGTGTGTGTGTGTGTGTCTCACTATCTGTGCCTGTGTGTATTCAACTGTAATCTATTCTTACTTTTTGGCCATCAGGAAAAATAATTCTTTGGGGGAAGAAAGGTCCCAGTGCTAAAAAGAGAGGTGTCAGAATTTGACTGAAAAATGCCTCAGGGATCAGTACGTTACTCCAAACATCTCAGACATCCCTGCATAACCAAATGAGACAAGGGGAATGGTGGAATCAGCTGTGTCCACAGCAACCATGCTTGGAGTTGTGTGGGAAGGGACTTTGCTTGTCATCTAGTCAAACCATAGGACTCAAAACCAGGAGGTCTCTTGATCCCTCCCTCCCCTTTGGACAGGATTTCAAGGTGGCCCTGCTTCCAGCAGATCACCAGTATCCCTACTGGGAGACTTGAAGCTAAGAGTCTCCTGCCCAGTGCCACCACAGTGTTCTCTCCTCTTCTTCTCTCGCTCCTTCATTAAATAGTTCATACCTTTCACCACATGCTTGGGTGTCCACCCAGCATGTGCCAAGCACTCTGCTAGTGCAGAGACATCCTGTTGAATGAAACAGACATGGTCTTCCCTTTGTGGAACTCCCAGTCTGGTGGAAGAGATAGGCAGTGTGCACAAAATTTCAGATGATCAAAAGGGCAACAAGCAAAGAGGAACTTTATGGGGTGATGGGGAATATCAGTGGGGACCAAGGAATGGGCATGCATCATTGTTTTGTTTCAGATACACTGACCTCACTGTTACTGAATGCCACAAGTGAATGCCAGCCTCAGAGCCTTTGCACTTGCTGTTCCCTCTGCCCGGAATGCTCTCATCTGGATACCTGCATGATTTACTCCTCCATTGCATTCATGTCTTTGTTTAGAAGTCACCTTCTTAGAGATGCCTTCGTTGAGGACATCACACTGTATATCTCCCTTATACAGATGACTCTCTGTGCTTACGGTCCCTTTATTTTACATCATAGCATTTAGTGCTTTATATGTATACATGCATATATGTACATATGTGTGGCTAGGTATATGCATGTATGCATATGGACACACACATATTCTTCCCCATGAAGGACATGTTAGTTGAGACTCTAGTATGCACCAGGCACTATAACAGGTGTTGAGGTTATGGAGGTGACCAAGCCCTTCCTGCCCTTCATTCTGGCTCCAGAAAACAGACACCCAATTAATTAGGCATCATTTCAGGTTGTGATAAGCTGTATGAGGGACGCTCAAAATGCCATACAGGTATTGTGAGTGATGGAAAGGGGGAATCAGAGGATGCTCTGAGGAGGTGACAAGTGAGCAAACACCTGGGGAGGGGAAGGGAAAGCCATGGCATCCTCTAGGGAAGGAGCTGTCCAGGTGCAAGAGCATGGAGCTGGGTGTTTGAGGACCTGTGGGGAGGCCAGGGAGTCTGGGCACTGGGGACAAGGTGCCTTCTAGGACAGGTACACATTCTGAGCCAGGGAGCTGTGGTAAGGACTTTGGGACTCCTTCCGAAGGAGATGGAAAACCTCAGGAGGGGGAATTAATCTTATTATTTTAAATTAAAATTCAAAAATATTTTAAATATTTAAAAAAATTAAATATTTAAATTAGTTATAGTTAATCTTATTATTTAAAAAATTATTTTTTTTACAAAAAACAAATTTTATTGTAAAATTTACACCAATTAAATTAGGTGTGATTGACACACTATCAAATGCTCTCAAGTTAAGTATGCAGTCCGGTGGATTTTGTCACCTGCCTACACGTCTGTTACTGTCTCTCAGGTCAAGATAGAGGATGTTGGGCGCCTGGGTGGCTCAGTGGTTTAAAGCCTCTGCCTTCGGCTCAGGTCATGATCTCAGGGTCCTAGGATTGAGTCCCTCATCGGGCTCTCTGCTCAGCGGGGAGTCTGCTTCTGCCCCTCTCTCTCTGCCTGCCTCTCTGCCTACTTGTGATCTCTGTCTGTCAAATAAATAAATAAAATCTTAAAAAAAAAAAAAAGATAGAGGATGTTTCCATGCCCCTGAAAAGTTCCCTCATGTAGGGTTGCTGTCAACTCTCCCTCCACTCCAGACAACCACGGATCTGCTTTCTGTCACCATAGATTGGCCTGCACTTTCTAGATCTTCAGATACATCAATTTTACGGTATGGAATCTTCTGGATCTGGCTTATTTCACTCAGCACAATATTTTTGAGATCCAACCACGTTGTGCATATCATTGTTGTGTTTGTGTATGTGCCTGTGTGTGTTTAATGACCGAGGAGTATTGCATTATATAAGTATAGCATAATTTGCTTTTCTATTCATCTGTTGGTAGATATTTTGCTGGTACCTAGCTTTGCACTATCATGAATAATGCTGCCATAAACTTGCATGTCAAGGTCTTTTAACAAACATATGTTTTCATTTCTTTTGGGTGAAATACCTAGGAGGGGATGGCTGGGCCATATGGCAAGTGTAGGTTTATTTTATAAGAAATTGCCAACTGTTCTCCAAAGTGCTTGTACCAGCATACACCAGCAGAGTATAAGCACAAGAGAGTACTGAGAAAGGTGCTAGCCCAGGAGACATACAGGGTTAGATCTACAGTTAAAAATATCACTGTGGAGGATGGACTACATAAGGCCAAGAATGATGAGAGTGACATGTCTACAGAATTCACTTATAGTAGGCAACAAAGCTATTTACAGACACACAGAGAAGTCAAGAAACTTGCATAAGATAACATTTGTAGTCAGCAGAGAAACCAAGAGGGGAACCCATACTTGTCTGTCTTAAGAGTCCAGTCATGTGTACTGTGTGGAATCATCCCCTTAGACCTTCTGGACATCTTAATATTTATATCAGGATATATATATTCAGAATTTTATAAATATACAATATATTATATATAAACTTTTATAAATATACATCACTATCAGTATCTATCTATCTATCTATCTATCTACTATCAGTCTAGTCTATGCCATTGTCTTATTTTAAGTACACCAAACACTTCCCTAATTTTTGGGAACAGTCTGATCTCCAATGTGCCCTAAATTCAAGCATTAGAAAGTGGTGTCTCAGCTTTCTGCAGGCTGTACCTGTCTTAATCTCCTTTCCCTCAAGGGGTCCGGGTCCTGACTTCTGTTCAGCTGGACGTTTGCCCTGTCCCATGGCTGCAGCCCTACCAGTAGACCACATCCCGACTTTTCATTTTCTATTTGCCCTCACAGGATTTGGCCCTGAGAAAGATCTATAAAGTAATGGGAGAGTCTATGTTCATCCTCCTGTTTGATTTTCCTTCTGGGAACACATGTAGCTCCCAATTTCTAGCCTTCTCTATAGTTAGTTAGTGCCATGAAGCTAAAATCCATCCCAGAACCTGTGGGCAGACGTGATACATGTCATCCTCATGCATGCCCATTAAACCCTTTTAAGCAGTTGACTACACCTTGTGGGAAAACCACCTGCTACAGAAAAGAGAGGGTTCCAGGCTCTAGAGGAAGAAAAAGCTACAAGATGGATGGAGCCTGAGCACCTGAATGACTGCATGGAGCCGATGGTCCTGCCTACCCACTACACCCCCTGCGATATGAGAAATACACGGCTAAGATCGTGGAATTTTTGGTTCCAGCAGTTGTCCGGACTGACCAATGGTCCTCACCTTCTTTCCCTTTTAGCCTGGGTTGGAGGCTTTACCCATGTTTTGTTGGCCTGACCATATGTTTCAGCTATTGTCTTTCAACTTGGCCTTTCTCTGCTCAGCCTCCACAGAGCATAATGAAGATAGGACCCTCAACATGCCCTTTCAATCATGTTTATGTGTTCCATTCACTTTCAGCATTTACTGTTTGCAAAGGGTGAAGAGAGTAGTCATCTGCTATTTAATGAGGGAGTGAATAACCAGGGACTCTAGAACAAGGATGAAAGGTACATTCACCTTTCCCTGTATGCCCTTTCATATATTTTTTTTTAAATTTGGGACCATGCAACTCATTCAAAAGATAATTTTTTTTGAAGCATGAATATCAATGTCAGCCCAGTATGGTTACGGTATGGCTTTTCTGGGGCGAGGACCTCCCACTACTCACAGTTGCATCTCAGAGTCCCAGGCTAGGGTCTGGAGTGAAGCAGGTAATGTTGCACAGTGATTAGAAATGCAGCTCTAGAATCATACAGACCTGGATTCAAATCTTGCTGCTACCAATGACTGACTGTATGGCCATGAGAGGTTTTCTTCATTTCTCAGTATCTTGAATATAATGTGGCATCACGCTAGGACCTACTCCCTAGGATGGTTGGAAAGAACTCCCTGAGACACTGGCCAACAAGCCTTAGTGCCAATGCCTGACACAGAACAGCTGCATAATATATGTTAGCTATTGGGGTGCCTGGCTGGCTCAGTAGGTTAAGTGTTAGATGCTTGGTTTTGGCTCAGGTCATGATCTCAGGGCCCCACATCAGGCTCCCTGCTCAGTGGGGAGCCTGCTTCTCCCTCTTCCTCTGCTTCTCCCCACTGCTCTTGCTCTCTCTCTCTCAAACAAACAAACAAACAAACAAATAAATAAATAAATAAAATAGATGTTAGCTATTGCAATTAGACATTGAGTAATTGTTTTTGGATTCCTGCTGAACTGAACAGGCAGGTCCTGTTAAAAATAAAGGGGAAAAATATAACCCACAGACATCCACGCATCCTGAATTAGTGCTGTCTAGGTTAGTTTGTCTGAATTTATTTTGACTGTAATACAATCAAACGGCCACAAAATAGGGTATAGCAGAAGTCTCTCCCTTACCCCATCCCTCTCATCCTACTTGGCATGTATTGATAGCCATTTAGAAAGAATGTTTATTTCCTATGCAATTGCATCTTCAGAAAGAGTGAAGGAGGGCAAACAGTATCATGAGGAGGAAATTTTATTAAGAGATTATTTAATATCATTGATACACTGCAGCAGGAGTCGAGGAAATGCACCAATCAATAGAGGCTCTCACATCAATGTTTAATCTACTTTTAGCCCTTTGCTGGAGTATTTAATTAGCTTGTGATTTGGAAAATTGCATGGAGTACACAAGGCAATGAATGTTCTGGAACGAAAGACAGAAGTGATTATTTTGCTTGCAGCATCTTATGAAATGGAACGGCAGGGAATGTGGTGGTGGTGTGCAGAGCTTCACATGGGAAAGATGAGGGTGAGGGGACTCCAGAGGAAAAGCTCCCTCGAATTCATAGTCATATGCATATTTTCCTCAGGTAAGTCTTATACTCAGTCTGGGGGGGGGTGGAGTTGGTGGCCATCTCCACTTTATATAGGAGGAAATGAATACTGGCTCAGGAATTCTGAGGTGTTTTCTCTGAGTCCACTCTTGGGTCACTTCTTCCCAGGGCATCAATCCCTTTAACTTTGACACATCAAAGCCATCTCCCCTTGGTATGGAAAAAGGTTCTTTCGTTGTGCCCTTTATCACCCCAGGGGAAAGGGTGGGGTTGGGAGTGCCCAAATGGCCATTTTGTGGAGTGGGAAGACTGATAGGCAGAATAATGGCCTCCCATAGATGCCTGCACCCTAATTCCTGGAACCTGTCACTGTACCAGATTACACTGTGTGGGGGATTAAGATGAAGATGAAATTAAGATTGTTTATCAGCTGGGTGCCTGGGTGGTGCTATGGTTAAGCATTGGCCTTTGGCTCAGGTCCAGATCCCAGAACCCTGGGATTGAGCCCCACATCAGGCTCCCGGTTCAGTGGGGAATCTGCTTCTCCCTCTGCTGCTCCCCCTGCTTGTGCTCTCTCTCTCTCTCAAAGAAATAAAATCTTAAAAAAAAAAAAAAAAAAAAAGATTGCTTATCAACCGACATTGAGTTGCAGAGATTATCTTCATTCTGTAAGTGAGCCCCGCATAATCACACAGGTTCTAACCGTGGAAGAGGGAGGCAGAAGACAGAGAACTGGAGAGATGACTGCATGAGAAGCCATTGATCTGAGGGGCTGATTCTGAAGATGGGCGATGGGGACACAAGCCAAGGGATGTGGAAGCCTCTGAAAGTTGGAAGAGGTAAGGAAATTTCCCTCCTAGAGCCTCCAGAAGGAACCCAGACCTCCCGATACCCTGACTTTCAACCAGTGTGGCCATGTTAGATTCCCGACTTTCAGAACTATAATAAGTACATTGGTGGTTCTTTCTAACCTACCAAGTTTTGGGTAATTTGTTACAGCAATAGAAGATGAATACAGGCAACTTCTTTGATGCAGGGACTATGGTCCCTGCATTTGAGTTTGCTCCTCACATAGTCCTGTCTCTGGAAAGGAGATGATTCCACTCGGATCGGGTCCTAGTCTATGACAGTGGCTAAGTCACGTTCATAAGCAGCTGGGCCATGATGAGATGGAAGGTAACCAATACAAACCTCTGATGCTTGTTTCTGCTTTCTACCTCTCATGGAATGCCGGGGCTAAAATGTAGTCCCATGAGGGAGAAGTTCTGCCCAGGTCTTTCTCTGTCCTGCATATGTGTACTCTCATCCCTTAGGCCTCCTGTCCCATATGGATGGCCAGCTGGTGGCATCATTTGGACTTGGGCTGAGGGGGAGACAGAGGACCCTAAAGAAGCCAGGGTTAAGCTTCATGCTCCAGCTGGTTTATCCACATGGTCCACTCTGGCATTTTGGGCTCATGTCCAAATTATACTGAAGTAATGCTTGGATTTCATGATTTCCTTTACCCTTTGTATTTACAATTCCCTTGGGGATCTCATGGGTGAGGTATTTATAGCTTGGGACAGTCGGAGGCATCTGTCTCAATATTACCTTCATCCCACTGAGATCCCACCTCAACCCTAAGACATACGCACTCCTTCCTGGTCCACCAGCGAATGGAGGTGATGCCTTAGCGTCAAAGAGCCTGCAATGTAGTTTTCCCTGTCCATCCAGGCCATATATGTCTTCCCATGAACAAAGAGATCGGACATAATGGGGGCCCATGGACTTGAGTTTGGCCAGGAATTGAGAGACTGTGGAATACAGAGAGAAAGTTGGAAACGAAGAGCTGGCAAGGCTACTGCACTAATTTTTAAGGATGACGACAAAGGAAAATACCCTTTGCAACCAATATGTATCAGTTACCTACAGCTGCATAACAAATTACTCCAAAACTCAATAGCTTCACAACAATGCAAATTATCTCCCAGTTCCTATGGGGCTGGCTTAGCCAGGTCTTCTGGCTCTGGGATCCTTATAAGACTGCCATCCTGGTCTGGCCAGGGCTGCAGTCAGCTGAAGGCTCAGTGGGGAAGGATTCTCCTCCAATCTCACTAGCATGATTGATAGCAGAATTCGGTTCCTCAGAAGTTTTTGTAGTGAGGGCCTCAGATCCTTGTTGTCTATTACTTACAGGCATGCCCTCAGTTCCTTGCTATTATCAAATGAAGCCAAGAAGAACCCAAGAGAGGAAGGCTAACAAGATGAAAGTCACAGAGCTTGTGACTTCCTGATCTCAGAAGTGGTATGCTGTCATTTTCCTCATTTCACGTTCATTAGGTACACCTGCACTCAGTGGGAGGGGATTACACAGGCAGGGATATTGGGGCCAGGTTGGAAGCCTCCTGGTACCCTATCAAACCCAGTGTATCAGTCAGGGTTCTCCCAAGAAGCAAAACCAATAGGACATATACAGGAAGCAATTTATGCAAAAATTGGCTCCCATGATTCTACAGGCTGAGATCTGTCAACTGTAAGCCAGAGATCCAAGAAAGCTGGTGGCATAATTCCATTCCAAGTCTGAAGGCCTGAGAACCAGAGGAGCCAACGGTATAAATCCTAGTCCAAGGCCAGGAGAAGACTGATGTCCCAGCTCAAGCTGACAGGCAGGAAACAAAAGGAGTAGATTCTTCCTTTCTCTGCCTTTTGTTGAACTCAGGACCTTAGTGGATTGGTGTCCCCTGCATAGGGGAGAGCAGTCTACTTTACGGAGCCCAGCATTTAAATGTTAATCTCACCTGGAAACACCTCACAGACACACTCTGAAACAATATTTAATCTGGGCACCCCTTGGCTTAGTCAAATCGACATACAAAATCGATCATCATACGTGGGTTCTAGGAGGATGGTCAGAGTGACATGACATTTCCTGTGATATTCACGTACCGGGGAGGACGGCCATCTCCATTATCACCTGTTCGAACCCAACCTGTCCTTCAAGAACAAAGGGAGCTGCCGCCTCAGAAAGGAAACTCTCTTGACTCCCCTGAGACAGTGTGACCTGTCTCCCCAGCAAACCAGTCTGTATCCCCACACGTCATGCAACTGTTGCAATGGGCAACACTCACAATGCCTGGGGCTGCCTTCCAGCCTTATCAGTTACTGGCTATGTGTTCTTGAGAAGCTAACTCACATAAGGACGTAAGGAGCATAAGGACAGTATGAGAACAAAATGAGATCATAAATAAAGCAGAGCGCCCAGTCTGCAGGGGATGCCTCATTGTCAGTCATTACCGCAAAGATTATTAATTAAGCAACCTGAAAAGAGAGTCTAGGTCTGACTGTTTTTCCTTCCGTCCCACAGTGCCTAGCACATTTTTGGCACCAAATCAAATATTTTTAAGTGACTGAAGGCACGCATGTGCCCACTGTGATTTCTCTGAGCTGGGTCTCGCTGGGGCACCTCCGCTCGCCTGTGGGGCAGGCACTCTGGGCCCTCCTGTCTCCCTGGGCTCCTAGTCTGACCCCTTTATCACCAAGCGACTTTTCTGGTGTTTGGCAAGTGCCCCTCCCGCTGTCTCCAGGGCTATATGATCTTGGATGCAGTCACGGGTCCATCACCGCAGAGAATTACCTTGTTCCTGCGGTGTTTGTCAACGAGAAGGATTTATGGGTGGGACAGAGCTCTACTCAGGGACCTTCATCTTCCCTTTGCATGCGAGTTCCACGCCACCCAGCCATCATCCTTCAGCTTCCCTGAGAAAATATATATCCCCCCCTTCCACTGCCCCCATTACCTTTGCTTCTTCCTTGCCTCCTTTGAGTCAAACACAGGTAGAGGGTGGCAGAGAAGACACACGGCCTGATTTGCTCTGGTGGCAGAAATTTCCAAGATGCTTTAGGAACGAGCCTTCTCATTCATGGTTCTCTGCGGCTGAAATATGGTCACAGGGAGCTCAGAAAATAGGCCCCATCCCCTTTTCTCGAAAGAATTGAGCCATCTTTTTCCCAGTTGCTGCCTGCCACCCGTGCTGAAAGGTTAATCTGTTCCTCTTCTCAACTAGTGCATTTATCATAGGGAAGTGGTCTGTTGTAGAAAATATTGATCAAAGGCCTGCCAGGTCCTCTGCTGGGTTGAAATTGAGTGTTGCAGTCAATGGCTTGGCATTTGGTGGTATGGAGAGAGGGCGGTGTCCTCCACGTGTGGCCAGGCTGATGGATGGAGGGAGGGTGTGGGGAGCGGGTCTTTCTTCCAAGGGCCTCTCCTGGTTGGCTTAAAGGAGGCAGGGCCAGGACCAGGGATCTCCAGCAGGCGGTCTCAGGGGCCACTCTGCATCACAGACAGGGCCAGCCTCTGTGTGTGGACAGGAGAGGGTACAATGTCAAGGACCACACTGGTCAGAATCCATGGGAGTGATTTCTTGATGTAGAATTGGCAGTCAACAAAGAGGAAATTCAGCTGGAGTGGTAGCAATGGGCTACACTCCCCACAAGCGAGTTTTTGTGTCCAGAGACCATAAGAGATTTCTTGCACAAATTCCATCATAAGTGAGGATTAACTCTGGGTTTCTTTCGGTCGCTTCAACCTCTCCCTCCGTCCCTCCCTTCCTTCTTTTCTTTCTTCTTCCTGATTGTTTGCCCACCTCAAACACTCGCCACCAAGTGGATGTTTACTGCCTTCCAGGCACTTTTCTAAGCTTTAAGGACCAAGGCATCCCCTCCCTGAAGCTGTCCGCATTCTGGTGTAGAGACACTCCAGCAGGAGGTTGGTTTACAATTCACTAAGCTCTCAGGTCAGAGGATGACCAAGAGATTTCAAATGAGAAGGCAGACATACACTTCATGGGGGTGTAACGTAGCAAGGAGGGCTTCAAAGAGGAGGTGGCTCTTGAGCTGTGTCTGAAGGAAGGACTAGGTGATGTGTGGTAGTGATGGGAGTGTGCACATGGAAAGAATCACCAAGTAATTCCATGTTGGCAGGTGTGAAAGACATTGCCCAAAGAGGTACACTGAGCCATTTTTGGAAAACCTACACGGTGAGCCAAGGCAGTTATTGTGAGAAGTGAAAGAGGTAAAGCAAGTGAAGGACTTAACACAATGTTTGCCATAAAGTAGTACCTGAATTATTTTATTTCCTGGAATAATTGGGATTATTGGTTATAAGTGACAGAAAACCATCTGTATCAGTCAGGGTCTCAGCTGGAAGAAGATGGGACGTTCAATTTGGGTTCTATGAATGCAATGTAATAAAGGAACTATTTACAAGAGTGCAAATGGGTTGTAAAGGAAATCACCAGGGACAGGATAATACCCCCAGGCAATCATCACAGTGGGACACCACTACTACAGATGGGTCTGAAGTGGCAAGAGAAAGGAGACGTCATCAGATCCCGGAGAGAGGAGAGGGATAGAGAGAGACAGAGTGGAGAGAGGCCACCTGCTACCTCTGGTTCAGGTTATCCAGCCTTCCCTGTGTTGTCACAGTCAGGGAGCCAGTCTGCCCCTCGCTCAGACTCCCAGTCAGTGTGCCCCATCAGCCAGAGTCTACTGGAAGCCAGCAGTCTTAGGAGCTGGCAATGAAGTCCATGCAGGTCAGCCTCTCAGGGCAGGGACCAAGTTGGAGTGAGGACATCTATGAGTCCAGATGGCAGACAGAATACAGGCAGCTGCCAGCTGAAATTGAATTGAGCCAATGAGTGATTTCATCAGTTTATGGGAGGAGAGCTGGCTTCTGGCATGGCTGACTCCAGAGGATTCCCAGAACCTGCTCTCTTTGGGGATGGTTAAACACTCACTCTGGAGAAGATGGTTTGCTACCTTGGGGCCAACCTATATCCAAATGGCTTAGCTACCCGAGTAGCGGGAGGAGGGATCTTGCCCAGAAATCCTGGCAATAATCCAGGTTGGGTTGAGTCCTACTTTCAATGACCTTCACTTAAGTATCCTGAGGCTCAGTTTCCTCGTCTTTAAAATGGGAACAAGGGAACCCAGTGTGGAAATGGAGAGGATATAGAATGATGGTCACAATCATGGACTTTGGGGCCACACTGCTTTGACTTAAATCCCAGATCATCCACCTGCAGACTGGTGGGTGACCTTGGCTCTGTCTTAATCCCTCTGGGCCTCACTTTCCAGACCTGCAAGTTAGTAATGATAACAGCACCTACCTTTCAAGGTAGCTAAGCACCAGATCAAAGAATGCACGAGAATTCTCAGCAGAACATCTGCAGTCTAGTGCGTGTTCGGTAAATGTTACGATGTTTTTGTATCTTCTTCTTCTTCTTCTTAATATTATTATTCATGCTTAGATTTTATTCAGGTGGGAAAAGGCCTTTCCCTTTGAGTTTTCAGAGGGAAGATCCTTCCAGCTACCCTGTAAGAAGTTCCTCTCTGCTACCTTAAGAATGGTACCCTGCGTAAATTCCTCGTGTCTGGTTATGGGAGAGAATGGTGATACTGGCGGCTTTGTTTCTTCCATCCCATTACGGCCCTTCTCAACAAACTTATTTCCTGTTGATCTTAAGTCTCCCATGTGGTTGAGAAATATCCCTCCAGCTCTAATGGCTGGTTTCTCTTGTCCTCTGCAGGGCTATGTGGCAGCGACCTTCTGGTCTCCCCCACGGTATGCAGATTTTCGGTGTTCACCATGGGGAACGCGTCCTCGAGCGCACCGACAAGAGCCCTAGCATGTATGTGACCAGCACATTAATACCACCCGCGATGGGGAGTTTGGGCCCCCCAGGCTGGCCTCCTACATTCTAATGGACTTCCTTTCCTGAGGAAATGTGCATGCTGGGAAGAAGGGGGGAAACGTTCTTTCTTTAATTTTCTTTTGCTTTGTGAAAGAACCAATTGTCCATGAAATCAAATAAAGGTGAAATACATATTAAAACACTGTGGGCTTGCTAAAATCAGTTAGATGAAAAAAAAACAACAACAACAAAAAAACAAAGCTTCAAAGAAATGCCAGTCCATGCCTCTGAGATTTATAATCATATTACATTGCTTGTAGTTCGGTAACAACAGCAACAAAAATAAGTGTGTGAGTTTAAAATATGACTCTGGGCAGCATGGCGAAGTATAAAACCCTCCCCACCAGACCTGAGATTGCCGGATTCCAGTCTGCCTCCATCCAGCTCCACACTGAGGGTCACATCCCCTCAAAGACTTGGTTCCCCATCCTTACGATGAAGGCGTGGGGCCAGGCACACTCTAGAGGCCCTACTTGACATGGTTTGGGTTTGTTTCCAGTATTGTTTGGTTGTTGAGAATGTTCCACAGAGTGTTGAAACGCTGAAAGCATTATAAGGCTCCCCCGACTCTTCTATCCTTTGGGTCTCGATGTCTCTCTGTTGCAAAGACCCAGTACATTGCAACATTGCCACGACCCAACACATTGACTCAGGCCTTTTGGCACCCATGCAGGTGGGGTGGAGGGATGTCCATCAGGTGTCCAGGACTAGTTCTCTTCTCATTCTCAGAGATGAAGCACACAAGCCCCTTGGTTGGGATAAAATGACTGGGGTAGAATGACTGTCCAGACAGAGCCAGTCTGCATGGGGATTGAATCATGGATGGATGCCAACCTCGCTAGATGGTCAGGAGGTCTGTTCAGTGCTGTCCTGACCTCTGCTCTCACTGAGGTGCCCTCTAGGGGATACTGGATCTGTGGGCACAGACCCAGCCCTGCTTCCCCTTGGCCTTGACAGCCCTCCCTTGAGAGAGAGGTTCAGCAGGGCAAGATACCCATTTCATCCTCTCCATGGCACCCTCCAAGGCTTGCTTTGTTATCCTCCGAGCTCTACCTACCTTGACCCCTGGATTAGTGTCAGTGCTGCTATAACAAATTAACCCAAACTTACTGGCTTAGAAGAACACAAATGATTTATTACTTATCCTCTTACAGTTCTGGAGGTCAGATGTCCAACATGGTCCTCACTGGGCTAAGAGCAAGCTATAACAGGGTTACATTCCCCCTCAAGGCGCTAGGCAAGAATCAGTTTCCTCCCCTCAACGAAACTTCGAGAAGCCACCTTCTTCCTCGGCTCATGACCTTTCCTCCATGATCAGGCCAGAAGTCCCATCACTCTGATCTCCTCTTTGTTACATCATCATATCTCCTTGCCGGACTCTGACCTCCCTGTCTCTCTTGTGTGAGGACCCCCGAGAGGGCCTTGTGCTCACCTGGATAATCTGGGATAATTCTCCATCTCAAGGTCCTTAGTTTTATCACATGTTTCAGGGATTAGAGCAAGACATCTCTGTGGGGGCTACAATTCTATCCACCCCTGCTCCCATCTTCCCTCTTTATTCCCATTCCTCAGTCCCAAATCTTCTACACTTTTTAGAGATTTGTGGTAAAAACAAGCAAGCAAACAAACAAACAAACAAACAAATATCCAGATCTTGTAGTCTTCCAAAAGCTCCAGCCCTCTGGCCTTTGGAACTCCAAAAGCACTTCTCTTTGCTTTTTCTGCTCTAACACCCTTCCCTGAGGCTACCGATGTCTCCTGGTCCAAGTTTAACAGAATGACAGGCCACAGGATAAAAAATTAGTAGCAGGGGCAGAAAAGATGTTGATAGATGTGTCACCATCTGACCCCTGTAAGGGGACATCCATCAAGCTGACTCCGCACTTGGGCTCTAGAAGTGCCTGTTCAGGGTCCCTGCCTCTGTCCATGGTGGCTAAGGCATGGTCAGGCAAACATCCTTTTGTGTGCTAACTTTTTTGAATATCTGCAAAGCGTGCGGCCTGGTCTTGGGTCAGGCAGAATTGATACAGTTAGAAGAACACCAAACCATCACAGCCACCTGAATAGTTGAAACAAAGAAAAGAGGAACTACAGATGTGGGTGAGGACCTGGGACAGCCAGGACCCTCCTGGGCTGCGGGAAAAGTGTGTGTTTGCACAACCACCACAAAAAAAAAGGATCAGTGTCAGGATCTCCTAAGGTGAACACACACACAACCTAGGGCCTGGCATTTTCTCAGAAATGTGTACCAAAAGACATCCACGAGAATGTTCATAGCAGTACGATTGATGATGGCCCCATCTGGAAAAGGCCTAAATGTCTACCACACTACAAGGGACAAGAATATGGGATGTAGTCACACAGTAGGATACTATCCAGCAAGGCTGTCTCCATTGGTTTGAGCTGCTATAGAGAAACACCAGAGACCAGGGGCTTAAGCAAACAACATTTACTTCTCACAGCTCTGGAGGCTGGGAAGTCCAATATTTAGGCATGGCAGATTCATCGTCAGGGAGACCATTTCCTGGTTCACAAGACAGGCAGCGGGAGAACTCTCTTGGGTTTCTTCTATTAGGGCACTAATCCATTCCACCAGGGATCTAACTTCATGACCTGATCACCTCCCAAACGCTCTACTTCCAAATGTCATCACATTAGGGGTTAGAATTTCAACATATGAATTGGGGAGAGGGGCACAAACATTCAGTCCATAACAGATAGGAAGACATAAAATACAAATATGATAGTATTATCAGTAAATCTCATCAATAAAGTGTTGTGTGAAAGAAAGTAGCCACCAAAGAGGACATATTCCATATTCCATTAATATAAATTTCAAGATCAAGCAGAAAACATCTTCTGGCCCCAGGGAGCGGACACCTCCACTGAGGTCCTGCTTGCCTCCCTGAATGTTGGTGGGTTTGGGTGGAACAGAAGCTACTTGACCTCTGAACCTGATGCTTGCTCATGGGACACACATCTTTGGAGTCCTGGCCACTATGTAAGGAACGGGCTGGGCTGAACCTCCTGGGCTGGGGAAACCACACTGAGAGAGATGTCAGTAGAGCCCCACTCTTTGTGGCCTCCCAGGCGGGTTGCCAGGCATGCGAGTGAGTCTCTAACTGATTCCAGCGCCTGGCTTGTGAGCTGTCCCCGCTGAGACTCAGTAGAGCAGAGATAAGCTGTTCGGTTCCTGCCCAGAGTGCAGATGTGTGAACAAAATAAAATAAATCAAACAAACAATAGGCAAAACTACCCTGTGATGTTAGAAACAAGGAGAGTGATTACATTTTGGGGTGGTGGTGACCACAAGTAGGGGTAGAGGGGAATGTGGAGGCTGGTTACACACGTGTGTTTAATTTGTGGACACTGGTTGAGCTGTACACTGATAATTTGTGCATTCTCTCTCCCTATATCCATGTAGATATATAGCTCTGTATGCACAATAAATGTTACACGGCAATAAAATGAGAAAAACACACTAGACAAAGGGTCTAATTCAGATCTAGCTTAGTCTCTGATTTAGACAAAGAACTTTTGCTCTGTGTTCCCTGTGTTTCTGTGTTCCTTGTGTTACCAAGAAATAGAAACTCAATTGCAACTGCCTTAAGCAAAAAAGGGTTTCTTGGACTCTCGTGTAAATGAAAAGATCAAGCCTCAGGCATGGCTGGATCCAGAGGTTCAAACAACATGCCCAGGGCTAGATCTCTTATATTCTCTTTCTCTACTTCTTGGTACTGCTTAGGCAGAGTTGTCATGACTCTAAGCTGACTTTCTCTACGGGTTTCCCATTCTCATAGCTCACAGTCAGCATGTCCAGAAGGAGTCACATCTATTCTCACTGTTCCCAAGTGTGTCACGTGTACATTCCTAAACCAGCAGTTAAGGCCAGGGAGATGGAACATTCTGATTGGCCAGAGTAGTGTCATATGTCTACTCCTGGAATCAGGAGTGGAATCACTTATACCCTAATCACATCACTGTGACTGGGGGGGATCATGTTTCCCCAAGGGGAGTGAAGGTACTATTCCCAAAAGGGGAATTGTAAGCTGGAAAGGCAAACAAATAGATATTTGTGACATACATTCTGAGCCTTGGTGCAAACTGAGTTGAATGCTAAGACCCCCCTCTGACACTAAGATTTCATGATTTCTATCCTAAGTCTGAAGGCTTTCTTGGTATCTATCTATCTATCTATCTATCTACCTATCCATCCATGCATCCATCCATCCATCATCTATCTACCCACCAATCCATCCATCTATCCATGCATCCATCCATCATCTATCTATCCATACATCCATGTATCTATCTAGCACCTATCTATCTCTTTCACGTGCTATCTTTTATATTCTTCACACCTTCCATTTTAAAGATGATGTTAAATGAGGCTCAGAGAAGGTAAGTGACTTCTCCCAAACCACACCATTGCCCTCAGGACAGCAGATTTAAATCCTGCTCTTGTGGACAATATCAGGCTTTCTCAATCTTGACTTGGCACCATTGACCTTTGGGGCCAAACAATGCTGTGTTGCGGGGGGCTGTCCCCCGCCCTGCAGGGTGCTTGGCAGAAGCTTTGGCCCCAACTCATGAGATGCCAAGAACATCCCCCACCCCAACCTGTGACAAGGAAAAAAGTCTCCAGACATGGTCCAACATCCCCTGAGGGGAAAAAATCACCCTGGTCAATCACCTCTGTTACAAATGAATGATGGAAACCCAGGCTGTGTCCCTTACCAGCTGCAAGGCTGTTAGGGGAAGACTTCATCTCCCTAACCTCCAGTTTCCTTATCTGTAAAATGGGATCAAAACCCCAAGCTCCCCTTTTTCAGGCGGGCAAGACATTTAACCACAGCCCAGTACCCCATAATTGGTGACCGAGGCAGTCTCTCTCACCAGCTTGGATATAATCTTACAGAGAGGACTTTTTTTTTTTCTTTTTGACAAATTATAGACACTGAATTGCAAATGAGGACAGGCATTTGAGACTGCTCTGCTTGTCTAATTAGTACAACTCCATTGACAGCCCTGGCTCCTTCAAAGGATGTTCCTTGGGATGCGGGCCCTCTGCAGAGCTGGCTAGGAACTTGGAACAGAGTCAGATGTCCAACATCAAACATTTTGAAGCTCAGAAATGAGGCCGTGTGCTCCAATAGGGAACTGTCTCTGTAAATGGTCCCATGCTTATTAAATTCCTGCAGCGGCCACTTTAATTGGGCCCGCCTCCCTCACTTGGCTAACCCCGGCTACACATCCCAGTCCTGGGTTTGTCTCTGGAGCAGAATTCCCAACCAGAAGTTCCCGCCCCAGTCTTTCTCAGATCCTGGAGGCTGATGACACCCACGTGCTTGCCTGTCCTTCCTGTCCGTCCCTGAGCGTCCCTGAGCCAACTTCATCAGCAGCCAGGGCTCCTGCCCAAAGGTGCTGGAATGAAGTTGCCTTCCCTGACTCCACATTCACTGTCCCTCCCTGTCCACCTCCATTTCCCCAGGACCCAGCACCTGACCCGACCCAGAGCAGCTGATCAGGAACTGTTGAATGACCCAGCAACTGAACGGTGCTGAGTCTTGCCCCGCTGATCTCACGATGTCCATCAGATGCTGGATCTACAACCCCAAATCCAAAGCCCGGGGATCCAGCTGGCCTCCAAATTACAAGCTCTCCTGTTTCTCCTAAGCTCCCCACCTCATCAGAGGTCACAGTTTGTTGGTCTGCATGCCACTGCTCTTTATTTAGCCAGACTGATGCTTTGGGGAACAGCTAGGCCTCACCTTCCCCGGTTTGTTAGTCTCTATTACTGAAGGGCCATGCCTTCAATCACGTATGTTTTCTGCCAGCAGGCTCCAGGCATCTGAGTTGGGATCTGTGATAGGACAAGACCCCCCACCTCACCGAGAAAGAGGTCCTATTGGACTGTTCTACCTACAATCCAGGCCCCCGAGCCTGGTCCTAGTATCTACATGGATCTCAGTCTGGCCAGAGTCCAGGTCCACTGGACAGTGGACATAGACAGTGGACAAGTATACGCCATACACAGGTATACATTGTTTCTTGTCTAGTTTCTCTCACGGCCCTCCTATCCCACCACCATCTTTCTTCCAGCTGATGGTGAACAAGGACTGAGCAGAGACAAGTTGAATCTGATCCTAAGTATCCCATAGCGGCTCTTCCTTCATGCTTGGCCTTGTTTCTGATTCTTCCAAATAGCACTGTTGGAGAGCAGATCTCCCAGAACTACGGACACTGGCTTCTGGGGTGACTATCTGACTTTCTCCAAAGGCACAAAGACGGCAGTCCCAGAATGATCAGAGGATCCGGTAATGAGATCCTTCAAACTAAACACGGAGATGATTTTTCCCTTTGGACTCAGTCCTCAGACCACAAAATACCCACCTAACCCAGCACAGTGCCAAGAACTCAGTCCCTATTCCCTCTCCCTACCAGTTCCAGTGAAATTCACTTCCAAGCTGGTCACAGAAGGTCCTACTCCAGGGTGACCTGAATAATGCCAGGATCATGTGGGTCAGGGGCAGGTGGGACATCAGTGCCAACTGTGTCGGGGTGGGGGGAGGGCACAGGTATGCGCCAAAGACATTCAGGGCAAATGCTTGGGTCCTTTTTCATTTTCAACATAAGAAAGATCTTAACACCACATTTTGGGGGTAGTTCATTACATCCAACCAACAATAAGAGGTGGAAATTCCTTGAGAACAAATTTCCCAGAGTGAAAATGGTTATTGCTCAGGCACAAGGTAAATGCTGCAGAAATCCCATTTTAATGAACTTGAAGGAATGCCAGAATTTCTGTGTCAATGGGAGGGTTATGTCTATGGAAACAGTGCCCAATGTGCATGCGGGTCTTGCTTGATACTCAGGAGGCTGGTTTCTTATGATAATAAAGAAATGGTATTTGGAAGGTATGCCACTGCACTATTCTTATTTTAGAGGTAGAGAGATAAGGCACAAGGGATAGGACGTCGGCACAGATATTGGAAAGAGTCGGGAAAGCTGGCTTTTATATGTTGCTCTGAAACCCTGAGCAAATATTGTCCTCTGTCCGTAACTCAGTTTCTCCATGGGCAAAACGAAAAGGCTGGAATATCCCCAAACTGGAACTGGGAGCCTGGAGTAACTCCTAAAGCCAAGTGATCGTGTCTATGTAGAAATCTTTGGCTGCTAATGGCCTGACCCAGTGTGGTGTCACATTTAAAGGTACAAAGCCTGAAAAAGAACTGCTGCCTTTGCTCATGCATCACTTGATATTTAATGAAACTTTGTATCCATCCTGCTCTGTCATTAACATCTCCCCCCACCATATTTATTCCCAGTGTGCTGAGATCCAGTGAGTCTCTAAATAATTTATCCTGCTTTTGCTACTACCAGAAAGCCATTTACAGTGCTTTAAGCAATTTACAAGCCAGTTCTTTCCCATAGAAGAAATCCAGACATAAACAGTTCGGGGTTGATTTGCTGGTTTCTAGTCATTAGGGACCTTCGGTTTTCTGTTCCACTATCCTCAAAGTCATGATATGGCTGCTGGAGCTCCAGCCTTTGTGGCACATTCTAAATGAGACAAGAAAGAGCAAGAGGCAAACATCTATTCTGCCTGAGTAAGTCCCTGTTAAAGAGATTTCCCGGATGCTCCGCTCAATGATTTCTACTAGCAACTCATTTTCCAAGCCTAGTTGCAAAGCGAGGCTTAGAAGAGTAGTATTTTCACTGGGAATGTGGTCACACCACCTAATGTAGGGGCTCACAATGAAAGCAAGAGGAGAGAATCGATGTTGCAGGCAGTCTCTGCTACATTGCACACCCTCTCGTCTAACCAACAGATCCTTGCCATCTTGGTCCTTCCATGTTCCTGCCCTGTCATGCTAGGCACAGCCCATAAGACCCGTGTCTCTCCACCAACCCCATCTTAGAAGTGCCATTCTCCTATTCTGACAAACTTTTCCTTGTGAACTATTGTACCATGGCTCAGGGGCACTGCCCTACTTGGACTGAGACAAAATCTTTGGCTCCTGGTTGCCTAGCACCCCTCACCCCAATTTTCTCTTTTACCCGGAGCCACCTTTCACTGCAAGTTCAGTTTATGTCCCCTAAAATGCTGTTTGGACCCTGGCTACAGTCCAGTATGAATAATCTGAATCTTCCCCTGTTAATGACTCCTGGTTTTGAATTCTGGATTCTTCGTTGCCTCTGTATCCTGGCTCACTACTGGCTCTCCCTGCCTGGACCTTGATTCCTGAGCCCTAGCTCAGAGGACCCCAACGCAGATTTGCAGGCTCTTCTTAGCAAATGACCTATGTTTTCACTGCACCCAGGCAGGGCTGGGTCTCATAGACAAATGGAATTTTCTCCTCCACAGCTCAAAATCAGTAACTATGCACTGGGTAACATAGTTACACATGAACAGTGCCTTTGAGAGTCTATAGATTATGAATGGCTAGGAAACATGTAAAAAGATGTCCCTTCCCTCAGGGATCATGAAACATAAACTACAACATCAAAGAAACACCACGTTAAAGACTTATAATTGCGAAACATTAAAAAGTCCAACACTGTTAAGTGTTGGTGAGGGGAAACTGAGTATCTTATCCCGAGCCAGCGCAATTGTAAATCTGAACAACACTGATAAGCAATTTGGAAATATACAGTCACGTTAAGGGTGGGAATACCCAATGGGCTTACAATTTCACTCCCAGGTTAATACTTTAAAGAAACTCTTATACTAGAAAACTAATATGGATATATGTTGTGGTGATATTTGCATGGGGATGACTCTAGGGGAGAAGAGACCCTGGTGAACTCTCCACCCATTGTCTATGATGCTCCCTTTAATGATTAATGATTAAGGTGGTTTCCTGGTGAAGGAGTTGTGTGGCTGGAACAGAGGCTGGAGAGCTTCCAGAAGAAAAGCTTCTATGTGTTTCCTGAGATGGGAAGCTCAAGGGACACTGAAAGGGGTCCCAGTTTTCTATCCAGTCTTTATGGGTAACTTCCAAGAGAACACATGTGCCTGGGCTAGGAACCGGGTGGTCCAAGGGACAGTCGAGGCCAATGAGACAAAGAGGCAGTACATGGCAGCAAGTGGTGGGACCAGGGTGCCGTGTGGTGGTTCTTGAGACGCTTTTGACCAGCATCTTGGTTCTGAGCAGTGACCAGGATAAAGAAAACAGGACCCCATTCTTGGGTGACAGGAGCTCAGGAAAATGGCCAGGCCTGGATATAAATGGGATTGTGGCTTCAGGGCCAGTCTCCAGGCCCAGGAGGAGAGAGGATCACATGAAACTCATAAACTGTTATCACCTTTATAATAGCTAAGCCTTTAGTAGGCATTTACTGGGTGTCAGGAACCGTCCAAAGTGCTTTTCCTACTGATATTACTGATTGCATACTTATATTCAATCTCAACGTATGCCTTACAATAGGTCTGTGATTTTGTTCAGAACGGCAAAGTACACACAAAAAAAATATTCCCAGGACTTCCTGTGGCTAAGGTGGCCACGTGATACAGTCTGACCGATGAGATGAGGAGGGAAGTCTACTTGACAGTGCTTCTAGGAAAGCTGGTCTTTTGCCTTTACTCTCACTGTCTTGCTTGGAATGTGGATATAATGGTCGGGATGGAGCAGCCATTTTGTGATCAAGAGGGAAAGAAATGCATGCCAAGAATGGCAGTGCAGGAAAACAAAAGATTCTGAGCCTCAGTGGTGATAGTGTCATGTACTGGCCTACCTCTGTGTTTCTCATTCCATGTGAAAAATCTACCTTTTTTTCGTTAGGACCCCATATCATCAGGTAAACATAATATTTAAAGACATACGTTATCTCATTTAATCCTCGCATTACCATTTTAGAGATGAGGACAATAAAGCTCAGAATAGTTAAACTGGCAGGTCAAAAGACCATGGCTAGACGTACCAGTCTCGTTCTAAATTCTCATTTATGACTCTGCTTTTCTGCCTCTTCGCCATACACTGAGATGGGGTTTAACCCAGTTCTTGTGGACTGGGTCAACGACAGCCTAGGGAGGAGGGTACTGAGGGAAGGAGGGCTAGAGGCTACCTAGACATTCTTGATCTCATCCTGAGAGGCATGAAAATTGACATTGGAAGTCCCCCCTATTACTCCTTTCGGTGGCCAACACCTGCCAGTTGCCCTTGGGTGCCCTTAGGGAGACCAAGCATGGGGACACTGGCTGACGGGAGGGTACCCAGGTAAGAAGTATCCATTCATCCCTTCAGCTACACAGAATGAGCAGCAGCCATTAAACTCAGGATGCCAGTGAATTAAGAGTGAGAATAAAGTGGAGACCAAGGGTGTGGCGGGGGCCGGGGGATGGGGGGCAAGTCAGACTTTCTTAGGCAAGCAGCTGGAGCCCAGCTGGGAGGAAAATGTTTCTCGATAACCATTAACACTTCTCCAGAGAAGCTGATTATTAAGAAAGCCCTGGTGAGAGTGGTGGATAAGACATCTGTTCCCGGCACTCACCCCACTCACCCCAGAGAAACGAGGTCGCCATACCCAGGGGCTCTGGGATGGCGGACTCAGCTATGACGGCGGACTTCTCAGAAGGGTGCAGGGAGAGGCAGTCCTGGGTTTTGAATCCTGGCGTCCCCACCTTAGAGCTCCCTGACGTATAAAGGAGTCACTCGACTAACCTCTCGGATAACTGGTTAATGACTCCCACATCCTTGTGAGGATGGGAAAAAAACGTATGTGGCCGTGCCTGGTGTGTATTGGGTGCTCAGAGCATAGAAGCGTTTCTACTTTCTTCCTTCGCGTCAGCCTGAAATGGGAAAGGTGAGGCCTTGCCGTTCCTTCTCTCCCAGAAGATCCACTTGGCTCCCCCAGAATGCACCCCGAGCCTGCCCTTTGCACCAGACACTCATTGCCTTACCATCTTCTTGGTTCAATTTTATTGTTTTTTAATATTTTATTTATTTATTTGTCAGAGAAAGAGAGAGAGAGAGAGAGCACACAAGCAGGGGGGAACAGCAGGCAGAGGGAGAAGCAGGCTCCCTGCTGAGCAAGGAGCCCGATGAGGGACTCGATTCCAGGACCCTGGGATCACGACCTGAGCTGAAGGCAGACGCCCAACCGCCTGAGCCACCCAGGCGTGCCTTGTCTTCTTGGTTTTAAATGTTCCCATAAGCCCTTTGAAGTAGGGATGTTAACCATTGATTAAAAAAGGAAGTCACGGCTCAGGGAAGTTGAAGTAATTTGTCCTTTGGCCCAAAACGAGTAGGCGGTAGAGCTGGATTTTGATTCCAATGCTTGACCTTTAACCACCATGGCATTCTTCTTCCCATCAGAAACCCAGAAACGGAGGAGCATCGAATCTCATCTGGACACCTCAACTCCGTAGCACGCCGTTGATCCAGAGGAGAGCGAACGCACACCGGACTGTGTGTCAGGGTCTAGGCAGAGACGACCAGGAAGCAGGGATGTCCCCTGTGACCTGCTCTGGGTCTCCTGGAGTCGCCTCCTTTTCTCCCCCACCTCCTCCTTCCTCTCCTCTTTCTCTCCTCAGTTCTGCCCCCTTCCTCTGTCTCTTTCTCTACCCAAAATACTTAGGAGCATTTTCTGCCTGGTACCAAGTCCTGTTTGTGGTGCCAGAAGGCTCACGGAAATGTAGAAGGTGTTTCATACAATTTAAAGATTCCGTCAATGGCAGGCACACTCGCTGGCACTTGGCAAGATGAGAGGCTTCGGAAGTCTTCCTTCTTTACTGCTCCACGGGCGACGAGGCTTACAGGCAGGGCCACGCGGAGATGCACTGGGGAGAGGGTAACAGCAAACGGGAGCCGTAGGGGGCACCTTAGGTTTGGCAAGTGGGGTGGAGCGAGCTGGGGTTTGTGGGCTCCCTATGGATCCGCTAATGCTTGCTGTGGGCTCTGGGAAATAGCGACTATCCTTAGCTGTCTGGTCCCTGACCCCAGGGCAATTAGGATGGGGGCCTAGTGGGAATGTCTAATTAGAGAAGTGTTAAAAGTATGAACTTAATGAGCCGCTTAAGAAGGGGAAATGACTGGCCCCTAGGCGAGGCCAAAACTGGGTCAAGAAAGCATGGTAAAAGGTACTGTCCCTACTTGTAACAAACTTAGTGCCAAATGCTGACAGCAAAAACCGTCAACTCCCAGAGATGGGCTAGCCTGGGGCTTAAGAAAGCCAAGTCGTAAAGTCAATTTTTTCTCCCAATTCCTCCAAAGGCTCACTGTGTGATCTTACCCAAGCCGCTCAACCTCTCTGTGTCTCAGTTCTACCTTCTGCACATTGACTGGGTGGGCGGGGATAATAAAATCGTCCCTGTCTCACAGGGGAGGTATAAGGAGGAAATGAATTCATGTAACAAAGTACTTAGAAGAGTTCCCAGCCAAAGGCAAAGATCCCACATTGTAACAAAACTGGAATGCGTATGTTAACAGACACATTCACTAAAGGCTAAACCAGCAGAGGGAAGGCAGAGAAGGGCACTCGCGGTGACCAGGCTGCAACAGCTGGTCCTTCTTTACCAAGTCCTGGCTGAGCTCGCAAGAGTGGGTCCAGCGGGCTGATTCTCAGGGCCATATGGCACCCCAAATTGTCCTGGAGATCCTTGACTGCAGGCAGAGGAGGATAGAGTAGAACCTTCCCTTAGCCCCACCTGGGGAAAGTGGTGACTCCCTGCATACCCGGGGAAGGGGTTTGGGAGGACGAGATGCCCACACACGGAGGACAGGGATGCTTTCGGCAGAAGCCGCTTCAACGGTTTCTTTTATGGAGTCGTCTGCCAGCTACAGAAAGCCCCCTTGAGCCACGTTGCTGGAAAATCCACCACGAGCATCTCCACTTAATTACTTTGGTAGGCAGGTGCATTTTCTCAGGATTAAGGCATTATGTCCCCCAAGAGGGTTTGGGTGATAGCTCCTGGAGGATGAACTACATGGATTGTAGGGGGTTGTTAAGATCCAAGTGGAGACTCAACTTTCCATTGTTCTGTGGAGGAGAATTACGATGACCCGGGGACGTAGACCATGAGAGCAAAGGGTTGCCTGACTTCGAAGCAGAACCTAAGCACATATCCTTCCCACCGATACTCAGCAGCTCCCAGCTGACCTTGGTGGGTATTTACACACGTTGTGTTAACATGTGGATGGTCCATTGACCTGGCGTGCTTTTGTCCAGATTTTCCGGGACGGTCTTAATTCGTTCTTTCATTAATGTGTGGATGGCTTATTTCAGTCCACCAACACCTGCGAAGAACTTGGACGTGATAGATGCTGGAGGCACCCCAAGAATCAGAGCCCCGACATCAGAACTCCTAGTGTGGTAACAGGCACATGGTGGAGAGTCTATACAGCGTACGGGTCAGCCATGGACTTGGTCCTTCTGTATTTCCATTTCTCAAGGTGCTCTCCCATGACTGGCTCCGCACTTAGCCAGCTTATGATCATGTCGTGTCCCCTAGTAGCTTCAGACTGACATGAGACAACCTGGTTTAGCCATTCCCATGGAGGGTCTCTTCCTGTTCCGGTGGAAGGCTGACTCTCCTTGGAGAGACTCCATGGAGGGGTGGAGTGGAGGGTAAGACAGGCTGCCTGGGCTAGTTCTGAGTTGCACGGCCTCCCCGGGAGCTCAGGAAGAAGGGTATGGTCAGTCCCACCTATACTGCTGGATACAGCATGTCCAGCACGTGGGCGGCTCAGTCGGTTAGGCATCTGCCTTCGGCTCAGGTCATGGTCCCAGGGTCTTGGGATCGAGCCCCGCATCAGGCTTCCCGCTCAATGGGAAGCCTGCTTCTCCCTCACCCCCATGCTGACGCGCTCTCTCTCTCTCAAATAAATAAAATCTTTTTAAAAAAAGGCGGTGCCGCATTATGTGTCCTGATTTCTATGTCTGCAAACAGTGTCCTCCTGAGCCATGATAAAGAATACTATAACTAAATTTGCCCACATAGAATGGATCAAATGCATTTAAGAGAAAAATAGTCAATTATTCATGATACTTGTTAAAAAACAGCGAGGGGTGGCTTTATTCAAGACCAGTGACAGAGACGCAGAGATCACTGCATGGGGCTTTGCAGTGGGGGAAGAGAGATCAGGCTCAACCCCAAATACAACATGGAAAAGAGGGGATTTAGAGCCAAGAAACAGGGTGGGGCCTATGGATGAAAAATGACCAAGAGGACACGTCAAGGGGGAGGGGGAGTGGTTCCAGCTACATGACGTCACAGGGTTCTTGCTGATGGCAGCCCAGGCTGGTCAGAGGTCACCTGGGGGATTAGGTGGAGGACAGAAGAGATGACACAGAAGCCCAAAGGTCAGGGTGTCATTGAGGAGAGCGCTCAGAGGAGCCTGAGCAGGACTTGTTCAAGGAGAGAATCTTTGTCAACTCTGTCTCAAGTATTAGAACCTCTATTTCAAGTAGGGTTGTCCTTTGGGGCCCTTTGGAGTAAATCAAGTTGGACTGGTTCTCAGAAATGTAGCAAACAGTTTCCTTCAACCCTAAGGCTGTTCCACGTAAAGAGAAGAAGAATATTTTGCAATGCATGAGTGACTCACAGAGATTTTATAAATCCCAGAATTAGAACATCCCCTCCCCTCTCCCATTTCTGCATGAAAGGCGTGGAGAAGTTTCTGATAATTATTTGGGGGTCAGGTATGGAGAAGTGCTTTTCTTTTTGACATTCCTCGATTTGCATCATAAATGAATGAGCCAGGACCACCCCTATCCCACGGAGGGGGTGCGGGGGGGGGGGGGGTGGGGGTGGGGTGGGGGGGTGGGGGGGTGGGGCGCGGGGACGGAGGTTGAGAGGCGGTGCTTCAAGACCCAAACCTGGCGTCAGAAATTCTAGCTGGCCTGGGTTGCATTCAGTGGATGAAGGAAGCAAACCTGCTCCCTCCTTTTCAGATCTGTGTCCTGGTCTGCTGGGAGCCGTAGCTGGGAGCCCAAAGTTACATTGCCTCCAGCCAGCAGCAGGGCATTCTAAGGCAATTAGCTGGAAACAAAGAAAGCAAAAGGCGAGAATTGAAGACCGCAGAGACCCAGCCAGTCAGTCAGGTCCCAGACTGAGAGCAGAGGCAGGAACGGAGAGGAGTCTGGTCAGCCGGGCCCCTGCCAATATTGCCTGATCATTAGGCTTCTGTTGGCTAACATAACACGCCCAACTCCTTGATTCAAAGACACATGTTTCCCCACACGTGGAGGCTTCTGCATCAAGACCTAGCAAACAATTGACGTATGTATTTGATGTGATGTGATTTGTGTACGAGTGTTGATCCGTTGTTTGTTTTCTCCTGAAAAGCTATTAATAAACCCGTGGCGCATCTTAAAATAAATGGTGTTTCAGAACTCGGGTGCGCAGTATTTCTGGAGCGGGCAGGAATGTGCAGTCTCAACCAGATAAAACTCCTTAGAGCTTTCATCTCTATCACTTTTTATGTCCTATCTCTTCATCTGTCCATCCACTGATTTAGTAGAAACTGAGGAAAGTTACTTAACCTTTCTGTGTCGGTTTCTCTGCCACCCAAGGGCGGTTGTCGAGATTAAATGAGATCATATGATGTTCACAGAAGGCCTTTCAACGGTGCCTGGTACAAAACAAGGGTTTACGGTTATTTAACTCTGCCATTTATTCATTCATTTAACTGTCTCTGCAATTGCTAGGCATCCGCTAGACTGAAGCAGAGTTTCTCAGATTCTGCTGCTGAACTCAAGGGACACCTGACTGGCACGTAGTGCACCCTAGGAGGAGGGGAAAGGGAAAGAGTGCCTCTTTCTTGCTTCCATAGTTGACCACAGACCATTGTTCTCACTGCTCCCCACGTCTGCAGTTTGGGCTCTGCTCCTCACTTCCTGCCTCCATTTACCCACATTCCACTATCAGCCTGGGTCTCTGCCTCAACCCAGCGTTATCCACCACGGTCATCTTTCCTGGGCTACACCCTGTGGCCATATGGACAAACCTCCCGCAGATTGGGTTATGTCTCCCAACGACACTGGGGTCGTGGGAGAGGGTCCCAAGCTTCCCACAGTTTCTGATGCCATTATGCAGCACTGACACCCATGGGACTGTGTTCAGAAAGCACAGATGAATCTCTGTGGCTCCACGTGGCTCTGTCTGGGAACTTGGAATGTCACGTCCACAATGGAAGGAATTTTTCATATGTTTTATTCAGTATTGAATACCGAACACCCAGGACTAGCCTAGCACGTAGCCAGCATTCAATAGATATTTGCTGAATGAATGAATGAGTGGATCTATAAAGATCATCTCTGGAGGCATAGATGGATAGCTCTGGTTTTTGGTTTTTTATTTTTCCTATGAAGGTAAGGAATATTTCAGAGCCTGTCTTTCTGTGAGGTTCCCTGGGAGTTCAGGAATCTGAAAGGTGAGCGAGGACAGGAATTTGCATAGCTGTGTGTGGGGGTCTCTATCTGTGTACAGATGCCTGTATTTGTACACATGTGGGAGCACACAGCATGTAAGTGCATGATTTGCATAAATGCAGAGTGGGAATGCGTGCATATGCATATATACGCCTTTGTCCTCCTACAAATAAATGGCTGCATGTGCGTGCAAGGTGAGTTTACCTTTGAGGTGTGTGCGTGTATGTACATGCATGTGTGTGCCTCCCTGGGGGGCTGTGTGTGTGCCTGGGTGTGCAAACCATGTCAGGCATAGAGCCGTCCTGATACATGCATCATCTATCCATGTGTGTTTGCCCGCACATGCATGGATGCAACTTTGCGGGTGTGTGTTGTGATGGGGAGGGGAATTCTGAGCATGTGTGTTGGCTAAATGGTTCATAGTAAGCGGGGAACACCATCAGGCAGGGCCCAGAGATTTCTGCCTTGAGGGCCACTCTTGCACACCAGCTCCCTATTTCCCTGCCCTCAGCCAGAACAGCTGCAATTATAGGGACTTCTCAGAGTGAAGGGGGAGGTCCCTGGTTTTAATTTCCCTGAACAGATCAGCGAGCCACACCGCACACACAAAGAAGAGGGAGGATGGCAGGACAAGGAGTCCATGATACCAGAATTTGCATCCGAAGGATCCAAGAAAACCCAAGCATTGAGCCTTGCACTGGAGCCAGACTGCCTGGCCTTGATTCTCAGCTCTCGCTGCTACTGTGCCTCAGTGTGTGCATCTGTAAAGTGGGGATAATAACAGCACCCACCTCCTCATTTCTGGGAGGAGAAAAAGAGTTCATATATACAAGCACAGAGTAGGGCTAGATAAGCATTGACTATTTTTTGGTTGGACCAGAGAGACTGAGTTATTTTCTTATTCCTGGGAACAAAAGGTAACCTTGATTATTTTACTTATGTGAAACTAGTGTATACTTATTCTAGACAATTTGGAAAATACCAATAGACCAATATAAGAAGAGAAAGGTCTTACTCATCATCTGTCCCTGTACCCAGATAGATACTGTTCATGTTTGAAAGAATCTCCATTTGGATACTTCCATAATTGTGCTTTCCCATTAGGGGGATTCTCTCCCCCAACCCCAGTGGTGTACGGCATTGGTGGTCCCCAGTGCAACATGTTTCCAGGATTTATACCCTGTGTAGCCTTCTCTCCTTGCCTCTGGGCTAGCCCGTGATTTGCTTTAACCAACAGAGCATGGTAAGGTGAAGCTGTGTCAATTCCAGCACAAGCTTTAAGAAATCTGGGCAACTCCCTCTTTAGCTTTCTTGGGCTCTGAGCATGCAAGGAGAATGGAGACACCTGCCCCTGGAGAAACCACATGGAGAGAGACAGCCCAGTCTTTCCAGCCTCCAGGAAAGACCACAGAAGACCGCCAGCAGGACCCAGAGAAGAACCACCCCACTGAGCCCAGCCTGGTTTGCAGAATCACAGAAATGCCACCAATGGCGGCGTCAAACAACGTGGGTGTTTTTGAAGCTGTTACATTTTGAGGTGGTGGCTTATTACCTGGTAATGAATAACTGACAATCATTCCATTTCATAACATGCATTTTAAAGTTTAAATTAGATGACGTTTCTGTGTAATTACATTGTGGTTCAGAGTGAGTTCCGAATCAAGTAGCCTCAGTTTTAATTCTGATTTAACATATTGGCTGTGACTCTAGGCTAATTGCTTCACCTCATCTATAAAATGGACTTAATGAAAACCTTGTAGATTTGAGGGGAAATTAAAATACAGTGGCTGAAACCTAGTAAAATATGAAACAGGTCTGTATGTCACCTAAGCATGATTGAATGGCCATGAAATGATATGAGTATGTCAAAATGTCACCCATTTCCTACTCTTAGGCATTTATGCTGTTTCTGGGTTTGTTTGTTTTTGGTTTGTTTTTGTTTTTTTTACTACCATAAAATATGCAAAGCAAACCACCCCCTCGCGCCTTGCATTTTTCAAAGGAGTGAGGCTGAGGAAAACCAGGCGGACTTGCTCAGGTCCCACAGTGGGCCTGAGGTTAAAGACCTCACCTTCTCGTTCCTAGGGCTACACTTACTCCTGTAACCAGAAGGAGCACTTAGCAACCCACCTGCACGATGGTTTTGTCTACTGCCCCTGGCATTGTATTATAACCCTGTTTCCCTGGAGACCAGAGTTAGCATAGGCAAGGAAAGATTTTTTTTTTGACATGCTAATTTTTGGAAGACAGCGAGCATGCTAAACTTCCCGACTCTCTTTGCTGCAGCCCTCCCTGTCAGAGGAGTGATATCTTCAGCCTGGCAAGAGCAGCTCCTGCTCATGGACGGAACGGAGACAGAGACGAGAGACGGTATCATTGACGCAGTGTATTGGACTTGACGTCTGGCTTCCAACAGTGCTGCGTTTGAATTTCAGTTCGGTCTATTCCCCTCTAATGATCAAAGGCAAGTTCCTTACCTCTCTGAGCCTTAGTTTCCTCATCTGTGAAATACTGGTACTTCTCCCTTTTCCTATCCCCACTTCCCCAGCTCTCCTGCATTCTTGCGTGGAATTACAGGAGATCATTGATGTAAAGTGCCTGACAAGAGTGCTTGAGACAGGGTAATTATCACTGGATTCTTGGTATTAGTTAGGGAACCCCTAAGGAAGGCTAAAAAAATTTTCATCTTCCTGGCCTGGAGAAAGTATAGCTCTGGGAACAGAAAAACATTTGGATCCGAAATCTGAACTTCCCTGGTGCTCTCTGAGGTGCCAGAAAAGATGAAAATAAAAAGTAAAAATTATTTCTACAAATGGGAAGGCTGAGGGAGGATAGTTCATGCCAAATCATCAGTAAATGGAATTCTGACTCCCAACACAGCGACCTATCCACTGTCAATTTCCATTCACCAACACCCACTGACTTTTTGCATGTGGCGCTCAAAGCCAGAATCCTCCCAAATGAGATGGAGTGGTAAGGGGGAAGCAGGAGGCCATGTCCATGGTGGTTGCTGCCGTGAGCCCCCCAGTTCTAGGCTTGTCTTCTCCGGCACCCTCCTCTTCTCCTTCAGAAGAAGATGTCATTGTATCAGTCAACATCCAGCCATTGCTGTGGGGTAACTTTGTCTCTGTAGGAGTTGGGCACCCCTGAAGCTTGGCAAGTAACCTACCTGCCTTCTTTCTGAGATGAACTCAGATGGCTAGATGGACATTTTGGGAAGTTTTCATCTCTTTTCTTCCTTTCTAAATCTTTCCCGGCACTTTCGTTGGCATGGGGCTTAATGACTAAATTCAGGTGCCAATAAAAAGCCGTTTTTACAAAGGCTTTTGGGCTTGGCTGAGATGATCATCATTCTTTTCTTTCTTTCTTTTTTTTTTTTTTTCCTTTTTCTTCCTCTTGGCTTCTCTCCCCCCAACCCCTCTGCTTTCCTTTCCTCCTGCCTCCTTTTTTCCTTCAAACAGATATGGAGCATTCTTAATGTGCCAAATCATCTATTGAATGCGGGGGACATAGATTTATATATAAGGGACCGTCTCTACCCTTCAGTTGCTCACAGATTCAAAGAGGGAGAAGGAAAGTAAGAAATAAATATTCATCAACTATTGCCACAGAATGCTGGCTAATAAACTGTCCAGGTGACGACCACTAGTATTTGTTCTCATGCTTGAGGGTGGTTAGGGCTGGGTCCACATGGTCATCTCTGCTGTGGGCAGCCAAGCAACTGTGTTTGGCTCCGGGCTATTCCCTATACACTCATTTCCAAGCCAGAGTGAAGGGGCAGCAGCTACCCAGGGCTTTTTCTTCCCCCAGTGGATCATAAGAGCACAAGAATGCAAGCCTGACCATGTAAGCACAGTTAAGCCTCTGCCTGCTTCAAGCCCACTCACACCCCACTGCCCAAAGTATGTCAGCATCAATGCAGCAAGCCCACACATGGCAGGAAGGGAAGCAAGGGAATATTTGCTAAAATCATGTCTCAGACCATCACAGGGGGGATAAGCAAATGGACAGAGGTGGCACAGAGCATGGTGGAGTGCAAAGGCAGAGGATTTACACCAGTGTAATCAGGGAAGACATCCTGGAGGAGGTGAACTATCAGCTAAGCACTCAGAATTTTAAGAAGTGGATTGGATGAAGGTATAGGATTGAAATATCTGTTCAAGGCAATAGGGGTGGCCCGTTTGAGAGTATAAGAGTCAGAGATCCCAGAGCCCGGTTGATAGCTAGTGAGTTGAGCCCCTGGGTAGGTATGGGAAGAGAGATTCTTAGGTACGGAGGTAAAGGTCAGATTCCCAGACATGTCTTAGAGGACAGACCTTGAAGGGATCTGACAGAGGTGATGGCAAGGCAGAGAAGGGGGTTATGTGGGGGGAGATGGGTCAAAACCGCAGCTTTGAAGTTTACTTGGAAATGGCTAAGGATGATGAATGGAAGAGTGAGAACCTGAAGATAGGGACACCGGTCAAGACCTGTCCCCTGAAGACCTGTCCCAGCGAGATGCCAGCAAACTGAAGACGGATACGACAGGGAGCAGACTGAATTCTGCAAACTCCAGTCTGGGACACTGACACTGTTCAGGGACATGCTCCTTGATGGAAGGGAGCGCTTGGAAGGCGAGCCACGATTCCCGCCAGGCATCATAGAAAACTCAGCCCTTTCCTTTCTCAGCAGAACTCTTAGTTGTGGGGGAGGGACTGGGGTTCAGATGCAGACACACGGGGATCTGAACCTATCAGTTCTGTGACGTTGGGTAAGTTCTTTTTGTTGTTGTTGTTTTTTAAGATTTTATTTATTTATTTGAGAGAGAGAAAGCACAAGCAGGGGGAGAGGCAGGGGGAGAGGGAGAAGCAGGCTCCCTGCTGAGCAGGGAGCCCAATGTGGGGCTTGATCCCAGGACCCTGGGATCATGACCTGAGCCAAAGGCAGAGGCTTAACCACTGAGCCATCCAGGCGCCCCTGGATAAATTCTTTACCTCTACCTGGTACTCGCAGGCCTGGATTTCACCACTTTGGGATTCAGCTTCCTTCTACGCAAAATGGGGAAATATGATGTGTGTGTGTGTGTGTGTGTGTGTATGTGTACACACACACATATATATAATATAAAAATATATATATGATATAAAGATATGTATATATACATATATATGATGTATCATATGATATATGATATAAAGAAACATCGGGGCCTGACAAAGAGTCAACTCTCCACAGATAAGCTAAGTGGTTTACACGAATTAACTCATTTTTCCCAAAAACACCTCTATGAGATAGAAAATGTTATTATCAGCACCCTCATTTTACAGACTAAGAAATGAAGCCCAGGAAAGCTATCTACCTGGCCCAGGGAGCCCATAGGTGGTGGAGCCCAGATGTGGACCCAGGGAGTCTCACCCAGAGATGGCGCATTTATATCCACCACATTCCAGGGCCAACCCAGAGCTTCCCCACTAGCTCTATGTGGGTGAGAGAACGCCGTTAAGAAAGGGAAGGGGGAGGGTCTGCATCAGGATCCGTCCATGCTCCTCCTCCTTCCCTGCACTCCACTGCCACATGCAGCCCCTGGAGCCTACAGGGGGCACTGAAGTTAGCAGAGAAGACTGGGACCAGTCCGTGTTTGGTGAATGAAGGAATGAATGAATGGATGGATGGGATGAGAAAGTCCAGGCCCCAAAGTTTCAGACACTTGCTCTGAGTCAGAAATGTGGGAGCCAGTTGTCAAGCCCAGGTCTGTCCAGTTCCAAGGCAGCCACCCTGCATGTCTACAAGGCGAGAATTCCCAATATTGCTGTTGTTTGGACAAAACCAGACTTTTGCAGGAATTTTTTGGAGACTTTCTTTTTTTTTTTTCTAAAAGTTAAATCATTTTTTTATCATCACAGAGAGAACAAAGGATGAACGCAGGGAAGTAAGAAATGCTGCTCTTGGAAACATTCACTGTCTCACTCTTGACTCCATAAATAAATGTTCTCATGTTAAGCAGGCTTCAATTTTCTTGGAAAATGCTCAATTTATATGCAGGCACAATATACTTGCACAAAGCACTGATTCTCGATGTTTGTAAGGGAGCCACTAAACATTGTGGGAAAGAACATGGGTTCTGGACTCAGACCTGTGTTTCAAGCCTGAGTTCAACACTTAGTAGCTGTGGGACCATGGAAATGTCACTGAACCTTCTGAACTTCAGTTTACCCATTGGTAAGGTGACAGTAAATACAGTGTCCCTGTGATGTCGTTTGGCATGATCCCAGCTGCTCTGTGGGGAAGGGTCCCTGCGGATGCTTAGATCTGCATAATGAAAGAGAAATTGAGTCTCCCTGGAGGTGGGGAGCAAAGGTGATGGTCAAGGTCCTCAAGAAAGAGAAACTGAAGCAAGAATGCCCATTCTTCGCTCCCACTTTGAATGTTAGGGTGTTGGTATGTGACGATGCTACATGTAACTTTGTAGGGCCAGGTGTGCTCATTTCTCAGGGGGTGGGTCATGAGCAGATAAAAAGCACCCTAAACTTCCCTATCCTCTGTAAATGGACGTTCTCTGGAGTCGGCGTTCACCGCGTTGCTCTCAACTTTGGACAGTTCACAAGAGTCCCGCCAACTCTGGCTCTGAAACCGTCCGCTAGGTATCTGAGGTCCCTGCTGGAGGACGGGAGCTTGGTGCTGCCAAAGCCGCCATCTTGCGGATGTCACCATTCACTCAACATTACATCCATCTCTGCCCTTCCTGACAGCCCTCACTCAGCAAACTTGCTCTAAAAGGGTGGGATAGGGCTGTGGCTTGGAGCGTGACAGGAGCCCCAGGCCAGAGTTCAAATTCCCGTGCCATCCATTCTAAGCTGTGTCACCACAGGCCAGTTACTTAGCCAAACTGTTCACATCGCTCTCATCAACGCCAGCTCCCCACCATTTGTTCCGTATGAGATTTCACTTGAAAGCGGGTGTTGGACTTTGCTGGACTGGTTCTGCTCTTTAGTTCATCTACACAGAGAGAGAGAGAGAGAGAGAGAGAGAGAGAATGCCTGCGACGTGCTAGGTATCCTCCTGGATGCTGGAAATTTCATAGCAAACACAATAAACAAGACTTCCGCTCTCATGGGGCTTCTATCTACGGCAAAGGGTAGACCATGAATCACACCCACCCAAATCACTCCCATTGTGATTATTGAAAAAAGAGCTGGGAGATGGTGGTCCAGCTGCCCAGCCCTTGTCCCAGCCACCCTGACATCCTCCCTCATCGGGCCAGACCACATGGCCAAGGTGCCCCAAATCCCTGAGTCTGACTTGGCCAAATACCTTCCCAGATCTGCCTCTAGAGGTCCCCCTCTGTTCAGCCTTTACTCTGCCTCTCAGGGCACCGTCCTGGCCCCAGAAATTGCTCTGGGCTGCTTTGGAACCCAGAAGGAACTGCGTCCTGATGCCGAGCACGAAAATATACAATGCTGGATTATCTATCTCAGTGGGAACAGCGTGTCTCCTCGGTGAAGGACAATTTTCAGCTAAGTGCATCTTATTTAAGGCTCTAAGAATGGCAGTTAAGCAAATGCAAGGAGGAGAAATGTATATGAAAACTATCCATTGAAAGCCCGTGGCTAAATATATCAACCGCTGAGGGATAGTTTCCAGGTAATAGAGCCCAATTGCCACACTCTGGTCACAGCCGCAGCCGGGGTGGGATGCAAGGCTTGGGGGTTTGATTCGCTCTCATTGATTTTTCTTTATAGATCAGTTTGATACTAGACGTTATAAGGTTAATTTTGGATGATTAACTCCTCTGTATTGGGATATTTGATTTAGTTCCCCTTTCAGATGCTTTCTCCCCATTGATTTTCAATATTGCATTTCCAAGATGGAGATAAAAGGCTCCAGCAAGGACCCACCCAGCAGAGATCTCCCATGGCTGCCCAGTCTCCCACCCAAATATCCTCCCCAGGCAGGAAGTATAATATGTGGACAGCTGGGGGACACCCATGCTTGTGCCAATCTAGGGAGGATGGCAGTGCCTACTTACCCTGGGACACCTGGACAGGTCCAAGGGGTGGTGATCAAAAGCAAGGATTTCAGGATACCAGAGTTTGAAGTCCAGCCTTGCCATTCACTTGATGACTGACCTTGACATTCATGTAACCTCTGACCTCATTTATCTCATCAGTAACTAAATATCATGGGTACCTACTCTTTTGGAGCCCAGCAACCAGTTCCTCTTCTTCTAGCTCTAGTACCCTCACCTGTTTAATGTGCTCCCTCACACCACAGGCCCTTTGTACATGACATTTCCTTCACTTGTTTCATACTCTGTTCTTCAGACATTCCAAACCTCCTCACCCATACCTACTCAGGGCCAAGATTCCCCCTCCCCTCCAGTTAGACCACAAGTCCCATGAGGTAGGGTTGTCTATCCTGGCCATTTGTCCCTAGTATATAGGACCTGACATGCTGTAAACCCATGTGGGATATCCCATGTGGGATATTTCTGAAATAAGTAAGATCAATGCACAATTCTGGAGATTTTATGTGTGTTGAAGGACATTTGAATTCCACAGGGTTGTTCCCCAAGATTCAGGCCATGGTACAGATGGGGATCCCCTTTTCTTAGCTCTGCCTGGCTTCTCACCACCTTTCTTACCTACGAACATTCCAGGCAACCCCCCATCTCTACCTGGCTCTCAGCTAGGACTCCTGCTCCCCATCCCTCCTGCTTTCCTACCCTGGTGAGCAGGGATGAACACCCTTCGATACTACCCTAAAAATTCTAGAGGCAGAGTTCATCAAATAATGGCAGGAGCTGACACTGACCACAGACTCTGTTCCAGACACTTAAATGCTTATTCACTCCTTGCATCTTCCCACGACCCTAAATGTTATGTTGTGTTACTGCCTTCAATCCCATTTTATTGATGATGATGCCAAAACCCAGAGAGGTTAAGTAACTTGCCCAAGGTCATTCAGCTAGCAAGCTAGCACAGCTGGGGTTCCGCACAGTTCATCATCAACCCCAGGCTGGACACCCTTCCCCTGTCCTCCGCCATCCAAGGACTATCCCCTTTCCCCTCAGTTCAGATTTGACACTCAAGCAACCTTCCTTTCTGGTTATATCTTCTCCCAGCTCAGTTCTGTTGCTAGCTTCTTGATAATATCCTTCAAGTATTTGGCCTTGACAAGTGGCCTGGAGTAGGGGTGTCTCAACCTGGTTTCTGGCTTCTGTCTGGACCTGGGGTGGCCATCTGGAGGGTAAGGCTGGTGATCCTCCTACTCAAGGTCATGGTCATTCTGTCATTGCCCCTCCTATCTGAGCCCCTTTCCTCCACCCCACCCCTTAGAACTGGGAGTCTGTACGACGGTCCCTCTGCACCCTGCCTCTTCCTATGCCTTGTAGGGGTGCCCTCTTCCTAACCAGAAGTCGCAAGCCAGCAGGAGGCCCAGCCTCTTGTCCTCATGACTAAAACAGCAATTACAGTAGAAGTAAGAGCTTACCATCTGCCATGTACTGAGCAAAGGGCCCTATGATATTAACTCATTTAACCTTCTTCTCACATTCTGCAAGCCGGGGTATTGTGACTCCGTGTTAAGGATGAGGACATTCAAGTTCAGGGCAGCAGCAGAATTGTGCTTGATGTGGTGGGGCCTAAATTTAAGCTGTGACCTGTCGGACTCCTACAACTATGCTCTTTCCCACCACCACCCGAGCCTGCCTAGAGCCCTGTGTTTCCAGTGCCCAGCCTTCCTGCCCCTTCCAGCCAGCCCCGTGACTCCAGACCGCAGCCAGCCTCCTCCCTCCTCCATCCCTCGATCACCCCTTCCCATCCTGAAGGTCATGCTCTGAGGCCTTTTCTCTTCTTCCTGGTTTTCTATGATCTCTTATTTCTGTGCCAGGTCAAGCCAAGAGCAACAGAGAGACAAGCGTAGGAAAGTGACTGAGTTTCCGGAAGCTCATAGAGGCCCAGGCCATTGTCCCTGCCCTGTGTCATCTGGTCACTGGCACGTCCCCTGGGATGGGATTGTCATTGGAAGCTCATTAGGACCTGAGCCCTTTATTCTGAGTTTCAGGATCATCTCATGCCCCCTCTTCTTTTTATTTTTTTAAAGGGTTTTTTTTTGGGAGGGGAGGGTTATTTATTTATTTGACAGACAGAGATCACAAGTAGGCAGAGAGGCAGGCAGAGAGAGAGAGGAGGAAACAGGCTCCCCGCTGAGCAGAGAGTCCAATGCGGGGCTCGATCCCAGGACCCCGGGATCATGACCTGAGCCAAAGACAGAGGCTTTAACCTACTGAGCCAGGTGCCCCTCATGCCCCCTCTTCTTAATACTTCGTGCCCTTGAACAATGGGCATGCGATGCCCCTTTCTTGGTCATTTGGCTTATTCAGCCAGCAGCAAAAATTGGTTAAGGTTTATAGAATCCTTCTCTGTGCCTTGCCCTCCATTATGCATGTGGTAGCAGAGACAGAGAGGACAGCAGGAGAACAGATAATCACAGAACAAAAGACCTGAGTTCACTTCTGGGCTTCCCTGCCAGCTCGCTAGGTGTTTGTGGGCAAGTTAATCCATATTTCCACATCTCAGCTCCCGCTTTCAGGGGCAGAGGCGGGTGGGGGGACACGGAGACAATACTCACCTTATAGGCTCGCAAAGCCTTGGATCCCAGTGATGGGCACATGAAGGGTCTCATAATCGTACTATTTAATACTAATAATGGTCATAATTAGGGCACCTGGGTGGTTCAGTGGGTTAAGCGTCTGCCTTTGGCTCAGGTTATGATCCTGGAGTCCCAGGATCAAGTCCTGCATTGGGTTCCCTGCTCAGCGGGGAGTCTGCTTCTCCCTCTACCCTCCATCCCACTCTCCCTCGCTCTCTCTCTCTCTCAAATAAATAGAATCTAAAAAAAATAATAGTCATAATTATAACATGCAACATTATCAGATATAATAAACATGCAACAACATTATCAAATATAATAATAACTGTAATGAGCCTAGCAATAATAATACATTTTTCTGAAGATGATAATGATGGTGATGTTAAAGGTAGCAGTGACGACACAGGCATCACAGGGGACTAGAAATAGCACAGACGACGAGGTGCTCATATCTGAGTAGGGAGCGGGAGACAGATGTTTGGGGGAAATTTCCCAGGGGAAGCAATTCCTCAAATGAGTTTGTAAAATAGAGTAAAAACAAGTGAAGGGGTTGACACAGAGAGTTGGGTCAGGGACTGAAAGGGCTTCCTGAGGGGGAAGATCTGCAAAGTCCGACAGGCTGGGGAGAACAGGTAACAGGCTACCCATCCCCCAACAGAACCCTCTGGGCTCCTTGTATAATTAAACATACTTTTGAACCAAAATCTGACTCATGCTCCTCACACTACCATGTTCCTATTTCCAGCTCCTGGTATCATTCAGAACCTATCATGCCTCCTTTCCGGAATGATCTTTCCACTGTCTGAACTCGGAACTGGTTCCCTCCATGTCTCTCCTCTCCAGGGCAAAAATGTCCAGCTCCTCAAATATTCCATCTTAGCGTGATCTCACCCACCCTGGACCTCTGCTTTTGACCTTGATTTCTCACATATTCCTCATGGGAAGCGTGTAGTAAGTCTCTTGCCCCATGATAATACTGGGGAAGACATGGGGGTCTCTAAAGGAAGTACCCCCACGTTGTACAACTGCAGAGGCCACGGCCACCTCATGGAGTTGAACCATGAGCGGCCACCCTGTCTAAAAGCTTCAGAAGACCACTCTTTGACTTGCAAATCTCTTAAGACCGAGTTTCCAAGCCCCTAAACACTGTTCCTTTACTGCTTCCCCTTTCCAAGGCTACCAGCCCCCAGCCAGCCCTTCCCGTATCAAGGGCTGTTTGTGCTGAATAAGGAGCATTTGCTTGGTCCCATCCAAGGCTTGTGAAATTGAGGTCATCGGCTCCTAATCAGAGTTCAGACACCAGCTGGGGGCTGTGAAGGATTTCCTCCCAAAGCATCATCTCAGAGGTCGCCCAAGACAGGAGTAAATTGTGTGCCCACGCAGGTGACGGTGGTGAAAAGACACAGAGCACGAGGTCCAGACTGGGCAGCCAGGAGAAGAGCTTAGGACCAGCAAATATCTTAAGCCCAAGGTCACAGCCTCAGCCTCAGATGCCGCCAGCAGAATGACATTCCCGTGTGTGCTATAGCCTCATGGACGGACCCGAGTTTTGATGTGCCCCTCTACCCAGAAAACCAGGTTAAGTAAGGCACTAAAGTAATTAATAATTTCTAAAGCTGTTCGTGATGGTTGGTGAGTAATGACTGCTTTCTCCTGGCTGCATCCTAGAGAAGGGAATTGATTGCAATAATATCGGAAACTTGTTGGATCTTCTCTAAATGTCTCCCTTCCGGGAAACTAACTCATTCTCCACGCCTGTGATCTCAGCGGTGCTGGACCTTTCTGCTGGCTCTGGCAATGGGCAGGTGACTGAGCCCTGAGCTTGTAAGGTGTGCAACCCTACACATCGCCTGAGCTAGGAGTAATGAAGGTATCCCTCTTCCTGGCAATCCCTGTGTCAGGGAGCATCTGAGTCCAAAGTGACAAGTGGCTGTCTTTGCCTGCACGGAGAGAGAGCCCACCTGAGAACAAAGCCAGTAGAGAAGAAAGCAGATCCATGAATCAGAAAGATGTGTTAACACTGAAATTCTGTATCCCGCTGTTCCATTCTTGAATGTTCTCAATTCCTGAGCCACCAGTAAACTCCTACTCTGATCAAAGGCTGACCAAGCTGTGTTGCTTACATCCCAAGATTCGTGACCCAGACACCACTGTTGAAACAAGGGGATTCTGCAGCGCCTGGATGGTGCAGTCAGTTAAGCAACCGACTCTTGGTTTAGGCTCAGGACGTGATCTTGGGATAGTAAAATGGAGCCCAGCATCAGGCTCCGTGCTCAACACAGAGTCTACTTGGGACTCACTCTCTCCCTCCCCAACCTTCAAATATATACATAAATAAATCTTCATAAACAATAAAGGAATCCTTGGGATGCCTGGGTGGCTCAGTCCATTAAGCATTGGCCTTCGGCTCAGGTCATGACCCTGAGGTCCTGGGATGGAACCCTGCATTGGGCTCCCTCCTCAGGGGGGAGCCTGCTTATCCCTCTGCCTCTGCCTGCCACTCCCCTTGCTCTCTCTCTGACAGATAAATAAGTGCGATCTTTTTTTAAAAGATTTTTTATTTATTTATTTGACAGACAGAGATCACAAGTAGGCAGAGAGGCAGGCAGAGTGAGAGGAAGGGAAGCAGGCTTCCCGCTGAGCAGAGAGCCTGATGCAGGACTTGATCCCAGGACTCTGGGATCATGACCTGAGCTGAAAGCAGAGGCTTTAACCCACTGAGCCACCCAGGTGCCCCAATAAATACAATGTTTTAAAAAATAAAATTAAATTTAAAAAATGAAAGGATCCAGAATACGAGAGAGCAAGGAATTAGGAGAGTCTGCAGGTGGGGTTTGTAGTGGGATGCTGAACAAATGTGGCAGAATTCTTAATTTGATATTTAAAAATGGCAGTAATATAAACCCTTGGACATTGTCAAGTAATGACGGTATACTTTATTTTTTTTTTAAATTAAATTTTTTATTTATTTTCAGCGTAACAGTATTCATTGTTTTTTCACCACACCCAGTGCTCCATGCAATCTGTGCCCTCCCTAATACCCACCACCTGGTTCCCCCACCTTCCCACCCCCCTGCCCCTTCAAAGCCCTCGGGTTGTTTTTCAGAGTCCATAGTCTCTCATGGTTCACCTCCCCTTCCAATTTCCCTCAACTCCCTTCTCCTCTCCATCTACCCTTGTCCTCTATATTATTTGTTATGCTCCACAAATAAGTGAAACCATATGATACTTGACTCTCTCTGTTTGACTTATTTCTCTCAGCATAATCTCTTCCAGTCCTGTCCATGTTGCTACAAAAGTTGGGTATTCATCCTTTCTGATGGAGGCATAATATTCCATAGTGTATATGGACCACATCTTCCTTATCCATTCATCTGACGGTACACTTTAGACTAAGGTTTGATGATACTAAGGTTTCGGTAGTTTGTCTTTCTGCAAAGTAACTTCTACCTTCTTCTCAGACCTTCAGGAAAGTCTCTTACACACACTCAACGAGGTCAATGGTTTGGAGACAGATTGAAGGGGAAAAACAACCACTATATCAAAGATCCAATGAGAACAACCTCCCCCGCCCCCCAGAGAAGGTGTTGTCACATTTGTATGAGCTTGAGAGAATATTAAGAATGGGTCTGTAGTCCCCTAAGATGTTAAAAGCTCCAAGAGAATGTCACTCTTACGCTAACAATGAGAAAAAGCCAGATAATCTACACACTCCTATTTTTTTTGGAGCCCAACAAAGAGCTAAGATTATAAGAAAAATATTCCAAAAGCCAACAGGCTTCTCTGAGGGGAGATGGGAGCCATAAATGGTCACATCTTTGGCAGAGTGCAGCAGGAAGGAGCAGTCACACTCATAAGGGAGTAAGAGTAAAACAATAAAAATCTTGAAGGTTCTTAAGGACCAAGTCAGGGTGAGCATAACAATTTAGAACCCTTGGTCACTCCCTAACACTGAAGGGATCCTGTATCCACTAATGGGATTTGTTCCAGAGGCCTCCAATGATTACTCACTAGGACCCCCTCAGTATCTCAAGCCTACAGAGTCTTCCAAGGTCTGAGGGTAGAACCAGACACCTGAGGAATCCCTCTATGCCTCAGGCCCTCAGTGGGTCCAAGAGGGTGATCACCTGCCATTTGAGACAGACGTGGACCCCATCTTACCATACACTTTCCACTGATACAAAGCAAAAGCTAACTTCCACCACACAAGGGGCAAGAACCAACCCAGGTCCCAGTCCTGAGCATCCTTTGGACACAAGACCAAAGTTGGGTGTCCCTGGGAAAGACATAGCAAAACCTCCCAGCCACCTGGTTCTGCCGTGACCCTGGGAAACTATCAAATGCCACTGGAAGAGGGATAACAAAATCTACCCCCCTCCATACTGTATAAGCACTAAACACAAACCATCTGCTGCTGGTACAGTGGCAGAAATCCTGCTCTATAGAACACACAGTTCACCTGCCAGGGAATACAGGGTGGGAGGATGGGAAATCTGCCTGGGCTCTAGATCTGACCTGGCAAAGACTGTTTGTCATAGGGGGATGGGTAGGGATGCCTAAAAAGCCCCACCCCCAAAGAGCAGGTGCACCGATCTCCCTAAGGCAAAGGCTGCAGCAGATCTGAGAAACTCCATGTCCTCTCATTAGTCTTGTGTGAGCAACAAAAGTCAACTTCTGGATGTAGGGCAGGACTCCTTCTTTGGGGCAGGTTTGGAGGGCCTGCTCAGAGTGCAAGAGGGATACTGAGGAAAACTCTTCAGAACTCTAGGCCTCAAATTAAGCATGAGGCTGTGGCTCCTAATGGAACTTGAAGGTTGTATTACCCTGTAGTGAATCACAGCAGTGATGGCAACAATAAAATTAAATCTAGTTCCCCTAGATGAGATTGACTCTACATCTAATACAAAAGACCTCATGGAGGAAGAGGCATGCCCATTTCCAGACAGCAATACAATTCACTTAAGTCTTCTTTGTTCTTTTACACACAGTATTCAGCATTCAATAAAAAAAAAAAAAAATTAAGAGACATGTTAAAACAAACAAAAAAAAAAAGCCAAGAAAAAAAAGGGTCTCCTATCAAAAGATAAAACAGTCAACAAAACCAGACTCAGAGATGGTGCAGGTATTGTCATGATCAGATAGGGACCTTAAAACTAAAATGAGTGTATGAGAGCATCTACAAGAAGCACAACATGAATAAACAGATGAGAGATTTGGGCAGAGATGGAAGCTATATAAGGATGAAATGAAAATGAAAACCATGATGTCAGAGATGAATAAATCTTAGAACCTGCCGACCAGTGGAATGGATGTAGCAGATGAAGTAATTAGTTCACTTCAATGTAGCTTAATAGAAATGAATCAAAGTGGGAAAATAGAATAGTAAAGAAGAGGAGGAGGAGGAGGAAGTAGAGGGAGGAGGAGACAGACTTTCAATTTTTTCAGGAAAGTAAATATTGACAATGTTATTTCCTCTTCCAAAGCTGTGCTTTAAAACTTCCCTAGAGGCCCTCACTCCCTCTTTAAGTTTCTGGCTCCTCTGATATGCAGAGCCTGCAGACAGGTGGAGGCTTGCCAAACTCCAGGGGTGAGTGCAGGTGGCATAAACTCATGCATTCGAATCTTATGGGTTGAAATCTGGGAAATGTGACTGCCTAGCTACAACCATCATCTTCTGCTGCTTAGAAAAGAATCTCGAAATCTCAGAAGCTTCCTGCTTTGCATGTCAATTGCATAGCCCACCTAGACTGGGTCCAGCTGGGTAGCTCTGCTTCAAGCTGCAAGTCAGCTAGGTAGGGGTGGCACTCAGCCTGGTCCATGAATTCTGCCCTCCTTGTACCAGCAGCCCCCAGAGGCATATGTCAAAGAAAAAGAACATCCATGTCCTTGTTGAAGATGGCAAAGCTGGCTTTCTTCAAGGGGGCGCCATTGTGTTGGGGTCTGACAGTGGTGGAGACAGACTGGATTCTACCCCAAATACATCAAGGAAAAAGGGATTTATAGCTGAGTAGCAGGGTAGGGGTCAGTGGATGAAAAAGTACGAAGAGAAAACAGTAAAGGTAAGTGTTATTTTCGGGGGGGGGGTGGATTCTGGCTAAGCCAGCCCAGCAGGATTCCTGGCAAAGGCAGGGCAGGGTGATCAGATGTCACTGGGAGCTGGTGGGAGAAGGACTAGCTAAATACCCAAGGCGGTCAGACAAGGAAGAGGAGGGATTCCGGCTAAGGTTGGATAATCCAGAGATGAACCCAGGTATCCAAAAGTTGAAGCCTAAGCTGAAAAGTTCAGGGGAGGCCCAGTAGAGTTTGGTCAAAGAAAGAATCTTCACCATGTAAGTGGTATGTGACCAGAACAGGAGAGCTGGGCCAAAACACATGGGCATCCTTGGGGCCTTCTTTGTATCATCTCTGAATATCTCCTTGGGCACAAGTCCCATAGCTAAATCCAAAATCAGTAGTGTGGGGGAAATGTACCTCTCCTACGATACTTTGTAAAAGACCCCAAATCTCAAACTGTTGGTGTGAACTTAGATGTCCTACTTAACCTTTGAGCCCCCCAGTTTCCTCCTCTAAAAATGTAATTTTGTCCCAATCCAATAGTGCATCTGTGAGACAAAAGTGAGATAAAAGAAGTGAGATAAAAGTGAGATAAAAGAAGCCCTTAGCCTCTTGCCTCATAGAGTACATGTTGGAGATCTGCATCTTCTCCCCACTACTCATTTGTTTAACAAATATCGGTAGTGGGATCCACTAACACAGAATTTTTAAAGAATTCTGGTTATGCAAGCTTCAGTCTGTTGAGAAAGGGAGAAATCTGAAGAATAATCTGGCTTTTAGTGAGGAATGGTTTGCAAAAACCCAAACACTCCTCCTGCAATTCAAATTTAGTTAAATCTGTCAAGATATTCCTCACCAAGGCCAGGTAGCAGAAAAAGGCAATGGGGCTCCTGAGATAAAATCACCTTGGAGATAAAAGTTGTAAAACCAGTGTCTGGTCCCAGGGGACATGGTGGTTTGGCGTCCCTGGGGCTCTAGCTAGGGCAGTTAATCTTAGCCTAGCCTTCCAGTGCGGGCTTGATATCTGGGAAACCTCATCAGGGCAGCTTGGCCATGGACAGAGTTAGCTGAGATGAGCACTAGGACAGAGGTCATTCTGCATAAACCTGGACCTGACCTGGCCCCACAAGAGCATTCTGGAAGTCTGAGTGGCTGGACCCTGGAGAAGGAGCTGGCGTTCTATCTGCTGGATAGCAAAGATTTCAGTAGGTGGCAATACCACATCTCTGGCTTTGTGGTGAACAACAGTGTAATGGGAAAAAGCAGGTTTTCATAGTTGTCACTAAGACTTTCAGCCGGAAGTCTTAAGGCATAGGAGGAGTTCTATCTCCCGCTGATGATTAGCTCCTTGGAAGGGGAATAAGCATTTCAGGTAGGGTTGTTAGAAAAAATACAGAATTCCCAGTTAAATTTGCATTTCAGGTAAGCGACAAATTGCTGCTTTGGTAATCAATAAATGTATATGTAAAAAAGATTCATTGTTTGTGAAGTTTAAATGTAACCGGTCTTCTGCATTTTTTTTAAATTTGGTAAATCTAGTGATCCTAATTCCAGGAGGAAGAGGAGCGTAGGGAGAGGGAAGACTGAACAGCTAGCTGGACAGGCATTAAGCTGGTATAAGAGACTTGAATGAGACACAGCATGGGCATCTAAAATAGTCTAGGAGAGTCAGGGGAGACTCTGAAGGGAGCACTGTTTAAGGAGAGCCCCCAGAAGGCACAGAATTTCTCCTGTGGAAGGTGAGGGTGGGTGTGGAGTCATGGGTAAGAATGATTCATGGTCAAGGTAGCAGGAGTATCAGGCACAGTTTTATGGCAATGAGACCCAGCACGGCATAGTCAAGACATGGGGATCATCTTGATGGGGACAGAGGGTGCAGGAGGGCAGGGCTGGAGGTGAATGGATGGACAGGGGCTAGATCCAGTCCAAGGATGTTCTCAGCCAAGTGAAGAGATGGCTTTTATGAGCACAAATGAATATATTCAGAGTGGCTACTCATTGAGCCTCACAGTGACCTTGAGAAACACAGTGTCTGACCTCATGTCATGCATTTGGGGGCAGAGCCCAGCAGCCTCAGACAATCCAGGTAGACTCAGACCAGGGCAGAGGTCCACACTAAATGACACCAGCTCAACGCAATCACGTCCTCCCTTGTGACGTGTAAATGCAGGGAGCGCAGGAAGCTGGTGTGGGCTCTGAAGGCACTCACTGTTATCCTTAGCAGGGTTTGGCGGTCATCCTGGCTCCTTAGGAAATCCGAGCATCCGAGAACCAGGGAGGCTGGGGAGTCGTGTGACTCCCCGGCTGATGGATGAATTCTTCTTGCACTTTATGATCCCGTATATTCTTAAAATCCATTTACAACAAGCTAAGTGATCTCTGAGTGTCTCTTCCTTAAATCCTAGGAGACAGACCTGCTGGATCATTCCAGTCCCTGGGGCTTGTGGGCAGGCCAGCTCTCTGAGATGGACTGGGCTTTCTCCCAGAACAACACTGTAAATTGGAGAGAGACTCACATGAGCTCCCTTGAACCTCTAATGGAATTGACTAATTATACTACACCTTAGGCACCAAGGAGAAATTTACTGTCTCTTACCCTGATCTTCTGATTCATAACAACAGTGTGAACAAATACCACGTCTCTTGCAGCCTGAACTCCTCACCCCTGTAGAGAGGGAGGAGGAAAAGAGCTGGAGTGAGTTTGGGTTGGGATCATTCGATTTGATTTTCCTGATATTTTGGAGAACCGAACTAGTGCTGAGAACTAGGAAGGTGACAGGGACACAGACACAGCACCCTCTTACTTTCCAACACAATTACATCTCTCCTTCTTGTCAGCCCCCAGAAAACTGGCTATCCCATAGCTTTTCCTCCCTGCCTGGGACTCTGGCGCCATTTACATACTCAGACAAGAAGGTGCACCGGGCCGGGGACTCATCTATCATAGATGCTCTTGAGTATTTTTTTTAAAGACTTTATTTATTCATTTTGAGAGAGAGAGAGGAGGGGAGGGACAGAGACAGAAAGAGAGAGAATCTCAAGTAGACTCCCCACTGAGTGTCAGAGCCCAGCATGGGACTCGATCTCATGACCCTGACACCATGACCTGAGCCAAAATCAAGAGTCAGATGTTTAACGGACTGAGCCACACAGGCGTCCCTGCTCTCAAGAATTTTAAAAGACAAGATCATGAAGGAACTGATGGCATGATCTGGCCATGAGTGGATGTGGGGGACGAGAAAACAGAGAAAGGGAAATCTAGTCGGAGATAGCTGACCTCCCGTAAACCACTGTCTAGGTCACAGTCCAATAGGTTTTGGTGAACTTGACCTTGATCCAAGATAGAGTTGACACTGAGAAGGAATGCAAAGAAGTGTTTCGGCAGCATCGTGGTTTGGGGCTTCACCCTTGGAGCAGGTCCCCGATGAAGAGAAACACCCATTACTCAATTCAGCATCACATAACCTGAGGGGAAATTAATTAATTGTACCTGCTGCCTGGGCCACACTTTCCTTATAAGTAAAATGGGGATTATGTTATCACCTACATCATAGGGTTGCTCATTCATTCCACAAACAGGTTTTGAGCACTGATTCTGTTCAGAGTGTTCTTCTGGGCCATGAACATACCACACAGAACAAGACAGAAGGGGATTCCTGCCTCCCACCCCAGCTGCCTATGCTCCAACATCGAGGGGCAGATAGGAACAACTACACAGATAGATGAACTTGACCATGTGGTTGAGTGCTAAGCACTGTGAAAGGGAATCAAAGAATGATCTACGGAGACAGTACTTAGCTGGAGGCTAGGTGGAGGATACTTTCTGAAGAGCTGGCTAAGAACATTCTAGAAAGCTGGTCCAAAAGTCCTGAAGTTGGGAGGATTTGCATGTTTCGATGAGGGTGTGGTTTCAACACAGCACTCAGCGCGTGACAAATGTCAAACAGCCGTGATGGTGATGAGGAGGAAGAAGAGGAGGGGTTACGAGTTATCACTATGGTCTGGCTATGGGAGCAAGAGGCCAGCTCTCTGGGAAAGGACCAGCAAGAACCAGACTCTGGGTGCTGTTGCTCAAGGCAGATACATATATAATCTCAGTGAGGTAGACGGTTAAAGCTTTCATGTGGTAGGAGAACCACCCCTGAGCCCACCAGACACCAGGGGCTCAAGGGACAAAGGGGTTCCTAACGGCACTTCCCATGATGGTCATTTGCGGCCCTGGGGCTAGGTAGAGTTGAAGCCGCAGGCTGTAAACAATGTTTTCTGCAGCCAAGCACAGCTGGGACAGCAGGAGCCCAGCTTCCCAGCACTCAATTTACCAGTCTAATCCACAGCCCCGGGAACCTTCACTCCGTGTCCTTTAGAAGCTCTGGCAGCCCCGCGCCAGCGCAGGGGGAGTCCAGAGCTGAGTTTATAAACATGCAGGTGCCTACAGAGAGGCCAGCAGGGAAGCACCATTGCCGAGCATGTCCTCATCGAGCATCCTTGTTGGAAACACTCTGGTGCCAGATCTCATTACCGCCCTGAGAAGGTCCTTGCAAAGCTTGTCTCTTTCCAACATCTCCTTCCAAGTGGGCTCCGGCTTTTCGTGGTGCCGGCTCCACTCCCCTGACACTGGGACATTTATATTTGATGGTGTGGGGATGAATTATGCACACACCCCACTGAACATAGATTTAATGAGGGGATTTTCTTTTCTGTTCCTTGCTTTGGCTGTTAATGGATTCTAGCCTTTGAATTAAGCATTGGCTCAGCAACCCGACGCCACAGGGGATGCAGGGAGAGAAACTGTCCCTCCAGCTGGGGACTTAGAGGTGGCTGTTTCTGCAGTGAGCTCCGTCTATAGGTTTGGCCCACCCGAGTCTTATTTCTGGGTCTCAGATCAATCCTGAGGTGCGGCCCCCCCATTAGAGCCTGAGAACAAAGACCACGCTGTGCTGGGTGAGGAGCAGAAGGACAGCCCCAGGAACAGGCATGACCCAAAAGCCACAAGTAAGCCACAGTTGAGGAAGTGCCATTCTGGAGAGAAAATATAGAGCTGCAAATAGAAACGGTGTCATGGGCCTGGGAACGGTGGCAGTCACTGCTCAACACCTGTTCCCTTTTATTCTGTTACTCCTAGCTTGCTTTATCTTCAAGGGGAAATCACTTCTTTATTCTAAACTCCTACGGTACAAGAAAGGGTTGACACCTCCCCTTGCCTCAAAGAGTGAACGAGCCAACCAGAGCCTTCTATTCTTCGGGCTAAATAATTAATGTGGGTACAGCCACATGACCCCCAAAGTAGAATCAGTCCTGGGGTGTCTGCAGGAAATTACGGAAAGATATTTTTTTAAACTCCACAGTGGCTGAGAGGTAGAATGTACACCTGTGGAGGGCTACGGCCACAACATGGAAAGGAGACTTTGGCCATCAAGTCACTGGTCAAGACAGAATAAAGCAGATCTCGGAGGAATAGAGGGTAATACCGAACCTGCGTGACATGTTGAGTTTCTGCATCCGTGTCATATCTGAAGTTCATTATAAACCAAGGCACTTCCACCTTTATTAAGCTATTTTGAATTGGCTTTATTTTGGAAGGAAGGAAGGAAGGACAGGCATAAGCTTGGCTTACATGAAACTTGAGAAGAAAACCAAAAATGATGAAGGAAAAAGCACAAAGAATTTCAAGGAGAAATGGGGTCAGGGCATAGTGGGGAATGAAGAACTATTTTCATGGGGTGCTGGTTTGGGCATGAAGATAAATCTTCTGCTTGTGGATAAAGGGACAGTCTGGCCAGGTCTCAGTTTCTGCGTCATTCTCGTCAGAGCCAGAGTTTGGAACAGTAATAAGAGTGAAATCTTTTCTATGAAACTGATCCATAGGAAAATAATTTTAGTAAAATGAACATAGAACAAAAATTGGAAGCAGGTTATGATATTATATAAAAAATTGATCTGAGAGTTAAATAGGTTTAAAGAATTAGTTCTGTGGAAATATAGCAAATTTGTTAAAATTTCCATTGAAATAGTTAAGTCACCCCCTTTGTTTTAATACTTACAATGGCTTCAATCACACTTAGAATGAATTCCAAACTCTTTATCTAAATAATACCTGATCTGACTCTTGCCAACCTGTTTGACAGTAGGGTTTATATCTCCTTTCTGCTGAAATAACTCCAAGCCCCAGGAGCTCCTTTCTGTTCCTTGAAAGAGTCAAGTTTGTTCCTACATTTTGCACATGCTGTTCCCTCTGCCTGTGATGCTGTTCTCTGTCATCATTCTGTCAGGGCAAATGTCACCTCCTCAGAGAAGCCTTTTCTGAATGCCCCATCTGTTCTGTTGGGATATCTTCAGAGGGTTTTCCATGATTGGAAATAATCTTAATTATTTCTTTGTTTCCTTGCTTATTTCTGTCTCTATCAGTAAACTGTAAGGTCTACAAGATCAAGGTTCCCATATCCTTGTTCCCTTTTGTTGAACCAGTAGGGTTCAACAAAAGAATTCCCTCCACACACGCCCACCAAACATTGCTCATCATCCACCAATTATCCATTCTTCCCGAGCTTTCTTTAAGGTACACGTGGGTAGACGCTGCGACGTCCTGCCCAGATCTCTTCATGAAGAGGGGGCTTCATGCCCAGTTGTGTGAGGGGGTATCAGCAGGCAGAGTTTACTAATCAGCTCCATCAAGGGTTCCACAGCCCTTCCTGGGGGTAGCCTGCATGTAGTGACTGAGGGAGGTAGCAGTTTGAAGGTCCAACCAGTTCAGCCCATCATGGGTCAACTCTGATGGGTGATTCTTTCTCCAGAATTTTCCATCAGCTTAGTAGAGGCATCACAGCCTGACTTCTTCTGGCCTGATCCTGCTTCATACTCTTTTCTAGAGGTGTTGATCTCACGAATGAACTTGCACCCCAAACACACAGTCCCAGCCTTGGCTACTGGTGGACCCAGTCTGTGACCGCACTCAGCTACAATGCACATTGCCTTTCCTCCCTCACAGTGGGATGTGACCCTGTGACTAAATTCTTGCCTTTGGATGTGAACAAAGTCATGTCTGAAACGTCTGTCTTGTTTGTCAAAAGCTAATTGCCTGCCCTCCCCTCTGTCTTAACTAGGCTGTGCCATACAGACACGGAGATGCTGAACAAGCTTGGACCAACGAGGTAAGAGGACCTGGTTCCTTCAACAACATCATGGACCCAAAGTCTCTACCTGTGCTGGGTCACCAACCTACCTCTGGACCGTGGATGCTAACTAGGCTCAGTCAGCTTTACTCCAAGTCCCCCATTTTCTCTAAAATTTCCCTTTACATCCAATCAGATGCTGATTAGATCCAAACAGGTGCTCTGGGATTGAGCTCTGGGTACCCAGGTAGAACTTCCCTATGATCATGCCCCTCACCTTTTCCTGATCGGGCCCATGCCTCAGAGCTTGGTTTCAGAACAATGTCATCCCTCCAGATCCAGGTGCATCACGGTGATCACCCACTAACCCCTGGGTCACTACCACCTGTTGCTTATCGCTATGTTCCCTCACACGGCGGGACACCCCCACACAACCACACATGTCTCTGCTCCCCGTGCAGCTGACCTCTTTAAGCCCGTTTCACCCCAGGAAGTCCTGAAATGGTCCCCCTGTCTTGATCTGAGTTGCCCATAGTTCCCCAGGTCCAGAATGAGTTCTGGCAGTAACACTGTCCTCTCTCAGTCTGACCCACGGACATGAAATGAACACACACAGGGACGCAATGCAAATGTGTTTGTCTCTTCGATCACACTAACAGAATCCTAGTGTTTAACTGAGGGAGGTGATCATTCTTCCCTGAAAGAATCAGACTCATTTGCCGTATTTTGTCTTCAACCCAGAGTACGCTACCGAAATAGTATCGTAGGAGAGTTGGAGCAGATCTCAGGAGGGCACTCATTTACTCATTAATTCATTCGACAAAACATTTACCAAGAACCTACTATGTGCCAAATATCGTGCCAGTTGATGAGGGCATAGAGATCAATCTGACATGAGTTGGGGATGGATTAAAGTGAGAAATCTGGATGTTCTCCCACAAAGGAAAGTGGGAAAATTCAAACACACATGCACGTGCAATATAGAGGACATTTTAAGGTATAAGAGATGTTCTATTGGGGAAGAGATATCAAGAAGAACCCCAATAAACATCTCCAAATATCTGAATTTGTATCAGGAAAAGGAAGGATTTTGCTTGTTCTGTGCAGCCCCGAAGGGCATTCGTTATGAGAGGGACCTTTTTCTGCTTTAGAAAAAATCATTTAACAAGGCGTGTGGGTGACTCAGTCAGTTAAGCGACTGACTGTTGGTTTCGGTTCAGGTCATGATCTCAGGGTCGTGGGATTGAGCCCTGCACTGGGCTCCTCGCTCAGCAGGAAGCCTGCTTGAGATTCTCTCCCTCTCCCTCTGCCCTTTCTCCTGCTCTCTCTCTCTCTCTCTCAAATAAATAAATCTTTTAAAAAAATCATTTAACATTAACTAAACATTAACATACCCTTTACCATAGAAGGGCAGAAGCTGTCAACCATCAGGGATGCTGTGAACAGGATTTCTTTGACTCATTCAACCAAAATTAACTGAGACCCACCTTGTGCAGGCACTGTTCTGGATACTAAGGGCAGAGGAGAGACTGTTTCCTTGTCCTCATGGAGTTCACCTTCTGACTACTCTGCTGACATGAGAAGGGGTGGGGTTCCATGGGGTTGGAAGGCCAGCTTCAAGATCAATGTCAAAGTTGGATCTGGTGCACAGGTAGGAGAGACAAACTTGAGAAAGGAGACTGGGTATGCCTCTGAACTCTGTTACCTATGGATTTTATGACTTGCAACAGAGCAGTGAACCTCTTTGATCTATCTTCTCCATCAGCAAAATAATTATATAAATTTTCACTGAATCATCACTTCTTCCTGGAAATCCACTTTATCTGGGGAAGATGATGAGAAGCTCCATGCCCCTTCCATGCTTAGAGTTTCCTTCTAAAGAAAGCCACCTTGGGTGGCTCTTTACAGTTATCAAGGGTTTTTTCAAGTGTGAGAATTCAACCAGCCCTCCTATGGTGGTTACAGCTCATTGTTTTAGGTCTTGGTCACTAAGACAAAGAAAGACAAGCAGCAAAGAGATGCAAGAATGGAGGCCATTTACCCTTGAATGACCTTGATGGCAGCCCTACCTAACAGAATCCATTGTATCGGAGGGTGACAAACACCTCACCAGACTGTATCTGAGACAGATGGTCCCAGGGAGAGTGGGGTATTAAAACTATCATTCCATCTTCCTGTTTTTCCATTGGACTGCTGTACTGCCAATTTGCTCAGGGGTGTTTAGGTGATCAAAGATAATATTCCCCATGTTTCCATTGTTTTTAGAATAAAACCAAGAAAGCTGGAAGAGCCACAAGCCTCTACATATTTGCCTTCTTCCCATCTTCGGCTTTGGCTCCCTAATTCTTCTCTCTAGTTTTATCACCCTTCTTTGGGTTCCTCTGACATACCACAGGGCCTTTGCATATCCTGTTTCATGAAGTCAGGGACCATATCATATTGTCCCTCTGCTCTTCATGTTCACCATGGTATCAACAGTTTCTAGCAGTTTCTGACACAAAGCAGACACCAAAGAAATAAATGAATATTGCCCTAATTTCATAAAAATATTTCCAGAGCTCCCAATACCCTGAATCACCTGAACATGACTTGCTTGATACACTAATACCTATAACATATGTAGGAGGCCGAATAGCATGGTGGTTAAGCATTAAGGCTCAGGACCAAAAGTTCTGTTTGAGACAAATCCCTATTTTGGGGTGAATTTAGGCAGCTTATGTAAATTCTGTGAGCCTTGGGTGGTTTTTTTTGTGTTTTTTTTTTAATCCTGTACATAAAGGATGCTAATACTAACCTCCAATAGATCTGTGTGTTATGAGCAACCAGAGATCTGATAACAACCACGTCTGGCCCATAGTTAGCACTCAATACCCTAAGTGCTGATTAAAAAGTGGTTTGCATATATAGTTACCTATTTTGCCCTTCATCACCTCCCTCTGAACTACTTCCTACAAAGGGAATTTTAAGAATCACATATGGACAGTATAATGTAGCCACATGATGTTATCATCTACTTTACAGCTACCCTGGCCTCGTACCCCAGGGAGGGTAACAGAACCCTGATGTCATATAACCACAGTTCTAAATGAGTCTGTGTATTCTCTCCTAGGTAAGCTGGGATGGTAAAAGGGTTGGGCCCCTGCCCCTCGTGCCACTTACAACTAGAGTGGCTACGTGGATTCCGAGATGATGGCTGTGGGTGTGCCTTGGCTAGGACTTGGTCCATAGTACATCCTTAGGAAATGTTTACAAATCTGCATGGGAGCAAAGGGACCAGTTTTCTCTATACTGAGCTGAGCTGATAAGGGTAATTTCAGCCAACTGAGTTCCCCAGGGAGCCCAGATATTTGTTAATAGAAGACATTTCATAGTTACAGGAGAGGCTTGTATTATATAGATTCTGCGAGTGGTTCATTAATTTAAAAGTCTGCATTTTATTAAATTAATGTGAATTTTAATGAAAAAAAAAAAAAACAACTAAGCCAGAGTGATTCTCATCTTGGGGAGAAAACAATATTTCTATGCAGGTTCAGGGAGAGCAGAGAGGAGACATACACCTCTTAAATTTCCCCAGAGATTACAGTCCATCAGCTTACAGAGCAGGATCTTTTAAAAGATTATCTTCTACACAGAAATGACGAGCTTGTCATAAATGGGAAAATGTCACCTAAAAGACATGGAGGAAAATGGGCTGGCAGGTAGGGGGAGGGAGCCAGGGCTAGGCAGGGCAGGGACTGGGACATTTGGTCTAACTCTGGGAAGAGCATCCAAGGGTCTTTAAAAACATGTAAATTTAGGAGTTGAAACTTGTTTCTGAAAGGTGACCCCATACAAGAGCAGCAGTCGTCCTCATGGGGACGGGTGACGCTTCTCAAGTCTCCGAAGCTAATGCCACGTGTCACCCAGCAATACTCTGGTTCCAAAGAACAAACACCAAATCAAACTGCCTTGGGCAGTTATTTACTTGGACGAATTACCGGCAAAGTCCAAGGGCTGCATCCGGAAGTTTAAGGGAGACCCTCAGGACCTTGAGTCCTTTCTTCTCTTGACTCAGCTTCCCCAACACGCGCTTGAAGCTCAGGCAGGTGTTTGCGATGGGGTCACAAGGACCATCACAAGCAACTCCAGAATTTCGAGTTTATCTCTGATCAGCCTAATAATCCCAGCATGAAGAGAGCATCTCTTGGTTAATATTCTTTTTTAAAAAAAGATTTTATTTATTTTATTGGGGGAGAGAGAGAGAGAGAGCGAGCATGTGCACTCAAGAGGGGGCAGAGGGAGAGGGAATCTCAAACAGACTCCATGCTGAGAGCAGAGCCCGTCCAGCAGCCCTATCTCATACCCCAAGACCAGCACCTGAGCTGAAACCAAGAGTCAGATGCTTAACTGACTGCATCACCCAGGCACCCCTCTTGGTTAATACTGTTGTGGAAGCCCTGAGATTTCCTTTTATTGTCCCAGCGCAAGTCACATGCTTATTCCCTTATTCCTGGTCTCAGGCCCCATGGAGGGCTCCAATCGGCCAGCTTGGGTCATGTGTTCACCTGAAAAGCAAGCACCTGTAGGTAAAACCACCCCCATGAGAATAAACAGAGTCATAAAATGAGGCTGGGGTGGTTCCAGGAGGAGGGCAGTGGATTTTGTTAGACAGAAACAATGTGGATTCTCTTTACATAGGATGCACCTTACTGGTTGCTAGTGCTCAGGGGACAGAGCAGGCTTTAGCAAGCAAAGCTGTGGTCCGGGATCCCAGTCTCTGGGGCGCAACAGAGTGGAAATCGGGGTGAGTCAGAAGATGGAACATAAACCTTAGAATGGTGAGGGGTGCCTGGGTGGCTCAGTCATTAAGTGTCTGCCTTCAGCTCAGGTCATGATCCCAGGGTCCTGAGATTGAGCCCTGTGTCAGGTTCCCTGCACAGCCCGAAGCCTGCTTCTCCCTCTCCCACTCCCCTTACTTGTGTTCCCTCTCTCTGTCAAATAAATAAATAAAACATCTTTAATAACATCAACAACAAAAAGAATGACATGGCGAAAATAAAAGTCCACAGCTACACGTGAGAATTTGTCTTTTTTACTGTGTCCCCAGCACCTCTCACCGCGGCTGGCATGTCATTGGAGTTCAACAAATATCTGTTAAATAATGAATAAAAGTATATCATCAGGACGACACTATTACTACTATGAATAAAAATATAATGATGATGATGTTAATGGTTGCGTATAAGCAAAAGAAGCTAGATGTTCAACAAAAGCAGCCCAGGGCTGCCTTCCCGCTCGCTGATATTTACTGACGGGGTTCATAGGTGTCAAGGAATATACCAAGCCCTTCATTTCAGTATCTCATTTAATCCACACAGGATCCTACAAAGCTAAGGCATTTATTAGCATGCCCAATTGATAAACGAACCATCCAGGAGATTAAGTCATGTGCTCAGGCTGTCCTAGGAGTGAAGCCGTGCTGTAACAGACAGCCCCCACATTGTCAGGGCACCCACGCCACCAAAGTTATCTCTTGCTCGGTTCAAGTCCCGCATGGGTGGGTAGAGCAGGTTCTTTTCTGGGTGAAGGAGAACCGGGCTCCTTCCATTGTGTGTCTCTCCCACCTTCCGGGGCCATGACCTGCTCTACACCTTCCAGTAGCTGGGGAAGGACAGAGAGCAGAAGGAGAGGAAAGTGAAGTGGTGAAGAGAAGAACCAGATGAAAGTTCACTGGTCTTCATCAGCTTGACTCGGGGTTGGGGGACGGGGGACGCTGCCCTCCCCATGGTTCACTGGGAGCTGATGAAACCCATCATGTGACCCCACCTGGATCCAAGGGAGGGGGCATGTCAACTCTGTGTGTGTCAAGGAAACAGCACATTGTATGCGTAGTGGTAAGGGACAGGATCATACACTCCCCTATACTTACAACGACCCTCCCCCGACACGCAAGCCACACCCACCTGCCACTCCCACACGCACTTGTATTGACCTTCTACCTGGGTAGGCATCACTCTAACCCTCTTTCCCTCTTGCCTCACCTCTACTTCCTTGCTGTGTCTGTGCCCTGACCACCTCTGGGCTCCTGGAGTTGGTGGAGGGGGTTCTGAAGGCTCCCACTAACCAGGCATCTGTCTGGAGAAGACAGGCAGTGGCTGGTGACCTTGACTCTTTCTTTCTGTCAAATTCCACCTGCAGGAGTTCCTTCTGCTGTGGTAACCCCAAAGCCGAAATAATTTGATGATTTGATTCTAAAGAGATTCAGTGATATTAGTTGACTGAATATGAAATGTGCCTAACCATCCCCCTTCCAATCTCTTTCATCATTAGATTTGCTCTTAATCTCACACACAGACATTCTGTGATTTTTTTTTTCTTTTTGGCAGGTTAATTAAACCTGTCTTTATTTTTTTCCCTTTTTCCAATTCTGTCTGAGCGCTGGGGAAAAGATCTGAGTCTCTAATCTCTGGCGGCATTTGTCATAGAATATTCCAGACATTCAGAACCATAAACCATTTCCCTCACTGAACCTGGACTCCCCTGCCCTGCTTATTTCAGGCTGCCAGAACTCATAGCTCATTGCTTCAGCAACTTTAACTTGGGGGGGAGGGAGGGCCACTTAACAAGAAAATTGAACAATAAAAATCTCAGGAAATTGGATATTTAAGCATTCAAAGTAATTGATATTGAAGAAAAAGTATGATAGACTAGAATTATATCCACACAGTCTACTGCCCATTAGTCGGGATGTCCACATAACCCTGATCTAAAATTATGAGGGTTCATTACAGATGTAATCAGACACAATCGTCTTCATTCCATATATCAAAAGTCCATGCGCTCAAAAAAAAAGAAAGAAGGAAGGAAAGAAATCCCAGTCTCTGTGTCCCTACATTCCTAAAGCTGAAGTTTGAGATCTGACTTTTTCATAGTAGATGACAATTTCCAGGGCACATGAAATACAAGACTCAGAAAAATGTAAAAAATGTTGAAATAGCATCGAGACAGCTGCAGGTAGGAATTTGAGAAGTGATACCCTTAAAGGACCAAAAGAAAAAAAAAAAAAAAAGAAGAAGAAGAAGGTTAAGAAAAGGAAGAATAAAAGTCTCTCTGTATTTACAGCCAATGGAGTTTCTGGAAGAATTCCTCTCCAGCTCAGACCCACCTAGCCACTTCTTTTTTTTTTTTTTTTTTTTTGAGATTTTATTTATTTATTTGACAGACAGAGATCACAAGTAGGCAGAGAGGCAGGCAGAGAGAGAGGGAGGAAGCAGGCTTCCCGCTGAGCAGAGAGCCTGATGCAGGGCTCGATCCCAGGACCCTGAGATCATGACCTGAGCCGAAGGCAGAGGCTTTAACCCACTGAGCCACCCAGACGTCCCTCACCCAGCCACTTCTGACCATCATTCTGGAAGGTGGTTGGTCAGCATGCCCCACGGTGCCTGCTTCATCTCCACAAGAAAACAAAACCCAAACCAAAAGCAGCAAGAGAGGCTTTGATCCACACCACCCTCCCAGCCTCAACTGTCCCCCGGCAACCCTGACCACACTCTGCCCTCTCGCATCCCTGCTTCCTCCAGTCTGGAGGCTTTCTGACCTCAAAGGGTAAAGAAGCCATTTCTGAGTTTCACATCCCACTTCTGGTGCCTACCTCAGTACATTGTTCCCTCTCTCACCTTCTGTTCTGGAAGGGCACTGCCTTTTTATCTGTGCACCCATGGCAGCTGGCTCACCTCTGCGGAAGGGCTGTCACCCTCTGTTCCCACTGCATCTTCAGACCTCCCTCTGCCAGGAGAGGTGGGACTCAAGGCCAGGAGCTGAGCATATTCATAACTACATCCCAGTACCCAGTACACATAATTATACATACCAGCAGAGTACAAAATAATCACAGACTGGACTGGATTGATTTCATTCACTGACCATCCATTACTCAATAGATATTTACAAGGGGCTATAGACACCTTCCCTTCCATGACTAGTTCAGTGATTTTCAAAATGTGGATTGCAACCCTGTAGCAGAAGATGAAATCATTTTAATAGTTGGCAAGTTGCATGAAGGAATGTAAAATAAAGGGACGCCTGGGTGGCTCAGTCAGTTAAGCGTCCATCCCTTGATTTTGGCTCAGGTCATGATCTCGGGGTGGTGAGATCCAGCCCCTTGTTGGGCTCTGTGCTGAGCACGGGGTCGGCTTAAGATTCTCTCTCTTCCTCTCCCTCTGCCTCTCCCCCTGCTCATCCCCACCCCCAATGAATAAATAAATAAAATCTTTAAGAAAAAAAGCAATGTAAAATAAAGCAGTAGGAAATAGGACAGCATGGGCTAGGATAGGGCAGACCAGGGCGGACTGGGACAGCAGAAGATGGAAAATGTCAGCGTCCACTTCACCTAGAAGTTAAATAGTATTTCTTAAAATATATAGATTGTATCTTCCTATGCATCTGTAACAATATAAATGCCTACACACAGATGGGTACACACAGCAATGTGAGGGTGTGCCGGGGGGCGAGGAGAGGAGTGGGCATGAAGATAAAAGTCTGAATGTCCCTGATTTCCATAACTTAATTTATGCTATGACTTTGGTAACAGGAATAGGTGGGTGATGACAGTGCATTTTGTCAAGTTCCCGCGACCATCAGGAAGCTCCAAGTCCAACTTTCAACACCAATAGGGCAAGTTAATTAGCCCTCCAGGGTTGCTTATTTGTGTTCTATTTTTAACCATGGTCTTGAGTTCCTAACCCCATTGATATTTTCCTTGGCTCAGACACGCACTTACATATGGATTTGTTAAAAGCCACTTTAATACGATCTGTTGTTTTCGACTGTCCAGCCACCCATCTTGAACAAGGAGCTTGTTAGTTTCATACAAGGGAGTCATTCGTTCCCCCCAGCCTCAGTCGAAATTGTCCAGACTGGGAGGACCCTTCCCACCCTCAGGATGTAGGAGTCCTACACAATCCACGTGGGACTAATCTCCCTACATCATTCCCAGTTCACAGCCATTGATTTAGGTCCAGTCATGCCACTCAAGTTGATCCGATGAGATCTAACAATGGCACTTGGGCTGGAATTTTGGGGAAATGACTGCCCTCCCTTCACAGGACTGTAAGACCGGACAGACCGCATCATGGAGAGAACCCATCTGACATTCTCAACCCAAAGAAATAGAGACCAAGGAAACAGAGAGAATGAATTCAGACACGTGCGACATTATAACCAACCACAGGCTGAGGCCAAGCGTATTTCCTCTTTCCAAAATGAAGCCCATTTGAAATGGTTTTCTGTTTCTTATAACTGCAACAACCCTGATTAACACAGCCATGTTACAAATTCTGTAGAGCACGGAGCGTGGCACATTTATTTGCATGTGGTGTTCCCAACTGTCCACTCTTCTTCCTGACAAGAGCATAACACATCTCTACCACTGGACATTTGATTCACCATTCATGCTCTGGTTGGGGGAAAGAGTCTGCTTCTCTGGGCTTGGATATCAGGCTTGGTCATACAACTTGTTTGGGCCAATAAGAGGTGGGAGGTCAAATAGCAAAGCCCAGCAGGGGCTTTAAGAGTTCCTGTGTGAGCTCTCCTTCCGCCATGAGAAAGGCATGTCCCAAGTGTGCTCCAGCATGTGTCTGGCTGTGTGTAGACATATGGAGCAAAGCCACGGCTGACCCTTCGCTAACAACACACAGCATAGGCAAGAAATAAACCCCTGCGGTTGTAAGTCATGAAGGTCTGGTTGTTTCTGCAACCATTAATAATTGATTTATCACTCTGTTGCTGCATCCAACCCCATAACTCATTTTCCAGCATGCTGTTGTAAGTGGACCTGCATACGTGAGCACACATGCGCACACATGCACACACACCCACCCACATCCTTTAGTTCTTCTCCACTGACATTTTCCCTCCTGCTTAACAAGTAGACCTGAAATAGAAAAAACATTTCAAAACCCTTGGTACAGATTCCAAAATGACAGGGTTGGTAGACGAGAACACTGGAAGATCCTGTAAAGCAGATGAAACATCCTAGGAACCTGGTTTCTGGAAGCAGGCAGTGCAGACACACCAGTGGCTGCCCCGGTGAGTCCGCAGAGTGCCGGCTCCGGGCTGGAACAGGACATCGGGCAACAGGGAGATGGGATTGGAAAGGCCGATTCAATCTGTGATCGCCGCAGGAACAGAGAGGCTCTGGCTTCCTGTGGGGCTGTCTGTGATTAGAATGAACTATGAATCCATTAACTCAGCTGCATTGTTGTAGATGCTGCAAGTGTGTTGGTCAACAAGACTCACAACATTCCTGCTCTCATGATTGAAAGGAGCAGGCGGGATCCTATGATACACTCAGTGACTTCAGAATGTCCTAAGTGCTTTGAAGAACCGAACTGAAGTGGTGATGAAGGTAGGAATGAGGGGTGAGAGCTCCTGCAAGAAGGTAGGTCGAGGAAGGTCCTTTGAGTTGGTACGGACCTCAGTGAGGTGGAGGGAAGAGATGATAAGAGAAGATTGCTCTAGGGAAGAGAATGGTAAGTGCAAAGGCCCTATGGCAGAAAATGCTAGTCATCCTCCTCTCTTTCCTGGGCACCTCGACGGACTGTGCTTCTAGTCCCCTACAGTAGGGCAGGGCCATATGACTGGGGTCTGGCCCAGGACATCTGGTGGAAATGATATTCTCTATTTCTGGCCATCATAACCTCCAGTGTATTCCAGGCTCTCCCTTACTACTACCTAGTGCAGCCCTTGGGAGCCATGAGCTGAAGGAGGCAGAGTTGTCAGCAATTCAGCCTCCGAAGGAGTGTCCTACTCCCTCTACTCAAGTGACCTGAATTGGACTGAGACCAGAATAAGCAAGAAATAAGCTTATTGTGTTAAGTCATTCAGTTCTTGGGGAATATTTGCTAGGGTAGCTAGTCATAGTTATCCTGTCTCACAATACACTGAGGCAGGGAAGAACTTTCTGTGGTCTTCGAATAGAAAGAAAGTCTGTGTGGCCCCTAAAAAAACCCACCCATTTCTCATGAGGAGAGCAGGGGACAGGTCCCAGATGCCCTGGTTCCTCCACCTTCTTGGGACTCATTACTGTGGAAGCCTGTCTCCCCTGAACTTCACTCTAGTCCCAGATTGAACCATCAATAAACCCATTTGTCAGAAGAAGGAACTGAGTCCAGGGAGAAAAAAGTCTGGGCTTCCAGCTTCTTTTAAAACCCTGGAAAGTTTGGGACACCTGGATGGCTCAGTTGGTTAAACATCCAACTCTTGATTTCAGCTCAGGTCATGATCTCAGGACCGTGAGATCGAGCCCCACGTCAGGCTTCATGCTCAGTGCAGGGTCTGTTTGGGATTCTCTCTCCCCCTCCCACCTCCTCCCCCCCACCACACTCTCTCTGTCTCTAAATTAATTGATTAAATTGAGAAATCTGGCGGCACTGTACCCAACATTCCTACAAGGCGACCACCGGCTGCAGCTGTCGTAGGTTCCTCTCCCTTCTCCAAAGATCCATCGTGGGCTCCTATTTTATCCCTCCTCACCCTCTGCATGCCTTATTCTTTGAATTTATTTAACAATTGCTTATACAGCACTTACTACATGCTGGGCACTATCCTAAGGGCTTTACAAATACTAAATCATGGTCACCTTAAGCAGCCTACGAAAGGGTTACTGCTGTTAGACCCATTTTAAAGACAGGAAATGGTTAAGAAACTTGTCAACTTTCATGCAGTCAGCCAGTGGTGGTGAGGCAGGGATTTGACCCCTCAGAGTCTGGTGTCCAGATCTCCGCTCTTCACCACGACATGAAGACGCTCTCTGTTGCCTGCCCTGTCTCTGTATGTGTGTCGGTAGCTCTTTGATGATCGAGCTCATTGCTTTCAAGTGAACAGCACGTAGCTGGCTCCACATTTCTACTTAGCAGCCGGACAATTCTAGTAAGTTCCTTCTGCCTCCAGCTGGATGGTTTCCTGGGTAAGAAGGTGGATGCCTGTCGCCCCCTAAGACCCCTTTCCTACATGATGTCTAGGGAGGCTTAGGATTTCAACCATGAGCCACAAAACCTCGTGAGAGGGTGTGCCTGGAAGGGAACCTGACTGATAGACAGGGGTGGAATGTGCTTTATCTCCTCCAACGATCCTCTGCCATCCCTGTATGTTGATATGTCCGCAGCTCTGAGTCCCGCGATCTGGAAGAGCTGTCGTTTTATTCTCTCCCAGCTTCTCGGCCTCTGACTACAGCGTCATTGAGAGTGACTGTTTCTACCTCGAAGCCCCCCAGGGAAATGCCCAGAGAGAAGTGACTTTTTACATTTTTTTCCTCCCAGAACCAAAATATGTAGGGTGTTCAGGGAATGACCTTCCCCGGTGGACACAGAGTCCTGTGGAATGATCTGGTCTCCAGCTGGTGCTTTGAGCTTTGTGGAGAGAATGTCAGTGGGACTGGATGGAGTTCTCTGGATCAACTTCCCATCGAGGACAAAAACCACTACCATCGCATCCCTGACAAGGCAGCAAGCCACTTTGCTTTGACTGGAACATTCTTCGGTGACAAGAAGCTGATTACTTTTCCATTCCTAGACAGCTGGTAGGAACTGGCAGCCGATGCCTTACATTAAAACTAAAACCTCCCTTTTTGTAACTTCAATCCATTGGGCTTCTTCTATCCCTTGATCCACATGTAAATAAGCAATCAGTTCTCTCTCTCTCTCTCTCTTTCTGATCTCTGTTTCTCCTCCTCCTCACTCTATCATGCACCAAGCACCCACTATGTGTCAGGCACTGTCTTAAGACATTACCTTCATGATCCCATTTTTATTCTCACGGCCGCAATAGGAGGTTGGTACAGTAAGGATTGCTGCCTCACAAATAAGGAAACTAAGGCTTAAGTTAGTTAAGCAAGTAGGTTAGAGGTTAAGGAAGGAAGGAAGAAAGAGGTTGACTTGTCCTGGATCGTGCAGGTGGTATGTGGAAAAGCCAAATGCTTGCTAGAACGCTTATGTTGCCAACCGCCATGTTGAGATTGAGTTTCCGCTTAATGGTAATGGGATGCCTGTGAGTGCCCAAAGAGAAAGAGAATCATAAGTACAATTTCTCACTTAACTTGCTAAGGAGGGGATGCACAAATGTCATCGCAATAGCATTTTGTTAATACTGGCCCATGCCAGTTCCCCTACAGATTCTAGAGAAAGCGCTGAGTTGGAACCCTCAGCTTATACTCACAGCCCATTAGGGACCTCGATTCTGCAAGCCCAACACCATGTCCCTCTCTCTCAGTCAAGATTCCCTAGAGAAACAGAACATACAAGATCCTATAGAGATATTTGTAAGAGGAGATTTATTCTAGGAATTAGCTCACATGATTATGGTTGTTGAGAAGTCCCACGATCTACCGTCTACGAGCTGGATAATCAGGCCAGTCTGAGTCCAAGGACTAGGGCACTGGTGCTATAGGTCCCAGTCTTGAGTCAGAAGGGCCAAGAACCAGGAGCTCTGATGTCCAAGGCCAGGAGAGGATCAATGTCCCAGCTCAAGTAACGAGAGTAAATTCACTTTTCCTTCACATTTTTGTTACATTCAGACTCTTTACACATTGGCTGCTGCCCACCGCACTGGGGGTGGGTGACCTCCTTTACTCAGTCTACTGATCCCAATGCTAATCTCTTCTGGAAACACTCTCACAGACACAGCCTGAAATAATGTTTTCCCATTATTAAAGCCGTTAAGCAATACCATTAACTATTGACATAAAATTAACTATCACGCCCTTCTTCCCTGAAATCTAATATTAGGAAACCAGCCTTCTGTAAGACTGTCTGTTGGTTGTTTGGTATCTGCCCCATCCCATCCATCCTTCGGCTCTCAAGCCATGCCTGGTTCTCCAAGAGGCTGGATCTATAGACCCCATCACCCAGACTCTTTTTACTGACCCTCTCTGGTTGAGTTCAGCTAATGAAAACTTGCAGGAGCTCAGGGTATGGGAGAAGAAAGAGGCCGAGCTGTCTTCCTGTGCTTCTCCCTGCCCTGGTCCTTCCATCCTTGTTGAGGCTCAGCATATCAATGGCTCCTACTAGGCAGTCCCCTTTCTCCATGGGTCCACATCGTGTTGAACTTCATAATGTCTTTTCCTCATCTTGCACTTTCTGATGTTGAGAAGTGCTGTTGGTTTCCCCTTTGGCTAGTTCCCTTGTGCCTCGTTATCTGTTGATTCCTCTCCCCTGCCCATACCTCCATAAATAATGCATTTATTAAAGATTTGAGCCATCTGAGTGGAATTCCATTTGCTTTCAGTCCCTTGATAGGTCACACACAGCCTAAGTGTGAAAGAGATGGTAAGTCCTTGAGCAGACCTGGATTTTCCTGTTTATTCACTGAGGCTGAGTCAGAAGGAGAGAATGGCAGGGTCCCATAGGGTCCAAAAAGAAGTGACCAAGGGAAGCCAAAGCATCATAGATAAGCATTACCTGCTATAGCACACTGAGCCCACCTACCACCCCCACAGATGGATCAGAATAGCGACTTCTGCTTTGGGCAGGGATATGGAACAAGGAAGCGGGTACAGAGGCAAGGCAGTCAAGAGGAGAAAAGTCTATAAATTCCCCTCCCCTTGTATGTTACATTTTCTCCATGACAATTCTTTGAACCATAAAAAAAAAAGGCTCAACTTTATCAATTGATTGATATTGTTGATTGATATTGATATAGTTCCAGGACCTTCTACCATTCTTCCTTTGATATACATTCTGATTGTTCTCTCCACATGCTCTGAATCTCCTTAAAGACCTACTCACAGAATGAGAATAAGACTCTAAGTCAGGTGGGACAAGGGACAAGGACAGCAGAAGATCTCCTTCCTCATTCTGAGTTCAGCCTGCCCATGCAAGCTTTGCCAAAACGTTGGTCTGATGACTCAAGAGTGTTTGGGGGTACACAGAATCTCAAGGTCATTGTATTTATTTATTTTGAGGTGTGAGTAGCAAACAGAACCATCTTCCCATAATAGTACTGTTACTGTGTGCCTGCATTCTTTGAGATGTAGTAAAAGGTATGAACTAATTCTGTACCCTCCAGTTGCCTTTTCTGGATCATTCCTCCTGTTGAGATGAGGAGTTTGAGAAATCCATATGCATTCCCTTTGGTTTACACTCCTGTCCGAAGGAGAAGCAAGGGCTTACCATGTGCCTGACACTATGCTAAGTGTTTAAATTCATTATTTCATAGAATCTGCACAACGAGCTTATCAACTGAACTGATCTTACCCTGTATGTTCTTGCAGATGCACACGTGAGCACGTGCATGCACACATACACACACACACACACACACACACACACACACACACACAACTACTTACAGGTGACTAGAACAAGCATCAGAAAAATACATTTTCCAAGGTTAGAAGGTTGTAGCACTAGCATTCAGACCCCATCTGGCTAACTCTAGAGGCAACTTTCCAGTAACTCAGCTCTACTGCCTTTCTTGAAAATAGAATTTGGGATCCAGAGAAATCCCCTCCTGTCTCAGCTCAATCCAGGCAAAATCATACTCGAAAGGGGATCAGTGTCCCTTGGCCTGCTCACATTAGCTAGCCAGAACCAGTCAACCTTGAAAATCCCTTTTAGTAAGTTATGAGCCTGTTTTTCTCCAATTTCCAAGGAGTTGCATTTGGCATCCAGTCAATGACCTGAATCTTTGCCACTGCTGGTTTTGCTTTCATAGCCTGCTCATGAATTTTGAGAAATAGCTGGTATTTTCTCCAAACCTTACCCTTTAATTCCCTGGGGATGAGGACATAAGCCAAAGGAAACTCTGCTTCCAAGCCAGACTTCACCTTCTATCTGGGGGGTTCTTAGAGGCAACCACCTTGACCCATGCTCATTAGTAGCAGAGACCCAAGGGATTCAGCCACCCTTAAAAAATGCCACCAGGGCAGAGAGAGGAGAGGCCCCGAGTAAACAGCCAAACATAGGGAAATGTTTCATTCATTGTGTATTGCTCCATTGATGTGCGTTGCCATGGTGACCTCTGATTATTTTTGAACGAGGAGAATTAATCTTATTGAATTTTCTGTCCTAATAACTTAAGAAATTAATTTTCCATTTTATAAAATTCAAATGCACAATCCCACGAACCAAGGTTTAGCAAGTCAAACAAGTCCCTCCAAATGCCTTCTGGGCTCAGAAATGCTGTTTTCCAGATGGGAAAGGGCAGGACCTGGTGGCAGATGGGCACTGTTGACTGCACTTTTGCTCTGATAGCTGGCTCTTTAATCACAGAAAGCAAAGGCTCTTGTAGAATTGTTAGAATCTTCCACACAGGGCAAGGTACACTGAGACACACAGAGCTTTAGTTTTTCTTGCTTATGAATTTTCAAGACCTGCCTGGTCAGCCTGAATGGGCACCAACCCCTCCCTTCCCTCTCCACTTGTCCTAGTAGCAAGCTCCTCCTTGGCCCTGGGTGGATGAGTCTTCGAGTTCAGTTTTCCCAACCAGACTCTGGAACTGGGCGACTCCAGAACCACCTCTTGTGCTGCTCATAACTTCCTCTATGACCAGTGTTGGGCCAGCATCTCTAGGTTGACCAAGGCAAATCAGCTGCCTCCTAATAACCGAGAGTCATGTTGTACCTACATCCCTCTCCTCAACCATTCTGGCTCAGACTGTGAGATACAGCCTTCTACCTTGGTCCTTGCCTTACTGTCAATCTGCTCCCACCATGGTGAATTTAACATCATGGTAACTAGACACCTTTCGCCCTAAACTGCCTCCCATTGACTAGCCCCTTCTGGGCTGGAAACATGCTATGGGAAGATTTTCTCAGTGGGCGGGGGGTGTGGGGGTGGGTTTACCAGTTGTTCTTCTGACTGCTATATCTTAGCTCTTTCACTATGGTGTCCTATCACTGCATCAGAATGATGAGGGAGACCCTTGGACCTTTGAACACAGTGTGTCAACAATTGGGAATATAATAAGAGTTGGCCTTGGCAAACTGATCATTTCCTCTAGATCTTACTCTAAACCAATATATAGGTCCCAGTCAGTCTGCAGAATCACCCCTTCCCACCCTTCATGATGCCATAAACACCATTATTTTCCCAACTGAAGAATAATCACTGTGGCCATCAGTTGCTGGTAGGTTTAAAGAACAGAAACACGGGGCATCTGTGGGTTAAGCCTCTGCCTTCGGCTCAGATCATGATCTCAGGGTCCTGGGATTGAGCCCCGCATTGGGCTCTCTGTTCAGCAGGGAGATTGCTTCCCCCTCTCTCTCTGCCTGCCTCTCTGCCTACTTGTGATCTCTGTCTGTCAAATAAATAAATAAAATCTTAAAAAAAAAAAAAAAAGAGCAGAAACCCTTCCAACATTTCTCATGAACGGGGACTTGTATTTTATTGGAAGCCTTCTTGGTGGGTTCATGGAAATCATGGTGGATCAGTACTTACAGAAAAGGAGCTGCTGGGACTGAAGCATCTTGAACCCCCATGTTGGCAATTTCTCCATACTGATTGGCTTTCTCTGGTTATTCACTCATGTAGTGAATGTCTCTTTCAACTCCAACTCATATGTGGCCCTTAGAGGCCACTAAAGCAGATGGGCATCACTAATTATACTCTTGCTTATTTGATTCCGTAATGACCTTTCAGCTCAATTCCTAAATCTACCTTAGAAGGGGAAACGGACAAGATACGCAATGGCCTTTGAAGACAGTGACTGCTCTGTCTCACTTCCAATCCTAGGAATGCTGGGATGTGGAGTGGGGTCAAGTTGGGCATTGACAAAGTCAGAGGTCCTGAAAGGGGAATAACCACAGTTTGAATTTATTTCAAATGTCTTATCAGATAAAGGGCTAGTATCCAAAATCTACAAAGAACTTATCAAACTCAACACCCCAAAAAACAAAAAATCCAGCCAAGAAATGGGCAGAAGGCATGAACAAACATTTCTTCAAAGAATACATATAAATGACCAACAGACACATAAAAAAATGCTCAATATCACTCAGTATCAGGGAAATACAAGTCAAAACCACAATGAGACACCACCTCAAACCAGTCAGGTGGCTAAAATTAACAACTCAGGAAATGACAGATTTGGGGAGGATGCGGAGAAAGGAGAACCCTTTCACACTGTTGGTGGGAATGCAAACTAGTGCAGCCACTCTGGAAAATGTACGGATGTTCCCCAAAAAGTTAAAAAAAAAAAAAAGAGCTACCCTATCATTACTAGATATTTACCCAAAGGATACAAACATAGTGATTGGAAGAGGAACCTGCACCCCAATGGTTATAGCAGCAATGTCTCCAATAGCCAAACTATGGAAAGGCCCAGATGTCCACTGACAGATGAATGGATAAAGAAGATGTGGTATATATACACACAATGGAATATTACTCAGCCATCAAAAAGAATGAAATCTTGCCATTTGCAAGGATATGGATAGAACTAGAGAGTATTATGTTAAGCAAAGTAAGTCAAGCAGCGAAAGAAAAATACCATATGATTTTACTCATATGTGAAATTTAAGAACAAAACAGACGAACATAGGAGAAGGGAAGGAAAAATAAAATAAGGTAAAAACAGGGAAGGAGACAAACCACAAGAGACATTTACCTATAGGGAACAAACTGAGGGCTGCTAGAGGGGAGGTGGGTGGGGGGATGGAGTAACTGGGGGATGAACATTAAGGAAGATGTTTGATGGAATGAGCACTGGGTATTGTATGCACATGATGGATCACTGAATCTGCCTCTAAAACTAATAATACAGTGTATGTTAATTAAATTGAACTTAAACACATCTGTATCTTCGGGGTAAATACCCAGTAGTGCAATTGCTGGGTCATAGGGTAGCTCTATTGTAACTTTTTGAGGAACCTCCACACTGTTTTCCAAAGTGGCTGCACCAACTTGCATTCCCACCAACAGTGTAAGAAGGCTCCCCTTTCTCTACAACCTCGTCAACATCTGTTGTTTCCTGCCTTGTCGATTTTTGCTATTCTAACCAGTGTAAGGTGGTGTATCAGTGTGGTTTTGATTTGAATTTCCCTGATGGCTAATGATGTTTAACATTTTTTAATGTGTCTGTTAGTCATTCGTATGTAATCAGAAAGGACAAATGCCCACCATTTGCATGGACATGGATGGGATTGGAGGGGATTATGCTAAGTGAAATAAGTCAAGCAGAGAAAGACAAGTATCATATGGTTTCACTTATATGTGAAACATAAGGAATAGCATGGAGGACATTAGGAGAAAAAAGAGAAAAAGGAAGTGGGGGAAGTCAGAGAGGGAGAGGAACCATGAGAGACTTGTGGACTATGGGAAACAAACTGAGGGTTTCAGAGGGGAGAGGGGTGGAGGGGTGGCTTAGCCCAGTGATGGGTATTAAGGAGGGCACGTATTACAAGGAGCACTGGGTGTTATACGCTAACAATGAATCATGGAACACTACATCAAAAACTAATGATAACACAATAAATAAAAAAATAAATAGAATTTAAATAAAAATTAAAAAAAAGAGTTAAACCCCAAAGCCCAGATGGGTTTCATATCATAAAAAGTATAATACATAAATGACAAAATTTGAATTCAAAACAAAGTAGTTGGAAATACTGGAGCAAGAGATTTGGGAGGTGAACCTGATGGGACCCATCTGCGTATTGCTGCTGCCCTAGAAAATGATTCAGGACCTGAGGATTCCACCTTCAAGTCTCAGCTCTTCAAAGGACCAGCACTGGGTTTCATGTTTGCCAACTGGGGCTTCATTAAAGTTCAAGTTGGCATTTCCTATAGATCTTCTTTGTTTCTCATGGGCTCTCAGGGACCCCGACTTCTGAAGTCACACAACTTCTAATCTGTGTGTTTCTTTTGGCAAACCAAGACTTCAATTAGCCTAACACACTCTCCTCTGTGATGTCAGATATTGTTGATATCTTCCGAAACCACTACCTTCCCCAGGGACTCGTAGGTAGACTCTGTGCTTTGGGGTGAAATCATCCAGGAAAAGAAGAGGAAGGATGGAGGAGGAGAAAGAGGAGGGGTAAGGTCTTCGTGTTCCAACGCCACGGATCCTGCACTAGTTGAGGGAGCAAGAAAGGCGAGTAAGGTTAACTTTGGCCCCAGTCTAGTGTGGGGAACACAGACACCAAATTTGATCCCACAACATAATCACTGCTTTCACGGAGGTTTGCATAAGATGTCAGTGGACAGAGAAGAGGACGTCGCTTACTGGGGGATGCTGGGAAAGCTCCACTGAAGAGATAACCTTTGAACTGGCACTTAGATGAACAAGAGGTCATCAGTTAGGGAAGGCAAAAAAGATATTCTAGGTCAAAAAAAAAAAAGCTTAGGCAAAAGTATGACTAAGTGGGGCGCCTGGGTGGCTCAGTGGGTTAAGCCTCTGCCTTCAGCTCAGGTCATGATCTCAGGGTCCTGGGATCGAGCCCCGCATCGGGCTCTCTACTCAGCAGGGAGCCTGCTTCCTCCCCACCCCTCTCTGCCTACTTGTGATCTCTCTCTCTCTGTCAAATAAATAAAATAAAATCTTTAAAAAAAAAAGAAAAAAAAGAAAGTATGGCTAAGTGAGAGAACATGGCGGATATCAAGCAAGACTGTTTCATCCAGAAGTGACAGAAAAGCTCCCGTTTCAACTAGCACAAACAATGACAGGAAGCCATGCCCCAAATCAAAAGGGATGCAGTGATTCACACAATTGTGAAATCCGGGAATATATGGCAATTGGGAATGACTGGATACTGGTTCTCAGGCCATGTCATCGACAACTTCTCCCTCTCTCTGTCTCTCTGCGTCTCATTTGCACAGACACTCTCAAACCCATACACAGAATTTCTAAAGCCTTCTCTCTTCCCCTGTCCATGCTCTCTCTCTTTCTCTCTCTCTCTTTTTTTTTTTTTTTGCATCTCTTCTCCACCAACGCTACTATTCTTATGCAGACTTGCCTGTGCTCATGAACACACACACACACACACACACACACACACATACACACACACAATCTCCCCTCTACTGTGATCTTTCACAAACATGGCGTCTTTGTCTTACAAGATAATCTCAGGCAGAGTCTCTTCTCCCACTTTTCTCTGTTCCTCTGTCTCTCTTTCCATCTCATATTGTCTCCCCCATCGCTTTCCGTCTGTTTTCTTTTTTTTCCTTTCCAAAGCTCTGTGTCTCTCTTACCCAGTGGTTTTAGAATCCCTAGGAGGCATTCAGAACTGGGGGGAGGGAGACAATTTTGTGTCTTTCCCTCTTTCCCTTTGTCACTCTACCAAGATACATCTCTGTCCTCCCTCCCCCATTCACCCAGTTCAGCCCTGTCAGACCCTTTTCTGATAAATAACTGAGGAAAAGTGTCGTGAAGCCAGTGCTAACCGCAGCCCCTAGCTTTCAGCAGGAAAAATGACTCTGAGAGGCTTTTCCAGCAAGAGTCAGGGAGTTCCTGGCACTGCTGAGTATCTCTGCGTTCTCATCGTGTCCACAGATTAGTAACAATAGCTACCACAAAGACTTTAGAGGAAAACAGAACACTTTGGTCCAATGGGCTTGCAGATAACTGTTTAAAGGTAAGGGTGGGGGGAGTTTAAAAACTTCTACCTTTCCTTATTGCAAACCCTCTCTCCTGGCTCTGCTTTCTTGCCTTTGTGATTGACATTTACCTTCTCTGTTTCCAACCTCCAGATCGCTCTGGGGGACATATGGAGACAATTCTTGTCCATTCTCACCAGTGGACTGGCCATCCTGTGGATTTTCTGTAACCACCCATTGTTCCAGCTAAAGCCAGGTTCCCCCAGGAAAATGAATGTGTCCACGGTTGGGTGGGGGTCGTGTTCTGACGATGTCTGTTCACGCACGTGTATTATTATGGTATCCAGACATCCAAGTCTGCCTTCGTATGTGCGCCAGGGACTCCAGACATGTCCTGGCGTTGGTGGGAGAAGGTGTTTTGGAAAGTATCTATGTGCTTCCTTGTCTGGGCTTTTGAATGAATCTGAGTGTTTGTGTGTGAACAGTGTTTATTTGACTTCCTATCTAACTGGGAACATGTTATTTTCAGACTCCATATAAAAGATGGGGAGATTGTTTCTTGTTTCAGAGCATCTACTCTACTCGTTGTGAATAATCAAAATGCAGCAATAATTGGATAGTTTAACTTCTTGTAAAAGAAAAATCGAGAAACAGCATCCCCATCTTCAGAGGACAGGAGGGCAGAGCTGTAAGCAGTAGGTGAGATTCATCTGGGCTTCCCAAGGTAAATTTTAGATGTTAGAAGTGACACAAAGTTATACTGAAATAATTGGGGTGTGTGGAGGGAACAGGGCTGGGCACAGGGAGAGGAAAGGGAGCTCTCCTTTCCTGGGGAGGTTTGCTTGTCAGGAGCCTGGGGTAGGCTTTTCTCTCTAACAGAGCTAGTTCCATTCTCTGCTTTTGGTGCTTCCCTTTGTCCCATCCTGCAATGTAAACCCTTTCAGTTTTCCAAACAGATTAGAAGCAACATTTTCAAGGTCACCCACAGCACAATAGGACCCAAGCTTCCCTTTGAGGATTGGTACGTGGAATCTGTTTGTCGTTCATGTTCCTCTGGGGTTGCCTCTGAAGAGTATGCCTCGGGCTGGGGTTGTGTGTGTGTGTCTATCTGGGGGTGCATGTACTCACTGCTGTGTGCTGGCCCCTGGCTCTGACTGAGACGGTGGGCAGAAAGGAGGATGAGAGTGACGTTGTGTATGTGACTCTGTGTGCATTTTGTCAGACATGTGATTGGCCACCTGAGTACGGAGTCATGTGGCCAGCATTCTGTAGCGCGGAATCCTTTGTGTGACCCCACAGTGTGGGCCAAGTTCAGAGCTACAAAGGCACAGTAGACAGAGTGATTGATTTGCACATGTCCTCACATGCACACACACACAAATACACATTCTTTCTACAGGCACACCTCCTTTCTATGTCTGACCCCCCACGCACACAAAACACAGATCTACTCAGCTACAGAGTCACTTGCAGAAGATTTAGATACAAAAATCCAATCTTCTCTTTCACCTGCAGTGCTTCTTAAGCCCCTAGGGGGCATTTGGAAATGGGGGTAGGGAAAAGCAATTTCAAAGATCACCTGACCTGTGTATGCTACAACATTTAGCCTGTCCTTGCTCAAAGGATGTTAATTCTGCTACAGTGTATTCCAGCCCTCCCCAGCATCAGCTCAAGGAAAATGCCTGTAGCACCCCCATCTGGGGAAAATTTGAAGAGAAACACCAAAAACAGGTAAGCACACACTCAATTCGAATCCTTAAACACCCACCCGCAGGACAGCCATCCTCTTGCAACCGTCTACAGGTGTAGACAGCTGTAATCCAGACAATAGCCTACAGTCAGAGGCAAGGTCAGGAAAATAGATAACCAGTCATACACAATGTGAATACGGTACAAAGAAACAACACAGATGTGTTGTGACTGACTGAATTGTACAATTGCAAATTAAGGGGAATTTAACATTTTTATGTGCCTAACATATAGCACCTTTTTGTAAAAATTATCTAGTGTAATGTTAGTGATAGTGCTTTTAAGAACATCTCTAGAAAAGTGCTTCTCGATTTTTAATGTGCACAAAAATCAACTAGGAATCCTGTTTCATATCGATTCTGATTCTGTAGGTCTGGAGTGGCCCCTGAGAGTGTCCATGTCCAGGAAGCACTCAGGACATACTAATGCTATTGGTCTACAAGGTTCTAAAACACTGATTCCAAACCTGTCTACACATTGAGATCATCCAGAGGGGCTTAAACAATATTGATGCTTGGGTCCCACCATCAGAGGATTTTATTTAATTGTCTGAAAGGCGACAATTAAATCACCCACTGGCTAAGGGGGGTGTCTGGGCATAGAGACATCCCAAGGCTCCCCAGATCATTCTAACATGCAGCAAAGTTTGGAGACCACTGTTCTGGGCAAACATCCCTCCCTCTATGACATCACGGCCAAGGCGAGATCATGTCCTAGAATACTCTGATGCTTAGTTGTGCATCCCCCCACCCCATGCACAGTACACCTGCACCTCACCTCCAGAGGGGTTGTATCCCTGATCTGATTCTGATGCTCCCTTCCTGTTCCTATATGCCTTATAAAGGGTATGGACTTTATTCTGTATTTGGCAGCCCACTAAAATCACCCAGGCCCCACGTGCAGAGACTCTGATCCAATTGGACTAGAATTCATATTTAAAAACAAACCATGCAACCTAAAAGCAAAAACTGCCCAGATGACCCCAATGTGCAACCAAGACTGAGAAGAATTGATCTACAACATCAAGTGCAAACCACCCACTAGGGCAACAGTGTTGGCAGCTCCGTCTCCGGACAACACCCTAGGCTCTGACCCCTTGCCAGCACCAAGCCTCCTCCGCACGTCTGGGCATTTCCACATATATCACATTACTCCATACCTCTGGGGTTTTGCACCTAGTGGTCTCATCTCTGAAATGGCCCCAGCATTTGCTCTATTTGGAAAAATTCCTATTCTCCAGCATCACCTCTTTTGTGAAATCTATTCTGACCCACTGTGATAGATTTAATGATTTATTCTCACTGTAGATATGAAGTCACTCAGAAATAGGGTCTTTACTGATGTCATCAACTTGAGATGAGGTCATAGTGAAACAGGGTGGGCCTTAAGTTCAGTGATCAGTATCCCTAGGAGGAGAGAGAGATTTAAAGACACAGAAGAGACACAGAAAAGAAAGCCGAGGAACATCAAGAATTGTCAGCAACTACCAGAAGCCAGAGAGTCAAGGAGGGAGTCCTTCCTATAGATTTCAGTGGGAGCATGGCCTTGCTGACACCTTGAATTAGAACTTCTAGCCTCCAGAAGTGTAAAAGAAAAATTTTTTGCTGTTTTAAAAAATTTATTATTTATTATTATTATCATTATTATTATTATTTCCAAGATGCTGCCTAGGATCCTCTAGCATATCTTTATCATAACCCATCATAATACTGTGTAGATATTATGTGCATCTCCTGCATTAAGTCAGGAGCTCCATGAGGGGAGAGACAGCTCTGTGGCTGGTCTACAAGGTTCTAAAACACTGGTTTCTGGATCCTTGAAGCCTATTCCTAGGATGTCGCTGGAGACAAGGCAGTTTCATTTGCCTGAACGGGAAAGTCAAACCAGGATCCACACCATGTCCTGAAGGGTGTGCAGTCATCACTGGGGAACCCCAGGAAAAATGGTGAGTAATAACTCAAAGGTGTTCATACATTTCAACCCAAAGACTTTCAATTCTGGGAATGTTGCCTGAGAAAATGAGCCACTAAAATTAAAAGCTGTATGCGCAAAGATGTTCACCATTGCATTATCTATGTTAGCAAAAGCAAACAAAATAAGCGTACCTGAAAAGCTTTTAAATGGCCAGAAATGGAATTAGTGGAATAAATAATGGCACATCCTTATAAACTCTTTAAAGTCTCAGTACCAAAGATCTGTAGAAATCTGGGGAAATGTTTATGTGCCAATATTAAATTTTAAAATGCAAATACAAAGTGATCGCCCCGGTGTTATTATTTATCTGAATTTCACCTGCAGGTTAAAAAAATTAAAAATACTTAAAGGAAATGTACAGAAAAGAAGGAAGCTACACTTATATTTCACGGTTATATATTTCTTGCTTTCTCTACCTTCCTCAGGAAAGAACTTATTTTAAAGTCTCTTTTTAATAAAGCCATCCCTCCTTTTTCCCTAGGTGCAGAAACGGGTCTATTTCATGAGTCTTTGCTGAGTGCTTATATCATGTAAGAAATAGGTAGTATATTCTGAAGATCAAGCTTCAGCCTGTACCCTTGAGGAAGCACAGTCTTGCGGGATAGACAGGTACAGACACAAGAAATTATACAGAAATGTGAAGGGCGGGAAGCATTACCAGAATAAGGGGAAACGGGGGCTTTGGAGTAGGAAGCCCTGAATCCCAGTAGCAGCCTGTGTGGGTAAAGTCATTTCACTTCTCTGTTAATACCTACTGATGCTTCCCTGACAGTCTCAGCGTAAAAGCCAAAAATCCTTACAGTGTCCTCCAAAGCACCGTATGACCTGGATCAGCTCCCTGACCTCATCACACGTGGTTTCCACATGCCAAGCATGCTGGCCCCAGGGCCTTTGCAACAAAGGCTCCCTTTGCCTGGAAATCATGCTGACTCTCAATTCCCTCAAGTCTGTTCAAATGCTATCATTTTAGTGAGGCTTTCCTTGACCATTCTCCATAGAATTGCAACCCCCAAGTCTCCCCCTGCACTCCTCTGCTTCCATTTCTTTCCATAGCACTCATCATGATCAGATAGAATATGTCTTGATTATTTGGATTCTGCCTGACTGCACTAAAATGGAAAACTACTCGCGGGCAGGGATTTCTGTCTCTTTTGCTCATTGCTGTATTGTTAGAGCCTAGAGCGATGCTTGGCACGGAGTAGGTCCTCACCCAATATTTTGGAATAAATGAATAAAATAATGAGTAAGGCTGTGTCTTCATCTACAAAAGCCGGCATGATACTTCTCCTCTCACAGAGTCCCAATGTCAGAGGGGCTGGCACCCAATGGACACCACGGAAATAGGGGCAGAGAGTGCCTTCTGAATTGTCTCAGTAAAGATCAGAGAACTAGATGAGCCATGCCCACCAGACTCAGAATCCCCTGTCAATGAGACAGGCCACCCTCAAACCTCCAGTGGCCTACCTTAGAGGCTCTGTGCATCTTAATAGGAAAACAGTCCTCATTTCTGCACTCGGCAGCACAGGCTGTCAACAGTCAAAAGAAGGGGGAGAAAAAAAAAAAAAGAAAAGAAGAAAATGAAATGCACCCCGGCTATTTTTGCATCCAAGAAAGCATACCAATTTAAAAAAATAATAAAACCAGAAAAACAAAAGCAACCAGTTTAACAAATTAGATCTAGCTCTTGTCAAAAGAAATGTTGGTGTTTTTTTTTAAGCCTATACTAAACAACCCTCCCGGTGCTGTAAAAGTCTGCAAATGTGAAACTCTTGGAGCTTGAAAAGGTCTCTCTCGCCAGCGAGAATGCTTCCAATAATACCCAGAAACAAGATTCATTAAAAGCTATCTTTAGCATTATCAGCAATTGTGTTATTATGTGTCCTTCACAAAGCGTGTCGCGGGCTTCCACTCCACATCACAACGGAGGAGCGAGGGAGGGGTGGGAAGAAACACGGCCGCTGGCTCAGGGGAGTCGCCTTGCTGTGTGGGCAGAGTGAGAGCAACCGGGAAGAGGATCTAGGAATTGAAACCGGATATCCCAACTAGGAGGAGCATGATCTTCAAAAAATAATAGCAACGTACCACTGGGAAGCATTTCACGAGTAAGAGAGTTTCATATGTCTTCCAGGTGTCAGAGAAGTGATACTTGCAAAGTTACAATAGCATTTGCCAGGACGGCTCAAAACAGAGGTCAAGGGGACCGTTGGGGACCACTGGGAAGGGCCGCACAGCAGTCTCCAGGATGGCATTAGCACTCAGTTAACATTTGTTGAATGAATAAATGAGTGGATGATAGAAGAAGGAAGCCGTGAATCGCCACAATCCTTCATGCGCTCATCCGCAGTATTTTACCTATTGCTTATCCTCGAGGAACACGGCGGGCAAATGGATACAGGCTCCCCAAGCCCAGTGGGGAGGAAGGAGTCCAGGACAGCTGAATCCATATGGTGCAGTTAATTACCAGAAAAGACAGAGAGGGCTTGATCATCACAAGAGACCGCAGAGCAGGTGCAGCAATCAAATCTCGGAGATTGGGCTGAGATGGGCAGCAATTCATCAGCCATAGCTTCCCAAGGGATGCAATCAATAGGCAAAGCTACCAAGAATCTCTGCCTTCAGGGAACTGTGCCACCGAAACCCTGTGTTCCTTGCGAGACCATAAAACCGTTTTCTGGGGCATGTTAATTATGAAGCCTTGCCCGTGTTCCAGGCATTGTGCTAAGCATTTTGCAATCATGCCTTGAGTCCTCTTGACAGTCCCTGATGAAAAATCTGCTCACATGGTTGAGATCAAGGACTCTGGGGCAGCTGGACTGGAACCCAGCTCTGCCCCTTGCTAGCTGAATGGAGTCAGGCACTTCTCTGTCATCAGTTTACCTATCTGTAAAATGACAGTAATAACAGTTTCTATCTCAGATACTTGCTGTGAGGGTTAACAGAGCTGATCCGTAAACAGCACCAGTAACACATCTGGCACAGAGTGAGGGTTGGAGGCATGAGGTTAACAGCAGCCCTACTATGCAGACCAGGAGACCAGCACCTGAAGAAGCCAAGTATGTTGGCCAATGTAACACTATTACTATGCATCAGGGCTGGGATTAAAACAAAGGCCACTCTGTCCCCTGTCTTCATCCCCTTCGCCATCACACTATCTGGGAGTCCAATTTTTGTCAAGGAAGCAAAAATCCTGAATCAAATAAAAATACCTCTTCTCTCAGCTCTTAAAGTTGTTATAGCACAATTTGAGGAAACTAGGAACAGAGGCAGATGCATACCAAGGAGTTTTAGAAAGCAAAAATCTACAGAACTGGGAGCTGTGGTTGGTGAAACGTGAAGATTCAAAGAAAGAGGGCAGCGGTGCTGGCAATTTTCGGGCATGGGTGCCTGCGGATGAAGGAGGAGGACTTCACTCGGGGGGGGTGGTGTCAAGATGTGGAGTGCCAAGGGAAACCTCTGTGTTTCAAGTGTGTGTGGTTCTTCCGAACAGGCAGTGAGATGTGTGGGTGCTGACCTCAGCTTGGAATCCTGGGGTAAAGCCCCAAAGATCTGAGAGTCCTCAGATTCTAAGAGACAGGGGAACCGCAGATATGATCAAGGCTTCCCTGATGGGGTCCTGAGCATGGAGAAACAGGGGATCTGGCGGCCAGCTTCCACAAAAGGCTTTGGGTACAGATGAAAGAAAAGAAATCCCAGAGTGAATTGAGATAGTCCAATTCCAAAAGGAGTGGTGTGTTACCAGGCATATGCTATGCCCCAGATGAAATGCACAGAATGTGTGGCAGTTGGACCCTCCAGTTTGGAGAGAGAGACAGACAGATAAAGAGACACCCACACAAAGACAGGGACACGGGAAAAAAGAAGAGAGTACGCACGACTGCACGTATATGCAGGATAGGTATGAAATAGGTACAACACACAAATTAGTGGTTCTCAAATGAGCTCAGCTGCCACACAGAGTAGAAACAACTGAGTGATGTAGCGTAGGTGATGCCAAAACAGAGCCCCCATGTACATTCTGCCTCAGAGGTGAGCTAAGAGATCGGAAAATTCTGCTACAGTTGACCTGAGGATTTAACCTGTCTACAACCCAAGCTCCATCCATCCTGAGCTAACCATCAATGTCCCAAAAGCAGGCTCACTGAGTGCTACAAGGGAGGAGGACCAAGGAAGACAGACCACCCAGTGGGCATTTTGCTTCCATTGACAGAGTTGTAAGGGTTTCCTTGGGAAAGTCTGGAATGAGACACGAGGCTGTTCCATCTTCCAAAACTGGTTACTGAGGACTCAGCCACCTGGAGGTCTGGGCTCAACCCAGAGAACGCAAATTTAGCAAACAACACTGTGGATCTAATGTGCAAGCAAAATTTGTGATATGAGGCAGAGAATTTGGCTTGCACAGACTTGCAGAAAGCAAGGGAAAAGACATAGAAACACAGCACTTAGAATCAATATATTCAAATCCCGTTCTACAACATACTTGCTATGGGATCCCAGGGGAGCCTTTTCACCCCGTTTGAGTCCCGATTTGCTCTTCTTTCTGTGTGATGTCACTAGACACTATGTCTGCCTGTGTTGTTCGGGGGTGGGAGAGGCAGAGGGAGAGGGAGAAGCAGACTCCCCCCGCCCCCGAGCAGGGCTTGATCCCAGGACCCTGGGACCAAGACCTGAGCCACCCAGACACCCAGAAAACTGGATCTGAAGAAAAATCTTGCAACTATCAAGTGTCTAGTCCTTCCATTCCATTCGCACATTTAATTCTCAGAGCTGCGGGGTGAATGAATCATGCCTGGTTTAAAGATAAGGATGCTAGGGGCACCTGGGTGGCTCAGTGGGTTAAGCCTCTGCCTTCGGCTCAGGTCATGATCCCAGGGTCCTGGGAATGAGACCTGCATCGGGCTCTCTGCTCAGCGGGGAGCCTGCTTCCCCTCCTCTCTCTGCCTGCCTCTCTGCTTACTTGTGATCTCTCTCCCTCTGTCAAATAAATAAGATCTTAAAAAAAAAAAAAGATAAGGATCCTAAAAGATATGGACTCATTTATACAAGGGTGAGTTGGGGAGCTTGGAGCTGAACCAGGCTTTTCAGATGCCAGAGTTCACAGACCTCCCGGAGCACTTGCGCTTACGAAGAAGGTAGTCTAGGAGAATGGGCACATGGTTGGCACAGAGACTTCCCAGCTGCTGGAAACTGCTTCCTCACCTTGTTTCCATTTGATTTCTTATGCTATATGTATCTTTTGCATAAGACCCAGCAAATCCTTGGTGGAATGAGCTGGATTGCAAAAACTGTCAATCAACAAGCTACCTATACACAGGTGTTCATGTGTCTCTTTCACATGTCTCTTCCACGTACATGTGGCTGTATGTAGGTGTGAGCCGTGAGCGACCTGGCACCTAGTTGGTGTTCAATACCAACACTGTGTCTTACCCCTCTCTTAACCCCACGGAGGCTTTTGGTAGTTTCCACCCCCACTTATGGCAAAGTATGAAGTAGGCTCCGAGCTCCTTCTAGCCCTGTCTTCTGAAACAGGGAATAGCCCTGAGGGCTGGTGGAAGCCGTTTTCCAAAGGAAAAGGTTTTATTTTTCATCTCAGTGGCAGGCTCTGCTGGAAAATCCCTCTCGGTTTTGGAAGACCTCCTCACAGTCAGGGAAAATTGCAGGCCTCTGGATCCAGGAGGGAGACAATTAGACGCTGAGTGTCAGTTAGCAAACATCTGCCCACCCATGCCCCCAGGATCAGGCAGATTTGCAAGACAGCGGGTGAGCCGAGTCTTGCCAGGGCTCTAACTGACTCAAGACCTCTCAAGGCAGCTGGAAATCTCGCTCACCTGGGGTAGGCTTGGGGTGGTTCCTCAAAGCCGGAAGCCCTCATGACCCTGACTTCTGCTCTGCCTCCTGGCCTCCTACACCCTCCTTTTCTTACTCCCCCTTCACTCCTTCTGACAGTTCCTCCCCCCAGCTGAGTGGGGTGGCCTTGGAGGTGGACAGCTCCACCTTGCTTTGAGAAAGAACTTGTTTAGCTAAAGGGAGTCCACCAAATGTAAATGCACTCGGACTGAATCAAAAGACTGGAGGGTAATTGATGGTGACAGATTTATATTGAGCACGTAAGTGATCATGGGTCCTGGAGTGCACCTCTAAGCGAGACAAAGACAGTGTCTGTCTTCGTGTGGGGGAGAAGGAGATGGCCAGTAAAGTAACTCGCTGAATAATAAGATTTCAGGTAGTGAGAAGTGCTATTAAAAAAAAAAAAAAATGAGCCAGGGCAATGAAATCCAGAAAAGTGTGTAGGAGTGTGGGCATGGTGCACTACTTTAGTGTGGGTGGTCAGGGAAGGGCTCTCTGAAGCTTTTGAGCTAAAACCTGAAAGACAAGAGAAGCCAGAACAGAGAGATCTGCGGAAAGAGCATTCTAGGCAGAGGGAAATGGAGGGTGAAATCCTCGACAACTGCCATCATGTACTCTTCTCAAAATGATATTTTTGCTGCATCTGCAAATTATCTCTATTCATCTCCATGACTCCAGTAATTTGTCACATATTTTGAGAAACACTGGGTGAGAAATCTCTAAGTTCTCTCTTCCCTGGCATTCTTTTATTCTGTGACTCTCCCCAGGCAAAGCCAGCATCTGCATGCAACAAAGGATTTGGAGGAAGAGAAGCGGCCATGGGCCATGACCTCAGGATCTTCCCCTCCAGTTTTTTCCAAACCTTTCCCTCTCCTTGTGCCTCCTGTTCAGGGTCAAAGAACAAGGACCCAAACACCAAACAGTTCTGGTCCTTCTCTTCTACCACATGCCACCATCCACCTTGATCATCTCCCTGCTTCCCCAGCCCCCTGAATCTAGAGAGGAGGGGCAGAAGATGGGAGACAAAGAAGAACTGCAATACCATTCCACTAGCTAAATGCACTATTAAGAGTCTGCAATTTTAGCCCCATGTTTCAGTCAGCCCCTGGCAATGCCTCATCCTCAATGAGTGGCCATAGCTGCTGAGGTCTGATGGTGATTCTTGGGTAACACCTCATTCTCCTTCCGTCTAAGGGCCAGTCGAGGTCTTCTATGGATTCTTGGCTTCTTCTTCTAAAGATAATGTGCAGATGAGTCTTCTTGGTTTTATGCAGAACTTTGGATTTTCATGTGCAAGGTGGTCTCCTGGACTCCTGGTTTCCTAGGAAACCACACAAATATTCCCTGGCCCAGGGTTTCTCCATGTCACCACAATGGATGTTTTGGGCAAGATCATTCTTTGCTGTGTGTAATTGTCCTGCATGTTTTTGGACATTTAGAAGCAGCCCTAGTCTCTGGACATTGCAAAAATGTCTGTGGACATTGCAAAACATCCCCTGGGAGATGAAACCACCGCTGGCTGAAAATTATTGCCCCAGCCTCACCCTGGAGCAGAAGGTATCTGATTGAAGAACAGGACATATTTCCATTTCATTCACGTGAACTAGATTTGTGCTGGTTCCACAATATCCTTATTTAGAGGTCTTCAATCCATGATGTCCATTCAACTGGATGTCATACATTCACCAAGGAAATTAAAAACTGGAACTAAAAGCTTGCATAAACAGAAATATTAAAAATGACCCATGTCACAGCACAGCTAGAAGGGGTACCAAAACCCATGTACTTGAAGAGGCTCCCCCTTGAACAACATTAACACTGATCAGACCACAAGTGAATTCAACTAATTAAAATTTAGCGGCATCCTGATTCCTCCCTGGTAAAATACACAGAGTTGTCTGTTATGGAAGCACGCTGATATCCTGCACTAAACCATAACCTCATGTAATGGGACACTTTATAAGGTGCATAGATCAAATAAAAACATGAATTATTTTGGGGCACCTAGGTGGCTCAGTGGGTTAAGCCTCTGCCTTCAGCTCAAGTCATGATCTCAGGGTCCTGGGATTGAGTCCTACATTGGGCTCTCTGCTCCGCAGGAACCTGCTTCCTCCTCTCCCTCTGCTTGCCTCTCTGCCTGCTTGTGATCTCTCTCTCTGTCAAATAAATAAATAAAATCTTAAAAAAAAAAACATGAATTATCTTGAGATTAATGACTCAAGATAAAATGTCACATTATTTAGTTTGTTTTAAATTATCTCGCTTAAATTCTTCATTTGCTTGCTTATTCTCTACTCTCCTTATCTGGAAACAGAGATCTTGTCTGTCTTTTCACTGCCATACCTTCAATGCCTAGAACAGTGTTTGGCACAGAATAAGAACTCCATATATACTCAGTGAGCAAATGCATTTTGAATGAATGAATGAAGTTATTCCTAACACAAGCTTCCTACAACTGGAGAGAAAATAACTCAAGGGAAACTGGTAGGAGAGACTTACAGGAAGGTCACTGAAAGGAGGGCAAGGGCCAATGTCCTTTTGTCTTCCCTCTTTCCTCATTGTTCGTGTTTCTGGGTATGCACATTGTTACATCTAGAGCTCCTAAACGGTGGCTTTCAACCCATCTCCATCCAGTTCCGGCTCATTCTTATGGGTTCCAACCTGCTCGTGGCCTTTGATTCCTATTGCCTTCTTTGTGGACCTCAGGCTCCACATCAGACACAGACTCAGCAGCTTACAGAGACGACCTCACTAGTGCCCACAGCTGCATAAGCCAATTCTCTAACAAATTCCTTAAATATATGTCAGACACGATTCCTTCCTTGGGGGCTCACACTACAGCACTGTAGTGTGGGAGAAGATATACATGCTGATAACTATTTCATAACCACATGAGAGAATGTGTGTATGTGTAGGTACATGCTTACATATATGTACATCTACACACATACACAATCTTTGGTTCTACTCCTCTGCCTGAATCCTGACTGAAACACAACCTTCCCCACTAACTAATTAATACATAAGTGGCATCCAAAGATCTGCCCCGAGAAGATACCAGGATTCTTGATTGGACATTTCAGGGAGATCTTGTAAGAAAGTTAGATGATCACTGTTTGGAGCTCAGAAGAGAAATTCATGTTACTCCTTTTTGCTGCCTAAGAACAATGTGACCGTGGATAAGTCAAATAACTTCTTTGACCCATAGTTTCTTCCTCTGTAAACTGTCTAATATCCACATATGTCAGAAACATTTACTGCCAAATGTCAGTGTTGTCCCACCCGCCACTCATTGCCCAGCCTTCTTGCCCTCAGGCTGGGCTATATAACTCATTCTGGCCAATGCATTGTGAGAGGGAGTGATGTACTCTTTCCTGCTAAGACATTTAAAAACCAACATGTGTATATATCTTTTTTTAATTCGTGTCTTTATTTTCTTTGGGCAAATACCTAGTAGTGCAATTGCTGGGTTGTAGGGTGGCTCTATTTTTAACTGTTTGGGGAACTTCCATACTGTTCTCCAGAGTGACTACATTAGCTTGTTTTCCCACCAACTGTGCATGAGGTTCCTCTTTTTCCCCATCCTTACCAACATCTGCTGTTTCTTATGTTGTTGATTCTAGCCATTGTGATGGGGTGAGGTGATACCTACTTGTAGTTTTGATTGGCATTTCCCTGATGATGGGTGATGCTGAACATCTTTCCATGTGTCTGTTGGCCATCCATATGTCTTCTTTGAAGAAATGGCTTTTCATGTCTTCTGCTCATTTTTTAAAAGCAGGGTCTATACTTAGCATGGAGCCCAACACAGGGGTTGAACTCATGACCCTGAGATCAAGACCTGAGCTGAGATCAAGAGTTGAACACTCAACTAACAGAGCCATCCAGTTGTCCCTCTTTTGCTCATTTTTAACTGGGTTCTTTGTTTTTTTGTTTGTTGGTGTTGAGTTGTAGAAGTTCTTTATGTAAATACGATGGCCATTTGCAACAAGATAGATGGATCTAGAGGGTATTATGCTAAGTGAAATAAGTCAGTCAGAAAAAGACAAACACCATATGATCTCACTCATATGTGGAATTTAAGGAACAAAACGATGAAATAGGAAAAAGGCAAACCAAAAAAACCAAAGTCTTAAATACAGAGAACAAACTGGTGGTTGTCAGAGGGGAAGTGGGTGGGGGGATGGGTGAAATGGTTAAAGGAGATTAGGACCACACTTCCCATGATGACCACTGAGTCATGTATAGAATTGTTGAATCAGTAACTGTACACTGAAGCTAACAGAACACTATACGATCATTATACTGACTTTTTCTTTTTTAATGCAATTTGTGTCTCTTCAGTTCTTTCTTCCCCTGATGGAGCAACTGTGGAAGCCACGTGATGAGCACCCATCCCCCTGGGTCCTTGAGTGACTGCGTGGAGCAAAACTCCCACTGAGGTGAATGGACACTTAGCATGAGTGAGACAAAAACTGTCATTGAGGGAAACTGCTGAAATTTTAGGGTTCATTGGTTAACTAGGCATAACCTAGACACTCCCGACCAATGTACGGTATACTGTGGTTGACTTGAGGACCATTTGAAAGTAGTCAGGCAGAAATGTCTAGCAGGATGCCAGGCATAGAGAGAGTGCTCAGTGGTCATTGTCATCTGTTTCTTTATATTCAGCTTTCTATTGGGTGGACAAAGCCATCTTTCCAGTCCACCCAGGCCAAGCCCCTGGTCTTCCTCCACAAGCAAAAGCCCATTTAGGAAAATGTGTATCCGTGAGACCTCTAAATGAGGGCAGGTGAATTTTCTGCTTGGCAAAATGTTCCTTCTCTTTTAAAAGGATTCAGTGTTACGAGTCCTCAGAAACAGCAGGTGCATCTGTACAATGGATATGTTTGCTGAAACACGGCGGGTGAAAGCCACCTGCTCTGGAACCTGCAAATTGTGTGTCACCAAATGAGCAGCTGCTGGCAGGTGTTATCGGAGAGGCACAAATGTGCTCTTATGACAAAGCTCCCAGACCTGAAGAACGACGTCTCCCTGAGAGACAGACAGCAAGCCTCAGTACTCTGGGATCTCTAACAGCATGATTTCATTGTCACTGAATGGCCTATAATGCAGATTACAGCAACGATGGCATCTTTTCAAAGGCTTAGCTCTAAAGTACGTTGAGACTGGTGCCTGATACAAATGGCATACCCAGCCCCAGCTCAGCACTTACTAGCTGTGTGACTTTAGGCAAGGGAATTAACCTCTCTGAGCTCCAGTTCTCCTCTGCAAGAGAAGGATTTGTTACTGTGCCCACCTCACAGGTTCTTGGGAAATTGAGTCAGAGATACAAGTAAAGCAATTTCCGAAGTGTCCCCCTCGCAGTGCTGTTAAGAAGGCGACCACAGGCGCAAAAGGGTGTCACTTAGGTTAAGACCCCAGGTCAGTAAACCAAGACTTAATATCTAACCTGACTGCAGTCACACCCTACCCCTTCCCCCAGAAATGTAACCTTTAACCAGTCGACATGGGATTTCCTGGGAGCAGGAGGAAATTTACTGATTGACCCCTTGTGTTCCCCCAGGGGGGTGACCTTGCCTCAAATAATGGATTCTTGGCTAATAATTTCCCCTCCCACTTCCTCTCTACCTTTAAACACCTTTCCTTTTCTTAGCCCCATAGAACTCCCCTCCACTTGTGAGACAGAGCACTGCCCAATTCATGAATTGATTATCAAGCCAATTAGATCCTTAATATTTATGCAGCTGAATTCTTGTTATTTAATGGTACCCTCTCAAGACATGTTTACAATCATAATTATGATCACTACCATCACCACGATGATTTTTGGTGCCCTGCCCACTGCACCATTGTCTTCCATGACTGTGTGGACTCTTTGTGAAGTGCTAACAATTACACCTTAGAGGAAATCCTCCCAGTCCTTCTACCTCTCCCAAGTTTAACCTAACAAATTATTTATCAGTTACTGCATTATATGTTTTCTGTGTTTTCACAGAAGTTATCTCCATCATTCCTATAAAACCTCTATAGAATCCTTAAAATTGTAGAGCTAGAGACACATAGGCTCAGAGGGGTTAAGTCATTTCTCCCCGATTAAAAAGTATATATATATATATATATATATATATATATATATATATATATATATTTTTTCACTTTAAAATTGAAGGGTACAAACTGGTATCTTCTTATTCTACAGTCCTGGCTTTGCTGGCCTTGCCCACTCTTCATTACAATTTCAAGTGATTTAAGAGAGTGACCTTGAGTTATGGGTATTTTCCTTCCCTGGCTTATGTAATTTTGGCCAAAATACATCCCTTGCTTGTTTAAAATTAAACATTTAATAGAATTCATAGTTAGATATTATTTCCCTGAGCTTTAATTAAAAAATGCATTCACACACATGATCTCATTTGAATCTTGCAGTAACTGTCTTATCCAATAGAGGATCATTCATTCTCTCTATCCAGAGGAGGAGATTAAGCCTCAAAACAAACAGGTGGCTGGCCTGGGGTCAGGGATGTACCCAGCAGCAGCACAGGAAACACAGGACTGGTGCTCAGATACCCAGCCCTTGACTCTTCCTCTTATATCCCCAATCACCAAGGCCATCTGTAATTGTGGGCAAATCCTCAGGATTAGAGAAAATAGAATCAAATTTTTGGTTTCCAAATGCATCACAAGAGGGACAAAGCACTCTCCATTTTTATGCAACCAAACTCTTTTCCAACTATTTTGTTTCCTTAGCTGTGAAGCAAATGCAAAAGGAAATGCATTCATGCTAGAAAATAACCCCCAAGGGTACACCAGTGAACTCTCTTGCCTAAAAATAAACTCAATTTGGGAAAAGCCACCTGCTGTTTCTTATAAAGTGGCCGGGAAACAGATCCGAAGCCCCGGGGATTTGGTCTCTTTCTGTTTCTTTCCAAACCCACCGCATTCTCTCCTTTTTAAAATCAACATCACTGAGCCATAATTAACGTACAAGAAAATGCATGTATTTTAAGTATACAGGTTTACATGTTTGGCAAATATAGAGCCCTCTGTAACCATCATCCCAATAAAGATATACAATGTTTCTACCCCCTTTGATAAGTCTGCTTATGAGCCTTTGCAGTTAAATCCCCCCTGACCACATCCTGGGCAACTACTGATCTGATTTCTATCTCCCCAGACTAGTTTTGCCTAATCTTCAAATAAATGGAATCATGGGGTTTTCGTTTGTTTGTTTGTACCTGACTTCTTTGCTCAGCATAATGTTTCTGAGTTTTCTCCATCTTGTAGTGTCTTTCAGTAATTTGTTCTTTTGTTGCTAAAAAGTATCCAATGTACAAAGCCAACCCATTTCATACATTCATTCACCCCTCCATGGGCACTTGCTTGTCTCCAGTCTTTGGATATTATGAATGCAGCCATAAAATACTGACTACCAGGCTTTTTGTCAACACGTGATTTTATTTCTCTTGTGAATTGCTAGAACATAGAGGAAATGTATGTTTAACTTTTAAGAAGCCTGCAAATATTTTTCCAAAGTGGTTGCAAAGTGTGAGGCTTGTGATTCAACACATCCTTCATTTCTCTCGTCTACCAACATAGCCTCAGGCAAACCACTGGTAGGCTTCCTATCCCAAGAGATTAGTTTCCATTCTGTAGAATTCTGTTATCAGTGGAATCATACTGTATGTACTCTTTTGTCTGGCTTTTTCACTCAGCCTAATGGTTTCGAGATTCATCTGTGTTTTCACATGCAGTGGTATTTTATTACTCATTACTGTGGAATGGTTGACCATTGTGTGGATGTACCACGATTTGTTTATCCATTAGACTGTGATGGGCATGCAAGTTATTTCCACTCTTTGGCTATTACAAATAATGCAGCAATAAAGTTTCCCTTACAAGTAGTTGTGAGGACATATGCTTTCACTTTTGAGTAAACACAAACACCTAGGAGGGGAATAGTTGGACCATATGGTGGGTGCACAATTAATTTTTTAAGAAACTGCCATATTGTTTTCCAATGGGGTTATACAATTTTACATTCTCACCAGCAGTTATGAGAGATCTAGTTGCTTCCTATCTTTGCCAGTTTGGGCATGATCAGTCTGTTTAATTTTAGACAGTTCCATAGCTAGGTACTCTTACCTCCTTAAGTATTAATTTGATTTCCCCAATGGCTAATCATGTTGTATATCTTGTCATGTGCTTCCCCCCCATTTATGTATCTTTTTGTATGAAACATCTGCTCAAATATACTTTTTTAAAAATGGGTTATCTGTCTTCTTACTGAGTTGTGAAACCTCTTCATGTTTTTAGATACAAATCCTTTGATGGGTAGTGGTGTAGGATATAGGGTCAAGGTTCAATTTTTTGGCATATAGATATCCAGTTGTTCTAGGACCATTTTTTTCTAAAGAATGATCACATTTTGGGACGCCTGGGTGGCTCAGTTGGTTGGGCGGCTGTCTTTGGCTCAGGTCATGATCCCAGCATTGTGGGATCGAGTCCCACATCAGGCTCCTTGCTTGGCGGGGAGCCTGCTTCTCCCTCTGCCTCTGCCTGCCACTCTGTCTGCCTGTGTTCGCTCTCTCTCCCTCTCTCTCTGACAAATAAATAAATAAAGTCTTTAAAAAAAAAAAAAGAATGATCACATTTTATTAAATTATTTTTGTACCTTTTTTGAAAAACAGTTGATCATATATGTACAACTCTATTTCTGTACCTTAATCTGTCCCATGATTTATTCCAGTCCACTGGTTTTATTAATTCCACATTCTCTCCATTACTGTATCTTTATTTTTAATTATTTAAGCTTGGGAAATGTAAGTTCTTCAGTTTGGTTCACTTTTTGAGAATGTTTTGATTATTCTTTTTTTTTTCCTTTGCTTAATTACATAAATTTTTGAGTCAATCTGTTGGTTTCTACAGAAAATCCTGGTGGGCATTTGAACAGCATTGAATCTGTTTGGGGAGAATTGACTTCTTAGTCATATCTTCTAGTCTAGGGACATGGAATTTCTATCCATTCATTTAGATCTTTGATTTCTTTCATAGGTCCTTTGTACTTTTTAGTATACATATATTGCACATATTTTGTTAGACTTCCATGTATCTCATATTTTTTCCAGCAATTGTAAATGGGACCATTTGTTGATTTCACTTTCCAGTTGTTTATTTCTAGTATGTAGAATTACTGTCAATTTTTCTGTTGACCTGATGTCCTGCAATCTTGCTAAACTCATTTATTAGCTCAAATAAATTTTTATGTAGATTTTTAAAGATTTTCTATGTGGATAATCTTGTAATTTTGGAGAGGGATGATTTAATTTTTTATTTCCAATGTATTCGATTTTATTTAATTTTCTTGTTTTATGAGACTGGTAGAACTTCATTATAATTTTGGATACAAATGATAGGAGTAAACAAATATGCTTTGTTTCAGATCTGAAAAGGGAAAGTATTTGTTCATTCACCATTAACTACAATGCTATCTATAGGGTTTTTGGTTGGTTGGTTGATTAGTTAGTTGGTTTTGTTTTTATAGATACCCTTTATAAGACTGGGGAAGTTCTTTCTATTTCTTATCATCATGAATGATTGTCAAATTCTGTCAAATACTTTTTTGTTTCTGCAACTATTGAGATGATCCTATGATTTCTGTCTTTTGGTTTTTCTAGTCTGTTAATACAGTGAATTACATTGCTTGATTTTTGTATGTCAAACCAACACTGCATTCTTTGGATAAACCCCACTTGATCATTTAATGGTTAATTTTATGGGTCAACTTGACTGAGTTAAGGGATACCCATATAACTGGTAAAATATTATTTCTGGGTGTGTCTGTAAGATTTCAAAAGAGATTCGCATTCATTAGCAGACTGAATAAAGAAGATCACCCTTACCAAAGCAGGTGGGGAACATCCATTCCCCTGAGGGCCTGCCTCAAAGATAAAAGAAGGGTAGATTTGCTGTCTTACTCAGCTAGGACATCCATTGTCTCCTGCCCGCAGATACTGGTACCCCTCGTTCTCAGCGCTTGAATCAAGACTTTACACCATCGGCTCCTCTGGTTCTCAGGCCTTCAGGTTTGGACTGAAACTAACTAAACCAGCCGTTTTCCTGGGTCTCCAGTTTATGGGCCACAGATCATGGGATTTCTCAGCCTCCATAATTGTGTGATTTAATCCCTTATAAAAAATCTCTATATTTATCCTATTGGTCCCGTTTCTCTGGAGAACTCTGACTAATGCAGTCACAGATCTTCTTTTTCATATATTTCTGAATTCATTTTGCTAATATTTAGTTCAAGATTTTTGTATCTGTGTACATGAGGGTATTGATTTGTGGTTTTCTTTTGAAGTGCAAAAGTTTTTATTTCTGGTGAGATTGACTTTTTCTTTTTCTTCTTTTATGGACTGTGATTTTGTTGTCATAGCTAAGAAATCTTTGCCTACCCCAAGGACTTAAAGATTTTCTTCTGTGTTTCCTTATAAAATACTATTGTTTTGCCTCTTACATTTAAGTCTATACACATGCTTTTTTTTCTCTGACTACTTTCAAGTTTTTCTTGGATCTCAGCAGTTCAACTATTTTATGTGTAGCTGTTCTTTTCTTCGCATTCATGCTCCTTCATTTTGCCAGAATTCTTGGATCTATAAGTCATGTTTTTAATACACTTGGGAAAATTTCTGGCATATTTCTTCATCTATTCTTTTTGTCTTATTCTTACTCTCTTCTACTTCTGGGACTGCAATTACACACATGTTACCTATATTGTTTCACAGTACCTAGGGTTTTGTTCACTTTTCTGAAATTTTTTTCCTCTTGATTTTTCTCCGTATGATAGCAACCTCTGATTGTACACTGTTAAATGTAAATGACTTATTGTAGACACCTGGGATTCTATTTTTTTTCCTCTAAAACATTTCTTTTTTTATTGTTAGACAATTCAATTACTGATCTACCACCTTGAACTTGTATAAGCTTAACTTTGTTTGGCTAGTGCAGATCTGTGGAACGTTCAAAGATTTCTAGGTCTCTCTACCTTGTATGATTATAGCCACCAAACTCTGTCTCCCCCGCAATTCTTTTAGTGCACCACTGTAGAGCTGCTTAGGGTAAGTCTAGAAAGGTCTTACTCTAGGGTGGTATTATCATTCTTAAGCTAGGCCCCTTCTGATGTCTCTCACCAAAAGGGTGGGGTAGGGGTGAGTAACAAGTTGTTAATGAAAGAAGTCTCTATCCTGAGCGTGCTATAATCCTAAATTCCCTTTGTATTCTGACCACTAGTTTCTCAGTCTTACTTCCAACCTTGTAGAAGCCACTTTCTTGTAAACCTCGTATGGTCTCACCCCTATACATGCAAACTAGCCTTCAGCTAAGGACCCATGGAGACCCCTACACAGACTTCTGGGGCACTCTTCTTTCCTTCTCTCTCTTATTGATGTGTGTTTCACAGATTCCAGCTCCATCAGCTAACCCAGAAGCTATCTTCTGCTTCCTTGGCACAATGTAACCAACGTACTCTACTTGCACTACAGCTCATTCCATTCAGGTGGGAAATTATCCCCAGTCAGAGAGCTAGGGTAATTGTGGGACCTGCCTTGTGAATTTTCCTTATTTTAGGGCTTGTAATCTTCTGCTGCTTGATGTCCAATCCCTGAAAACAGTTGCCTCATTTATGTTTGTTTTCATAGTTGGTTATTTTAAGAAGGTAGTTCTGTCACCAGTTACTCTGTCTAAGCTGCAAGCAGAAATCCTTTCCAACTTTTTGTTGATAAACAAGCATAAGGAAGGCAAATAGGTTAATCTCATCTGCTTATCTCAATTGATTTGTCATACATTGAGTCTGGGTCCCAAGTTTTGGAGATGATTAGTAAATTCTTCTATAGATGATGATGGTTCAAGTGGAGACTCATGTTACTTCCCAGGTAAGAGCGCTTTTCTTGACTCTTTGCCCCTTAAATGTGGAAGAAAGTTCTTCAAAGGTCATCTCATCTGCACACTCTACAGAACAGTCAATCCTTTTGGATTAATGGACTTGCATTTTATTTTGGCCCAAACCCTCCCATGTTCCAAATATCATGTCGAGAATTTAATTCTTGCCTTTCTCTGTCCCAGACTTCATGGAGACAATTCCCAACGAGGTAGAGACAGCTAGTGTTCAACAATGTCAGATATCACTCTCCTTGGAAACACAGAAAGGCTATAATTCCTAGCTCATGGAAGGACCTAGTTCATAGAAGGTCGAGAAGGACCACATGAATAGATCTAGGTAAGGCAATGTTAGCAGAAGTGATGGGTGTCACTTATGAGTCGAAGCCTTAAGGAACTGATATGCCACCCATGTTCATTCTCACATCATGGTGATCCTGTTAAAGAGGTAGCAAGAAACAAAGACTGGATCCCTGAATCACTGGATGGAGCAGAGCTCTCAGCAACCCAAATCAGCCCTTTTAGAAGTGGGGAATAAATCTGCTTTATGCTGAACTACTGAGATTTGAGGGTTTATCTGTCACATTTGCTATTTCATAGTTAGTTTACTACACTCTGTTCCTTCACAAATATTGTATCTGTTCCATTAAAACACAGACACATTCATCCTTTCTTACTCATCATCTTCAGATTGAAGTTCTAAATTCTTGGGGTGACTTCTGCAAATGGCTTGAGTTCTCACATCATCAAGGAACTTAATTAATTGTGACCTCAGAGGCTCTAAGCTCTGTGGTCCTGTACAATGGCATGGATCTTCCACTGTTCGTCTGACCCCCAATGATCAGGCAGCGTGTTCCTGTTCTTCAAGGACCTTAGTTTTACGTCGAGCTCTTACTCAAGACTGATACCCAAAGGGAGAGAAAAGGGATATTTTGGGGAAGTTAAATATTACCTTGAATGTCAGAGGCAAGTTTCCTGAGGCAAATCCTTTGAGGACTTTGCTATGACTTTCTTAAATTTGGAACTTATAAAAGCTCTCTATGTGAGTCAAGTCCAGGCTGAGACATGGTCATGTCCCCATGCCCAGGAGAAGGGCATGTGTGCCAATAATCTTTATAAAGCCAAATTTCCCTGTCTAATTTAGATTATTCCAAGAAAATGCATCTAAAAATTTTGGCAAATACAACTGCCATCCAAACGTTCATCACTCTCATCAGCTTCAACCGCTAACACTACCGTTAGCTCCAGCATCACCACCATCACCATGAATGTGGCCACCATTATAATTAAAACCAGTACCAAAGCTTATACTAGGTGGGTAGTATAAGCTTTCATCCACATATAATCTCTTCTGTAGCTGTTCCCACCATTGCCCCTTTGCCGCCATCATCTTTGGAATAATCACCTTTATCGTGAATCATCATTATTCCATCCTTCACATAAGGACAAATCACCAACATCATCATTATCACTATTACCTTGATCAGTTAGTTCATTCATTAAACTAGCATGCATTGCCTATGAAACCTGGCCATGTACCATAATAGAGGCCGAAGAGACAGTGATGAACAAGTCAGAAATGACCTCCATCAGCCAGGGAAGACAGGTATTTAAACAAATATTTAAAGAAAGTATCATTGTTGTTACATAGGAGGTATGGGTGTTGAGACAGGGCATAAAGGACAATGCTGTCTAGATGAGTCAGGGACAACCTCTGGGAAGAAATGATGCTAAGCAAAGCCTTAAAGGATATGTGGGAACTAGCCAGACTAAGAAGGTATGGCGACAGAGGAAATTTCAGGCTGAAGAAATAGAAATCCACAAAAGAAACCAAAAACAAATGACCAATATGTGATGCTTTAGCCTCATTGGTAATAAAGATTTAATTGAAAGGAGGTATTGGGGTCACCTATCAAGCTAACAAAGATAATTTAAATATTAATGCCCAGTTTTGTTATGGTGACCATTAGAGTAGAATTTCCTTAGACTACAGAATGTGTAAAACTCACCCAACTTTCTGGAGGTTTTGTAAAAATATATAAAGAACTTTTTTTAATGTTATAATTTTTGCAATGATCTTCTAGGAATTTACCCTAATTTTAAAAAGCTCACAGACAAGATAATGGTTAAAAAAAAAATCTGGTGCAGCCACATAATAAATGAATAAATGAATATTGCACAGACATTAAAGCTACAATCTTAAAGAATATGTGTTGATATGAGAAATTGCATCTGATATCATGTAAAATGACTAAAAATAGTATATGAATCAGTGTGTAGAGAGGGTGTTGGTCAGGATAGGCTAGGGTATGCTGTTCTAGTTTAATAGTGATATTAACAGAGAAATTGATCTAGGAGGCACAAAAGAAAGTTCCCAAGCAGTTCAATTAATAGCTTCTCAGATTTCAATTGCCTAATGCAGCAAAGGTTTATTACTTAGTCCTATTCCAGTTAGAAACACATCATACAGCTCTGCTCCATGGGTCTCCCTTGAGTAGTGACCCAGGGACTCAAGGATGCTTCTACCATAAGATAAATGAGCTTGTGGCTCAAAGATGGTGTGTGGATGACTGTACGAGAGTTTTGATACCAGCCCTGGAAATCTGTGCTTCTTTTGTGCATTCTCCTGTGCATTCTTTTGGCCAGACTCTGTCTTATTGCCCAGCTAACTTTGAAGAAGGTAGAGAAGCGTGGAGGGACATATGGATAGTTGGAGAGAATGAACAATCTCTAACACATTATGATCTCAGATTTTTATCAAGTCAACCTACATATCCATACGCGTATCTGCTTATCATCAGTCTGGCTATCCACCTAGTCATCCAACCATGCCTCAATTCAGCCATTCTTTTATCAAATTGCATTTAGGAGGAGATCAGAAGGAATGCACAGATGTACTTACAGTGATCAGATAGAGACATAATGGGTGATTTTATCTCCCTTATCTTGTTCTGAATTTTCTAAATTTATTACATTGTAGGTGCACTTACATAATCAGAAAAAAAAGATGTTCCATTTAATTTTAAAAAGAGCAAGCCAACACACTTCAATAATCTCCTTGATGGGGGGGGGGGTGCTAATTTGAATTAGCAACATCCTGAGTTGTAGACTGTTTGCAAAAAGATGCAGCTTTATTACTTTTAACTAGCATCACGGACCTGCTGTAATGACTAGGCAGGAATGATTTATAATTACTGTAGTCATTGTTTGTATCTCATTGAATACTTCTAATGTGCTTCGGAACTTTCTTATGGGCTTCCTCACATCAACTCAGTTTCTGTTAGTATCACAAATTCTTGAATGGATGGAATCTAAATTCATGAACTTTTATGACAAGCATATCAAAATAAATGCTCACACTAATAGGAAAATGAAGCTCTACATGATTAGGGGAGAAGCATTGACCAACAGCAGGTATTTGCTAGTGTCTGCTATGAAATAGGCCCAGGAAAACATGACTTTCAATCATACGGGAATGCATAGAAGTATTTTTCTCTAGCCCATAGACACAAAGGGCTAGACAATCTGCCCTAAGGCAGACTCAAAGGCACCTCCTATTTTCATTTCATCAATCCAAGAACACTGCCTGGAGAAAGGTCTGACTGTGTTTGACTACCTCTTCTGTTTCATCTCAGAACACACATTCTCTCAATCCTGCTCTACCGCCTTCCTGACCAACATGCTTCCTGTCACCCCAGGGCCTTTGCATATGCTCTCCACTGTGCTCTCGTTGAGGCTCTTTCCTCCTATTCTCTACTTCCTTCCTGCAAATACTTCTTAGAACTGCCTGTTTATGCCAAATCTCCCATCACACGGCATGTATCTCTCTTTCAAGTATTCATCACAGGAATGACCTTACAACTTGCCATGTGGTATTTTGATTTATGTCTATTTCCCCCATTAAGGCACAAGTTCCATGATAACAGAGTAACTTATCATTTTGTTCTTTATTTCTCTTTATTTTTAAACACTGGCCCTGGCACCCAACAGGCACTCAGTGAATGTGTGGTGCACTCATAGGTAAATGAAGGATTCAGAGAGAAATTTGTGGCCCAGAGAGAGGTTAGGTAACTCACCCACAGCCTTGCAACTAGAGGGATCACCCTGCCTCCTTAGAGATTTGCATTGTGAAAACAGAAAAGGAAATAATGAGTGGCAATTCATATTTATAAATAATGCTAGCGATGTCTAATAAAGATAGCCACGATTTATTGTCTCAGGCCCTGTGCCAACTGCTTTATTAGATTATTCAATCCTCATAGAACTTCTGTGAGGGTTCATTATCCATATTTGCAAATAGAAGATTGGGGAGTTCCCTGACTTTGGGGGGCTTACCAAAGTTGTTTTTCTAAACATGCAATATTTTAAATTTACAGGGAATAACGCGACCAGCCGTGAGGTCAGACAGCCTGCAGTGGCAGAGTGAAGGTCCGCATTTGGCACCGCCTGACTCTAGACGCCCACGTTTTGCTGCGAAGCCACCTTTCCTCCCATGATTCAAACAAAAATAACCTGATGCCCTGCAGAGAGTGATTAGGGAAGGTGGTGATTCTATGAGAGCTCAGAGCACAGGGACCCAAGTCCTGGCTGCAGGAATCAGGAAGCCTTCCATAGGAAATTTGATCTTTGAGGCGGTCTACCTGTGACCACGTGGAGAAGAGCCACGGCAGGTGTTCCAGGCATAGGGAACAGCCAGGAGCAAAGACCTGGCAAGAGCAAGTGCAAGGCATGTGGCTGGGGCTGCACGTGGGGTGTGTGGCGGGGGGGGCACATTTAGGTGCAAAAATGCATGGCTTTCCCTACCATGGGATTTAACAGAATGGGAGGGGTCGGTGGCCACTCAGAGGATCAGGTGGCTCAGCAATTAGAGCTCAGGTGTGCATTTGGCCTTGAGCAGTGATGTGTCCTGGTCAAAAGAGGCAGGATCCTCAGACAGGTATCCCAAAAAATCCATCTAGTAGACTTTCTACTTTTTATTTTTTTGCCTGGACATTCATGAGGGATGACACTCACATGACCAGAAACACATTTTGTCATGAGGCAGTGCTCGTGTACTAGTCCAAGTTCTTTACAGAAGTAGAACTAGTAAGTATATATATATAATGTTAATTATATTTATATTACATCCATTCTAGAAAATTCATTACATATTTTTACATATTCATTATTATATTATTATATAATATGTATTATGTAGTGTGTGTTAATATACAAATTATACCATGATTATATAGATTTTACTATATATTATTTACTATATAGATTATATAAAATTTATTATATAGAATTTTTTATGTAAAATTTGTTAAATTTTAAGTTAAATATATAACTTATTGTAGCTATATAATTGTTTATATATAATTATTACATATATAAGTTGTTATGAGGGGTTGGCTCATGTAGTTATAGGGGCTAAGAAGTCCCCTGATCTGCCATCTACAAGCTGGAGACCCAGGAGAGTATACTTCAGTCTGAGTCCAAAGGCCTGAGAAGCAGGAGGTCAAGTCCAAGGGCAGGACAGGCTTAAGCAGTCAGGCAGAGAGAATTTACTCTTAGTTGGCCTTTTTGCTCTATTCAGGCCCTCAGTGGATTGGATAATGCACACTCACATTGGGGAGGGAGATCTGCTTTACTCAGTCTACCAATTCAAAAGCTAATCTCCTGGAAATAACTCCCACATGTACCCAGAAACCCTGTTTAACCAAATATCTGGGCATCCCTTGGCCCAGTCAAGTTGACACCGTTAACCATCTTACCTTGCTATGGTACAAGCTGCTGCATAGACAAGGTGAGTGAAGGGCTGTGTGCACGGCCTGTGGTGAAGGCAGCTCCCCAACTCCCTCTCTGTCTCTCACAATATACTCTGGGCCTCTGAATGGCATGAAGGTCAACCGTTACTCCAGGGTAAGGCCTCTGTTTTTTAAGGTGGGGATGGGACACTTGACATATTTCTTCCCTGGGACATCCAAAGCCACAGTCTTAGGGATTCTGAGACAGGTGAATTTGTGGCATTGCTAAAAAGAGGAGCTTTGTAACCGTAGACTCCTAGATTCAAGTCCCAAATCTGCCACCTAATAGTTGTGTGAATGCAGGGACGTATCTTAACCTTTTTGAATCTAGAAACTCCTCAACTGTAATGTGATCAGAATAATCTCATCTCAGAAGATATGCTATCTATATGTATGCAAATTTCACGTGGGAATATTTACACATGAATACATAGAACACACGAAATCCTGCAAGGTCACAGGCCAAAATGTTAAATGTGGTATTTTCTGTGTATGGTGGTGGAAAGACAAGTGATTTTCATTTCTCTTTTATATCTGTCATTGACCTACAGATCATTAATAATGAGAATGCACTGTTGGCCACATTTAAGATTTCAAAACGGAACGTGCCTGGCTGGCTCAGTCAGTAGAGTATGCGACTCTTGATCTTGGGGTCATGAGTTCAAGCCCTCTGTTGGGCATATAGCCTGCTTTTAAAAAAAAAAAAACGTGTCCATCAAAAAATGAGCTACATTCTAAGTACAACAAAAAGGAAACAAAAATTTTTTAAAAGATTTCAAAATGGTTTAAGGAATTCTGTAACAGAAACTTGTAAACCCACCTCCAGCTGAAGAAATAAAATGCTACCAACAGACACATGTGCCCATGTGTACACACATATGCACATACCAGAATCTCTGCATCCTGAGGCTTGTTTTCAGAACAATTACATCACTCTGGAGGCTGAGCCTCCAGAGCAGAAGCCCACGAGCATCAGTGGGAGACTCCCTGCACTGTTATAGCTATTGTGCTCCCCAGGCTGATTAACCTGCCACAGTAGGGAGTATCTGCAAGAGAAATCAAGAACTGACCCTTAGAACTTCTACCTCGTGGTGATGTAGATCACCTCTCTTCATATTTCCTTGCCCAAAGCAAGTCACATGGCTCACCCAAGGGGAGGGAACTCAATCATTCCATGGATCCAGAAAGTGGAAAGCCAGACATGTTGGGGGGACCCTCATAGCTGCCATTCGCTGTGTGACCTGAAGTTTCTTAGCTTCTCTGCACCTCAGTTTTCTCATCTTCAGAATGGAGATAATTATAGAATACCCAACAAACCGTGAGGAACAAATGCACACCTGTAGAAGTCCTCAGCATAACGCCTAACTCGTGATATATGTCTAGCGAACATTGATTTTATGATAGCTAAAAGTTAACCAGTTCCTCTCACTTGAAGTGACTTGGTTCTCCTCTCCCCTGAGTCTCAACCAACACAAGGCAACATCTCTCCCTGGAATCTATGTAAGCTCAGTGCTCTCTAATTAGCTATCCAATCCTTAGGACGTCAGAAAGTCATATCCAGTTATCTACGGCAATGTAAAGTTTCGTGTTAATGAATCCAGAAATACAACTACCTTTTTTTTTTTTCTGGACAGGTCATTTGCTGAACCAGGGGAAGAGAAGCCTGTAATGTGGAGAGTTACAAATTGGGCAGAGGCGAAGCCCAGCCAGGGAAATAGGTCCAATAGGTGTGCCTCCGAAGCTTATTCAGCACCAGGGACAGAGACCAGGAAAGCTCACGACTCGGGGGAAGGAGAACAGGAGGCAGACGAGCAGATGGGAGTTATTTTTAAAAAGAGGCAGCAAGAAAAGGGGTGGGAGGAGAATGCTATAGACAAGGGAGTGCTGTAGCTACAGGTTGCAATATGGTTTGGGAGCCCTGTGGAGAAAAATGCCTGACTGGGTTGAGAACCTGAACCATTATTCTGGGAAGAAGGCAATTCTCTGAGCTACGAGGAAAGCTGATCCCAGAAGCACCTCCTGTTCTGATGCCCCCAAGCTCCAAGAAGAAGAACAGCATTGTTTCAGTCAAGACACAGTTTTCAAGTGACAGAAAACTAACTTTGAGCTGGCTTAAACACAAAGGAATTTGTATTGCTATAGAGAATTGCAAAGTCCAAGATCAGGTTCAATTTGAGGCAGAACTAAATCTGTGTGCTGAAACAGTGTCATCCATGTTATTGATTTCTCTAAGTTTTATTCTCTTGGTGTGGGTTTCATTTTCAAGCAAGTTCTTCCTTCCTGGTGTCAGAGGACAGGCAGCACTCTGGGCGTGTATCCTGTCTTCCCATACGTCTAACTAACGTGGGGCACTTGGACAAGAGTTCTCAGATTTTTCCCTGATTGGTACGCAAGCACATTCTAGAACTGATCACTGTGTGGCAAGGGGGTAAGATTCTCTGAGTGGCCCGATTTGGGTCACATGACTAAATGTCCACCCTCAAATGAATCAGCTCCCCTTGAACTGCATGAATTCAATGAAAACAAAGAGTAGCACTCAAGGGTCCTCAGTTAAGATTGCTAGGGTGGACATAAGGGCAGGGAAACAAAAAATGTGAACAATTTTTATACACACCTAAGGACAACTGCAGTGTTCATCGCTGTCACTGCCACCACCATTTTTTATTCATTTTTATTTATTTATTAAGTAATGTACCCCAAAGATACAGATGTAGTGGAAAGAAGGGACACCTGCACCCCAGTGTCCATAACAGCAATGTCCACTATGGCCAAACTGTGGAAGAAGCCAAAATGTCCTTCTGCAGATGAATGGATAAAGGAGATGTGGTTCTGAGCGACTGCCTTCGGCTCAGGTCATGATCCTGGACTTACAGGATCGAGTCCCGCATCGGGCTCCCAGCTCCTTGGGCAGTCTGCTTCTCCCTCTGACCTTCTCCTCTCTCATGCTCTCTCTCAGTCATTCTCTCTCTCAAAAAAAAAAAAAAAAAAAAAGAAAGAAAGGATGAATACCCTCCATTTGTATCAACATGGATGGAACTGGAGGGGATTACGCAAAGTGAAATAAGTCAATCAGAGAAAGACAATTAGCCTATGGTTTCACTCATACATGGAACATAAGGAATAGCACCGAAGACCATAGGGGAAGGGAGGGAAAAATGAATGGGAAGAAATCAGAGACGGAGACAAACCATGAGAGACTCTGGACTCTGGGATACAAACTGAGGGTTGCAGAAGGGGAGCTGGGTGGGTGGAATGGGGTAACTGGGTGATGGGCATTAAGAAAGGCACGTGATGTGTTGAGAACTGTGTGTTACATGCAACTGATGAATCATTGAACACTACATCAAAAACTAATGATGTACTATATGTTGGCTAATTGAACATAATAATAATAATAATTAATTAATTAAAAGTAATCTCTACACCCAGCTTAGGGCTTGAACACACAACCCCAAGATCAAGAGTTGCACACTTTACTGACTGGGCCAACCAGGTGCCCCACCACTTTTGTATAGTACCACTCTCAGCTGGCATGGATGACATTCACCATGGAAACCCATCTAGAGCCTAGTGGGAGTTGTAAGCCATGTTGTCTTGGAGCCACCATCTCCCGCAGTCCTACCAATGAACACTGGTTTCTCCACCTAGCTCCTTGGTTTCCCAGAGGAGCCCAAACCTTTCTTTGAATCCCAGAACATTAGCTGAGAACTTGAGACAACATTTATTTTGTTGCCTGCTTTATGTCCCCAGATCCATGCATTTTCCCCTAAGACATTGTCTTGAGTCTTGCTCTCTATTAGATAACCTAAATGAAGACACCAAACTCAATGATGTTGACTACTGCCACTTTGGAGTGGAACTTATGAGGCAAACCTCAATCTTATTTGGAGGTGAGATTTAGAATTGCCTCTCCAAGTACAGGGACCTTCCTTTTCTGGTTGGATCCAACATTACACAACCGAAGCTGTGCAGAATCTGGAGTGAAATAATAAGCCTCTCATTTGGGATCATTCTTTCTCACTTGGTAAACCTATACTAAGTTCTTCAAGGCCCCTTTCAAATATTAACTGCTCTCCGAGCCATTGCCAACTCCCCTAGTAGTAATTAGTTCCTTCCTTTCACCTTGCTCCAATAAAACATGGATAATATCCATCCTAGCCCTTGAGTTCTTTGACATCAATCTTTCTTATTCATTCTGGTATCATCAGTTTCTTGACGGTAGGTAGATACTTAATAAAAGTGTGATGGATGAATGAATGAATTGTTTATGCAGATTGAGCCAGAAAAAACATTAGGAATTTATCAAATCCAAATAATTGATCATACAGAGGAAGAAACTGTCAGCCAGAGAGAGCAAACAACTTGCACCAAAGCACGGGGAAAATTCATCGCTATGTGACAATCCCTATGTGAGGTGCCCTAATCCCCTCAATCCAGAGCTCTTTGCATTACAAGTCTGTCCTTCAGGGGGTACTCAGTCTCAGCATTTTGCATACATTATTTCATTCGCGCTACCTGGTGAAGCCTTGTGACCCCTATTTTAATGATAATGAAGCAGAGGGTCAGAAAAATGATTGCTAACCTGTTCTCCCAACTCTGTGAGTGCTTCAAGAACTGAATTCCAACAGTTTCTGACCCTCTTTCTGATTGGTAGAGAGACTGCAAAGCATCTGGAACCCAGCCTGCCTAGTAGAACTTACACTCTTTTCTGTCTCACTCCTTTCCCCAGGCAGAGGGCCCAGTAACCTGAAATAGAAACTCTTCAGTACAAACCAGTGTGGTTATGCCTGTAGCCTGGAAGTTTCTGCCTCTGACTGCCAGAGAAAGAAGACAGGCTTCGGAGGTTCACACCACTGTTCTGTCTCAGTAGCAGAAACAGACCCTGACATAGTTTCTCAAATTCCCAACCTGGGCTTATTAGAGAAAGAGAAAAAATAAGGGGACATGCTGTAAAAAATAAATGGCTCTGTGCTGAAATTGTCCACAAAGTGTCTTTATTTTCTTCCCTGGAAACCCAGTAACTAAGGCAGGCTATATTCACTCTTGATCATAATTTTAACATCATACATATTACCTGCCATATGTGCATTATATATATTCTCACTTGATTCTCACGACAACCTCACAAGGAAAGTACTATAATTATCCCCCCCTTTATTGATAAGGAGAAAAATGAATCATACTATGGTTTAAAAAACTTGCCTAGAACCCCTCATTTAGAAACTACCAGAACACAGAGTGGAAGCGAGGCAGTCTGACTCCTAAGCCTGTGCATTTAGCCACTGAGTGAAAGCATCTCATGATAAAATCAGAATATTTGAGCTTCCATCCTTCTTTGGGATCTCTCCGCTTGTTCAACTCTTGGTTTCCTCATCTACAAAACAGAGTTAAAAATGTCTATTTGGTAAGTTTATATGGTTGTCTATAAAGATATGTACATGGGTATGTATTGTGTAATATAATTTTTTACAGAGAGAGCGCAAAGAACTTTGGAGAAAAGACCAAGCTTCATATCTAATCTTCTCCATTTAGTAACTCTCTGTCCATAGAAAAATTACTTAAGTTCAGTGAACACTTGACTTGGAATCAGATGCAAAAAAACTTTTTTGTCTGTTAAGTAGGAGTAATTATTGTTACTTACCCCGGATGGTTGTGAGTACTGAATGCGAAACCACGTGCCAACCTCTAGCACAGTGACTTGTGTATAGTCAGTTCCCAGAGATGATAGTTTCCATTCTTTCCCCTTTGCCAACTTATTGCCTATCACTTCTTTAAATATTCAGGCTGAATCTCACTATGAAAAGGCCCAAATCCAAGCTCCAAGCTATCAGATGCAAACTGGGAGCTCAAAACTCAAATGTGGAGGAAAGGTGCTTAGAAGATAAGAACATTTTCAGAGTGCAGATGAACTCAGAGAGATAATGAGGGACCTCAGATTTCGAAGGGCACAAATATAATAGAATCTATCCTATATCACTTAAGTCAGGAGCTGCTTAATACAAGCAAAAGTTGAGTAAAGGAGGACTGGAGATAAGTTAGCTAGCTTTTATTGCTCTTAAAAGCTCAGACACTGCAGAGAACTCTGATAGTGGTCATCCCTAAAAGGGCTAACAGAGCCAGGCTCCAGTTCCAATGCTCAACAGCAGGTGTCATTGTTGGTATGACGTGCAACACTATGAACTTGCCCTGTGTGTCAAGCTGTTGGTTCTGGGAAGCAAATTAATTGTAAATTTACATAAGTCAATAAAGTTTTCATTTTAAAATAGGAGTCCTCATACTCTTCACCATGAGTGCATCATGATCATGGAGAAACAGAGACCCAGGCTTAGGACTTCTCAGAAATGGTTACTCTGATTATGGGCTAAGTATACTTTCTTTGAATTCTTCAATCTCGTATATAGCCTTACCATGGAAAGTGAACCCATTAAAATCTGCCCATTAGAATGGGTAGAAAAATACAGGAAATGATGATAGGGGAGGGAGAGAAATAAGGATCTTCAAAGAGGCCAATCTTAACTACTTATTAGAATCTTAAGTCAATATTCGTGGGTATAAAAGTGTGAATGTCACATGGACAAAAATGCACACACACAAACATACATACATGTGAATGTGAAATATGAAAAAGATCATTTCAAGCCTGTAAAGATATATGCTTATGATAGGAAATTTAGTATGGTACTTAAGAGTCAGTATGGCTGAAATGTCTGGATTCAAATGTCAAAGCCATTATCACATGGTAATTAAAAGAACTTGTACACATTTATTAATCTCTGTGTTTATCAGTCCAGTTTCATCATCTATAAAATATGGTAGTAATAGTACCACTCATGCCAATTTGTAAGGGTGAAATCATCTATGTTAAATGCTAAACAAATTACCTGACATATAGTGAGTGTTCTTTAAATGTTACCTATTATGTTTGCATATAAATATATGTCTGTGCAAAGGAAAGTCTGGAAAGTTATACACAAACATGTTGACAATAATCATCAGAATTTTTTTATTTTGCTTTTCCATTAGCTTTTGTGTTACCTAATCTTCTCAGAAAAATATTTCCTCTTTGTATCATATAATTCTTTAAGGGACGGAAAATAACTGGCCAAAAGGTTTTTTTTTCCTTTTCTTTCTTTTTTTTTTTTTTTTTTGAAAAATAGTAACAAACATGTAAGGAGCTGAGCTCTAAAATATGTCATTTATTTTCATCTAGAACTGTGTAACTTCTCCAAAGTTGGGGCTTCTGATGTATCTCAGACTGAGCCCTGCAACATGAAGTCTCTTTCTTTCTTGACTCTCTCCTGTAGAACTTTTACCAAAACCAACTATATAACTTAATGAGAATTTCCAAAATTAGGGATCAAAAATAACCTTGGAAAATAGAGATAGTAATATGTTCTAATCAAGGTCCTCCTCTCACCATATAATGTCATTTAAAGACAGACTGTGGTAACACTAAAGCAACCAATAAAATATCAAACAGGTATAGATAATAAGCCAACAAAGGAGATAAAATGGGATCGTAAAAATTCAATTAATCAAACAGAGGACGTAAAGAAGTAAAAGAGAACAAGAACAAATGGAGTAAATAGAAAAAGTAGCAATATGGTTGAGCACAACCATAACGATGATACATTAAATGTTAATGGTATAAATACTTAAGTTAAAAGGCAAAAGATCACTAGATTGGACTTCAAAGGCAAGACCCAAGCCTGATCTGCCTACAGAAATACATTTCAAACAGAAAGGCACAATAGGTTAAAGTAAAAGAATGGAAAAAGATATACCATGTGAATACTAATCCAAAGAGAGCTGGAGTGGTTATATCAATGCCAAACAAACTAGATTTCAGAGCAAAGAATATTACCAGGGATAAAGAAGGTCATTTCCCAGTGATAAAAGAGGCAATTCATAAAAAGGACATAATAATCCTAAATCTTTATGAATTTAATAACAGAGCTTCAAAATACATGAAGCAAAACCCAGTAGAACTGATAGTAGAAAAAGGCAAAGCAAAAATTATAATAATAGATTTTAATACCCTTCTGTCAATGATTGCTAGAACAATTACAGAGAAAATTAGGATGAATATAGAATATTTAAACATCACCATCAACAAACTTGACCTAATTGACATTTAAAACTATTCTATCCAACAATGGCAAAATATACATTCTTTTCAAGGGCACATGTAATATCTGCCATAATAAGCCACATTCTGGGTCACCAAATAAATCTCAATTAATTTAAAAGGGCTCATATCATATAAAGTATTTTTTCTGGCCACAAAATAATTGGAAGCTAAATACCATAGTTTTAGGTAACACATGTTGCAAAGATAAAATCAAAAGGGAAAGTACAAAGTATTTTGTAAAAATAAAGCAGAAGTAAGGGGAAATTTTTATAGCACTAACTGCTCAAATGAGGGGGGAAAAGTCTCAAATCAATGACTTCAGCTTCCATTTGAAAGAATGAAAAAAGAAAGAGCCAATTAAATTCAAAGAAGAAAGGATATAATAAAGAGTAGAAGAGAATACAATGCAATAGAAAACAAAAACAATAAAGTATATCAATGAAACAAATCTGATTCTTTGAGAAGATTAATATGATTAATTTACCTCTGGCTAGGAAAAATAATGAGAATACAAATAATCAATATCAAGAATGAGAGAGGTGCCATCACCAGAGATTCTACAAATATTAAAAAAATTAGTGGAATATTTGAACAACTTTGTGCCAATAAGTTTGACATTTGGATGAAATGGGCAAATTGCTTGAATGACACAAACTTCCAAATCATATTGAAGAAAAAAATAGTTAACATGAATATAGCCCTGTCTTTTAAGGACATTGAATTTTTAGTTAAAAGCCATCCCACAAAAAAACTTTCAAGCCAGGATAATTTCTCAGATGAATTTTACCAAATATTTAGGAAAAAATGTTACCAATTGCATATAAAACTTTCAAGAATATTGAAAATGAGGAAATATTTTCCACCTCATTCTATGAGGAAAACATTACCCTGGTATCCAAACAAAATATATTTTAAAAAATTACTACAGATAACTTCCCTCATAAAGTTTTTAAACAAAATTTTAGTAAGTTGAATCCAACAATATTCAATAAGGATGTTAAAGATGAAATGATCATTATATATTCTTGGATGCTTATCCCAAGAGTGCAAGTTTGGTTTAATTTTCAAAGAACAACCTACTGTAACTCACCATGATAACAAACTAAAAACAAAGATCATTCTACAAATGCAGAAAAAGTATTTGGCAAACAGCCATCCATTCCCGACAAAAATTCTCAGTGAACTAGGAATAACAGAATAATGTTGACTTGTTAAGAAGCATCTATGAAAAATCTACAGGTAACATCATACTTACTGGTTAAAGGCTGAATGCTTTCCTGAATGTGACATCTCACAAATTTTTATATGTTGAATTTTCATTTTAAGTCTTTTAAAAGTACTTTGTGATTTCCCTTCAAACATCTTCTTTGACACATGTTATTTGAAAGGTGAAGATACCTATGGTTATCACTATTATTTGATATTATGATGGAGATCCTAGCCAATGCAATTAGATAAAAAAAATGAAGGCATTCAATTGGAAGAAAAAAATAATATCGTTTTTATGACATATGACAGAGTTCTGCATGTAGGAAATCCAAAGGAACATGCACACAAGCGCGCACACACACACACACACACACAACTAATAGAACTAATGAACAAGTTCAACAAGGACATAGGAGGCAAGACCAATATACAAAAGTCCATTATAATTTTTCTATACCTGCAAAGAACAATCCCAAAATGAAATGAAGAAAACAATTACATTCACAGTGGCACCAGAAAGGGCAAAATAGGGGCACCTGGGTGTCTTAGTGGGTTAAAGCCTCTGCCTTTGGCTCAGGTCATGATCTCAGGGTCCTGGGATCGTGCCCCATATCAGGATCCCTGCTTGCAGGGGGCCTGCCTCCCCCTCTCTCTCTGCCTACCTCTCTGCCTGCTTGTGGTCTCTCTCTGTCAAATAAATAAATAAAATCTTAAAAAAAAAAAAAGAAAGAAAGAAAGGGCAAAATACTTAGGAGTAAATTAAGCAAAAATAAATCCAAGTCCTGTACACTGAAAAAGACAAAACATTGCTAAGAGAAAGTAAGGAAGAGGTAAATAAATAGTGAGATATATTGTGTTTATGGATCAGAAGACTTAATTACTGTTAAGATCTCAGTTATCCCCAGATTGATCTACAGACCTTGTTCCAATTATTTATACTTCCCATGACTCAGTTTTCTCCTTGACAAAATACAGATAATGACAGGACTTTATACGATGAGACCTTAGAGACTTAACTTAGTCACAGAAGAGAACTACCAAGATCAAAGCCCAGTGAAAGAACACGGCCGAAAGTAGAATAAGTATTCAATAAACATCCACTGGGAGAAGAAATACAAGAATTGTCCAAGGTGGCATAATTTTCTCAATCATAATTTAGAAGAAATTGGTACCAGAGTTTCCAATCCAGCCAGCATGACCTGAGAAATGCAAGCTATGACTGAAAAGGATGAATTGTGACCCCAGACTCAAAAATTTAAAAAAATATATATAAATACATAATGCATATGTCTAGATGGATAATAATGTGTGTATCTTTGTACAGGCATACATTGTTTACATAATAAAAATATATGAATATTATAAATACATAATTTTTCATATAGATTCTGATGAGTTGGGGAAGTAATACAGGGAGTCATTTTAAGACTTATCCTAGTTTTGGGGTGCCTGCGTGGCTCAGTTGGTTAAGAATCTGCCTTCAGTTCAGGTCATGATCCCAGCGTCCCAGGATCGAGTTCCACATCAGGCTCTTTGCTCAGCAGGGAACCTGCTTCTCCCTCCACTTGAAGCTCCTCCTACTTGTTCTCTCTCTCTCTCTCACACACACACACATAAATAAATAAAATATTTTAAAAAATAATAATAATAATGAAAAAAGAGTTGTCCTAGTTTCTTAGGCTATCACTGGGTGAATGGTGATAACTTTTACCTAGAAGGTAGAGCCCCCGAGAGAACCAGTTTTGGATCTCATCAGCAAATTCAGTTAAAAGCTAGGGCTAAACACGTAGGAAAGGATCAAGCAGGGCAAACCTACGTCATCTAAACCTGTTTTCCCATTTCTTAATATCTCATTGGGCACTGGACTACTTTAGCTCTCTATTGTTAATGGAAGTAGAGTTGACCTATAATATTATATAGTTTCAGGTGTACAACAGAGTAATTCCACAATTGTATACATTACAAAATGCTCACTGCCATAAGGGTAGTAACCATACAAAATTATTATAATATCAACTATATTCCCTATGCACTAGGCTACTTCAGCTTCCAAGATCGAGGGTCCTTGTCTGTTCCACTCCTACCTTGTTGGCGGTCTTCCTCACGTGGTTGCCCACACGAAATCACCACCTGGAACCTTATCAGGCATCCGCCATCCACTCTCTAAGCCCACCCTCAAGGGTCTTGGGATATTCAACTGGAAAAATCACCAGATTAGGCAATGGATCGGAAATGAGGAACAGCTGTAGTTTTTCTATACTTAAAAAACAATCTTCAGCTTTGAATCTGGGTCCCTGGCGTGAAGCTCTGTGTCCTTGGTCCCATGCATACTCTACTCCAATATTGTTTATCTGTTTAAGAGCTTCTGTTTACAAAGAGGTTAGGGATGGTGGATAGGAGATTGTTTAAAATATGGGCCGATTTTCAAACATGAAGGTGATAAATGAACAGATTTTCTCCCACATTGCTGAGCAAACATCAGCAGAGCAAACTAATGTAAAGATATAATCGTGATTAATCTCTTGATTAAAATAATTAATCTTGGTTAATTCTGCATTTAATCATTTCTTTTTATCAATGTCTAACATGCAGCTTTATAGAAATATTCATTTGGACTAATGGATATTTCATTCCTTCAATTAGTCTGTTTATTCTGAGCTTCTAAATGCCTCAAATTCCAGCTCTTTCATTTGTAGCAAACTTCAGTCGTATTGTAGCTTTGGGCAGAGTGTTCTTTTCATACCAGAGAAATCCCTACACTTTCAGTTAAGGGCAAAGATGGAGAACCGGGCACGGCATGAAGGAGAACCGGGGGCTCCAGGGCATGGAGGAAATCTGGAGATGCAGAGTTTTATCTTGTGGCCAGTAATCATTTGTCATAGTAACAACAAGGTCATGCATTTGATAGGAATTTACAATTCATTCTTTCACACTCAACATCTGACTTAATTCCTGCTAAGAGGGGATTGATTTTCCTGTCTTATTGATGAGGAAACAGAAATTTAGGCTGGTTATGTGCTTTCCTCAAATTCATATAGTTAACTACAAAGGTAACATTAGATCTCGGCTTCTCAGAGGATCGATGCTCTCTCCCAGTTTGGATAAGTTACATAGAAAACAAAAAGTTCAAGAAGTTCAAGAGCTGTGAATTCTTGTACAGGCTCTACAGTGGGCATACTGAGGCAGGCTGAACAAGCATTTTTAGCAGCTGTGTCTAGAAACAGTAGATCATTCATGCCTCTGATTTGGGGCACATACATCCAATGAACATTTTCCGAGGACCTAGTCTATGCCAGGCACTGTCCTAGGAGTGAAGGAGCAACAAAACTATCTAAAACTGTGACTTCCAATCTTAGTAAAGCCACATGCATTGCACATTCAGTGCCTGAATCAATGTATCAAAGATTGCCTGATCCAGCACTACAAGAATATATGGCAGGAGAGTGGTTCAAAGAAAAGAAGTGAAGAGGAGAGGGAAAGGATGGTTTGGGGACAGGACTGGGGGGAGACAAAGTTGCCCTCCTTAAGTCACTTGCAGTAAAATTACCCTCTCAAACTACTGACTTGCACCATATCACTATTTATGTTTATCAGATGACTTGGGCCATATGAATTTATCTGATGTTTATTGGTTCCTTTTTTTTTTTTTTTTGGTTCTCTTTCCCCACTAGAAGATAAGCCTCAGGAGGACATAAATTGTGTCTTGTTCCTTGCTATATGCTCAGGGTCTCAATCATGAAAAGTACTTGGTGAATCCTTGTTGAGTGAATAAAGGGGAGAGTCTAGCATCAGTTAACACTGATTAAGCATGGGTCATAATCCATGCTATACCAAATGCTTTACAGACCTTATTTCATTTCACAGATGAGAACCATGAGGCACATAAAAGCAGTAAAGTAACTTGCCCAAAGCCCCAGAACTGCCAGCTGGTCTGCCTCCAGGGCCTGCCTTTTTGACAACTCTGTCCTATGCCCCTGTATAGCAGTTATGAGATACCTCGGAGGGATCCATGCTCCCTGTTGGATGCCCTAAAGTGTCCCAGGTGCTAGATAGATTGTAGGAGATCCCTTGCATGAAGCTTCTCCACCCTGAATGGAACTTTGGGAAGGATGTTGCAAAGGCCTTGTATTTTGATGAATTTACTCTTTCCATAAATTATAACAGATTCAAAGCTATCATTATATAACAAGTCCCTCTCTCCTTATTTATCTTGATTTTGATGTCTTTGGTGAGAATGGAAAGCAATGAAGTCTAAATAACTCTGATTTATTTCAACCCCTTCTTGTTTTACTCATAAGGTATCCAAACCTCAGAGAGGACATGTGACTTGTTCAAGGTCACACAGGAGTTTTATATATAGCTAGCCCATAACAGACAAGTGAGTATTAAGTCTGCCAGCAACACGATGATACATCCAGTTCAGAATTTTCTGGCTGAATCAGTGATGCTCTTTCTATCACCCATCTGATTTCCAGTTTGGATCACAGCTCTTCCAAACCTCCTCCACCTTCCTGTGAATCTGCCCTTACTCAGATTCCTCCTTGGGCTCTGCACATTGTGGAAGATGATCCCCACCTCTCTACTTTTAAAACAAGACACAAAGTTTACAATGCAATTACAAAACAGACTTCAAAATAATTAACCTGCAACCGTATCACCCTAGTTCATCTTATTGCCACACTATAACTTTTCTTACGTTTTCTCTTTGCTTAAAATGCCTAGATATGGTCTCCTAGCCCCCAGAAAGCACAGAGCTTACTGCCTGATGTGCCTGCTGGTTAACACTCTGATGCAAAGACAGGATCATAAACTCTGGGATGGGCTATGGAGAACTCATTTAATTTGACTCTTCACTTCCACGGATTGGGAAACAGAAAGACAATGACCCAAGTCACATGGCAGGTAAGTGGCATAGTTTGAAATTTAAACTAATCCTGTCTTTCTAGCTCTCATTTTCTCTCAAGCATGTCCATCCACTCTCAAGAAGACCTGCTCTGGACACCAAAGCCCTCCAAAAGCCTTGGGACAGCCAAGCTTCATAAATGCCCAAGCACATTGGCCAAGACCCTCCTCTGTACTCAAAGGCTTGAAAAACAGCCAGAATCACACTCTCATAACAGCTGCCATTTATAGAGTATCTATCGCGTGCAACCACTGCAGAAAATTCAAGAGAAACACCTGCTGTCACCCTGTGGGATCCATGCTATCATCCCTGATCTACAGATGGTGACACTGAGGCATAACAAAATAAGGTGACTTATCCAAGGTCATACATCTGCTAAGTGTGGGCAAAGGTGAAGTGGTCTGTGCCAATAATCTATTTGTGTTTTTTCCACTGCATCCATTTCCTTTTCTTATGAGACCAAAAAGTTCATGAGATAAGAGCTTAGGTAGTGTCATAGAGTAACCTGGCTTTTCAGAGTGAGCCTAAGCCAGAACAGGGATTGGATAAAATGAGACAGGAGACAGATAAACTTCCCTGTAGAACTTTCATTAGCTCATCAACCCAAAAACTATTTTTTATAAGATTTATTTAGTTATTTGAGAGAGAGAGAGAGAGAATGCATGCAAGCAGGGAAAGGGGCAGAGCGAGTGGGAGAGAATCCTCAGACTCCCTGCTGAGTATGGAGCCCAACTGGGGGACTTCACGAATCTCGGGATCCTGAGATCATGAGTCAGTGGCTCAACCAACTGAGTCACCAAGGCACCCGCACCCAACAAGTATTTCAAGAACACTTCCTAAAGGCCAGCCCTTGTGATACAAGCCTGGACAAAGGGTGTGACCTTGGGATAAGGTTGAGACTCCGCCCTCTTAGGCTGAGTGTGTTCTTAGGATCTTCTCTCCTCTTTCAACTCTTTAGAATTCCAATCTCCCACATGGTTATTACAACAAGAGTGTCTGATCCTTCCCTCTGCTTCATGGGAGATATCCCCTCTCTCTAGAAAGGCAACTCCAACAGTTCAATTCCCGTCCTCATGAAGAAACCACCCTTCCCCATTCTCACCTTTGGAGCGGTAAGAGGCTCTAATAGGCTATGGGTCTCAGGTAAGGGGTCTGTGTGGCTGCCTAACCCTGTTTAAAACTATAAACTTGGGTTTTTCCAAGACTGGCTGCAGGATGTCTAGATCTACTTGTAGTATCCAGTTCACTGAGAGTCTGCAACGGCCTTTTGTGCAAAATCCTGATAAAAACAATTGTTTGTGTTTATTGTTTATTTATTTATTTATTTATTTTTAGATTCCACATATAACTGAAATCATACGATATTTGTCTTTCTTTGTCAAACTTACAAAATTACTAGCATAATTTCCTCTAAGTCTATCCATGTTGTTACAAATGGCAAGATCTCATTCTTTATATATATATGTATATATGTACATATGTGTATGTACATATATGTATATGTATATGTATGCACATATATACATACATACATATACACAACACATACATACATACTGTATCTTTTTTATCCATTCATCTACTAATGGGCACTTAGGTTGCCTCTATATCTCCGTTATTGCAAATAAATACAGTGAACAAACTGGTGGTTGCCAGAGCGGAGAGAGTGGAGGAATGGGCAGAATGGTGAGAGGGATTAAGGAGTATAAACATCCAGTTATGAAACTGGTTAAGTCATGGAGATAAAAAGTACAGCACAGGGAATACAGTCAATAATATGGTAATAATGTATGGTGACAGATGGTGACTATATTTATCATGGTGAGCACTGCATAATGTATAGAATTGTCAAATTGTTACACTGTCACCTGAAAGTAATATAACATTGTATGTCAACCATAGTTCGATAGAATGTTTTTAGATTTCAACTTGAACTGATCTTCAGAATCAACTGGGATGTAGACAACAGAAGTATTTGTCCTACCCCACAGAAATTCTGTTTCTGAAGATCTGGGGAGCTAATGGTACATATCCAGGGCTGAGAACTATTGCATTTAGAGCAATAAAATGAAGGATTTTGCTTGAGATGTCTCTTCCCCATGACTATTTTTTGTCTGATGGCAGGGAAAGCAGTTAGCTGGGAATCTGAGCTTTTAAAGGTCCTAGGACCAAGCCACACACCATCTCCTCATTATCATAGGGTTTGTGTAATGCACTGAGCTAGCCATGAACACCATCTGTAAGCGATCTGAGGACTCTGGAAGGGAAGGGATGGGTTGGAAAATGATGATATGATGGCATTGCCCTTCCTCTTCTGCCTGCCCCTCCCCCCAGAACTCAGATCTACAACGGAAACCTCACCTCCTTCTGTTTTCAAGCCATCCCCAGCAAAGAGAATGCCCAGCTTTGCTTTTAGTGAGGCATGGAAGGAAGCCTATCTGGCTCAATTCCTCCAAGGTCAGAAGAGCTGTGATACTCTCCTGTCTGGGGAAGGAGAGGTGCAAGGCATGCTTGGAGGCAGAGGGATGGTCTGGCTGACCTCTCACCTCACTAGCTCCTGAGGCTTTCAGGATTTTTCCACCTCTGCAGACAGAAGTCCTGTGAGTCAGCCTGGGACTGGCATCCTTTAATTAATCTCATAACCTTCTTGTTCAGGAGGTGTAATTGAAACTCTGAAAACCATCAGATAAAGTAGAGGGGGGGTCTTGACATAGAGCTGGCCGTGTTGTAGAGGTGACTGTACTCCAAGGTCTGGAGCCATCGGGCAGAGGGTAGGTAGATGAGAGGATGAGCATGCCATTTACAATATTGAAATTGGATTCTTCCTACCTGGGGACCAGTCACCCTGTGGAGTCAGATCAATGTTCAGAACATGATGCAAACTCATGCTGGGTCTCCACGCAGGCACTGCTTCCTCTCCACCCAGACTTTGACGGTCAGTTGTTCAATCAATAAACAATTACTGAAGCCCCTGCTGTGTTCTGGCCACTGGGCTGGGGATTTATTTATAGCTGCTAAGTTCCAAATGTTCATGGGACAGTGGGCTAGGTGTCCCTTCATACACAGGCATGTCCTGAACCTCTTTAGTGATAACTAGTATTGTTGCCCAAGGAAATGCTAAATTTTTGGCAGGCACTCTTCTTAATGCTCTTTATATATTTGGGCATTCAGCCTTCCAAACAACTCCATGAGGGAGAGATTATCATCACTCCCATTTTACAGGTGAGCAAACTGAGAGCTAGTAAGCGAGAAATTCAGTGATTGAACCCAGGCTGTGTAATGCAAGTTAACACTCTTAACTACCCTTGTGTGCCTGGCAGAGTGTTAGGTCTGTACCATGATATGGGAGTAGGATCACTGAAGTTATTCAGGGTCTGGATGATGGAGTTCACACTGCCTCAGTCCTAAACTTGTGTCCACTGCTTACTTCTTGCTTCTGGCAGGTTGTTTAAACTCTCTGTGCCTCATGTTCCTCATCTGTAAAATGGGGGAAGTAATAATTCTAATAGTCAGAGTATTGTAAGGACTGCATGACAGGGTAAGTGTGTGGCACTTTATCAAGCATAGGGTGTGGCATGTAGGTTTAAATCAGTAAATATTAGTGATGAGAATAGTTATTAATTATTAATAACATAACTATAGAAAATACTAATATATAGTAATACATCTTACCTGGAAAATGCATAGTCCAGTTAAAGAGAAAGAGTTTCCATCCCTTAATGTCCTACATCCCAGCTAATTTAAGTGTGAGAGCTGGGGAGAGACAAAGATGCCCAGAGGGGCAATTCTCTGCACATCCCTTGAGGCAATGAACTTGTCTGTCTTATCTTTCATGAAGTAGGTACAACCCAAATATTACAGACTTAACCAATCAAATGACTCAAATATCAATGGATGAAAATGCCAGAGTGAATCTGATCCATGTCTACCAAGCATGGATCCATCATATCCAGGCTGGGGTTCAGAAAAGAGAAAGACTTTAAGGCACCTTGAGGTCCAGATGTTAGGTACTATAAGATGGCATTGAGGGAATTAAGGTGGTGGGCATGTCTGGCACACGTGAATGACAAGACATCTAGAAGTCCAAGATGCATTTGGAGGACAAGGTCAGATCAGTCAGGCTGAGACAGAGCATGTTATCTATATGAAGAGTAGAAATACTACAAAGGAGGCAAGGAGCTCCATTGTGATGGGCTGTTCAAGATTCTAAACTTTCTCCAGTCATCATGAAAACATGTCCCCTGATTGTGACATACCTGAATAAATTTGGGAACTGGCTACCTTGAAAGGAGCATGACTAGAGGCTGGGGTATTCAATAGAGTCACTTGCAATAATCCAGTTGACAGGCTATGAGATCCAAGGAAGGGAAAGTGCAATAGAAAAGAAATTGGCTAGTCCATTGCTAGGATTCTGCTAACAAGAAAGAATGGATAGACCCTAGATAAACAACAAGCAGAGTCTAACCTACTCAGCCACCATCCCCGGGAGCTACACCTTGGAAGGAATCTTGGCATCAGCTGATTCTGGAACTGAACCCAGCTCAATTCCTCACTGGCTGTATGAGCATGGATGGGTTCAGTGTTCTCTGTGAAGCTCTGTGTGTTCATCATTAAGAAATCAATTACAGGGGCACCTGGGTGGCTCAGTGGGTTAAAGACTCTGCCTTCGGCTCGGGTCATGATTCCAGGGTCCTGGGATCGAGCCCTGCATCGGTCTCTTTGCTCGGCAGGGAGCCTGCTTCCTCCTCTCTCTCTCTGCCTGCCTCTCTGCCTACTTGTGATCTCTGTCAAATAAATAAGTAAAATCTTAAAAAAAAAAAAAAAGAAACCGATTACGATGAGTATATATGCATTATATTTGTAGGTGTGGGTGTGTGTATGTGCATATGTGTGTGCAGGGGTGTCTGTGTGTAAATCACAATGCCTGGCCTGTGTAAAGGATTCTATATATGTAGGGTATCTTTTAATCTTCTTTGTCATTTATTACTATACAGTCAGATTTCAGGTACTGACTCTAAAGACAGAAATGTATTTTGAAGAAGGTAACTTGGAATAAATCTCATTAATGGCTTTAGTTTATTTGTAACATGAGACAATGATATTCACATCATAGTGTGGCTGAAATGTACAAGACGCCGGCACACAAAATACCTAGCATTGTGTCTGGTGCATAGGAGTTACACAAAATAAACGAAAAATCCAGTGCTCTCTGACTTGTTGATTCTTTGCACATGGAAGCATTGGCAAGTGGTTGAGAGAATTTATAATAGCTTTTAACGTGTTCATCAGGTTGGGGTACATATCAATGCCCAACCCAGTGTCCTCTAATATGCCTAGGATTGACAGACATACTAAAGTTATGATTTTTTCAGCAACAAGACCTGGTATATTTGACCAAAAAAAAAAAAATGCTAAGTGAACATCATTCGATTTTCCTTTGGAATTGAGAGTTCTCTGGGTTTTTTTTTTTTCTTTTTTTTCCCCACAAAGCTGCAGAATGACAGGTAGCAGCCTATTTTGGAAAAAAAAAAAAATCCCCAACTCCTTTTTTATTGCAGATGTCTGTTTCAAAGGAGCAGTTTTCCCCCACCTGCTGCCTCTTCTCCCCAGAATCAATCACAGGTTATTTTGGTATCTCCGTGCCTTTATCTTGCTATGACTGCCCAAATATAGATGCAAATATTGTTTTCTCCCTCAGAAGCACCTCCCACGCTCACATGGTGACTTAGCAGCTCCTTGCCTCCCCACCGTTTGTGGCAAGCTCCCCACGCCCTTCTCGGAAAGGGTGGTCCTCTCTTGACCTAGTTCACTGCATAGGCCAGGTGGGCAAGAAGGCTGCTGTCCCTGGTGCTGAAAATAGGTTGGCTCTGCACCTCCCACCCCACTCCTAGGAAGTAACACATGTGCAGGAGGAGAAACCCTAACCCATTTTGATTCTCCAGTATTCCCTGGCAGATCCTGTCTTCTCCAGAACATTCAGTGTGATCTACTGAGGGCCATTCACCTGCCCAACAGACAAGCCTGAGTCAGACTGGAGCTGAGAATTAGCTAAAAAGTGGAAGTACAGTGGTGCCCCCAGTCAGAACCAGGATGCCAGAGGTTACCACAGACTTTGACACAAGGCTCTCCTTAACCTTCATGAAGGCACCAGCTGATGAACTGGAACTCTCATTCCATGTTTTTCTATGTTTCTCTTCCTTGAATATTGCCTCCCTTCCTCTCTTCACTTTTATTCAACACTTTTCTTCTTTGCCAGGTCATTGTTAGTGTGTGGAGGACAAGTATATCATGCATGATTCCCTCATTTAGAGGATCACATTGTATCACTATAGTAAGGGAGACTGAGACATACACTGATAACTTTCATAACCACATAACTGAGTGTGTATGTGTGTGCTTGTGTGTGTGTGTAATTTGACTATGTTACGCTCAAGAAAAAGTTAAATATAAGCTGAGGCAGCTAGTAACTTTGCCAGAGGTGGTGATCAGGAAGGTCTTCCCAGAGTCTTAATATTGGTGTTGGGTTTTGAAGGATGAATAGGAGTTCCACAGGTAGGTCAAGTTGGCAAAAACCTTCCTGGGAGAAGCAACAAGATAGGAAAAAACTGACGTCAAGACATAAAGGTGAATAGACTGTCCAGGCAGCAGTGAGTACTCTTAGATGGCTAGACTGAGCAGAAGAGTCCATCAGGTTGATGATGATGGCAAAGAGGTTCTGGTGTGGGAATCAACATTGTAAGAATAGACACCTGAGAAGGGATTTGGGATCAGAAGATGGAGGACTATGTCCACCAAACTAAGGTACTGGGAACCCACAGACAGTCTTCATTCAATGAACATGTATACTGATCATTTTAGTACAATGTACTCCCAGATATGAGAGTATGTTCCAATACCTATGGAGAACCTGAAGGTCAAAGAAAAGTATATTGAGGAGAGGTTTCAACAAGTTTTGTAGAATGAGCAGCAATTTCCTATGCATTTTATTGCCTATAAATTATTCTTTGGTCAATAAAGCGGATTTAAAAAAATAAGTAACATTTCCCTTATAAATAAGATCTTACATCCTTTCCAATTTTTTAGAATCATTTGAATTTTCTCTACTGTGAACTCTCCATTCATATGCTTTGCCCATTTTTTTTCCTATGGAAATGTAGGTTCTTTTTCTAGTATTGATATAGAGGCTTTAATATATTTAAAAACTTTTTTGTATTGTGGGTTGTATTTTGGTGGTTATTGTTTCTTAGATTTGTCACTAATCTTTTCACTTGGTTATTTTTAAAACACATTTTGTATCAGATCATGCTTCTGATTCAAAATAGTCAAATGAGTCTCCTTAACCCATAGGGTAAATATAGAATACTATATATCATAACAGTTATGAGCTTAAGTTTGGTAAAAATCTGAGTTTGAATCTCCATCCTACCACTTTCTAGTACCTTCTCCTTCTCCTTATGGAGAGTCCAGATCTCCATATATATGACTATATAGTTATGACACACAATACTTTCTCTCCTTCTTTTCTGAAAGACAGCTTTGCATTTATTATGCCTTCTTTAATTTCTTTCAGCAATGTTTTAGAATGTTCAGTAAGTCTTTCACTTCCTTGATTAAATATACTCCTACGTATTTTATTCTTCTTGATGCTATTGTAACTGGAATCGTTTCCTCAATTTCCTTCTTGGGTTGTTTTGTGGATGATGCACAGAAACACCACTGATGTTTTTTGGTGTTGATATTGTACCCTGCAACTTTGGTGAATTCATGTAGTAACTCTAGTAGTTTTGTGTTTATGTACTTGGATTTTTCTACATAGAGGATCATGTCATCTGTGAATAGAGATAGTTTATTCTACGACCCAGCAATTGCACTACTAGGTATTTGGTCAAAGAATACAAAAATAGTGACTCATGCACCCCAATATTTATAGCAGCAATGTCCACAACAACCAAAATATGGAATGAGCTGAGATGCCCATCAACAAAGGAATGGATAAAGATGTGGTATGTGTATCTATATGTATACAGATACACACACACACACACACACACACACACACACATACACACGGATATTACTCAGCCATCAAGAAGAATGAAATCTTACCATTTGCAACTATGTGGTTAGAACTAGAGGGCACTATGCTAAGTGAATTAAGTCAGTCAGAGAAAGACAATTACCATATGGTTTCACTCATATGTGGAATTTAAGAAACAAAACAGATGATCATAAGGGAAGGAAAGGAGAAGTAAAATGAGATAAAAACAGAGAGGAAAACCATAAGGACTCTTAACTCTAGGAAACTAAGTAAGCGCAGCTAGAGTGGAGGTAGGGGGCTTTGTAACTGGGTGATGGGATTAAGGAGGGCACATGATATAATGATCAGTGGGTGTTATATACAACTGATGAATCACTGAATTATATCCCTGAAACTAACAATACACTATATGTTAACTAAATTGAATTTAAATAAAAAAATCTTTTAAAATAGAGATAGTTTTACTTCTTTTTTAATTTAGATGCTTTTTTAAAATTTCTTTTCAGCATAACAGAATTCATTGTTTATGCACCACACCCAGTGCTCCATGTAATATGTGCCCTCCATAATACCGACCACTTGGCTCCCCCAACATCCCACCCCCCGTGCCTTCAAAACCATCAGATTGTTTTTCAGAGTCCATAGTCTGTCATGGTTCATCTCCCCTTCCAATTTCCCTCAACTCCCTTCTCCTCTCCATCTCCCCATGTCCTCCATGTTATTTGTTATGCTCCACAAATAAGTGAAACCATATGATACTTGACTCTCTCTGCTTGACTTATTTCACTCAGCATAATCTCTTCCAGTCCCGTCCATGTTGCTACAAAAGTTGGGTATTCATCCTTTCTGATAGAGGCATAATACTCCATAATGTATATGGACCACATCTTCCTTATCCATTCGTCCGTTGAAGGGCATCTTGGTTCTTTCCACAGTTTGGCGACCGTGGCCATTGCTGCTATAAACATTGGGGTACAGATGGCCTTTCTTTTCACTACATCTGTATCTTTGGGATAAATACCCAGTAGTGCAATTGCAGGGTCATAGGGAAGATCTATTTTTAATTTCCTGAGGAATCTCCACACTGTTCTCCAAAGTGGCTGCACCAGTTTGCATTCCCCCCAACAGTGTAAGAGGGTTCCCCTTTCTCCACATCCTCTCCAACACACGTTGTTTCCTGTCTTGCTAATTTTGGCCATTCTAACTGGTGTCAGGTGGCATCTCAAAGTGGTTTTAATTTGAATCTCCCTGATGGCTAGTGATGATGAACATTTTTTCATGTGTCTGTTAGCCATTTGTATGTCTTCATTGGAGAAGTGTCTGTTCATGTCTTCTGCCCATTTTTTTGACATGATTATCTGTTTTGTGTGTGTTGAGTTTAAGGAGTTCTTTATAGATCCTGGATATCAACCTTTTGTCTGTAGTGTCATTTGCAAATATCTTCTCCCATTCCGTGGGTTGCCTCTTTGTTTTGTTGACTGTTTCCTTTGCTGTGCAGAAGCTTTTGATCTTGATGAAGTCCCAAAAGTTCATTTTTGCTTTTGTTTCCTTTGCCTTTGCAGACATATCTTGAAAGAAGTTGCTGTGGCTGATATCGAAGAGGTTACTGCCTATGTTCTCCTCTAGGATTCTGATGGATTCCTGTCTCACGTTGAGGTCTTTTATCCATTTCGAGTTTATCTTTGTGTACGGTGTAAGAGAATGGTTGAGTTTCATTCTTCTACATATAGCTGTCCAGTTTTCCCAGCACCGTTTATTAAAGAGACTGGCTTTTTTCCACGGTATATTTTTTCCTGCTTTGTCGAAGATTATTTGACCATAGAGTTGAGGGTCCATATCTGGGCTCTCTACTCTGTTCCACTGGTCCATGTGTCTGTTTTTATGCCAGTACCATGCTGTCTTGGTGATCACAGCTTTGTAGTAAAGCTTAAAATCATATTCTCAGATCACAAAGCTTTGAAACTGGAGCTCAATCACAAGGAAAAGTTTGGAAGGAACTCAAACACCTGGAAGCTAAAGACCACCTTGCTTAAGAATGCTTGGATCAACCAGGTGATCAAAGAAGACCTTAAACAATTCATGGAAACCAATGAGAATGAAGACACTTCGGTCCAAAACCTATGGGATACAGCAAAGGCGGTCCTAAGGGGGAAATACATAGCCATCCAAGCCTCCCTCAAAAAAATTGAAAAATCAAGAATACACCAGCTGTCTCTACACCTTAAAGAACTGGAGAATCAACAACAAGTTAAACCAACTCCACACACAAGAAGGGAAATAATCAAGATTAGAGCAGAGATCAATCAGATAGAAACTAGAGATACAGTAGAACGTATCAATGAAACTAGAAGCTGGTTTTTTGAAAGAATCAATAAGATCGATAAACAATTGGCCACACTAATCCAAAAGAAAAGAGAGAAAGCTCAAATTAATAAAATTATGAATGAAAAGGGAGAGATCACAACTAACACCAAGGAAATAGAAACAATCATCGGAAGTTATTATCAACAGTTATATGCCATTAAGTTAAGCAACCTAGATGAAATGGATGTATTCCTGGAACACTATAAACTCCCAAAATTGAACCAGGAAGAAATTGACAACCTGAATAGACCAATATCTAGTAACGAGATTGAAGCAGTGGTCAAAAACCTCCCAAAAAACAAGAGCCCAGGACCTGACGGATTCCCTGGGGAATTCTACCAAGGTTTCAAAGAAGAAATAACACCTATTCTCCTGAAGCTGTTTCAAAAAATTGAAGCAGAAGGAAAACTTCCAGACTCTTTTTATGAAGCCAGCATTACCCTGATCCCCAAACCAGGCAAAGACTACACCAAAAAGGAGAATTTCAGACCAATATCACTGATAAATATGGATGCTAAGATTCTCAACAAGATCCTAGCAAATAGGATCCAACAGCATATTAAAAAGATTATCCACCATGACCAGGTGGAATTCATCCCTGTGTTACAAGGATGGTTCAACATTCGCAAATCAATCAATGTGATAGAACAAATCAATAAGAGAAGAGAGAAGAACCACATGGTCCTCTCAATTGATGCAGAAAAAGCATTTGACAAAATCCAGCATCCCAGTTCCTGATTAAAATGCTTCAAAGTATAGGGATAGAGGGAACATTCCTGAACTTCATCAAATCTATCTATGAAAAACCCACAGCAAATATCATCCTCAATGGGAAAAAGCTCACAGCCTTCCCGTTGAGATCAGGAAAACAACAAGGATGCCCACTCTCACCACTCTTGTTCAACACAGTATTAGAAGTCCTAGCAACAGCAATCAGACAACAAAGAGAAATAAAAGGTATCCAAATTGACAATGAAGAATTTAGATGCTTTTTAATTCTTCTTACCCAATTTCTCTGATTGGAGCTTCTAGTACAATTTGGAATAACAAGTGGTGAGAACAGGCAACCTTATCTTTTTCCTGATCTTGAATAGTAAGCTTATAGTCTTGCACCATTGAGTAAGATGTAGTTCATTTCCTTTTATCACAGAATAATATTTCATTATCTGATTTATTCTTAAGTTAAAATATTTGCTTTGTCTAGAATGTATTTATTATAAGGAGTGAAGTAGGGATCTAAGTTATTTCCGTATGTCTTGTAATTTTCCCAATAAGATTTATTGAGTAATTCACCTTCTTCTCACTTCTATGCATTTCCTTTATTATTTGTTAACTTCATCTCTGTATTTGCTTCAGTTTTCATATTCTCTATTTTCCTCTATTAATCTGTCTTTACTCATGTGCTGGAATCACAATACCCTAATTACTCTTGTTTTATTATATTTCTTTATATCTGATATTAATTGTCATCAAAAACCTTCTTTTAGAAAATCTTCTTGAGTATTTTTGTTTTCTTCTATATACTTTAATATCAATTTCTTTGGGTCAAAAAGAAATCTGTTGGTACATTTTAACAAAATCATACTGGATGTACAGGTTAGTTTAGAGAGAATTAAAAATTTGTGAATAGGAAAGAATATGACTTTCCATTTGTTTATGTAATATTTTGTGTCCTCTACGATCTTTTAAAGATTCCCTTCATGTATATCGCCTGCGTGATTTTTTAAAAATGTATTTCTGGGCAAATTGAATCATTTCTCGTAGAAAAGCTTTCATCTTTATTTGATTTTGAGGTTTGGAATATCCCCACAAGCACCCAGTAAATCCGGTGTTATTATCCTTGTATTATGCAGAGAGTATCAGAGCTCGTATTCAGACAGAAGTCTGTCTGACAAGCGGCAGCTGTGTTCTTAATCACAGTATTATATCACCTGGTTGAGAGAGTTGGCTTGGGTTGCACTTAATACTTAATAAGTCGGTCTCTCCCAAAGAAGGTTAGAACATAACACCCATCGTGCACAGAATTGGGCTCTGAAACTTAACCAATAAAAATAAAAGTACAGGGAACCACTCCTAATCCATTTGTTCAGGAACTGTCTTAAAAATCATCCAGCCGGGGCGCCTGGGTGGCTCAGTGGGTTAAGCCTCTGCCTCCGGCTCAGGTCATGATCTCAGGGTCCTGGGATCGAGCCCCGCATCGGGCTCTCTGCTCAGCGGGGAGCCTGCTTCCTCCTCTCTCTCTGCCTGCCTCTCTGCCTATTTGTGATCTCTCTCTGTGTGTCAAATAAATAAATAAAATCTTAAAAAAAAAAATCATCCAGCCAAGGCCCTCCTCTTTCCTAGCCCCAAGCCCCACCATGATTCATATGTCTATTTCAGTACTGAAGCCCTAGGAGTAGAAACACATCCTACTTGCCCTGGTGAAGGAAGTGTTCATGGAGGAAACGATCTTAGAATCATGTTTCCAGGATTCCAGAAGGTAAAGACTTACAACCTGGGACTTACTTCATTCTACGATTTTTAGTAAAGTTAGGTTTTGTTCCTCAAATGACACTATTTGTACTATTAGGAGCATGAGTCAGAATGAAGGAGGCTGAACACCATAAAGTAAAAACAGTAAAATTTCTTGAATAGTCAATTTTACTGGAAATATGTGGAAAAAAAAACATTTTTTCAAATATGTATCCACATATTTATGGGGCCTCGGTTCTGAAATTTTTGCAACAGCACTGCAAAGATACTTTGCCTGCATAATGAATCTGATATGTAGAGTTACTGCTCTTTAATGCAGCAGCACTTTAAAGAAAATGTGATAAAAAAATAAAGAAATTTCTCTGTGACCCAGGACACTTGGAGGCTTTGCTTTTTTACTGCTTGAGGACCTAGATTCACTCTCTAAGCATTTAAGCAACCTTTAGTGTATGAAGCTCCTATTAAGAAATAATTAATACTGGCATTTTTAAAAAAGATTTTATTCATTTATTTGACAGAGAGAGATCACAAGCAGGCAGAGAGGCAGGCGGGGGGGTGGGGGCAGGAAGTAGTCTCCCTGCTGAGCAGAGAGCCCAATGCAGGGCTTGATCCCAGGACCCCAGGATCATGACCTGAGCTGAAGGCAGAGGCCTTAACCCACTGAGCCACCCAGGCGTCCAATATTGGTATTTTGATACATGTCCTCTTCCATCTGTTATCAATGTGTTTGTATGTTTCTGTATTGGGACCATTCTGCGGGCCACTTGAACTTTTCATGTGAGAGTATACTCATATTAGCAAACGCTTTTTTTCAAAACACTATTTTTATAAATATGTAGCATCTATATTATTAATAGACCATGGTTTCTGACTCTAAGTCTTGTTATGTGAAGCAGTGCTTTATTGTGAAGAATGAGGTTGTGAAAACGTATTTATGTTGTGTACAACTCTGCAGACAAAATCTACAAAATCTAACCAACATTAATTTATTGTCCCTACCTCAAAATACAGGCTGTGGACAAATGCATGAATCAAAGGTCCATATGAGCTCACTTTTGCCAGCAGCTTTGCTCTGCACCCCGAGATGAGCAAATTGACAAATGCCTCTGGCACTAGCTTTGACTTCCAAGAAGATAAACTAGAGAGAAACTAAGGTAAGAATAACATAATAACAATAATAATACTAATAACACTTGTAAGGCACAAACCCCATGCCAAGCATTATCCTCAGCACTGTGTGGACTGACTGATTTAATTGTCACAACAACCCTGTTCCTGTTACCTAAGAGGCAGAGGAATAGACACTCGAAGACCATAAGCGATCTGCCTAAGGATGCATAGAAGACGAAATGGCAGAACCAAGACCCCAAACCCAAGTGGTCTGGTCCCAGCACTTGTGATCTAACATCTGCACCAAACTGTCTGCTAGGTTCATAAAATCATAGAACAATGGGTGGTAAAGAAGACAGAAAGGCCGGGAGAAGGGAGGGGAATGGCAGGAAGGAGGCTGCCGAGACATAATGATACTGTTCTGGTCACTTTCCCTTCTCTTCCTTGAGCCTCCAAGTAACACTGAGTGGTAGAAACATTTGTACCACTTGATAGATGGGAAATTAAGGCTCAAAATATTGATTTTACTTCCCAGAAAGACAGAACTCCCGTTGGACCCAGCCTGCACTGTCTCCGGGAGCGCCTCATTGGAGAGTCCCCACGGGAGCTATAAAAGAAGCCTTTAGGGTCCAGGTTTGGTTTTCATTTGGATGCATCTTTAAGATACCTGAAGACTTTTGCATGCATATCCACGGAGCATCTCCCAGGCTTGCACTGCAAGGAGATACCTGTCATCAAAAATGGCTCTCCAGACACTCAGCCTATCTGTTGAGGACCAAACATACTGAAAAATTGCTTACCCTTGGATTTTATTGACTCTAACCCCAAATCACCCTTCTTTAAATAGGTTGTTTTCAAAGGGTGAGTGGAGTGAAGTGACATTCTATCGCACAACAGCCAAGACAAATCATCAAAGGTGTTGACGGCCTGGAAGAAAACACTTCCTGAAGTTACAGATGTGGAATTAACCTTTACATCCATCCTACAAAGTGGGAAGACACAGGCAAGCGAGATGTAACTGGGGAAATGAAAAGAAGATTCTTAGCCAATGTTCAGACATAAAGTGGAAAATGTCTGAGGAATCTATTACAATCTTGAGTGGGCATCTTGAGTCATTAGAAAAGCCAGAGGCTTGGCTTCTCCTAGTGCCTTGCAGCTGTGAGCTCTTTGCAGCATACAAATCCGAGGAGCTCTCCTCACCCTGTGACTGTGAAGTCACCATCTCTGAGAGAGACTGTCCTGGTCATTTAGTGCTGTGCCACTAACTCTAGCATCTGTAACCCCCTCCTTTAAAGCTCTCTCACACAAGAGGTCTTTTTCAGGAAGCCACTGGACTACTTGACAATTGATCAAACCCGCACGATCATCTCGCACGATCAGACGTCTGCCCTCCGTGTCATCTCTTCCCAACAGCCCCTTTCATCCCTTAACTTTGGCCATGCTGGTCTCCACACCAGTCCTCTCTGTCTCCAAACCCTTGTCCTTCCTCAGGGCTTTGGAATATTTCTGTCTTCTTTTCACATGAATGTCCCTCTCCCATCCCTCAGATGTCCCAATATCACCAATCCCCCTGAAGACCTTCTCAGTCTACATCATGTAAGATGTAAGAGGCACGGGAGAAGAATGTGTAAGGTGTGAGGTGGGGCAGAGACAAAGCTTAGGTGTAGAAATAATGAGATCACTAAGGCTTGCTTGCCCCTTTTGACCTTTGTTACTCTCTGTCACATCTCCTGTGTGTCCTTGTAGAACTTACTAAAATGTACCCTCTTTACATGTGTTCATGTTTTATTGTCTGTCTCCCACATTAAACTAGAAGCTCCACAGAAGCAAGTCTTGTGTCTCTTGGGCACCAGGGGTGGCTCAGTTGGTTAAAGGTTTGACTCTTGATTTCAGCTCAGGTCATGATCTCAGGGTTGTGAGCTCAAGCCCCACATGGGGCCTCTGTGCTCTGCACAGACTCTGCTTGAGTTTCTCTTCCCTTGCCCCTCTCCCCTGACTTACACTCTTTCTGCCTCTCTCTCAATAAATAAATAAATCACTCAAAAAATATCAAGGAATTCAGTGAGTTAAGTAAACTTCCTTTCCTCGCACAGTGGCTTAAGCCCATTTTCTGTGTTTCTGTTCCCAATGGAAGTGGAAAATGTCCATTGAAAAAGTGTAAGCAAAAGGAAAACCTCACTAGGACTGGAATTAAAAGAACAGATTCTAAGTCTTATCTCTGTTACTTAATTACTGAGTATTTTAGAACAACCCAAAGTCTTAGAACATCAATTTCCTAAACTTCTTCTTTTTATGAGGGAGTTAATGGGGCTTCTGGACAAAGGTAATACACTCAAGTTGTACATACATCTACATTCCCCTAGTACTCATGAAATTAATAAAATAGTAAAAGCCACAAAAAAATTTGCTAGCAGCAACTATATAATGAAGGGATCCAGCTTAATGTTAAAATCCTTAAAACATGAAAATGAAGAAAAGAAACAGAATATTCTGTCAAAGCGTCATGGAGCTTCCGACCCAGCCTGCATTTGCCAACCTTGTAGTGGGCATGGGGCCAGAGGGAGTCAAGAAAATGCTTATCAGTACTTCCTGGCCTAAGGAGATATGGCCTGAGGAGCTGCCCATTAGAAGGTACAGAACAGCTTTCAATCTTAGCTACTTACCAGAAAATTCTTTTTGCTGAGACAGGTGAAACCATTAACTTCTGCCCTTTTTTTCAGCCCCCTAGACCTAATTAGGTATAATATTCAAAGTGTGAATTAATTTTCCTGAGCCATTGAAATACAGTTTCAAGTAAGGGGAAAAGACCTAGATCCCTGGCACTTAATGAGAGAGAAAGAGACAGAGATGGGGGATGAGAGAGAATGGGTGGGGGAGAGCCTTGGTGACCTAGTGATTTCTATAGCTAAGCCTTCTCCCTGCCCCATCTCACACCTCACCTTCTTCTTATGTATACGTATGAGTATAAGGACATGTGTGTGCCTGTATATATACATATATATGTGTGAGTATGTGTATATGAGTATATGTATGTATATATGCACAAATAAGTACATGTATATGAGAATGTATATATTCCCATGTGTGAATCATATATGTATACATATGTGTGTGAGCATGACTCTGTGTGTATGTGTGTGTGTGTGTGTGTAAAAGGACAAGTTGACAATGCCCAGACTCAAGTTCTTGCTCATCAGAAAGATAAGCAGTTTTCAGGGAAGAACCAAAGAGGGCAGAGAAAATTCACTACTTTTTTTTTTTTTACTTCAAATAGAAGAGCACCCATGGTTAGTATGAACAAGAGGCTGATAAATTTATACTGCAACACTGAACATCTACTAATGCAATTATAAGACAAGTAATAGGGAAACATGCAATATAGAAAAGACTGGTAAGGAATCCTATTGGAAAGAAAACATAACTCAGGGAATTGCATGAGGAGTACTTGAAGCTACAGACAAAGATGCTGATTCGAATAAGATTTCAGGAATATGAAAGCTCTGAGTTGAGGTAATAAAACAATAGAATGGAATGAAAGAGGTATTGCAGATTTCAGGAGAAAAACTGAGACCAAAATACTATTTTTTAAAGAAGCTTTTATGTATTTACTTGAGAGAGAGAGAGCATGAGAGAGAGAGAGAGAGAGAGAGAGAAGGAGAGAGGGAGAGAGGGACTGCACGAGCAGGGGGGGAGGGGTAGAGGGAGAAGCAGACTCCCCGCTGAGCAGGGAGCCTGATGCAGGCCTTGATCCCAGGATCCTGGGATCATGACCTGAGCCGAAGGCAGATGCATAAAACTGACTGAGCCTCCTAGAAAGAAGCCCAAGACCCAAGACATTATTATAAAATTAATGAATTAAATGGAAATCACAAGAGTAAAATAGGCCCAACCCCAAGGTAAAGAACTGCACAGAAAATTAGCTTTGGATAACCACACGAATAGAGAGGGAAAATACACAAGGGCTTCAAAAGTTGAAAAGATCATAAGTACATTTTTTCTTGTTTTGCCACCATGTAGGGAGAGCCTATTTCAGTGTAAGACCAACAGAGAATAAACACGGCTGAGAGATAATAAAGACGGATTCCAGACTGTATCACTTAATCACCTGGTTCGCCTAAGCCTAAAGCTAGGAATTCCCCCTTCGGACTTTCTAGTTACCTGAGCAATAAATCCTCCATTTCTTTGCATAAGACAGTTTTGTTATATTTTTCACTTGCTCCTAACAACCACCTTTTTAATAAAATACTAACAGATGAGTGATCCCAAGTAACACTGTCAGCTTTTGGTGTCTTATCCCCTTACCTGCAGCACAGGGATAATAATTACATGGACATGGGGTAGGTACACCTGTCCAGCACCCAGCCCAATGTCTGGCTTCGAGTGCTATTCATAGACGCCATTATTACTTACTGTACAGTGAATTCCACTCTGGTACTCTACATAAAGTGGAGAGACAAACTGTTTCCATAGGATTTGGATTTGACAGATTTTGTTGACTCACTCTTTTATGGCACTTAATATGTGACAGGGATATTGTTAAGCATTGTTACATACATTAATTTTTTTAACCCTTATGAAACCTATCTGGTGGATATTTCACTCATTCTCACTTTACAGAGGGACAAAAGAGATTAAGTAACATTTCCAAGGTCACACAGCTAGTTAGCGATGGGTTGGGGGGAATGGCTCCGGAAGCCATGTTCTTTGCCAGAACTTCATGCTGTCCCAAAGCAGAGTTGGAAGAGCTAAAAATTCCTGAGCCAAGAAATGACATTATAGGCATGAGGTATGAATTCCAGGTGACATAATTCAAAAAGTTCAACATGAGACGCTATCGAAGCAGCGTCTGTCAAGCATGTGTGTGAATGAATATCATCCATCCACCCTCTCAAAGGGAATTAAGTGAGGACACTGTGTGGGTTCAAGTTTCAGCACCTTGGAGAGAACTTTGGGTGTAAGCCAAGCTCTACCTGATGATTTCCAAGCAGTTCTTCCCCTAGCATCTAAAATAATCCTTTGACAAAGATAATTAAAATGTACATAGAGCAAATATGCCTTTATTGAGAAAATTTCTGAAGTTCATGAAATGTGACTCTTCTCTTGTGATACAGAGTCAATCATCCTAACAACATAACAAGTTACCATTGTGCATCTCAAATGAAGAAGGAACAATAAAAAGCCAGGAAAGGGCTGTTAATGGTTTGAATGAAGGCAACTGCCTCACTGAGCTGCGGGGGTGAAGAAGGTGCTGATGTGAACCTGACAGCAGAGGTGGGGGTGGAAGGCAGAGGGCGGATGCCAAGAAGCTATCTAAGTAAAGAAACAAGAGAGAAAAGAAGAGGACAGATTTAAAGGAACAAGAAAATGAAGAACATCCCCCCATTTATTAAGCGCCTACTATATCCAGACAATGTTAGGAATTTTAAATGTGTTTTTTTCTAAACCTTAAAGCAGTCACGATGAGACCATTAATTTTCCTTACTTGACAGATGTAGGAAGAGGAAGGAAGAACGAGTTGTGGAGAGAAGGAATGTGTAATGCAAGGTGGTAGGGGAAAGAGAAGTAGGAAAAAGGAAGCAAAGGATCAACATATAGATGTAGAGGCAAAAACAGAAAAGAGAGGAGAGAAAGGCGAAGGTGTTCTTATAGAGGTACAAAGAGAGAGAGACAGAAATAGGAAAACCAACACAAATCTAAACTCCAGTGATTCTGAAGAGAGAACACATTGAGCTCTTCTTCTTCTTCTTTTTTTTTTTCCCCCCAAGCAGATTCCATGGAAGGAGAGAGACTGCTCCAATTCTTGTTTGTGCAGAGGACAGAGAAAGAAGAACAGACCCTGTGCTGGTTGAGAAGGGGGCAGAGATTTGGAAACTACTTCCAGGAAAAGGGTACCAGTGGATCTGCAACCCTGGCTGGGATGCTGGGTGACTGGGGAACATGTCTTTTTTCTGCGGGGACATTTTCTCTTGAAGGAGATGATCAAGAGGTTCCCAAGAACCAATTACCTCTCCTAATCCTCAGAACACATAGCCTTAAGAGGCAGATACTATTATTAGTGCCATCACAAAGCTGGTAGCAACTGATATGGGATTCAAGTCTTGTGTGTTTAACTAGAAACCCAAAGTTGTAAACACTGCTGTTTTATTGTTGAATGAGTGGAAAGAAAATGATGATTATTTACTCATTCTGTGATGATAGCTGGATGAAAATGCTCCATAGTTCTCTTGATTGGCTCTGTTCAGACCACAATGGGTGAACAGGTCCCAGGGTTGTTCTAGAGGCAGGCCTTGCTGGAAGGTTTAGGCCAGAGTTTACAAAGATACTGTCCATGGGGATGAAACCTATAGATATGTTTTGTTTGGACCACATAGTGCTTCTTTCTAAAAACTGAATTAGTTGTGGGGCAACTGGGTGGCTCAGTTGGTTAGGCATCCAACTTGATTTTGGCTCAGGTCATGATTTCGGGGTTGTGGGATCAGACCCCACATCAGCTCTACACTTAGTGGGGAGTCTGCTGGAGATTTCCTCCTTCCCTCTACCCCTCCCCCCGTGAAATAATAAATAAATAATCGATTTTAAAAATTTAATTAGTTGCAGACACTAAAATACTGGAAGATTACACATACAAAGAGAGAAAACTCCTTCCTCACATGGTAGATCCTGGAAGCTAATGGTACTCTCATAAACAGAATCTTTCTCTTTTATAATAGGATCAGCAAAAATCCAGAAGCAGGTAGCTGTTAGCTCTCAACCAACCACTGCTTTCTTGTGCATTTCATGCCCTGACTCAGCAGGCCTTGGTCACATGTTCACCATCCCTGTAGCTGGAGTTGTGGTCATTCCCACTAAAACCCCAGGCTGGCTGAGTGGCGGAGAAGTAGCCTCTCAAAATAAAACCAGCCTATTGTCGTAAGAAGAGGAGGGAAAAGATGTTGTAGAGAGAGATTTCTGCTACAATTCCAAGAAACAACCTCTGCCATTAAAAATTTTTTGATGAATAGAGGTGCCTGCTTGGGTGGCTCAGTCGTTAAGCATCTGCCTTCAGCTCAGGTCATGATCCCAGCGTCCTGGGATCGAGTCTGGCATCGGGATCCCTGCTCAGCGGGAAGCCTGCTTCTCCCTCTCCTACTCCCCCTGATTGTATTCCTTTTCTAGCTGTCTCTCTCTGTGTCAGATAAATAAATAAAATCTTTAAAAAAAATAAACAAACAAAATAAATACAATAAAAATTTTTTAATGAATAAATAAAAATAGGACACTAAATGAGAGCCATCCCAGATCTGACCTTGAAGATGTTTAGATGTGCCTGCTAATAACTTGCTGGGACCTCATTCATGATAAACACCACCCAGGCTCCCCAGAACCACTCAGCATTTTCAAGGGGCCAAGCATGAAGGTTTTCTGCATCGCTAAGGCACACTGGTCTCTTAGGACACATTTATAGGTTAATAGTGTTCAACAACAGAGGCTGTATCATTTACTCTCAGAAGGCAAAACCATGAGAGATGAAGGAAATGCAGGTTTGGGGAATTACTTCCCCTCCCCTCCTTGCAGCTTGCCTAATACTGGAGAAGGACACAGCATATTGATTCAAGAGAAAGTCAAACATACCCAATTTTGCCAGAATTTTACTATTTTCCAGGTACTTTGATAGACTATTTATAATGACTCTTCCACTCAGTCCTTACAGCCATCTTGTAAGTTGAGGGATTTTTAGCACTGGTTATAGAGGGGAAAACTGAGTCTAGAAATTTCTATGTACATACCCAGATCCTTTGTGTCAGAATATGAACATAGGAATTTATCTTCTATGTCCGTTGAGGTGACGTTAACTGCCCTTCCTCTGAAGTTTTCCCATTAAAACATTTATCACAGTATCGTGTTTGCTCACCTGCTCACGCCCAACATCATACTGGGTTGCACATTGCTTGAAAATGCAAATCACGCTTGTTGTATCTGTTTAGGTCAGCACTGTATCACCCAGCGAGATGTTTGGCTTAACAGATAACTGAATGAATATATGGATGAATGATTTAACCCATGCTTATAAAATTTGTGATATTTATTTTACTCTACAATTGTTTTGTGTGTTTGTGTCAAATGCCTTTTGGCTACCTCAACCACTGGAACGCATTGGTCATACCTCTTACTCTCACAATCGTATGTAAACTTATACACAAAATGTTTTATGAGAACAATTTTACAAAATCAGGCGAGACTCAGATCAGCTCTTGCACCTTGGTTTTTTTGCACTTAACAGTACATCGTAAATACACCTATAGAATCATATGTGTAAATCGAATTCAGTCTCTCTCTCCTTACAACTGCATAATGTCTCACAGAATAAATGTACTGAGATTGGTTCAATGCTTCCTTTACTGGTCACCATCCAGAAAAAGCCTGGCTTTTGTTTTTGTCATTTTAAACATGCTTCAACAACATCTCCATATACACATTTTAAAAAATTTTTATTTATGTTTTTCTTTTCAGTGTTCCAGAATCCATTGTTTATGCACCACACCCAGTGCTCCATGCAATATGTGCCCTCCTTAATACCCACCTCCATATACACATTTTTATTTACTCATATATATATTTTTGTCTGCAATAGATTTTCTGAAGTGGGATTTCTGGGATGGAGGCTATATGCAGTTTTTAAAAAGTATAATAGATATTGCCAGGCAACTTCCTGAATAGACTGTAGCATTTCTTATTATTAACAGAAACACGTGAAAGTATTCTTTCCCCTCAAATCTTTGCCATACCTGTGTGTTAACACTTGTATTTCTTTTCAGTCTATCAGATAAAAAGTGATGTTTTAATTTGGTTTTCTCTAATACTAATAAGTTTGGGGGTCTTATCATATGTTTTTTGGGTTCTAATCTCTGCTCTTGTGAATTGCCAAATTGTGGCAGTCTGATCACCAAGCCCCATTTCCTCCTCTTTCTGAGTACACAACTAGACTAGACTTCCCAGCCTTCTTTGCAGTTTGGTATGGTTATGCAATGGACTTCTGGCTAATGGGATGTGAACAGAAGTAATGGGCTTTCTTCACTCCCACACCTGTTTTCCCCAAGCCTCCCACCTGTGATGTTTCATGCCTTTCCCCCAAATGGGGAAAAGACGTGCAAAGATTCTGAGGCCCTAGAGAAGTGTGGGGTTGTAAGATGGAAGAATCCTGGGTCTTTAACAGCCAGGGGATTGGCGACCTACTGCACTGGTAGTAGAATGGGGAAGACCCATTCTGGTGCGATCCAGAAACCTGTGTTATGTTACACTTATGGAGACTCGTGGGTCAAAAAACACCTGCCATGGTCTTTACTAATACTCTCTTGATATCATTTGTCAGTGACTTTTTTTTTTAGATGCTGGATTTTTCTTAACATTCTGGAAGGACTTCCACAGATGGTGGTATAGGAAGATCCTGAACTCACCTCATCTCATGGACATATCAAATCTACACATACATACAGATTATTTGCCTCTGAAAAAGAACTGAGAACTAGATGAACTGCTTCTCTACACAAGGGATAAAAAGACCACCTAGAGAAGGGTAAAGAGGCAGAGATATGGTCCCTACAACCCCCTACCCTCCAAGGCAGTGAAATACAATAGGGGGAGATCTCACCAGCCCAGCACTTCTCCCAGAAGATTAAAGGAACTGTACCCTTGATCAGACACCCTTACCCCTGGATCTGCACTGGAGAGATGAGATACCAGAACATCTGGCTTAAAAATCAGTAGCACTGATGTCCAAGGGACTGCCAAGTACTATAAGAAACTCAGATTCCCCTTTAAATGGGGTCATGTGTGGTCCCACTCACCGCCATTGAATTCTACCAAACATTCAAATAAAGTTTTAGTAATTATCCTTCTCAAACTCTGCCAAATTTTGAAGAGGAGGAAACATTTCCAAACTCATTCTACAAGGCCAACGTTACGCTGATAACAAAACCAGACAAGAAAACTTCAGGCCAGTATCCCTAATGAAGACATATGTAAAAATCCTCCACAAATTCTAGCACACTTAATGGAGGAATACATGAAAAGGATCATACACCATGATCTAGGGGGATTTATTCCAGGAATGCAAGGATGATTCAACATCCACAAATCAACCAACATGATACACAATACAGCAAATCAATAAAATGAAAGATAAAAATCGTATGATCATCTCAACAGATGCAGAAAAAAGCATTCGACAAACTCAGCATCCAATTTTGGTAAAAACTCTCAACAAAGTGGGCGTGGAAGAAACATATCTCAACATAGTAAAGGATATATGATACATTCATAGCTAATATCACACTCATTGGTGAAAAGCTGAAAGCTTTTTTTTTTTTTAAGATTTTATCCATTTACTTGAGACAGAGAGAGAGAGAGAGAGAGAGAGAGAATGAGCTGGGGGAGGGGCAGAGGGACAAGCAAACTCCCTGCTGAGTGCCAAGCCCAACATGGAGCTTGATCCCAGAACCCTGAGATTAGGGTTCTGAGCCAAAGTCAGATGCTTCACCAACTGAGCTACCCAGGCATCTCAAAAGCTGAAAACTTTTACTCTAAGATCAGGAACAAGACAACAATTCCAACTTGTTTCATTTTTATTCAACATAGTATTGGAATTCCTAGCCACAGTAATCACGCAGGAAAAATAAATTAAGGCATCTATATTGGAAAGGAAGAAGTAAAACTGTCACTATTTACAGTTGAACATGATACTATATATATAAAACTTTAGACTCCACCAAAAAGCTGTTAAAACTAATAGATGAATTCAGTAAAGTTGCAGAATGCAAAATTAGTACACAAAAGTATGCTGCATTTTAATACTCTAATAATAAATTATCATAAATAGAAATCATCAAAACAAGGGCACCTGGTTGGCTCAATCGTTTAAGGGTCTGCCTTCAGCTCAGGTCATGATTTAGGAGTCCCAGGATCAAGCCCCACATCAGACTCCCTACTCAGTGGGAAGTCTGTTTCTCCTTCTGCCCCTCACCCTGCTTGTGTTCTCTCTCTATTTCTCTCTCTCTCAAATTAATAAAATCTTAAAAAAAAAGAAATTCATTAAAAAATTGCATTCACGATTATATCAAAATAAATAAAATACCTAGGAATAAATTTAACCAAGAATTTAAAAGACTTAAACACTGAAAACTATAAGACATTCATGAAGGAAATTGAAGATGACACAAATACATGGAAAAATATTCCATGCTCAGATTGGAAGAATTAATATTGTTAAAATGTTCATATTACTCAGAGCAATATACAGATTCAATGTAATCCTTATCAAAATTCGAGTGGCATTTTTCACAGAATTAGAAAGAATAATTCCAAAATTTATGTGGAACTACAGAGGCCCCCCCAAAAAAACAATTTTGAGAATGAATAAAAATGCCAGAGATATTATACTCCCTAATTTCAAACAATACTACAAAGCTATAATAATTAAAACAGTGCAATAATGGCATAAAAACAGACACAAAAATCAATGGGACAGTCTAGAGAGCCCAGAAATAAAACCATGCATATATAGTCAATTAACTTATGACAAAGGAGGCAAGAATATACAATGGGGAAATGACAGTCTTCTCAATAAATGACGTTGGGAAAACTGGACAGCTACATGCAAAAGAATAAAAGTGGACCACTTATACTATATAAAAAATTAACTCAAAATGGATTATAGAATTGAATGTAAGACCGGAAACCATAAAACCCCTAAGAGGGAGGAAAAAACCCCACGGGAATATTATTCAGCCATAAAAAAGAAATCCTTTTTGAGAACATGGATGAAACTTGGGACTATTATTACGCTAAATGAAATAGGTCAGATGGAGAAAGACAAATACTGCATGATTTCACTTATATGTGAAATTTAGAAAAAAAGCAAACAATCTATAAACTCATAAAATCAGAGAAGAGATTTGTGGTTGCCAGAGGGAATGGGAGTTTGGGGGGGAGCAAAATGGGAAAAGTGGATCAAGAAGTACAAATTTCCAGTTATAAAATAAATATGTCATGGGGATGTAATGCACAGCATGGGGAATATAGACACTAATACTGCCTTTATCTTGTATGGTGAAAGATGGCAACTAGACTCATTATGGTGATCATTTCACAGTGTATACAAATATAAAATCACCTGAAACTAATATAATAATTTATGTTAGGTATACATATATATATATATATATATATAACAAAATAACTAAAAACAAAAAAATCTCTTTAACGACAAAAATGTCTGTTACCTGCATAAAAACATTAACTTTTTATTCCCAATGTCTCAGATTTATATTTTTCTCAATCTATCAGTTGTCTTTTGATTTTATGACAACATATTTTCCCTTCCTTTCCTTTTCAGTAGAGTTTTTTTGAGTGTTTTTTTTTTAAGTGTTCTGTGTTATTTAGGACGTTTTCCTTCAATCTGAGGTCTTACAAATACTTACAAATACTTTTCTTAAGTGTATATTCATATTTTACTGTGAATTATTTTCATTGTTACTTCTTTCATTTGGCTGGAGTTTATTTCTATATGTTGTTTATTATAGGGGTTAAGCTTTATATCGTCCCATAGAGCTGGCCTATTGTGTCAGAACATTTTGTTAAGTGACCTTTCACTTTCTTGAATTAAAATATCTATATCAGATATTACATTTATTTACATACCAGGGTCTGTTCTGTATTCTTTCACTACTACAAAGTCTATTTTATACACACACACACACACACACACACACAATATATATACATATATACAAATATACACATATATTTTATATATATATATATATATATACACACACACACACAAAATCTATACAAGATCTATTACTGTGCCAATACTGTTTTGATTAGAGCATCTTTAGAGTATGTTTTTATATAACTGGTAGGATAATTTCCTCTCCAACATTCCTGATTTTCAAAGTATCCAAATTTTTTCTTTAATCAACTTATTTTGTCCCATCCCCCCCAAAAATAACCAATGCAAAGAAAGAAAAATAATTTTTTAAATGGGGATTCTGCTAGAAATTTTGGTAAATCGTTTTATTAATTTGGAAAGGGTGGATATTTTATGCTACAAAGTCATCCCCCTCAGGAGCAAGCTATGTCTCTCCATTAATTCAGATCAGGTTTTATGTTCCTCAATAAAATTTTATAGTTTTATTCAGATAAGTACTGTGCTTGCTAAATTTATTCATAGATATTTTATAGTTTTTATGACTATTGTGAATGGGCCTCCCCTCCTCCCACTTTCATTTCTAACTGGATATTTTTAGTATTGAATGATCTTTGATTTGTTGCTTCTATAATTCACACTACACTAGGAGCCCCTCCCCATAATGCCTTAGAGAATGGAGGAATGCATACTACAGATGCTTCTTTTACTCTGAAAAAATACAAAACTTCACAGACTATGCATTCTAGCTGAGATATTGTGGAAACTTGATTTAAAAACTAGGGACCTACGTGTGTCTAGAGAATGAGATGAATGATCTGGGTAATGGGCAGAGGTTGAGCTAAACCAGCTTATCTGTAGCAGCTGAATTCGTTCCTCTTGAAAAGGCACGGTAAATGTCTTTGGTACAATGTGTCTTAAGTAGGCATCCACACTTGGGAGTCAACAAGTGAGCTGTCAGAGTAACTTCTAAGTGATGAGCTCAGGAGAAGCTGGCCTTCATGATGAGGGCATGAAAATTGGAATCAAGAATGCCATGCAAGGGGCCAGTAAGTGGGCTGAGACTACGGCAAGTAATAAGAATTACTCAAATACTCAACAGAATAATGAAGCCGTGCAAAATCTGGAGATCAGCAGAGGACCCAGGTAAAAACGAAGCTCAAATTGCTGTTGTAAAAACCCGGGATGGAAAGTCAATAGTATTTCAATATATTAGTAGTAAACAATTAGACATTATTTTTTTAATGAAAGACATATGGATGATTTTGTTAAAAGATGTAGAATGCCTGTACACTAAAAATGATATTTTTAATTGACAAGATAAAGAAGACCTAAAAAATGAAGAGATAGACTGCCTTCGTAGATCAGAAAACTCAATGTTTGTAAGATGCGTATTCTCCTCAAACTCCAATCAAACTCCCAGCAAGCTATTTTCTTATGGTAAATCATAAGCTGATTCTAAAATTTATATGGAAATGCAAAGGATTTAGAATAACCAAATCAATTTTGAAGAACAAGTCAGAGAACTTATATTATCTGATTTCAAGGCTTATTATAAGGCTAGAGGAATCAAGACAGCGGGCATTGGTGAAAAGATCGATCTACATCTCTGTATAAAGGCTTGTATATACAATATATATAATATGTAAAGATATAAAGATTAGATAGATAGATAATTGAGAGTCGCGAAATAGATCCCACACATACATGGTCAACTGATTTTTCACAAAAGTGTGAAGCCATTCATTGGGGGAAAGAATAATCCTTTCATTAGTAATTCAGTAGCTGCAGGCAAAAAAACACCCAAAAAACAAAAACAAAAAAGAACCTCAACACTTGCCTCACATATAAAACTTAACTCAAATGGACTATGGATCTACATGTAAGAGCTAAAATATAAAATTTCTAGAAAGAAAACACGGAGGAAAATGTTAGTGACCTTAAGTTAGGAGATATCTCTTAAACAGAACACACACACACACACACACACACACAACCAGAAATGATAAAAAGAAACAATATAAATATATGAGAACTTATTAAAATTTAACATTTTTGTTCTTCAAAAGATTTACAGAAATTAAAAGGCAAAGCACAAACTGGGAAGGAATATTTTCAAAACATACATTTCACAAAAACTTGCACGTAGAATATATAAAGAACTCTTACATATCTCATTACTAAGAAAACAAACAACCTGGTAAAAGGATGGGCAAGAGATCTGACATCTTCTTCACCAAAGAAGATATATGGATGGCAAATAAACACATGAAAATATACTTACCATTAGGCATTACAGGAAATTAAAATAAAATCTATAATGATCGACAGCCATTGAAGTGACTAAAATTAAGAATGACCCCCATGCCAAGTGCTGGCAAGGAAGTGGACCAAGAAGACCTTCCATCCATTGATGGTGGAATATGAAGTACAACCCCTTTGCAAAACAGTGTTAATTTCCTTAAAAGTTAGACAGGACACGTTACTCCAGCCCTAGTAATTTCCCCAAGTCAAATGGAAGCCATTGCTTCAAAGACTTGAGTGCATGAACATTCATAGCAGCTGTATTCACAAGAGACCGAGATGGGAAACAATCCTGATGCCTACCAAGAGGGAAATGGATCAACCAACTATGATGTGTCCGTGCAATGGAATATAATTCAGCAATGAAAAGGCATGAATGAATAAAACACAAAACAGCAGGGTTGAAAATCAACTATCCTGAGTTAACAAAGCCAGAGCAAAAAAGTAGAGTATGTGCTGTACAATTCTGTTTCCATAAAATGACAGAAAATGCTCACCAGTCTATAGGAACACAGTAGGCAGCTCTGGAATGGGAGGTGAGTAAGGGCAAGGATTATAAAATAACTCAAGGAGACTTGACAGCATGGTGGTTGTGTTTATTAACTTGATTTTGGAGATGGTTTCACTGGTATGTGCATCTCCTAAAAACTCATCAAATTGTACACTTTAAAGAGCATGACTATAATATGCCAGCTATATCTTAATATGGTTTAATAAAGCTTAATAAAAAAAATACCAAGTTTCAAACAATGCCATTCTCTCCATCTCTTGCCCATGCTTTCCTTCAAGTAGGCTCTTCTGTGATCTGGCAGCTTTGACCCAGCAGTTCTGAGTGTCCTTGTCACCTTTTTAGCAACCCCAGTGGAGAATGTCTCTTTCTCAGAAGCTGCAGCAAAACTCCACGTGGCCTCAGGCAGCCCAATCACATGTCTGTCTCTGAAACATGACCTGTGTCTCGGGAGGCCAAAAACTGTGTCATGGGTACCAATCTGGAACCAGAGAGTGGGGTCGACCTGATTCTATCTCTAAGAACCAAAGGTTGGGAGGCTCACAAAGGAAAACTGGGATCTATTAGGAGACATATGGAGGGATGGTTTCAAGGAACACACAGCCAAGAGTTTCCACTCATGCTGCTCATCCCAGGATTCTCAGTGGATCTGGGGACGTAACAGCCCCAAGTCCCACCGTGGAGGAGTTTCTGCTATCCCACCTGCTCAGTAAAGGACTGGCCTAGGAGATAGTGATGCCTTCAGGGTACAGATGTGGCCTTTGAGAGGAACCACTCCCAGAAAAGAGTGAGCCTGAGGCTGGTAATTTATGTTGAAACCACAGACTTCAAAATGACTTTAACTCCTCCAATTCTGAAGATCCTGGGACACCTGGGGCCAAGGAAAGAGGTCGAAGTCCTTGGGCTCCCCAATAAATAGTTGGCAAAAGCAGGGCCATAACAAGCCCCACATGAGCAAAGTAGTGCACCAAATACTGATAAAACCTGGAGCTAAGATCAAAGAGTGAGAACTCCAAATGTTGGCAAGGCATGAGGAACTAACTGTACCACCACACATTGCTAGTGGGGGTAAGACATGGTGCAACCACTTTGGGCAGACCAAATGGATAAGCAGATTGTGGGAAAGTCATTACACTTGACAACTACTCAACACCAAAAGGAAACAAATACAGATACACCCAACCTGGGGATAGCCCAGTACTCATGAATCTGAAAATATACATATATACATACATATACACATATATACATGTCTGTATGTGTGTATATATATATGTATATACATATAGACATGTATATGTGTGTGTGTGTGTGTGTGTGTGTGTGTGTGTGTAAACTAAACCACAGTTTAGATAAAACTAAACCATAATGACAAAAGTCAGAAAGCGATGGCCTCTCGGGGAGGGAGCACTGACTGGAAAGGAACATGAGGGAAATTTCCAGGCTATGGAAATATTCTCTATGTTTTGGTCATGGTTACATGGTGACATCACACCAAACACTTGATATCTGTGCATTGTTTTGTGTATAAATCATACCTCAATGAAAACAAAATACACATGGAGCGTAGTAACAAAGTAATTATTATTCCTCATAGTAGCTGATATTTACTTATTTCTTGCCTGAATTGTCTCAATGAATCCTTACCTTGACTCTGAAAAGTAGGTACTTATCCCCATTTTTAAGTGGAGGGAAACAAGACTCAGAGAGTAGGGGACATGCCCAAGTTCACCTGCCTGGATGGAAACCCTGACATTAGTGTCTGAGATCTTAGCTACAGCTTCATACTATCAAGCACACTGGGCTTGAGTCAGAGGCATACTGCCTTGGGGACACTTCTCTGGTGAAAGAGACTGTAGTGAGTAATGTGTTGAGATCCCAGAGCCTCTGCCCCCTGTGTGTCACGAATGCAGAGGGAAGAGAAGTGAGAGTTCCACTTGTCACTAGCATTGGAGCCTCTTATTCATGGAATTGGTCTACACTCGGGCCGGGTGGTTAAGTCAGGACATGCAGTCTGAAAGAAAGGTGGGATTCTCAGGACCTCTGAGGGACTGAGATTTTTTTTTTTGTCCAACGGCATCTCTTGAAATTTCTTCATCTTTTAAGACTCATGTGTTGTTCCAGAGTGAGCTGGAGGAAGACCATGTCTAGAACATCAGCCCTTTGAGTGTAGGGATCTTTTCTGTTTTCTTCATTGATATCGTTCCAGAGGCTGGAATAGTGTCCAGCCCATGTCTAACTATTTGGTGATTAATAAATTCACCTATCCTTCCTTCCACCATTTTATCAACTGCATGCCCTCTGACCACTGCCAGTCTTATTGAGCCTTCCCATGAAGTTAGGCATGCACTATTGCTCGTGGCCATATTAAACCTAGTAGAAGGCATCTCTAAAGACCCCGGATGTTTGTTAGGACTGTGAGCCTTTCTCTGGACTCAGGAGAGTGGATTACCCTGGCCCCCCTGCACAGGCCAGTTAGAACGGGACCCCCAAGCTCTCCTTGCTTGGCCCTATGCCTGTTTCCAGAAGCTCACAGAGGCAACATTTGACAGGATTAAGATTTGATTTGATACCCCATTGGGGCACCATTCAGAAACTCAATTGTGCCAAGCAATGGAGTAGCACTTATTGGTTTCAGAGGGGATGGAAAACAATTTAAGCAACCTCTGTGCTCTTCATCCCAGACACACACCATTGCTCTGTTGACTTAGGAGCAGCTGCTGGCACTGAGCAGAGACAAGGGCTCTCTGTGAAATCCCACCTTCATTTGTCTCCAGCACATCGAGGAAAAAATGCATGCCCAGATCAGTCAAAACTCTTCCTTTGGACCATTTTTCTATTCAAGTCTTGGCTGGGTTTTTTGTTTTTTTTGTTTTTTGTTTTTTTTTTGTTTGTTTGTTTTTCCTGGGAAGTCAGGGTGAGGCTGGAAAATATGGAAAAGGCCCTGAGACTTGGGGTTGTAGAGGGGGTTGAAAGGCAAGGAGAATAAAAGAGAGAGGTTTCTCAAAGGATACCATGTAGGCCATAGGGAAAGTTAAAAATCTCTGGAGAATCAAAGAAAATGAAGATGTGACCCAGGAATTTTAACGGAGACCCAGTAGGTGGACGGCCTTATCGTGGGCAGGAAGTGGCACTGGAACAAATTTACTTTTCAAAGTCCAGAGGGCAAAAGACAAGAAAATACGAAAAACAAAACCAGTTCAGTGCAGGTCAGAATCAACACCCAGGATGTGACAGTTAATTTTACGTGTCAACCTAATGGGGTTAAGGGATGCTCAGATGGCTGGGAAAGCATTTTCTCTGGGTGTGTCTGTGAGCGTGTTTTTAGAAGAGATTAGCATTTGAATCAGCAGACAGAGTAAAGGAAATGTCCTTGCCAACATGGGTGGGCATCATCCAATCCTCTGTGGGCCCCAGTGGAGCAAAAGGGTGGAGGACAGGCGAACTTGTCCCCCCTTTTTCCCCTTTTTTATGAAAGCTGACTTACGCCAATGACCTGTAGCAACCCCATCAGTTTCTGTCAGAAGAACCTTCCAAAACTCCTTGGTTCCTGCTCCTTTCAAACCCGTTCTCCTGCCTTCCAATGCTTTGGGAAAAAATGGTGCAGTATGGGGGGAATCGTGGCACCAGAGGAGAGGAGCTAGTTAACACGTGATGGCCAGGGCATGGCTCTTGGCAGAGGGGATATAAGGAGCCTCACAAAACTCTGATGCAAGGATGTTCTAGGCAGGGGGACTAGCAGGAGAAGAGGCCCAGACGTTGGAATGGCTGTGGCAAGTTTGAAGACCAGCAGCCAAGTGAGTGAGACTGAATGTAGGTGAATGAGGACCATGTTGGAAGACACCCCAGCAGTTTTTAGTGTAGCTTAGGGGATGAGATCTTGGGCTCTGGACTCAACCTATCCCTTTTGGAATTCACTACCTTCCAGACATGTACCATTCATCACGCTATTTGAGCTCTCTGTTCCTCACCTTCTCCATCTGTTAAATGGAGCTAATAATAGAATCTACCCCACAAGGTTGTTATGTCATGTTGAGCACTTAGGAAAATGCCTGGTACATGAAGTACCCCATAAAAGTTACTTATTGTTGCAAATCATGATGAAGTTCTGATTTTGTTTTCAACCAGATGGGAAGTCCTTAGAGGTTTTTTTTTTTTTTTTTTTTTTTTTAAATCAGGGGAGAGACAGGGACTGATTCAAGGTTATAAAGAGTGGTCTGGCTACTACACAGACTGAATTGGGCAGGTGGATAAGCACAGATCCAGGCAAGGGACAGTGGTCTCTTTATTCTTCTTATACTGCTTTGGTTATTTGGGGCCACTTCCTGCTGCTCATACATGGGTCCCTAAGGTGGTGGGAGTTGAGGCAGGAGAGACAGGCAATGGTCAGATCACACAAGGTCTTAAATGTGACTCCTAGGAGCCTGAATTTTAGCAAGAAGCCAATGTGGAGTCATTTGAGGGCAGAAACATGCTACAGTCAGATTTGTATTCTCCAAAGATTGCACTGGTGCTATCCAGAAGGTAAAGAGAAAAGGAGAAATTGGGGATCAGACACCCAGAAAGGAGTATCACCAGACAGGAGGCTGGAGGGAGGATGTTCTAATGGCGACATTAATGTGTGGGGAGCAATGACCAAGACAATTTCTCACTCCTATGGGTTGGGACTTCTAATGGGAACTTCGGGTTCCAGGGCTGCCATGGGCTGAGTCGGCTAGAACCTGGAGAAAAACCATCACAGACCGGTTGGTTTTAAGGTGGTGCTGGGAGAATCCTATCAGGCCAGAACAGCAGGACTTAATCAAAGCTACTGGGAATAATCTCAGATTCTAGCTTCCAGACCAGAGGTTATAACAAGGCAACATGAGGGACAAAATGACACAGATATGCTTTGTTGACTTACTCTTTTAAGAAATGTGAGTTAGTTGCTACGGAGATTCCATGTTAAAATGTGAATTTTCTATACAACAAAAATCTGGCTGATGGGGCCGGGCTCCCCTTCCCTCTGGCAGTAATGAAGTGGAGGAGGGAAATGGTGAGACCTCACCTCCAGTTTGCCAGAAACCCCATCTGGCCCCTCTGTGCATTTGCCCTCTCACCCAGTGGACAGGGGACTTTGGGTAGCTGACTCCTGCAAAGACGTGTTCTGCCCAGAGTTCTGGGCTAAAGAGAACAGTCAAAGCTGCAGTGAAGTTCAGTGCCTGCCTATAAATAAAGGGGCCTGGATGAGTAGCCTGTTTACCCCATCAAATATGCCCAGCCCCATGGACGCCCCCTGCTTCGCGCCCAACCACGTCCTGGCCTTTATTCCCAGGCCCCATTTCCCCCGGCAGCCCCACTCCCTCCCTTTCCTCTATGCACCACTTGTGCCCAGCTTCCAGGCCCTCAGAATAATTGGGTCTGAGCAAGCATTCCCTCTATAAATATTAATTTGGATATGCTTGGAATACTCTGCTTCTTTTAGATGAATTGTTAACTAGCTTTCTAATCTGGAGCTTCTTGAAGAGCAAAGCAAGATCTCTCTCCTGGCTTCTTCCTTTACCGGGGGCTGGGGGAAGGTGGAATTTGCTAGAAGTTGCAAGGGTTTATTTAGGAGAGGTGAGCTATGCACGGATAGTCTCCCTAAAGCTGCAAGCACCCAGAATCTTCCAAATAATCTCTAGGGGACTACCCTTGCCAAGAAATCAGGACTGGTTAAGAGACGGCTTTGGCAGCAGGCAGATTATAATTAAGATTCTCAGCTCTGCCACTAAGTAACGGTAAGAATTGGCCAAATTACTCAACCTCTCCAGGCATCTATTTTCTAACCTGTAAAATGGCATTGATACGTGTGCTCACCCTGGCTGTGATGGGGATTTAACCAGGTTGTGTATATGGTAGGTCGTGTGTAGCTGGCTTCCAGAAAAATGTATGATATTAATGAAAGGCACCGGATTTTAAAGCAATTGAAGGGAAGCCAATGAATGCAGACACTTCTGGCCACCTCGCAAAGTTCAGGGCTTTTAATTAGAGGGTAGGAGTGGCTCTGAAACACTATTATCACATGTAAGTCACAACTGTGTCTCAAGGTAGCCAATCCACCAACCCACCTACCTATCCATTCAATGAATAATTACTGAGTACCTACTATGTGCCCTGTGTGTAGCCGGCCCTGTGGATGCAGCGGGAAGTGAGTGTGGTGAATGGGGCCTGCCAATGGGGAGGCATTTGTTGCTGGAAGCAAGGGGTCTCATGGTTAACAACACAGATTTGGGACTCCAGAGACAACTGGGTCCACCACTATGCGGCTGTGTGACCTTGAGCTCACAAATGACCTCAGCCCACCTGCATCCACTCTTTGTCTATAGCATGGGAACAGCTTCTCCCATCAAAGCTGAGAATCATAATTTCTGCTTTTCTCACCTGCCAGGACTTATTTTTTAAGATTCAAATTCAGTGAGCCAATGAATGTGAACTTGTCTTGCATGCCGTGAAATACAAATGAACGTGTAGTGTTCTTTTTCTGAAAGGAAATTTGCCAGGCTCAGCTTTCTCCAAATTTATATCAGGCTCCTGTCATCATCATAGGCAGCCCTCCTTGGACTGATCAGCTGTCCACAAGCAGTTCCCTCTGCCAATTAGTTCATTTCGTGAGGGAATAGGGAGGCAATGGAGGGTTTGGACCACCCTTGGGTGGATGGATAGATGGGTGGGTGGATGGATGGGTGAGTGGATGGAGGGATGGTTAAGTAGATGGATGGATGGATGGATGAGTAGATGGGTAGATGATGAACAGACGAGTGAATCAATGAGAAAGTACTACATTATTAAATGGGTTAGTTCACACAATATGAATATCAATATAATTATAATTATTAAAAAAATCTATAACAAGGTCGGACTCATTTTCAGATTTCCAAATCAGAGTCAACTGTACCTTTACTCAAAATTGTCTTTGCATGAAGCCCAAAAGGGAGCAGCATAAAAATGAGTGTTTCTATAGCTGCTTTATTTTTGCTGATCAACAGTTAGAAAAGCTGCTACAGGTTTGTTACCTAAGGGCTAAAATGGTAGAAGAGTCAAAGGTGTTGTGAATTCCCCTATAAACAACTTTATGCCTGAACATCAGCCAATTCTGGAAGAAGTGGGAGTGTTAGGATGCTTGCTTTCAAAGTGCTTATTGAAGGTCTTAGGGTCTGGCAATTGTGTCCTACAGGCAGGGCAGGTATATATTAAGGCAGCCAATATATGATATATATTGGTAGCAGCCTTTTGGTCAGCTTTTTTTTTTTTAACAGATAGGAAAATATCTACATTTATTGTTAAATTTTAAAGAAAAACTTCAAAAGACCATCTAGAGTCTGCTACCATTTTCTGCAAAAACACACACAAAAAGTAAAACTGTGTATGTGTATTACTAGAGTGTGCATAAAATTTTTCAAGATGTAGTAACAACTAGGGGTCCCTGGGGGACTCCGTTGGTTACATGTCCGTCTTCAGCTCAGGCCATGGTCCCAAGGTCCTGGGATGGAGCAGGGAGCCTAGTTCTCCTTCTCCTCCTCCCCCTGCTTGTGTCCTCCCTCTGTTTTTTTCCTCCTACAATATTATTACTTCATAAAATCATGGGAGATTTGAGCAATAATTTTGTTGATCTTTCTTGATGTTAATATTTTCATAATGGGGTGTCTTTTTCTGGACTGTATCATACTGTCCAGGACCAGGCCCTGCCTTTATAGGTAACTCAAGTCTGCCCAAAGAGTTGCCAAAATGTATCCCCTTGTGTTTCAAAGTTGCATTGGAAAAATCAAATTTTGGTTTATAGAATGCTGGACCTAGCATACTGTCACTAGCAGGTGGCGAATGTTTTAAAATACTGCCATTCTCATTAATATCATAACCATATGACCGTCCACAAGAAGGAATTGAAGGCACATCAACACCTGGATGGGTGAGTGAATGGATGGATGGATGGTTGGATGGACAGATGGACAGAAGAATGGATGGATGGATGGATGAGTGGATCGATGAATGTGTGGGTAGATGGGTGGATGGATGGATGGGTGGATGGGTGGATGGGTGGATGGGTGGGTAGATGGGTGAGTGGATCAATGGATGGATGGATGCATGAATGGATGGACTGATGGACAGATGGATGGATGGATGAATGAGTGGATCGATGAATGTGTGGGTCGATGGGTGGATGGATGGTTGGGTGGATGGATGGATGGGTGGATGGGTGGATGGGTGGATGTGTGGGTAGACGGGTGAGTGGATCGATGGATCAGTAGGTAGATGGGTGGGTGGGTGGGTGGATGGATGGATGGATGGATGGATGGATGGGTGAATGGATGGGTGAATGGATGGAAAGATGAGCTAATCAATGCATTTCTCTACATCTCCTAGTTGCAGCACCTCCACACCTCTGTCCCCTAATGTCCACAGACAATCACAACCTAGCTCCCAGACTCTTCTCCCAAAAGAGCCTATATCTCACAGGCTTAGCATGACGGCACATTTCTTAGTCACATCACAATCTAATCAGCTATTGAGTCAGAAATCTCATATGCCATAATTTAGTAGTGCAGTTTCCCTCCATCTTGAGGCTCTGCCTTCCACATAGAATTTTGCTGTCCTAAGCTGGATCCTCATAATCTGAATAAAGACAGTAAACCAAGGATCTCCTGAGAGTTTAGGGTCCAGGATCAGAAACGTCACACATCTCACTCACCCAGATTCCACAGGCCAGAACCGGCACATGACATCAGCTTAGCAGCAAGGAGAGTTGGAAACATGGTGTCCCTATATTTTTAGGTCAAGGACACAGGACTGGTGAGCACCTCGTCATTCTCTGTCACAACAAGCTTCTTCTGTATTCCATCTCATGCCCTGCCTGGTCCACAGGACAGAACTTCTGTTCTGCTTCTCATCCCGGTAACCAGTTCCTCCTTAGGCCTTTTTAAGATGGAGGCAATGTCATGTTCCTACACATTCCCCTTGCCAGGGTCTATAGATCTGTCCTCTGAGCCACACTGGTGGCTGAGGCTCTGCTCCCCAACGACCTTGGGCTTAGCTTCTTTATTACTGTGCCTGCCCATCTGCCAAGAGATCCGGATGTTTCCTTCACCCTAGGCCTCACTATCTACAATTTACCTGTAAATGATAAGTGATGGCCAAGATCCTTGGGTCACATGACTCGCCTACCTGGTTATTAATCACTTCCCATTTGTCAGACTATCCATCTAACTGATTAAACCAAAGTAATACTTGACTCATGTCTTTCTTTCTCATCCCACATCAAATATATCAACAGGTTCTATTAGGCTCTTTGGACCAGCCTCTAAAACATGTCCTCACTAAAGCATTTCTGTTAACTTTATCATTTAAATATAACTGTATACTTTGTCTACAAAATTGTAGACAAACCTTCAGTATTAAGCTCCCATCTGCTTTTATGCATGAACGCAAAATTGTATGTAAACCTTAAGCTCCATTCATTTTGACGTGTGAATGAACCTCTGGTACCACCCACAAGATACACATTTCCAGCAACCCAAAGGCTTTCTGTGTCCCATTCCAGTGAATATCCTTCTGAAAGTTACACTCTTTTGACCTCTATCATCTGTTCTTGATTGCACATTAACGGATTCTTAAAAGTACATACCCTTTTGCAACTGGCTTGTCTTGCTCAACCTGATCTATCTGAGTTTCATGCATGTCATCAGGTGATTCAGTAGTTCATATACTTACCCATTTTCCTGCTGATGGATGTTTGGTTTCCTAGTTTGAGGCTTCTGTGAAGAAAACTGTTATAAATTCTTTTACTTATGTAGGTTTGTACTTATTGGGGCACATTCTTTTACATTTTGTGCTTGTGAGCACTCACATCTGCTGGATGCATTCCCCGTAGTTAGTTTCCTGAGTGTTGGGACCGATGTATCTTGAGCTTTAGAAGATACTGTCAAGCAATTTTCAAACTGTTTATACCAATTCATATGCCCACCAGCCCCAAATGGTTGTACTTCTTTGCAGTCACTTGGTATCATTAGTCTTTATAATTTTAGCCTTTCAGGTGGGTGTAGAGACAAGGACATCTTATCATCTCCAGGACCCTACTCTGAGATACTGCTGTCTGTGACTGGACATCTGCAGTGCACTCCTACCTGCCCCCTAGCTTCCTGCTATGGGCAACCCCCCTGCAATCTACTTCCCATCCTGATCCAGATCCTCTCCCTTCTCTAACGCCCGTCAATGGCTTCTGGTTGCACTCAGAAAGAAATCTCATGCTCTTCTGGTAACCTTCTAGCTTCCACCTGTCCCTTCTCATCAGTTAGATTTCAGCCCAAATAATGCTTCCTCCATGGGCCTTTCTTGACTTGCTGATCTAAACAATGGTCCCAGTGAACCACTAACTATTGAATTGACTGCTATCATTTCTATGCATCTCTTACCACTACCTTCATCATCTAACCCTCTGATGCTCGCCTCTGATCTATCTTTTCCCGCTTAACCATGAGCTCTGTGGGAGCAGGACCTGGTGTGGCAGGCCTTTGCTGCTGAGCCCAGCACCCAGCCTAATTCCAGGCCCATTGTAAGGTTTCCATGGGTGCTTACTGAGGGCACTTGCCTCCGTCTGGGGATGGGGTCTTGTGAGACCCCAGAGCATTGTTCTTTTTTTAAAAGACTTTATCAGAGAGAGAGAGAAAGCACAACCAGGGGGAGAATCAGGCTCCCCGCTGAGCAAGGAGCCCAATGCGGGGCTCAATCTCAGGACCCTGGGATCATGACCTGAGCCGAAGGCAGACACTTAACCAACTGAGCCACCCAGGAGTCCCCATGGTGCATGTTCTCATAGCTTTTTCTCTTGTCACAAAACCACTGCAATTCCCAAGTAAATCACAGATCGTGGTAAATGATATTAAAAGCAGAAAGGCTGGATGTTCATGCTTCCAGTAGGGTTGATACGGCTGGAATTCAACTCTGCAAGAAGAGCCTGACCAAGGACAGACCAAATCCACAACGTGGCAGCCAGCTACCATCACTCCAGGCTTTTTGTCACCTGTGCCTCCTCCACTCATGAACTTCTCGGTCTAAATATTGTCCCTTCTCCGAACATTTCTTCCCCCACTGCCCCCTCCATGGTTTCTATAAAATCTGCCTTCCAGGGAACTCTTGGCGAGTAGAGATTTACTTTCCCCTTCCGGAGTCACCTGGGAGAGGGCAAGAAATGTATTGTCACTATCGTCTCCATTTTTCTCCTGGAAGACCTGGGGCCATGATCTAATGGAAAGTCTCTCTCCCCTCCCCAGCCTGCCCCTCCTTCCTGGGATAACCCAGAGGCCTTGCCACCTCACCACAGAACGGAGATGGGCTGCAGAGAATCCATCAGCCTCTCCGAGACCGCATTTGAGAGAAAGCAGAACCAGAGGAGAGCAAGCTTTTAGTGGCTTAAAAAAAATAATAAGGTCTTTCTTAAGCCATTTCTAGTTGTGTTGAGGATTGACATACCCTAAAACAGGCAGGGTAATCACAGCGCCATGGGGATTAAAACCACTCTGGGAAAAGGGAGGTTCCCCCGGGGAAGGTGGGGGATGGGCCTAGAGCTGCTGACAGCCTCTGAGAGGGCCCATGACCCTTGGTATCTCTGCCTCTGTCTTCTCTGACTCTCCCTAAGTTTCTTTTTCTCCACCTGTCTCCTTCTCTCTCCCTCTTCCCAATTCCTCCCCACTGTCACCAGAAGCCATAGGGACCCAAACTCCAAAATGACGGAAATAATGGCTCTATCCCTTCCTCCCTAGAGCGCGCACACCTCTGAAATGAGAATCCTCAGAGATATCTCTCAAGGCTCTTCTCTCATTTATACACGCACACACGAATTAAAAACACAAACACACAGGTGCACAGCCACACACACTCCCATACATCTCTTCTGTCCACAGGCAGCAACCCTTGCCCTGCCATCCATTCTCTCCCTTTCCGCCACTCTGTTCGTCTTCGTTACTTAATACATACCCTGACCCCTGAAATGACCAAACTTGGAATCCTCTTTCTGAAAGACTTGGTTTCTCTCTGTCCCTAGATGTGGGTACACGTATATCCACACAGGCACCGACCTTTTCTTTCCACTCCCAGATTCTTCTCCACACAGATTCTTCTGTGGAAGAGTAGCCTGGGCCTTCCTGCCCCGACTTGGCTCCAGAGGGGGGCTTCAAGACACTTTTTCCTCAGTGGGGCTGTTCCTTTGGTGGACCGTGCACGGTGCTGACTTCCATCAGCCTTGGCAAGGTGTCACCACAACTGAGGGCAGTAACAGGTGGCTTCTCTCCTTAGTAGGAAAGGGTGCACAACAGTATGGCAACAGCCATATCCAGTCAAGTAAGGACCCTTACAACAGGGGTCAGCAGAGTGGGAATCTAGTTCTGCTCCCAGCCTTCCCTGTATGTCCACAGGCCAGATGCTTTCCTCTGAGAACCAGAATGTTTTCATCTGCACCATGAGGGTGGCATAGCATTTGTTCTTCATATACACCAACAGCCTCTTACTTCTCATTTTTCACTTGCTCTCTATTGACTGAGAAAACCTTAGTCAATGAGCTTCTTCAGGGAAATCAATATCTCTCTGTATTTGAACAGCAAGAAATCAAGGACAAAGGCCACAAACTGTGCATTTCCTTAGAGTGACTCATCACTGAGTCATCCATCCATCCACCCATCCATTCACCCGCCCATCCAATCATTCAACCAATCATCCATCTATCCATCCATCCACCCATTCAAACACCCATCCATCCATCATCCATCCATCCATCCATCCACCCACCCACCCACTCACCCATCCATCCCAACCGTTCAACTGACTATCCACCCATCCATCCATCTACCCATTTGCCCATCTACCCAACCATTCAACCTTCATCCATCCATCCATCCATCCATCCACCCAACCATTCATCTGTCCACCTCTTTCCAGTTCCATCTCTATAATCCTAGTCAAAGTCTAGTTATCTTACTCCTGCACTACTGCAATGTCCTGCTAGCTGGTCCCCTGACTTCATTTTTTTCCATGCTTCTTCCAATCTATTCTCCACCTAGCCACCCAAGTAATCTTTCAAAAATATAAACCAATTCTGCCATTCCTTGTCTAAAACCCTCCAAAGACATCCCAGGATTCTTGGGCTACAATCCAAATCCCTTATGTACTGCAAGGTTCTGAGAGATCTGTCCCCTCCCTCCCTAGCTGACTGTCTTAGATTATGCTGTAACGGGATTATGCTCCCATGTACACCCATTGTACTTCAGCTATTAAGTGTTCTTTTAGCTCTTTAAATACACCAAGTCTTCTGCCACCTAGTGTTTCCATTGCCACTTAGGTTACTCTTTGCCATGAGCAACACGGTCTTGTTGGACATCTAGGCCGATGTCTAACTCACTAAGTCAGAGCTGACCACACTCCCTGGGGAGTTCCGGTGGGCCATGTCATATCTGGGTAACATTTGTAATTCTGATTATGAATGAATTTTCCCTATGTTCTCCTAATATTGGGCCAACTTAATGATCTTCCACCTGACATTTTATTTAGATTATAACCTCATTGGATTAAAATTCAAGACACACTAAATGCTTTTGGGTTCAGAGCTCAGTAGACCAGATCTATATATAAGATAGGACATTGGGTAGAACTTTCTGATGCAAATAGTGATGTGGCTCTGTAATTAGTCTCTAAGGACAGCAAGGCCTTATATGCAAAGGGCAACTAGATTTTCTACTGGGAGCAGTAGATTTCGCATGGCCAAAGTCAGGGGCTTGGACTCCAAAGCCTCAAAATACATGTCCTCCACTTGCCGGCTTCAGAATTCCACTGCAAATTCTCTGCTGCATGTTGACTTTTTCATATCATTGCTTTGGATGTAACAAGGGTTCTCAACTCCTCCTAATCTTATTAAACTGCTGTTCCTGCAAAGTAACCCGGTGATTTTCAGTCCTTGCACGTTGGGATTTAGCACAATATGCACGCAGCTGAGCTGATGTCAGCTCCTGAGTCGTGGGCCGCCACAGGCACCCAACCTTCCCTTGCTCCTGCCTCAGCCAAGGGCTTCCCTCTCTCTGAAGGCTAGCGGCACACTTCGCCTCTGAATTCTGGGAATGAGTAAGCAAGAAGGTGAGAGGTAGCTGAAAGAGGCAGAGGAAAAAAGCTTTTTTTTTTTTTTCCCCCTAGTTCTATCATTTGGAAAAAGAAAAGAGGATTAGAAGCTAGGACACCTGGGTCTTACCTACAGCTTTCCCCCCTACCCCCCAGATGACATGAGTCAGTGTGGGTCCCAGTTTCCTCATCTGTGACAAGAAACAAGTTGGACAGTCATTCTGAGTCTACTGTGCTCAAGTGGGGATCCAGTTCTCTGGGTTGTGGCCTGATGATTGCCAGACTCAGAGGGGATGAAAGTCTGACCCCCTCGCCAATGAGTTCATCCCTCCAAACATACATATATAATTTTTTATAACTCAAAGGGGAATAGAACTGGTCTCTCTGAAAAATTGTCTGCAGTGTGTCCCTTTCTAAAAAATTTTTTTAAAAGATTATTTATTTATTTATTCATGAGACACACACACACAGAGAGAAAGAGAGAGAGAGAGAGAGAGAGAGAGAGAGAGAGGCAGAGGAAGAAGCAGGATCTAGTACAGAACTTGATTCCAGGACCCTGGGATCATGACCTGACCCGAAGGCAGACACTTAACCAACTGAGCCATCCAGGTGCCGCTAAAAAATTTTTAAACCAGTTTATTTCCTCCCTCCCTCCTCTCCCCCCTGCTGTTTCTCCTTTCTGTCTTCCTTCCTTCCTTTTCTCTCTTTTATGCCCCACCTCATACTCCATGTGAGCACTGTTTTCCATGCTTTTTATGTATCTATTCATTTGACCTTTGCAGCAATATTATGCGGTAGTTACTATTATCAACCATGTTTTATAGATGAGGAAACCAAAGCACAGAGAGGTTAAGTAACTTGCAGAAGGTCACACAGCTAGCAAATGGCAGAGCCAGGATTCAAACCCAGGAAGTCTGACTGTAGACCCCTGAGTTTATAACAACCATATGATACTGTAAGGAGACAGGATTCAAGAGGTGGAACAAATTCGGACCTGGCTCTGGCAGGAGACCACACTAACACCACAAAACTTATTGAATAGCAATGCACTCCAGGTGTTTTTATGGGCACTATTAACGTAATGGTGAACGGGCTGTGGCAATGATTCTAGTCATAAAGGGTGGGACAGGGCAACCGGAGGACCTAGTAGACACTTCCAATTTATTGGTGATCAGCAGCATATATATCTAAGTAAATCTGGATGTCCCTAAAATTAGAGGCTTGATGAGCAAAAGGAGTCATTTTCTTTTGTCAAAGTCAAGAAATATGGGAACTCAGTCACCTGCAGATCACTGGTTTGCTATTGACATTCACAAGGACAATGTCGTAACCTGGTTGTCTGAAGAATGACCTCTGGCACCGAATTTTCCAGGTTTGAACCCAGGCTCTGGTGCTCACTAGCTATGTGACAGCGGATGAGTCCCTTACCCGTATATACCTCAGGACCTTGTCTGCACAATGGGAATAATCATAGGAAACCTCACCTCCCGCCAGGGGGGTTATGAGTATTTAATGGGTCCATGTTTGGGAAGCACTTCCAATGGACTTAGAATGGTTGGTTGTAAATGCTATAAGAATGCTATGAAAATAAGTTCTTTGCTCTTTTGTCTCAGCACGTCTAAGATCAGGTGAACTCAGTTTTTTGTTTGTTTGTTTTCTTTTTTTTAAATAAAGAACTATTTCTTTCTTCTGTCTTTCCCACCTCCACAAGTGACACCATCATTACCCCAATCTTCCAAGTTTGCATGAATCCCACACCAAGAACCTTCCAGCACTGCCCCGGGGAGGCTCTGACGAGACAGAGTTATGGAAACCCAGAGATCAGGGAACACCCTCAAGTTCCCAGGGGTTCGTTCCCTCTGTCCTCTCCCATGCAATCAGTTTCTACGACTTGCAAGTTGAGAACATGTAATGGTATCTTTCCAGTGACTCCTTGGTCTAGCGTCTGTTATCAGCTATGCCCTGGCTTCCTATTCGGCTTCCTGTCCCATTCCCTCTTTGAGAGGTTCCCAAAACTCCAGTCTCCCTGAACCATTCAATCCTCCCTTCTCCACTCCAGGCCTCCGTGTGCATTTCTCTCTAGGGAGCATCACGTGCTCTAGCTGACCCAAAGCGTCCCCTCCCAGAAGGGCCAGCCCACCGCCCCTTGCAGGATGACACTTCCCTTGAGTGCTCTCCGATAGCCGAACTTTGCTCCCTGCTCTAAACCTCCAAGGTCAGATGCATGAAATGCATTCTAAGAAGATTTCATCTTGCCCTTTGCTGTCGTTATTGGGGAGACATTGGACCACAGGGGTTAATGGTAGAAACATCCTGACTCTGTCTCCTGCCTTTCCACCCACTTGGACTAAAAGCTTGGCTAGGTTTCAGCTTCATACCTCGGCTTTTCTGATCTACACAGTAGCAATATAGCACCTGTTCCTTAGGACCTCCTAACAGGTCCCTCTATACTCCAGTCCTCACACAGCGGCCAGGGTAATTCTTGGCAAATTGAAGCCAGCGAATGCTACTCCTCGGTTTGGAAATCCTCCAGAAAATGTCCAGAGTCCTCTGAATTCAATCCAGAATCCTTCCCTGGGCCTGTAAGGCTTCTCTGGTCAACTTTCCCATTCTTTGCTCCGCTCCCAACTCTGCTTCAGCCCCCTGGCCTCCTGGCTGCGGTCCTTGGATGGTCCAAAACGTGCCTCAGGGCCTTTGCACTTTGCTATGTCCTCCACCCAGAAGGGTCTCCCCCCTGCTAGATATCCCCCTTGGGAATCATTCTCTAATTCCTTTCCTTCATTGGTGAGGCTTTCCCAGACTTACTCAGAATAAAACGACACTTGGGTCCCTTTCCAACTTATTGTGCATTTTAAATTCACACGGCAGATATATACTAAGGATCTCTTTGTGTATTCCCTGTTGGTCCCCCTCCTCAACACCCACCACCAACTCCACGAAGGTTGAAGGCCGTTGTGTCATCCACTCGACACACATTCTCAGCCCATACTCGACACTCGAGTGGAATCAGTAAGTCGACGGGGCTTAGCACAGTGCCAGGCTCCAGGACGGTCACTCAATGGTTATGGAGCTCTTCCAGTGGGAGCGCGCATCTGTCCTCCCCACTGACTTGGGTGTTGGTCAAGGGCAGGGACCGTGTACTATTCATCTCTGTATCCCCCATAGAACCCCACACGGAGCAGGAGCCAACCCAGATGTCAAAGACCTCTGCAAACATCAGAGGGCAACCCCCACCCCCACAAGGAATGAAAACAGCCCCCTGCCCGTGTGCTGTCACTTGATGGATGGAGAACATTCCATCACCCTGTTATCTCTGGACGCGAGGATGCAGAGCCTTGACAGAATGGAGAGAAAAAGAGCCGCAGGGAGAGACTCTGTGTCCAGGCTGTCCCCCGTGGGGCTGCCTGTCCCCCCAGGTCCTGGCCCAGGCTTGCCTCCTGGCTGGTAGTCCCCTTCCCCACCCCTCCCCGTCTGCCGCCTCCTCGTAAGCATTAGTCACTCTCCAGGAGAGAGCGGTGACAAGATCCCATCTCAGCAGTGCCCGGGGAATCCGACACCTGGAGAGCCATGTGTATTTTCTCCCAACTTCTTGTCGTGCTGTGAATGTTATTAAAATGCCCTATTTATCAGAGGAGGGGGGTGGTGGGAATTCCAGCTTAAGCCAAACAATATATAGGGTTTAAAATACAGGCTGTGAATTTAATTTCCACAGGAACAGTGGTGAACAAGTAAAGGGAGGTAATTTATGATTCTCCTGAGAGAAAGCAGAAGGCAAGCCAGACACTCTGATGCGATTCCTTCCTCTCCTCCTGGCCTGCTCAGACCCTCCCTGCCGGGCCTCGGCAGCGCCCTGCTGTCCTTAGAGCCATGCGGTCCCCAAGCCTGGAAGGAGTGGGGAACCCAGCTGGTGGTGGTGTTGATGCAGGAGGCAGGGGGGGATGATCCTGCCAGCTGCAAACATCTGGAGCACCCCCAGGTGTGTTTACGTAAGAGGGAGGGCACATCACCTGATAGCCTAGTGTCAGTGTGGTGGTTTAAAAAGAAAAAAAAAAAGAAGATGGGTCACGTGTGTCCCCAGAACTTGGCATCCACACCACGGAACTGAGCAGAGCTCAGCTGGACAGCAGTAGCTCATCTCTATGATTATTTACAATGTACCATGTGGCAGGCTCTGTTCTCGGGGCTTCTCCTGTCTCACTGTATGGAATCCTCACAACCACCCCGAGGTAGTCACTACTCTTATTTTACTTGTAGCATTAAGAAAACTGAGGCTTCTGGGGGGTTCAATCTGTTAAACATCTCCCTTTGGCCCAGGTCACGATCCCAGGGTCCTACGTCGGGCTCCCTGCTTAGCGGGAAGCCTGTTTCTGCCTCTCCCTGTGCTGATCACCCTGCTTGTGCTCTCCCTCTCTCTCTCTCTCTCTGACAAATAAATAAAATCTTTAAAAAAGAAAGGAAAAGAAAAGAAAGTTGAGGCTCAGAGTGGTTGAGAACTTACTCAAGGCCACACAGCCTACAGGTGATAGGCGGATTTGAATGCAGGCTGTGGATCAGACAGGCCTACGTCGGAGAGGAGGGTCTGGATCTCTCCATGACTGTAAACACCACCTTCCGTGGGAACAGTCTGTAGTTTCTTACAACGCGCAGAATAATGAGAACAAGACCTCGTGTATCTTGGCACCTAACGAGTGCTGTGCTGAGTACCTTTCATGCATTGCCTGGTTTATTCCTCAGGCCCTCTGGCCTTATCCCCATATTTCAGATACAAAGATGAAGGGTCCGACGTGTGGAGGGCTGTGGCCAGCATCTTGTGGCCAAAAAGGGGTGGCTGGAGCCACAAGACAAGCCCAGGCAGCCTGGCCTCAGAGGCCACACACCTAACCTTTCCGTCTGTGCTCTCACCTGTTCCTGAGACACCAGAAGAGACTCCATGTCTAACAGCAAAGCTCATTCATTAACAGACGTGGTTCCAGAGTCACTCCAGGAGCCTTGTCCACACCAGGGGGGAGGCGTGGACTGCCTTAGGTGACACCCAGGGGAACCATCTCATTTCTCCCAAGTGTGTTCTTTTTTTTTTTTTTTAAGATTTTATTTATTGATTGATTTGACAGACAGAGATCACAAGTAGGCAGAGAGGCAGGCCGTGGGTGGGGGTGGGGGGCAGGCTCCCTGCTGAGCAGAGAGCCTGACACGGGGCTTGATCCCAGGACCCTGAGATCATGACCTGAGCAGAGGCTTAACCCACTGAGCCAGCCAGGCGCCCCACTCCCAAGTGTGTTCTACGTTCGGTCTGAATCCAGGGGAAGGAGGGAGGCTCAGTCCCATACACTAGCCGTGGGAGCTGGTGCCAATCTCCTATGCGCTCAAGCTGCGGACTCTTTCACCCATAGAGAGGGAAGATAAGACCTTCTATGTATCCGAAGACGTCTAAGTGAGTCCCCAAGGCCTGGGAAACCCTCCTGGTGTGCAGGATGATGGTGATGGCGCTGGGGGAGGAGGGGAGGGAAGAAGAGAGAAGGAGGGGGACAGGAAGGAGGGAGGGAGGACCGGAGGAAGAGGAGGAAGAGAAAGCTGGACATTTTATAGATGTATCCCTGGGCATCTAAAAAACCTCTCCAAAGCCTTAACCATCCTTCAACTGGCATTTTCCCTGTGCCAGGCGCGGCTTGGGGTGCGTGCGTGACTTGTAATCCTCGTGGGAACCCTGTGATGTAGCTAACGTCTTGTAGACAAAGAAACTGAGGCCCAGAGACGCTAGGTGTCTGCATAGGACTGCCTCGCCAGTATGCAGCCCAGCCAGGGCCTGGGCCCTAGCTGCCCGGCTCCAGTCCACACTGTTAACCTAGAGCTTCTCCATCGAGGGGCAGGGGGTGGGGGTGCGGACAGCCTTCCCCAACACAGAAGCTGCCTCTGCTCCCTTGAGGGGGCTGAGCTGGCCCACCTGCCCCCCAACTCAGCACTTTGTAGGCACCTTCGACCAGTGTTGCCATTTTAGGCTCTTCTTCCCCTGTGAGGCCGGCATGAGGAGAAGGAGAGGAAGAAACAAAGGTCAAATACCTCCTACGTGCTGAGCTCAGCCAGGGCCTCAGCTTCCTCCATGGGGACTGTCCCCCTGGTGCAGTCTGCCTCCCACCAGGATGGCACAGGGAGACACCAGTCAGTTTGTAAAGTTCCCTACTCTCCTAACATGTGTCAGGAAAGGACAATGCTACTGAGATTCCCAGGATGCTCTTAATAAGGTCAGGGATAGGGGCGCCTGGGTGGCTCAGTGGGTTAAAGCCTCTGCCTTCAGCTCAGGTCATGATCCCACGGTCCTGGGATCGAGCCCCGCATTGGGCTCTCTGCTTGGCAGGGAGCCTGCTTCCCCCTCTCTCTCTGCCTGCCTCTCTGCCTGCTTGTGATCTCTGTCTGTCAAATAAATAAAATAAAATAAAATAAAATCTTTAAAAATAGGGTCAGGGATAAACACTATTTGGGGTGAAAATAGAAGTAGGTCAATATAACGGGGAATTATACCCTAGAGGTATAATTCTATGAAGACAAAACAAGGCTGATGGAAATTTAGGAAACCTAAATCTTTCTGGAATGCTGCCTGTGAATCCGTTATTTCCATTTTATAGATGGGGACTAACAAGGTCTAGAGCAATCAAATCCTTTGCCCAAGGTCTCAATGCTTGCAATCCACCGAGTGGGGCTTGAATCCTAAGTGCCTGCCCAGCGTGGGGCTCTCTTTCCACCATTTCAACAGTTCATTCATCCTCCTGCACTTGACCTTGACCCCAAAGGTAGATTTCCAGTCCCCCTCCCTGTTCCCTGACTTCCCTTTCTGTCAAGGTACTCGTTGAAATCTGCAAGAGTCACTAAAGCCTACGGAAGTGTATTTATTTAAATTGCCAAGATAAATTAACTTTTAGAGCCCCACTGGAGGAGTCCTGCAAGTCTGGGCTGTGGGTCGGGAGCCATGAATATGCAAGAGCACGCAGCCATTGAATTAGGCGGCTGCAAACATATTTGGAGGCAGCTGCTCATTTAATAATCTGGGACAACCACAAGAATAGACAACCGGTCGCTCTGGCCCATTTGCGTGGGTAAAGTGATAATTTTATAACACAATTGCAGCAATTAGGTTTCCCCAGACAAAGCCAGGGGAACACCTTTTGGGAGCAATCTTGGGTGTTGTCAGCCGGAGCTGGCTGCCGCTCACCCCAGCTGTCAGACAGAACAACCTGTTTCCTGTAGATGCAGCCTTGTGATGAGGTGGGGTGTGTGGCCCCAGGAGTCAGACTCAGGCTTGAATCTCAGCCTTGCTGCCTCTGAGCCACAGGACCCCTAGCTGATCGCTCAGTCTTCCGAGCCTTGCTTCACTCATCTGTGAATAGGCATACCCTTGGTTCCTTCCTTCAGTTGTGAGGATTGACCATGCGAAGAAAACTTGAGAACGTTGTCTAGCACAGTGGTTCTCAAACTTCTGGGCACGTCACAATCACCAAAGATCTTCTTAACTCTTACCAGTGTCTGGACCCCACTTCTCAAAAGTCTAATTGGAGCATGAACATTAGAATATTTTAAAACACCTCCGGTGACTCCGATGTACAGCCAAGGTGGAGAACCACTCTTCAGGTACAGAAGAGAAGCTACAAGAAAGAAGCTAACTAGACAGTCATTGTTCCCTTGGTCCCAGTACTCATGGAGAAAGCATAAATCTCCTTTCTCACCTGATTTGAAATTCATCAGAAAGTCAACTTTGGTCCTCATTCCTGATCTGGGCAAAGTTCCATTCTTCCTAGAAGGATCAAGAAGTGGCTTGGTTGCATGGGGGGAAAGTAGAGCTTCCAGAGGAACTGGCTGAGAAAGGGTCATTACCTCTGAACATATTTCTCTCAAACTGGCATCTTTTAAACAGTCACAAAAGGTAATGTGTAGACAGAATGGCTAGGAACATGGTGAATGGATGCTGGAGAAAACAATACTCAAGCCAGACCAAGAAATACACAGAGAGAGTGATCGAAGTATGTTATGCCCTGAGACGCTCACCACCCAGCACCAAGTCATGCCGCGGAGCCAGTGACTCTGACCCTGATCTCCCTTGTAATAGTCCTCACCCAATGCTGTAAGGGTTCCTCCAGAGGAAGCTTGAGCCATGAAGCCTACTCCAAGGCATCTGTCTATGTGAGAAAGAGAAGAAAAAAAATCTGTCTAACCACTCGTGGTCATGGTTCCAGCCATCTGGCCCTTCTACTACTACATTTACTCACTCAGACTGAAACCAAGCTCAAATCCTGGCCTTCCTGACTGGGTCACTCACCCCATGCCAAGCCCCAGCTTCTGTTTCTGACATCCCCCTTTTTGCGTGGGCTGGTACACTCTGCTTTAGGTCATGGGCACATGTTGGTAGAATACCCGGGGCCATTCTCAGCTCCCTTTGTGCCAGCAGAACCCACTTCTCATCTGGTCTTCAACACTGTTGTAGGAGGACATGGCACTTGGAAACTGTGGGGGAGACCACTGTGGTCCCTAATATCCGAATTTGCTTCTGCCCAGGTAACACACCTCTACTGCACCTTCCAGTCTCCCTTGGAAAAGGATGTTTCTCTGACCAGGTTCCTAACTGTCAACAGCAGTAACTTTCTCCATGTCCATGCTTGGCATACAAGACCTTCCAATTATGATTGTCGCTCTTTCATGATCTCTCCCAGGCTGGAGACAACACTGGGGACTTAGAGGAGGGCAGAGCCGCAAGACGGAAGGGGGCTGGGATCTTGAGTGACAGAGAGAAAGCGCCCCTTCCCTAACTTTCTCCCAACAGCCCTCAGTGGACTATGATGTACAAAGGAGAACTATCCTCTTTTTGAGAATCTCTTTTATTATTCTTTGTTGTTATGGCAACTATATAGCCTTAATAGTGAGGTACTATGGTCATTTGGCCACAGGGTGGGAGATGAATCTGACTGAGGATGGCAGCCTGGAGACAGAAGGAATGTGTGATCTGGTGACTTCCGTGAGCTGCTACATGGCCTGAAGAATCCTACTCCAGATTTCTTGTTGCAAGAGGCAGCAATAAACCTTCCTGACCACCGGACATCCTCCAACAAAGCTAGGCAAGGGCCAAGTAGACACAGGGGTCTGGGGGAGAGGGACTAAAGGTTATTTCCTGGCATCTCCCAGGGGAGTTTATTAAAGAGGAATGAGCAGGGCTTTGCAATAGCTTGGGGGTGTGATGGTCAAAGGGGGGATGCCCCCTTTCTTTAAAATAACATTACAGAGCCCAGTCATTCATCCCAGGACTGATGCTGGTTAAGCTCAGCCTCCATAGCTAATTGTGGTCCACCTTTGGGCTGGGGCCCAACATGGGCTCTCCCAGTGCCTTCCCCTCACTTGTTTCCTGTGTGGGGGCTCCCAGGTCAATGGAAGAGGGAGAAGGGTTCAGGTGTTCTCAAAGCTCCTCAGCCACAAGGCTGTAGATGAGGATGTCAACCCCCTGCCATGACCTGAAGTATGAGTATGAGAGGTTCAACTCTGAATGTCAGTGATGTCCTAGGAAGCTTTACTTTGACTCATGTTCATGTACTAAATACACTGCAGTGATAGGAAATTAATCCAAGTTCTGGAAAGCAGTGAAGTCCCTGATCAACCCAGCTGTATTTCACAAAAGCTGTGCCTTCCAAGTCTTCAAAGTTGTAATAAAGGCCCTAGGAAGTCTCCTGTCTGACCATAAAATAAAAGTGGGCTCGAAGAAGCCAACTGGTGATATGACAGTTCAGGGTTATGATAACAAATAATTACACATGGCTCATGACCTGGCTATGTGGCCCCTCCTTGCTCTTGGAAACACTAAGACTGGAGTCCTGTCTGTAGCTTCTGATCTAAAGACTGGCAACAATGCACAGTGGGAACCTGGCTTCTTGGTAGAATTTGAGATTCGTAGCTGATGACTAGAGGTGTCATCACTGGACATGGTGGCCATAATGGCCAAATGGGCACTGAAAACCATTTGGAACTTCTGCAGTAGTGACATGAGATTGCTAAGGAACGTGAATGCTCTGTTGGGCCATTGGGTTGGAAAGCACAGGGGCTTGGATGCTGGGTGGATTACTTCTAAGGATAGCTCCTGAAATTTTTGTCTTTGAAGAAGACCGACAAGTGTTTAGTGCTACCACTATGGACTGAATTTTGTGCTCTCCAAATGTATATGTTGAAGTTCTAAATATCAATGTAACTGTATTTAGAGACGGGGCCTTTATGGAGATCATTAAGGTCAAATGAAGTCATAACAGTAGAGCCTGGAACTGATAGGACCATTGTCTTATAAGAAATGGCATAAGACTCTCTCTCTCTCCTTCTGCACCCCCCCCCCACCTTAGCCATGTGAGAGCATAGTGAGAAGATGGCCATCTACAAGCCTGGAAGAGAGCTCTCACGGAACTGAGTAGACTGGCAATTTGTATTTTTTGTTTCAAGATTATGTATGTATTTATTTATTTGAGATAAAGAGAGAGCATTGAGGGGAGAAAGGCAGAGGGAGATGGCGAAGCAGACTCCCTGTTGAGCAGGGAGTCCAACTCAGGGCTCCATCTCAGGACCCTGGGACCATGACCTGAGCCAAAGGCAGATGCTTAACCAACTGAGCCACCCAGGCACCCCTAGACTGGCATTTTGATCTGGGATTCCCAGCCCCCCCGAACCGTGAGAAAATCAATTTCTGTAAGCCCTCAGTCTATGGTATTTTGTTATGGCAGCCTGAGAGGACTATGCCAGCTATCTATCAGAGTCCTCAGAATTACTTAAGGAGAGGTCAGGAGCCCCCAAACAAAGGAAAGGCTCCTCTCTTTGTCAAGGTGAACATGTTCAGTCGGCAGCTGATCAGCTCCCGGGTTGACTCTCTGAAGGCTGCTTCCCTGGGCTGAGGTTCTAGTAAAAGTTGCCATCCGCCTCCACACTCTTTACTATGTCGTAATGAAAAGATACGGAGCCCTTCCTAAGAAGGTTAAGCGGTGTCTCTGCGTCTCTGATGTTCTCTTCTACCTGCTGAGACAAGAGTTAGCAGACTCTTCATGTCTCCTCTGTCAGGCAGCCAAGAATCCCAAGAATGCCTTCATGTCAGAACGGATGTTCTGCAGAACCTGGGAAAGGGCACGGAAGTCCAGGGTGGGTATGCGGCACTACACTTGGCCATGAGCAAATCAAAAGAGGACTGGATTTTACATGCAAGGAAAAGAGGCTCTGAAAGGTTATTTAACTCATCCAAGTAAGTGATACAACGAAGACACAACTCTAAGCCCCCAGTCTTAACTGTAAGCCCTCCACAGTACTGGAAATAAGGTGTAGTATAAATGAGAAACTGAAAATCGCCCTTCATCCCATAGTCAAAGGTCGTAATTGTTAACAATCTCGTTTATTTTACTCCACTTTGAGAACTTGGCTTTGCATTATATATATTCCGTATTCATCTTTCACTTGATCTAATATCATAAATATTTCTCGTGACATTAAAGATTTTTCTAAAGCATGAAAAAAATGAAAGAGAACTGGCTGCAGGTTTCCTTCTGGGGGTTACAGGTAGATGTTTTTATCTTCCATTCGATAAAGAAGAACTCAGGGGGTCCCTGGGTGGCTCAGTGGGTTAAAGCCTCTGCCTTCAGCTCAGGTCATGATCCCAGGGTCCTGGGATCGAGCCCTGCATCAGGCTCTCTGCTCAGCGAGGAGCCTGCTTCCTCCTCTCTCCCCGCCTGCTTCTCTGCCTACTTGTGATCTCTGTCTCTCAAATAAATAAATAAAATCTTTAAAAAATGTTTAAAAAAAAAAAGAAGAAGAACTCAGTGCACAAATCTGGAAACTGAGGCATGTTGATGACTGAGGGACACACATGGACCCACATCTCTGGAAATCACCATGAAAGGATTCCTTTGTTGAAGGAGGATCAAAGGGAAAATTGAGACACAAGTCCATCTCTAATTAAAATTCAGCACTCCCAGATATGTTCGCCCCTGTTTCTAATGACATGACAGACTACTGCCCTTCAAGGGCACCTACAAGATAGGGACTGACTGGATGGCTGGCTTGCCTTCAGCTGTTAATGTCCCCCTTCCCTCATTTGAAATCAGACATCAACCAAACCCAAACCGTGTCAAAATCCAGTCTGAAGTGGAAGGAAGAGGTTGGAAGTCTGTCATCCGTGATGGTGTAGGAATTTCGGTCTAGCTACACGCGTATAATAATAACAAAACTCTTGCCTACTTTAGTGCTCTTCTACATTCAATAAAATACTCATATTTTTAAGGAACAAATGAATAACAGACCTTCTTATTATCAGTCCAGTGTTGTATTATATGAAGCCAAATCCAATGAGTTCATACAATGAGAATCTATTTAACCAATCTAAGCTACACCTCATGGATTTCTAGGTGTCTTGGGTGATAAACCCATGTTTTTGGAGGTGGAAAGGAGCAAAAGGAGAGACGGAATCTTCAGCAGTCTCCCCCCTGAGCATGGAGCTCAGTGAAGGACTCAATCTCACAACCCTGAAATCACGAACTGAGCTGAAACCAAGAGTCAGACACTTAACCGATGGAGCCACCTAGGCACCCTGATGATAAATTTATTTGACTAGAATAAGGTCTCCACGAGAAAGGGGACCTTTCCATCTTCCTATCAACCCGTCCACACCATTTGGAGGACCAGCATGTAGCAGGTGTTCCCTGGTGTTAGTAAATGAAAGGTGTTCCTAGACACCTTCCACCAGAGTTACTGTTTCCTTGATGCGGGAGGGGGAGGGGCGGGGAGGGATATCTCATGCCTTCATCATCTACCTCACCGTCCTCCTACCTTAATCAGGTTCCTGAGAGAAACAGAAGCTGAAGCAGTACACAGGAAAGAGAAAGCGTACTGACCAGGATATCAGAGCAAAGGATAGTCCATTTACCAGCTATGTGGCCTTTGGGGCAAGTCTCTTGATCCCTTTGAGCCTCTTCTGCTAAATGATAGTGATGATGACTTTCACTGACAATCAATGAACGAATACATTAATTCAATGATAACCCCTGAATTGACTTTCATTGATGCCTAGCATTATATTTCACTCAGATCCCCTCTTCAGGCTTAACACACTCGTCCCCTAGGTGCTGGGAATATGGGCTCTTGATGCCTCTGGGCTCCCCATTCAAGCTTATACTTCTTCTCTGGGGTGGACTCGGCCAATGAATGACTGATACACGGACATGAGGGAGCAGCTTTTGGTGTCAGTTCAGGGTGATTCTAAAGGCCATCCCACTCCTGAGTTCCCTCTGGGAGCCGCTGACTGGGCCCACATGGCAGGTCTGCTCCTTTCTACCCAACCCTGCCTGGCCAGTTTCCTTAGAGCTGCATCTCTAGAGGGTAACCCCGGGGAACCCTTCTGCATGCAATTCTCCATTTCAGAGTCTGTTTCCAGGAAACCGTATCTAAAACAATGCCGAGGAGGAGGAAGATAACGATGATGGCTTTCCCCAACTGGCCTGTGGGAGTCTGGGATGAAACAGTCCATGTTCACGGTGCTTGGAGTTGGCACTGTCCAAAACGTGTTACTTTAATCTGAATCTGAAGCCTTTCTTTGGGAGGAAAAAAAAAAAAAATCGATCCCCTTGAAAGACGTTTGGTGTGATTTATTTCTCCTTATGATGTTGTCCCAAAAGGAGATCTATTAGTCTCTCCGTTCTGGTTGTTCCTGTCCTGGGTGCCCAGGGGAATTACTCCACAGGGTGGGGCCATATCCTGTAATACGCTCCCTGAGTCCTTGTCATTCTGTATGCTGTGAAAGTTTCGCTCTCTCTGGGTTCTTCCATCAGAATCCATCCCCACAAGCTATAAACAACCCCGATCACCTCTTTTCTTAGCTTCCAAGAGAGCTAATCCCCTGTCTAGTGCTTTATCAGTCTATTGAGAAACGCCCAGAGAAACCTGCCAATCTAAACAGAATATAATGTGGGAAATCATATTAGACCTCCCTGTAATTCACCAAATGTTGCAGGCAGTAAAATTCTAATACCGCACTGACTCTTTTATTGTAATGAGAATAGAAATTGACGCAACGTCAATCCATCCTTATTGCGGTATTAAGATTCTCCTAAAATACGACAGTGCACTCTATCTCTGGAGAAATCCCATGCTAACTTACTCAAAACTGCCCTAAAATCAGCCTTAGATTGTTCAGAATCTCTAGTCTGATAATATGAAGAGAGGATTGTGATTCTTTAAAAAAAAAAAAAACCATTCCCGCTGGGATCTTGAAATAGACGCTCTTAGAAAATTCGCTAATGGATGGGGACCTGGAGGGATAGAAATGCAGGTTGATAACTTGAGACAAGGTGCACACGAGTGATTGTTGGCCCATATTTACTATTCTCCCCTGACAGTATCTTCAGTCCTACCTGTCAAGGAAGAGCTCAGTCATGGCTCCAGAGAAAAGTCCACAATGGAGACAGAACCCAGATAGAAGGCAAGTAGATAGTGATAGAAGAAAGATCATACTTCCAGGCTAGGTACGGTAAGTGGAGGACATCCACATGAATGGCACGGACATGATTCCAGACAAATTCACCTTTTAGTGGAGACTCTGAGCTAATAATCAGGAAGAGATAGCAGAGTGCAGTGGTACGCACTTGACATTTCTGTCTTCATCATTTCCAGAAGTCTGATTTTGATCAAGTAATGTTGCCCCTAGGCTCAGGGAAAAAATTATACCTCTAAGATATTCTAAGGAATATCTTCAGAGTAGGCTTGTGATGAGCCAAGTAAATGCTGAGGGGTTGTGGGAAAGACATCCATGGAAAGAGTGAGGCAATCTTCTGACCCTGTCATTCCACTCCTAGGTTACCCCAACACATATGCATATGATATGTACTTACCAAACTATACATATGGGGAGTCATAGCAGAATTACCCATGATCTACAAAACTTGGAAGCAACTCAAATAACTATAAACAATAAAGCACATAAATTCTGGCATATTTATGCAATGGAACCCTATGGAGAAATGACCATGGACAAGCTATGCCTACTCTCAGCTGTGTAGATGAATCCCACAAAGCGAAAAGAGGACAGTTGCCTAAAAGGACATGCTGTGTGATTCCAGTGACATAAAGTTTCTTTTTTAAAAAAAGGCAAAACTCACCTATGGTGTTTGTAGTCAGGTTATCAATTTCCTTTGGTAGCCTTTGGGATCAGAAGGTGGCCAAGGTTGCTGCTGGTGATATTCTGTCTCGTGGTTTGTGTGCTTTCTTTCACATCTGGGTTTACTGTGGAAAGTCATCCAGTGCACATTCTTGATTTATGCACTCTTTGTATAGACGGCAATGTCATACACCAGTGAAAACCTACGTTGAAAGTTAAGAGAGAGGGGGGTCGGTGTGTGGATAGAGCTCTGTTACTGCTACCCATTGCGTTCCTCCTGCTTTGACGCTATTGCGTGAAGAAGCAATGGCTTCCAAGGAAATGCTCATAAGGAAATGCTCATAATATTCTCATAATGCTCATATGGCCCAATATCCCAAAGAAAGTGGAGCAGGATGAATAGCTCCAGGTCCAGATGGCATGCTGGAGCTGTGGAGTCATCCTTAGCACCCCTGACCTCTGGACTTGCATTTAGGAATAGAATATGGGGCATGTGGGTGGCTCAGTCAGTTAAGCTGGTTTCAGCTCAGGTCATGATCTCAGCACCATGGGGTCAAGCCCTGCATCTGGCTCTATGCTCAGTGGGGAGTCTGCTTGAGATTCTCTATCTGCTCTGCCCCTGCTTGCACTCTCTCTCTCTCTAAAATAATCTTTAAAAAAGATTAGAATGTCATATGGTTCAAACCACACCGTTGAGTTTCATGTAGCTTGCATCCCAAAGATGCCTAATGGATTCTGAGAATGGGAGGTCTGTGATACAGATTCCTAGACGGAAAGGGAACTTGGAAGCCTCAGAGAGAGGTTTGGGGAAGTTGCATTACAGTCTGGGCTCTGAACCCAGTTGGTTCTGGGTTTGGAAGAAGGTATAAGGAATACCAAGACTTCGTGATAAGACCTCTATCAGATTGCACTTGGCTTCGCAAGCAGGAGCCCTCCTTCCAGACCAAGCTCTTTGTAGAGCTGAGGCTGTGGTTGGACTTCTTGTCTTTGTCAGAACTGACTCAGGAACTGGATAAACCCACCAAGGGGGTAGGGAGGAGGGAAGGATATCAGTGAAAATGGAAGTTTACTGTCTATAGTTACAGACATATGGGCAATGGTTGGGAGGGCCGTAGGGAGACAGGACCTACACACAAAGCCACGTTCTTTCTTGCTTTTGATGTTAGGTTGCATTCCCTTCTCCACATGGAAGTGGGCTGTGTCTTTGGAAAATCTCAATTTTCTTTACTCTTCATCTGGGCTCCCAGAAAACCTTAACCACCATTTGCGAGTTCACTACTTGACAGGATTTCCTCTCTGATGATCTCATCAGAAAAGCTTATAAATACTGGCTATTCTCCACTCCTGGGCCTTTCAGAAAGAAACTCCTTGGGGTGCCTGGGTGGCTCAGTTGGTTGAGTGCCTGCCTTAGGCTCAGGTCATGATCCCAGAGTCCTGGGATCGAGCCCCACATCAGGCTCCCTGCTCTGCAGAAGTCAGGAGTCTGCTTCTCCCTCTCCTCCCCACTTGTGCCTTCTCTCACTATCTCTGTGTATGCGTCTCTCTCAAATATATAAATAAAATATTTTTTAAGAGAGAGAGAGAGAGAAAGAAATTCCTTTCTCTGTTGATCTGATCATTCAGCCTCTAGTGTGTCAGAGAAAAGGGGAATCGGCAGACATGGCCGAATCCCAATGTCACAGTCTCACTGAGCTACACAGACTTTCTCCTCCCACCTCCCATGGAAAGAGCCAGCCAGCCAAGATGTCAGAGAGAATCCCATAGGGTCCTGTGCAAATCCCATGTGACAGTGCCCCATGACGCATGGTCTGAGTTGGGTTCTGACAACAGCCTGGAGGCAGAATTCGTACAGAATTCGTGATGGCTATTGTCCTTAGGAAGATGGAAGCTACAACCACCTAATATTAGGTCTCCTCTACCCTGTTCGTCCTCTCCCGTATATAACTTCACAACCCAGAGCTGGGCTCACACATAGCACCAAGGGACCAGACTTGGAGACCCTGTGAACCCAGAAGCACCTTCTTCCCTCTCATGATGGCCTTGGTACCCATCACAAGGCACAACACTAGTGATTATACAGGTTATAACAACACATGCTATGTGCTAGTTACTGTGAGGAGCCTTCACATTATACCATGCCTTTCTCATGATCACCCTTCTATTATCTGCTTATTGCCATTGATAACACTCAAGGTCATGGCCCAACTTTCTCAAAGTCATAATTAGTGGCACCACTGGGGTAGCGGGGTTTTCTTCTCCCTTCTGCATCTGTGCACCAGGTGAACAGAAATGGTGGCAATAACAGTGGATCACTGACCTAATTCTGGGCCATTTATCTGTGAGGAATTGAGCAATTCCTTCCTCTTTTGACCAGGCAATCTCCACCTGGGAAATAAGGGCTTTCACCAAGACCCTGTTTGGAAATTTTTTAGTTCGCACTTCCAGCAACCAATGATCTGATAATAAAGAGTGTGCCCAGGACCACACAGAGGGGGGATGCAGAGTATGAAAATAGGGAAATCAGAAAGTCATTCAGAAACTTAGACTCAGGAAAGAAATCTATATCCATCAGGCATATTATGGTCTGAATTGTGTTCTCCAAAATTCATACACTGAAATCTTAACCTCTGTACCTCAAATATGACTATATTTTGAGATAGGACCAGTAAGTAGGAAAACTAAGGTAAAACGAGGTCATATGGGTAGAACCCCATCCAATATAATTAGTGTTCTTATAAGAAGAGATGATTAGGATGCAGACAACAAGACCAAGAGAAGACCACATGAGGACACAAAGAGAAGGTGGCTATCTGCAAGCCAAGGAGAGAGGCCTCAGGAGAGAGCAACCCTGCAGACACCTTGATCTACAACTTCCAGCCTCCAGAACTGTTGGAAAATACAGTTTTGTTGTGTAAGCCTATGTGTGGTCATTTGTTATGGCATCCCAATCAGACTAACTCAAGGTGCTATTAGATATTGGGAAATGTTAGGCTTCTTAGATACAATACTTTGCATATTGTACATGTTTAGCCTTCCCAACCTTCACTGTGCAACAGCCTTAAAAATAAATATGTAAGTTCTCTGACATTGGCTGTAGCAACATTTTTCTGGATATATCTCCTGAGGCAAGGGAAATAAAAGCCAAAATAACCTATTGGGACTACATCAAAATAAAAAAGCTTCTACAGCAAAAGGAAATGATCAATAAAACTAAAAGACGGGGTGCCTGGGTGGCTCAGTGGGTTAAGCCTCTGCCTTTGGCTCAGGTCATGATCTCAGGGTCCTGGGATCGAGTCCCACATCGGGCTCTCTGCATGGCAGGGTGCCTGCTTCCTCCTCTCTCTCTCTGCCTGCTTCTCTGCCTACTTGTGATCTCTCTCTGTCAAATAAATAAATAATAAAAACTAAAAAAAAAAAAAAACTAAAAAAAAAAAAAACACAAAAACTAAAAGACAACTTACTGGATGGGAGAAGATATTCACAAACAACATATCTGCTAAAGGGTTAGTCTCCAAAATATATAAACAACTTACACAAATCAACATCCAAAAAACCAAATAATCCAATTAAAAAATGGGCAAAAAACATGAACAGACATTTTTCCAAGAAAGACATACAGATGGCCAACAGACAAATGAAAGGATGCTCAACATCACTCATCATCAGGGAAATACAAATCAAAACAACAACGAGATATCACTCGACACCTGTCAGAATGGCTAAGATCAAAAATACAAGACACAGCAGGTGTTGGTGAGGATGTGCAGGAAAAGGAACACACATGCAATGTTAGGAATGTACACTGGTGCAGCCACTGTGGAAAAAAGTATGGAGGTTCCTCAAAAAGTTAAAAATAGAACAAGCCTATGGTCCAGTAATCACACTACTGGGTATTTATAAAAAAAAATACAAAAAAATGCTAATTCAAAGGAATAGATGCACCCCTATGCTTATTGTGACATTATTTACGATAGTCAAATTATAGAAGTAGACCAAGAGCCCAACGACAGATGAATGGATAAAGATATATGTATATTATTATATATAAGATATTACTCAGCCATCAAAGGGAATGAAATCTTGCTATTTGCAATGACATGGATGGATCTAGAGAGTATAATAAGTGAAATAAGTCAGTCAGAGAAAGACAAATACCATACGATTTCACCCACATGTGGAATTTAAGCAACAAAGAGCAAAGTAAAAAAAGGAGAGAGAGGCAAACCAGGAAAGAGACTCTTAACTATAGAGAACAAACTGATGGTTACCAGAGCGGGGGTTGGCAGGAGGATGGGTGAAATAGGTGATGGGGATTACGGAGGGCACTTGTGATGGGCACAGAATGATGCATGACAATCACTATATTGGACGCCTAAAACTAATATTACATTGGATGTTATTGGAATCAAAATTAAAAGCTTTATTATAAAAAAAAAAAAATGTGTATGGTTGAGCCCGGCTCCTGGGGATACCATTTCACCTGGGCTGGAGGTGATTCCAGGCCATTCTAAGGAGCAGCCCCACCTGAGAATCTTCTTAGATGGTTTGGTCATTGGCTTTTCTTACATTCAGATCTGGGCTTGGGGGTCATGGCCACAGGGAGACCCCCACTGTGACAACCCCATCCAGGGCAACCCCTCTATGTCCAAACATGGTTTTACTTTCTCCAGAGCATGATTCACTTTGTAAAATGATCTTTGATTTACAAGCATTTCTCAGAGATGCTGCAGGCATTGCAAAAAAAAAAAAAAAAATCAAATATTACAATAAAACAACTCAAACGAATATTTTGGTTTCCCAGGCAGAGAAAAGTTATTTACACTCTACTCTATTCTATTAATTGGGCAATAGCGTGATGCCTAAAAAATGTCCACACCTTAATTAAAAAATACCTTATTGCTAAAAAATGCTCTCCATTGTCTGAGCTTTCGGGGAGTCACAATCTCTTTGCTGGTGGAAGGCCTTACTTCAACATTGACGGCTGCTGACTGATCAGGGTGGCGGTTGCCGAAGTTTGGGGTGGCTGTGGCGGTTTCTTAAAATAAGGCAACAATGAAGTTTGTCCCATTGATTGATTTTTCCTGTCAGGAATGATTTCTCTAAATGATATGATGCTGTTTGGTAACACTTTACCCACAGCAGAGCTTCTTTCAAAATTGGAATCAATTCTCTCAAACCCTACAACTAAGTGTACAGAATATTCTAGATCCTTTGTTGTCATTTCAACAGTCTTCACAGCATCTTCTCTGGGAGTAGATTCCAAATCAAGAAGCCACTTTCTTTGTTCATTCCCTCAACCAGTAAACTTTCACCATGAGATTGCAGCTCTGCAATCCCATCTTTGCGCTCCACTTGCCATTTTCATTGTCCTCCTAATTCCACACCGTCTGCAGGGACGTCCTCCATGGAACTCTTGAGGTCATCCTCAAAGTCATCCCTGATGGTTGGAATCAGCTTCTTCCAAACTCCTGCTCATGTTGGTATTCTGACATAGTCTCATGAATCACAATATTCTTCCTGGCATCTAGAATGGTGACTCCTTTCCAGAAGGTTTTCAATGGACTTTGCTCAGACCCATCAGAGAAATCGCTGTCTGTGGCAGCTATAGCCTTATGAAATGTATTTCTTAAATAATAAGACTTGAAAGTCAAATTTGTTCCTTGATCCATAAGCTACAGAAGAGATACTGTGTTAGGAGGCATAAAAACAGAAATCTTGAGATACCTGGGTGGCTCAGTTGGTGAACCATCTACCTTCGGCTCAGGTCATGATCCCAGGGTCCTTGGGTCGAGTCCCGCAGGGATCCTGCTTCTCCTTCCTCCTGCCACTCGCCCCTCTTTTGCTCACGCTCTCTCTTACCCTGCCCCCTCATTACACAGAGCAGAAGTGGTAGAATTTGGGTCTGATCCCAGATTTGACAGAATTGAAAGTCACCCCACAGGCTTACTTGCACATAAATTATTTCCTCGCCACACTGTACTTTATAAACCATTTTATCATGGAATCTCATTTACTCTCTCAAAGGAACTCCATTGTAGGAACTGTCATGAACCCCACTTTACAGATGAGAAAACTGGAGACTTCTGGGGAGGGAGGGGTCAAGTGATTCACCGATAAGCACACGTGGGAAGGTGGGTGGTTCTTTCTGTCCATAAACCCCAATATGTTTCCCACTTCCTTCTGTTTTCTGTTCCCTTCCCTTGCCTGCCTATCAAGTGTCCTGTTCTTTGTGCTAAGCAGGGAGGGGACTTGGCTGGCTCTCATCGGAGGAGGGGCGGCCGCCAGGGAGCATCCCGGCAGAACTGTTCCCAGCTGCAGTCTGTGCCTGGCTTCTCCCTGGCAGCTCTGCCAAGCCAAGACTGCTGGTTGGCACTTCAGTGCTGAATTAGAAAATGATAAGGTTAGAACATTCTAGAAGGTAACAAGGATTAGCGTCCCAGCCCTCTGTGAAAGAGTCCATGGGAATCATATGGCAAAGAGCTTACGGAAACAGGGGGACGAGAGCTGACATTTATTGAGCACCTACGATGTGCCAGACGTGTGTCACAAATGAGTTCATTTAATCCTGAAGTGGCCTTGCGAGGTATGAGCAGGAAACAGAGGAGGCATTGTTGGCAGCTTCCTCTCCTCTCGGCCCAAATTCTGTTCAATGCCTCACATAATCCCACCCCTCACTGTGTCCTCTGCTCCCAGACTAGGACACACTTCCATCATTTCTACACCAATAACCATTCAACGAGGGTCCCAACAGCCTCCCTGGTCCCCTTCCAGTTTAGTACCCCTGCTGCAGCCAGAGCAATCTTCTCAACATGCAAATGTGAACGAGTCCTTCCTCTGCTTACAACCTTTGACAGCTCTCTGTTTTTCTTAGGATAAAGGCCAAATCCAGAACAAGGTGTCCTGGTACAAATTCCTGGAGGACCCACCTTCCACCTTCCCTCCAGCCAGCCCTCCCTCTCGGCATGCCAGGCCTTTCTGGACCTCTCTCTCGGTTTTTGTGACAACATCAAGCTCCCTCTGGTTACCAGGCCTTTCTAGAAGCTGTTCCCTCTGCCTGGTACATCTTGCCCACCCTGCCCCTGCCCACACCCTTCAGTGATTAAGCCCTGCTCATTCTTCACATCAAACTCAACTATCCCTCTCTCAGAGCCCCTGGACAAGGACAGGGCCCCGTGTCACATGGTCTTGCCTCTTGCCTTCGGAGCCTGAATTGTGCATTCATTAGTGACCCATTGGGGGGGTGGGGAGGAGGTTGTTGTTATTGTTATTGTTTTAATCCTTGTTCATGGGAATAGAAACTTCATCTGCTTCTGTCCTACTCTTAGCCTGGAAACTAGCACAGTGCCAGGCCAAGAAGAGGTCCTCGGTTAACGTCAAGTGTACCAGATGTAGGTCTCCATTTAGTAAGAGAGAAAACAACTAGGAATCAGAAAGTTTAGGCCACTTGCCTGGGTTGACCAGTGGAGCTGAGACACAAAGCCCTTGACTGCCTGGGGCAGACCTTTGCTCAGCTTGCAAATATGTCAGGCAGGGAGGGGTGGAGCAGGGAGAAGAGAGGGGCCGCTGAGCGTATCAGCTCCGGGGAAATAAATGGGCATGCTAGAGTCGGCCCCCTCTCCACTCCATCACCAGCCACTTAGGAGACCAAGCTCGTCAGAGCCGCCTTCAGCTGTAGGGTCAGGGGGAGAGATAGATGCTCCCTGGAGACCCATCTCATTATCCCTGGGCCAAACTGGGACCCTGTTAAAGGACAACGGGCCCATAAATAACCACACGCTAATTCTGCAACAGCATGGGGCAGAGACACCGACCAGAGGCCCACTAATGCGGCCTCTCGCACCCTCCCATCTGGGGCTAATGGCCATTCTCAGAAAATAAATATGGCCCTTCCCGAGCCCCCAGAAGCCATTTGCTGTAATGGGAGTGCCTAAGTGAGTGCCTGATGAATTAACGGACCTGTTGAGCACCATTCCCGGTGCGTCTCCATTCACAGGCAGCGGGCGCTGGTCGTCCGGGGAAGGCATCTGCAAGACCGGTGGCCACTAAAACGGAATGGCACATCTGTTCACAAGCCCACATCTGCAGCTGATCTGTGCTTCTGCAGACAGGCGTGCCTGTGCATGCACGTGCGTGAGAGCCCCCGGGAGCGCGTGTTAGTGTGGGCTGTGCGCGTGCTTGGCTGTACGCATTGCCTGCATTGCACTGCAATGACACTAGTTCCCGCAGGCCCACTTTATTGCCAGGATGTAATAGGTAGGCTTTAAGACCTGGCCCTTAGGAGTTACTCCATAAAGAGTTGTTGTTGGGGCGCCTGGGTGGCCGAGTTGGTTAAGCAATGGCGTTCAGCTCAGGTCATGATCCTGGAGTCCCAGGATCGAGTCCCACATCGGGCTCCCTGCTCAGAGGTGAGTCTGCTTCTCCCTTCGGCCCTCCCCCTTCTCAAGCTCTCTCTCTCTCTCCCTCTCTCATTCTGTCTCTCAAATAAATAAATAACATCTTAAAAAGAAAAGAAACAGTTGTTTTAATGACCGATGGAGGCTGCCCACCACTATTAGTCCCCCTACCAAGAATGTCACTACTACTAATGATAATTATAATACGCAGAGAGAAGAAAGTCTTTCTAGATCACAGGAGAAAGCAGACCATTTTCACAGCCGTTCCAGAGCTAAAGGTGCCTGGGGAGAGCATTTTCCTTCTCTGATCCTCACCCGTCAAAGGGAGGTTACAATTAGCATAGCAAGAAAGAAGTTGAGAGAGTTTATTCCCACAGGCCTGTCTTTCCTTGGAAGAGGCAAGGCCGTTCCTTGAGAGAGGGATTGGTTGGAGGATCACATAAGGGGATCTGAGGGCAGGTGGCTCTGTCTTGGAGGATTTCCCAAGATAAATAAGGAGAAGAGATGGCCTCGGGTGGATAACAGGACTGCTGAGATGTCCTGGGTGCCCAGGTGAGGTTTTACCCATGAATCTGGGCATGGGGGGCCATCCTGCTTGCACCCAAGTCTGCCACAAAGACAAGGCTTCTGGGGGAACAGAAGATGCCCCATGAGAGGACTGTAAAGTAACTGAACTTAGGAGCCCAGGCCGAATGCAGTAGGAAGTCGGTCAGGGGGATGAAAGACTAGGAGGGAGAGGAAGGGCCTGGAAGCTTTCCACCGGCTGGTCGCGTGGATTTAGCCTGAGGACGTGAGCAAACTGTTAGACCAGAGGTTGTGGTGGGGAATTTGGAGAGATGGCTCCTGGAGGGTGGGGCCAGTGGGGGCAATGAGGGAAAGTCCCTCGTGGGAGTCAAGGGGAGGTGCCATGTCACTGAAGAAGGGGGAGGGTCGGTAATGGCGTCCAAGGCTGTGAGTGGTTCTTTCTCAGGGTGGGTGGGGCTCTTGCACCCTTTGATGGTCTTATAAAAATGACGGACCTTTTCCCTGCAGAGATGCCACGTTCATACTCTTTCACCTGCGAAGCAAAAAGCCTGAATGCTGCTGGCTCCTACTGGAATCCCAAAGAGCACAAGGTGCTCTCCATTTACAGCCACCATCTTGTGGCCCCCGGGGACTGGATAGAGAGATGGGACCCAAAGATGGTCCCAGGATCTTTTTCCCACAGCTGCTGCCTTCTCAGTTTTTCTGAGCATGACTTATTTCCATTTTTATTCCTGTTACTTCTATTCCAAGATCTGCCTCCAGCTGTCTGTCTGCCACCTCTGAGCGCTTTGGTGTCCTTACCCAACTCCCCAGGCGGTGCTCCTGGCCTGCCCTTCTTCCCTGGGGACTCCAAGCAGCTCTCTCCAGGGGCTCCTTTTCCCTCACCTCGTACCTGGGGTCTTAGGTGCCTTTTTTCCAGAAGAACCCTTATAAGCATTCACAGCCTTAAATCCCTCTGTCCTCCCTGTATACTGGGCCTATTTATTCCCCTCCCCCAACCCCACCCTGCCCTAGCAGATCCAGGCATGGTTCAGAATCTAGAGAAATGGAAGGTGGATCATCACTGCTCTCTTTGTTTCCAGCAGATACCAACATTCTCTGTGGGTCTAACCAGTGGCTCAGAAAAGCCAAACCTTGGCCATTCGCTGATGACTTCTAGGAGCAGAACACACGGCTTTGCTTTCCTACCCACCCAGCCATGGAGAGCAGGTGAACTAGCCTTTGCCACCAAATGGACAGCTTCAGTGTCTGTCACCTGTCAGCCTGAATCCCCCTGTGAGCCTCGTGAGAGATCCTCAGTTGGAGGGCTTGGAGGAGCCAAGAGCTGACACAGGCAAGAAGGACATGACAGGAATCTCTGGGCACCACTGAGCCAGGACTGGAAGAGTATTTCTGGAAGAGTCTAAAAAACTTGCTGTCCACCAAAAAAGGAAGATGAGGAAGTCTTTGGGTTTTTTGTTCTTATGCCAAAGAATTTTGAGGATCCATGAAGTGGGCCATGAATCCCACAAGAAGTCCAGGAGCTGTGCTAGGAGCCCCCGTTTCCCTGCTATCATTACTCTGCACTCTCCTTACACCCAGGATGTATCGTCCTGTATTATAACTGCCTGATGACCGGACTCTTGCCTTATTAGACCCTGATTTCCCTATGGGAATATAACTTTTTCACTGTTGTATCTCCAGAGTCCCACACAGGACCTGGTCTATAGGAGGCTCTCGGTTAGTATTTGTGGAGGGAATAATGAATGGAACCGGTGATGGGTGTTATACCCATAATTCACATCCCAGTAGTGCCTTCAGGAAGAATTCAGCATTAAGACCACTTTATTTGATGTCTTCAAATGGTTAGATGTTAGTTGTAAGATAATGTTCAACAGTGTTCCCAACTGAAATTTATGTGTTCGTATCTACTGTACACCTAATTTAAGGTGCTGAATTGTGCAATAAGTAGACCAAAATTTGGAGCAGATAAAGTCTATGCATGGGGAGACAGTGGAACACTTGCAAGGTTTATCTCAAGAACTTCTAGAGAAGTCTGAATTTCAAGTATTCCTCCATAATGCATATCAAACCACCTGCTGGAATATGAGCCCAAGTGGGAGTTCATGAATTAGGGAAGCCAGGTTAGCTGAAACACCTGTGCCACAGTATCCAACCAGATAGGAATGTCTCTAGACTTTGTTCTTCTTGGAGAAATGTTTATTTTTATTTTTCCCACTTTCTCTTGGACACAGAAGCCAAGAAGAAGCGAAGTTGGAAGACAGCTCTATGAAAACAGTGGGGCCATTTCTGCTACCTAAGTGGGCAGAATAATTTGGTGTAGAGCTAGAGCCAGTGAGGATGGGAGCCCAGGGGAATCACTGCTATTTTTTTCAACATACAAAGCAAGAGACGGAGTAAGAACCGAGCAGGTGCTCCTCTCTGCAAGTCCCTTTGGTTACTCCTTGCTGAGGGTCATCAAGAGTTCCTGGAATGAACGGATCTGAGCGGCAAACCCTCTGTAGCACACCCAGGAGCAAGTGGAGCATTAACTCAAGATTGAGGGACAGGCAGACACCGGCTGGTGAGACATGGGGAGCAACAGATCTCAGGACAACCAACCTCATGCAAGCCCAAGATGCAACACAAAGACAGGTGACCAGGGAGGTAGGAGAGTAGGCGTGGTCCAATGGAAGAGTGCTTTTCATTTGGAGTCAGGGGGACCTGGGATGGAATCCTTGCTCCATATCCTTCTGACTGTAAAAACCCAGGTTATGTTCTTAAATCACTCATAACATAGATATAAGCATGTTTGTCATGGGAAGTAAATGAAATCAACATGGGGAAATGTTTGATTTGTTCATTCATTCAACATATTTGGGATCGATGATAATAACTGGTGTTTTGGGGTGTTTACTATGCACCAGGTACTATTGATTTGTTAATTTTTAAGATTTTACTTATTCGAGCGAGAGCACGAGTTGGGGGGCAGTGAGGGGCAGAGGGAGAGGCAGAAATAGACTCCCCGCTGAGCAGGGAGCCCAACACGGGCGCCAACCCAGGACCCTGGGATCATGATCTGAGCTGAAGGCAGACGCTTAACAGACTGAGCCACCCAGTCTCCCCTGTGTCAACTCTTTCAATCTTTAGAGTAAGTTGATGAAAAAAAGAATTATTATTTTTATCACAAATGAAAGAAGTGAGGCACAGAGAGTTTCGGTAGTAGGAGAAACTTCACACAACAAGTGAATTGCAGACCTGGGATCTAAGCCCGGGACAGCTGGCTATGGAGGTCATGTTCTTAGCCACTGTGCTTACTAAGGACTAGACCAGCTCTAGGGACAGGAGATACACTGGGTAATAAGATAGTCAAGATCTCTGTGCTCATGGGGAGAGAGACAGTGAATAAATAAGTGAAGAGAATAATCACAGAGAGTGGTGAGAGCCAGAAAGAAAATAGCGTATAGTACTATATGCTGGCTAATTGAACATAACAATAAAAAAATAAATAAAAAATAAAACAGGCTAAGGTGATTAGTGATAGGAAGAGCTACTTCTGATAGGGTGGTCAGTGTCAGCTTCTCTGAGTAAATAAATTCTGAATCGAGTTGAGATTCCAATGGCTACAAGGAGCCAACCAGATGATGATTTAAGGGGAAAAGTGTTCCAGAAAAAAAGAATAACAAGCACCAAGGGCCTGCGGTTGGAATAAGCTGGGAAATATCAAGAAACAGAAGGATGAATAGCCATCCTAACAGATGTGAGGTGATATCTCATTGCAGTTTTGATTCGCATTTCTTTGATGATCAGCTACACTGAGCATCTTTCCATGTACCTGTTATCTCATGTATGTCTCCTCTGAAGAAATGCTTATCAGTTTCTGCTGGCAATGCTGCCGAGAAATTAGAACCCCTCTACACTCTTGGAAGAAATGCAAAATGGTGCAGCCACAATGGAGAACAGTTTGGAGGTTCCTCCAACAAATCAAAATGGAAATACCATAGGATCCAGTAATCCCATTTCTAGGTATTTATCCCAATGAATTGAAATCAGGATCTCAAAGAGATATGAGCACTCCCATGTTCATTGCAGCACTACTCACTGTCCTCAAGGTATGGTAACAATTTAAATGCTCATCAGAAGAGGGATGGCTAAAGAAAATGTGTTACATGTATAAAATGGAATCTTAGCCTTTTGGTGGGGGGAGAGCACAGGGAGAGAGAGAATCTTTTTTTTTTTTCCCCCAAGAGTCAGACTTTTTTTTTTAATTTATTTGACAGACAGAGATCACAAGTAGGCAGAGAAGCAGGCAGAGAGAGAGGGGGAAGCAGGCTCCCTGCCGAGCAGAGAGCTTGATGCGGGGCTCGATCCCAGGGCCCTGGGATCATGACCTGAGCCGAAGGCAGAGACTTTAACCCACTGAGCCACCCAAGCTCCCCTTAGTCAGCCTTTTAAAAGGAGGAATTCCCACTCTTTGCAACAATGTGGATTCACCACAAAGACATTATGCTGAGTGAAATAAGCCAGTCATAGAAGGATAAATACTGCATGATTCCACTTACATGAGACATCTAAAACCCTCAGATTCATAGAAGTGGAATAGCGATTGCCAGGGCTGGAGAGAAGGGGAAATGTGGTGTAGAAAGTGTCAGTTATACAAGATAATAAGTTCTAGAAATCTATTGTACAACATTGCACTTGCTGTCAACCACCCTGCTTTGCACACTTACAGATTTATTAACAGGTAGATCTCATAATGCATTCTTACCACCAGAAAAAAATATACGTATAATGAAACTAAAATGGGAAAGGTAAAAAATACAGAAAAACACTGGACGATCGTAAGCAAGCAGAGCTGTGGTAAGTTACCAACTAGTTGAGAAAACAGAGGTCAACTCAAGTAGGTCAGGATAAAATGCTAGACCTTCCTGCATGCAAAGAAAATACCTCTTGAATAGTCTTTAAGGAGAACTGAATGATCCCATTTCACTTTTAAAAGGTCACTCTGTCAGGTCTGTCAAGAATGGATCACTCCTGCCTGGGAGAGATTAAACACTCAGTAAACAGTGGTTCTCTCCGCACGCTGGGAGATGCCTGGACCAAAGACGAGGGAGCTGACGTTCAGTGGAATAAATGCACCACCCCAAGCCCTTTCTCCTCCGAGAATCATGGATCCTGTAGGCTCCTCTGGGGAGACGGGATTTTCAAGCCCATCTGCTTGACCCACTGCTTCCATCAGGGGACTTCACCAAAAAATGGGATATATTCTATGGCTATGCTCTGCCCCCTTTCCAGAAACCTCTTTTGCTGTCCCTCCTGGCTCTGTGTGGTTGGGATCCTGAAGCGTCACCTGAACTAGCAAGTCCTTTCTGAGCGGCGTCTGTGTGTTAATACCCCAAGAGGATCAGTCACTTTGGCAGGGGCAGAGGCAGCAACTTTATGCCCACTGACCATTGGAGGCACCTCTGATTAAAAGGATCATTCCTCAGGTAGGCTGCTCAGATAGTAATTCCTAATTCTGTTGTCTGGTAATGTTTTCTTCCCGCTCAGGACCAAGAAGACTGACTCATTCTTTCAGCTGCCAAAAAAAAAAAAAAAAAAAAACCAACAACCCCCCCCACACACACACAAAAAAAACACACACAAGGATGACACAGCCAGATTTCTTGTCTTTAAAGAAAAAGAGGCATTGCATTGATCAGGAAACAGTGCGCTACAACAGGAATGTGACCGCAATTTTGCGCGGGTCAGCTCCCAGACGCTAGACATTCCATGCCACGTGCGGACCACTCACACCATTTTCTTTCCTTTGCCCACAGAATCAGAACTAGACATGGCAAAGGTCAGAGCTCAGTTACATGCTCATAACCTGCACCCGGATCTTGGTTCTCTGAACAAGCAGAGGATCTTTGGGTCTCTCTTCAATTTCATAACACCCGCCGTGGTATGGGTTCAGAGCCCGTGACTCCCTAGAGTCCCAGCTGGTAGAAGAGTCTATGTATGTCTACTGCCTCAAACCCGGAAGTTATCACTTGCTTACAAATGATCACAAAAAAACCTGCAGAAAGCAGACACTGAAAATCAGTGCAGCTCTCCCGGTGAACAAGGGGAGACAGACACATGGTGTCAAATCCTTTCTCTGTGCTCAAAACTCAAAACTGTCCCATTACTAGATAAAATAATTTTCAAATAAATAAAACACAGTCCCGTGTCAACACAAGGAAGGACAGTCTTCAGGGGATCTTGGGACAGTAGGGATCTCCCTCTTCCTGGAGAGCAGAGTCTGAATCTCGGAGGCTGCGATGTTAATGTTCTCGGAGAAACCATAGTCAAGGCTGTGATCCCTCTGGGCTGCAGGGGGCTGGTGTGGGGGGCCCCAAATAAGTCAAAGGGCCAGGACAGAGATGCTAAGTCTGTAAACAGGTACGAGAAAGTGCCTTCCAGTCCCAGGACGGAGCCCAGCAGAGAATGCCTGCCCAGAATATCGCGGATAGAAAGTAGTTATTCATAAAGTATTAGAATCCTGGTGCCTGGACTACAGACGATAAGCCTGAGTTCTATGTCCTCCAGCAGAGGAGAAACTCTACGCCATGAAATTCATGCGAAAGCTAGCCAGGAACTGAGGACTGTCTGGCAGACAGTGAAACCAGACGGCGGCATCCCTCCCCAGCTGAGGCACGTGCACAACTGAAAGTGAGCTCACGGGCAAACATTACAAAATCAACTCCAGGAAGAAGTACGCGAGGAGCTTAGAGAATTCGCTACCAAGAAGACAGCTGCTGGGAGAACCCAGGAAGGCTCTAACCTAGCAAGAAGCCACACACCGCAGAGAAACAGGAGTAAAGGGACAGGAAAAGAGTAAAATAAATCGAGTCCCTTCTTGGCCAGGTGGATCGACCAATTAGCCAGTGAACACGGGTCTGGACAGGAGCCACCCCCAAAGAGATAAGGGCATACACCTTTGGTGCATTAAGCAGCTCAGGGGAAGTCAAGAGCTTTTCTCCTTCTTTCTTGTTTTTCCACTGCAATATCTGCTGACCTAAGCATGGCCTCCTGTGTGGCATGCATGAGCCGGAGATGGCTATGGTAGAAAAATCACATGATGTCAGCACTAACCTATGCATTTGGATGTGAACCTGTTGGCAAATTACAGCCTGTCACTCTCCAACGAGTGAACTGAGATGAAAATGTCAGTTTCAGCAAATGCCTTTTTTCCCCCTGTTTTTGTTCTACAATTTAGGGAGGTGGCACGCCTATCATAAGGCACACGGCAAACGTAGGAGCATTAAATTCACAAGTGAACGAGAGAAAAGGTAGAAGAAGAACGAGACAAAGAGGTCTTTACGGGGGTTTTCTTGAGCAAGAAATGTGGGCGGTGTAAGAGGGATTAAGAGGAACTGGGAGGTCAGCTCCTGTCCTTAGTTCCCTGCAGGGAAAGGAGAGAAGGCAGCAAGTTAACAATTAAGCGTTCTGCAGGCAACTTAGCCTGAGTTAACGACGTGTCATGGCTGCTCAAGAGGCTTGAGAGATCTTGAGAACAGAAGCGAGTCTCCAACCTGGAGGCCAAGAAACCAACAACACATCCGTGGAGGGGATCGTGGTACCATGTAGGATAGAGTCCATTGGGTCCCCTTCTGAGTTCTATGATATTAAACTTAATGGGAAGCAATCCCTTGCTTTAAGCTTCCCTATAGTGAAGAAACTAGGTTCTCTCAACAGTTTCTAGCAAGCAAAGTACAAGACAACAATGTTGTTTGTTTTTGCAAAAGAAAATGCCGCGGGCCCCAGGCATGTGGAGCAAAATATAAACGAACAGCAAAAGAAAACACAGTCAGGAAGCATGGTGTGATGGGCCCTGGTCCTTCTTGAGTCTGGTTTAAGAGGCAGGAGGCCCAGGGTTGGGGGAGGTGGGGTGCGGTCACTGAGAATCTTAGAGCTAAAGTCTCAGACTCAATCACATTTTCTGCCCAGTAAATCACGAGGTTGGGGTCAAGTTTACAGAAGGGGATTATTAAAACAATTTGAGGTGAGCTATTTCAGGCGTCCAGATAAAGGGCAGAAGATAGTTCAAACCATTTTGATCTGTATGTCTCTCCTTTTATTTTCCTCTGGGCAGTGTTTCCACGGCTTCCAAGCCTCCCAGCTTGGCTTCTCTTTTATGCGCTTTGACAGCCCAGAAATAATGGGAGTTGGACTCTTTTTCATCGTTCCCCTAGTTGATGGGCGTCTTGGGTGAGACCTCAATAAATAATAAAAATAGCAGCTCATCTTTATTGAACACTTACTAGGTACCAGGGATTCGCTTATTTAGTCCTTGCAACAAACTTTGAGGTACATGCTCATGTCATTAGTGAAAACTCAGCCTCATACACTTAGCAAATGGTAGAACCAAGAATGCACCCAGGCAGACTAACTCCAGAAATGCGAGCCCGACTGCTACCCTGTAAGGTGGCCCACCTAAATGACTGCAAAGTTGATCAGAATGACCATTGCAACTCTGTCACCAGGCAACATAAGCCATGAAAAGGTGATTTGACCACCAAACGACAGCTCATAGTAATAATTTTGGAGGAAGGTTGTCTTTCCAAAGTGGCTTTGCCCTATCTGCTGAGAGGGTCCCCTATTAAGGTACGGATGACCTCAGCAGCCATAACGACCTTAAAAAAATTCACAGACATCATTTTTAGTAAAGTTTCAGTTTCACAGGAAAGTTGAGTACATGGTTCAAAGTCCCTCATACACACCCTACCCCTGCTTCCCCAACGTAAACCCACCATTTTCCCCATCATGAACATCTCGCTTTCCTGTGGCACATTTGTTATGACTGTTATACATTTTTTTAAAAGATTTTATTTATTTATTTATTTGACAGAGAGAAAGAGATCACAAGCAGGCAGAGAGACAGGCAGAGAGAGAGGAGGAAGCAGGTTCCCTGCTGAGCAGAGAGCCTGACAGGGGCTCGATCCCAGGACCCCGGGATCATGACCTGAGCCAAAGGCAGAGGCTTTAACCCACTGAGCCACCCAGGTGCCCCCCGTTATACATTATTATTAACGAGGGTCCTTGGTTCACATCTTTGAACCAAGATGTGTCGTTTCTGTTGTACACTTTGTGTTCTACACTTCTGTGAGTTTTGACAGATGCATAATGACATGTACCCATGACTATGGTATCATACAGAATAGTTTCACCACCCCAAAAATTCTCTCTTACTCACCTTATTCATCCCTCGTCTCCCTCCCCCCCAACCTCCCCTGGCAACCAGTGATCTTTTTACTGTCTCTATAGGTGTGTCTTTTTCTAAAATATCATACAGTTAGAATCCCATACTGTGTAGATTTTTCAGACTGGTTTCTTTCACTGAGTAAAATGCATTTAGAGTCCCTCTGTGTCTTTTCATGGCTTGATAGCTCATTTCTTTTTATTCTTAAATAATATTCTACTGTACTGAGATACCACAGATTATACATTCCCTTATTGAAGAGTGTCTCGGTTGCTTCCAGATTTGGGATCTTATAAATAAAGCTTCTATCAACATTCGTGGGCAGGTTTTTGTGCACACATACGTTTTTTGTGATTTGGGGTAGATACCTAGGAGCGTCACTGCTCTATCATATGGTAAGGCTGTGTCTAGCCTTGTAAGAAACTATCCCTCTGCCTTTCAGCATGGCGGTACCATTTAGCCTTTCCATCAGCAGTGAATAAGCATTCCGGTTCCTCTGCATCTTCGACAGCATTTGGTATTGTCAGGAATTTTTGGATGTAATCTTTCTCATATGTGTGTGCTAGTATCTCATTGTTGCCATAATCTGCAATTCCCTAACAACATACAATGTTGAGCATCTTTTCATGTGCCTATTTTCCATCTGCGTGTCTTTCGTGAAGTTGCGCATGTCAGATCTTCTGTTCATTTTTTACTTGGATCAGTCTTCTTCATGGTGAGCTCTAAGAACTCTTTGTATATTTCGGGCAAAGGTCCTTTATCAGATATGTGTTTTGCAAGTATGTTCTGCCAGCCTCTGGCTTGTCTCCACATTTTATCACTCTATCTCTTTTCTAAGATTTATTTATTTGAGAGAGAGAGAGAGAAAGCATGCATAAGCAGGGACAGAGGGAGAGAGAGGGGAAGCAGACTCCCCATGGAGTGGGGAGTCCTGGGCTCAATCCCAGACCCCAAGATCATGACCCAAGCCAAAACCAAGAGTTGGACACGTAAGCAACTGAGCCACCCAGGTGTTCCTCCACATTCTCTTTAGTGTGTCTCTCTCAGAGAGAATTTTTTAACTTTAATCAAGTCCAATGTACCTATTTTTCCCTTTACGGAGTGTGCTTTTGCTATTATATCTAAAAGCTCAACAACAAACCCAAGTCCACCTAGGTTTTCTCCTGTTCTAGAAATTTTATAATTTTGCAAGTTACATTTAAGGCCTATTTCTTTTTATTTTTTCTGATTTTTTTGCATAAGATGTCCAAGTGTTTCATCACCTTTTGTTGAAAAGGCCTTCCTTTCTCCATTGAATTATCTCAACCTCTTTGTGAAAGATCAGTTCATCACATGTGTGTGGGTCTGCTTCTGGGTTCTCTATTCTATTCTACTGACCATTTGCCTATATTCACCAATATCACGCTGTCATGATAATTCTAGCTTTATGATTAAGTCTTAAAGTCAGGTGGTATCAGCCCCCTGATTTTGTCTTCTTCAGAATTGTTCCAGTCAGTCTAGTCTGTCTCTTGCTTTTCCATATACAATTTAGAAGTTGTCTGTCGATATCTACAAAATGACTTGGTGAAATTTTGATAAGGATTGCAATCAGTAGATTGCCCTGAACTAAGCTGGAAAGTATTGCAACAATGCAATACTATCATGCACATATTAGAGTGACTAAAATCCAAAACATCCTGACAATACCAAATGCTTAACAATACTGAGTCTTCTTAATCTATGAATATGGAATATCTCTTGATTTATTTAGATCTTCATTTCTGTCATCAGAGTTTCATGGTTGTCCTCATATAAATCCTATACACACCTGGCTAGAATTATGCCTAAGCATTTTTTTTCTTTTTTGGTACTAATGCAACATCATATTTTGCTTCCCATTTCAAATTCCAGTTGTTTGTTGCTGGAATATAGGGAAAATTGACTTTGGTATTAACCTGATATCCTATGACCTTGGCACAACCACTTATTAATCCCAGAGGGTTTTTTTGTTGTTGTTGATTCTTTGGATTTTCTATATAGACAATCATGTTATCTGCAAATAGACATCATTGTATTTCCTCCTTCCCATTCCCTACACATTTTATTTCCTTTTCTTGTGTTATTGCATAAGCTAGAATTTCAGGTACAATGTTGAATAGGAATGGTAAAAGGAGACATTATTGCCTACTTCTTGATCTTTTCCCACTGCTAGGTGTGATGTTAATGGCAGGGGTTTTATTTATTTTTTTTTATCAAGTTGAAGTTTTCTGAGAGTTTTTATTATGAATGGGTGTTGGATTTTGTCAAATGTTTTTTCTCCATTTATTGATGTGGTCATATGATTTTTCCTTATTTTACTGTTGATAAAATTACATTACTTGACGTTCAACATTGAACCACCCTTGTAAGCCTGAAATAAATCCTACTCGGTAGTGGTACATAACTAATTTTATACATTGTTGGATTCTATTTTCTAATGTGTTCTTGAGGATTTTTGCATCAATGTTCAGGGGAGATACTGGTGTGTAATTTTCCTTTCTTATCTGGTTTGGGTATTAAGGTAATGCTGGCCTCATAGAAAGAATCCGGAGGTGTTCTCTCTGCTTTTATCTTCTGGAACACAATGGAGATAAATGGTTTCATTTCTTCCTTGAAATGTTTCATAGAATTCACTAGTGGAAACATCTGTGTCTGATTCTTTCTTTTCAGGGAGGCTATTAACAACAATTTCAATTTTTTCTAATATAATTTTTTTAGGGTTCCAAGACTCATTGTTTATGTACCACACCCAGTGCTCCAATCAATACGTGCCCTCCTTAGTACCCACCAGAAGGCTCTCCCATCCCCCCACCACTTCCTTTCTGTTTCTTTACTAGATATAGGCCTATTTGAATTATCTATTTCTCCTCATGTGAGCTTTGGAAGGCTATATCTTTCAAACTTGTGTAACCAAGTTTGGGGCACAGGGATCATCACAGTATCCATTTACTATTCTTTTAATGTCCATGGGATCAGTAGTGATGTCCCCTCTTTCATTTCTGATAAGAGTAATTTGTGTCTTCCGTATTGCTTCTTGGTGGGCCTGACTAGTAGTTTATCAATGTCATTGATCTTTAAAAAAGAAAAAAAGGCAGCCTTTGATTTCATTGTTTTTGTCTGTTAGTTTCCTGGGTTTCTTTTTTTATTTTATTAATTTGTGCTCTCATTTGCATTATTTATTTATTTCTATTTGCTTTAGGGTCGTATTGTTCTTCTTCATTGAGTTTTCCAAGGTGGAAGCTTAGACTGTTGAGTTTTGATCTTTTTTTCCCTATTTTCTAAACTATATATTTAGTGCTATATATTACACTCTGCACTAACTGGGGGTGGGAGTGGGGGGCAGGGGTTCCCCACCCCTGGCATTCTGGGCCGGATTCTAATTCTGCATGAGCCTGCCTTTCTGTAACACAAACATGATAGAAAACTTCACAAATAGAAAAATGTTCCCACTGTCCTAAAATAACTGGTATTCAGATTTTTGAGGGGTACTTTCTTTCATTTTTCATCCTTTGTCATATCCTTTTTCTTTTTTAATTGTGGCAAACACACAAAATATGAGATGAACCACTGTACCCATTTCAGGTGTACAATCCAGTGGCATTATCATATTCGCAGTGTTGTGCAACCATCACAGGTATCTACATTTTCATCATCCCCAGAAGGAAACCCTGTATCCATTAGTAGTCACTCCCCATTATTTCCTTCCTCCAGCCCCTGACAAACCCTATGTCCAGCTACAAGTTTACCTATTCTGGCTGTTTCATACTGAGTGGCATATTTTTTTAAAGCTAAATTTATTTATAGTGTATACTTGTATCTAGATTTATTTTTTAACTTACTATTTATTTTTTAACTTACTATTATTCTCCAAATCGTTTTCCACGTAATCATGGTAATCACCATGTTAACTGCACAATATTCTATTGAGAAAGTGTCAGAACTGACTTAATCATTTCTTCTTGGGGTTTGTTGCAAAATTTCTTTGTGACTTTGTGTGTGTGTGTGTGTGTGTGTGTGTGCGCACGCTGCTATAGCTAATACCACGATGAACATCTTCACACATACACTTGTTTTGTTTTGTTTTGTTTTCCAGGTTATAGTTGTATCCTTGGATTTCATTCCCATGTGTGGAATTCCTGGATGGAACCATGAAGCATTATGGAAATCCTGAAGTTCTCTTTTAACATCTCCAAATTGGTTTTTCAAGATGGTTATTTTAATTTTCAACATTACTGGCCACACATGAGGCACCTGTTTCACCATACCCTTACCAGCAGCGGCCATGATTTTTTTTTTTTTTTAAACTCTCCTTGGCTTGTGACATATGACCTTGAAAACAAAGATCTTTTTAACTCCTCCATTCCCTCACCACTGGCAGAGTGATTTTCCCAGCAAAACGGGCATCCCAAGCCAGATAACATTTCCAGTTTATCGCTCCCATGAACATGGCTTCAGGATAAGAACAAATACAGTCTGTGTTCAATCTATTCAATTAGAACAGAGCAAGGATTTATTTCAACACAACAAATCAGCAAACCCCATTCTGGCTGAATCCCACTTAGTATTTATGTAAGCTTAATTAAACCACCGATGGGGTTTCTTACAAGGAGAATGGCCTTCAGGAAATATGCTTGCTAAATACTCTTCAATAATGGTTGGGGGGAAATAAATAAGTGATATGGGCTGGTTCTCTGACTCCCCTGTGTCTCCCCCAAGCCTTCAGATCTCTGCAAGAGCTCAGAGCTTGCAAACAATGAGTGGAAGCTGGGATGTGGGGCAGGGGAGCACCAGGTTCTTTGTACTGTCTTTTTAGGAGTAAGCATGTCTTCTAGTACAAGGCCAGAATATTTTTTACAGGAATGACTCAGCCTTCAGCAAAGTGAGGTGAGGGGCAGGAAGGAGGGAGAAGGAGGCCATTAGCAACAATTCTTGTGAAAACTGGTAGCTTGTTCAGTGCTCACAGCATGGCTGTTTCTACAACTGAGTATTCCCTGCTTCCCTCTCTCTCTCTCATCCTTTCTTCTCCCAAGTTGGAAAGTATTCAATACAAAGTGATAAATGATAGGAGTTATGAAGAACAAGCCCCTCTGCCCACACTACCGAAGCCAGTATGTCAACATTCTAAGAAGCTTGACTATATTGATGGCCCTCGGGGCTTCACTCTCGATCAGCTGAACTCCCCACTCTCTTTCAGGTATGGTGCGAAGTTGTCCATGGATTACACTCAAGGACAGAAGTACCATAACTGCCTCCAACTTTTCCTTTCAGGATTTTATTTAAACTCAAGTTAGTTCACATGTAGTGTAGTATCAGTTTCAGAGGTAGAATTTAGTGACCCATGAGCTGCACATAACACCCAGTGCCTTTCTGAATCCCCATCACCCAATTACCCCATCCCCCCACCTGCCCGCCTCCCCTCCAGCAACCCTTAGAGTGTTCCTTATATTTAAGAGTCTCTTATGGTTTGCAAATAAAATAAGATAAAGACAGAGAGGAAAGCAAGCTACCTCAATTTACAGAGGAGGAAAGAAGGTAAGAGAAATCAAGGGATGGGAGTTAAACAGAGATCTTTCCCATCTGGTTTCTGAGTTCAAGCTTTGAAATGCTTTCTTGTACCCAGGTAGTGGAGAAGAGAAAGCAAAGGATAACTTTCATAAGTACATGTGTGTTTTGTATGGAGTCCCAGGAAAGCACCAATGTAATTGTCCATGAGTGTTCTCTCCTGATAAAGCTTGGGTTTCTGGATTTTCAAGCCTTTAGGAGAATCTTGCAACTAATTAGACCTGAGGGTGAGATCCAGCCCATTAACAGATTAAAAGAATAAGAGGAATTTTTTTTTAAAAAAACTATACATCAACTAGTCAAATCTTGTCTCCCTAATTTATTTTCATTGAACTCCCAGTCTCCAAGAATTCCGGTCTATTTGGGGGGAGCTACTATAAATGGATCCCTTCCTAAGATGACTGAAAGAACCTTAGAACCAGCTCATGCACCCCCTCAATTTACAGATGAGAACCCAAGAAGGGAAGTCCTGTTGCCAGGATCGCATGGAGCCAGAGCCGGTCCTTAGTCGTTGTATCCTCAGCTCTATGCTCCATGTAGGAGGACAATGTCATTTGTCTTCCCTCTGAAAGACGGGGGATGGCATTTCTCTGGGATCCATCATTTCCGACTCCAGCAGTCCTTATTTACAAAGATGCTAACTCCATTTGCTTGGCTTGGCAGGCCCCAGGTGGTGGCGATGTGGTAGGTTAATAGCCTCTTTGAATGTGAAGATGTGTGAATTGGGAAGCAGCTGCGTCTAATAAGAAAACAAATTTGTGAGTTGAAGACTAAGGCTGGGATTCTGGTTCTGCAGCTTGCCTGTTTGATCTTGAGGAGCTGGGTCATCTCTGGAAGCCTGTACCACTCACCACGGTATCCTGGTGTGTATGGCAGAGCCGGACACCTATCAGGGGACATCTGTATGCATTCAAACCTAACTCATCCTTTTAAGAAGTTATTGGATGATCGTCATCATGGTCTGTTTATCAGCCTGCCTGGCTCAATTTTGTGTAAGTCTCTGACCATGGGGAATAAATGGAAAATGCTAAGCTTCAGTTTTATTGTCTAGAAAATAAGCATCATAATAAGACCTACTTCAAAGGACCGCATGAGAACACAGACATAGAACTTGGTACTTAACAAATGCTCAATAAACTTCCTCTGTGTTTACCTTTCTATGTACATGTGGGGAGCAGTAGCAGGAGAATGGAGAAAGTTCAGAAGGAACCCTATTTGGAATGACCCTCAATGCTACACTGTGGAGTTGAACTTCTTCTTAGGAACATCAAATTTTATAGAACTGATTCCAATTGTGCAAGTCTTGAGAAGTTGTTTCTACCATGCTAGAAATGTGTCTAAGACAAGTATATCAGAAAGGTTAAGGGAACTTATTTTCTTCTTCCTTTTTATGTTCTCCTTCCTTCCTTCTTTCCTTCCTTCTTCAGCCTGGACATCAGATGACACATCTCATCTGCAAACTCTTCCCTCTGGGTTGCCAATATCCCAACTGGCCGCCCCTCCCAGAAGCAATCTGCCTAACCCTGAGAGGGCGATGAATACAGGGAGAAGTTTAAACCCATCCCACTTAGCAGAAAAGCAAAACCTCCGGATCTTATTATAATCCTCTGTTCTTTCTCTCTTCTGTTCCTTGTCACCAAGGTAGTTGGAGCCTCTGTCTTCAGCCTCCTCCTCCTCTCATCCTGTCTGATTCATGTGTTGATGTCTCGATTCCGAGCCAGCTGCTGCAGTGAACTGTGATATCACAGGCAGGATTTATTAGCAGCAAAAGCATCTGCCGGGGAGAATAGGAGAAGCTGGGGGACATGCCTCAGGGAGAGAGATAGACGGAGCTCAGACTGGGATGAGTGAAGCCACTGTCACACTATTGTTTCCTACCAATAAAAACAATAATAATGGGGATGCCTGGATGGCTCAGTTAGTTCAGCATCCAACTCTTGGTCTTGGCTCAGGTCATGATCTCAGGGCCCTGGGATCGAGCCTTATGTCGGGTTCTGCGTTCAGCATGAAAGTCTGCTAAAGCTTCTCTCTCCCTCTCCCTCTGCCCCTCCCCTGCATGCACATTCTTGTTCTCTCTCAAATAAATAAAAAAAAACCTTAAAAATAATAATTGCCTAATTTATTATACATACATTATACATAACTACGTGCTTTTCAACACATTAGCTTCAATTTTCCTAATAAGCCTATGAGAAGTGTATTACCATTCCAACTTTTAGATGGGGAAACTAAGATTCAACAGCATAAGTAGCTTGCCCAACTTTGCATAGCTATTCGTTGAGAAAGGTAGGGTTTAAACCTAGGTCTGAGGGCATATACAGTCTGTGTTTTTAACCTAAACTTGCTCTCAAAGACCTGTCCCAAACAGGAAAAGAAATGTGGGATTATTTCTCCCACATTCTCAGGCATGAGAGTAGGTATCATATACCAAAACATGTGAAAAGGTGGGCACGTGGTTAATGCAGAAAGTGGGAGAAGCACAATGGCCAGGATCAGGCAGGATTACCCTTAGGTCAGACCAGGTACCAAAAAACTTGATCTGGCTGCCGATGCTAACCCCAGAGGTACAAGTAAGCAACGGAGACCTGGTGTGGGGGCATAAACTTAATTCCAATAGCCAAGATAGTAGCAGACCCTAGTGACATAAAGATCAAGTGAGCAGGAAGCCCCATATGGGGACTTGGTCCTGGGGAATGGAAGCAGAGGATCAGACTCTAGCTCTGGTAAGGAAGGCTGGCTGGAGGCAGGTAGAGCAAGGTGGCCAGCACCTTGGACAGTGACAGAAGCCTCATGGAAATCTATTGGGGGGGGAACCTGGCAAAACCTAAGGACAGGGCTCAGTCACTTTCACGGCCATTTCTGTACTAAGCACAAAGGAATCGGAGATGCCATCTGTGTACTTGAGAAGTTAGTTCACAGTCTACTGGCAGCATGAAGTACAGCATGAGTGGTGATAGCTATCACAGGGAAGCGTGGAGCCCCAGGGACAGACAACCAACTCCTCTTGAAGGGGTGGTATCAAAGAAGGTTTCATGAAGTCAGTGGTATGCTACCATCTCAGCCAGGGGGAAGGAAGGGGTGGGAGGTGGAGGGAAGTCTGAGCAGAAGGCACAGCAGATGCAAACACACAAAGGTGGGAAATAGCCTGACGCACACTGGAAATTAAATTGAGTTAGATTACTGGTGCTGGAGGGTGAAATGTGGGTAGGGGTGAGGGGAGAGAGTTCAGGAAGACAGAAAGAGGAGCAACACCTAAAAGTGGTTTGAAAACCCTGATGAGGAGTTGGGGAAAGACCAAATGATCAAGACCAAAGAACCCCAGTGTCTGGCTTTTCTTTAGAAAACAGAAGTAAGGATCTGGCAGCAGTGGACCCGCATTGCCGTGTAACTTGGGGCCGACGAGTAGGTGCCGCATTGAGGATGGCAAGCACGTGTCAGTTGCATGTCTTCCTCTTCCACACTCTAGCAAGCCTTGGTAGGACATTCGAGTTTTATTCTGAGCATTTATTTTAAGCAGGAGAGGGATGTGGGCTTACCTTTATGAATATCTCTCTGACAACTCTAGGGGGGAAGGATTGAAAGAATACTTATTAGCTGTCCACCAACGTTATATGGGTGGGAAGTAATGGTGGTTTGTGTCACGATGATGGCAGACGTGGAGAAGAGTAAATGTAAATGTAGGTACAAATAAATGAGAGAAAGAGAGGAAGAGAGAAATTTTAAGGAATTATCTCATTCATACAATTGTGGAGGCCAGTTCCAAACTACTGGGTAGCCCAGTAGCCTGAAGACCCGGCAAAAAGTCACAGCTGGGGTCCAAAACCAACCTGCTGGCCCAATCCTTTTCTCCTTCCCTCATTTTCTATTAAAGTCTTCAACCGTTCGGATTAGGCCCGCCCACATAATGGAAGGTTATTTGCTTTACTCCAAGTCTACCCATTTAAATGTTAATTTCATCTCAAAAACACCTTCACAGAAACCTCTAGAATAATGTTTGGCCAAATATCTGTGTACTGTGGCCTAGCCAGGTTGACCCCGTAAAAGTGAGCATCAGAAGGGAGAAATTGTTCAAGCCTGTTCACATCAGAATGCAAACATATGGACTTTAATAGGCTTCTGAGCTATGGGTAGAACTCTGTTTTAGGAGCTAAGTAGTGGTTATACAGGTATGCTCTCCGTGTGTAAAATGTGTGATCTGCATGTCTACGATGCATGCTTCCATCAGTATATGCTATACTTCTACTAAAATGTGCAGTCATACATCCACGAACCCTTCCTGTAACATGTTCTTTCTTTACTTGAGAGCAAAACTTCTTGAAAACATTGACGAGTCTCGATAGACCAACTCCCGCACATCTCACTTTCTTTTCATTTTATTTCAATCCAGTTATATTTTCGCAACTTCACTGACATGATTTAAAATCACCCGTGCTCCCCCCCCACCTCACCCTGTTGCCAAATCCAGGGGGCACACAGCCTCGTCCTATTTTGCATTTCAAGAGAACTTGACACCCCTTACCTCTTTCTTGATTTCAATGCCTCTCTGAGCTGTTGTAATATTATACCCTTCTGGGTTTCCTGCAGTCTCACTGGCTGCCTCCTGTTAAATTCCTTCCTACACTCACACTTCCCTGCTTGGCCTCTGCATGTTAGAACACCCCAGAACCCTGTCCAGATCCTCATGTCATTTGTAATCCACACTGTCTTCTACATTCACATCTCCAGTTCAGACTTGGAAGTTGACTTCCAGGCACACAGGTTCAATTGTCCGTGTCCAGAGTCAGCCAAGCTTCTTTAAAGGTACAGACAGTAAATATTTGCTCTGTTGCCTTCACCCATCATATCCAGAAGCCTTTGTTTTAAATTTTTATCATTAATGGAAATTACTAGAACATGCTTACATACGATAGGGAATGGTTCTATGGAGCTGGAGAGAATGATGATTGAAAGCAGGGGGAAATAATTTTTAGAATGGGTACTTGCCCACCCAACTTGGCACACCTGAAGGGTAGATGTAAGGACTACTCATCAGAGGGAGGGTGGGTGAACCACTGATGGGACAGCAATGCAAGGAAAGTTCCAGAAGTGAGGACCTGCTAAACAGAAACTGTAGCTCTAGAGAAAAACTGCCAGTGTCAAGTCTATGGGCAAGCAGTTCAGAACATGAGACATAATGCCCTAATCTTTTGGCTCACATCCTGTGATCTGCTTGTGTCTTCAGTTGGCCAACTGAAGGAACTTCAAATGATGCATTTGTCCGAGATGGGTCTTCCAGCACCCAGAGAAAGGAGGATAATGAATGTGGGGTGGAGGCAAGAGAGAACCATCCACACATTAGAGACCAGCTAAAGGCATAAGGTCTTTGGGATGCCTGAGTGGCACAGTTGGTTAAGCACCTGACTCTTGGTTTTGGCTCAGCTCCTGATCAAGGGGTCGTGAGATCAAGCCCTGTGTCCTGCTCTGCACTCAGGGCAGAGTCTGCTTGAAATTCTCTCTCCGTCTCCCTCTGCCTCTCCTGCTCATGCTCTCTCTCTCTTTTTCTAAAATAGATTTAAAAAAATAAAGACATAAAGTCTTTGATAAGACAGAAGGAAATAAAACCCTGGGTGTAAAGGATTATTCTAAAAATGAAAGAAAGATATTTCCACCACTCCTTTTTTTTTCTTTTTTTCTGTCAGTTTCTCTGGTATAAAGTTACTACTTTTTCCCCTTGTAATTAACAAATATGTTTGTGGTGGTTAATAGATATATAGCACAAAATTGACCATTTCAGCTATTTAAACTGTGCAGTTCAGGGATGCCTGGGTGGCTCAGTCGGTTAAGTGTCTGCCTTCAGCTCAGGTCATGATCTCAGGGTCCTGGGACTGCTCAGCGGGAAGTCTGCTTCTCCCTCTCTCTCTGCCCCTCCCCCTACTCATGCTCTCTCTCTACCTCTCTCTCTCAAATAAATACATAATAATTTTTTTTAAAAAATTGTGTGGATCAGTGGCACTAAGTACATTCACACTGTTGTGTGACCATCAGCACCATCTACCAGCAGGAATTCTCTTTATCCCAAACTGAAGCTCTGTGCCCATAAAACATTAACTCCTCACTTTCCTCCATCCTAGCAAGAGGAACATCTAAAGAGAGGAAACAGGTATGGGTAGATACGTGGTGAGTTAATGATAAACTTCCTCTACTGACTTCAGTTTGCCCGAAACATAGGAAGCTGTATCATCCCTTGAGCCTAAGAGACATGTGGAATGGGAATGAGAGTTCTGAAGACAGAAGGGAACTTCCAAAATAGTCATCTAGAGTCAAGGAAATGGTTTTGCTGGAGAAGCGCCGGGGGGTGGTACAGCAGTACTGAGCACCCAGGCGAGATCTGACTTTTAAGTGAAACTAGTTGGCCGGCCTGTCTGATTTTTCTTTTCATAACATGCAGCCAGTTAGGGGAATTCAACCATCTGAACAAGATGAAAGAAGAGAGAGAGAAGGGAGTTGAGAAGTTTTCAAGAGTGTAATTATAAAAATTTTTCATGAAATCTAAGCTGGATAAGGAGACACATAAGAGACAATGCTGAAGAAGAATGACAAATGGTGGATAGATGCTGTGGCCAACGGACTGGAGGACCATAATGATGAAAGAGCCATTGCATCAAAGAGCTATGGATAGTATACGACTACATGATAGCATAGGACAGGGCTGTTTGGAATATATGTTGGGTCTGAAGAAGGGGTAAAATTACTGGTGGGACAGAGTTCAAGGGCATGATCTCTGGAGTAGGTGACAGAGGTGGGGAGTGATGAAAGGTGGTTGGAAAATGGTACATCAAAGAACCAAATGACCAACTGCATGAATTTTTAGGGCACCAAGAATGATGAGAAGACTTAGGGTGAGAAGACAGACTGTGAGCCAGCAGGTAACACATGCAGTGAATAAAGAAAGAATAGAGGGTCTCCGCCTCCACTTTGAGACTCAACAACCATCCTCCAGCCCCTAAAGTCAGTTCTAGCAGAAGTCATCCAAAACCCAGAAGATCAAACCTCCTACACTTCAAAATACCTTTGTGTCAGCACGGGACATAATCCTCGGGAATTCACCTGGACATTCGTGTATCTTACTTTGAGAAGAGATTCTAAAGTACTGCCCAAGTCAATATTAAATCTCTTTTGGGCTCTAACTTGTATCTGCTCAAGTTCTCTCTAATTAAAAAAAAGAAATCTATTAGGGCCTTGAGAGAAAATAACTATGTAGGAAATGTTGGCTTCCGCCCCAATATCCATTTATCTCACTGAAATGTAGCTGTGTGGTTTGGGTGGAATTGACTCTACTTGGGTTAATCAGCATAATGTCATCCCCGTTGGACACAACTGCCTTAGTGTTAGGCAAACGAAGTGAAACCAATCAGAATGAACCTCGAGAAGCTCTCTCGGGCTCTGATATGAAGTCCAGACCTGCTTTAGCACCTGGCTTTATCCATGAGGACAAAATCAGGAGGACAAGCCTGTAGGATGGCAAAGACTGAAGAATCCTGATCAAACAATGCCTGAAACCTAATGAGTCCAGTCTTCTTTTCTCATATGAGCCCCTAACTGTGTCCATATTCATGCAGTGTGCTTGGGTTTTCAGTACACTGCACCCTAAAGCATCCTTACTAACACAAAAATATTTGGCATACCCCCTTCTGTGCCTAAGTCAAATATAGCCAGAGCCAGAGCATCTCAAACTGGATGATGATATTTAACCAGGGCCAAGGCATGAACGAAGGCACATTCGCTGATGAGCGAAGTCTATTTCTTGCCATGCTTTGGCAACAGTCCTCCACTGAGAGTTCTCTAGTAGAAGAACTGAATGCTGAGTGACCTGAAGATTTCCTTCAAATTTAGATGCCCCTGTTCTCACGAATATCGCCCTGGCACAGTGAAACAGAGCTCTGGTCTGTTTTCAGGCGAGGAGTAGATATGGTGCAAACCCACTTAAACATCATCAAAAAGGTTCTCTGCATACACAAGGTCTTTCCAACATTCTTTTTTCTTCCAGCTTCTGTTCTTTGAGATCTGAGCTGATTTAAGCTGTTAGATTGGGGAATATTGCTTGCTCTGATGCCCACTAGGGATCTCGGCGGAGAGGCCGCTGGCGGCTGATTAGGTCAGAAATGCAGCCATATCAAACAGGCCTGTTGACAATCTAGCTTGAAAGCCAACAGTTTCCCTTGCCTATTAGACTTGCTCAAGTTGGCATCATCACTGTGCATACCGAATGAGGAAAAAGACTCAGGAAACGTCCGTAGAAGAACAGTACTTCCCTCTAAACTGGCAACCAAGCGCACTGTTGCATTAAGTCCCATCTGATTTACCTACGGGAAGGGAAGCTGGTGTTTGAGCAGCCGCAGGATCTGGGGAAGGCAGCAACCTAACCACGTTCTCCTTTAGGAAGCTGGCCTTAACGGACTAAAGAGAAAGCAGGACTCGGGATAGCAGGTGCAATTCCCTTCGCCGGTGTTTTACAACATAAAAACTGAGTTTGAGCCCCTGACTTCCTTAGCTCCATTTAGCAAGCTGGTGTTTTTTTAACTTCAGTTTGCAGAGAAGACCTTCCCAGAATCTAAGACCCGAGGTTCCCAATCCATAGGGAGCTCCATTTACACCATTTGCCTTGAAATAGGATTTTAGATAGAAGTCTGTTTTACAGGTGAGTTAAGCCACGGCATTAAGTAACTTCTTCAAAGTCATAAAGCTAATTCAGATAGCGGCTGAAATTTAATCTGAGGCCAGCTGATAGTAAATTCTTCCTCTTAGAACTGTGGTTCTCAACCTTGGCTGCACACTGGAATCACCTGGAAACTTTTTTTTTTTTTTTAATTACTGATAGGGATGCCTGGGTGGTTCAGTCGGTTGGGTGTCTGCCTTCACCTCAGGTCACGGTCTCAGGGTCCTGGAATCAAGTCCCACATTGGGCTCCCTGCTCAGAGGGGAGTCTGCTTCTCCCTCTGTCCCTTGTCCCACTTATGCTCTCTCTCTCTTTCATTCCTTCTCTCTCTCAGGCACTGTCTCTCAAATAAATAAATAATTTTTAAAAATTACTGATAAAGAGATCCTACCCGAGGGCTACCCAATTCATTAGAATATTTTGAAGTGGGGCTTAGAAATCAATACTCATAGGATGTCCCCAGATGGGCTTAAATTGTCGCTGGGGATAGGAATAGGGAAGCTAGAGCAGATTCTCAAAATTTATTGTGTATACAGATCATTCCAGCTGCATGCAAATCATTGGGGAATATCGTTAAAATGCATGTTCTGCCTCAGTGGGTCTTGAGTGAGGCCTGAGATCCTGCATTTCTAAGAAGCTCTCAAGTGAAGTTGACGGGAAATCTATAACAGTGTTTCTCAAACTTGGTATGTATGTATGTATGAGTATGCATGGTATGTATGTATGTATGAGTCACCTAGAATGCTAATAAAGAATCCAGAAGCTCAGTTTTGTTGAAGAAGAATTGGACCTGGGGCTTCTGTATTTATATCGAGTTCCCCAGGACCACTGCTCTATCATAAATGCATTGGTTCTTAAACTTGGCAGCATACTGGAATCATCTGGAAATGAACAAATGAAAGAAAGAAAGAAAGAAAGAAAGAAAGAAAGAAAGAAAGAAAGAAAAGAAAAGGAGGGAGAGAGGGAGGAAGGAGGGAGGTGGAGAGAAGGGGGAATGGAAGAAGGGAGGGAGGGTGGGAGGACAGAAGGGAGGAAGGAACGGGAGAGGAAGGAAGGAAAGAAGGAAGGGAAAGAAAGAAAGCAAGAAAGCCGGCCAGCCAGTCCAGGTCCGACTCCTAGAGTTTCCGTTTTATTTGGTCTGGGTTCAGAAGACCACCGGTCTACACAGCATGGTCCAAAATTGCCCAATAATAAGAACAGAAGTTCCTTGGCCAGACCCCAGGCACTCCCTGTGAATTATCATCAATGGGAAATTATCCCGAGGATCTGTATTTTTAGCAAGCACCAGAGGTTGATTTTGAAAAAAAATCTCAAAGTCTTGGATTTGTTCTTCTAAAACTCAAAAGCTAACACTGTTTAGTTTTGGTCCGTGCTGCTAACTATAGTCATTGCTTGGCCTCAGAGTTCCTGGGACCCATTTCCTTCATTTCAGAAATGAGACGGTCCCACTCTCCAGATTCTAAGGGCTCTCCCATAACTACATCACGGGAAGACATCTACTGAAAGAGGCTTGTGCTGTCCTCCTCCCCAGAAACTATTCCACAGTCTTCCACTAGCAGTCTTGTTTACATCTGAGGATTTCCCGCTTTCCCACTCTCTGCAACAGGTTTGGGGACTGGTATGTAGATTAGTCCGAGTTCTGCAGAGAAACAGAAGAAATGGGGTATATCTATATGTTCCATTCAGGTCTCAGTGGGTTGGATGAGGTTCTCTCACTTTAGGGAGGGCCGTCTACTTTACAGAATCCACCAGTTCAAATGCTGACCTCATCTGGAAATACCGTCGCAGACATACCCAGACAGGGCCACTCAAGGTGACTCAGAATGTAACCATCATACCAAAGCACATAAACCAGATTTAAGTCAATTAGTGTATCCCACACCCCTGCCCCACAATTGGCCCAAGATCAGGCATGTGAAGAGGCTTGTGACCCAAACACAGTAACACAAAACAAAGGAAAATGAAGAAGCAGAGTTTTTTCGCTTCTGGACACAAGTCATCATTCCCCCATTAAGACTGAACCCAGTAGCATGAGCTGCTGTACTCCTCTTGCTTTCTGAGGGGGAAGCTAGGAGTCATTGATCCTGAGAATGAAACCAACACAATAGTAACACTGAAAGATGGAGACAAAGCAAACCCTGGATACATGGCTCAGTCCCTGGATCCAGCCATGCCTGAACACATCACCCACTGATTTTCTATGATGTAAGCCAGTTGGGATTTTGTACAAGCCAGTTTGAGTTGAGGGCCCTTTCACTTGGGAGTGAAATGAGACTTCACTGAAGTAGTTAGTATTTGGAAGGTGACTTGGGTATACTCCATGAGAATATGGAAACTGATCTAAAACATATGAAAATGATTTCATATGTATGAAAGAATATACATAAAAACTGGTATGTTAGCAGAAAAAACTACTCCCCTTTTGGGTCTTGGTCACCACCCAGCAAGGCATTGGGAGACAAATGTATGGTTTGCTGTGACAGCCGTCTTATATAACGATAAGAAACTCTTTCCTTTATCCATCTTTAAACTATTTGAAAGGTTTGGAACACTCCCCCTAGTCTTATACCTCCTCATCTTACATCATAATCAGACCCTTTAGTGGCCATCCAGTGACCACAAGGACTATGAGTTTTGGGGGTTTTTTTTGAAAGATTCATTGCAATTTTTTCATTTTACTTGTTATCAATATTGATAACAATATTCATTCCTACCAGAGCACTGGTTCTCAGTCAGGGGCTATCTTGTCCCCAGAGGACATTTGGCAATATGTGGAGACATTCTGGGCTGTCACGTTGGGGGAGGGGGTGCTTCTGGCATCTAGTGGACCCAGATTGCCCAGGATGTGGCTAGACATCCTATCTTGCACATGAAAGCCTCCAAACAAAGAACTATTTAGCCCCAAATGACAACAGTGCCAAGGTTAAGAACCCTTAGTTAGAGGTCAGATCATGTTTGAGTTCTCTCACCTAGATATTAATCAGGTTTGAATTCGCATGGGAGAGGTTCAATATCCAAATTTGTTAATCACTTTCTACCAAATTAGAGAATCTCAGCACACTATTAAAGATTGCTGAAAATAATATAAAATATTCAGTAGCTCTGTCACGTAGCAAGGAGATGGGCTGAGTGTAAACAGAACAAGAAAGCTGTTCAGGAACCCAAGGAAATCAGGAGACTAAGCTGCTTTCTCTGATATTTTAATGCCTTTGGTTGCCTATCTCTCATGGCATTTCTCTTTGCCTGCCCCATTTCCCTCTTCTGCTGGCTGGCCAATTCCTTCCATATTTGTCAGACCAATTGGTACAGGTTATGCCCAGAGCGTATAGGAAACAGAACCACCTTTAATCGTCAAGGATCTCAAAGGCAACTCATCAGTTGGCATGACTTCTTTAAGGCTGTCACAGTGTGTTCACACACGTAGTCTCAATTGGTCTGTGGTGTAGCCAGGCAAGGAAGGCAAGACGGATGCTGCTGGATGGAATCTACAGGTAAGGGGATACAGGCTCAGAATGGTTATATGACTTTCCTGATGTCACACAGCAATTAGCAGGAAAAAGCAGGAATACAGCCTGGTTTCTGTGGCTGCTATTCTCGTCCTATTTTTTAAAAGATGTTTTCTCAGGGCACCCAGGTAGCTCAGTCAGTCAAGAGTCTGACTCTTTTTTTTTTTTTTTAAAGATTTTATTTATTTATTTGTCAGAGAGAGAGAGCGAGGGCGAGAGAGCGAGCACAGGCAGACAGAGTGGCAGGCAGAGGCAGAGGGAGAAGCAGGCTCCCTGCTGAGCAAGGAGCCCGATGTGGGACTCGATCCCAGGACACTGGGATCATGGCCTGAGCTGAAGGCAGCCGCTTAACCAACTGAGCCACCCAGGCGCCCCAAGAGTCTGACTCTTGATTTTGGCTCAGGTCATGATCTCAGGGTCGTGAGATTGAGCCCCACACTGGATTCTGTGCTAGTGTGGAGTCTACCTAAGAGTCTCTCTCTCTTCTTGTGCCCCTCCCCAGCATCACTTGGGCACTCTCTCTCTCTCTCAACAATAATAAATAAAATACGTTTTCTCATTTTCTTTTAAATTACAAGAGAGTTAGTGTTCTTATTACCAGTGAAGCAATGAAAGGACATGAAGAAACACTTTAAACTCTCTCCCTTCATTTCCAATTTCTGAAGCAATGATTCTCAGCACTGGTTGTATATGAGAACTCTCTGGGGATCTTGAAAAAAATGCTAGAAATTCACTCCCCATGGATACTGGAGTGGTTGGGATTCGGTGACAGGCATCGAGGTGTTTCAAAAGTTTTCCAGGAACTAAAAAAAGAAGCTGACTTTGGTAACTTTAGATAGTGATACTTTGACCAGACCCTATAAGGCTAAAGACAAAAAGAACTTAACGTAAATCCTGAGCTCTGTTTTGTAACATATGGCAGATAAGGGGAGCCAAAGGACTCCCTGATGGTGAAAGAAATTATAAATAAGCAAGGTAAATAAGCAAGGAGGAAAGGGGAGAATGAATCCTGAGATCCTGGATGTGTTTAATTTTTAAAAATTACATATATAATTATATATAGTTATATATACTACGAAAACCTAGTGCGTATATATATGTGTGTACATATGTAGACAGTACATATAGAGTATGTACTGGACAGTACATACAGAGTGTGTGTGTGTGTGTATGTGTGTGTGTGTGAAGAGAGAGAGAGAGAGAATATAGATTATATAGAGAGATAAATATGGAGAGACAGGAAAAGAGAAATAATTATGATACATGTGCATACATAGGTTATATATGTATCTTTCCTACTTCTGTCTACAAAGAGGTCCCAGAAACAATGACACTTCTACAGCAACGACAACATCCCTGCCCAGATCCTGGTTTCTGAATATCCTTCTTGGAGAAGTGACTGATTCTAAGGTGGGGGCAGGAAATATACAAGATAAGATGTATAAGAATCATAAGATGATGAAGTAAGGAAGTGCTCAAAAAATCAAGGTTAGGGACATGCCACAAGGATATAGGAGCCAACCTAAGAGAACTCCCACTGGCTAAGACTAGATCAATTTGGGTAACAAAATAATACAATATTAGATTATAACCCAAAATAAAAATAAATATACACAAGGTCATATGGATATAAATGAGTGGTTAAATATTTAGAAAATGAGAGAGGAGAGACAAATCTTCACCGAAGAATTCCAAATAATACACCATATACTATGTATATATTCCCTCCATCTAGGAGGTAGAAATCAAACCTTCCCCTCCTCAAATGTGGCCTGCACTTAGTGGCTCATTTCCAAAGGAGACAGTACAGAAAAGGAAAAATAGTAACTTTCAGTGGGGAAACCTGGCAGACACCAGCTTAACCAAGTGATCAGAGTTAACATCACCAGTGAGTGCTGGCCCCACAGACGTACATCCCAGTGATGGGATGAGAAGGGCATTATTTCCCAATGTCTGTAGTCTGTTCTCATCATAGAAAAACATAGGACAAACCCAAATTGAGGGACATAAAACAAAATATCTGACCAGTACTCTTCAAAACTGTCAAGGTCAGGAAAAATAAGGAAAGACAGAGAAACTGACTTAGACCAGAGAAAGCGAGGGAGGCGTGATGGCTAAAAGCAACATGGTGTCCTGAGTTGGATCCTGGAACAACAAACAGACAATAGCCCAAAACAAACAAAACAAAACAAAACAAAAAACCCCGCTAAAATGCAAATAAAGTATGGAGTTAATTAATAGTACTATATTAACAATAGGGAAAACTGTGTGAAGGAGATACAAGATAGTCTGCATTTTCTCTGCAAAAGCCTTTTTATAAAATCTAAGAGCATTCCCAATAAGAACTTGATTTAAAATACGCAATTTCTCGGGTGCTTGGGTGACATAGTCGGTTCAGCATCAGGCTCTTGGTTTCCACTCGGGTCGCAGTCTCAGGGTCATGAGATCAAGCCTCGCATCCGACTTCATGTTTCATGTGGTCTGCTGAAGACTCTCCCTCTCCCTCTCTTTCTTTCTCTCTCTTAAATAAATAAATCTTTAAAAAATAATAAAAATAACAGAGTGATGGGTATTAAGGAGGGCACTTGTTGTGATGAGCACTGGGTGTTATACGTAACTATCGAATCATTGAACACTACATCAAAAACTAAGGATGTACTACATGGTGCCTAACTGAACATTATATATATATGAATATATATATATACACACACACACACACATATATACATACATATATATATACATATATATATGAACATTATATATATATAAAAATGTAATTTCCTAAGATTAAACTATGTAGCAATGGGGGGGGGAAACATCCCAGTATCAATATTTAACAGGGGTTGAGAACCACCTTCCCAACAACATTGGAGAAGGTAATCCTCCACACTAGTCCCCATGAGTGTAAACATGTAAACACAGAAACACATACTGACTTTCTAAGCATCAACGTGGGCTTTAAATTGATCATACTAAATGTATTATTTTGCAAGTCTCCTCACTTAGCTGCATAATATCCCATAACAGTATGCATATGCCACCCCTTAGTCAACTGCATTTTTCTTTCTTTTTTTTTTTTAAAGATTTTATTTATTTATTTGACAGACAGAGATCACAAGTAGGCAGAGAGGCAGGCAGAGAGAGAGAGGAGGAAGCAGGCTCCCCGCTGAGCAGAGAGCCCGATGCGGGGCTCGATCCCAGGACCCTGGGATCATGACCTGAGCTGAAGGCAGAGGCTTTAACCCACTGAGCCACCCAGGCGCCCCTACATTTTTCTTGATAGATACTCCTTTTGTCGCATTCTGTTTCCAGTATGTCTCACTGCCTCGTTCCATCAAATACGTCTGTGTCGTCGACTTTAATGCTCTGGGTTAGTATTTTTATGGATGGTTCTGTGATCCCTCCTGGATAAAGGGTGTATCTTCTCTTTTTGTCTGTTGCAAATCCTTTTCTGTTCCCCCATTGAACAATGGCACATTCTGAAGGCCTGCCCACATTTCTGGTTTTGGATTCACTCTTCACCCTTCTCAAGCCCTAAGCTGAAAAGCCATTGTCCCCTGTGCACTGGGGCGAGAGGCATTGCAGGTTGCCTGGCAACATAGGGGCAGCAAGAGAGAAGAAGGGGACAGTGCGCCAGACAAGTGAGAAACATGTTCCCTAGGGGTGTGGGGGAAGGATGGGAGCAGGGGGAGTAAGACGGGGCCCAGAGACAGCAGTGGGTGGTCCAGACACAACATCTTCTGGGGAACAGAATGGGATTTCTGTACCTGGCTGCCCCAGGGGTCGTGATAAGATGTCAAGCCAACCCTGCCCCCTCTCTGCCCCGTTCCTCCAAGTCTTCCATGATTTTCACTTTCACTTTCAACAAAACAAAACCTCCACGCCATGGCCTCAAGAACTTGTAGTTTCTGCTTTTGCTGCTTCTTCCTCCACCTCTTATCATGTCATGCTGCTCTCTCGCTCACCACCCTGCACTCCAGGTCTGTCCCAACTCTGTGCTTTTGGACTTGCATTTCTTTGAGAATTAGAACAACTGGCACCATCTCATGTCTCAGTTCCTGCCCACGTGGCCACCTCTGAGATAGGCCCCCTGTCACGAGCCTCTCCCTGTACCCCTGCTGGTTCCCACTGTCGCGCATCGTTCATTCCCTTCCTGGCACATTTTATCAGCTGCGAATGCTCCTTCCTCACTAGACTGAAGCTCCAGGAAAACGGGGGCCTCACTGGCTGCTTCATCTCTGTGTCTCTACTATCCAACACCTGGTAGATACCCAATAAATATGTACTGAATGGATAAATAAATGTAGTAGTAACTCTGAAATGTCTGAGATGTTTCCTACTTGCAAACTGACCAGTTAGCTGGCCGTGAATGGTGGTAGAAGACACGAGACGTCTGGGCCAGAAACGAAGGTAAGTTTATTACTCACAGCAATAACCAACTAGTGTATCAGCACATGTAATGGTTCCCTGCACCCCAAGTCCCCCAGGATGATACATAGTGAACAAGGTGACATCTGTGCATGCAAATAAGGTACATTCTAGGAAAGGAACCCCGAGCATAAGGAATCTTAATCTTTTATAACAAGCAGTAAGCACGCCTACTTCCTGATCCAGAGGGAAATTATCTCTATCACCCAAGGTTGAAAGCAAACTCTCCCTAGACTCCAGAGGGAGACACTATCTCTGTCTTCCAAGATCGATCACTATACAGATATCCTTGGAAAGATGATCTAGAACAAGGCAGTCTGTCCATTTGGTCTCAAGACATGCAGAAATGTAAGAGACCCAGGAAGTTTTGTCTCCTTTGACTAATAGGCCCCTGTTTCCTCTCTCCAGCCCTTTGCAACCACCATGCTACTCTCTGCTTCTACGAGTTTGACTGTTTCAGATTGATCGTATAAGTGGTATCACGCAGTGTTTGACTTCCTGTGTCTGGCTCATTTTACGTAGCATAACGTCCTCCAGGGTCACTCGTGTTGTCACAAACGATGGGATTTCCTCAACAAGTTAATTTTTTAAAAAAAGAACTGCCTTCTAACAGAAAGGATAGTTATTTAAATTCAAGAGCTAGGACCAGTTAATTCTGGACTACTACTTTAATAGTACTGATACAGTAACAGGGAATCCAGACCTTGAGTTTTTCCAAAATATTCTTACATGTCTTGTAGAATTCCCACAGTAGGTATGGACGTTGGAGGCACTATCCAATTCTCAGAGATGGGAGCTGGGTGCTTTGTAAAGCAGCAGGTCCCCACATGCCTGGCCTGGGATCAAGGTGAAATTCTTGGGAGGTAGGCAGGCAAGGATTAACAAAAGTCAAGTGGATGTTTCTGTCTATGACAGAAATAAGAAGCTCTATGAGGACAGGGGAAGCATTCGTCTTGATCGTCTTGTGTTCCCAGCACCCTGTACTATATGTATCCGCATTTAAAAAGCTCTCATTCACTATTTATTAAATTAAGGACCAGATATCAGAAGAAATAAATAAAGCAAAGAAGCAAAGGTTTTGATTTTGTTTCTACACGAGCACATAGTTTCCATCTTGATGGAAGGGGGTTAGGGAGACAGGTGTGTCCCATATCCTGGAAATCTCAACAGCTATGCCTTGGCTTCTGTTTCTAGGCCTCAAAGTGGAGAACAAAAATTCACATTCTGCGTTGGCTACGTTTTCCTGAAAATGAAGAAAAGTCTAGACTTGGTCTCGGCTGGATGGCCCTGTAGACTCCAGAAGCAAAGGGAACCAGATTGGGTGGTTAACTGTTCATGACGGGAGAGGGACAAACACTCACACTTTTACCCCTGAGGTTGGACAGCACTTTCCTTCAAGGTTTCATTAGGAAAAATGATGGTGACCCTCAGAAGAATCAGTGATTTGCAGGTTAAGTTGGCAATCCCTGCTAAAACCAGAGATGACTAAGTGATGCCATCATCGTGATCTGCCTTAAGGACCCACATGCATATGTACGGCACCGTTACTTACTCTAATGAACATCTAGGGACGATCTAAATATCCATTAGGAGAGAAATAGCTAAATAAAACAGAACGGAATATTACAGAGCTATGAGAGAGAATATTATAATGAGAAAATATGCATAGAGATTCTATTTCTTTCCATACATGGGACAAATACTTCCTTAGCCGGTAACTGCCCATTTTGGGTACGGGGGAGAAGAGACAGGAATTGGGTTGGTGATCAAAAGAGATGTCTGCTGTATATGAAAATAAAAAAAAACCCTGTAATTTTATGGGAGAATGCAGATACATGCAACGTAGCATAGCTCTAAGTATGTGCGTAATCATTAGTGTCAGACACCTGAACTTGAATCCTGACTTGGCCACTTACTAGCTGTGTGACCTCAGGCATATCGCTTAACCTTGCTGTGCTCCCATCCTGTGTAACATGGGATAATAATGCTACCCGCCTCACTGGGCATTATAGAGATTTAAAACATGAATGCAAATAAAATCCTTAGAAAGATGCCTAACACGTTTAAGCCACCAATAAATGGAAGCTATTAATATCATGTTACTATAACACACGTTAATATCATATATTACTTGTGTAATTAAAATCAATTTAAAGTATCATTCAGGAAATAAAGGAAGGAAGGAAAAAGAGTTGATGCTGCTCTCTCCAAAGTAAAACCGGGCTTTGATCAGAAGACTGTATTTACAAAACAAAATGTCCTCTTGAATCATCTCGAAATGTCATCCTCTTTTCCCCACAATGGGGGTAATTATCACGGCTGGGAGCTATTTCTTGAACACATATACAATCATGATGTGGCAGCCCAAGAGTTCAGAGACAGGGAAATGTCTTTCTCTCTCTCTCTTTTTCTTTTTAACATAATCTAAATTTAACAAGCCCATTAAAGCAAATGTTTCAACAGGCGACATTGAACTGATTACAATATTTAATAAATCCTACTCCCAAACGAGGGCTTTTAAATGCCAGCGAGGAACCAAAGTCGTACTATATTCATCCTTTTTGTGCCGACATCTTGTGGGAGTGTTAGATGGGGAACCCCCTTTGTGATCCGTCAAAGAGGGGGAAATAATTACGATCACCTTTAAAAGTGCCATTTTTAGTACCCAATTCACTCCATAATACTTAAGAGAGCAGGGATCCAGCACTTTTTGTTTTATTCCCCACAGCAGAGAAAGATGCTATTTCAACAGAGAGGCAGGATCCCACAGTTCTGAAATCCAAAAAACGTGACCAGAGGGGTCGCGTGTCCACCTTGGCTCCTACACGGGATACATGACATTGCGGGATGCCCCCCACCTTCATGGATATTCCTCAGCTGTACAACAAAGAAGGTGAATGGGAAGATTCCCCTTTGCTGATCCATGCCTCTGCGATTACAGTTCCAAAGTCACTTCCCTCTGCTAAGTGCCCAGGGGACGGACAAATTCCCCATGAAAATGGATTTTGTGACAACACAGCCGTCTGTGCCATGTCCATGTGTCCTTCTTGTATGCCTGCTGAGATCCTTCGGTCAGTTACACCGCTTTCCTGCTGGGCTCTGGAAGCAGGAAGCCTCACTCAGGAAAGGGGCAGGTGGGGGTCTCCCCATTCTGGAAAGTTCTCTACTGGTACAAGGAAGAGGTGAATCCATGGACGGGGAATAAGGATGCTGGGAATGGACCCCAAGGTCATCTGGGTCTGTCCTTGAGAAGGACTGTGTCTCTTGGGTTGTCTGTCTCAGCACCCGAGGATGGCAAGATTGCCAAGCCTCCTACCCCACGCGTGTTTTTCTCTCAGGGATGGCTATTTTCCTGGTCCTTGGGGGCGTGCATCTCTCAGGGGTCAGCATCTCGATCTGTCCCCGCATTTCCTTCTCTCTCCCCTGCAGCTTTTTTTTTTATTTTTTCATCTAAAATTTACTGACCTTTGTGGCTTATGGCTTGTGTGGGTGTCTGAAATAGCTGGGACTTTTAAAGATTCAAAATGTACAGTCAGATAAAAGGGAGAGAAAGTCAGCCTCTGAGAATCCCAGCCCAAGGGTAACTGTCCTTGACAAGTTAGCATTCACCACCTTAGAGAATCCTCCTTCCCTCGGAGGCCCTCGGCTGCAGGCCTGATGGGAGGCACAAAAATGAATCACCCCGGCCCCAAGTTCCCCAGAGGAAGGGACACAAAGCCACAGAGCTATGCATCATCTGTGTTTTCTTGCCTTGTGGCTGTGGGTTGCTTAGAAAACAGCCCAGGGAGGTCCCTATATCAGACAGGCTGACGGCCTCATGCCCCTCTGGTTCCCAGGGAAATCATGCTTTGGTTGATCATGGGATTTTCTTGGTACATGAGCCTTAGCATAAATACACAGCAGAAAGGCGGATGCCTCCTGGAAGATGTACGGTTCGTTCCTGAGGCTAGCGGCCACCCACGTCTTTTCTTCCCACCCGTCCTCCGGCACCTAGCTGTGCAGGGGGCACAATGCTCCTGCCCGGCTGAGCCAGAGAGGGGACCCTACCTCCTCCCAGTCAACCACGGCTACATCGTTACTGCCTGCTCCCTGCCCCCCCAGGTCTGAGGCCCCTTTAGAGTACAACCTGGTCCCTACCCCAGGATCTGACGTCCTGTATGGCACGCAGTCAAGGGAAATGAGTCTTTGTTGACTCTCTAAAGGATTTAGACCCCTGAAAAGAAGTGTGGGGAGGCCTCAATTCAAAGGCAGAAGACTTAAGAACAGCTCCCTCAACCCACCATTCCTACACAGGGCAGCATCCAACTCCCCACCCTCTCCTTTTTAGTCCTTAAAAAAAAAAAAAAAAAAGGCAGAATGATGTATAAAATAAGCACAAATGGCTATTTCCAAGGAGGAGCTGGAACACATCAGGGGGAGAAAGGAGACTGATTTTAACCTAGATGAAATCATTTTTTTAAGATTTATTTATTTATTTATTTGACACAGAGAGAGAGAGAGAGCACGCACGAGCAAGAGAGGGAACACAAGCAGGGGGAGTGGGAGAGGGAGAAGCAGGCTTCCCGCTGAGCAGGGAGCCCGATATAGGGCTCGATCCCAGGACATCGGGATCATGACTTGAGCCAAAGGCTGACGCTTAACGACTGAGCCCCCCGGGGTGCCCCGAAAATCATCTTTGATTTTTAAAAATCCCATGTGAGAATTATCCTACCAAAGAGGAATATGACTTTAAAATGTGAATTTGTACCCTTAATCCCCTTCACCTATTTATACCTCTCTTGATGAGCCCGGGGTGGCATATGGAAGTGTTGAGTCGCTGTATTGTGCACCTGGAACTAAGGTAACACTGTGTATTAACTACGCCGGAATTAAAATAGAATTTTAAAAGTGTGAATATGTAATATAATGCTACCTGTGGTAAAGCACTTAAAAAGTATGGCTGTCTCCAGTGACAATGAGGTTTCCTATCCACCCCTGTGGACGGCAGAAAAATGGTCCCAAGAGATGTCCATGTCCTATGTGCCACAACTGGTAATGTGTTACTTAACATTTCGAAGGGGACATTATGGATAGGAGGAGACTCGGGATTCTGAGATGGGAAGTTGAGCCCGTGCGATCCAGATGAACCCAGTGTCATCACAAGTGTCCCTTTAAGAGCGAAGAAGGCGGGTGGGACAAGGGGAACAGAGAGGGATGCAGGGCTGTGAGCCAGGGAACGTGGCGCCCTCAAGAAGCTGGAGGAAGGGCACCTGGGTGGCTCAGTGGGTTAAAGCCTCTGCCTTTGGCTCAGGTCATGATCTCAGGGTCCTGGGATCGAACCCTGCATCAGGCTCTCTGCTCAGCAGGGAGCCTGCTTCCTTCTCTCTCTCTGCTTGCCTCTCTGCCTACTTGTGATCTCTGTCTGTCAAATAAATAAATAAAATCTTAAAAAAAAAAAAAAAGAAGAAGAAGAAGCTGGAGGAGGCAGGGAAACAGGTCCTCTCCTAGCGCCTCCTGAAGGAATGCGGCCCTGCCGACCCATTTTAGGGCTTCTAACATGCAGAGATAATGTTATAAGATAACATGGGCTGCTTAAGCCACTTCGTGAGTGGTAATTTGCCAAAGCAGCAGTAGGAAATGAATGCAACCTCTGACTTCTCTGTCTGCCTTCCCAGATGCAATTACTCCCTCCCTGCTCTTTGCTTTCTTCCAGACACTGTACACACACACACACACACACACACACACACACACGTATATATGTCCTTATGATAGATACAGAGATACAGAGAGAGATGGGCATAGAGATACATAGGTAACATACACAATGCATATGTCATGTATATAAAATCATAAAAGATTCAGAGGATATGTGCCTAGGCATATATATATATATATGGGTATATACGTGTATTTACTTTGTTTTACACCAATAACACTACACATCTATATAGAACACTATAATCTCCTATACATCTTTCTTCACCTTGAGTTTTTCTCCTAAGTGTTTATCTCCGAGACCCTTTCATATCAGGGCACGCAGATATGTTTTGTTCCTCAAAATAAATATGTTAACAAAAAAACGATGGGAAGAAAATTTCAGCAAGAAATGCCTTGAGACTAGTGTGTTTTGATTTCTTGTTTCTAGCTACGCTCACCCATGAGGGACACCTGCTTCCTCGCTGCCCCTTCTTTAGTTTCCTGGAGGAATTTATAGATAATTCAGTGGGTGGTGACCGAGAGAGAAAGAAGGCAGTCTTGTTTCTGATACTCCATTCCCTTCTCTCTGCCCCCCTCCCATACCTAATGTCTCCTTCTCACAGAAAGAAAACCCAACCCGATCAGAGTAAGTGGCGCCAGTGGTGTCTGGACACCATGTATCTACCCCCTATTTGGAAATTCTCAGCCCCAAGAATGCTCATTGTTCTGAAAATCAGGCAGTCCCAGGCTCAAAGTCTGGCTGAACACCTACGTGTGTGAACCTGACCTAACGCTTCATCTTGGGAGACAAAACTTGCATTTGTCTGTTCCACCTGTTAGTGAGACTGAATTAAAGGAGATGCCAGGAAAAAAAGCACCTAGCCCAGAACCGGTGTTGGGGATGTCCAAGACCACACTCCGATTTCAGGATTCTCTAAAAGAGCTCAGAAGAACACTGTTACAGTTTATCATAGTGAAAGGATACATAGTGAATGCAGCTGCAGAAGAAATAGACACAGAGGGTAGATTCCTTCTAGTGAAATAGACACAGAGGGTAGATTCCTTCTAGGGGCACCACGTGCTTCCGGAGAGCACGGAGGTCTCCCAGGAATGATAGGTGACCCCCTGTGTGAAGTATTGTTGCCCTTGGGGAAGCTCTCCCAAGCCTTGGTGTCCTGGGTTTTTATCAGGGGTCCATCACAGAGGCATGGAGCACCATCTCAACCCCACTGTCAAATTGATACTGGCATGCTCCAAAGCCCCAGGCATACACAAATGGTCACTTGCGGGGCACCTGGGTGGCTCTGTTGGTTAACTGTCTGCCTCTGGCTCAGGTCATGATCTCTGGGACCGATCCCTACTCAGCCGGGAGCCTGCTTCTCCCTCTCCCTTTCCCCTTGCTTGTGCACTCTTGCGCTCACTCTCTCTTTCTCTCTCAAATAAATAAATAAAATCTTTAAAAAATAAAATAAATAAATTTTAAAAACCACAATCATTTGCCACATATCTCCCTGTTAGTATCATATCGTTAACATATACAGAGACACTCTCATCAGGTGTGATATTCCAAGGACACACAGGTCGACTCCCAGGAGCTGGGCAAGGGCCCATCCCGAAGATCTATCTCAGGAATGTGCAGGGTTTGGGCGAACCAGACCTGCCAAGTTAACTCTTTCTGCACAAGGTAAGTAATTAAAGGCTTGTTTCTCTCCCCCAAATCCTCCCTTCTCCTGATTCAAGCAAGATTACCGATAATCTAACAAAAAGCTGTTGACACTGAATTCTGTCTTGGTACCAAGCACTGTGTTCAGTGTTATCTCTTTGCTCTTACAATGATTCTCAATGATGTCGCTTGTTCCTTATTTTACAGAAAATAAAACCAAGCCCAGAGGCCACAAGTAATTTATTTAATGTCATCCCCCTACAGTGGACTGAGTTCGGTGAGAGGATTCAAATCAAGCTTCCGAAAACAGAGGCTCTGTGATAATCACCTCCACTTCCCCTACATTTCCTAATATGGTCACCAGAGACCACTGACATAGAGTGTCTTCATCGATGCCCAGCACATTCATGAAGTTTCTTGTCTTTTTCTTAAATGTCATTTCCCCAAGGAAGACTTCTGTGGATCCTCAAACTTAATTCAATCTCCCTGTCAGCAGAGTCACAAGCAATTTGTACTAAGGACAATCAGGAAGAAAGGGAGACTTAGTCATGAGAAGTGAATAAAGACAGGGTGTCTCATTTGCTGCCGTGGGCCAGTGGGCATCCTGTCCTTGGCCAAACGGGTGGGTACCCCTTCCTCGGCCCTGCTGTCAAAGAGGCTCAGCCTGGACAGACACTTGATTGTAGTAATAGACTTAGATGCTTGTGAGGAAGGAATTTGCTGAAGAAGAAAGGGCATGACATTTGTACCATCTTTTAAATCATTATTTTAAGTGGCAAATATTTAAATATTGGGGACCTTGGACCAAATCCCAAACCACCTTATTATTCAAAGCTCAGAGTAGTGCCTTTTTATGCTCCTTTGAAGTACACAGGAAAATTTTAACAATGATCTTTAAAATACACAATAGCTACTTTCCTAACATGTACTATAAGTTGCTTAAAAGCAAGACCATCCTTCCTTCCCCCATTCATCACAGGCAGCTTAAAAAGAAAAAAAAAAAAAAAGCACGCCATTTGGTAATTTCAACATTATTCTGGAAATCTCCTTAGTCAGATCCATAAGTGCATTAAGCATGCTTTTAATCTGTCACCTTACTGTTAGTAAAGTGTTACCCAATGAAGTGCCATTACATAACATGGGTCCCCTTTTCTCGAATCTCCAATACACTGCTTTTCCAGTCTCATTAATGGTCTCCTTGCTGCTCTCCAGCCTATGCTGTCTCCCAAGGCCACAGCTGATCACACACGCTGATGACACGTCTTTTTTTTTTTTTTTAAGATTTTATTTATTTGATACAGAGAGAGAGAGGTCACAAGTAGGCAGAGAGGCAGGCAGAGAGAGAGAGAAAGAAGCAGGCTCCCTGCTGAGCAGAGAGCCCGATGTGGGGCTCGATCCCAGGACCCTGAGATCATGACCTGAACCAAAGGCAGAGGCTTTAATCCACTGAGCCACCCAGGCACCCCGACTTGTCTTTTTTTTTACACAGGACACAACGTCTGGTTCTCATTTCTGGTTTGGTTATCTCTAATACATAAACTCCACCCAAAATTTTATGTCTTAAACCAACAATTTATTATTCTCATGACTTCATGTGTTTTTGGAACCCAGCTTCTACACTGAGGAAGCTAAAATCAGCCAGGAGGAGCCCGAAAGTGGAAGAAAAGCAAGATCCCAGCCCACATCCCCAGATGAGCTCCCAGCAATACCCAACATGAGTTGCCCTCACGCAAGTGAGCCTATCTTAGACCTCTCAGCTCTCCCAGAACGTACAGTGAAACACCATGTGAGTCAGGAAGGCCACCGGCAAACCCACAAAGAAAGGAAATGTTCAACACTCAAGCAGAAATTAGAGAAAATATTTTCAACTTGTTGGCTTTGAAAATAAAATTGTTTCTATCACTCAGCTTCTCTAAGGAGTAAAAAGGGTCTCAAAGTAAATAAAGACTTGAAAGAAAGATCAAATCCAGGGCATCACCACTAAAAACCTAGCCTCGGGTCAAGATCAAGTAAAGGCCACGGCCGGCCGTTAACATTCTTTGTTATGGCTTCAGAAAAATGTAAAGAGGTATCTCCTAGACCTCATCACCAGACAAAAGACTTCAAAGAAAGTCAAAAGTGTTAGGCTACAGGATCTTGGCTAGACCCCAAAGAAGAGAGACATCTTTCCTGTAGAGATCCGCAGATGTGTTTTTTTTGTCTAGCAGTGTGAACCCCAACAAGATTCATAGGAACCAACAAAGCTGTAAAGAAAATCATACAAACGAGAGTGACACCAGCTTGAACTAAGAGAAACAGAGAAGGGCTAGCAAAAATGGGTGAAGAGGAACGGGAGGAATGAAAGGTACAGCATAGGAAATATGGTCAATGTTTTGTAAGAACGTGTACTGCACGGGGACCAACGATTTCTCCCCTTGTGCTGAGCACAACACGATGTACAGACCTGCTGTCTGGCTATCTGGTATACTTGAAACTCACGTAACGCGTATAGTGTGTCAACTATGCTTCAGTTAAAATAGTCTTAATTAAAACAAAGAGACAGAGACATTTCAAAATGAAAAAGATCTGTAGACACACAAATTTCTATGACTTAAGAGTGAGCCTAAGGAACCAACTCAGCACCGGCTATAAATATAAGCCATTTCTAATAGAACAGGAAACAAACCAACCAACCACTCGGACGGCAAATGCCAGAGTCAGGACAGCAGAGTCCATAGCTACTGAGAGGGATCCCCCAAAGCAGCAAAGGGCCCTAATCAATACTCACTCTCTGCCTGCAGAGCAGGGAGAATTGGATTTCAGAATTGCTATGGGCCAACGACTACCACCAGCTCCCTGGTCACCCCGTCCTTGTGTCTACTTTATGCTGAGTGTGTGGAGGTAGACAGATTTTCTTTTTGGCCCACAGGCCTCCCCATATGAGGAACTGCACCCAAGGATCCTAACTTCGATTTAGAAAACAAGATCTTGAACCTTGAGGCTGAGCCTGACGCCATAACAGGATGGGAATCTTAGCAGGTTTGGGAGGAAATGACTATAGTTTGCATGCCAGAGGAACATAAATTGTGGCCCCAGGGCAGGCCATGCTGGATGTGGCTTCTAAGCACTGCCAAGGCAATGCCTCCCATCCCACATGCCCTTTTGCAATGTGATTCTGAAGGATATTTGTGGCCGTGATAATTCAGAAGCAACCTAAATGTCCAACATTAGGGGATGGGTAAATTATGGCACAGGGCGTTAAAATAATGTAACGGCTGACTGTTTGGTGGCGTAGAGTGAATGATGCTCCTGACAAACTTTTTAAATGAAAAAAGGCAGAGTATAAAATAAGCTTCTTTTTAATAAATAAATATAAAGATACATATATACATATATGTATAGATACGTGTGTGTGTGTGTATATCTATACATAAATATACATATTTATATATATTTAAGCAATGGCGTCCAGTGGGAGAGCACTGTGGGCAATTTGCAAGGCTGGAGCTGAAGAGAGTTACAACCTTCACACATGCATGGGAACACTGACCTTGGTACCCAGTCTCTACACAGAGAGGAAGCCAAGTGGCCAAGTGCAGAGGCCCACGTGTTGCAGAACAGGAGCCTCCATCCTGAGCCCAGCTGGCCTCCCAGACAGTATCCAACATCAACTGCTCATCATATGACCAAAGCCATTTTGGAACTTCTAGCTCTCCTGTGATACCCAGGTCAACACATCAGAAAGCAGAGGAAACATCTGATCACATGAATGTGGGAAATAACGTGTTGTTGTTTTATGCAACTATGTCTTGGTGTGATTTGTTGCACAATGACAGATAACCAAAATGGTGAATGTTTCTTTTTACTATGATTTTTATTTTTTTAAAGATTTGTTTGTTTATTAGAGAGAGAGGGGAGGGCAGAGGGAGAGGGAAAGGGAGAGAGGAGCAGACTCCCTGCTGAGTGAAGAGCCCCACGGGGTGGGGGGCTGGATCTCACAGCTCTAAGATCATGACCTGAGCCAAAGTCAAGAATCAGAGGCTTAACCCATGGAGCCACCCAGGCAGCCCTTTACCATAGTTTTTTAAAATATGTATATTTCCATGGTGCTTCATTTTCCCTTGCCTGGGCTTGGGTCTACACTGGATCCAGGGGAGAAGGGGAACCTCAGTGTATTCAGTTGTCACTCAGCCTTTGCTTGCGGTGAAGCAACTCCACCAATCACCTCTTCCACAGCCTGCCAGAACTCAGATAAAGTCACAGACTGGGGGACATGAGAATGACACAGACACCTGTCAGAGGATGTGATGAAGTTTAACAAGGATGAATGCAAGGCTCTGAATTTGTATTAAAAACCCAGTTCCCCAAGGACATGTGGCTTAGCAGAAATATACATTTATTAACTCGGCCTTTTCTTTTTTTTTACATTAAACTTATAAGTATTGCAAGAATAATGCGGCTGCCAAAAAACCTCATGTAGTTGTAGACTCCATTAATAGAAGTAAAGCACCCAGAATAAGGAAGGCTATCCAATTCCTCCAACGGGGTCAGACCACACGCAGAAAATTTGGGTTTTCCCAAAGCACGAGAAAAGTGAAAAGAACAAACTGGAGTGAATTCAGGAGGGAGTGGCAAGACAGTTTGCAGTACTCAAGAATGTATTACGTATCACTTCCAATTTTATTTTATTTTTTATTTATTTATTTTTTTTTAGATTTTTTATTTATTTATTTGACAGACAGATCACAAGCAGGCAGAGAGGCAGGCAGAGAGAGAAGGGAGGAAGCAGGCTCCCCGCTGAGCAGAGAGCCCGATGCGGGGCTCGATCCCAGGACGCTGGGACCACGACCCAAGCCGAAGGCAGCGGCCTTAACCCACTGAGCCACCCAGGCGCCCCTCACTTCCAATTTTAAAAAGTAGAGTGAGTTAATGAATATACAGATGCCTAAGTAAATGGCTAAGGGAGTAAGTTTTTCAAATTTGAAAACAGCTATGCTATGCCTTGATCTCATTTGTGCATTGAACAAAATACTTACTAAAAGGATACTGAGTTCCCAGCATTTTTCTAAGTATTAGAAAGACAGCGATGAGTTCCCTCCCATCATGTAGCTGGCATTTTAGATAAAACCAAGCAAACCAATGAGATTATTTGGGAGAGGTACGCGTTACGAAGCAAATAAATTGGGTCGATAGGGTAGAAAGCCTTGAGGAATCGAAAGTCTTGGTTTTGGTTATTCAAAGAAAGCCTCTCCAATGGAATGACATTGGAAATGGAATTTAATCAATAAGAAGGAAATTATGTGAAATAATTGAAAAGTATCTTTCCAGGCAATAGGAGCTGACGGTGGAGATATCCCAGAGCAGGAAAAAGTTGGCTTTGTATAAAGACAAATAGAGAAAAAAACAATGTGGCCGGAGCATTATGACGCAGAGAGGAATGTAAGTGGAGATTAATCAGATGGGCATGTCCATCTTGAATTTAAGATTTTATTTATTTGAGAGAGAGAGAGCAGGAGGAGGGACAGCAAGAGGAGAGACTCCCAATGAGACCGCCCTGAGCAGGGATCCCAATTCGGGGCTCGATCCCAGGACCCTAAGATTATGACCTGAGCTGAAGGCAGAGGCTTAACCCATTGAGCCACCCAGGCGCGCCCCCCTCCATCCTGAATTTAAGTGTCATTCTGCTGTTGCCAAAGTATTCTTTCCCTGCCACAGTTTGGGTCTTGAAGTCAGGTTTGAGGCTTGACTCATATGGTTCTTGTACAGAGAAGATACAGAGAAAGAGGAGGCGAGCTCCCACAGCAGCTCTCTGCAGCTCTCTGGAAGGCTGGCACGTGGAAATCAGGTGGCACAGAGTCAGGGTTTCTGTGTCCCCGGGAAGTGGCATTATGATCGGCGGTTGGCAGAAACTACAAGCACAAGGCAGCGTCTTCTAATTATATCCCCATCCAGTGACGCAATGTGTCCTGGTAGGTAATGGCATTCTCATCCCAGGAAAAGTCCAGGTGAAGTCTGGGTGCTGCCCTACGGATACAGTAGTTGGAAATCACACAATCGGCATTTGATTGGAATTAATGTTTCCCGAGGGATGGGGCTCGGGCCTCAGTGGGCAGTGGTAGATGTTACACAAACGGGCCATTAAGTAACTTCAGATGAATCAGTATAGAGACCCTTGCTTTTCAATTTCTTGTCTATTCTTCCAGTTTCTCAATGGAAAATTCTTTTCTACTTTATTCAAGTGTAACTAACACACATTGTTATATTAGTTTCAGGGATACAATGTAGAGAATCAACAATTCTATACAAGTCTCCGTGCTCATCACAATAAATGTATTCTTAATCCCCATCCCCTGTTTCACCCATCCCCCCCCCCACCCACCTCCACTCTGGTAACCACCAGTTAGTTCTCTATAGTTAAGATCTGTTTGGGGGTTTGTCTCTTTTTTTCTTTGTTCGTGTTTTTTTTTTTTTTCTTAAATTCTGTCAGGAAGAACCTCGCATGGGGTGCCTGGGTGGCTCAGGGGTTTAAGCCTCTGCCTTCAGCTCGGGTCATGATCTCAGGGTCCTGGGATCGAGCCCCGCATCGGGCTCTCTGCTCAGCAGGAGCCTGCTTCCCCTTCTCTCTGTCTGCCTAGCTCTGATTTCTCTCTGTCAAATAAATAAAATCTTTAAAAAAAAAAAAAAGAAGAAGAACCTCGCATGTATCTTTAACAGCTAACCCTTGCTTTGTATCCCTTTCTTTTTTAAGATTTACTTATTTATTTGAGAGAGTGCAAGCAGGAGCACAAGCAGGGGGAGTGAGAGGAGAAGCAGGCTTCCTGCAGAGCAGAGAGCCCAATGCAGGGCTCAATCCCAGGACTCTGGGGTCATGACCTGAGCTGAAGGCAGATGCTTAACTGACTGAGCCACCCAGGCATCCCCTGTGTCCTCATCTTAAAAAGAGAAACAAATGCTTAGATGACTCTTCCCCAGGTAACAGTATCTTGCGAGAATTTTAAACATTATTTTGTTCTCACTGTATTTCTGTATGTATGTATTTATATATTAAAGGTAATTGATGTGGGATTTATATTTGTGGCAATGACACAAAACTACATTTATCAATAAATTATATTATTGAAGAGTCACATTGACCTAAAGGAAATATTGTGCATATAAGCATGGATGTTGTACAGTGCGGATCATTATTATGGAGAAAAAAATCATTCTAGTGCTAAGCAAATACTTGACATTTAGAAAACTCTGGTTAGACCTTAAGGTCCTTCCAATCTTGAGCTCTTTCGAGTCCATGAAACAAAATGGGGTTTAAATTGCTTTGCTGATTCTCTCAAACAAAGCCAACTCGTTTAAAGAAAACAGAAAGGCAGGATTCAGGTCTGTATTTCAGTTGAATGGAAGAGTCATACCCAGGGATTTTCAGCCCTGCCATCCACTATCTCTTTCAGTTGGAAGGTTCAGAAAAACACAACTGTGATGGCTAATTTTGTGTGTCAACTTAGCCAACTTATGGTAACCAGGTGTCTCGTCAAACACTAGTCTATATGTGGCTGTAAAGGTATCCTTTTAAGATTTTACTTATTTATTTATTTTAGGGGGGGCGTGAGTGGGGGGAGAAGCACAAGAGGGGGAGAAGGGGGAGGGGAAAGAATCTCAAGCAGACTCTACATTGAGTATGGAGTGCCCAACACAGGACTCAATCTCACAACCCTGACATCATGATTCTGAGACCATGATCTGACCCAAAACCAAGAGTTGGATGCTTAACTAACTGAGCCACCCAATGCCCCATGTAAAGATATATTTTTAGATGCGATTAACATTCAGTTGACTTTAAAGATTAGCCTCCCTAATGTGGGTGGGCCTGATATAATCAGCTGAAGGCTATGAGCAAAGACCGGGTTTCCTGAAAGAGAAGGAATGTTCCCTCTAGGCTGCAATGGAGAAATTCTGCCTCAGCTTCCTGCCTTCAGACTCAAGACTGCAACATCAACATTTACTTGGATGTCCAGGCTGCCACCTTACACTATAGATTTCAGATTTGTCAGCCCCCACAATCATGTGAGCCAGTTCCTTCAAATAAATCTGTCTTTATATCTATATATTAGCTATAAACACATATCTACACATGCCCACACACATATAACAATAACAAAAACTTAGAGGAATATGTTCTGTGTTACTAACACTATGGCAGTGGGCTTCAGGCAATACTTGATCCAGGGGCTCAGATGATAGCATGAAGATTGATTTTTACGCATGTTTTGGGTCTGATTTTTGCTTGCAGATTCATCATCAGCATCTGCAAGGTGCCCCCTGGCAGCTTTAAGCTTGCATCCTTCCAAGTCCAAGTACAAAAGTGAAATAATATCTTATCCTCCAACAGTTCAAAAAATTGTCATGGGCCCGAATGCATCTATTCCCAATTAATCTCATGTTCATTCCTGAGGTCAGAGAGCTGAACACACTGATCTTCTTACCCATGGGCACGAGGCTGAAGAGGGTTGCATCAGCATATTGTTATCAAATCTAGGATTAGAAGATCTGGACGGAAATAACAGCACTCCATTGCACCATGCCTCTCAGACATTTAATGGGCACAAGAGTCATCTGGGAGCTGGTTAAAATGAAGATTCTCCTTCATTAGTTCTGTGATGGGGCTTGCAATTCAGCATCTCTGATAAACTCCAGATAATTCTGATACCGCTGGCCCACAGACCATACTTTGAGTACTAATCCATTGTGCTATATATTCCAGAGGCTGGCTAATAATCATCCCTAATTACAGTGAGTGGTCAGACCAAGGGGGAAGGGAGGTTCCGCTTCAACACAGCGTTTTACCGGCCACTGTCCATCACTGTTGCAATGAGGCCCTGGCTTTCCCATGCAGAGGGAACCCGTCTCTTCCCAGTCTGCTGGAGGCATGGACAGAAAGGTGGTCAGACACGTACATCACGCAGTGTGAGCCCCTGGGGCTGCTCAGTCATGCTCAGGGTAAGTGAGGACAGATAAAGATGTCCCTGTTACCTGGATGCCTTTGTGTAGAAGTCTGCATTCCTCAAGATTTACACAATTCACCAGTCGGATCAGAGAAACAGCCCAGAGCTACTGTTTGTATGCTATGAGTGAGATCCACTAGAAAAACCAGAGGTCAAGGTAGAGTCATATAATTTCATGGTTGAAGATTTTAGCCCATACTGCATACTTCTCCGATAAGGTGTTTATTGCTGTAGGGGAAATTTGAACTTTGTTGGACAAAGGAGACCAAAGTCTTTTACTTTTTAAATACCATGTTAGTCTTTTAGCCAAAGGCTTACCGGCAGGCTTCTGTGTCTGGGTTTTAAAGAGTGCAGGATTTGGGAGGAATCTGACACGTGAGAATCATCGAGCCTTGTAGAAAATGTCTACAATTGGATCAACTGTTCCAAGTTGTATGCCAGACAGTCAATAGCTGATTCAATCAGGATTGTAGCTATAACAAGGACTAGTTCTATTTCCGTCATTACGGGGAATCTGACTCATCTTTTCATGGTTGATCTGATTCTCCGATATTAACCACAATAACTGTCAAACAAATAAAAAAATAAATACAGCCCTCCCCCCAGAGTAGTCTTAAAGGAGTGGTGATTTATCTCACAGAATCCTCATAGGACTTTTTAATAATAATTTCTGGCCAGATTTCACAGAAAGACAAAATGTAGTACAGCCAGGCAAAGAAAGGGACCTTGAGTTCATAGGGTAGAGGTTGAGGTTCAAACCACATATCCCAGCTTTCTGGAACATCTTCACGAACCTGAAATCAATCTCCCTTGCTGAAATAAACTGTAAATTATAAGGATTTATTTCCAAAATATCTTACTTAATTGCACTTGGTCATTCGATTTTTAAATTCATTCATGCGTTCATGTATTGCTTTCCAAAATGAAACTAAATCTGTTACGGAAAAGATAACCAGGGATATTTGAATATTTTCCTTGATTGAATATACCTGCCCTGAGAAAGGTTTGTCCAACATGGATTTCTACCACCTAGCACAGTGCCTGGCACAAAGGAGGCACTTACGTGTATTATTTAAATGAATATTATTTAAATGAATGATATAATAAAAAACTAGATTCAAATATCCACAAAGACACATTTTTTTGTCCTCGACCAGAAATAGATTTCTGATGGGAAAGATAAAATGCAAGGAAATAAAAATGTATGTTCAAAGAAAGAGAGACCTAAAATTGCCTGGTGTGTTTCAAAACAGGTAAAGATTTTGATACAAGTCAAATGATAAACTACATGGTGGGAACTGGTAAGAAGTAAGTATGCAAAGGAAGGAGGAGGCCAGATCATGATGTGCATTTGTCAGTTACTTTCAGGTACAAGTGATGTCTGAAATATAATTAGAAGTGGTTTAAGCATTAAAAAAATTTTTTTAACAGCCCATGTAACTGAAAAGGCCAGAATATCTGGATTCAGGCATGGCTAGATCTAGGTGTTCAAATGATGTCATCAGGGACCTGTTTCCCAGAGCACCTGGGTGGCTCGGTCTGTTCAGTGTTTGCCTTCAGCTCAGGTCATGGTCCCAGGGTCCTCTCCCTGTGCCGCTCCCCCTGCTTATGATCTCTTACTCTCTCTCTCTCTCTCTCAAATAAATAAATAAATAAATAAAACCTTAAAAAAAGGGGGGGGTGTCTGTCTCCCTATATATCTTGGTTTAGTTTCTTCTAATTTGTTCTCATTTTCAGACAGGATTTCTCCCAGAGATGAAAGTATGTGCACCTGTAGCCTCAAGCTTACATCCTCCCAGTTGAAGAATTCCACTGGAAACCAACACCTGTCTATCTCTGATGTGGATCCATGGTTTCTTAGCTTTAGTCTGTAGCTCAGATTAGATCACATGCCTGTTCTTTAGCCAGTCAGTGGAGCCCAGAGACAATGGTATTCTCATAGGGCATCCTAGATCATACTCTTATCCCTGCATCCTGGAAGTGTGAGCTGTCCTACCCAAATGGCATGGGTTGAGTTTGGGAGAAGTAGGAATTCCTAAAGGAAAACTAGATCAAGCAAGAAAATAGCCAGACATCCCCTCCCCACTCCTCCCAAAAAAAAAAAAAAAATTCATTCCATGCTATCTGATCACACCTACAAAATTTTCTGGAAGACGCGAACTCATCTCTAGTGATAGATCAGTGGTTGCTTGCTTATGGGAGGGGGAGTAGAGATGAGGAATTGCAAAAGGGCAAAAGGACAGGTATATCCATTGTCTTGACTATTTCTTAGGTATATCCATGTGTTGAAATTTATCAAAGTTTATGCTTTAAATATGTGCAGTTAATGTATTTCATTTATACTTCCACAGAGCTCTAAAATATGGTAAGAGGGAAAGGATGATGGTCAGGCAAACAGTTGCCTAAGACAGTATACCACGAAGCAAGGAGCAGTTGGCACCACTTTTTAGTCAGAAGAATAATATGACTAGGAATGTTAAGATCATTAAGGAAACTGCACGAGAAACTATCAGAGTGGTGATAGGGTAGAAACAAGGAGGCATATTGATGTCTCTCGTGCCCCACCTGACACGTCTCAGCCCATGTATACTCAAGACTTTGCTGTGTGCAGGGGCAACCCAATTCTACCACGTCCCCCGCTTTCTGCTCTATGCCTTTTGTAGAATGCCAGCCTGGCATTCAATCATGCCCGCCCTGGGAGTCTGTGGGAACTAATACTCCATGGAAGACGCAAGCCAGAGCACAAATCCTCCCTCTTCTATCCCCTGGACGGATAATTCCTTGTCATGCTCTAATTACCTCCTTGGACCATTCCAGCTGGATCCAGCCCCAATTGCCTATAACAATGACCAGCTCAACTGTGCCCTCTCCTACTGGTTTCTCTGCTTCCCTCTTCCACTCTCCCCTGAATCGCTCCCCTCACTAAAGCCACCTGCAGGGAACGTTGCAGGATCTGCTTTCCAGGGCTTGGGGGAACCTGCAAAGGATGAAAGGGAAGGTGCTAGTCTAAGGGAATAGCGCTGACAGCCTCGACTAAGACAATGCTGATCTGGAGGGAGAAGCAGAGAAAGAAATGACAGGCCATGGTGACCAGCCTTGTGGAGAAGGGGAGAGACCCCATGCATCTAATTCACCCAGGACATCAATAGACATCCCGAGGAAACCCAAAGACAGAAATGATTGTTTCACAAAAAAAACTCACATAGTATCAGAATTATCTAGGACCCATGGTTCTGAGAGGGAGTTAACATTTCAGTTTTCCGGACACTGAAATTGTGGACAGTTTACTTTAGATTACTTTTTTGATGCTACAATGATTGCTTACCAATGGTTTTAAGACATTATAAACAATTTACCGTTCGTGCACTGAAAAACGAAACAGGATGGAAGAATTCAGACGGGACACATTGGGGATGGTTTGTCTTTATGCCATGTTATGTAGGGCCTCACCGAGAAGGCTCTCAGGCCAGGGCCTGGAGAGCTCATTTACTTACCCATCTGGTGGTGGATCCTGGCTATCATGGGGCTTCCTCTCACACGGCTGGGTCCCAGACTCTTGGAGGGAGGCAGCAAGACAAGCAGTGTCATTCCCTTGGTCAAGGCGGTCTCAGAAATCTGCCTACGCTCAACCGAAGGAACCAGGGATCCCACATGTGTTGGAAGACTGTCAAAGCCACCTTGTAAAAAGGGATCATGTGTTAATTTCCCACTGCTGCTGTAACAGATCACCACACCTTTAGTGGCTTAAAGCAACAAATCTTTAATCCCATAGACAGTGCTATCCAGCAGAAATATAATGCAAGCCACATGGGTAATTTAAATTTTCCTGGAAGGCACATTTATGAAAGTAAAATTTAGATAGGAAAAGGATACAGAGGTGGTCCATATACACAATGGAATATGACTCAGCCATCAGAAAGGATGAATACCCAACTTTTGCATCAACATGGATGAGACTGGAGGAGACTATTCTGAGTGAAATAAGTCAAGCAGAGAGAGTCGATTACCACATGGTTTCACTTACTTGTGGGACATAAGTAATAGCATGGAGGACATTAGGAGAAAGAAAGGAAAAGTTGGGGGAAATCAGAGGGGGAGATGAACCATGAGAGACTATGGACTCCAAGAAACAGGCTGAAGGTTTTAGAGGGGAGGGGAGTGAGGGGTTGGGTGAGCCTGGTGGTGGGTATTAAGGAGGTCACATGTTGCATGGAGCACTGGGCATTATAGGTAAATAATGAGTCTTGGAGCACTATATGAAAAGCTAATGATGTATTGTATGGCAACTAACATAACACAATAGAAAGAAAGCAGGGAAGGAAGGAAGGAAGGAAGGAAGGAAGGAAGAAGGAAGGAAGGAAGACTACTTTTACTATTATTTTGCTTAACCCAGTTATCCAAAATTTTGCCATTTCAATGTGAAATCAATGTTACAACTACTGAGATGTTTTACATTGTTTATACTAAATCTTCAAAACTCATGGTATATTATATACTTCTACCACATCTTCATTCCCACTGGTGGCCATTGGACTGCATGGCTACAGATGATATGGTTGGTGCTATTCTGATGGTAAACCTCCAAAAATCCAAATATGAGCGCGACATCACAGATGCAATCAGATGCCCAAACCCTCCACTCCCAGAGAGGTTTTTCAGTTTTAGACATTGCTTCTCTAGCTTCTGTCCACCAGATCAGGAGTAGGGTTAAGGGTGCAAGTGAGGGGATAAGATGGTGTCCTTGGCTGTCTCTTGACAAAGGGTCCTTGACCATTCACTTCCAATTCAACCATTCTCCCCGCTTCTATTCTCAATAGTAATAGCTTGTACTGAGAATAGGTAATTGAGCTAGGGGGATGGTCACTTCTGCTTTCTGCTCTCTGGTGCTGGAACTGTATCAGTCCCTGAAGGGTAGGTTCCCAGCAGGTTGGTAGATGGACAAGGCTTACATTCGGTATCTTTTGCCCCACTTATCAGCTTCCCTACCGCTCCAGGGTCAAGTCCTTGTCCACATGTACAGCAGAGAACATATTCCCTTTCCCTGCATGATCTCCGTATGCTAACGACACGGAGGACCCTCGCTCATGTGGCCCCCTGCGAATGTTAATTCTCCTTAAGAAACTTCTCCAACACTAATCTCCCTCTTTCTTCATTTCATTTCAAATCCCCTTGTATATCTTCTTTCTATCAGAGCCCTTAAAGCTTTTTTCTATGATGGCTTATTCATTTCTCTGCCACTCCAATGTATTGTCACACTTTCCAAGGAAAAGACGATGCCATTCATCTCTTCATTCTCCATGATTATCACAAGGCTTTTCCCCTAGTAGATATTCAACCATGGGGACTCCTTTGGTCCAGTGAATAGAAGAAAGCTAATTGGCCTATATGGGGGAATGAATGTGTGACCTTGGCTTTATCTCCATGAGCTTGGAGACAAGATTTGCATGCTTTTGTTGTCCTGGGTCAAGGGAACCACATGCTGTTCAAAGTACTAAGGTTTGAATACAGGGATATTTGACAATACACCTGTTTAGTTAGATAAAGGGGACCTATTCATATACTGTGGGAAAAGAATCAATGAAGTTCCTGGCCCCTTTGCCTTTGACAATAGTCTTTCTGAGCGGCAGAAAGAGAGAGCCTCTAAGAAGGTGATTAATGTGAGCTCCTGCTGAGGACTTCAAATTGATCTTGGCAAAGAAAATGTCATTTCTCTGCCTGTCCCTTGGTCTCAGGGAGAAACTATGGAAAGGAGAGTTTCAAACAGACTGAGGAGAATACATAAAATATTTTCAAGGAAGACGGAGGATATAGTAAGTCAGAGGATATTTACACTTTGGGTAAATACAAGGGGACTCATCAACTTAATAATAAAAGTTCATTTCCATATTATGTCACCTCCTTGCTTGTTAGCATCTTAAACAATGACACAGTTGATCCTTCATGGGAGACCCTGATCTCATGGGCCAATGATCCCACAACTACAATGGCTTTCACTCTTTATTTTTCAGGTATTCATAAATACATACTATTTGCCTGACACTGTCCTCAGTTCTGAAGAAATGGAAATAAATCAGATGTGGTCCCAGCCCTGAAGAAGCTAATAATCTAGTGGAGAGACAGCTATAAAAACACAAAATTATAATCTGTCATAAATACAATAATAGAGATGACTATGAAACATATTGTTGATACAGAAAAGAGGAGTATTTATTTCCCTTTGTCACTTTGCTCATTCATTTTGTATATACATATATAATATATAATTACATAACATTTATATGGTTGTATATATACATATATATGTGTTTTAGCAGTAGAAAGAACAAAGTCATTATTTTGAAAGTTCCCTGAGCTGATAAACACTTGGATTGTTCAGAAATCTAAAGAGGTAAAGTGTAACTTTTCCGTGTATTGACTGCTAGAGCTTAGCAGTCAAGGACAGAGTGGCGTAAAATGAGGTTGTAGAAAGAAGTAGGTCACATCATGAATGGCTTTGTAGGGTATGCTAAGAAGTTAGCTTTGGGTGGTTTTTGTTGTTGTTTTTGTTTTTGTAGATGAAGGGATTTAGGCCACCAAATAACAGAATATGATTTATATTCTTGTATTATCATTCTGGTTGCCAAGTGGAGAACAAATTTGGTAGATAAAGGTGAAAGAAAGAAAGTCAAGAGGCAGAGAGATCTGTTGGCAAGTTGTGGTAGTCGTTTAAGTGAGAAATTATGATGCATTGGACCCAGAAATGACAGTAAAGATGGAGAAAAGAAGGTAGATGGAAAGCCATTCACCACATACAATAAGGCAACAATGAGCAAGAAGAATCCAGGAAAAGGGGAAAACATAAAAAAAAAAAAAATGGAGGCAAAAAACAGTTGATGGAACTTTTTCTTCTCTTAGTCACCAAGAAGAGCTTAATCATACCAGAAACATCACAGTTTCTGCCACCATGGTCATCATCATCACTGCCACCATCATCATCACCACCACGTCCATCATCATCACTATCCATCACCATCATCATCACTATCATCTACATCATATTCATTTCAAATACTATCATAATGAATAAGAATCAGTAATGCATATAGGTTGACATACAGTAAACTTACATCAGTATTAACGAATTTGAGGTTTTTGAGGTGACTCAACAATTTTGAGTACAACTTCTTATTTGAAACCTTTTTTCACACCACCCCATTCATTGTCACTCCATGTTCAATTTCTAGATAGCTCTCCATTATTTTAAAGCTTTTTATCTCCTCTGTCCTCATGTGCCTTCCTTCCTAGTTTCACCATTTGGTCACACTTTCCCAATCTGTCCTTTAATGCCCTGTAGATTTCAGCATTTCTTCGATTCAAAGTATAGGGATAGAGGGAACATTCCTCAACTTCATAAAATCTATCTATGAAAAACCCACAGCGAATATCATCCTCAATGGGGAAAAGCTGACAGGCTTCCCTTTGAGATCAGGAACAAGACAAGGATGCCCACTTTTGCTACACTTGTTCAACATAGTATTAGTATTAGAAGTCCTAGCAAGAACAATCAGACAATAAAGAGAAATAAATGTATTCAGATTGGCAATGAAGAAATAGAACTCTCTCTCTTCACAGACGACATGATACTTTATATGGAAAACCCACAGGACTCCACTCCCAAACTGCTAGAACTCATACAGCAGTTCAGTAATGTGGCAGGATACAAAATCAATGCACAGAAATCAGTTGCTTTCTTATACACTAACAATGAAAATACAGAAAGGGAAATTAGAGAATTGATTCCATTTACTATAGCACCAAGAACCATAAGATACCTGGGAATAAAGCTAACCAAAGAGGTACAGGATCTGCACTCGAGGAACTACAGAAAACTCATGAAAGAAATTAAAGAAGACACAAAAAATGGAAGACCATTCCATGCTCATGGATCAGAAGAATAAACATTTTTTTAAAGATTTTATTCATTTATTTGACAGACAGAGATCACAAGCAGGCAGAGAGGCAGGTGGGGGGGGCAGGAAGCAGTATCCCCATTGAGCAGAGAGCCCAATGCGGGGCTTGATCCCAGGACCCTGGGATCATGACCCAAGCCAAAGGCAGAGGCTTTAACCCACTGAGCCACCCAGGTGCCCCAAGAATAAACATTGTTAAAATGTCTATACTGCCTGGAGCAATCTATACTTTCAATGCCATTCCGATCAAAATTCCACCAGCATTTTCCAAAGAGCTGGAGCAAACAATCCTAAAATTTGTATGGAACCAGAAGAGACCCTTAATTGCTAAGGAAATGTTGAAGAAGAAAAACAAAACTGGGGGCATCATCACGTCGCCTGATTTCAAGCTTTACTACAAAGCTGTGATCACCAAGACAGCATGGTACTGGCACAAAAACAGAAACATAGACCAATGGAACAGAGTAGAGAGCCCAGATATAACCCTCAACTCTATGGTCAAATAATCTTCAACAAAGCAGGAAAAAATATACAGTGGAAAAAACAAAGGCTCTTCAATAAATGGTGCTGGGAAAATTGGGTAGCTATGTGTAGAAGAATGAAACTCGACCATTCTCTTACACCATACACAAAGATAAACTCAAAATGGATAAAAGACCTCAACATGAGGCAGGAATCTATCAGAATCCTGGAGGAGAACATAGGCAGTAACCTCTTTGACATCAGCCACAGCAACTTCTTTCAAGATATATCTCCAAAGGCAAAGGAAACAAAAGCGAAAATGAACTTTTGGGACTTCATCAAGATCAAAAGCTTCTGCACAGCAAAGGAAACAGTCAACAAAACAAAGAGGCAACCCACGGAATGGGAGAAGATATTCGCAAATGACACTACAGACAAAGGGCTGGTATCCAAGATCTGTAAAAAAGTCTTCAAACTCAACTCACCATTTCTTTGAAATCCCTTTAGATCCTAACAAGTCCTTAAACTTGGATCACAGTAGGCATTAAAATTTTCTGATTGTGAGCATCACAACTTAGTGAAAAGGGTAACCACTATGACCCAACTTTCCTTATTTAATCTCATTAAGAAATATCTCTCACTTTTCACATCATCCCCACACCACCTGAGTCCTGATAACATCTTATCTTCTCTGTGTTCGTTTGGGGTTGGCTCTATGGAGAACCTCACCTCCTACTTCAGAAAGAAGACAAAGACAACATTCACACATGTCCCTGTACCTTCTCATACCTGCAGCTTAAGATCTTTCCTCAGACCGCTCTTTTCATGACTTCAACTTATCTTTGTATCCAGCCATGTCTTTTCTCAATGTCATCAATAAGAGATAACAAACTAGTGGGGCAGCTGGGTGACTCAGTGGGTTGAGCCTCTGCCTTCAGCTCGGGTCATGATCTCAGGATCCTGGGATCGAGTCCCACATCAGGCTCTCCGCTCATCAGGGAGCCTGCTATCCCTCTCTCTCTCTCTCTCTCTCTGCCTGCCTCTCTGCCTACTTGTGATCGCTCTGTGTCTAATAAATAAATAAAATCTTTTTTAAAAAAGAGAGAGATAACAAACTAGCTACTGATTTACTTACTTCAGTTGAAACTTTTACCAGCAGCTCATCAGACACAGCTATCTTTTGAAGGCTTGAAATTCTATTTTTACTGAGTCTCGTATCAAGATAACGACTGCCTTAATGAGCTTTAAGCTCATCCCTATTTTATTTTCTTTATGCAGAGTGGAACTGGGGACTTGATCACTGATTTCTCAGCTCTGAAGTTAATACGGGCCTGTTCCCTGGTTTACCATGGGAAGAAGTGGGCACTCTTAGTCCGAAATGTATCCTTATTAAGTCCCTCTGCATCTCTGCATCCAGAAAAGGACCTTACCACTCCCAATCCTGGATATCGGTCTGTTAAGTCACAGCAGTGTGATTTCAACTAGTTAAAAGGAGCTACACTATTTTTTTTCTAATGCCATGGGATATGCTCTTGAATTCAACTCAGTATTCATGAGAACACCAATTAGGAAAAACTCTATACAAAAGGTTATTTAAAAGATACACTCCATGAATTTGGAAATTTCAAAATCTATCCCTGGACAAAGCTACAGCACTAGATTGTTGGGCAGCTTGATGAAAAAAAAATTTTTTTTTCCTGAACTGTGGATTGGTGGGATAACCTCAAACCCTAGTGATATTCATTATTAAAAACAAATGAACAAAAAGGTGTTGTTCTTCACAAGTATCCACTTTATAAGGATCTCAGAGACACATTGCAATCTGATCTTTGTGCCAAGAACATTTTACCCCTCCTGAAAAGCAACCTTGTTTTTTATTTCATGGCTATTGTGAGTAATGGCAAAATAGTCAAAATTTCCTTAGGAAACTCAAAGTCAAATATTGGCTTCTTTTTCTTGAACACAGGTCATGATGCTGTGCATTCTAGCTTAATGCCAAGTTCTGTTGACTATCCTGTCTTGTTTTTCTAGTAACTTTCACTGCACTATTTTATGGTGTGGCATGTACAGTTAGAAGCCACTGGGAATCCTTTCTGGGAAAGCTGGAAGCATAATCAAATAAACTACATTCTTAGTTTCTAGCGTCATTGAAATGTTGTATCTCCTCTTATGCTTTTAAGGAACTTCATTAAAAAGGTGGGGGGAGGTTATGAGAATATTTTTTTCCACTAGAACTCTGAACTCATTTCTAGCATTTTGTCGAATTGAGTAAATATATTGATGATATCTAACTTTGAGATGGGGAAGATGAAGCAAGTTCATAGGAATCTTCCTCTGGAGAATTTTTTTCTTTCTTCTTCTTTTTTTTTTTTTTTTTTTTTTTGCAATGATTTAGGCAACGTTCCTACTAACAAGCAGTATTTAGATACCAAGTATGTTTTTTTGTTTAAAGATTTATTTATTTATTTATTTATTTGACAGACAGAGATCACAAGTAGGCAGAGAGGCAGGCAGAGAGAGAGAAGGAAGCAGGCTCCCTGCTGAGCAGAGAGCCCAATGTGGGGCTCGATCCCAGGACCCCGGGATCATGACCCAAGCTGAAAGCAGAGGCTTTAACCCATTGAGCCACCCAGGCACCCCTAGATACCAAGTATGTTTTAACCAGAAAGAGATCATTAGTCTAAGAATGATTTTGTACTGATGAGCAGGACTCAGCCAGAAGGAAATAAATTTCTGCATTATTAAACCAGTCTCCAAAGCAAGACAGAGCAGTTGAAAGAGAAAAACAACTGGACTGCTTCTCCTGTTTGGGGCTTAGTGGGTGATAAGCCTCCCCACATCAGAAATAACCATCTGAGAGACAGGCTTCCAAAAGGAAGCAGGTCTAACCCACCGGTTTGGGAAGGTCAGGACAGAAGTTGTGAACCTGGTTTAGAATCTGGGAATGCCAGAACGGGCATTGGGACCATCCTGTTCAGATTACTGAGACATAAAAAACAAAACAAAACAAAACAAACCTCCTTATGTTCTTCCTACACAGCCTAGCCATGACCTAGACAAATCTCTGACATTTTGTCTGGCTTCAGCCACACCCATCTTCATAGAGACATACCAAGATCTGTCAGACTACGGATGACATTTCTTGTCTTTCTTTTTTTTTATACCCAACGTTTAAGGGCTGCCAGTTGAATACAGCATAAGAAAGGGCAAGGAGCAAACAAAAATAAGCTGTAATCATTGTAGCTGGCCCATAGAAGTCATTCTGCATGAGTAATTCAAATTGCCTTTGGAAATGGGAAAAAAAGTTCTCAAAAATATGAACCCCATCCGTGGCACCAAATGCCATTCTCATACATTACAGACAAAGGCTCCAGGGCAGGACCCTCTGGGTTTGAATTTTAGTTCCACTACTTCCTAACTTCGTGACAGTGGCTAAGTTACTTTGACTCTTAATCTTCATCATAGGAGAAGTAAGAATACCTGACATGTTGGGTTTACATAGAGGTAAAAATGCACATAAAGCTATAAAAGGTACATAAGAACACAGTGACAGCTCATAAGTTTCTGTGTTCAGAATACTGGGATTCGATTTTTAATTCCTTTTTACAAATAAGTAATTCCAGCTCAGAAAGTGGGCACCATTTGTCCCTGTTTTCCTCACAGCTTGTGATATTACCATTACGCATGCAAATGGGGTACATGCGAACACATCAACACTCATTCCTTACGGATGTCATTAATCCTTTGCTTAATTATCACCAACAGTGATACCAGTGTCCCAAGGTCATGTGTATGTGAAATACTAAAGAGGTCTCCTTATATCTGAAGGGCTTTATTAATGAGCTAAATATGTCTTTCTTGGGTTCCAAAAGTATCAATAGGTTGGAAAGTGCTAGAAACCAGCCTCAGAACAGGAGCTGGGGGTCAGGGGAAGGGTTATTATTTCTAAGACTAGCTCTTCCTGGTTATGGCGTGTGGTTTCCAGTGTTCAAATATGAAATCATCCAAAAGAAGTGAGACAGAGGCTGGGAAGTTCAGACCCAACACTGCCATAAAATCCAGGCAGACTTAAGGGAGATGAAGTAGAGAGCTGAACAGGGGCCAGGAGCCTACAGTGTTAAGGGCAAAGAGAAGAAAACTATATGGCTTTGAAAAAGTTATTTAGCTTCTCTTAAACCCAGCACAATGTGAATAAGTGATATAAAAGTATATACTAAATGGAGATAAGATGCCCAACCCATGCATTTAAAAAAAAAACCAGATTCCTGGAGAGGAGTCAAGATGGCGGAGGCGTAGCAGACTGAGATGACATCAGGTCACAGGAGTTCAGTTAGATAGTTATCAAGCCATTCCAAACACCTACAAACCCAACAGGAGATCGAAGAGAAGAGCAGCAATTCTAGAAACAGAAAATCGACCACTTTCTGAAAGGTAGGACCTGCGGAGAAGTGAATCCCAAGCAACGGGAAGATAGACCACAGCGGGAGGGGCCAGCTCCCAGCAAGCGGCAGAAAAATGGAGCACAAAATCTGAACTTTTAATTAAAAGTCTGCGCCACTGAGGGGCACTGCTTCAGAGGCTAAGTGAGGATGGAGTCCTCGTGGGGCAGCGTGGTCTCAGATCCCACACGGTCACAGTAGGATTAGGGGTGTCTGAGTGTAGCAGAGTTCACAGGTAGCAGAGCACAGCTCACAGGTATCAGAGACGGAGCTGAGGAGTGAGCTCTCAACTCAGGGTTACCTTAAACTGTGATCCATGGCACAGTGGGCCACTGGTCTTTGAGCAGGGACCCCACAAGTGGCAAATCCAGGGAGACTCACCTTCCTTCTCTGGAGGCAGAAATCTGTTGGTTTGGAGACTCCAAATGGGGCTGTGTGCCAGAGACAGAAATGCTCGGTCAGAGGCTGGGTGAGGTCAGAGCATGGCCAGAGACCAGGGGACGGGAGTAATTGACTGCTTTTCTCCAAGGGCACACTGAGGAGTGGGGCCCCGAACTCTCGGCTCCTCTAGGCTTGAGACTGGGAGGCCGCCATTTTCATTCCCGTCCTCTAGAGCTCTACAGAAGACATTCAGGGAACAAAAGCTTCTGAGAGAGAACCCGAGCAGATTGCTCAGCCCAGCCCCTGGCAAGGGTGGTGCAATTCTACCTCAGGCAAAGACATTTGAGAATCACTGCTGCAGGCCCCTCCCCCAGAAGATCAGCAAGAACATCCAGCCAAGACCAAGGTCACTGATCAAGGAGAAGAGAATTCCAGAGGAGGGGGAAGCAAAGCATGGAATTCATGGATTTCTCCCCATGATTCTTTAGTCTTGCAAAGTTAATTAAATTTTTAAATTTTATTTTTTTCTTATTCTAATTCTTTTAACTTTTCTTCTTTCTTCTTTTAATGTTTGTTAGCTCATTTATATTAACAATACCTTTCTTTAAAAAAATCTTTTTAAACCTTCATTATTATAGTCATATTTTATCCTTCACTGTATTTAACTTTGTTTTTTTGTATATATATAGGGTTTTCTCTTCTAAAAAGTGTTTGGGATACAACTTCTTCTAATAGATCAAAATATACCCTAACTCGAGCACAGTTCTTTGTTCTAGTCTCCAGCCTGAGAAAATTCTCTCTGCTTTCTTTTCTTTCTTTTTCCAACCAACTTATCTTATCAATTCCTTTTTTTAAGAATTTTTTAAAAATTTTCATCCTTACAGTCATATTCCATCCCTTCATTGTGTTTATCCTTATTTTTGTATACATAGAATTTTTTCTTTCTTTAAAATTTTTTTCTTTCTTTAAAATTTAAAAATTTAAATTTTTTCTTTCTTTAAAAAAATTTGGGAGGTATGGGGGAGGAGACAAGATGGCAGAGAAGTAGCAGGCTGAGACAACATCAGGTAGCAGGAGATCAGCTAGATAGCTTACCAAACCATTGCAAACACCTACAAATTCAACAGGAGATCGAAGAGAAGAAAAGCAATTCTAGAAACAGAAAATCAACCACTTTCTGAAAGGTAGGACTGGCAGAGAAGTGAACCCAAAGCGACGGGAAGATAGACTGCAGGGGGAGGGGCCGGCTCCCGGCAAGTGGCAGAACAACGGAGCACTAAATCAGGACTTTTAAAAGTCTGCTCCACTGAGGGACATCACTCCAGAGGCTAAATTGGGGTGAAGCCCATGTGAGGTCAGCATGGCCCCAGGTCCCACAGGGTCACAGAAGGATCGGGGGTGTCTGAGTGTCACAGAGCTCACAGGTATTAGAGCGGGGAAGCCGGCAACAGAGACAGAGCCGAGGAGTGAGCTCTCAGCTTGGGGTTACCTTGAACCGGTCACAGGCTGGGTGAGCTTGGAGCACGGCCGGAGACCAGGGAGATGGGAGTGATTGGGCTTTTTTCTCTGAGGGCGCACTGAGCAGTGGGGACCCGAGCTCTCAGCCCCTCTGGGCCAGAGACTGGGAGGCCGCCATTTTGATTCCCATCCTCCGGAAATCTACGGAAAGCGTTCAGGGGACAAAAGTTCCCGAAAGCGAACCCGAGCAGATTACTTAGCCCGGCCCCTGGTAAGCACTGTGCAATTCTGCCTTGGGCAAAGACACTTGAGAATCACTACAACAGTCCCCTCCCCCAGAAGAGCAACAAGAAATCCAGCCAAGACCAAGTTCACTTACCAAGGAGAACAGCGGAATTCCAGAGGAGGAGAAAGCAAAGCATGGAACTCATGACTTTCTCCCCATGATTCTTTAGTCTTGCAGTTAATTTAATTTTTTTTAATTTTATTTTTTTTCTCTGCTAAATTTTTTTTAACTTTTACCCTTTACTTTTTTAACATTTTTAAACTAGTTTATTTTAACAATACCTTTCATTAAAAAATAATAATAATCTTTTTTGAACCTTCATTATTATACTCATATTTTATCCTTCATTGTATCTAAGTTTATTTTTTGTATACACACAGGGTTTTTTCTTCTAAAAAATTTGGGGTACAACTTCTTCTAATAGATCAAAATATACCCTAAATCTAGCTCCGGGCTTGTTCTAGTCTCCAGCCCAATCAAATTCTCTCCACTTTCTTTTTCTTTATTCACCCAACCAATTTACTTTATCAACTCCTTTTTTAGAAATTAAAAAAAAATTTTTTTTTCATCTTTATAGGCATACTCCATCCTTCATTGTGTTTACCCTTATATATGTTTTTCATTCTTTAAAATTTTGGGAGGTAGGTTCTTCTAAGAGACCAAAATACTCTCAAAATTAAGTGGGTGACCCTGTTCTAGTCACCAGTCTAATATATATTTTTTTTTCTTTATTTGTTTTCTTTTTTTAATTTTTTTTTTCCTGAACTTCTTTTTATCCCCTTCCCCCCCCCCCAACAATTTGGGGTCTCTTCTGATTTGGTTAAAGCGCATTTTCCTGGGGTCTTTGCCACCCCTTTAGTATTTTATTTGCTCCTTCATATATTCTTATCTGGACAAAATGACAAGGCGGAAAAATTCACCACAAAAAAGAAGAACTAGAGGCAGTACTGAAGGCTAGGGACCTAATTAGTATGGACATTGGTAATATGTCAGATCTAGAGTTCAGAATGACGATTCTCAAGGTTCTAGCCAGGCTCGAAAAAGGCATGGAAGATATTAGAGAAACCCTCTTTGGAGATATAAAAGCCTTTTCTGGAGAAATGAACTAAAATCTAACCAAGTTGAAATTTAAAAAGCTATTAATGTGGTGCAATCAAAAATGGAGGCTCTTACTGCTAGGATAAATGAGGCAGAAGAAAGAATTAGTGATATAGAAGACCAAGTGACAGAGAATAAAGAAGCTGAGCAAAAGAGAGAAAAACAGCTACTGGACAAAGAGGGGAGAATTCGAGAGATAAGTGATACCATAAGACAAAACAACATTAGAATAATTGGGATTCCAGAAGAAGAAGAAAGAGAGAGTGAAACAGAAGGTATATTGGAGAGAATTATTGTAGAGAATTTCCCTAATATGGCAAAGGGAACAAGCATCAAAATCCAGGAGAACCCCCCTCAAAATCAACAAGAAGAGGTCCACACCCCCTCACCTAATAGTAAAATTTACAAGTCTTAGCGACAAAGAGAAAATCCTGAAAGCAGCCCGGGACAAGAACTCTGTAACATAGAATGATGAAAATAATAGACTGGCAGCAGACTTATCCACAGAGACCTGGCAGCCCAGAAAGAACTGGCATGATATATTCAGAACATTAAATGAGAAAAACATGCAGCCAAGATAACTATATCCAGCTAGGCTGTCATTGAAAACAGGAGAGATAAAAAGCTTTCAGGACAAATGAAAACAAAATGAATTTGCAAACACCAAACCAGCTCTACAGGAAATATTGAAAGGGGTCCTCTAAGGAAAGACACACCTTAAAAGTAGTAGATCAGAAAGGAACAGAGACAATATACAGTAACAGTCACCTTACAGGCAATACAATGGCACTAAATTCATATTTCTCAATAGTTACCCTGAATGTTAATGGGCTAAATGCCCCAATCAAAAGACACAGGGTATCAGAATGGATAAAAAAACAAAACCCATCAATATGCTGCCTACAAGAAACTCATTTTAGACCCGAAGACACCTCCAGATTTAAAGTGAGGGGGTGGAAAACAATGTATCATGCTAATGGACATCAGAAGAAAGCTGGGGTGGCAATCCTTATATCAGATCAATTAGATTTTAAGCCAAAGACTATAATAAGAGATGAGGAAGGACACTATATTATACTCAAAGGGTAGGTCCAACAAGAAGATCTAACAATTTTAAATATCTATGCCCCTAACATGGGAGCAGCCAACTATATAAACCAATTAATAACAAAATCAAAGAAACACAACAACAATAATACAATAATAGTAGGGAACTTCAACACTCCCCTTACTGAAATGGACAGTTCATCCAAGCAAAAGATCAACAAGGAAATAAAGGCCTTAAATGACACACTGGACCAGATGGACATCACAGATATATTCAGAACATTTCATCCCAAAGCAACAGAATACACATTCTTCTCTAGTGCACATGGAACATTCTCCAGAATAGATCACATCCTGAGTCATAAATAAGGTCTCAACCGGTATCAAAAGATTGGGATCATTTCCTGCATATTTTCAGAGCACAAAGCTCTGAAGCTAGAACTCAATCACAAGAGGAAATTTGGAAAGAACCCAAATAAATGGAGACTAAACAGCATCCTTCTAAAAAAATGAATGGGTCAACCAGGAAATTAAGGAAGAATTGAAAAAATTCATGGAAACAAATGATAATGAAAATACAACAGTTCAAAATCTGTGGGACACAGCAAAGGCAGTCCTGAGAGGAAAATATATAGTGGTACAAGCCTTTCTTAAGAAACAAGAAAGGTCTCAAATATACAACCTAACCCTACACCTAAAGGAGCTGGAGAGAGAACAACAAAGAAAGCTAAACCCAGCAGGAGAAGAGAAATCATAAAGATCAGAGCAGAAATCAATGAAATAGAAACCAAAAAAACAATAGAACAAATCAACGAAACTAGGAGCTGGTTCTTTGAAAGAATTAATAAGATTGATAAACCCCTGGCCAGACTTATCAAAAAGAAAAGAGAAAGGACCCAAATAAATAAAATCATGAATGAAAGAGGAGAGATCACAACCAACACCAAAGAAATACAAACAATTATAAGAACATACTATGAGCAACTCTACGCCAACAAATTTGACAATCTGGAAGAAATGAATGCATTCCTAGAGACATATAAACTACCACAACTGAGCCAGGAAGAAATAGAAAACCTGAACAGACCCATAACCAGTAAGGAGATTGAAACAGTCATCAAAAATCTCCAAACAAACAAAAGCCCAAGGCCAGATGGCTTCTCAGGACAATTCTACCAAACATTTAAAGAAGAATTAATTCCTATTCTCCTGAAACTGTTCCAAAAAATAGAAATGGAAGGAAAATTTCCAAACTCATTTTATGAGGCCAGCATCACCTTGATCCCAAAACCAGACAAGGATCCCATCAAAAAAAGAGAATTACAGACCAATATCCTTGATGAATACAAATGCGAAAATTCTCACCAAAATACTAGCCAATAGGATCCAACAGTACATTAAAAGGATTATTCACCACGACCAAGTGGGATTTATTCCAGGGCTGCAAGGTTGGTTCAACATCTGCAAATCAATCAATGTGATACAATACATTAATAAAAGAAAGAACAAGAACCATATGATACTCTCAATAGATGCTGAAAAAGTGTTTGACAAAATACAGCATCCTTTTCTGATCAAAACTCTTCAAAGTGTAGGGATAGAGGGCACATACCTCAATATTATCAAAGCCATCTATGAAAAACCCACTGCAAATATCATTCTCAATGGAGAAAAACTGAAAGCTTTTCCGTTAAGGTAAGGAACACGGCAAGGATGTCCGTTATTACCACTGCTGTTCGACATAGTACTGGAAGTCCTAGCCTCAGCAATCAGACAACAAAAAGACATTAAAGGCATCCAAATTGGCAAAGAAGAAGTCAAACTATCACTCTTTGCAGATGATATGATACTATATGTGGAAAACCCTGAAGACTCCACTCCAAAACCGCTAGAACTTGTACAGGAATTCAGTAAAGTGTCAGGATATAAAATCAATGCACAGAAATCAGTTGCATTTCTCTACACCAACAACAAGACAGAAGAAAGAGAAATTAAGGAGTCCATCCCATTTACAATTGCACCCAAAACCATAAGATACCTAGGAATGGACCTAACCAAAGAGGCAAAGAATCTATACTCAGGAAACTATAAAGTACTCATGAAAGAAATTGAGGAAAACACAAAGAAATGGAAAAATGTTCCATGCTCATGGATTGGAAGAACAAATATTGTGAAAATGTCTATTCTACCTAAAGCAGTCTACACATTAATGCAATCCCTATCAAAATCCCATCCATTTTTTTCAAAGAAATAGAACAAATAATCCTAAAATTTATATGGAACCAGAAAAGACCTTGAATAGCCAAGGAATATTGAAAAAGAAAGCCAATGTTGGTGGCATCACAATTTCAGAGTTCAAACTCTATTACAAAGCTGTCATCATCAAGACAGTATGGTACCAGCACAAAAACAGACACATAGATCAACGGAACAGAATAGAGAGCCCAGAAATAGACCCTCAACTCTATGGTCAATTCATCTTCGACAAAGCAGGAAAGAATGTCCAATGGAATAAAGACAGCCTCTTCAATAAATGGTGTTGGGAAAATTGGACAGCCACATGCAGAAAAATGAAACTGGACCATTTCCTTATACCACACACAAAAATAGACTCAAAATGGATGAAGGACCTCAATGTGAGAAAAGAATCCATCAAAATCCTTGAGGAGAACACAGGCAGCAACCTCTTTGACCTCAACCGCAGCAACTTCTTCCTAGGAACATCGCCAAAGGCAAAGGAAGCAAGGGCAAAAATGAACTATTGGGATTTCATCAAGATCAAAAGCTTTTGCATAGCAAAGGAAACAGTTAACAAAACCAAAAGACAACTGACAGAATGGGAGAAGATATTTGCAAACGATGTATCAGATAAAGGGCTAGTGTCCAAAATCTATAAAGAACTTATCAAACTCAACACCCAAAGAATAAATAATCCAATGAAGAAATGGACAGAGGACATGAACAGACATTTCTGTAAAGAAGACATCCATATGGCCAACAGACACATGAAAAAGTGCTCTATATCATTCGGCATCAGGGAAATACAAATAAAACCACAGTGAGATACCACCTCACACCAGTCAGAATGGTTAAAATTAACAAGTCAGGAAACAACAGATGTTGGCGAGGATGCGGAGAAAGGGGAAGCCTCCTACACTGTTGGTGGGAATGCAAGCTGGTGCAGCCACTCTGGAAAACAGCATGAAGGTTCCTCAAAAAGTTGAAAATAGAGCTACCCTATGACCCAGCAATGGCACAACTGGGTACTTACCCTAAGGATACAAAGGTAGTGATCCAAAGGGGCACGTGCACCCAGATGTTTATAGCAGCTATGTCCACAATAGCCAAACTATGGAAAGAACCTAGATGTCATTCAACAGATGAATGGATAAAGAAGACGTGGTATATATATATATACAATGGAATACTATGCAGCCATCAAAAGAAATGAAATCTTGTCATTTGCAACAATGTGGATGGAACTAGAGGGTATTATGCTGAGCGAAATAAGTCAATCAGAGAAAGACAATTATCACATGATTTCCCTGATAGGAGGAATTTGAGAGGCAAAGTGGGGGGATTCGGGGGGTAGGGAAGGAAAAAATGAAACAAAATGGGATCGGGAGGGAGACAAACCATAAGAGACTCTTAATCTCACAAAACAAACTGAGGGTTGCTGGGGGGAAGGGGGTAGGGAGAGGCGGGTTGGGTTATGGAGATTGGGGAGGGTATGTGCTATGGTGAGTGCTGTGAAGTATTTAACCCTGACGATTCACAGACCTGTACCCCTGGGGCTAATAATACATTATATGTTAATTAAAAAACAAAACAGATTCCCATTTGACTTAGTTTTTATTCTTAGATTTTTTCCAGAGCCTCCATGAACAGTCCCCTGCCTATCTCTGTTTTTGCTATTTTCACCACTGCATTGAGGTGTGACATTGACATGTGAAACATCATACAAATTTAATGAACACAACTCAAGGAGTTTGGGCGTAACCGCGTGCCTGTGACACCATCATCACTATCCATGTGATAATCATATCCACCTCCTCCCATTGGTCCCTCTCACCCCCTTTATCATTATTATTTTTGTTATTGTGTGTGTGCATGTGGGTGAGAACACTTAACACACTCTCCTGTTAAATTTTAAGTATACAATGCTCTATCGTTCACCCTAGGTAGAACGGAGTATGGTGGATCTTCAGAATTTATTTACCTGACATAATTGAAACTTAGACACATTTGACCATCACCTCCCCATTCTGCACCCACTCCAGCCTCTGAGAACTACCAGTCTGCTCTGTGCTTCTAGGAGTTTTACTCTTCTAGCTTTTTTTTTTTTTAAGTGAGATCATGCAGGATTTGTCCTTTTGCATCTGGCTTATTTCTGTCAACATAGTGTCCTCCAGTTCCATCCATGTTCTCACAAATTCTACTGTCTTCTTCTTGGCACCCCCTACTTGTCCACCCTTCTCTTACTACACTTTCTGAAGGTTTTGGGTGGTTCCCATGGTTTTCCTTTGAGATTGCTGAGCTCCCCTCTTCTTCAGGGTCTTTGCATCTGTTCTTCCCTCTGTCTAAGTCCCTCTTTCTCTACATCTCCCAGGTTGCCTCCTTCTTAGGACTCTGCTCTCAGCTAAAGACTGGCTCTGATCATCCATGTTCCAAGTGATCTTCGATCCCTTCTCCCTGTCCATTTCCTTCATTGCACACCTAGACATCTGCGTAGTACTCTATGCACCTCCTGCTCCATCACGGACACTTCTCCCCTGGAGACTGTGAACCTGATGTGGACAGGACTATCTTGCATTTTGTGTCTCATCATCTCTCCACCCTCCTACCATGGAACCTGGTACACAGTGAGACCTAAGCATGTAATAAATAGAAGAAGAATTAACATTTCTTGAGCCCTTACACCCCTTACATGATGCTACGTGGTTTTCACGCTTTAGACAAGTTAATCTTCACTATCACCCAAGGAGTCATGTGTTGTCCTTTTTATTATTGTGGTGGCTGTTATTATCCCTATTTTAGATGAGGTAATAGGCTCAGAGCAGTTACATAATTGACCTAAAGGCACACTGCTACTGAGCGGGAGAGCTGGAGTTCTGCCACAAGTTTGGTTGAGGAGCCCAAGCTCTGATCCACTGTCCACATTCCTATCTCCAGTCATCTCAATGTTAGTAATGAGTGATGATCCCAGGGATGATTGGATGTGCTTGGACCCAGACTGTCTTTTCTAAATTCCTGGCTACCTTTGTTTGAGCTGGAAAAACTCATTAAAAACAATCAACCTGGGGAGGTTTAGGCACCAAGCTCAAGGTCTCAAGTGGGTTCAAGACTCTGGATCCTTCTAATTTTCTAGGGAGGCACACCCACCACTCCAAGTAAATTGTCAAGTCAATGCCTTGAAAAGGGATGGGTTACAATTCCTGCATTATTACACTGTTCTTAACTGGGCACAGTCCTTTGGGAAGGGAAGGAGGTGAAGCTTTTTTTTTAATCTGCCACAGGGTGTTACCAAAAAAAAAAAAAAAAACTTTTAATTTTTAAAGGACATAATCTTTACATTCAGGACATGTATATTCATTCCAAAGATGAAATACCTCTTAAAGGATAAATATGTGAAAATGACTCACATATTAAGGTTGAATTTAATATATGTAAATTATACCTTAATAAAAAAAATAAGCCTTAGAGACTGATCATTCTCCTCTAAAATATGTTAATATTAATTCTACTGGAGAACCATTTTTATGTATTTACCAACAGATATAATTAACCCCAGGTATGATGTTTTACTCATTGCAAAGCCCTCTCACACCACTTTTCTCCCTTAATCAAAGGATAATCTTGAAGTAGGGCAGAAGAGTTATTGCCATGTTCTGCTACAGCAGAGAAAGCTGAGATTCTAAGAACAAGGGAAACCACTTAAAGCCAGACTGCAACTTGCGTCTCTGGCTATGGTACCATTAGCTATAGAGTCAAACATGCTTCATGCTACGCCCAACAGTCTCATGTTGCATGAAGGATTTCTGAATGCCCCCCGGTGGGTGGGAAGGATGCAGAAATCCATTTACACTGAACACGCTTACAAAATCCTAATAGCATCATCTCTGGTCAGTGGAGGGGAGGCCGAGGTATGACCTCAGCTCCTCATTTCATTAGTGACTTAAGTGTAGCTCAGACACTTTCAGTCCCTGTCCTTAGTACTCCCATGAGTTTTTTGGCACTATTTGCAATAGTTTCCATTTATTAAGATTTGTAAAATGTTAGAGACTTGCAAGTCAGTATGTACAGAGACGCTAGCCCACTTGATCTTAACAATTAGGGATTATTATCCACAACTCACAGACCAGTAAATCAGGATAATTCTGGTTGCTGGTGACAGAACTCTCACTCAAACTGGTTTAGGCAAAAGGAAACCAAACAAAAGGGTGTATTGGTTTATGCACTTGGAACACACACATTCCTGAGGCTTCACTTGGACCAGGTGCTGTAGACAAAATCCCCACCTCCTCACTTCCTTGCACTGATTTTATTCACAGATGGGGTCTTCCCTCACAATGATAATGGCAGTGCCACACACTCCTGGCGTATAATCCAGCAATTTAAGGAAACCAGCAGAATAAACTCTCCTGCAGTAGAATTCCTGGAAGAATCCTCATTGGCCTGGCCTGAGTCATGTGTCCAGGCCTGAACCAATCACTGTGGGCAAAGGAATTTAGCGTTCTGATTGGCCAGGGGTGGGTTCTATGCCTGACACTGCGGCAGGGGTGAGGCCGTCCTTCAGAAACACGTGGGCAATGGTTGTACAGAGTGAAGCCGGGCACCGAAAGAGGGCAAGGATGCTGGGCAGAAAGACTATAATGGAGATCCATAAGAGTAAACAAGAGAAGAAAGGGTCATAGGCAGGAGGTGGTTTTCCAAAATGGCCCGAGTCCTGATAACAAGGTTCTAGACCCCATCCTGTGGTCAGCACACTCTCCTGCTGTAAAGGGAAAACTCTAGCTTTTGGGTTTACCCTACTACATAAATACCCTGGGCACTTCTGTACTCTGAATATGTGGTAGTTTGTCCACATCAGGCAGTTCTCCTGTTCTCAGGGGACACTGGCCCAGTGTCCTATAATTTAACTCCCTTCATACACTCCCTACCTGGAAACAGGACGAGATCCCATAGGTTAGGGGCTCAGCCCTACAAGAATGCCCCTCACCTCAGATGTTGATCTCGCGTCCAGCTTGTCACTTGTGCTTCTGACTGACCAGCTGTATATATCAGACGTTCCCACCGTCCCTCCCTGGTTTTGATTAATTTGCCAGAAGCTCTCCTAGAACTCAGGAAAACTGTTATTCACCAGATTACTAGTTTATTTTAAAAAGGAGATAACTCAGGAATAGCCAGATGGAAGAGATGCATAGTATGAGGCATGGGGAAAGGGGTTTAGAACTTCCATGCTTTTCCAGAACCTTGCTATGTGTTCACCAACCCAGAAACTCCCCTAACCACAGTCTTTTGGGATTTGGGGGTTTGGAGGTTTTTTTGGAGGCTTCACTGCACAAGCCTGACGGATTAAATCATTGGCCCTAGATGACTGAACTCAATTTGCAGCCCCCCTCCTTTCCTCAGAGGTCAGGCAGGGCTGAAACTTCCAACCCTCTATTCTTTGCTTGGTTTCCCTGGCAACCAGCCTCCAGCCCTAAGTGCTAGCCCAGAGTCACCTCATTAACATCGAGTCAGGTGTCACCGAAAGAGGTTTATTATGAACATCAAAAGACACCTTTATTGCTCTTACCACTTAAGAAATTCCAAGGATTTTAGAAGGTCTGAGGAAGAAATCAAAGACCAAACATGTATTTCTTACTATACATTACAATATCACACCTCACTGCCATTTCCCACAGGGCTCGATGGTGCCCTAATTATTTATTCATCAAGAACAAGAACGACAGCAGCAGTGGTAGTCATGATACTAAGAGTAATAGTAATAAAGATTATAATAATAGCAATATAATGGCTTTATGTCTGGCATCCTTATAAGTCCTTCACTCATATGAACTTATTTAACAAAAGACTTCTAAAGACAGGAAGGAGTGCTCCAATACCTCCCCAGTCTCCAACAGATACCTCCAAAGGCTCCTGTTCATGTATTTCTTAAATCTATGGATGTATTTGAACACACCCAGCCTTAAACGATTCCGTTTATTTGATATTCCGGAAGTGGCAAAACCACAGAGACAGAAGATAGATCAGTAGTCCCCAGGGGCTGGGGGTTAGGGGGAGAGGGGCTGATTCTAAAGGGGCACAGAAGAATTTGGGGGAGGGATGGTGTCCTGGAAGGGTTGGTGTCTACAAAAGTCCCAGAACCATGCGCGAAAAAGGTTGAATTTAATGTATGTAAATAATACCTTTAAAAAAATGAAAAACAGGGGCGCCTGGGTGGCTCAGTGGGTTAAAGTCTCTGCCTTCGGCTCGGGTCATGATCCCAGAGTCCTGGGATCAAGCCCCGCGTCGGGCTCTCTGCTTGGCAGGGAACCTGCTTCCTCCTCTCTCTCTGCCTGCCTCTCTGCCTACTTGTGTCTGTCAAATAAATAAATAAAAATAAAATCTTAAAAAAATGAAAAACAAACCTTACAGTTTCATTCTCCTCTATAAATGTATTAATATTTATTTTATGGAAAGTGAGCGTTTTAATGTATTTACCAACATATATCATTAGCCCTGTTGGAAGAATGCCTGTACTTTCTTCTCTTGCTGTAAGGGCTTAAAGCCATCAATTTCACAAGCCAAATGACCTTAGGTCAAATACTGGCCTGGCTCCCTGAGAGGGTCACCTGTGGGCAAGTCACTTAGCCTTGCTTAGCTTCAGTGTTGCTCCTGGAAAATGGGCTGCCGGTGGTTTCTGTAGAGAGCTAGGGTGAGCTCTGTCTTTGGTCTTGGTACCAACTCATTCTTTTTGCCTTGTTAACACACAGCTTATGATCGATAAAAGGTCATGTTGCTGGTTCTGGGCTGGTTTCTCCTTAGATCGGTTTCTCGCCCTTTCTCTGCTCTGCTTTGTAGTCATGGGGCTTCTCTAGTGTAGCTGCATCTGGTAAGCTTCTAAGATTTTCTCTTGGGTTGGTGGAATCAGGTCTGGCCATGCGCCATCACAGAGCAAGGGGAAGAGAGATGCAGAGTATCCTTCCCCTTCTACCCTACACAGAATACTTCTAGAACAGGGGCTGGGGACCCTCCATGGCTTCAGGTCTTCCCACATGGATCTGTCATTGTTCTGGCTTCTGCCGTATGCCCCTGAGCTTGGCTCAGGCCATCTCCTTCTGCCTCTCGGGGCTGGGAGGTTGGCAGCAACTTCGTGCTGTGTCTTACTCTCTCTGGGTCAGCTCATCATCTCTCCACCTGGGTAGATAATCCCCTCCTTGACATTCCTTCTGTCTTAAACACTTGAAGTCATTTTGATTTTCCTGCTGAGACACAGACTGATACAACTGTCTTCCCTGAGATTTCTGTGGGCCTCAGTTTGAAAAACATGGACCTGATTGTGGACCTGTAGTTCATCACAGACTCTCTGTGTGGTCTTGGCCAAGGCAATACACAGGGCTGTTTTCCTAGCTGTAAAACCAAGGTATTCCAAGTGGGGATCACTGAGGGCCAGGATTGTGCTAGAAATCTCTCCCCGTGGCCTGGATTAATTTTTTCATCGTGAGTCTTAATTACGTATGTCTGCATTCTCTTCACTGCTTGCAGTCTCTCTCAGTTGCTGAGCCAATTATAAAATAAGCTGAGCTGATCCAGGTTGTGGAGAATGAGCCAAGTGGTTGAGCAAAGTGGAGGCAGCCTCGTCATCCCATCCATTGGGGAGGACCCGAGAGCCAGGATATCCTCAAGCTACACATAGGATGCCTGCACTGTCCTGCAGCTGGAGCACCCCACACCTGCAGGAGGCTCTGGCCCCTCCACTCCGCCATCCTAAGGCATGCAGCCAGCAGCCCTGCTGGCTCCAAGAACATCAATTTCAAGTTGAAAAGCCTAGAAATGAGGATACCCCCCTGTCTGAGTTAATTAAGATTTCAGCTTCCAGCAGATGCTCCCATGACTGTAAAAGAAAACACACACACACACACACACACACACACACACACACACACACAATTTTCTACCTTCTCTTCCTGCAGAGACGTTCCCTTGGGACTCTCATGAAGGGAGTATGAATTCAGACTCCGTTTTCACAGACCATCATCACAATCACTGACCACCTATAATCATAGCAGTAACAACCACCACCATAACCATCATGACAGCCTTCACTTCCTCAATGTTTTCTATGTTCCAGGCACCTGAACTTCAGATTTTGCACCTCCTTTAACCCTCACTACACCCCAAAGCTAAATCCCATGTCTTATCTTTTCAGCAGAAACGGATCTAAGGAGTATAGTTATCAAGCCACTGCTCTGATGCCTGCCGCCTTATCAAAGAGAATTTCCCCGCCCCCTCCTCCCACCCCTGCTGCCTAAAATAAAGCACACTCACACACAGGTACACACACACACATCTTTTCACCTCATCTGCTTTATTTGTGATCATCACCCAACATATACATTTATCTTTTCTGATCTGTCTTTTCCCATTAGAAATGTAGAGTCAGGGCACCTGGGTGACTCAGTGGGTTAAAACCTCTGCCTTCGGCTTGGGTCACGGTCCTGGGGTCCTGGGATTGTGCCCTGCATCGGGCTCTCTGCTTGGCGGGGAGCCTGCTTCCCCCCTCTCTCTCTCTGTCTGCCTCTCTGCCTACTTGTGATCTCTGCCAAATAAATAAATAAAATCTTTTAAAAAATGTAGTCTATGAGAATGTGGTCTGTTTTCTTCACACTTTGTAGCTCCAGCACCTAGAAAAGCACCTGACACATAGTAGGTGCTCAATAAAAATCTGTTGTGTGAGCTGATTAAATGAACTACCCACTTCCTTCATAGCATTTATTATTATCTGGAGCTATTTTCATCATGTACGTGTTGACTGCTGCTGTCTGTCTCCCTGTGTTAAAATGTTAGGTTCAGAAGGACAGAGGTCCTGCCTCCCTGGCTCACCACCGTATTTCTTGTGGCTAAAACATGCCTTACGCCCAGCAGGTAGTCAGTACGTGTCTTTTTGAATCCAGCACTGATCAAGAACAGAACGGGAATTGAGCTCCGCTCTTGATTCCAGATGTGTTGTGGTCATCCACCAGCTTCAGTCTGGTCCTTGGGTTAGCAGTGTCCTGAACATCCCTGGAACCTGAGCGACAAGGGGCCAGCTCAGCGTTCTTCCCCACAGGAAAGGGCAGAATGTGAGACCGATTCACTTGGTGTGTCTTGCCTTCCACCACCTGGGCATTGCCATGGCCACAGGCCCAGCTGGGGACCCTGGGGATGTGAATTACAACTAACATTGACATCTCCCAGCTTTCTACTGCAGGGAAGGTTGGTGGAGGGACTGTCTGGAGCAGTAGGTGGAGAACAGGTGCAGGAATGGGCCTGATGGGCTAAACGGGGGACGGAGCTAACAAGCGCCTGGTCCAGGTTCCCAAACGCCGGGTGCGTCATCCACAGCTTCCACTGCAGACAGAGGAAAGTGCACGGCAGGCTGGTCCCCCTTGGAGAAAACCAGTCATTTCCCCTTGCTTCTCCTTTGTCCTCAATCAACCAAAGTCATCCATTCAAGGAGTTCTGTCATGCACTATCAGGGGCATACCTGCCGTCTTCTTCCCAACTGGAAATGGAAGAGGTCCATTAACTGGGTATCTGCATTCAAAACCTTCCCCCCCCCCTTGAAAGTGCCTGGATCTTCACACAGATTCTCACAGCCCTGTCGATCCAATCTGTGCTGCTCCGCCCCATAATTCAGAGAACCCAGGATCACTTCTCGGAAGAAGGGCTCTCCCCTGGGAGCCTCTAAACCCCCTCTCTCTTAGGCTCAAGTCAGGCCCCTCCTATCTCAGGTTAGATCAACCCTGAGAGTCATTCAAGCCATGACCTATCCTTCTTCCAGGTTCTAGGACCTACAAAGTCTCTACTCCATCATCATATTCTAGAATCCTCTGAGACAGGCTTAGAGCTCTTTCTCTCTCTCTCTCTCTATATATATATATATATGCATATATAAATATATAAAAATTATATAAAAATATAAAAATTTATAAACATAAATATTCATAAATATTAAAAATAAGTTTTTCAATATTTATTATTTTGAGAGAGAGAGAGCATGAACAGGCGGGACAGAGGGAGAGGGAGAGAGATTCATCAGCAGATACCATGCTGAGCACAGAGCCCAAGGCGGGGCCCAATCTCACAACCCTGTGATCTCACAACCCTAAACCAAAACCAAGAGTCAGATGCTTAGGTGACTGGGCCACCCAGGCACCTCTCTTTAATTAAACTGGTTTCCTGTGGAGTCTGGCTAAAGTAAAGCAGTTACTGTCTAAAAGTTGTCTGTTTTGCTAGATTAACCCTCCCATGGTCCTTTGACAAGAGAGAAGGCCTTTGGTGGGGCTTTTCTTTTCCTGGAGCCCTTGATGTCTCCAGGTTGCTGGCTTCCTACGCTCCACACCTGAAATATATGAGTCATAAAGAAAGTGACCAAGAACCAGGACCTCATCTAGTCGGGTACCTAGCCAGTCTGCCTAGGGTTTTGGCTGCATAGAGTGAAGGGCATAGGAGAAACTAGAGCTATTCCAGCTTCTCAAAAATATAAGTCCTTGTATCTTCTTATTTTTATTTTTTTATTATGTTCAGTTAGCCAGCATGTGGCACATCAGAAGTTTTTGATGCAGTAGTTCCACAATTCATTAGTTGCACATAACACGCAGTGCTCATCACCACACAAGCCCCCCTTAATACCCATCCCCCCCCCATCCCCCCACCCTCCTCCTTTCCGGAACCCTCGTGGTTTGTCTCCCTCTCTGGTTTCTTCCCATTCAGTCTTCCCTCCCTTCCCCTGTATAACCTTTTAAATGAAGAACTAACTCAAATTCTTAAATGATCTGGTCCCTACCTACCTTTTTCAGTCTTATCTCCACTCCCCTTTATGCATAAGTTACACTCTCCATTCAAACAAAACTATTTTCTCATGGGTGGGGAGCTGGGTTTCCATTGACATTCTATCACTTTCTTTTGGTAAGTTGGTCAGGCCATCTGTGCCTCAGTTTCCTCAAACATAATGTGGGGGCAAATAATACTGTATATATCTTAGGGTTGTTGTTTTGAAGATAAGGGTAGTTATCTCTGTATAGTAACTAACAGTGTCTGGCATCCGGTGACATTCAAGATGGATGAGTTATTATCAGGCTTTCCTTCCACCACCGCCTTGCGCCTCCTGCCTCCACGTCCTCCCATTTCCAAATCTGACACAATCTGTACTTGCCAGCTCCAGTGCCACCTCCTCCATGAAGCCCTCCTGTACTCCCCCAGCTATAAGTGGTCATGCTCTACTGTGAAACATATGGAAAGTTTTCAATCTTTCTTTCAGAGCTAGAGATAATTTCTTGTCTGGTATCTTTATGTGCTTTCTTTAAGGTAAACACTATGCTATACTTGACCTTAAAGGTACTTATTTCTACCTTATTCTAAAGACTAATGTTCAGTAAAAGAGTTATTGATTAATTACGTGGGAAAAGAGGGAGGCAAACTATCCAGACCGAGGTGTCCAGAATAGACAGAATAATGGTTTCCACTCTAGTCCCCAGGCCTGTGAAAATATTACCAATCGCAGCAAAAGGGACTTTGCAGATGTGATTAAATGAAGGATTTCAGGGACCGGAGATTGTCCTGAATTATCTGGGTGGGCCCAATGTAATCCCAAGGGTCACTATAAGCAAAAGAGAGAGATAATGAAAGCAGAGGTTGAAGTTGATAGAGTGACTGGCGGATGGAATTGGAAGAGAATCATCAGCCGAGGACCTCACAGCCTCCAGAAGCTGCAAGGTCAAAGACAGAGATTCTCTCCTAGGGCTTCCAGACAGAACGCAGCTCTGCCATCACCTTGATTTCAGCCCAGTGAGACCCACTTTAGATTTCCGGCTTCCAAATTTATAAGATAATACATTTATGTTATTTCAATCCACCAAGTCTGTGGTCATTTGTTATAACAGCAATAGGACCTTCTTCATACAGTGCACATGCTAACAGTCCTAACACCTAACAGGCAAACTCTTTCACACGATTGTGATAAAAAATGAATGCATTCATTTATTTTTCATTTATTCAGCAGTTACTGCCTACCTGCTATATGTCTGGCACAGTCCTAAGTGTGGGAAGGTGACAGGGTGGAGCGATTTAACATGAACTGAAAGCTGGCTCTGTCCTCAGGACACACCAAGGAGGCACTGTGTCCATGGACATTGGTCACACGATACAGTGATGATCAGTGTTCCCATAGTAGTGGAGGCTACCAAGAGTCTTTCTATGCAAAGAGAGGATTCATCTTTGCTCAGTCCTAACTCACTCTGTTGTGGAATATTCTGCTTACAGACTGATTTAAACGAGAGTTGAAAGAACTTTCAGGACATGGTCTAGTACAGTGGCCACAAAACCTACAATAATGCATCAGAGTCAAGGTACATCTCCTGCCTGTCTCCAATCCTGATGCCACCATTTACAGTCCATGTGACCTTGAACATAGGATTTGAAGGTAATATAGGAGTACTCGCCTTTTACGGTTGTTACGAAGATTAAATGCATGGATTTGTGTAAGCACTTAGAATAGCAGGTGACCTGTGGAATGTATGAGATTGGTAAATTAAAAAAAAAAATCTTGAGTCTAACTCCAAATCAAAATTTCTGGGAGCAGTGCTCGAAAATCTGCGATTTAATCTCATGCATACTCAAAATAAGGAGCTGTTGGCACTAGCTCACCCCACCCCTCAGAGTAAGCCGATCATCCAACCACCCACATGCTTTTTTCGTTTTTGTCTTCTACAGAAAGGTTTATGAAGATTACTCTGTCAACATTTTCCTTTCCAGACTCATACGTTTTCTTGTAAGTTATCTCAAACTTCATTGAATTTAAGCTTCTTAAATGTTTAAAGTTGGTGCTTTCTAGGGAAAAATTAGTGAACATTATCCGTATGTTCCCTGTATATACACTCATTCATTCATTCATTCATTCACACGTCCATCAGCTATTTAAGGAATCATACCCTGTGCCAGATAGGTGTGTGTTGGAATTACATTCCCTTCCAGAAGAGGTGAGGGCTTTAGTACAAATAGAAGTCACCCAACCAAATGTACATGTGAAGGGTACAGAGCACAAATGATATTCCAGGCAGTCATTCATAAAACTCTCCAGCCTCAACTCTCTCTGCTATGGGAGAAGAGAAAAATTGTAACCCCATACCTTGATTCAGCGGTAGAAGGGCAGAGCACAAGTCTCCTCTCATTGATGCAACAGTGGCCAGTACCTAAGGGAACAGAAATTCCACATCAAAGTCCATTCATGGGGCAAGGAGTTGCTGAGCAGAGAAGACAGAAATAACAGGAGGCAGCAGGACAGAGTCTGGGGAGTCGCAGTGGTGTGCCAAATTGGCTAGTGTCCCAGGATAGGGAGCCAGATCTTGACTCTGGTAGCTACCGGCTGTGTGAACTTGGGTGGTTCCCCAGCAAAACACAGACACAAAGTCATTATAGTAAAATATAGTACAAGTAAAATCGTACTTCCCTGGAGGGCTCTGGGAGGCTGACTGACATAATGCTTGTCAATACGTAGCCCAACATCCAACACATGCTTCTTAAAAAGGGAGTTGTTGATATTGGTGGGCTTGAGGTTGATAATGGTAGCACTGGGTATTTTGTTTCCATTTTGTTTTAATTTATTTTTGAAGTAATACACGTAACACAGTTTCCTTTATAGGTTAGAAAATTCCAAGTGCTTATGTTCCACCGTCCTTCCTTCTCCTGACCAGCTGAGACCCCTCTGCAGCAAACCTAGAACTCCACTGACAGCTAAAAACCAATCATCTGGACAAATGAAGCCTTCATGATGGGCTCATGGAGACTCTGAAGTCTCTCAAACGCATCCTTCCCTCTCTCCTGTCCTATGAGGATGAAGAGGCTTACCTACAAGTCTGTGATGGGACTAACTTAGGAAGTAATTGTCCTTCCACTCCAGTCCCTGCTCCTGGTTCATGGAAGAAGAGCTTCTAGGGATTGGGTAGAATGCGATGATGCTACTTGATCTGTCCCCATCAAGCGCTGAGCATAAGGCAAGCCTTTTCCTGTCTGGTCCTAGAGGATGCATAAGCCCTTTTCAGAGCTCTATAAAACACCAGCAGTTTATAAACTGGGGTCTCAGAGGCTGCAGAGTGTCCTCATTCCCCACTCCACATCGGCTCCATTTTTGTCGGCACCATCCAATATGCCAAATGCGAGATCACACTAAGGAAGCGAAATGGTGTGAACGAACTAATGCATCAACCCATCATTGAGCACCTACCAAATTCTGGTTTCTGAATAGGTAAGAAGTGATGGATGGGAATCAAGCAAAGGCAGGAACTCTTTCTACAGGATAGCACTGACATGTGTAAATATCAGAGCAGAAGCACAGTCTGAAGGTGAACTTGAGCCAGAGCATTTGGTTCAAACTCTAGTCCAGCCGCTCAATATCAGGGTGATGACAACCTCCATGTGACCCATTTCCCTCATCTATAAACATGGGCCACATTATTATCATGAAATAAGTGTGTATATTTCACAAGGGTGTTGTAAAATTCAAAGGAAGCTCCCTTTTGAATCTACATGTTTGACTTTTTAAAATGCATTATTGAAGGAGAGTTGTCATATAATGTTAGATTATTCAGGTGTACGGCATAGTGATTCAACATTCTGTACATTACTCAGGGCTCACCACGGTAAGTGTCGTCATCATCTGTCACCACACAACCTTATTACAGCATTATTGATTATATTCCCTATGCTGTACTTTTCATCTCTGTGACTTATTTATTTTGTAACTGGAAGTTTGTACCTCTTTAATCCTCTTCAGCTCTCTCTCCTGTTCCCCCCACCCAACCCTGAAATCTTGCCGTTTGCTACAACATGGATGGACCTAGCAGGTATTAATGCTAAGTGAAATAACTCAGACTGAGAAAGACAAGTACCATATGATTTCAACTATATGTGAAAGCAAACAAAAGAAAAAACAAACTAACAAAACAGACTCTTGAATACAGAGTACAGGTTTGATGTTTATAAACTCTGCTCTGAAATGAGCTGTCCAGCATCATTTTTAAATTTTTTTTAAAGATTTTATTTATTTATTTGACAGACAGAGATCACATGTAGGCAGAGAGACAGGCAGAGAGGGGGGGGAAGCAGGCTACCCACTGAGCAGAGAGCCCAATGCGGGACTCGATCCCAGGACCCTGAGATCACGACCTGAACCAAAGGCAGAGGCTTAACCCACTGAGCCACCCCAGCACCCCTCCAGCACCATTTTTCGTGTTTCCAAAAGTTTTATTAACACAGATGCCAACAGTTTCCAGAGCATCCAGCTTGGGGAGAAGGGAAAAAGAGGACGAAGGATTACGGAAAGTAAGAAGAAAGAGCTCTTGGAGTCTATTAAGGAGTCCTCACATATAGCAAAGAAATAGGTGTTGGAAAAACAAGAAATCAATGTGCTGACTAAATCACTCAGTTGGTTCACTCACTTATTAGTGGATAGCCTTGGCTCTTGGCATTGGAGAGGAGAATGGATTTTTATTGCTTAATTCCCTGTAAGTGAAGGACTAGTGAATTGTAAATCCTGTTGCATTGAGTAACATTGAGTATTGAACTAGTAAAAAAAAAAAAAAAAAAAAAAAAGAAAGAAAGAAAAGAAAAAGAAAAAAGAAAGAAAGAAAGAAAAAGAAAAATCAATTCCGGGTTTTGTTACTATTTGGCTTTTCTCAGGGAACTGAGACTAAAATGCCTTTATTGCTTTTCTCTTTAATTCATAAGACACTGTGCATGCGACACTTTAGCAAACATGTTTGCCATCTCGGAGCACAGTTCCCACTCAGTGGCCAGGATTCTATCGGCCCTTCACAGGGTCATTCATGACACAGTCCCAGAGGCTGCTCTGGAGGAACAAGAGTGCTGGAAAAGATGGGCATATGCCACCACTCTGGGGAGACTCCAGCTTGTTTGGGGGGGGGGTTCCTGGAGCCACAGCCTCCTGCTGTCCCTGGTCCCAATAAAGTGCATGTCCAGGGGCACCTGGGTGGCTCAGTGGGTTAAGTCTCTGCCTTCAGCTCAGATCATGATCTCAGGGTCTTGGGATCGAGCCCCGCATCGGGCTCTCTGCTCAGCAGGGAGCCTGCTTCCTCCCCCCCACCCCAACCTGTGCCTGCCTCTCTGCCTACTTGTGACTTCTGTCTGTCAAGTAAATGAATAAAATCTTTAAAAAAAAAAAAAGTGCATGTCCAACCAGGCATTCAAGGCAATGAGACCCACACCCACACATGCAGATGGTGTCTACTTGGCCCCATAAACCCTGGACTGCCATATTGGGAAGTCCGATCCTTGCCTTCCCATGGACCACCTCTTCTAACGTCTATGGCAATCTAGCCTACTTGACTTGGTCAACTCTTGGCTTCTCATGTAGCCATTCCTGCCAAGGGAAGGCGGAAATCAGAATTTTTATGATATTGCTTCTTTTTACTCATTTATATTATTATAAAGTCTCCTTCACGATTAATAATTTTTCACACCGATTATTGAAGTTTTTAGAAAATATAGTGAGAACTAGAGCAAGATGGTGGACTAGGAGACTTAATTACCATCGGGTCCCAGGAGTTCAGTTAAATAGTTATCAAACCATTCTTAATAGCTACAAACTCAACAGGAGATCAAAGAGAAGAGCAGCAATTCTAGGAACAGAAAAGCGACCACTTTCTGGAAGGTAGGACGTGTGAAGAAGTGAATCCTAGGCAACATATGGGAAGATAGACCGATGGGAGAGGGGCCGGCTCCTGGCAAGTGGTAAAAATCGGAATTTTTAGTTGGCTACACTGAGGGAAGTTGCTCCAGAGGCTAAGTGGGGGGTAGGGGGGTGGGGTGGGGGGAGCCCTCACGGGGACAATATGGTCTCAGGACCTACGGGGTCACAGAAAGACAAGGGGTGTCTGAGCGTGGCAGAGCTGCCAGGTATCAGAGCAGGGAAGCTGGCTTCAGAGACAGAGCCAAGGAGTGAGCTCTCAGCTCAGGGTTACCTTAAACCATGATCCAAGACATAGTTGAGCCACTGCTTGCCGGCAGATCCGGGGAGACCCCCTCCTTCCTCCTCTGGGAGGAGTGGTGCGGGAGCACACTACAGGGACCATGCACCAGAGATGGAAAATGCTTGGTCACAGGCTGGGTGAGCATGGAGTGCAGCCAGAGACCAGGGAGACAGGAGGGACTGACTGCTTTCCTCTGAGGGCGTATGGAGGAGTGGGGACATGAGCTCTCGGCTCCTACAGGGCTGGAAACTGGGAGGCTGCCATCTTCATTCCCATCCTCCAAAGCTCTATGGAAAGCATTCAGGGAACAAAAGCTTCCGACAGCAAACCCAAACAGATTTGCTCTCTGAACCAGGCCACTTAACCTGGCCCCCAGCAAGGGCAGTGCAATTCTGCCTCCAGCAAAGACATTTGAGAATCAGTACAATAGGTACCTCCCCCAGAAGATCAACAAGAACATCCAGCCAAGAGCAAGTTCACTGATCAATAAGAACTGCAAAACATCAGAGCTACAGGATTTCATGGCTTTTCCCCATGATTCGTTAGACTTTCAAAGTTAAATTTTTTATTTTATTTTTTATTCTATTTTTTTTAATTTTTCCTCTTTCCTATTTTAGTGTTTTTTAAATATTTTATGTTATCAATACCTTTTTAAAAACTCCTCTTAAATTTTCATTGTTATAGTCATATTCTATCCCTTCATTGTATTTGACCTTATTTTTTGTATACATATAGGTTTTGTATACATATAGGTTTTTCATTCTTTAACATTTGGGATACAGTTTCTTCTAATAGATCAAAATATACCCTAAATCTAGTGAATGGCTTTGTTCTAGTCTCCAGCCTGATCACTTTTCTTTTTTTGTTCTTTTTTCAACCAACTTTTTTTTTTTAATTTATTTATTGGACAGACAGAGATCACAAGTAGGCAGAGAGGCAGGCAGAGAGAGAGGAGGAAGCAGGGTCCCCACTGAGCAGAGAGCCCGATGCGGGGCTCGATCCCAGGGCCATGGGATCATGACCTGAGCCGAAGGCAGAGGCTTTAACCCACTGAGCCACCCAGGTGCCCCTTCAACCAACTTCTTATATTATCAATTCCTTTTTTAGAATCTTTTAAAATTTATATCTTTACAGTCAAATCCCATCCCTTCATTGTGTTTACCCTTATTTGTGTGTGTGTGTGTGTATGTGTGTGTGTGTGTGTGTGTGTGTGTGTATACATACACACACACATATATAAGTTATTCTTTCTTTAAAATTTTGGGAGGCAGTTCCTCTAACAGACCAGAATATACCCCAAATCAAGTCTGTGGCTCTGTTCTATTCACCAGTCTAATATATGTGTATATATATATTTTTTTCTCCCCCTCCTTTTTCTCCCCCCAGTTTCAGGTTTCTTCTGATTTGGTTAGTGTATATTCTTCTGAGGTTGTTGCTACCCTCTTAGTATTTGGTTCTCTCATTCATCTTTTCTTTTTTGTTTGTTTTTTTTTAAGATTTTATTTATTTGACAGAGAGAGATCACAAGTAGGCAGAAAGGCAGGCAGAGAGAGAGAGAGGAGGAAGCAGGCTCCCCACTGAGTAGAGACCCTGATGTGGGACTCAATCCCAGGACCCTGAGATCATGACCTGAGCTGAAGGCAGAGACTTAACCCACTGAGCTACCCAGGCACCCTTTCATTCATCTATTCTTATCTGGATAAAAGGACATAACAGGAAAAACTCACCTCAAAAAATAAAACAAGATGCAGTACCAACACCTAGGGATCTAATCAATACAGACATTAGTTCTATGTCAGAACTAGAGTTCAAAATGATGATTATTAAGGTGCTGGCTGGGCTCAAAAAAGCATGGAAGATTCTAGAGATGCCTTTCTGGAAAATAAAAGCCCTTCCTGGAGAAATAAAAGAACTAAAATCTAAAGATGAAATCAAAAAAGCTATTAATGAGGTCCGGTAAAAAATGAGGCTCTAACTGCTAGGATATATGAGGCAGAAGAGATAATTAGTGATATAAAAGACCAAATGATGGAGAATAAAGAGGCTGAGAAAAAAAAGAGACAAACAACCACTGGACCACGAAAGGAGAATTCAAGAGATGAGTGATACCACAAGACAAAACAATACTAGAATAATTGGGATCCCAGAAAAAGAAGAAAAAGAGAAAGGGACAGAAAGTATACTGGAGCAAATTATAACAGAGAATTTCCCTAATTTGATGAAGGGAACAAATATCAAAATCCAGGAGGCACAGAGAATCCCCCTCAAAGTCACTAAAAATAGGTCCACACTCTGTCATCTAATAGTAAAACTTACAAGTCTCAGAAACAAAGAGAAAACCCTGAAAGCAGCCTGGGATGAGAGGTCTACAACATATAGTGGTAGAAATATTAGATGGGCAGCAGACCCATCCACAGAGACCTGGCAGGCCAGAAAGGACTGGCATGATATATTCAGAACACTAAATGAGGAAAATATGCAGCCAAGAAGACTATATCCAGCTAAGCTGTCACTGAAAATAGAAGGAGAGATAAAAAGCTTCTGGGACAAACAAAAACTAAAAGAATTTGCAAACACCAAACCACCCCTACAGGAAATAATGAAAGGGGTCCACTAAGCAAAGAGAGAGGCTAAATGTAACAGACCAGAAAGGAACAGAGACAATATACATTAATAGTCACCTTATAGGCAATAAAATGGCACTAAATTCATATCTTTCAGTAGTTACCCTGAATCTAAATAGGCTAAGCACCCCAATCAGAAGACACAGTATCAGAATGGATAAAAAAACAAGACCTATTGATATGCTGTCTGCAAGAAACTCATTTTAGACCCAAAGACACCTCCAGATGTAAAGTGGGGATATGGAAAACCATTTACCATACTAATGGACATCAAAAGAAAGCTGGGGTGACAATTCTTATATCAGATAAATTAGATTTTAAACCAAAGACCATAATAAGAGAAGAGGAAGGACACTATATCATACTTAAAGGGTCTGTCCAACAAGAAGATCTAACAATTTTAAATATCTATGCCCCTAACACGGGAGCAGCCAACTATCTAAACCAATTAATAACAAAATCAAAGAAACACATCAACAAAAATACAATAATAGAAGGGGAAATGGAGAGATCATCTAAGCAAACGATCAACAAGGAAATAAAGGCCTTAAATGACACACTGGACCAGATGGACATCACAGATATATTCAGAACATTCCATCCCAAGGCAACAGAGTACACACTCTTCTCTAGTGCACATGGAACATTCTCCAGAATAGATCACATCCTGGGTCACAATTCAGGTCTCAACTGGTACCAAAAGATCGGGATCATTCCCTGCATATTTTCAGACCACAATGCTTTGAAACTAGAACTCAACCACAAGAGGAACGTTGGAAAGAACTCAAATACATGGAGGCTAAAGAGCATCCTACTAAAGAATGAATGGGTCAACCAGGAAATTAAAGAAGAATTTTTTAAAAATCCGTGGAAACAAATGAAAATGAAAACATAACTGTTCAAAAACTTTGGGACACAGCAAAGGCAGTCCTGAAATGAAAGTATATAGCAATACAAGACTTTCTCAAGAAACAAGAAAGGTCTCAAGTACACAACTCAATCCTACACCTAAAGGAGCTGGAGCAAGAACAGCAAAGAAGGCCTAAACCGAGCAGGAGAAGAGAAATTATAAAGATCAGAACAGAAATTGGTGAAATAGAAACCAAAAGAACAGTAGAACAAATCAACAAAACTAGGAACTGGTTCTTTGAAAGAATTAATAAGATTGATAAACCCCGGGCCAGAAAAGAGAGAGGACCCAAATTAATAAAATCATGGATGAAAGAGGAGAGATCACAACCAACACCAAAGAAATACAATCAATTATAAGAACATATTATGAACAACTATATGCCACCAAATTTGACAATCTGGAAGTAATGGATGCAAGAGCGATATGGAGAGACATATAAACTACCAAACTGAACCAGAAAGAAATAGATAACCAGTGAGGAGATTGAAGCAGTCATCAAAAATCTCCCAACAAACAGGAGCCCAGGGTCAGACAGCTTCCCAGGGGAATTCTACCAAACATTTAAAGAAGAATTAATACCTAGAATAGGCATTCAGTAGAATACTGAAACTATTCCAAAAAATAGAAATGGAAAGAAAACTTCCAAACTCATTTATGAGGCCAGCATTACCTTGATCCCAAAACCAAAGACCCCATGAAAAAGGAGAATTACAGACCAATATCCTTGATGAACACATATGCAAAATTCTCACCAAAATACTAGCCAATAGGATCCAACAGTACATTAAAAGGATTATTCACCACGACCAAGTGGGATTTATTCCTGGGCTGCAAGGTTGGTTCTACATCCACGAATCTATCAATGTGATACAATACATTAATAAAAGAAAGAACAAGAACCATATGATACTCTCAATAGATGCTGAAAAAACATTTTTCAAAGTACAGCATCCTTTCTTGATCAAAACTCTTCACAGTGTAGGGAGAGAAGGCACATACCTCAATATCATCAAAGCCATCTTTGCAAAACCCACAGCGAATATCATTCTCAATGGGGAAAACTTTTTCCCCTAAGGTTAGGAACATGGCAGAGCTGTCCACAATCACCACTGCTATTCTACATAGTATGAGAAGTCCTAGCCTCAGCAATCAGACAACACAAAGAAGTAAAAGGCATCTGAATTGGCAAAGAAGAAGTCAAACTCTCATTATTTGCAGATGATATGATACTTTATGTGGAAAACCCAAAAGACTCCACTCCAAAACTGCCAGAACTCATACAGAAATCCAACAAAGTGTCAGGATATAAAATCAATGCACAGAAATCAGTTGCATTTCTATACACCAAAAGCAAGACAGAAGAAAAAATAATTAAGGAGTCAATCTCATTTACAATTGCACCCAAAACCATAAAATACCTAGGAATAAACCTAACCAAAGAGGCAAAGAATCTGTACTCAGAAAACTATAAAGTACTGATGAAAGAAATGGAGGAAGACACAAAGAAATGGAAAAATGTTCCATGCTCATAGATTGGAAGAACAAATATTGTGAAAATATTTATGCTACCTAAAGCAATCTATACATTTAATGCAATCCCTACCAAATTACCATCAATCTTTTTCAAAGAAATGGAACAAATAATCCTAAAAGTTATATGGAACCAGAAAAGACCTCGAATAGCCAGAGGAATGTTGAAAAAGAAAACCAAAGTTGTCAGCATCACAATTCCAGACTTCAAGCTCTATTACAAAGCTGTCATCATCAAGATGGTATGGTACTGGCACAAAACACACACATAGATCAATGGAACAGAATAGAGAGCCCAGAAATAGACCCTCAACTCTATGGTCAACTAAACTTCGACAAAGCAGGAAAGAATGTCCAATGGAAAAAAGTCATTCTCTTCAAAAAATTGTGTTGGGAAAATCGGACGGCCACGTGCAGAAGAATGAAACTGGACCATTTCCTCACACCACACACAAAAATAGAATCAAAATGAATTAAAGACCTCCGTGTGAGACAGGAATCCATCAAAATCCTTGAGGAAAACACAGGCAGCAACCTCTTCAACCTCAGCAGTAGCAACTTCTTCCTAGAAACATCACCAAAGGCAAGGGAAGCAAGGGGAAAATGAACTATTGGGACTTCCTCAAGATCAAAAGCTTTTGCACAGCAAAGGAAATAGTCACCAAACCAAAGACAACTGACTGAATGGGAGAAGATATTCGCAAATGGCATATCAGATAAAGGACTAGTATCTAAAATCTATAAAGAATTTATCAGACTCAACACCCGAAGAACAAATAATCCAATCAAGAAATGAGCAGAAGACATGAACAGACATTTCTGCAAAGAAGACATCCAGATGGCCAACAGACACATGAGAAAGTGCTCAACATCACTAGCTATTAGGGAAATACAAATCAAAACCACAGTAAGATACCACTTCACACCAGTTAGAATGGCTAAAATTAACATGTCAGGAGATGACAGATGTTGACAAGGATGCGGAGAAAGGGGAACCCTCCTACATTGTTGGTGGGAATGTAAGCTGGTGCAGCCACTCTGGGAAACAATATGGATGTTCCTCAAGAAGTTGAAAATAGAGCTACCCTATGACCCAGCAATTGCACTACTGGGTATTTACCCTACAGATACAAACGTAGGGATCCAAAAGGGCATGTGCATCCCAATGTTTATAACAACAATGTCCACAATAGCCAAAGTATGAAAAGAACCTAGATGTCCATCAACAGATGTATGGATAAAGAAGTGGTATATATATACAATGGAATACTATGCAGCCATTAAAAGAAACAAATTCTTGCCATTTGCAATGACATGGATGGAACTAGAGGGTATTATGCTGAGCAAAATAATCAGAGAAAGACAATTATTATATGATCTCTCTGATAGGAGGAATTTGAGAGGCAGGACAAGGGATTGTGGGGGGTAAGGAGGGGAAAAAAGTGAAACAAGATGGGATTGGGAGGGAGACAAACCATAAGAAACTCTTAATCTCAGGAAACAAACTGAAGGTTGTTGGGGGATAGGGGGATAAAGATAGGGTGGCTGGGTGATGGGCATTGGGGAGGGTATGTGCTATGGTAAGTACTGTGGATTTTATAAGACTGATGATACACAGACCTGTACCCCTGAAGCAAATAATGCATTATGTGTTAATAAAAAAAGAAACAAAGAAAGAAAAGAAAATACAACAATGACATGGGGCCAAAGAAACTATACCCAAGGCCAAATTCAATCAGTTTCATGACCTCAGAGGTAACACTTCCTACAACCACTGTTTCTTTCTTTCTTCAGCCACAGACTGTTCTCTACTCTTGAATGATCTCTTCTGTAAGTTTATAGATTCATTTCATTTTTGAGGCATTCTACCCTTCCACGTCTCTTTAAAATTGCATGGTTTTAAGTTAGTAGAGTCATATTGCGTCTCGTGCTAGTGTGTTCTAAAGAGTCCTTCTCTTTCTTCTTTCCTTTTTCAGAAAACATTTAAATGCCGAGTATGCCCCAGGCACCGAGTTTGAAAGATGAGCCAGAACACAGACTTTGACTCTGAAAGACTCATTGACAAGTGGAATAGACAGACAAATGTCTAAGAGTGTTATGATATAGCACAGTAAACGCCATAGCTTTGGAACCCAGAAAAGGAATCTTCAGCTCTACCCTCAGGCAAGCAGAGGAGGCTTCTCAGAGGAGGTGACCTTTAAGGTGAGCCTTGGTACATGGAAGGAAGAGGAAAAGAAAGGCTGAAAAGAAGTTGTTCAGGAAGAATAGACACATCAACAAGATGGTGAGAGGTTATGAGAAGATACAATGTAGACGCTGGCACCCAGGAAACAAGGGAAGTAAGGCAGGGTCCAGCTTCCTAAGAGACTCTCTCTCCCCCCCAGAGATTGTTCTCGATTCCGTCAGCCAACAGAGCCCATTTGTAGGTTCCTAAGCTGAAGATGAGCATGTTCTGTTTTGCTTTGAAGAAAGTTCCCTCTGGTCAACAGCCACACCACCTTGAACGTGCCCGATCTCACCAGAAAGTTCCCTCTGGCAGCCACGAGGATGATGACTGAAGGATGAGAGAGAGGGGACGGACGAGACAGGTCGACAGGGTAAGAAGTAACAAGAGTGATGGGAACAGGGGCCACAGCAGGGCGTGTGGAGAGCAGGCAGCAGATCTGAGATGAATTTAGGAGGGAGACTCTCCTCCCAGCTACCCTGTTTCCCGCCTGGATCATGGTAGTGGCCTCCTGAATGGCCTCCCTGCCTCCAGCCCTCTCCCCTCCCATCTGTGTTCCACCACAATGTCATTCTAACAGCCAACCACTTAAAGACTGTTTACTCCCTATCACCCAGCAGTGGTTCTCAGGGAAGGAAGCGGGTATTTTGTCCCCAAGGCAACACGTAACAATGTCCGGAGATAGCTTTGGTTTTCACAAGTGGAGGGTCAGGGGTCACTACCGTCTCCAGATGAGCAGAGACCAGGGCTGCTAATAGACACCCTCCCGTGCACGGCACAGCCCCTCTTCATAGACTTAGCTGGTCCCGAAGTCAAGAGTACTGAGATTAAGATACAAAATCCCCAGTTCCTCCCCATGCCAGGATACAGCCCCAGATCACTATTTCTCTTCCATCTCACCAAATTTTTAAGCAGTTTTTAAAATATACATATTTGTGCTTTTGCACACGCTGTATGCTCTGTCTTGCCTTTTACGTCTCTTCCTGTTTACTCTTACTTTACCCTTTTATTTTGCCTGAGGAATTTCTTCTCTTCTTCCAAGGCCTGTTCCCAATAACCTCCATGAGATTTTTCCAGGTCTCCTAAAACACTGGTCGTATCTACCTTCCTGAACCCCTTGGGCATGGTTTGATTATAGTACTTCTCCCCCTTCTGTGTTTTCCTATTTTTCAAAAAATATTAATATAAAATTTAATATATTTTTCAAATGATAAAAATACTTCGATTGCAATAATACAATATAAAATCGTACATATGCAAGTCATCACTTCCTTGTTTCCCGCCTCCCTTCACTCCCTTCTGCTTTTCACTGCTCCCCTCCTATGTGCAATTTCGAATACAACCTACTTTTCTTCTGTTGTACAACTAAATGTCACCATATGTATATGTATACACAAACGGGTTTCCTTTGTTGTTTGTTTACACATTTCAGTGCAACTTGGCCTTCGTGCCTGACAATCTGTCATGGACAGCTTTACAAGTCGATCGTTACAGATATATTCTTTTTTTCTAATTTATTTATGCAAATAGATGCAGATATCTGTAACAAACCAAACAGGGATCCTATCGTAAGTGGAGGATTTTATTCTTCTATCACAATGTTTTCTCTTGCCCTTCTCCCAAATCACATAAGAACGCAGCCTGTGCTAACAAAACAGCTCTAAGTTCTTCTCTGCCCTTCTTAGTAATTATTTGCAAATTTACCCCCTGCCCCCCGCCCTCCCCCCACCCCGCCCCGCACACACATCCTTTTTTGGTCACTGATAGTTTAATAAAAATAGTATCATATGAAAAACATTTCTTTATCTTTCTCTTCTTACTCAACAATGCCTCATAGACATCCTTCTAACTGGTACAGCTATAATTCAGTCTTTCAAGTGGCTGCAAAATGTTCTACTATATAGATTTTTCAACCTTTCTTTGTCATCCACATTTATTTTCGCTACTACAAGCAAGGCTGCTGTAAACATCCTGGTGTATGTGTCTTAATTTATTGATGTTTTTATTACTATGGGTTGAATTCCCAGATGTGGTATCGCTGGGTTGCACAGCATGTGTACTTTTAATTTTAAAAGATATTGTCATTTTCCTTTCCAAAAGGACTGTAAAAATTTATACTTTCTCCAATAATTTCTGGAAACAACTTTCCCCTCATGGCCATCACGAAGAAGTGTTAAAATTTTTAATTTTGGTGGGGTTTCTTTTGGCCAAACTCTTGAAAGTAAAGTGATGTTTTGTTGTTACACCAAACGCTAGGTAAGACTATAGTCTCTGACTATGAATGAGTCTGAACACCAACCTCACATCATATAAAAAATAAATTCCCTATGCACACAAAGATTTTCACATTTTTGGCAATATTATTCAAAAGAGCCAAAACTTCAGCATCGACTAGAGAGTTGGTAGATTTGCAACTAAAATTTGAATGAAAATATGAGAAAACAACTGAAGAGACTCTATTTACAAATTCTTAGGATAATCAAGCCTTATTAATTAGGACAGGATACACAGATGGCAAAAGGATATACAGGCAATTTGGCTCAATATGATTTTATAATTTGCTTATGTCAAAACATATTTTAAATGAAAAAAAAGACAGACCATAGATTCAGGGGACATTTATAATAGAGGTAAGATGCACTGTATAAAAATCTCTAACAGTCAATGAGCTCTTACCTATTGACAAGAAAGGGGCAGATAACTCAATAGAAAAATGGACAATGCCTTTCAAATTCCGGAAGAACAAATTCAAGTGGCTGGGGGCGGGGTGCGGAAATGTACAAGGATTGTAGCTAATTATAAAATGAATACATGATTATTGAAAACAAAAACTGAAATCAACACCACTATGGAAATATTTAGAGTAAAAGTGAATTGCCTCCCTTATGACACAGGATCCTGGCAGGAACCAGGTGACCTATGTGTGGGGTTCACGTGAGGAGGGTTCAGTGAAGGCACCATATGCAGACATGTGGGCACAGCGACACACACATCCACAGGGGATGGGGGGTGCTCTAAGCACCAGCAGCAGCAGGAAAGTCTTGACGCCCCAGGTTGAAAGCGGCCCAGGGGGAGAGTTGATGTTTCCACATGAACAGTTGGACCTACAGACATAGGGTCATCTGACAGAAGCCTGTGACCAGAGAGGGACATCCAGTTCTACCAGACCGACAGCCAGGCAGGCAGGGGATGGGGGGAGGACACAAATCCCCACTTGCCTCCCTCCTCCTGCCCTCTGACCCACAGTCACTGGTGCCCACTAGCCAAAAACCAGCTGGAAAGTAGAGAGCAAGGGAGCCCAAAGAATACAGGGCATAGAGAGAGCTCAACTTCCTGAGGCACAGGGTAGGACAGAAAAGGATGAACAATGGGTACTGTTGAGAGGGAAGCTGAGAATAAACTAGCATTTCCCTCTTCCCACTTACCCTAATCCCCAGAGAGAGAGAGAGAGTAATGATTCGGGGTTCATTAATGGTTCAGGGTTTATCCTACCAGAATATTTTCTAACACAATCTTACCACTTTTTCCTCCAAAAGCTAACATATCTGATATTTAAATAACTTTAGTGGATCAATAAAGAAAAGCAAAGAGGAACATCCAATTAAAAAAAAAAAAAGGAACACTAACTGACAGCTCATAAATGAAGAATTACATATGGATAATATAAGGCTAAAGAATCAGTCTATTTTGTATAATCAAATACATGCAAATTAAAACAACAACAAAATGCCATTATTCATCTACCAAATTGACAAAGAATAAAATTATATATGAAATGCTGCCTGTTGTCAAGAGTGCAGTGAGGTAATACATTCAATGATGGTAGGAAAATAAATTGTTTTATCCTTTCTTGAGGGTAATTTGCCAAAATATATCAAAAGGCTTATAAAAGGGTTTATATCCTCTCCTCCAGTAATTTTACTTCCAGGAATTTATCCAAAGGAAATACTCACAAAAGTACACGTGATAGTATCACATTATTTATAATAGTGATAAATTTAAAAAACATAACTATTCACAATAGGAGATTTGTGAAACAAATCATGAGGTGGCCATACAATGAAATATTATGAAAGCATTAAAATCATATTGCAAAGAATATTCAGCGTCACAAGAAAACACGTATGGTATTCTATTAAGCAAAAGCATCCAAATGTGAGGCAAGATATATTGTGTGTTCTGTGATCTTGATTTTGTTAAAAACAGAAAGTGTGTGTCTATGTGTATATATGCAGTTTCAGTCTCTAAGTAATCAAACTACCTCTACCTAACCAGATTAAAAACCAGAGATACAGATACAGATGGAGAGAGAGAGACATCTGTTTGTGTATTTCTTTTATTATTATTTTTATTTAAATTCAATTTAGTTAACATACAGTGTACTATTGTGGTAGAGTTTAATGATTCTTCAGTTACGTAGAACACCCAGTGCTCACTACATCACGTGCCCTCCTTTAATGCCCATTCCCTCATTCACCCCATTCCCCCACCCCCCACCCAGCAACCCTGTTTGTTTCCTAGAGTTAAGAGTCTCTTATGGTTTGCCTCCCTCAATGTTATTGTCTTATTTTATTTTTCCTTCCCTTCCCCTATATTCTAGAGAGAGAGAGAGAGAGAGAGGAAAGGTAGACAGTACAAGGACATATACAAAATGTTGACGAAGGTTCTGTCTGCGGGGTAAGGTTTTAGATAATGTTCACATTCTGTGGACTTCTCTTTCCACAATGAGCATATTTTATGATCTATATAGATTTTGTGGAGACAGCGTAGTTATTCTGTCCATCAACTCATCTACTATTTGGCCATAGGTGAGGGTCCATTTCTCCCTTACATGGCCACTGAATTGGTAGGTTTGCTAAATGTCCAAATAAAATTCCTAGAATTTGAAGAAATGTCAGTGCTCTTCCAAATGCACTAGCATGCTAAGCTCTATGGAGGAACTCCTGGGGTAATTTTCCCATTGATGCAAAAAGGAATTGTTGGGTTTTTAAAAATCTATATTCTGGGGATGTCTGGATGGCTCAGATGGTTAAGTGACCGACTCTTGCCATGATCTCAAGATGCTGAGACTGAGCCCCACAGAGAGCTCTGCTCTGGGTATGGAGCCTGCTCAAAATTCTCTCTCTTCCTCTCCCTCTGCCCTTCATCATGCTCGAGTGCTCTCTAAACAAGTAAATGAACAAATGAATAAATAAAATCTTCTAAAAAATAAAATAAATCTTAAAATTTTTTACATTAAAAAACTATGACTTGTCCTCGACCCATCCATACATTTCCGTACATACAGATTTTTTTCAAAAACAGATTCCTAATAATGCCTGAAGTTACATTATCATTGTAATAACATCTATTAAATGGATGTAATTAGTTTTGATTATTTCTTAATGCTGCAACTTTACATCTTTTTATCTGAACACTATTGCTATGATAACAAATCATAAGCAAACTCCCTTCACTTCTTTTTTTTTTTAAGATTTTATTTATTTATTTGACAGAGACACAGTGAGAAAGGGTACACAAGCAGGGAGAGTGGGAGAGGGAGAAGCAGGCTCCCCGCTGAGTGGGAAGCCCGATGCTTCCTGGCTCGATTCCAGGACCCAGGATCATGACCTGAACTGAAGGCAGAAGCTTAACGACTGAGCCAGCCAGATGCCCCTCCCTTCCCTTCTTTAAGATTAAAAATAATCCATTCGCGATGGGACCCTGACACTGGATGCCCTTGGGTCTTAGAGGTGGGGTCCCCCGTTAGGGATGGTATAGTTCATGGGATATCATCTGCACCATGGCCTCTCTGTCCCAGGGTCCCCCTCCTTTATGTGGCTTCCTTCTTTTCAAGCTTCTACTTTTCTGAGAATAACCTAAAATTTCCAGGCCCCATCATTATCCTACACCTTGGCAAGATGGCATCCACATGTCATTTTTCTCCTCTTACTGAGTTTCTTTAACAAACACGAATGCTTACTCTGTGCCAGGGTTCTAAGAATTTTACAAATCTACTAATGCACGTTCATAACAACTCTATGAAGTCAATTTTATTAGGATCCCCCATTGTAAACAGGGGGAAAACCGAGCTTCTGGGAGTTTACTTTGCCCAAGGCTAGCTGGCTGGCACAATCAAGATAAGAAAGCAGCATGATCCTCCCTCCCTTCCAAGTACCCACTGTTGATGGAAAAGAATGAAAGTTTTTGGCAAAAGGAACACAAGCCTTGGATTCCGGGGTTGTGTGCGTGCGCGCATGCGTGTGCGCACACACCTGTATTCTCCCCAAACAGAGTCATTTCTTTAAACATAGGCGAACCCCTTCATCCTTATTTTCTTGAATGAGATAATGACTGGCCACAGCAGCGATGGCATCAGAGGAGCCAGAGAGCTGTGACTTTTAAGCCTTGTTTCATTTATAGGAAATACCTCCTTTCTGTTACAAACGCCCAAACTTATTAGGACATAACCTTTCAAACCGGAGAGAAAGGTCAGCTTTAACTAGAGAACAAAAGAGGTTTCTGCAACTGGGGGGCTTTCAGGATGTCAGATTCCCCATTTCCCCCCCCCCCCCGGGTGATGCTGCAAAACTCAGCCACGTTTGTAGGAATCCAATTATTCCTGCAGATTACACAAAGATTATCCAAGCTGTAAACAGCGGAATATTTGCAGAGATCGATGGAGCACAACAAAGCTCATATTTAACAAGAGAAATAAAAAGTGAGGGCGCATCCGCAGTTGGTGACAGAGGGGTATAATGTCCCATCATCATGCTGAAGGTTAGGACGTAATTGACATCAATATTAGGGCGCTACGTATCCTCCAGCTTCCGTGCACTTGGAGAGCGCGATTCTAATTTCATATCCGAGCAATTCATTTGCCTTTAAGCAGCGCACTATTAGGAGGGTGTTTTTATTATGTCGCCTCGCTCTGAAGTTGGAATTCAGTTAGATAGTAGCAAATTAGGTCGTCTTTCGGCAAACAAGATGATGATAGATGGCGCGCAAAACCACCGCATCCTCTCGCATTCCCAGAGACTTAGAAGTGGGGCCAGAGGCGGGATGTGTGGTGGTTACTGGCAGAGGCTTCCATGCGGGGGAGGCGGGGGCCCCAGGCTGGGTGCCATCACGGACTAGTTGGGTGCCCTTAAGCAAGTCACTACACACCGGGGTCTGGGCTATGTAAATGAGGTTTTCTGGGAATTTAATGGGATGTCCTAGGAAGGTGTCATAGCAGGCATTCAGGGACATCTTTTAGTACTGGTGCCAAAAGAATGAATCAAGCCCATCATTGGTGATTCCCCTTCCAGGAAGCCTTCCTTACTGCGCACAGCCGGATATGAGATCCCCATTACAAGTTTTCTTCGCACTTCATTTTTTTTTACTAACAATTTTATTGAGACAGTATTTATACACCATAAAACTGATCAGGGTAAAGTGTATGATTTAATGGTTTTAATAAATTTACTGAGTTGTGAAGCCATCATCCATAATCCAATTTTAAAATATTTCCATTAATCCAATCATATTCCTCATGCCTGGTGACAGTTAGGGTTAGTCCCCACCCCCAGACCCATGTATATCTATCTATCCAGCAAAAAAACTATTCAGCAGCAAAAAGGAACACCAGTATGATATGTAAAACAACACAAGAACCCTAAAAACATAATACTAAGTGCAAGAAGCCAGACACACACACACACACACACACACACACACAGGATTCCATCTATGTAACACGTCCAGAAAGAAAATTGTCTACTTTTACCCTCTTTGATCTTTGATGCATCCAAGTCCCTTTTCCACTCTGATTGACCTAGAGGAGGGAAGTCAGATCCATCACTATCCTCCCTGTGACACCTAGAAAGACACCAGAAAGGTGCTCAACTAATTTAAAATCTACCGAAGAATAAGATCGACGGGAAGCCGGCCAAGTGTTGTCATCTCCAGAAGCAAGCGCTAGTGCTGATGTCATGGGTATATCCTTCTAACATCAAAAAGAGCTCTGGTCGCTGTGAAAGTGTAAGCCTGACAATTCACAGACCTGTACCCCTGGGGCAAATAATACATTATATGTTAATAAAAATTATTAATAAAAAAAAAGAAAGAACCCTGGTCCCTGTTGGTGGGAATGCAAACTGGGGCAGCCACTGTGGAAAACAGTATAGAGTTCCTCAAAAAATTAAAAATAGGCATATGATCTAGTAATTCTACTGCTGGGAATTTACCCAAAGAAGATGAAAACACGGATTTGAAAAGATATTTGCACCCCTATCTTCACTGAAGAATTACTGACAATAGCCAAGATATGGAAACAGCCCAAGGGTCCATCCATGGATGATGGATAAAGAAGATGTGGTACGTGCACACAATGGAATATTATTCAGGCGTAAAAAGGAATGAGATCTTGCCATTTGTGACAACATGGATAGGCCCAGAGAATATTACCCTAAGTGAAGTAAGTCAGACAGAGAAAGACAAAGACCCTATGCTTACACTTATATGTGGCATCTAAAAAACAAAACAAACGAATAAACAAATATAAAGAGACTCATAAATACAGAGAACAAACTGGTTCTCTTACCAGAGGGGAGGGGTGGGGTGGGGGTGGACAAAATAGATGAGGGGGATTAAAAGTTACAAACTTCCAGTTCTAAAATAAATAAGTCACAGAGATAAAAAGTACAGCATGGGGAATATAATCAGTAATACTGTAGTGTTGTGTGGTGACAGATGGTGACTATACATGGTGAGCATTGAATATTGTATAGGATTGTCAAATCACTATGCTGTACACCTGCAACTAATATAACATTGTGTGTCAGCCATACTTAAATATTAAAATTTTTTAAATAAATAAAAAATAAGAGGAATGGCAGGAAGAGGAAATTATATATTAAAATACTACAAAATACTAAGAAAGAAAGAAGGGGGGCACCTGAGTGGCTCAGTGGGTTAAGCCTCTGCCTTCAGCTCGGGTCATGATCCCAAGGTCTTAGGATCGAGCCCCGCTTTGGGCTCTCTGCTCAGCAGGGAGCCTGCTTCCCCCACGTCTCTCTCTCTGCCTGCCTCTCTACCTACTTGCAATCTCTGTCTGTCAAATAAATAAATTAAATCTTAAAAAAAAAAAAAGAAAGAAAGAAGGGAAGGAAAGAGAAGGGAAGGGTAAGGAAAGGGAGGGGAGAGGAGAGGAAAGGAGAGCAGAAGACAGAAAGAAATTAAAGAATGAGAGCCTGGTTTTCCAGGGAAGACCACATCAAGGAGCAAAGACTGATGGTGGGCTAATTTTCCTGGAGTTGGGATTACCCCCATTTCCTAGGGTACCACTTCTGCAGACAGCTACCATTTCCCATGTATCAGGAAGTGTTGGTGTTTTACATTAATTCTTACAATAAACAGTAGGTACTGAGAGAATGATGTTCGTGTTCTTTGTTAATCCAAGCATTTGGCATAGTCCAGTATAGACAAAAAATATTTGGGAAATTTTCCTAGAAAAGCATTGTGAAAGGGACAAATGCTCCCATGGGAAGGAATGTAGATGTCGTCCTCTGGACATCCCTAAGAAGAGCCTAGAGGGCTGAAGGAAGTCTAAGACATGGGAGCAAATGCGCTGGTTCTGGGAACCAGGACACTCCATTTCTATACTGAGTCCTGGAACTAACTTGTTTTCCATTATTTATTTACTCATTCTTTCATTCAATACATGTCAATCCAGAACCTTCTGTGCTCCAGGCTATCCTCCGTCCAGGTCCTGGGGACACAGCAGTGTGCAAGACAGACCCGATCTCCGCTATGCACAAAGGAAAGATAACAATCATCAACAATCACAAAGCGAATAAGGTTTATGAAAGGCCAAATATTTAATGCCGAGAGAACGTAAAGCAAGTGAATCTCCCTCCTGAGACACCCAGCAAAAGGCCTCCATGAAGACGTAGTCTTCAGATGAGGCAAAAAAGAAGATAGAATGGGGCTGGGATGAAGGCAGTGCCCGGGTGGCTCAATTGGTTACGTGTCTGACTCTTGGTTTTGGCTCAGGTCATGATCTCAGGACCCTGAGATAGAGCCCTGCATCAGGATCAGCTCCCCATGGGGTCTGCTGGACATTGTCTCTCCCTCTCCCTGCCCCTCCTGCTTGTTCTCTCTCTCTATCTCAAATAAATAAATCTTCTTAAAAAGAAAAAGAAGGGGGTCAGAGGGACATGAGGGGAATGTAGTCTAGGCGTAGAACATGGAAGGGGCCCTATGCCAGGTCAGTGTGTTTATGACCTACTAAGTGTAGATCACTATGTGGAAGACCAAAGAAAGAATCGCAGATGTGTTTATTCTGTGCAGAACTGAGTTTGACCAGCAGATACAGATGTTGGAACAAGCTTTATAGTAAATCCTAAGTGGTTAAGCCCTGCATGATCAAATAGACTTGAATTTTAATTTCACTTCTTACGACTGACAACTCCTCCTCTCTCCTCTCACATCTTTCTGGTCACTGCAAACCAGAGACCACACGACAGCTGTGTGCTTGCTTCCAGCTTGATCATCTCTAAAAATCTGATGTCTCTCGTCAATTACCTACCTAAAAAGCTGGCAAGGCTCCTCTTGGGTCCATGGACCAGGATGTCACTCTTACCTGCTGTTCTAAGATCCCTCTGTGACTTGAGATATATTTTATCAAAATTGGCTACAATTCTAAGTAACACCTAAGCACCAAGAGTTGTATGTAGGTCAGCCCTCCATCCTGAAGAGACGTGGGACGTAATCAGTAAAGCCATCACATGTCATTCCCTAACAGCCTTATCTTCTGTAATTCTTACCACATCATGATGGATTCTGGAACATGGACAGAGATTATGTGAATACATACATCTATCTATATCTATCTAGACACATGCATTTATACATGTATAAAATGACAAATACATACAAATAAATATATATATACATGTATAGGGTTATTATAGAATTAATAGTTAAGATACCACTTGAATTTTTTAGCCACTTCATATGTAAAGATCCAAACATACTTTGGAAAAAGATCGGATGAGGCTCAGACAAAGACAAACGTGAAGTCACTCACTTATCTTTCAAACAAGTCAAAGAAGTCTAGAGGACCGTGAATCCATGCTGTGGGTTTTTTGTCACCACCTTAAATGTTCCAGATTGCCTGCACAAATGAGTCTGAACCATGGGAATCTTCATCTCTATTTCAGCAAGCAAGACTCTTGGAGCTTGTGGTAACTCAAAGCCATGTGAGCAATACAGCCCAGGCTCCAGGTTATTAATGCAATCACTAAGGGTTCAGAGCAATAACTGAGCTCAGGAAGTAGAACCTGACCTTTAGATCAAAGACTCCAAGTGAGTTGGCTGAGATTTAGGACTCTAACCCATTCTTGGTTAAGAGAAAGAGAGAGAGAGTGAGCACTTAGATAAGAATAGTGAGAGAAGGGGCACCTGGGTGGCTCAGTGGGTTAAAGTTCTGCCTTGGGCTCAGGTCATGATCCCAGAGTCCTGGGATAAAGCCCTGCACTGGTCTTTCCGCTCAGCATGGAGCCCGTTCTCCCCCTCTCCCCACCCTCTCTCTGCCTACTTGTGATCTCTGTCTATCAAATAAATAAATAAAATATTAAAAACAAAAAAAGAATAGTGAGAGAAGAGCCCAGGTGATAGAGCAGATCACACAGGGACCTAGCAGAAAACATCTCAGAAACTATTTGGATACCCAGGTTCCTCTCTATCTCTGCAAACACCAGTTTTATACCATAAAAAAAGTGAAAAGATAAACCACAAACTGAGAACATATCTGCCACATAAATAACCCAGGAAGACTCTGTACCCATAATATGTAAAGAGCTTCTACAAATCAACAAAAAAGAGAAAAAATTCACACTAGGAAAATGAACATTCAAAGGAAAGGAAAGGAAACATGGACAGCCTAGAAATACATTAAAACCTTTTAACATCCTTATTAATGAAGAAAATTTATTGAAATACCATTTACCTCCTCATACTAGCAATACTGGGGAATAAAAAGTCTAATGTTCTTAGGTATGGTGAGGATATGGAACAACAGGGACTCTTATTCATAGCCAGTGAGCATGTAAATTGGTACACCCAGTTAGGAAATTATCCATCCTTATAGGATAGAGTTAAACATGCATATTGTCAATACCCAGATGTTCCGCTCATAGGTGTACATTCTACAGAAATTTTTGCCTATGTCCTGGGAGATGTGTTCATGTTTTTACAGCAGCAGCATTTGTAATAATAAAAAAATAAATATTCCAAATGCCCATCTCCAAAGGAGGTATACATAAATTGTGGTACAGTAGGATGTAGATAGTAATTCATTTGGATTTTTTTTAAGATTTTATTTATTTGACAGGAGAGATATTACAAGTAGACAGAGAGGCAGGCAGAGACAGAGGGAGAAGCAGGCTCCCTGCTGAGCAGAGAGCCCGATGTGGGGCTCAATCCCAGCACCCTGAGATCATGACCTGAGCCCAAGGCAGAGTCCCCACCCACTGAGACACCCAGGCACCCTTTTTCAATTTTTTAAAAAAGTAATGAGAAAGAATGAGCTGCAAAGAAGCATCCATGGATCTCAAATTGTAATTTGAGTCACAAAAAATAAGACCTAAAAGGATGCATTCATGTAATTCTGTGTATATTTTCTAAAACAGGCAAAAAATAGTGTTTGGGAATACATACCTCCCTGGAAAATCTATAAAATAAAGCAAGGAATGACTAACACAGAATCTGAAGAGCATTGACCTCTAAGAAGGAGAAAAATGGTCAGAAAGAAGTAGAAGGATGACCTCCCAAGTTCTGATAATGTTCAAATGTTCTATGTCTGTCTACAGCAAAGTCATAGATACATAGGTATTATTTTAAGCTACACACACCTTTTAATGTACTTTTATAAAAAGATATATTTAGTAAATAAAAAGATCATTTTAAAATGAAGTACAGTTCTGAGGGAGTAAGGCTATTTCCAAACCATCATAAAGATGGTTGTTGTATTGTCCCTGCCAAAGATGAAGGTCGGCTTAAAAATGCCCCTCATGGCATGGAATAGGAAAGATATCCCTATATGGACATCCAGCAATTTCTTCAGAGCTATGAGTCCTCCAAGATGATGTTCCAAATCCGATATTTGCAGAATGATGGGGAATCTTGCATTCTTTTGTGTGTGTGGGGGGGGGTACTTAAGCCCCTTCACTCCACTGGAAATAAGTCAGAGAGCTAATATTCATTGAGGATCTATGATAATCCAGCCAATCCCCAAAGTGTCCATATTAGATTTATTTCGATTCATCTCCACAATAACTCAATCAGGTAGGTACTCATATTAGATACCTTCACCAATGAGGAAACAGAAGCTAAGATGTTAATTCAAAGTAAAGAAGCTAAAGAGTAGTAGAACCTGAATTCAAATGAGATATGTTTGGACCCAAAACCTTTGTTCTAAACCATTCTGCTAGACCGTCTCTGTAAGTTGCATGTAATTGTACTTAAACATAAGAACCTGAGTTCAAAAGATTCCATTTATTTCTGCTCTTTTTTCAATGAAATAAATGCATTCACCCTCTTCCTCAGAACCTGTTACTTTAAGCTACATATTTCATGGAGCACAGAGTGATGAGTTTTGGCATAAGACTACCCACGTTCCCTCTGTCTCTGGTTGGAATTCTAAAATATAATATGAAAGGCAGATTGAGACAAACCTCCTGGGATTTCTTCTAACAACTTATTACTAATTCTATTATTATGAATAATAACTTTCTCTTTATTAGCTTTTTAGTTGCCAATAATTTTTTGCATTATTTAGAAGATTTTTTAAAATGAGTTTTTACCCTCCCAGCTAATCACTTTCATTTCCAGGAATTTAATCTCTGAAAAATTCAGACAAATCCATTGTGGTGTCATTTTCAGTTGCCCAACATCCATTTCCTTTTTTCTAATTAAAGCCCTTGGATTTTTCTTTGGGAAATTATTATTTCTCCTTGTGATTTTGGGTAGGATGGTCAGTAAAGATGCCATGTGTGGTCTTGGCCAAATGGTACACAAGGACACAAGGAAAACCTCATGGAACCTCTTCCTTGGACTTCAGTGGTGGTGATCAAGGTCAGAACATGGTTGTAGTTGACTTATGTCCATGGTAGGGACCTCCATCAACCTTCCATTAGCTTCTGTTACCTAAATCCCCAGAGCTTCCCAGATCCATCTCCCTTCTGACGTTCTCTTTTTCACTTTGTGATTCAAATTTGTGGGTCCCCTCAATCATTCCAATAAATTCTTTCTTCCTCCCCTCAAGCTAGCCATGATTAACTTCTGCTTCTTTTTTTTTTAAAGTTTTTATTTTCATTCCAGTTAGCTAACATACAGTGTAATAATAGTTTCAGGTCTAGAGTTTAGTGATTCAACACTTCCACACAATACCTCATTGTGCTCATCACAAGTGCCCTCCTTAATCTCTATCACCTGTTTCACCCGTCACCTCATCATCCTCCCCTCTGGTAACCATCAGTTGGTTCTCTATGTTATGAGTCTGTTTCTGGGTTTACCTCTCTTTCCCCTATGATTGTTTGGCTTCTTAAATTCCACATATGAGTGAGATCATATGGTATTTGTCTTTCTCTGAATGACTTATTTCATTTGATATAATATACTCTAGCTCCATCCATATCATTGCAAATGACAAGACTGCATTCTTTTTCATGGTTGAGTAATATTCCACTGTGTATAGATACCACATTTTCTTTATTCATTCATCAGCTGATGGACATTTGGGCTCATCCCCCATTTTGGCTACTGTAGATAATGCTGTTATAAACATTTGGATGCATGTATCCCTTTGAATTAGTGCTTTTGTATTCTTTGGGTAAACACCTAATAGAACAATTGCTGGATCATAGGGTTATTCTATTTTTAACTTCCTGAGACCCCTCCATGCCATTCTCCAGAGTGGCCACACCAGTTGCCATTCCCACCACCAATGCAAGAGGGTTCCCCTTTCTCTGCATCCTCACCAACATCTGCTGTTTCCTGTGTTGTTAATTTCAGCCATTTGGTTCCTTAAGACCAAGGGATCCCAACTGAAATATTATCCAAAAATATATTACAAGATACTCATTATATTGCTCATAATAACAGAAGGAAGTACCTCACAACGTGAGAATAGTTTAAATGAGGGCTTTTTCAAATGAAGTATTCTAAAACCACTCAAATGGGTGATATAGATTTATAGTTATTGACTTGCAAAACGTTTATAACATATTGAGAAAAGCAAGTTACAGAGCAACATGTATAATATGATCCATTATATAATATCATTATACATCAACATATTAATAATGATCATTGCTGGGCAGTGGAGTTATGAAGGTTATATTGCTTCCCTGTATTTGCTACTGTTTCGTCAATAAATTTGCATTCTTTAGAGGAAAAATATGACTTTCATTTATGCTCCTTTGAACAAATAATAATTTTTCCAAAAAGATTTTTAGGTCACAGATCACGAAATAAAAATGAGAACTCCAAGTCCACTGTTACTGAGTTTCAGTAAGGCAGCACAAGATTTCCAAGGGACTAGATTCCTATTCATGTGTTCTGCAGCTCAAGGGATGGGCCAAGTCCAAAGCCATGAAAAGTACATAGGAGAAAAGTATCAGTGACTTAAAGAAGGGGCGATAAAAACTGGGTCAGTTTTATCACAAATTGGATTATGATTGAAATCAGATTATCCTTTAAAAAGAGTCAGAGCTGGGTGGCTCAGCTGGTTAAGCGATCGACTCTTGATTTCAGCTCAGGTCATGATCTCAGGGTCATGAGACTGAGCCCCATGGTAGGCTCTGCACTAGAGGAGGAGCCTCCTTGAGATTCTCTCTCTCTCTCCCCCCACTGACCCTCGTTTGCACACACACACTCTCTCTCTCTAAAATAAGATTTTGGATAGGACAGTCAATAAAGAGGCCATGTGTGGTCTTGGCCAAACAGTGGACAAGGGCACAAGGAAAACCTTAAGGAGAGAGAGAGAGTTGTATAGGGAGGAAAATCATTGAACTAGAGTCAAAAGAAATGGGTTTTCACTCTGCATCTGTCACAAACCAGCGTTAGGTCACTGGACAAGTCACTTACCCTTTCAGTCCTCATATATAAAATGAGAGGCAGAAATAGATTATCGGTGTATTTTCTCTAGAGTCCGAGAGGCTTCAACTTAAAATAAAAGGGAGAGGGGTGAAGGAACTAATTTCTCTGTTCAACGGGATGCATTATCTGTCTAGCACCTCTTCTGGTTATAGCACGTGGTGCGGAAATGGGGAGCAAATCTCAAGCCACAGGTGGTTGATAAATCAGTAAGCTTATTCCATCTAACGGGGAGTCAGTGATTGGTTCAGACATCAGGGTGTGTCCCAGATAGAACCAATGAGGCTGACACCAGGGATGTTCCTAGCATAGACTGGGAGAGAAGCACTTTCTACTTGAATTGATAAAATGGCAAGACTGTTGCCCAGAGCCACCTTCATTCAGCCCCAGAAGGGTACTGGGACAAAAATTATACCGACAGAGATGGAAGGAAGTCAAAGATGAGCAGAAAGAGAATCTCTTAATAAATATGCCTTGAACAACTAAGTCTAGCTATTCCTGAAATCATGGTATAGCTAATCAATTAGTTTCCATTTTAGAAATTCTAAACCTGGGGGTGCCTGAGTGGCTCAGTTGGTTAAGTATCTGCCTTCACCTCAGGTCATGATCCCAGGGTCCTGGGATCGAGCCGCTCGTCAGGCTCCCTGCTCTGCGGAGAGGCTACGTCTCCCTCTCCCTCTGCCTCTGCTCCCCACTCATGCGCTCCCTCTCTCTCTCTCTCATAAATAAATAAATAAAATCTTAAAAAAAAAAAAAAAGAAATTTTAAGCCTCTTTAAGTTGCATTGCTGTGATGGAAAATCTTATGTGCCAACTTGACTGGGCCCAGATGGTTGGTAAAACATTATTTCTGGGTGTGTCTGTGAGAGGTATTTCTGGCAGAAATGAGCATTGGACTTGGTGGAAAAATTGGTGAAATGAGTAAAGCAGATGGCCTTCCTCTATGTGGTTAGCAATATCCAATTCATGGAGAGCCCAGAAGCAATAGAAGGTGGAAGAAGTGAGTTCGCCCTCACTCGCCCTCTCACGCACTCTCCCTCCCTCTCTCTCCTTGAGCCAAGACATCTGGTTCTTGGGCTTTCAGACTCAGATAGGGACTTACCATCTTCAGTCCATGCCACCTCCATGAGTCCCCCCTCCCATTCCTGGACTTATATCACCAGTTTTCCTGGTTCTGTAGATTCCGGAGGGCAGATCAAGGGACTTCTCAGCCTCCATAACCACATGAGCCCATTTCTGTAATAAGTCTCCTCATACGTATGCATCTATACATTCCCTCTTAGTTCTACTTCTCTGGAGAACCCTGACCAATACAGTTGCCATGGTTATAAGCCAGAAGGGTGCTGGCTTCTACTGTCCATAGGTTTATAAACCTCTGTATGGGGGTGTCTGGGTGGCTCAATCATGAAGTGTCTGCCTTCGGCTCAGGTCATGATCTCAGGGTCCTGGGATCGAGCCCCACATCAGGCTCCCTGCCTGCTTCTCCCTCTCCTACTCCCTCTGCTTGTGTTCTCTCTATCACTGTGTCTCTCTCTGTCAGATAAATAAATAAAATCTTTAAAAAAAAACACCTCTGTGTGGAGTATAACTGCATAATATTTGTTCTAAAAACCAAATTTTTAACAACAAATCTTCCTGTGTAAACTGCTTCACTAATTTCATCTTCATTCTCACAAAACTCTCGGGAGGTAGGTATTATTATCATCATTTTCGGAACAAGGAATAAGAAGTTTAAGGAAATAGGTTACCCAAGGTATGTCAATCAACTTGTCTTATTTTGGAAAGAATAAAGAATGGTCAGTGATTGGTGGTTTGGGGGTTTCTCATGAGACTTGTTCACACAACTAATACTTAATTTTCATGTCTCACTTTTCCCTTGGGTCATGATCTGACACTTATGTACCACTAACCTTTTTTGCAAATATGTTGGTTGTTTTCAATAATTTGTTCTTCACCAATAAGTGTGTGTGGGAAAAACAAATAGTTGTTTCCATACATATGAGGAGACCTATTAGATTCTCCCCCCTCACTGGTAATGCAAACTTGACAACATAGGGAATGGGGGCTGTATTTCCCAGGTTACTTTGCAGTTAGGTGTGGTTATGTGACTCTTTTTTCCCTCCTTCCTTTTCTAAAATCTCTTTCTTTCTTTTTAATTAGGTACACTCCATGCCCAAGGTGGGGCTTGAACTTATAACCCTGAGATCAATAGTCACATTTTCCAGGGCTGAGCCAGCCAGGTGCCCTGTCATGCCACCAAGTTTTAACCAATTAAATGTAGAGTGGAAACGTCACGTGACAGCTTTCTCAAAAGACAGTGGTAATTTATACTTCGCCCTTTCAATCCTTGTTCATTTACCCACCTGCCACTGGGAACATGATATGCTGGGTGGAGACAGAGTCATCATCTTGGGTCTCAATGGAGATGCAGTTTTCTGGAAGGAGCTTGTGTCCCTGAAGATTTTGTGAAATGGAACCACCATACTGACCTTACATGGCCTTCCTCTCAATTTTACACGAGAGAGATAAACTTCTATTTTTTTTAAGCTACTATCTCTCTCTTACTTGCAGCAAAACCTAATCCTAAATAATCCCAAATGATGGACCAGTTGTCATAACACAGAACTACCAAATTTTAGAGCTGGAAAGAAGCTTTCAGGTTATACAGTCCTAGACCCCACATGTTAGAAATAGGGATCTCGAGTCTTTAAACAGAGGAGTGTTCTTTTAAAGGGGGACAAATAATCATTTTAGTTATCTTTCCCTTCGATATGTTAACTGTTAATCTCTAATGCATACATTTTATGACACCCTGATTATTTAGCCAGTTTGGTTTTGAATTTTATTAAGGGATCAATAGGAATAATCAGAAAAATAAAACAAGAATTTGATTACAGATATTCATGAGTTTGGATCCCAATATTAGCCACTTTTTTTTTACCCCGAAATTTCCTGGTTTTTACTTAGTTCTATTACTTGAAACTTTGGATTGATATCACTTCATAGGATTTTAAGATGAAATAAGATGATCTATGAATTAATGTCTATGAAAACACCAGCATCTGACATGCAGGAGGTGCTCAACCAATATTATTTTATTCTTTCATATGGGGAACACAGCTCCAATCTACAGTTTGGATAGTATGGTCTAATGTAAGACATATTTATTTGGAAAGCAGATACAACCTGGATTTGAACCTCAGTTATCTCATCCATAGGGTATGTGATTTCAATGATACTTAACTTCTGGGGCGCCTGGGTGACTCAGTCTGTTAAGCAGCTGACTCTTGGTTTCAGTTCAGGTCATGATCTCAGGGTCATGGAATCGAGCCCTGCATTGGGCTCCTTGCTCAGGACAGAGTCTGCTTGAGATTCTCTCTCTCCCTCTCCCTCCACCCTCCCCCTTCTCCCACTCTCTTTCTAAAAGAAGATATAAAGAGATCTTTTAAAAAGCGATACTTAACTTCTTGGACTCCCATTTCTGAGACATAAAATAGGACTAATTGTGTATCATTTGGGTTGAGGTGAGGATTAGCTATCACGTGTCTGAACAGTCTGATACACAGTAGCGTTCAACAGGTAGAAGTTATTAATGTTGTGGCTTCACGGAGACCCCTGCAACATACACATCTTAACAGAACAGAAGTTTCCCTAGATTTGCCAGTTAATGAGAGAAAGACTAAGAATAGTCTGACCTGCGGCTGTGAAAAAAAATTATTGCCCTTTCTAAAAGACATGGGATAACTCAAGTCTTTTTTAAGTGCATTTAGACAAAAAGATACATCATTCAAATTAGTTTGTTCTAGTTTTGCTTAGTTTAGTTTTGGTTGCAAGGGACGGAAACCCAGAAGAACATTTCACATGAGCACACACACCCCCAAAATCCTATTAGTTACATAATTGAGAAACTGAAGAAAGCCTGAGGCATGGCTGAAGCTCTATCTTTAATCTGCACATCCTAATAATACCACCATTATGTGTTCTCTTTCTCTCTCTCTTACTCTCTCTGTGTCTGTTTGCTTTCTAAGTCATAGCCCTGCCTTCATCTCTTTTGGCTTTTTTTTTTTTTAAGATTTTATTTATTTATTTGACAGAGAGATCACAAGTAGGCAGAGAGGCAGGAAGAGAGAGGGGGAAGCAGGCTCCCCGCTGAGCAGAGAGCCTGGTGCGGGGCTCGATCCCAGGACCCTGAGATCATGACCTGAGCCGAAGGCGGAGGGCCAACCCACTCAGCCACCCAGGCACCCCTCTTTTGGCTTTTTGATTAGATGAGTTATCCTTACAAGATGGCAAAGATGTCTACCAGTAACTCTAAGGTTACATTCTATACCAACTTAGCCACCAATCAAAAAGAGCATGTCTAGGCACCTAGGTGGCTCAGTTGGTTAACTGACTATCTTCGGCTCAGGTCATGATCTCAGGGTCCTGGGATCAAGCCCCACATCAGGCTCCCTGCTCAGTGGAAGCCTGCTTCTCCTTCTCTCACTCCTCCTACTTGTGTTCCCTCTCTCGCGGTGCCTCTGTCAAATAAATAAGTAAAAATCTTAGAAAAAAAAAAAAGAGCATGTCACTTTCCCAGCAGTGTTTGAAAATTAAAGTAGTGGAGAAGAAATAGGTTAGGAAGAGCCTTGTGTGCATCCAAGGAGTTTTGACTTCATCACAAAAGCCACAGGGGACCACCAAATTTTTCAAGATGGAAATATCAATCTCCGTCTGGAAAAGAAAAGGTTAGACTGTAGCAGAAGTATAGAAATGGGTTAGAAGGTAGCTTTAGGACCTTAAGTGGGTCATGAGATTATAAACTGAAATGATGGCAACAGAGACAGAAAGGAAGATTCTGAATCAAGAAATAATTTTGAGGTGGGAGCACCTGGATGTCTCTACTGATTGAGTGTCTGCCTTTGGCTCAGGTCATGCTCTCGGGGTCCTGGGATCGAGTCCCCAGTCGGGCTCTCCGCTCAACAAGGAGTCTGCTTCTCCCTCTCCCTCTGCCCCCTGCCTCAAATAAATGAATAAAATATTTACAAAAAGAAAGAAATTCTGAGGTTAAATTGATAGGTTATGGCTACCTCCATGGGAAGAAAAAATCAGAGAGAGTGGTTCCAGGTGTCTCGAAGTTGAGCAACTGATTAGTTCTTAGTGGAGGAACATGGAACTGGTCATAAAAGAAGAATATCCGTGGAAGGAAATGAAGAATTCAGTGGGCCTTCTGAGTGTGACCTGGGTCCCCAACTAGAAGTATTCGTAACAGAATTATATCCAGAGCATTGCAGAAATATGGAGACTGGAGATATGGCGTGATTGAGTACTGAAGACTCAGTCTCAGCAGAGACTCCCAGAGTTACCCTTCCTGTGAACGACTAACAAATTAGAACAAATTCAGGGAAGAAAGTCATGACGATGAGGAGCCTGTGAGTTATATCGGGCGGCAAGGTACCTGCTTCTTGGTCTCACTGCGAAGTGTGCAGGACTTCCCTTGGCAGTATTAAATACTCAGTGAAAGGAAATTATCATTAAGCATCAAGGAAAGAAAACATTTGCTTGGCTCTAAAAAGCAAACAATATGGCAGCTACTAAAAGACTGAATGATATACTATTGCATGTACATGTATATCAAATCATCACATCGCACACTTCAAATACATTATAATTTCATCAATTATACTTCCCCAAGGCGGAAAACACTGCCTTAGGGTAAAAAATGGAAATCCTCTGCCCTCCAGAAAACCATATCCTGAGAACACTCCCCAGGACTCCAGTAACCCTGCTCATGCCCTTTGAGACTTTGCAGAAATACATTTCCAAAGGTAAAAGCAAAGCAAAGTCTAACGACGTGCATTAGACCCAGAGGAAATTGAAAAATATAATGTCAATTGTCCTCTATTTGCAATTGAATACCTTCTGCTTATGCCTAGTGAGGCTTGTCAGGCTAATGAAATTTGGCACTTGATAGCATTGCTATAGTAAATGAATCAGAGATCAGACTCACGGACATTTTAGTTCAAGAAAGAGCCTCAGAGATGGTGGGTACAACCCACTTACTTCATAAATGTGAAAATGAAGCCCAGAGAAGTCAAATGACATCCTCAAAGTCTGAAGCTAGTTTAGTAGAAGAGTGAGTGCAGGAACCAGGTCAGCTGGAAAATATCTTTTCTCTTTGACTGTAAAAAATACGCCCCTGCTCTCGGTGCCAATCCACGGGACTGGGTTACACTTCATTGAGGGTCACACACAAAAGAAGAAAATAATGATCTGATTTAATTGTAAAGGGACAGATTTCCCTTTCTTGTTGTTGGTTTGAAGAGAAATTCGATGAAGCATTCATCTTATGTAGTCTAAAAATGAATATTAGGAGACACACTCTTTTCACAAGCAAGCATTTTAAGAACTTGTTGGGGCTCCTGAGAGAAGCAGAGAGACCACAAAGAGAATACAGAAAATTCAAGGAAAAAAAGCACATGTTAAGATGTGATAAAGAATAGGAAAGCCGGAAGACGAAGGGGCAGTAAAGTAAGACAAGCAGCAGAGAAGAGAAGAGAGCTAGGGAAAAAGAGAGAAGCCGAAATGGAAACCATTAATCCAAATAGAAGATAGAAAAGGAACAGAGAAAATGAAGGAGAAAAAAACCTCCAAAATCAGAGAAAGAACACAGGTCATGTGAGATAAACTTAATAGATTGTGTAGTAATTATATTCAAAGTTATCGCTTGGATGTTCATGTGGGAAATGACATCAGAGAAAATCATGGCCAGCTAACACTCTCCTTTTGATAATCTTTTCTAATTTTTTTAAAAGATTTTATTTATTTATTTGTTTGTTTGTTAGACAGACAGAGATCACAAGTAGGCAGAGAGGCAGGCAGAGAGAGAGAGAGGAATCAGGGTCCCTGCTGAGCCCGATGCGGGGCTCGATCCCAGGACCCTGAGATCATGACTGGAGCTGAAGGCAGAGGCTTAACTGCCTACGCCACCCAGGCGCCCCATTCTTTTCTAATTATTATTAAGAGCAATAACATCTACCAGTTCTAAAGCCCCTACAGTGTACCAGCTGTTCTATAGGGATTAGACTAACCTGCAGAATAGCATATCATGTTTTCTGAGCAGAGGACCAAGGTCTTAAGGTTAAGTAACTTGCCCAAGTTTGCCAGAATACAGCTTTCCCCTTCTACTGAAAAGTTTCACTATATGTAGAATAAGGTTAATTTCTCCCCCAAAGAAATCAGGATTTTACAAACTATGAAGGAAGAACTTTGATTTTCAGAAATTCTTCCACTGTGTAATTCAGCACCAAAAATGACACTCAGAACATTTCAAGTATTCAAACCATATTTGTTGAACAAGTAGGTGGATGGATGGATGGATGGATGGATGGATGATTGGATGGGTGGATGGATGGATGGATGGATGATTGGATGGATGGATGGATGGATGGATGGATGGATGGATGGATGGATGAATGAATGGATCTGCCAGTATTCACTGAGTATTATTCATGCCACGTTGAACACAGGAGATACAGAGATGATGACCAATGCAAGCAATTTTTTTTTAATGGGATTTTCATTAGAAAACAGGAGTACACCAAACCAAGATGCAGATTCAGGGGTTCCCTGTACCTTGAAATTCAATTCATGCAGGTGGCAGAAGCTAGAACTCTGTAGTGCAAAAATTTCCCCCAGGTGACTCTCTTACACATTAAAGTTGAGAACCACCCCAAGGTGCAGGGTTTCCTAAATTTGCTCAGCCTTAAGAGTCCCCAAAGATTAAGGATACAGATCCAGGGTCCCAACCCAGACCCAAAGAATTAGAATATTTAGAGGAGGAGGCCACAGTGGGTTACTGTCTGTGTCTTTTCTTGCTAGCCTACTGGAGCTTGCAGGCATTTGATAAAGTGCCCAGGCCTGACAAGGGGAAGGATTAAGCAGAAAACCAAATTGTGGACGTGAGTATCTCCCAACTGTACTGATACATCCCTGGTGATGATTTTCTTATCTGAGATGACCCATGAACAAGAATTCCTACCATAATTACAGTAATCATGGATTAGGAACTTGCCTCTCTGTAGGGCATAGGCCTAAGATCATTCACCCAAATAGCATCTCATTAAATTCTCAGCCAACCAGGAAGTCAATGTCATTAGCAAATCCCTTGGTAGAAATAGGGAAACTGAGGGTACAGGAGTTTAAGAAACTTGTCAAAGCTCACCTCCCAAGAAACTGGGAGCAAGAATTCAGATCCAGGTCTGGCTGAGCCGGGACTCTCCATCAATAATTACTGGGATCTTTTTTGGACCACATTCATGTTTAGTCTGCTCTCAGACTTCCACCTGCCTGGATTCCCAGCTTTTCCCTCGGTGGCCATAAAACCTCACCAGGAACTTTTCTTCCTCCAGGCTAATTGTTTCTTCTTGCCCCTGATAAGGTCCATTAGCGTAAGTCTGCTTTGGGGCAAAGCTGACCTAACAGTGGAAATTGGAAGGCTGTTGAGGAAGTCATAGAACCCCAGGTAAGACAAGCCCTCAGTAATTCAATCTTCCAAATATGGATCCTGAAGGACACCTTGCCAGGCTGGTATGATCATGAAACAAACCACATAAACTAAGAAACTGGCCTATATGCGGTGGGGCTCTGACTAACAGTAGTTCCCAATTGCTGGAGCTGGACTTTTCCCTAAATCTGAGTAGCAGAAAGTTCTGCTGTCACTAGGCATTAGGTGCTCCTAGAGCACGTTCAGGTATATCTTGAGTACACTAAAGACCATGAGCTTCAGGGGTGCCTGGGTGGCTCAGTTGGTTAAGCAACTGCCTTTGGCTCAGGTCATGATCCCAGGGTCCCAGGATCAAACCCAGTGTCAGGCTCCCTGCTCTGTGGGGAGCTGGCTTCTCCCTCTGCCTTTCAACCCACTTGTGTTCTCTTTTGTTCTCTCTTTCAGATAGATAAATAAATAAATAAATAAATAAAATCTTTAAAAAAAAAAAAGACCATGAACAACTCATCCATGCCCCCACAGTGCCTGGGTCTCTGGCTGGTATATAAGGTATCAAATAAGTGTTTGTTGAATGAAAAACTTCCCAGTGAAGAAATGCCAAGCCTGGTCACATCCACTGTCTCTCTGACCTTCCCTTGCAAGTGTGCAAGCCTCAGTCTCCAGGGTTAAAGCATGGAGGCTAGGCTCCAGCCCTTTGGGATTAAACCCTGCCTCCTCAGTTTAACCATCTCTGTGACCTGGAGCAAGTCTCCCAAAGTCTCTGTGTCTCTTTCCTCATCTGTGACATGTGACTGGAAATACAGCCATGTCATAGGGTTGTCACGAAGCATAATATGAACTCATATACACAAAGCACTTAAAATGGTACCTGGTGCACGGTCCATGTGATACAGAGTCAGTTATTACCATTATTATAATCTCCCCATCCTACAGATGAGAAAGCTAAGGCTCAGAGGGTCCAAAAGACTCATCTGCCATCATAAAGTGGGTCTGCGGCATGGCCACTGCCTTGAACATCTAGCCATATCCTCTGGCCATCTATCTGGGCTTCTCGAGGGTTCCCTTGAGCTGGGGGAAGTGCTGTGGAGTGGGGAGTTGGGGGGGGGGGGTGGGGAGGGCAAGAAAGGCAAAAGTCAAGCATTTTCCAGAAAGGAGACCCATACCCCTTATCCTTTATCCCTGGGAAAGCCCTACGCCTTCCTTCCTGCCCTCCTCTACCTCATACCCCCATACACACATTCCAACAGCTCTTCTAGGCACAGAGCTGTAGGGCACGAAATGCCCATTGCAAGAAATGACCTGTGCTAAGCGCCCATGGTCTCAACATAGCTTTATTAAAAATTAAGTCGCAAATTATAACACTCGCTGGGGAAGACTTGCTTTCCTCCCAATTACAGTTAATAGAAGAAAATTAATGTAGCAATTAATGTGGCTACTCTCACAGCCCAACGTAATATGCAAGGGGCCACAGCTTCTGTTCTGAAACCGCGCCTTGATACAGGGAGAAGCAGGGCCTGGAGCTTAATAAAGTTTTGCTTTTCCTGTGTTTAAACTCTCCGGCCATAACTTACTTAAGAAACACACAGAAAGAGATTATTTAACATTTTAGAGGTTCCCATGAGCTATAAATCATTTTCACACACGCCATATTTGTTGAAAAGGACAGAATACATTCAATTTTACAGTATATTAAACTTCATCTAATTTGAGCGTAAGAACAGACCAGCAAAATAAATGACCAATTTCTGAAGCAGAAATTACCATTTGGTTGGTGCCATTACAGGGCTGCTGGTATTTTATCATGTTCTTAACATAATATTGCTTGTCTAGCGATGCATAGTTATAATGCTATTCCAAATTAGAAGGCGGTGAAGGAGAAGTGCACACAGTTTTTTTTTAATAGGCGTCATTTGTCAGATGTTATTCTGAGGGCTTTGTGCTGATGATAATATGCAGATTAAAGGAGAAGTAAATAGGGAAAAAAGGGGGGCCACCACCAGGAGGGAAGAGGTGCCCATTCCTGAGCTCCGAGACCCTCAGCTGCTGGCGAGAGAGGGATGGCAGGTGACCACGGCCCCCGGACACAGATAACAGTAATTAATTTGTGCGGAAACCTTCCAGGGGGAGGGAGTTTGTGCTGTTGACATAGTAGAAAAATACCGCCTGGCCTTCCAACCTGGGGTCTCAGCCCGCACGGGAACCACTGTCATCACTGGCCCTGGCAGAGTGCCCTGTTGCTTCTGAAACGCTGTCTCATCCATTCTCAGCCCAGATGTGCAGAGAATCCCCAATGGGTGGTCACCTGCCTCCTAATTAAGCCTGTGTCAGAGAGGAGAGGACCCAGGCTTAGCCAAGAAAAGGCTGCCTGGGGCTCTACTCATCAACTCAGCCATTCGTTCTGCAAATAGGAATTAGGAATCTATCAGGGGCCAGGCTTCCATGCCGGGCACTATGAAAAACACAGAGCCTGGACCCTGACTTTCCAGAATGCTTGTGGTCTAACCACAAGCCAATGGAGCATACGGGTGACAAGTGCAGATTTGGCATGAAGCTGCGTGGGTTGGAATCCCAGCCCTGTCTGTTAGAAACTGTGACCGTGAGCAAGCTGCAGAACCTCTCTGGGCCTCAGTTTTCTCATCTTTAAAAAGGGCACTGGGGGGGCGCCTGGGTGGCTCAGTGGGTTAAAGCCTCTGCCTTGGGCTCAGGTCATGATCCCAGGGTCCTGGAATCGAGCCCTGCATCAGGCTCTCTGCTCAGCAGGGAGCCTGCTTCCTCCTCTCTCACTCTGCCTGCCTCTCTGCCTACTTGTGATCTTTGTCTGTCAAATAAATAAATCTTTAAAAAAAAAAAAAAAGAAAGAAAGGAGGCACTGGGTGTGGTGCATAAACAATGAATTTTGGAACACTGAAAAAAAAATAAATTTTAAAAAAATTAAGAAGTAAAAAAAATAAATAAATAATAAAAATAAAAAGGGCACCCTAGTAGCACCTACTGCACAGAATTAAGACAATGAAACCAGTGACCTGGGGCACCTGGATGGCTCAGTCCTTAAGCTTCTGCCTTTGGCTGGGTTCCTGATCTCAGGTCCGGAATCAAGGCAGCGTAGGGCTCCCTGCTCTGCGGGGAGCCTACTTCTCCCTCTCCCACTCCCCCTGCTGTGTTTCCTCTCTCCCTGTCTCTCTCTCTCTGACAAATAGATAAATAAAATCTTTAAAAAAACAAACAAACAAAAAAAACAGTGACCTGTGCTTTGGATGGAGCCTGGCTTGCTATTAGCAATCATTACCTGCTTTATGTCTAGCCTGTGAATGCTGTCACATCCTAATTCAGGTCATTGTCCTTTACAAACCTGGAGTTCTCTGCCTTCCACCTGATATCCCAGCCTCCTCTGGTCAATTCTGCATAGAAAAGTCCGGAAGAACTTTCTGGAGGGGAAAATGTGATTTCGCTGCACCCTGCCTCCCATTGGCCCTCAGGGCAAAGTCCTGGCTTGAGAAGCTCTGTGCCATCAGGACTCCAGACACCCATCCCACCACCTCTGTAATTCTGCTCTCAGGCTACATCCAATGATGAATGGCCCCAGAATGTTCTGTCTTCTCTTTTATTCTCTCACTCATCTCCTTGATTTTGTGAAAGCCATCCCCTCTTGTTAGAAGTTCTTCGTCATGTCTCAGCTAACAGACCCCTCTCCTCTGGAGAGCCAACATTGAGGGGCAAGAATAGGTCAGGAGTAGGGACACCTGGGTGGTTTGGTCAGTTGGGTGACTGAGTCTGGATATCGGCTCAGGTCATGACATCAGGGTCATGAGTTAGAGTCCTGCATCAATCTCTGCTCTGAGCGAGAGGCCTGTCTGGGATTCTCTCCTTCTCCTCCCCTCCGCCTCCCCCTGCTCATGTGCTTGCTCGCTCTCTTTCTCTTTCTCTCTAACTAAAGAAAAAAAAAATAGCTCAGCTCTCTGCCTCCTAAATTAGGTTCCATCTGGACCCAAAATGCGTAGTCTTCTTCACACCAACAAGCAATTCCCAAACACCATCACACCACCTGACCCAAAACTCAATTCTTGTGCCGTCAGTCCGGAGGGAGCACCAGATCCCAGGGGCGGGGCTCAGTCCCATAAGACAGCCTCTGCAGATGCCAATTGCAAACCCCAGTTGTTACCTGTCTTTCTGACTGGCTGGTTATAATTCAGAAGTTCGTATGGTCCCCCTTCTTGGGTTCCATGAATTTGCTAGAATTGCTCACAGAAGCCAGGAAACCCATTTGCTCATGAGGCAACCAGTTTATTACACAGGATATTAAAGGAAACGAATCAACAGCCAGATGAAGACATACAGAGGTTCCCCAACAAAGAAGCTTCTGTCCCAGTGGAGCTTGGGGCCCAGCAGGGTGGCACATGGAAGCATTCTGGTTCTCCAACTTGGAAGCTCTCAGAGCCACCACCTCCTTTAGGGTTTTTACGGAGGCTTTATGATATAGGCATGATTGAGTATCTCATTGGCCATTGGTGACTGATTAAAACTCTAGCTTCTCTCTCCTTCCCCCAAATCAGGGGTGGGACCAAAAGTTCTAAACTGTGTTCAAGATTGGTTCACTTGGCAACCAGCCCCCATCATTAGGTGTTTTCCAAAAGTCACCTCATCAACATCAACCCAATTGTGGTGGAAAAGGGGCTGGTGAGGAAGAACAAGACATCCTTTTCACCTTCATGGCTCTGATAAGACTCCAGGAACTGGAGACAAGAGACTAAACATTATCACAAAAGATGCTCCCCTTGCTCTTATAGCTTGGGAAATTCCAAGGGTTTGGGGAGCAGGGAGCCAGGAATGATGGACAAAGACCAAACATATATGAGAAATATATTTTGGTCATCTCTATGCCTATATAGGTATTTTTTTCTGAGTCACAATATGGCACCCCCACACCACCTTGTGTTTCCCTCGCTGTAGCTCATCATGCACCAGAATACAATCATTGGCTGTCTTGTTTATTGCTGCCAATGAAGTATGAGTCCCAGCAGAGGCGGGACTGTGTCTTTCAAGTTCTCCACTTATATCCCAAGTGCCATGCATGGGACCATAATTATCAGTTGAATAAATGAGTGAATCAATGAGACTCAGCTGCCTCTGAGCCCAGAGCCTCGCTCTCACCCTTTGTAGCATCAAGACCCACAATAAGATGAGAAGAGGCTCAGGGCTGGTGCAGTGCCAAGGTATGCCAGGCACAATCAGGGCTCCCCACAAGCCTCAGATTTATGCCCTATGCTCATGGCTGTGGGGCCAGCCTCCCAGATCACATAAATCACCATGCAGAAATCTGGCTCCCGAGCTGGGGAGCCTCCTAAACTCATAGCACTTTGCAGAGGAGCCGTTGGAATTAGGCATAAATCCACTTCTTGATTGAATAAGCAAACACCCCACTGCTCGAAATGATTTACTAAATTACAATGCACAGTGACAGACCTGGGCGGTTTGGAGCATGGACCTGCTTAGCAATTGGACCTCCTCCAGCTCCATGGCCTCCTCCCAGTCTGCCCCTCCCTGGTTCCCCCGTGACTTCTCTCCAACCCCTCGGCCGATCAACCAACATTCACAGAGCATCCCCACCATTCCACATAATTTAACTGATGCAACAACCCTAGAAATTTGGGGTCACAGCATTTGAGGTCCAGAGAGTTTAGGAAACCCCCAATATCACACAACTAGTAAGTAGGCAGCATTAAGATCCAACCTGCAAAACGTCCACCAAGCCCAAGAATATTTCTCTTACGACTAGATCCTCTTTTGTCATATTTCCACTTTCTCCACAAATACCTCTTCTCACTTCCTTTATTTTATGCTTTTTATTTCTTCCCCCAACTTCACTAATTTGTAATTGGTATACCAAAAAAAAATTATTAGTATGTACATTTCAATGAGTTTGGACATAGGTCATGCCACCGTCACTACAATCAAGGTAATAAAAATAGCCATCACCCCATCTCCAAAAGTTGCCTGTGTCCCTTTATTGTGTTTTATTTGTCTTCTGCTTTTTGATTGTTTGGGTTTGTTTGTTTTGGGGAGTAGGGACATTTACAGGAGATCTGCCATCTTAACCATGTTTAAGTGCACGATGCCTTCTTCTTAAGTACGGGCGCCAAGTTGTACATCTAGAATTCACTCATCTCATGTGTCTACAATTTCAACTCTCCCTGCCCCCACTCCCTGGTAACCTCCCTTGTACTGGCTACTTCTACATGCTAGACGATTTTAGACATCTTACATAACGGGAACCATGCAGCATTTGTCCTCCTGCGACTGATAGGGTAGGTTATTTGGAAGGGAAGGGACAGTGCTCCCAGATCGCAGGGGCCTAATACAACAGAAGTTTTTCTATTTTTGTTGTTGTCATTCAGTGTACATGTTTTTTGTCTTGTTTCATTTTAAAGATTTATTTATTTATTTATTTATTTGAGACGGAGAAAGAGAGAGAGAGCAAGAGCAGGGAGGGGGTCAGAGAGAGAGAGGGAGAGAGAATCTCAAGCAGCCTCCATGCCCAGCACAGAGTCCAACGTGGGTCTTGATCTCATGACCCTGAGATCATGACCCAAGCTGAAATCCAGAGTTGGACGCTTAATTGACGGAGCTGCCCAGGTCCCCCCAGCCTACATGTTTAATACAGTCAAGCTTGGGGTGACTCAGGCACTTAGGGCCAGCAGATAATCACTCCTAGAGTACAGCATTTAGAACACAGAGCCATCTTGGTCACACAGTGGCAGGAAAAGAGAGACGGAAGCTTAGCGCTAGCAATTCAGTGGCTTCCACCAAAAGTACACCTGATCCCACTGCTTGCAAGCCACTGGACATGACTAGTAATGTGGTCCCATTGACCACAACCGGATACCGAAGTACCACAGACCCTAGAGAACACATTGTCTTTTTTATGCAACACCTTCATGCTCCGCTCTTGTTCTCATTCACTCGTTGATTCATTCAACAGATATTCACTGAGCTTATGCAATATGCCAGGTCAGTGTGCTGATGTTGGGAATACAGAGGCGAAGCAAAACACACCTGATCCCTGGATTTGAGAAGCTTGCTTTGTGATTAGGGGCACATATATTAATCCAATTAGCGTGCAAGTAAACAGGACTGTGTCAAGTTCCATAAGAGATAACCCAATGGCTTTATGAAAATCTATAACAAAAGCAGGCTCTAACCTGGCAAATCAGGAAAAGCTTTTGTTCATATAGTTTTTGATCACAGGCAACAGAATCCATCTCTGCCCAAATTAAGAAGAGAAAGAATATGATCCAACGATATTGGGTAGCTCACAGACATAAATCTACATCATCCCTGATTCTTTCAATTTGAAATCTGGGCCACGTATATTTGTTTGGTGGAGTGGTGTCTCCTTCCTAGCTGCAAGGCGTTCTAGAAACAAAATTATCTGGCTTTTTCAGATGCCCCAAAAGAATGACAAATGTAGGGGCACCTGGGTGGCTCAGTGGGTTAAAGCCTCTGCCTTTGGCTTGGGTCATGATCCCAGGGTCCTGGGATCAAGACCCTCATCTGCTCTCTGCTCAGTGGGGGGCCTGCTTCCACTATTCTCTCTCTCTCTGCCTGCCTCTCTGCCTACTTGAGGTCTCTGTCAAATAAATAAATTTTAAAAGTTTAAAAAAAAAGAACGATAAATGTCTGTTACAGCTACTCCAGGAAAGTAACATTGGAGCTCATATTTAAAGGACTAATAGGAGCTACCAAAAGGAATAAGAAAGGGAATGATCATCTTATACTTTCCTTCCTCCACACCTAAAAAAATTGAAATTCATGTAAAAGTAAAGATAATATAATGAAAGTCAATGCATCCATCACTTTGCTTCAACAATAAAGAACCTAATCTGGTTTCACTTATACCTCACCCACTTTTCTGTGCCCCTATATGCATATTTTTAAATCCCAAACATCAGGTAGTTTATTTATATATATTTATGCAAAATAAGAACCCATGTAGAAAAACAACATAACCTTGATGTAATTATCACACCTAAAAAATTATTTGATATCCCTAAATGCCTAATTAGCATTGACATCTCCTTGATTATCTTAAAAACTGTTATACAGCATGACTGATCTGAATCCAAGTGAAATCCATATATTGTGATTAATTTACATGTCTCCTAACTCTCTTTTAACATATAGGTCCATCCTGCATCTATTTTTCTCATAAGATAGGTAAGAAAACACAGACACAGAGTCAGACACAGACACAGACACAAAAAATGATAGGGACATAGTCATAGACATAGTCATAGGCACAGACATAAATATAGACAGCTAAAAAAAAAAAAAAAACCCTGAGTCATTTGTTCCGAGGAGTTCCTCATAGTCTGAATTTTGCCAGTTGTTCCTCTGTCCCCTATATTTCCTATAAACTGATGTTAGACCCAGAGGCGTGATAAAATTCAAGTCCAGATTTTTGGCAAGACTAAATCATGGGAGATGAATACAGAATACAGAAGTATTCATCTCCCATGATGTATCATGTATCAAGTATCATGTATTCTGTATCATGTAATTTCTGATTGTATTTCTGTGATGCCATTGTTAATAAGGAGATGTATTAATTCATTAGGAGTTACAAAATGATGATATATGTGTTCTATTATTACTTCTTTGTTCATTAGGTGGGGTATAAAATTAATACAGGAGAGTCAGGTAAATGTTAAAATGCTTCTTTTTTTTTTTTAACCAGCTTCTTTCCTTTCCTTCCCTTCCCTTCCCTTCCTCCCTTTCTTTTTTTTTTTTTTTGTGGGTACCAAAGCAAGGATTATTGAATGATAGCAAAGTAATGGTACAAAGCTCCTGAGGAAGGAGGTAACCCAAGAGGGTTGCCCTATTTACCAGTTTTCAAAACAATGGGTTGGCTCTCCAGCATTTTCTAACAGTAAACCATGAACTATTTGTTTAGAATCATCATGAACTCATGAATTTAAACATATTTGATATACTTTAATCCACCAAAGTTAGTATTTTTACTAATATTCTAGTAGTCCTAGTTTTGCCATCGCGATCTTATTCATGTTGGTTTCTGAGTCCCTGACTGAGTCCTTTCTGATGGCTTTCTTGTTCTCTAGAATGATAACAAATTTCAGGCTCGTCTTGCACGTTCTCTATCCTAGTCCTAGATTCAGCCATTTTGCCAATTAGTCCTGGTTCCATTGGGTGGAAAATGGTATTTAGAGATTATGATATGGGCACTAAGGGTGTCCACTGCAAGTGGGTTGATCATTGTTGCTGGGCCTTTTCAGTGGACTCCATACTTACTCACCCCTTCCCCCTCTTTTGCCTGTACTTCCTCTACCTCCCCACTTCTTAACTTATTAAAAAAGAGAATGACCTGTTCCACACCTCACATATGACCACCCAATTCCCACTCTCTCTCATAACATGGGGAAGACTGTCATAATTAAGAAAAAGAAGCATAGATTCAATGAAGGAATGTGGACTCAAACTTACTTTAAGGTTAGGACTAACCTTCAGATGTTAAGGCTGGTAATTACTTATACTGGGAATTACTTACACTAGTAGCTACTTACACTGGTATTTACACACACTGATTAACTTTCCAAAAGATAGAACTTGCAAACATCCTATAACCTCATTATTCATATTATTCATCCAACCCTAGCTTACTGGAGGGAGTTGTATGTGGAAAAAAAATCAACATCATTCAGCACATCAGTGCTATAATAGAACTTTCTACAAAGGTGTGGATTTAGCACAATACAGTGAGGATCTGATTGGTTGAGACAAGAGAAAGCCAGGGAATTCCTCAAGGGAGAGTTGATCCCTATGCTACATTTAAAGAATTCATGAAAGTGTAACTATCACAGAAGGATAGAGCTTCTAGATATAGGTAATAGCATATCAAAGGAATAAAGTAATGTGCATAACTCAGGTTGGACTAGAATGAGCAAGATGATACGGACATTACTACAATTGACCAAGTGTGAACTGACAAGTGTTTGACCTAGAGCAATGAGAAGGAAGGAGCGAGAAACTTCAGAGGCATGGGCAGGGAAATAGGCATTACCGGAAGTACTAAATTCATGGGGTGAGACAAAAAGGAATATTCAAGATAGATGGCCTGAGAGACTCAAGTCAGAGTAGGAATTCAGATTGAAAGTAACATTTTGGGGGCACCTGGGTAGCTCAGTGGGTTACGCCTCTGCCTTCGGCTCAGGTCATGATCCCAGGGTCCTGGGATCGAGCCCCGCGCGTTGGGCTCTCTGCTCAGCGGAGAGCCTGCTTTCCCCTCCTTCTCTCTGCCTGCCTCTCTGCCTACTTGTGATCTCTGTCTGTCAAATAAATAAATAAAAACTTTAAAAAAAATTTTTTTTAAAAAGTAACATTTTGGGGACACCTGGGTGGCTCAGTTGGTTGCGCCGCTGCCTTTGGCTCGGGTCATGATCCCAGGGTTCTGGGATCGAGTCCCGCATCGGGCTCCTTGCTTGTCAGGGAGCCTGCTTCTCTCGCTGCCTCTGCCTGCCTCTCGGCCTGCTTGTGTGTACTCTCTCTCTCTCTCTCTCTGGCAAATAAATAAAATCTTAAAAAAAAAAAAAAAGGTAACATTTTGATGGGGAAAGCAAAGACTTTATTCCAGGATGTGATAAGTTGGAGGTGTTCAGGTGACTATGCATAGGAAAGCATTGGGTACCCTGAGGCTAGACTTTGGGTACATGGAAGAAGAGTTTATGATGCTCAGGGTGCCTCTTATATCTGGCTCCCTCTGAACACCCTGACCATAAACAGATTTTTAGGTGAAGCTGTCAATGCCTTAAACCACGGCTACAACTGATAGTGGAATCAGGGCTTGGCCAAGATCAGACCAACAGCTGTGAAGTGGCATAATGTGGGAATCTTGCCTAATATGGGCATGCTATATTGTGCCTAGCGACCACCTGAGTCTATCTACTGGGGACGGTCAAACGACTTAGATCATTTCTCTTGGGAAGTTCACCTAAGAGAGAGAGACACAGGAGACCACAGAGAAGTCTAGATATCCACAGAGGGAAGCAAGAAGAAAACACCAAGAGACAATGGGTGCTGGAATGGAAACAGACAGATTCCCAATAGACACAGCACAATTAGAAACAGAGAAATCTTACCCAGAGGCCAAGACCCCAGAGATGCCAATGAATTTGAACGACATTCTAGTTCATTCTCCAGGGACAAGTGCTAACATAATTTGCTAACGTGGCAGGAGTGTGTGCCTGGGCTGGGAATGGAATTCAGATGCATCTGACAGGTCCACTTAAATGACACCCCTCCATGCTTGTATGCCCAGGGGAGGCTTCTTGTAAAGGTGGAGAGGATGGTTTCTGTGCGTAGGGGACAACAATGGACAGAGTATGGCTTCTGTCACTGGCGAAAACAGGCGTGCCAAAGCTGAAGCATTCTGTGAAACATGGGACAAGGGGTGCACTGCCTTTTTGGCCAAGCAATGGGAGTGTCGCGCAGAACTCGGGACAGAATTCTTACCCAACCACCATGGAACCCAATGCTGCTTTGATAACTTGAGGACGAAGAGTGTCCCTGAAAACACTGGCATTTTTCATACGTGCCATTAACCATAGAAGAGATGTCAATGAAATGGTGGGGAAGAGAACACAGAAAACTTCAGTGTATTTATTTCCCTGTGTCCCTGAGACACCCGGTGAACCCCTGATTCCTGCAGAGTCATTGTGGGAGGAAACAAGTTTCCAAGTCAGAGAGATATGGGTCTCGGGGCCAACGTACCCTCATCGGTCATCACAGGATTTCCAAACCTCGGCGTCTCGTTACCTGTATTCCGCCCTGCGTCCTTACAACAAATGCTCCTCCCCGTCTCTACCAAGTCGACTTTCTTTGTAATTATAACGAGCCTAATGAACATCATCGGAGGACATAAAAATATAGATTGGACTCTCACCGACAGCGGAAATCTTTTCCAATTAACACCTTCCTGCCTGACCCTGATATGCTTTGGGCTTCCGTCGAAGGCTCCGGAAAGCTGTCAATTTCATGTACTCGCCCTAAACGTGGCAATAATTACCTTCGAGTGACTGACGTGGTAGCCTCTGCCCCGCCCTTGCTTTTGGAATCTCAGTGATGACACAAGTCCTTTGCATGGAGTTATTTTCCTACCAGAAAGTCCCACACGTAGGCAGATAAGTAGGGTCTCGAGGAGTTCATTGTCAATGCAACGGCTCTTCCCTCATCGTGCAGATTTCCCTTACTCAGCATTTTGGTGTGGAACGCACGCACTGGCAGGGGCATTCTCGCGACTGCCTGTGGCACCCGCCAAGGCCGATGACAGTAGCAGCCTTGATGCTGTTACTTTACAGAGGTTTTCTTGGCCTCTCTCAACCTCTCGGAGACATTCCCATGTACTGGCTCTGAGCTGAGTGGCAGCTCTGTGAAGTTACAGCTGGGCTTGTGTCCTCTGTCCTTGGGGAAGAAGCCGAGGGGGCGGGGCGGGGCCATCTCTGCCCGGAAAAGCTGCCACCATGTGCTTCGAAGCCCCCCACCCCCTCACGGTCCCCATGGCTTCCTCATGCTAGCACGAGCTCCCATCATCACAAATGGAGGAAATGCCGGCGATCAGAACAAGGCAACGTTGCTCCACAATCGGGCAAATCAGCCAAGCGGTGCATGGAAGGAGGGAGAAGAGAGCGGGGTGGTTCTGGGGGCGGTGGTGGGGGGGGTTGGTGGATGGAATTATTTCGTTTCGTTCACAAGCAAACCCAAGGTTTTGGCGTTGCACCCCCTTGTTTGCAAACAAGAAAATGAGGCTCATCCCAGGTGGTCACTGACCAGTCGATTCCATCCCAGATTTTCTTGACACCAAAAAAGAGCAGCTTTCACCAGGACACTGAATTCAGCCTCCTTGCTGCCAGGGTCCAAGCAAGAGACACAAGAGAGTCCAAAGGCATGCTGGCGAAGAAACGCAGGTGACCAAGCACCCAAAGCAGGACCCCACCGGATGATTCCGCACCCCGTGAGCTAACCAGAAGCTAAGCACGGTCTCTATCCTCCCCCAAGCGGGTGGGAGACCCAGGAAAAGCCTGAAGTCCCTGGTGGGGAAGCGAGTAACTCCTCACTTGTTCTCCTGATTCCTACCACCTGTCACATCAAACCTTCTTCATCTCTCATGAAGATCCAGCGGCCACAGCCCGTTTTCTCTGACATCTGTCATCAAAACCAGCCATAGACGTGCTTTCGAACCATTCGTGAGATCCCGCCTTCCTTTTACTCAAAACTCTCCGATGGCTGCCCGGGCCTCTCTGAATTAAAGCCGGAGTATTCGCAGTGACACACACAGCTCTTCCTTGCCAGCATCATACCCTCTCTGAGATGCTGCTTACCGTATCCCCAGGCATGCCACGCAGACAGCACTCACTGTCACATGTCTGCTCGGGGAAGAGCAAATGAGGCAGAAGTCCCCTGCAGGTCCGCATGTGGAGGTTAAAGTCCTAGGGAATGGCTCTCACTCATGATCTCTGTTGTTCAAAAACTTTTGCATAATCCCTTCCCCTTGTGTGGGGGGTGGGATCCGTGACTTCCTCCGCATCAATAGAACATGGCAAGGGTGTTGGGGTACATACCCCGTGATGGCTATGTGATTATGTACTAAGCTGGTAGTGTTGGAGCGCCTGGGTGGCTCAGTTGGTTGAGTGTCTGCCTTTGGCTCAGGTCATGATCCCATGGAGGTTCTGAGATTGAGCCCCTCACTGGGCTCCCTGCTCAGCTGGGAGTCTGCTTCTCCGTCTCCCTCTGATTCTCCCCCCACTTATGCTCTCTCTCTCATTCTCTCTCAAATAAATAAATAATTTTTTTTTTTAAAAAGATAGTAGTGGGGGGCACCTGGGTGGCTCAGTGGGTTAAGCCTCTGCCTTCAGCTCAGGTCATGATCTCAGGGTCCTGGGATCGAGCCCCGCATGGGGCTCTCTGCTCAGCAGGGAGCCTGCTTCCTCCTCTCTCTCTCTCTGCCTGCCTCTCTGCCTACTTGTGATCTCTGTCTGTCAAATTTAAAAAAAAAAAAAAAGATAGCAGTGTTCATCTTGCTAGATTCTCTCTGACCCCCTGCTGACTTTGGGTAGGCGAGTCACCATGTTGTGGGCTACCCACCAGAAGCCCTATATGTCCAGGAACCGAAAGTTCCCTCTAGAAGCTGAGGGAGGCCTCCCGTCAAGAGCCAGCCATAAAGTATCACCCTCAGTGTTATAATCACAAGGAATTGCGATATTCTGACAAACGAAGGTCTTTTGCTGCTTGCAGTCCTCGCCGACATCCTGACGGCAACCACAGAAGGCCCCGAGCCGGGGACCCAGCTAAGCCATGCCTGGTTCTCGGAACTATACGATAAAAAAAGTGCGTCGCTTTCAGCTACTAAACGTTTGATCATTTGTTATGCAGCCGTAGAAAATGAATACAAACAGGCTAATACTCATGGTCTGTTAACCATCCTGTGAAGGATCCTAGGTCGGAGATGATGTATCTGTTAGCTTGTGCTGTGTGACAAGCCGCGGCAAGACCTTCGTGATCTGGGACAATAAGCACTTTAGCTTCTGTCTCTGTGGGTTAACGGAGTGTTTCTTATGGTCCGAGCCAACAGGACCCATCTCTACAAGACTCTCCCATGCATCTTTGAGCAGCTGGCAAGTCAGCCAGATTATCTCCGATGACCTCACCCACGGGTGGAATGGTCGACAGACCCTTAGCTCGTGTGTCAGATGAAACTGGGCTACGTGATTTTCATCACTGGGCAGGCTAGCCTGGGCTCCTTCACACGGTCCTGGGGTGTAAAGGGCACCAAGACAGAGTGATCCTCAATGCCCATGTGCTACGTAAGGCTCTGCCTTCATCACATTTACTAATATCCCTTTAGCCAAAGCAAGTCACGTGGCTCAGCTAGATTCAAGAGTCCAGAAACAGACCCCACCTCTTCACGGGAAGAGTGACAAAGTCACATTGCGAAGGAATCCAGGGATGGAAGGGATTGGTGGCCACCTGGGCACTCTACTCCAAAAAAGAAGAGTCACTCTAGGTACCACTCGCTGGTGGACCGAGGCTAATATTTGGCTTCAGGTGAGGATGAGTTGACGTAAGAGAAGCTTTAATGGAGAGAGAAGGGGCCAGAGCAGTGATCAACCCAGCAGGACTGCAGGGATCCAGCATTGGGATCTAGAGCTCTCCTTCCCTTTCTTCCAGCTCACTCTCCTGAGTGAGACCTCCTGTAAGAACTTCCAGTTCACCTAGGATTCCTCCTTGTCATTCCTCTTGCCTATTTGGTCCATTGTAAAGATCTGGGACTTCTTCCTTCATCTTGGTTTCTCCATTCATTCCCCATTCATTCATTCACTCATTGAATAATAATGAATCGAGTTTCTATAGTAAACTAGGCCTTAATTAATTCTTCTGTTGACACAAGCTAGCCTTCTTTTTTTTTAAAGATTTATTTCTTTATTTGAGAGAGAGAGAGAGAGAGAGAACACAAATGGGAGGGGTATGGAGAGGGAGAGGGAATCCCAAGCAGACTCTCCATAGAGCCCAAGGTGGGGCTCAATCTCACAACCCCAGGATCATGACCTGCGCTGAAACCAGGAGTGAGACGCTTAACCGACTGTGCCACCCAGGTGCCCCCATCCCTTTCTTACACAAAATCTCTCGTTTGTATGTCTAACATCAACATTCTTAAGTACGTGCGCACACGTACACATCTTATTCTTTCAGAATTTTATACTTTTCTTCGTGCTCATCGAGTGGATCTTAACTAAAAGACATCTTTCAAACTTTTTCATCTCCAAAATTTTTCCGTGGGAGGGAAGGAAGTACTTGCAAAACAAAACATTTTGGAAACCAGGGGGTGGTCCAAGAGACGCTTCTTCCCCATGTTCGCGGATCTTACCAAGGACCCACCTGCGAAGCCCAGTCAAGGAGCGGTCACTTTTCTTGGACTTAGATCCATGGTAGGAAGAAGGGCAATGGTGGGACAGGAGCAGCTAAGACACACCACCGAATAATGCTCAAAGTCAAGGATTAAAATGGAGGGTGGGCTGGGGACCTAGAGGGATCCCAGCAGAGACTATCAATCCTGGCTGCCTACTGGGATCACCTGGGGAACTCTGCAACGTAACAGTATTTGCGTTCCAGGCCCCAGTGAGTCTGACGCCATCACACTAGAGCTGGGCCACGGTATTGGCCCATTATACAAGCTCCCCCAAGGGACTCTCATAGGCAGCTGTGGTGAGAACCACTGAGCCAAGGAATAGCCAGAAAATTTCATCTCTCTTGCTGCAATCCAAATGAAGTTCTTTTATTTTTTATTTGAGAGAGAGACAGACAGACAAACAGAGAGTGGGGAGGGGCAGGAGGGGAGAGAGAGAGAATCTCAAGCAGACTCTGCATTGGGCAAGGAACCCGACACAGGGCTCAAGGCCAGGACCCTGAGATCATGACCTGAGCTCAACTGACTGAGTCACCCAGACACCTCCTAAATTAAATTCTTAATTCTCAGCTTGCCTCCCACTCCTTTTCCTTCCTTTCCCTGCTGTTGATCTCGTTTCACCACTAGTCAGCTCTTCCCACACCCCCAGCTGTACCAGTTCTAGTATCTTCTCTGACGTTGAGTTTCCCCACTACTGAGCCCGGGGCACCTCACTTCCCTGCATGACACAACAGAGCGTCACAGTGAAGATTCACGGCACGATGGAAGGAAGACAACTTTCAGCATCACTCAGGAGAATGCTCCGGGGGAATTCAAAAGACGGGGCTCCAGAGAAATGGGGTGTTGGCACCGTGATCCTACCCATTCCAAAATCTCTGAACTAGAGTAATATCATCCAAGACCATGGTTCTCAGAGCAGGGTCCCCGGACCATGAGCATCAGCACCACCTGGGAACTAGTTAGAAATGCAGAAGACAGCTCCTTCAGACCTGCTGAGTTCGAACTCTGAGTGGGAAAGGAAGGGGCAGGAACATCTGTTTTAACCAGCCTGCAGGTAATTCCAACACTAAGTCACGACTGAGAATTGTTCTAGTGGATGTTCAGAACGATAGCTATGTGAAACGTTAAATTATGCTTTGGGAAGCCTGTGTATGTGTAATGCATCTTAAATGGATTCCCACCAACACATCTAAAGTCTACAATTCAGTAGCAATGATAAGAAGTCTGGGGGCACCTGGGTGGCTCAGTGGGTTAAGCCTCTGCCTTCGGCTCAGGTCATGATCTCCAGGTCCTGGGATCGAGCCCTGCATCAGGCTCTCCGCTCAGCAGGGAGCCTGCTTCCTCCTCTCTCTCTCTCTGCCTGCCTCTCTGCTTACTTGTGATCTCTGTCTGTCAAATAAATAAATAAAATCTTTTAAAAAAAAGAAAAAAAAAGAAGTCTGATTGACTCCACTTGTTTTCAGTTCTTCTGATCCCTCATTCCGTAAGTGACAGCCCTGACTTCGTCCTGGGCATATGGAGCCTCCCTTCTCTTAGCAGGGAAGACACGCGGACAAATAATTATGAGACAGGTATAGAAGTCACGAGACCTAGACCAGGCCTTCGAAGCCCTACGGTGGGGGGTGGGGGGGACGACTCTGCCTGTCGCACTAGGCGGGTTCCGGGAGAAGGTCGGCTGGCCCTGGGTCTCGAAAGAAGGAAGTTGTTCCCGAGACGCAGAGGGAGGCAGGGAGCCCAGGCGGAAAAGCCAGCTAGCGAAGGGCACCAACACAGCAGAGAACATGGGGTGCTCTGGGCACAGCGGGTCCTTTGAACTTCAAGGGTTGCTGTGTCAATAATAGTATGTGGAGGCTGGAATCCTGGGACACGGAGAACACAAAAGAATGTTTTCATCAAGGTGCACAGGGAAAGTGGAAGCCTTTCCGTCTGGACCCCCCCGTTCCTGCCATTGGATCCTTCCGCAAAGCCTGTCAGCTCCTGAAATCAATATTTCTGTTTCTTCTCCTCCGCCTGTCTCTCAGCGCCTCTTATCACGACGCTTCAAATACGGCCTGTATATTCCTCAGCTCGCACCTGTCAGTGCTGGCTAGAGAGGGGAGAGTGTAACAGAAAGTGGGCCAAGGCCTCAGAGGTGCACTGCTTGGCTGTCTTCATTCTCAGTGGGGTGTGTATGTGTGTGTGTGTGTGTGTGTGTGTGTGTGTGTGTGTGTGAGCCTACATGCAAATTACAAGCAGGAAGACAGAGGTGTGACAAAGGGATTGTCATCGTGATAATCTTTTAGGGCAGGAAAGCCACTTAAATATCACCTGGATCTCCTCTTTCTATTGTAAGTTGTTTCTTTTTTTTTTTTTAATGGCCCAGAGAGGTCACTGTGATTGTCCAAAATTATACAGCAAAACTCATATTGGTAGGGAGCATGGAGGAATTCGTCGTCCCCACATCTAACTGCCTATGAGAAACTCCTGGGAAGCTTTTTAAATATAGATTCTTAAAAAATAAATGAATAAAAATAGATGGTTAGCATCTCTTCAGACTGGCTGAACTAAAAATTTTTTAGAGTATCTGTACCTTTTATAAAGCTGCCTAGATATTCTGTTGTATAGCCAAGTCTGAGAACCATGATGTGGGATAAAAAGCCAGAGGCTTGGAATGTGATATATTAGAATTATTCTCAGTCCAAGTTCTTAATTCATACTGGCAAAAGCCATAACAGGGATTCATTGTTCATGAAACTAATTCCAGGATTAATGACTTCAGGCATGGCTGGATCCAGGGGCTGGGAATACTGTCATAATCTCTCTTCATCTCTCAGTTCTCCTTCATTCTCAATGGTTTCTCCCCTACAGTGGCAAAAACGACCACTAATGACTCAGAGTTTGCATCTTATCTCCTTAGCAATCCTGGCAGAATGAGTGCCTCTCTCAAATAACTCCATCAAAATTATCTGGATGAGGTCTCATTGCCCTGCCTGTCCCATACCCTATACCCATCCCTGAATCAACCAGTGTGCTGGAGGAATGTTCTAAGTAGCCAGCCTTAAACCACAGGCCCAACCCTGGATCCAAAGACTTGTGGAGTATACCCTGAAAGTAAAGCAGAAATAGTTCCCAGAGGGAAAAAATAGGGCTACCGGAGAAAGGGGAGCAAGAGTCAGGCCCAGAAAATGAAAACAATGAGTCACCAGACCTGGGTTCCCATCATTGGGGGCCATCAATGCTAGAACTGGGACCAAAACTTAAGGCTCCCGTGAATTGTACCAGGAGGAGGTGAGGTGCTTAGATAGTATCCAATACCATGGCCAAGCAAAAGCCTGCATGAGCTCTTTGGGCTAGCTGGATGGCTGAGCTCTATAAGCAGACCATGATCACACGCCTCACAAAATCCCAGCTTCCAGAAGGGCCTTCTCTCGCTCTTCCCAAATACTTATTCTATCCTAGGAATACAGTTTTAGGGGACACATTTCCCAGACTCCCTTGCACCTATGTGTGGTCACATGACCCTGACCCAGCAAATGATACACTGAGGGGGCATGGGCCCCTCTTCTCTCATTATCTCCTCCTCCCTTGATGGGAGAGGGAGAGAAATGGGGCAGGGGATTTGGACCACAAGAGGAAGCTTCACGCTGAGGGATGGCAGAGCCCCCTGCTTCGCCTGTCTACTGCCTGGCTACCCCCAGAACTATTCCATGAGAGAGAAACAAACTCCATTTTGTTTAAGACACTTGAATTTGGAGTCTCTCTCTTACAACACCCTAGCCTTACCCTCACCCATCAACTATCCTTATAATTCAGCCAAATCCTTTCCCTTCAGGTCCTTTCAAGGTCTCCATTCTATCACAAGGTCTCACATTCTATCACTTCCCAACTTTTTAATCCACTGGCAGGTTCCTTACCTTCGCTCATGCCATGGGCCTCAGGACCCTGGGAGAAGTAAGGACCACAGTCCTAGGACCATCTAATGCCTGGAGAAAGGAATAGCACGTAGATCCCCAGCCTCCAACCGGTCACTAGAATTCATTTCTAAATAACTTCCGGCCAGCTCAAGAGACAGCATTCCCAGACACTGAGGTGACCTTCTCACAGCCATGAGGTTGTCAGGGATCTTCAAAACACAGATGAACTCTCTCTCTATTTAATGTGTAGGAAAATGAGACCCCCCAGGGCAAAACCAGCCAATTTATTTAATGTTCTCTTTGGGGGCTTTTCCCCATTGTGGTGTAGACTCAGGGGTTCACCAGCTGGACCTGAGCAGTTTCGTGAACCAGAAGACAAGAGGTGACTATTACAGATAACATTGTAGTGAAAATATTTGTACATAGATCTTTCTTTCTTTTCTTGAATTACATTTACAGAATTTTTCGAGGACATATGTACATGCATATGTGTGTGTATGTGTGTATAGAGATTTGTATGTGTGTATATATGTTTTTAACTTTACTTCCTAAAAGTGGAGTATTGATTTGCATTGCTATTCATGTATTATGTAAAATGTATCTTAATACACATAAGCAGTGCGTCTATGTGAATGTGTGTGTGTGTGTGTTGTGCACACACACGGATATGCAAACACACATGCGGGTAAGCTATCATGTTAACTTACTGAATTTTTCTGGAATCTGTGGAGGAAAAACCTGTATGTTTATATTCATTACGGTTAATTTTCTCTGTCCAAATGACAACGATGAGCATAAAGTCCACAGTAAACATGACAAACAGATTTACTGAGAACTGACTGACACACATTAGGCTCAAGGCTAAGTTCTTTTTGTCTAAGAAGGAACGAAAGCGGGGTCATTGTCCCGTTAGGAACCCCAGTTTAAAAATCCACAGACTGGGGCGCCTGGGTGGCTCAGTGGGTAAAGCCTCTGCCTTCAGCTCAGGTCATGATCCCAGGGTCCTGGGATCGAGCCCCGCATCGGGCTGTCTGCTCAGCGGGGAGCCTGCTTCCCCCTCTCTCTCTGCCTGCCTCTCTGCCTACTTGTGATCTCTGTCTGTCAAATAAATAAATAAAATCTTTTAAAAAAATAAGATAAAAATCCACAGACTGAAGTAAATAGAAGTTGAGTGACTCCTCAAGTTAGCAAGAACAGACCAGAAGCAGGACCTCCGCGTCTGAGGCGAAAGCTCTACGTGATTGGAAATGAAGAACAGAATCCACGAAAGGTCTTGACCAGGCTCTCTCCGTGCAGCCCACTGTGCGGGCCCCTAGGGCCCCATGGAGATGCATCACCCGCATACTTTTATGGGCGAACACCTCTTTCCATCAAAGGGCACTCCCTAAGCACTCAAGGAGGGAACACATATCTTCCCTAATATTGGGGGACCCACGGTCTGTAGGCTCTGGACATAAGTTAATCTCTTGGTTTTTCACGTTCTTACGATTTTCTACCACCACCCCATGTATTGGAAGGGTGGAGCATTGTGTTCCTCAAACTTCAGCTATTTCGTGCCTAACACCCATATGATTTGGCCTACCTATGTGCTAGCTGTGCTCCAATATAAATATTATTAATATCATCATAATATTTATAGAATAGTAATGCCACTCGCTGAATGGCTACTAAGTGGCAGTTGCCATGCGCTAACTCATTTTTTTTTAAGTTTTTTTTTTAATTTCTTTATGTAACAGAGAGAGATCACAAGTAGGCAGAGAGGCAAAGAGAGAGGGGGAAGCAGGCTCCCCGCTGTGCAGAGAGCCCGATGCGGGGCTCGATCCCAGGACCCTGAGACCATGACCCGAGCCGAAGGCAGAGGCTTTAACCCACTGAGCCACCCAAGCGCCCCATCGTGCTAACTCATTTTAATTCACTACAGTTCCCCATGCTAAGTGCTACATTTCCCATTTCTCAAATAAGGCAACGAGAGGCACAGAACGTTTGAGTAACTTGTCTAAAGTCACAGGGTTGAAAAGTGGTAGAGTCTGGTTCCTAATCATTCAACCCAAATACCATAACCTGCTGGTATTTTTCCTGATCTGAATAACCTTTTCTTTCCCCTTTTTACCCATCTATCTCTCTCAGTCTCCTACTCAGCTCAAGATCCATGAACCCCATGTTTCCTGGGCCCTTACAAATCTTCTTGAAAACACAATAAAATAAACACACAATTATTACAATAAAAAGGGTCACTATAAAATCAGCCCACCCACCGACAGAAGCATGAATGTCCACTTCTGGAAATTATGATGAGCAGAGCCCTCGATTTTGCTGTAACATCTTACATCCGGGCTCTGACTCTTCTCCCTGCCGGGTGAGGGACTCCGGACTGTCTCTTTACCCTCGTGTGCTTTCCTTCTGTCAAATGGGAACTAGAGCACGGGTGTCTGTGAGTGGGGTAAAGAAGGAATAATATGTATACGAGAAAAATTATGAAAATAGCTAATACCATGCTTAACACAGAGTGATTTTTTAAAAAAAGACAAAACTAGAATATATAGTGTCTGTTCCGCACCCAAAGCTGAAGAAGGGAAATGCAGTCGGCAAGTGTACAAAGCTGGTCATCTGTCTGGGGAGAAGCAGCATCCTCCCAGCCCCCCAACTCGGCAGGAATACTACAGTTTTTCTGATCTGTCTACTCATTCAACAAACATTCCCCGCCGACCTGGGCTGGTGTCTGGCCCTGGGCTGGACCCTGGGGGGCGGGGCTGTCTCAGGGTGTCCCAGAGCGGGGCTCATGGGAAAGGCTTGCAAAGTCAACACTAAGCCTGCGGTGTCCTCCGGGGCCAGGCCGGAAAGGTCCTAAGTGCAGGGCCGTGATATGGCGACATATCTTATAGATAACGGGAGCTATCAAATACTTTGAAACAGAAAAGATGCAAGATAGCTCTGGCCTTTACAAAGATCATTCTGGAAGAATTATGGAAAACAGAGACACACGGTCAGAAGACCAGGGGTCAGGGGGCTCAGACCTCGTCAAATTCACCTACTTCAATGCTTTCAAAAATCAGCAATGTTGGGTTGTCAAAAAAGAGAGCAGATTCACATTTTATTTGCTCTGAGGAAGAACTCAGAAGAAATCAAAAACTGTAAGCGAAAAAGTCAAGTCTTTTTCTAGTGGCATTTGATGGGAGATCTGACTCTGACTGTAGCCAAAAAGGACTTCCTGTGTTTTGGGAACTGAAAAGTACAGGGTTCATTCGGCTTTGGACCAGGCTGAGTCCAAACGTTCAGACAATGTCTTCAGGAAGACGACCATGTCAGAACTGCTTTCCTCTACCTCAGACCTACTTTAGGTGAACTTTTTCCTCGTGTGGACAAGATGGCTGCCAATTGTGCCAGACCCGACATTTTCTCTCAACCTCTGACAGAAAGTGGGCTTCTGGTCCCTAGTGTTTCAAAGACAGTTCTCGGAACCAAGTCTCACTGATGTGTAGTCAATCCCACTGAAGCCAAATATTCTGGGGAAATGGGTGAGAAATAGTAACAAGAGGAAAATTAGAGCAGCGGGGGTTTTTTGGTCATTCTTCTGTTGTTGTTCATTTGTTTCTGTTTTACTTCAAGAAAAGAAAATGGATCCTAGGTGAGCAAAATCGATACAGGTACGTCACACAAATGTCCACATTCTATTGGTAGGATGGTTCTAGGTCAGTGGTTCTCGACCACGGGCAATGCTGCACCTCCGCAGGGGGTTCAGCCATGTCTGAAGACAATTTTGGTCTTCGCAGTGTAGGGGGTGAGGACCACTAGCCATTGGGGGTCAGGGATGTTGCCACACCTCCAACCACACACAGTACCATTCCCTGTAACCAAGTTATCCAGCTTGGTGAAAGTCTGGGGAGGAATAGGACATGACCTAAAACTCTTACTCCAAGAGATTGTTATTATTTGGGAAGGGGTGAATCGTCACTTTGCACTGGACAAACCTGACAGACTTGGCCGTAACCAAATGATCCGTGCGAAGCTCACCAGCAGAAAGGGGCCTGGATATCACGGGCCTCCCAGTTCGATGCACCAAGAACACAATGTCCCCTGTGTATAGTGTTTCTGCCCAAAGGACCCAACCTGAATCTCACCACGAGGTTAGGTTGGTGAAACAAACCAAAATTGGTGAATTTCACCAACTTTGGTGAAACAAACCAAAATTATTTTGGTGAAACAAACCAAAATGGAAGGGCATTCTGCATAATAACCAGGCTGGTACCCTTCAAAAAGGTCAATGCATTGAACAGAAAGGCTAAGAAATTGTTCCAGGTAAAAGGAGACCAGATGCAACATACGCTCTGGGATATTTTTACTGTAAAAACATTTGGAGATAATCGACAGAATATGACTAAGGTTTATACTTGGATAGCATTATTGTATCAATGTTAATTCTCTGATTTTGAGAAAGAATAAATTCAATAAATGAAGGAGGGGAAGTAAGTTGCAGGATATATATATAGTATATTATATAGTAATTATAACATATTATACATTATATGCTAATATTAATCATATTATATATACTAAGTATTTTATATTATATATTATATAGACTACATATTCTATTCTTTAAAAAATAAAAATGTATAGAAATGACTTTTCTAAGCACAAAATAACAGTGAGGAACATGACAGAAAAGAGTTACCCAGCCCAAAATGCCAATAGTGCTGAGACTGAAATACCCAATGATAAGCTGCCTCGGAAAGTAGGGAGCTCCCCAGCAGGAAAGGTAATCAAGCAGAAACTTCTTGACAGTTAATTTGGCAATGTATTAAGGACTTAAGTTATGATGGAAGGTCAGATTCTACCAGAATTTCTCATCTCTTAGATCCTAGTCGGCACAGCATACAGGCTACAGGGATGCTACAGGGAAAGGCCATGTTTAATTTCTTAATGTCAATGCCATGACTGTGATTTCTCTCTTTCTCTCTTACTGACTTAATATTGTAAGGTCTTTTCTAGTCCCAAAATTTGATTATTCTAGGCATTGGGTCTTAAAACATGAGGATAATTTAGAGGAAAAGGCTTAACCAAAGGGAGAATGCAGGCTCTTATCATTGATTCATTCACTCGCGTACCCATTCATCGATGGAAAGTTACCAAGCACTATGTCTGTGTCAGGTACTAGTCTAAGCCCGGGGAGAAAATAGGACATAAGACAGACATTTACCTCACCCTCGTGAATATCCAGGTTTTATAGGTGTACATAAAACAACAAGAATTGTAATTATAAAGCAGTGAGATGGGTATTTTGAGAAAACTATATTAAAACATGTTCTGGAGGGTGCCTGAGTGGCTCAGTGGGTTAGAGCCTCTGCTTTTGGCTCAGGTCATGATCCCAGGGTCCTGGGATCGAGCCCCGCATCGGGCTCTCTGCTCAGCTGGGAGCCTGCTTCCCCTTCTCTCTCTGCCTGCCTCTCTGCCTACTTGTGATCTCTGTCAAATAAATAAATAAAATCTTAAAAAAAAAAAAAAAACACATTCTGGAAGCACAGAGTAGGGTTCCCTGAGCCGACCTTGGGTTCGGGGAAGGTTCCAGAGAGGAGACATTTAAGCCGAAGGGTATGTGGGAGTTATCCCAGGAGAGCGGGGGAGAAGGGCAGGCAGAGGAAGCAGCAGGAGAAATGGCTCAGAGGTGAGAAAGATCCCAGCGGTGAGTATCTGCCAGCTTCCCACTCTGCACTAGCGTGAGACAGGCCGGGGACTAGAAGGTGCTAGATTTCCGGGCTCTCCGGGGGGACGGCCCAGGAGCCCGCTCGGCGGCCCGACCCATCCGTCTGGACATTTCCATCTCCCCAGCAGTGAACGATTTCCCACTCGCTTCCTGGGGTGACTTTTTTTTTTTTCCTCCAAAACCATGATCTGTAAAATTAGATGTCTCGAGCAGCAATTCACTCTGATGGGAAGAAAGCACGTTCTGGGCCCAGACTGGGAGAGTGCGCGTTTCTGTCTTCTGCCAGGAGAGCTGGAGGGAGCCCAGACACAGCAAATGCCAGAGACATTTGGGAGAAATAGGGGGTGTGAAAGACGCTGGATTTTAGTACCAGAGAGGCTGACATCTCCAACGGTTCGGGTGGAAGAACACTCTGGAGGCTAGTAAGACGGTTTGGGTTAATAATAAAAGAGGGCCTGCATGTTGCAGAGTTTTTCACGGCCCCGGAAGACCTTGAATGAGCCAAAGTCTCAGGTTTGTTGTCACTTTTGCTGCCCCCAGCCACAGTGAAATCCTTCCCCTTCCTTCAAGCCACCCAACCGCCCTCCAGGCATAAGGCTTGGTCTGCCTATGCAAGGAATTCTAGAATATTCTTCCTCTGTGACTTTACCAAAGTAAATCCACTCGGCTCAAAGGGCCTTTCCCCTCCCAGCCCAGCTTCTGAAAAGAGCTTGTGTTTTATATGTTCCTCTGTAGGACGTGCTGCTGCTTCTGGCCAACGTCTACTGCATTCACCACAATTGGTCTGAAGATGGACTGGACGTGGCGGGAACATTTAAAGATGCACCACTATAATAGGCCATTGAAAACAAGACCAAGGACTGTCTATTTGCTCCAACTCACACGAAAAAGCCACTCAGGGCAGCTTCTCTGACATTCAGAGGCCGGCGGGTTGTGAACAGAAGCCATGTGCCTTGATTCTGGGCAAGACAGCTAACAGGTGGTTATACCCTTTTTTTTTTTTTTTTTGGTTATACCCTTAATACCTCCCCTTTCTGGGGTGTCTGGGGGGCTCAGCCACATAAGCATCTGCCTTCAGCTCAGGTCATGATCCCAGGGTTCTGGGATCAAGCCCTGAATCCGACTCCCTGCTCAATGAGGAGCCTGCTTCTCCCTCTGCCTCTGCTGCTCCCCCTGCCTCTCTCTGTCAAATAAATAAATGAAGTCTTAAAAAAAAAAAAAAAAAAAAACCCTCCCTCCCCTTCCCTACGGTGCTGTATTTGGGGTCTACATCTTATACATAGTGTAGTGACATACATGACCCACATGGTATTTTCCCCAACAATCTATTATGAAATTTCCCCCCAAATACACAAAGTTGGAAGAATTCTGCAGAGACACTCATGCACTCATCACCTCGATTCTACTATTAACATCTTCTCATACCTGCCTAATCCACATGTCAATCCTCTACCCATCATTCAGTCCACCCATCATCCTTTCTTTCTTTTTTTTTGAAGCTATATCAGATTTAAAGAGAGCAACTCACAGATCTTGGGTGGGCTGAAACACTGAGGTTTCAAGTTTTTCTGTTGCATTAGTCACCGTCAATTTTTCTGACCATGAAACATGATTCGTACCTGAAATCAACTTATTTAATTCTAAAGAGTTTAGGCGCACACCCAGCGATAGATGCTGCTCGGAGACAGCTTTTCAGCCTAATTTGAGCTGCATCTAAAAGAATGAGCAGAGGAGTGCCTGGTCTACTACAATCCCAGCGGAAAAGAATGAGCAGAGGAGTGCCTGGTCTACTACAATCCCAGCGGGTTCCTGGATCAAGTCCTTTGCATCAGCCAGCAATATCCTTCCTCCTGCTCGTCCCATGGTCTCCTCTCTTTATTCAGGTGTCAGCTCATTTACAAAAACAAGGGATTCTTCCCCGACTATCTTCTCTGCTGTAGCCTCCAGACCAGGTCACTGTGCTTCACGCCCGTCTGCTTAATTCCTTATATGAAACTTAGTCCTCTCTCCAATTACCCCGTATATTCATTTGTTTTCCTCCCTCCTTTTCTGCCTCTTACACACCAGACTGCACACTCCAGGGGGACAACGAGCTCCTTTCCCTGATCTAGCTCCAGGTTCATAGCAACCGTTAGCACACAGCATGGTCCCTATAACTATTTGTGGAGCTGCTGAGATAATGATGCCACCACTCTTCTGTGGACATCTACCCAGAGCCTAGGGATTCTAGAAGGCTTTCCAAAAGAGATGGCATTTGATCTGAGCCTTTTCAGGTGAGTAGAATCTGCTGGATAGGAACGATTGCAAAGACCCAGAGGAGGAAACGAGTCCTGATGAGTATCTGGAGAGGACAGAGAAGCGCCAGGCGTTTGGAGCAACGGGCCATTGCCGTGAGCCCAACAATATGCTAAGCACTTTACCAAGATCATCTCAATTAATCCTTCTAACAACATGACCAATAGGGTAAGATTATCATTACCATTTTCTAAAGGAGGAAACAGACTCTCAGACCGAACACACAAGCCTTCTAGGAAGGGGCGCCGTGGTTACGTGTCGGGGATGGGATTCACCCTGGAGCCTTGTGCTCTGTTTGAATAGTGTAGAGAAGAAGCAAGCGGTAACAGTGGAAAGGTGGGGGCGTGGTGAGGGGCTGCATGGTTGAAGTGTTTCTCTGGTAAATTCAGAAGTCTGAATTCCATTCCATCAGGATTGGGGGTCCTTCTAAGTAAGGTAAGGGAAACATAATCACATTTGCATGTTAGTCATATTACATGTTAGTCATAATCACATTTGCATGTTAGTCCTCCCTGGACAGTTCCAGGGAGGTTGAAGGTGAGAAGGAAGAAGTAAAGTTAAGATATAAAGAAATTAGAGGGCGCCTGGGTGGCTCAGTGGGTTAAGCCTCTGCCTTCGGCTCAGGTCATGATCTCATGGTCTCAGGATCGAGTCCCGCATTGGGCTCTCTGCTCAGTGCGGAGCCTGCTTCCTCCTCTCTCTCTGCCTGCCTTTCTGCCTACTTGTGATTTCTCTCTCTGTGTGTCAAATAAATTAAAAAATCTTTTAAAAAAGAAAGAAAGAAATTAGAAAGTCTGGAACAGGGGCGCCTGAGTGGCTTAGCCGGTTAAGCATCCGCCTTCAGCTCGGGTCATCGTCCCAGGGTCCTGGGATCGAGTCCTGCATCGGGCTCTCTGCCCAGTGGGGAGTCTGCTTCTCCCTCTGCCCTCTGCCTGCTACTCCCCCTGCTTGTGCGCATGTGCTTTCTCTGTATCAAATAAATGAATAAAATCTTCACACACACACACACACACACATAAAGTCTGGAACAAAATAGTGATAGAGGAGGGAATGGATCTCTGTGATTTGGGGGAGGAGGGTTCCAAACATCAAGAGGACTCAACAGCTAGTTGGATAAACCCAGAAATGGGCTCTTTAAGAGGGATAAATAAAGACGCTCTGCCTCTGAGAATCAGACTTGAACACACAGCATGAAGTAGAACATTCAGGTCTGGTTAGCCTTCTTTGCAAAAGGCAGAGCCAACTGTCACAGGGCAAGAAGGAATCTGCCAGGCTTGTTACTCCCACTCAGAGAGAGGGGGCCATCCACCCGCTTGCTCAAGGCACACTCCTTCCTCCTCACTTCCCACACGAGATTAGTCATAACATCCCAGCCTATGTCATCCACCTCCACGATGGAAACTTCCACGAGTTTGCAAATCAATAAGATGATGTACAAGGACCGGCATGATCTCTGCCCTGGACCCTGGTGAGCTCTCCAGCTTATCATGACTTTGTATCTTTTGGCATAATTGAAAATGTATAGGGAAGTTTCAAGAAAAGTACATGGAATTCCCATATTCTCCTCTCTCAGATTGATCAAATCTTTCCATTTTTTCCCATTTGATTTATCATTTTCAATAGATAGATGATTAGATAGATGGACAGATGGATGATAGCTAGACAGATATGTATTTTTTTTCTGAGACATGATGTGCATTTTCAGTGCATATCTCTAGAAAATAAGAACATTCTCTTCCATAGCCAATAATCCAAATCCAAAACGTTCACACTGATTCAGTATTATCTAATCCACAAGCTATATTCAAAATTTGTCAGCTTCCCTGTTAATAACCTTTGAAGCTATTTTTGGTTTCCAGTCCAGGATCCAGTCCAGAACCATGGATGGCATTCAGGTGTCCTGTCCCTTTCAGTGTCCTTTCAGCAAGAGCAGCTCCATGACCTTCTCTGTCTTTTTCTTTTCTTTTTTCTTTTTTTTTTTTATTTTGACCTTGGCATCTTTGAAGAGTGCAGGCCAGTCATTTTGTAGAATGTGCTTCGGTGTGAGTGTTCCTGATCTTTCCTCACGGCTGGGCTGAGTTAGGAGTGCTGGCAGCAACTCCACCGTGATAACCCAGTGTTCTTCTCAGCACATCACACCATCAAGATGCCTGATGTCAGGTTGCCCCAAGATCTGCGATGCTGGCTTTGATCAACTAGTTCATGTGGCACCACTAAGCTTCTCTGCTCTACAGTTTCTTTTCCCCCTTTGGTTATTAATAAATATCTTGCTCCCCATAAAACCTTCATCCACTAATTTTATAGTCCACTGAAAACTTTCTCTTTTTTGAGAATGTGTTTATGTATGTGTTTGAGAGAGAGTGAGAGAGCAGGGGAGGGGCAGAGAGAGAGGAAGCAGACCCCCCACTGAGTGTGGAGCCCCACTCGGGAGCTCAATCTCACAATCCAAGACACTGAGCCACCCAGGCGCCCCCTTCCCACAAAAGCTTTCCGATGCCATAATTCCTTCTATATTTTCTAGCAGCATTCTTCTATAAGGAGGAGCTATCCCTCCCTCCAGTGCTTATTCTTCAGTCTATGACATAATTGATGCACAGATTTTTTTTAAATCATTAAACCCGCATGTTTGTTTTGTTTATTAGAGATTTTTTATTTTTAAGTAATCTCCACACCCAACAAGGGGCTCGAACCCACAACCCCGAGATCAAGAGTCGCATGCTCCACCGACGGAGCCGGGTGGGCACTCACTCCCAATTCACTGATTTTTATTTCATTTGATGGATTAGAATCTATTTCCGTCATTATTTATTTTGATGATCATCTGGTCCCTGATTTGGCCAGGGACTGACCCTTCAAGCCAGCTCCTCGTCCTTTCAATATGTCCTTGTTGTTCTAAACAAGTTATTTCTATAAGGCATAGAATGTTCCAGCCTGGTCAGTCTCACACGTGTCTATAAGACAATCCCCTGTCCGCTCATACTGGAATATTCTTCCACTCCGTAAGTAGTATAAAATCCTTCTCTGCTTTAGGGTTCTTGGGTCTGTCTGTGCGGCTCTCTACTTGATTTTCCTCCCATGATGCCAGTGGATACCTAACAGGCAGACGACAGACCCAGTCGACTCAATGAATTAAAATGGTGAAAAAGGAAGCAGATTTCTATGTCGGATCAAAGGTCAGAAATATAGACCCCTGAGTAGCAATTATAGTTAAGTGGCAGGATTCTGCTTCGTGCAAGAGAGAATTTGGGGAGCTATCGAAGCAGGTGCTTATGACCTTCTGACCATGATGTCACAGAGAGGAACGTTCCTCCGTGGAGAAGGAAAGGAATGGACAAGATGACCTCTGAGGTATCTTCCTACTCTAAGAACATATAATTTCAGTATTCTATATAACATGCTTGGGCAGAGACATCTCCAGCATACCTTGAACCATGTGAGGTTCGGGGTACTGGCATCCCCTCCAACAGAAGTCAAAAATCCGCCTGTAACTTTCGACTCCTCCAGCACTCAACCACCAATAGCCCACTGTCAGCAGAAAGCCTTGCCAACAAAACAGACAGTCGGTTAACATATGCTTTGCATGTTATATGTACTCTCGCATAACTCTGTTATCCTGCACTCTCACAACAAACTAAGCTAGAGCAAGGAAAACGGTATTAAGAAAAATCATAAAAGGAAATACATTTCCACTACTGGGCTGTGTTTATTGGGGAAAAAAATCCCCATCGAGGTGGACCCGTGCAGTTCAAACCCATGTTGTTCAAGAACCAACCGTATCCTGACTCCCAGCAGGCAGGTGGATTTCTAACTTTGCTTCTCTTCCAGCATTTTCCCTACAATGTTAGGGCAGTGGATGACATTAGAGGCCAATGTTCCCATCAAGGTTGCCATCAGTAGGGGCAGATACAAGGACACCCAGGAAGAATTCAGCTGTAGCCCCTTCTGTCCATCATTAGAAGGCATCATTACTCATTACGTGACTTTCAACACCGAGGAGGGATCCAATCACCAACAATCTTTTGCTCTAGGAGTCAGGGTAGTCCAGAGGGTAGCTGGACCAGTGGCTGGGTAAGTGGGGATGTCCTACAGATGTCGCCTGTGCTGATTAAGCAATAGGACAGGGCTAAGATGAGAATCTTAGCTTAACTATCTAAAAGATGGAGGATATTCACAATACTCCAACCCAGAGAGCCTCAGTGTGCTTATCCACAAAATGGGGAGATAAAGCCATCTATAGGGACCTAATGATTAAATGAGATACTATTAGTGAAACAGCTGATAAAAAAACAAGGCACGGAGTTAAGTGCTAAATACACAAGTGGTGGCTCTTACTATATAAATGACATTAAGCAGGTGACTTAAGCCCTTTGAGCCTTAACTCTCTCTACGTGTATTACCTTGAATGATAATTATACTTGGAGGGTTGTGTTGAGGTCTCACGGCACGAGAGCACGCACAAGTTCCTAGCGTAGCGACATGTCCTAAGTAAATACTCGGATATGTTAGTTCAAATTTAATCCGATATGTAGCACTTTATACAAGAGGAAAGTTAAAACTGTAGCAATACGATGTTCTTTTAATTAAATTCTCAGCCCAAAGAATGGCAAAGTGTAATACTTTTTTTTTTTCGTGCAGCCTTTCCATGTACAAATTTACACCAGACAGGACTTAATTGAAAAATACCTCTTCTTATTTGGTTTCCAAAATATGAAAGTAGCTAAAAAGGTTGTGACATTTTGAAATATTTCATGTCTGACTGGGAAAATAGTTTTCAGCACAAAAGGCTTTGGGTTTCTTGTTTTTCCTGATGAGACTATGTGGGTGACAGAAATTGTTTTTGTGACAAGTCCAGGGTTGGCTTATCCCAACCTATTGCTTTCTGATTTCCTGGGCCTGCTCTGTCCACGCACAGTTGGCCTGGATAATTCACCAGGCAACTCGTAATTATGCACTGGGTCCTAGAAGTCTAGGAGCCATCTTCACTGTGGATGTGCAATACTCCCCTCCTCTTTCCTCTGAATCATTTTTTTTAAGGTTTTATTTATTTGTGAGAGAGAGAGTGCGCATGCGCCCAAGAGTGGGGGGAGGAGCAGAGGGAGAGGGAGAAGTAGACTCCCCGCTGAGCAGGGAGCCAGATGCGGGGCTCAATCCCAGGACCCTGGGATCATGACCTGAGCTGAAGGCAGATGCTTAACCAATTGACCCCATTTCCATCATTTTAAATGACTTATCATCCATCGGACTATCCATCCTTCTTGGCACTTTGCTTAGCCCTGTCCTCCTCGACAACCCCTACTCTGGTTTCAAATCCAAGCTCAAACAACTAACAATCTCTCCACAGCTTATCAAACTCAGAAGGGTCTTTCAAGCACCCTGTTTGAAAGGGCAGGAGAGGCTAGTAGAATCGCCTGGAACAGTGAAAGCTAACTCACCCTGTACACACGAGGAAGCCAATAACAATGTGTAAAGCTGATATATCCAAAAAAGAGTAGAATGAGATTATAATTTTAAAATACGTAGGTAAACCACCAAGATAGTCAAGAATGATACGGTTAAAAGTGGAGGCAAAAGTGGGGGAAAAGAGGGGTGCCTGGCTGGCTTAGTCAGTGGAGTGTGGGACTGTTGATCTCAGGGTTGTGAATTTGAACCCTATGTTGCATGTAGAGATTACTTAAAAAAATCTTTTTTTTTTTAAAAGATTTTCTTTATTTATTTGACAGAGATCACAAGTAGGCAGAGAGGCAGGCAGAGAGAGAGAGAGAGAGAGAGGAAAGCAGGCTCCCCGCTGAGCAGAGAGCCCAATGCAGGGCTCGATCCCAGGACCCTGAGATCATGACCTGAGCCAAAGGCAGAGGCTTAACCCACTAAGCCACCCAGGCACCCCTTTAAAAAATCTTTTAAAAATTTGTAATAGGGGAAAAGATGTGCCACATGACTTTTGTGTTTTTTATGGAGTATCTCATTATTTTATACTTTTAAAGCCACATTTATATATTGTTCCCATAAGATAAATGAATTCTTTTTTAGTTTTTATTTAAATTTTAGTTAGTTAACATACAGCATAATATTAGTTTCAGGTGTAGAATAATCTAACACTTTCATACTATACCTGGTGCTTATAACCACTAAAGCCCTCCTTAATCCCCATCACCTACTTTACCCATGCCCCCCACTCCCCTCTGATAACCATCTGTTTGTTCTCTATACTTAACAGGCTGTTTCCTGGCTTGCCTCTTTTTTTTTTCCCATGACCCTTTGTTTTGTTTCTTAAATTCCACATATAAATGAAATCATACGGCATTTGTCTTTCTTTGACTGACTTATTTCACTTAGCGTAATACACTCTAGTTCTATCCACATAGTTGCGAATGATAAGATTTTGTTCTTTTTTATGGCTGAGTAATATTCCATCGTATATATAGACCACTGCTTCTTTATCCATTAGATAAATTTAATTAATTCACTTCTCTCGTGCCCTTGAGTCATCATTCTTGGGTGTCTCTGGGATCCCCAGATACTATAACACATTGTTTATAATTTTGGTTTCCTAACTATTGTACGTTTCTCATCATCAGACTGTGACTGGCCCTCATAAGCAGGTACTGTCAGTAATTTAGTGACCTCAGGAGCCCTGATTTGTCTAGCGTGCAGTAAATATACAGAAAAAGGTTGCTGAATGAGTTGTCTAGGGTTAAGGAAAGGAAGTAAAGCGAACATGAGGCTTACATTTAGAAGTTCACTAAATCATCATAAGGTGACTATGTTACAACGAAGCACCAAAAATGCTCTAAGGGCTAGGTGCACGGTGCTAGGAAATGGTTAAGGAGCTGGGTTAAGCTGGGGGGAATAAGCATGATCAAGGAGATGGAAGAGGTCTTCCCAGAGGAAACGATACCTGTGTTGAAAGCAGGTACGCGTGAGTCACAATGAATAGAATGTTCTCACTTGCCAGAAGGAAACCAAGGAATGGACCCTCATTCAGGGTGGACATCCTGCTCTTACTGTAAAGCAAAACGCATTGATGCCCACTTCCTGCCAGCTCTTGTCCTAATTCTTTGGTCTCTTTGGCCATAACATCTGGAATTTTTGACAGTTTCTCTTCTCTTCTTTTTCTCTTAAACTTGGCCTTTGTCAAATCGCTGGTGACCTGCAAGTTGCTAATGCACCTGGGATGGATGTCTGGTCTCAGGACACCTGATCCCTCAGTAGCACTGGGCACTGTCACTCAGTCCATCCCCCGGGGTACCCTTTCTTCTCTTGAATGTCCTGGTGTTTCTCCTGCCTCCACGGGTACTCATTCTTAGCTCATTTTGTAGACATTCATCTTTCCTTCATCACTTAGTGGAAGAGCGTCAAGGACTATCCTTGGACCTCCTCCTTCTCTATTTACAAACACTCCCTTGGCCTTCCTTTCAACACTCCTATTTTATTCTTAATGACTCCCACTTTTGTGTCTCCAGCCCAGAATTCACTCCGAAGCGTCATACTCCTAAAATCGGGCTGCTCCATCAGCATTTCTGCTGGGATGCCTAAAAGCCATCTCACACTCACCGCATCCAAAGCCAAACTCTCGAGTTGCCCACATTCTGCCCCACCCACAGCCTTCCCCACCTCACGGGAAGGCAGCTGCAACCTGCCCAGGCCAAAGGCTGAAGGTCTCAGAAGTCATACTTTTCAATGCATATCCCCATCATGTCTGCCAGGAAATCCTATTTGCTTTACCTCCTGCATGTATCCAGAATCTCGCTACCATTCTAGAGTAAGCAAGGGGTGCCTGGGTGGCTCAGTCAGTTAAGTGTCTGCCTTTGGCTCAGGTCATGATCCCAGGGTCCTGGGATCGAGTCCAGCATCGGGCTCCTTCCTCCACAGGGAGCCTGCTTCTCCCTCCTCTCCCTCTGCCTGCTGCTCCCCCTGCTTGTGCGCAATCTCTCTCTCTCTCTCTCTGTCAAATAAATAAATAAAATCTTTTTAAAAATATAGAATAAGCAACCATCATCTCTTTTCTAGATTACCAGTTTCCTAAGAGCTCTAACTGCTTATATTATCTTTTAAGGTTTTAATTTTTTTTAAGATCATATTTATTTATTTTTGAGAGAAAGAGAGAGCAAGCAGGGGAAAGATGAGAGAGAGGAGGACACGCAAACTCCACGTTGAACTTGGGGCCTGACACGGGGCTCGATCTCACAACTCGGAGATCATGACCTGAGCTGAAATCAAGAGTCAGATACGTAACTGACTGAGCCACCCAGGTGCCCCTCCCGGCTTTTATTATGATCACTAGAACCTATTCTGACCAAAGAGGACAGCATTATCATCTCCAAATAAAAGTTAAAAGAAGAAATACCTACTCTCTCACTCAAACTCTTTCAGAAACTAGAGGGGGTGAACACCAAAACGAAGCCAGAATTACTCTGATACCAAAACCTGACAAAGACATTAGAATAGATGAAATTAAGGACCAATATTCCTCATGAGCAGAGACACAAAAATCTGTAGCAAGTATTAACAAATTAAATTTAAAAATACATTAAAAGAATAATGCATCATCACTAAATAGGGGTTTCTTCAAGGAACACAGGGTTGGTTTAGCATTCTAAAATCAATTACTATAACCTACCCAATTACCGGAGTGAAAGCATATGATAATTAGAATAGATGAAGAAAAGTAATTTGGTAAAACCCAACACCCCTTCCTAACATTGAACAGGCTGCTGAATGGGACACAAATCTGGATTCCAATTCCAGTCTTCCTGTCTCCGTGGATGTGTGAACCCCAGCCCAAGGCCCCTGACTTAACGGAGTCTCAGGTCCCCATCTGCAAACAGGGACACCTCCCCTTCCAGGATGGCTGCGAAGATGGACCGATGAGGGAGGAAAGTAGCTCGGGTGTTGTAGCCATTCACGTTCCCATACCGAGCTACGACACGGATTCTCGAGGAAGCAGGTGCAAGGCCGCGGCAGGCAGCCCGTTGGATCCATGCGCTCACAGAAGGCTGTCCAGAGTGTGATCAGAGCCCCAAGGAAGGTCCTAGGGTGCGTTCAGGGAAACCCTCTTTTCCATTTCTTTAGAACCCAGCAGGTGGATGTATGGGAAGAGAGCGGGCGGAAGGGAGGGACCAGGAAGCTGGGTGTCTACACTGTGCCAGTGCACCATCAAACACACTTACGGCTCAGCAACAAGCAAGGCAGATACGGTCCTTATGTTCGTGGAATGTCGAGATTTAACCTACTACCCATCCGTGTCCTCGTTTAAGTGGAATGGGAACTCATAGGAAACTCATATAATATATCAGAGAAGGTGGCCTTTACTCTGATCACTAAAGGTTGTTGGGGAATTAGACTGTGATGCTGGGTGCGAGGTCCAGAAGAAGAGTCAACGCTCAGAGAGAACCCCGGACGGAGGCAGCAGCAGAGGCGGGCACCCTCAGTGAGGTGGGAAAAGCCGATGGTGGCTAGAGACAAGGAAGCCGAGGAAAGCCAGCATGACATTCGGCTGAGAGAAAAGCCACAATGTGTTTACACACGACCTGACAAGCCACGTTAAGGATTTGGGTCTTTATCCTAAGAAAATTAAGGAGTCAGAAGCAATGGAGCGACAGGATCCCATCTGCATTTTTAGAAACTCTCTGGGTGGCTCTGGGTTACGCCTCTGCCTTCAGCTCAGGCCGTGATCCCTGAGTCCTGGGATCAAGCCCCATGTCAGGTTTTCTGCTCAGGCCGTGATCCCCGAGTCCTAGGATCAAGCCCCATGTCAGGTTTTCTGCTTGTCCATCTCCTTCTGGCCCCTCCCCCTGCTCATGAATATTCTCTCCCATATCAATAAATAAAATCTTAAAAAAATAAAAATAAAGAAAAGCTCTCTATAGAAAAGGGACAGAGTTTGGGAGGAGAATCCGAGAGGTGTGTTGATGCCGCGGATGGAGGCGGTGAACAGGAGACAGGGTCAACGATGAGTCCTGGGTCTCAGCGCTGAACCCTGGCTGTACAGTGAGGTTCAGAACACTGGAGGTGTGGGGCAGATGGAAACACGGGCACAGTCTTGGCTGTTGTGGGGGGACTTGGCTGCACGGGGGGGAGGGGGGCTGTGACATGTCAAAGTGGTGACCTTTGGGAATGGACCTCAGAAGAAAGATCTGTTCCAGACCAAGAGCCTTTGGGGTCATCGCGCACAGACAGCAGGTAAAGCCATGGAGGCCAATGATACCAAATGGGGGAGGCACTTAGAAGAAAGTGGGATCCTGCCTGTTAAGTAACGAGAGTCAGAGAAGTAAGAGAGATGGGTTAAGGAACGCAGTGAGTCATGAGCCAAAGAAAAAAAGAACCTTCCAGAAAGGGAAAGTGGTCAGCATTCCGAATCAGTGAAGCCATGAGCAGTCAGGCAAGTCAGGAATGGGAAGGGCTCTTGGTCAGAGGAGCAAAGTGGAGAGCATTCTGGGGAGTAATGGAAGGCAGGAGCCAGGACGGAGGAAGGGAGTCAGGAACAGAGGTGAAGAAGTAGAGAAAGTGAGTCTCGGGAAACCTTTCCTAGGAGTTTGCTGTGAAGAGGAAGCAAGAGGGGCGCCTGGGTGGCTCAGTGGGTTAAGTCTCTGCCTTTGACTCAGGTCATGAACCCAGGGTCCTGGCATCAAGCCCCGCATCGGGCTCTCTGCTCAGCAGGGAGCCTGCCTCCCCCTCTCTCTCTGCCTGCCTCTCTGCCTACTTGTGATCTCTGTCTGTCAAATAAATAAATAAAATCTTAAAAAAAAAAAAAGAGGAAGCAAGAGAAAGCCAGTTGCTAGAGTGGTGCAGGAGACATTTTTGTCTCATGTTTCCATTTGGGGCCAATTAGGGTGACTTTCTGCATCAAATAACAGTGCTAAATTGGTCATTCACTAAATTGATTTTTTTTTTTTTAAACAGCTTGATTTTAGGTGAATTGGCTTTAGGGAGATTGATTTTTAGTGAATTGACCTGGAGTCAAATTGAGAAGTCCATGTCAATAAAAACCATCAACTATTGAGCAAGTGTATGTCAGGCCCCCTGCAGTGTCTCATTAACCACTCACAAATCTCTAGGAAGAAGGGTGGTTTTAGGCGAAATTTACCAGGGAGGACACCCAGGCCCAGAGAGGGTGTTTACTCGCCTAAGGTCACCCAGCTGGTGAGGGATGGAGTCTGGGTTTTCCTTGGATCCACCTGGCATCAGCCCGGGACCCTGACACGGGAGAGGCCTAGAATGCCACACCAAAAAATGTCCACCTGAACTGTAAGCAGCAAGAATGATGTTACATCCTCAAGGGAGAGTTTGACATTAGAAAAGCAGTATTTGGGGGCGCCTGGGGGTCTCAGTTGGTTAAGCGTCTGCCTTCAGCTCAGGTTATGATCCCAGGGTCCTGGGATTGAGCCCCTCATCAGGCTCCCTGCTCGTTCACTCTGGCTCTCTATCAAATAAATAAAATCCATAAAAAAGAGAGAGAGAACGAAGAAAAGCAGTATTTTACGGTTTCTCAGATAGCTGGGAAGGGTGGGTGTAAACTGGGGAGTTCTTCCTTCTTTTCATCCTTGTTGAAACACAAGACTTCATCTCTAATTTGTGTGATTGGCACGTTCTCAGCAGCACCCCGTCCTGACCTCAGTAAGTCGGGGGTTTTCCTTTATTAGCCTGGAGTCTTCTGGCTCTGTTCTTTACTCCCCAGCACTTACGGGTCATATTTTCTATTGCTCTGAGTAACATCTACCCTCCCCACCACTTTAGAAGATTCGAGTCACAGAGTCAGGAACTGGGGGTCTTCGCTTTGCTCCTTGCTGTACCCCCAGCACAGAGCACAGTCCTTGGCACACATCAGGGCTCACTAAATATTTGCTGAATGCACAGGTATAGAAGCATCTTGCCAAGGTCACGGGGATGGCGTGGTAGCTTCATCACAACACCTGCCCTCATCCTGGGTACCCTAAAATGCCGGGGTCTGCAAGATGTGAATGGGCTGGGAAGCAGACAGTGACAGACGCAGGGAAGAGGAGGATGACACGGGCACTTAGGTCGAGAGATGTGTCTTGGAGAACCAATGAGACAAAATGGCTAGGCAATGCTTTCAGGCTCCTGCTGTGCCCTCCAGGCTGATGAAATCTGCCTTCAGATCAAAAGGACATTGGACTAGAATAATCAGAGTTTTCGGCTGTGCTTTTTCAATGGAAGGACTTTGGTATATCTGGCAGGCTACATACCGATGTCAAATCAGGCTTGCTTGTCTCTAGTTGGGTGCTGGGGGCGGGGCGGGGGGGGTGGCGCCATGACCAAGGTGCCCAGGTTATTTCTTTAGCCATCCTGGTATTCCGCCTGACCCTCCTTCCCCTCCCTCTGCATAGATCCTCAAGCTCCTCCCCAGGCCCATTGTCTTTGCTCAGGATCTTGCAATGTCTCACCTCTGCTTTCGGCTCAGCCCGCCATTGCGGAACTGCCACATGGAACTCGAACTACCCATCCATTCACTCAGCACTCAGCAGGTGCGATCTTCCGAAAACACCAACCCGATCATGTCAGTCCTCTTATAAAACACTCCAGTGGCTCTCCGTTGCTTTTAGGATTGGCTGCAAACCCTAGACAAGCGATAAATCCCCCAACACTCCACTACCATTGGGTCTTTCCCCCTCCCTCCCCTGCATCTCTCTGAAGGAGTACTTCTGCTTTAGCCATGAAGGACCTGTTATCTCCTGATTGCACGCCCTGCGAATATTCAAGCCACCGTGCCTCTGGAGAGGCCCTTCCCTCCACCTAGAAAGCCAGATCTGTGTGGCAAAGCCCTACTAATCTTTCAGGATCTAAATCAGACATTTATCCTATTGGTCAAGCCGTCCCCAAGCTCCGTGGCTAATTCAGTTGTATTCAACTAATATTCAAACAACGATCCATTGATAGTCTGGGATCCCACTGAACCTTATAAATTGATCTCCGAGCTCATCATGCATTCCGCAGTATTTTCCGACTGTCTGCCCTCCCAACCCCGCCACCCCCCCCCCCCAGACAGGATAATTAGGTAGGTTGGTTCAAGGTCAGATAACCCGGAGGTGGAGAATTCAGGCTATCCGATCACAAAGTTCTAAGCTTAAATGCTGATTTATCACAGGATGGCCCTGGGGGACTTATTGAAGTCTTCGTGCTGGAAACATTTTTAATCTCTCAAATAGGCACAAGGGCGACCATTTTGTATTCTCCTGACCATCCAGATGGGAGTGAAACCTTCTTAGCAATGCCTCTGCCTGGTTTCACGTAGAGCACATAATAAAGGGTACCGAGAGCTGATGAGATGAAAATGACCATCAAAGACACGTTTGATGCCATTCCATCTTCTCATCCCTACAACACAGTGCTTGGAACAAAGGAGGTATTAAATCTTGTTGGCTGAATGAAATAAACGTTCATGGGGAAGCATGGGGGCGGGGAGATATACTCGCATCTCCCGTCTGTGTTCACATGGGAATTTTGCCACCCAGTTCCGTGTCCTTCCAAGCCCAAGGGCTGGAAGGAGATCTGACGTGCTCCCAGTCAACCACAACTGAGCACTGTCTATGTTCCAGATTCTGTGCCCTATGCTTTCATGGGTGAGCCAGGCGTGAGCATCCCCATTTTCAAACAGGAAAACAGGTGCTGTGAAGCTAAGTCAGCAAACAGCCCTGGAAGGGCCTCAGCCAAGATCTGCCTGGTCCCATATTCCAAACTCCAGCCCCTATAGCCAAGAGCAGGATTATTATTCCCAACTGGAAGGCTTTCTTGGGTTTCCCAGGGAGCCCACGCACGCCTTCGCAGAGAAAGATTCAGAGGCTGCCCATTATGCTGATGCCGTTGCCTTGAAACGTAAATAGTCACTCACTGTGGAACTGTTTGTTATGAGAAATGTACGAACTAGGGAGAAGCGAGATGTAAAATCATTATTTCATGCAGAAAGACATTGCCAAAGGGACAGAATTGCTTATTATCTTAATTCTGTCCTTCAGTCCCCCACTCATCTCTCTGCGTAACGACTCAGTCACAGAATGTATTGTTGGCAACATTTGGGGACATTTCCACTATGATTTTTGCAAGAAACTGAATAATCTAAGACTTCCCATTCTATTCCCTCTCGACTCCTCCTGTGAAGAAGCGTCGCGTAGAATCTCCGAGGCAGAAGGGCTCGGATTAAAAGGCGGGGAGGTAAATACCTGTTTCCTCCTGTATTTATGTATCCACGAGTCACTCTCAGCAGCCAAGTCACACTTGGTGGCAGAACATGAGAGGCGTTTCTACTTCAATCAGAAATCGAGTAGCTCTTCTCTTCTAAGCAAGTGGATGGGGTCTGGTAGAGAGTGGGATGGAAGGACGGAGCCAGAAAGAGTTAAAACCACAATATGCCAACGTGGATTCTTGTTGGCTGTCCCGTCCTCTCCCTGCCTCGCTTCAGAAGCATTTATAGGCTAATTGGACCAGGTGCACAGAAAGTTGTCACGTGGAAGAGGGATTTTCTTCACGGTCGAGCATGATCACGATTATCTAAGGCTGTTCATTTTACATTAACAACAAGCCTTCCCACCGCACTTTGAACACCTGGTGTGCTGTGCGCTGCTCTCCGAGCTCGAAATTTACCACCTCATTTAACCCCTCACAGCAGCCGGGAGAGGCAGGAGCAAACCTGTCCGGTTTAAAGATGGGGAGACGAGGGGCGCCTGGGTGGCTCAGTGGATTAAAGCCTCTGCCTTCGGCTCAGGTCATGATCCCAGGGTCCTGGGATCGAGCCCTGCATCAGGCTGTCTGCTCAGCAGGGAGCCTGTTTCCTCCTCTCTCTGCCTGCCTCTCTGCCTACTTGTAATCTCTGTCTGCCAAATAAATAAATAAAATCTTTGAACCCCCCCATCGGGGTCTGCACTTGGCAGGGAGCCTGCTTGAGGATTCTCTCTCTCCCTCTGCCCCTCCTCCCACTCAGGCTCTCTATCAAATAAATACATAAGCCTTTTTAAAAATGATAATAATAGTAAGAAGAAGAAGAAAAAATAAAAAAGAGAAGCAGAAAGGGGGAGACATAATTACTTGAATATATAAAGCAAAATAAATTAGAGATGGTAGCTTAAAACAATGTAATTTTATAAGCAAAGGAGGGAGGGCAGGAGGGAGGGATAAAGGAAGGTATCCAGGCCAGGAGGGAAGGAAGATAGGAAGGAGAGAGGGAGGGGAAGAAGGAGGGAAGGAAGGAAGGAAGGAAATTAAAAATAGTGACAGATAACTCTAGGTAACCAAACTTGGTGTAGATGAGATGTGTTTTTGCATAACTCAAAAGAAAAAAGTAGAAGAATATATTAACAGATTCGAGTACCTTAAATATTTTAAAATAAAGTGTTTATATCCAAAACATCACAAACAAAACTGAAAGGCCAACTATAAACTATGAAAAGGTTTTTGTAAACTCTGAAACAGATATAGGATATTTGAATTTTTTGACATTCATGCTTATTCTATTACTATTTATGTAAAAGAAACAGATCACTTACAATATTCCTTTGTGTAGCAAAAACCTTATGAAACATGTGTCACTTGACCCAGTGATAAACACCTACACCATCTGCCTCAATGATTCTCCTTCCAGAAAATGTATTCCAAATAAGTGATCGGAGATGCACTCAAATACATATGCAGATGTGGAGATCACGAGCTCAAGATACAGATACTCACATCAGCCTGTGGTAGGCATCTTCTGACACAACTTCCGTTACTCTGCCTTCGGGTGCTTACACCACACTCTCCCATTACCCCACCGGATGTGGGCTGCACTTAGTGACTTGCTTCTAGCACAGATAGAAAATGGCAAAATCATGGGATGCCTCTTTGTGATTAGGTCACAAAGAATAACTTCTGTCTTGATGGCTCTCTCTCTCTCTCTCTCTCTCTCTCTATTTCTCACTTGCTCTGATGAAGTCAGCTGTCAGGCTGTGAGCTGCCCTATGCAGAGGTCCAGGCAGAAAGGGGCCAAGGGAGGACTCCATCCAACAGCCAGTAAAGAACTGAGGTACTCAGACCACCAACCCATGAAGAGGTGAATCCTGCCAGCAACCGCATGCCTGATCTAAGAAGTGTGTCCTTCCTGGTCAAGCCTTCAGATGAGACCAGAGCCCCAGCCAACACATGGATGAGAGCCTGTGAGCCACCCAGAGCCAGAAGTCCCAGCTAAACCATACTCAGACTCCCACTCACACATACTGTGTTAATAATAAATGTAGTTTTAGGCCACTGAGTTTTGGGGTAATTTGTTACACAGCATTAGATAACTAACACACAACTTTGTTGATAAAACTGTCAAGTTGGAAACAACAGAAGTGTTCATTAAGAGTGAATTAAGTAAACTGTAAAGGATCCAAATAATGCTATACAATGGACTGTGTTAAAAAATATTAGTTCTTGCTACAGGGAAAAGTTTATGTCGTCATAGGGTAAGCAAAAAAGCAAGCCACCAAATAGTATATGTAAAAGGACACTATTCTATAAATTAAATAAATCTACATGAATGGACACATGCTGAGAGAACACACAAAACTTTCTTCATTGTCTTATTTGGAAAGACTTTCTACAAATCTATGGGTGGCAAGACTTAAACAGCAGAATTCCGAGCATGTATTCCCCTTTCTGCATTTAACAAGCCACCGTGGGTAAAGTGGTGAACAGCACGCTGTCGCTGCCCTCGTGAGTCTTAGGTTTTAGTGGGAGAGATAATTAATCCATCAGTCTGTAACTTGAAGCCACGTGGTCAGGAAAGGGGAAGTCTCTGAAGAGGAGTAAGGGACCATAAGACAAAGGAGAGAGTGCTCTTTTATTTAGGGAGGTTGGGAGATCTCGAGATGACATTTGTGCCGAGTCCTGAGTGAAAGGAGAGTGAGTCATCCACACATCTGGGAGAAGTGATTTCCAAGCAGCGAGATCTGCAAAGGCCCTGTGGCAGACTCACACCCCAAAAATCCAAACTTGTCTCAGCTGCAGTAGTGTAGGGATTTCCCAAGCCCAAGCCATGAAGACAAGGTCAAGGGCTCAACTCCACCTCTTTCCTAGAGCCCTGGGAGAAGCTGATCAGACCATTTCTGAGACCCAGATCTCCAAACAGATCTCTAAAGCCACCTCTTCCCACCCCAGTTAACTGGTTGTCTTTCTTTCTTTCTTTCTTTCTTTCTTTTTTTTAGATTTTTGTTTATTTATTTAAGAGAGAGAGAGAGAGAGAGAGAGCGCACAAGTAGGCAGAGAGACAGGCAGAGGGGGAGGGGGAAGCAGGCGCCCCACTGAGCAGAGAGCCCGATGCGGGACTCGATCCCAGGACCCTGAGATCATGACCTGAGCCATAGGCAGAGGCTTAACCCACTGAGCCACCCAGTGCCCAATTGGTTGTCTTTCTAAGAAGAAAGACATCAAGGCTGTGCACAGAGGAACATCCATAGGCAGAAGCAGCAAGATGGCGGCCAGCTGGAAGCCAGGGAGAGAAACCCCAGGGGAAACCAAGCCTGATTGTTTAAACTCCCCAGGCCCTGATGCTTTGTCATGGCAGCCCATATGACTCTGCCTGGGCTGCCATGTCAAAGGGCCACAGACTGTCAATTCCTGTGTGTCTGTGCCCTAATCTCATCTGCTTATAAGGTCACCAGCCAGACTGGATCAGGGTCCACCCAGATGACTGAATCACCCTAAGTAAAGACTTTCTTTTAGGGGCACCTGGGTGGTTTGACTGGTTGAACGGTTAGCTCTTGATTTCAGCTCAGGTCATGATCTCAGGGTCCTGAGATCGAGCCCTGTGTGCCACGCACCGTGCTCAGCAGGGAATCTACTTGAGGATTCTATCTCTCCCTCTCTGTCTGTCCCTCTCCTGGCTCCCCGACCCACTCGTTCTCTGTTTCTCTCTTGCAAATAAATAAATCTTAAAATAAATAAATTAATAAAGACTCCATCTCAAATACAGTCATATTCTGAGATCCTGGGGGTTAGGACTTCAACATAAGAATTGGGTGGAGGACATAATTCAGCCCATCACAGAGACCTTCAGAAAGTTAGGGCGATGGGGCACCTGGGTGGCTCAGTGGGTTAAAGCCTCTGCCTTTGGCTCAGGTCATGATCTCAGGGTCCTGGGATCAAGCCCCACATCGGGCTCTCTGCTCAGCAGGGAGCCTGCTTCCCCCTCTCTCTCTGCCTGCCTCTCTGCCTACTTGTGATCTCTGTCTGTCAAATAAATAAATAAAATCTTTAAAAAAAAAAATAAGAGCGAGAGAAAGAGACCAGTATTACCTTCTCTGGATTACGTACTTGGGGCTACACTGTCCTGGGTCCCGTGGATCCTTCCAAAAGCCCTGGGAGGTGAACTATGTGGTCTCCCTGCTGAAGGTCAGGTAACTGAGGTCTGATGAGTGGACATCCCATTACCCTCCCCGCCAGGTGGGGAGGGAAGGACACGTGGAAGGCGGATTTCTCCAAGAGGCAGCCCTGGGCCACCTCACCAGCCTCTTTTCTAACCATTTGCAGCTCCCAGCAAAACCAATTTTGCAGAATTGGCCGGGCACGACTGCGCCGCTAAGGGCAGCCGGCTCTTAGCAAGGCTCGTTGCAGCAAGGGAAAACAGAGCAGAGCACTCAGCAGAGTACTCAGGCCTGGCCAATGCTCTAAGCAGCGAGGGCTTTTCTCATCATGATGATTATTTTTAAGCCTTGAAAACTCTAAGTGCAAGAAAAAGAGGCTATCAAATGGGTGATTTTATCATCTACTTTGAGGCACCTCGGCCAACGGCAGCAAACTGCACCGGGATGTTTTCACATACATTGGCAGCCCTTCCTATCTATCAAAGGATCGATCGATCGATCTTCAGTGTAGAGACAGGTGGTCTTGTTATCCCCAAAGGTGTGGGTGGTCCAGATAAAATTGTAAAAGCCTAGGATTTGTTGAATCTCTTATGGGCTCACCTGAATGGGACTAACCATCAACTTCCGCCGGTGGTGCCCGTGCCCTGGCCCTGCCCCCACCCCTCTCCCCCCACCAACACCACACCTCGAAAATTCCAGGCCATCCCTCCCCCTGCTGCTCTGTGCATCCCTGTCCTACACATCCCATCACATTCAGCCTCATCCAAAGAGCACAAGCCCTCCCCCCTCCCCCTTCCCCCACCTAGAATCCTCCTTCAGATGTTCACTGGTCAAAGATTCTTGGGTCTTGAAAGGTCAGATCCCCAGTTCCACACCAGGGATCTGCTTCCTGAGAGTCATCAATATTGACAGGAAAAGGAGAAACATCTAACATCTATGAGGGATCCTTCCTTCGTGCACCATATTCCTTATTGTTCCGAGGGGTCCAGGAGAGGCAGTGTGGCAGGCCAATTACTGAGGAGGAAATCGAGCCATAAAAAGTTCAGTGACTTGTCAAGGTCACCCAGTTGCTAAGGGAGAAACCCAGAGCAGACTGACTTCATCTGATGTCACCCACCTACCTGCCTGCCTTCCTTCCTTATCCTCTTTCTCCTTCTTCCTTCCTTCCTTTCTTTCTTTTTTCTTTCTTCCTTCCTTCCTCTCTCTCCCCCTCCCTTCCTCCTTTCTTTTTTTTCTTTCCTTTTTAATTATATGCAATTCTTAAACCTCCAACTAATGTTACCCATAAGAAAATGAAGACTTAGAAGGATTTGGTGACTTGCTAAGGTTAATTAGCTCCCATGACAGAGATGGGATCAGAACCCAGTTCTTTAGAGTCCAACGGTCCAATCATGGGTCATTTACTCAGTCAGTGTAAATGAACTGAGCTGATATATGGAACAACTCAAGTGTCCATGGAGGCATGAATGGAGAAGCAGAATGGGGGGGGGGTGGTATCCATAAAAAAGGAAGGACATCCTGACAGATGCTACAACACAGATGCACCCTGAGGATATTAGGCTAAGCTGAGTAAGCCAGTCACAAAAGGTCAAACACTGGATGAATCAAACTCTTAGAGACAGAAAGAATGGTGATTGCTGGGGGCTGGGGGAGGGGAGAATGGGGAGTTAATGTTTAGGGAGTACAAGGGTTCAATTGTACAAAAGGGAAAGGACTATAGGGTTGGATGGTGATGATACGTGATAATATAAATGTATTAATACCACTAACCTGTGCATTTAAAAAGAGTTAAAATGGTAAATTTTATGTGTACTTTACTACAGTTAAGGTAGAGCATACTAGCTTGCCTGGGGCTCACCAGGGAGGCCAGTAGGAAGCCAGCAAATAGAGCAGAGAGCTTGGTGGGCGAGGAAGGTAGAGAGGAAACTCTACAGGGTCATGGAAGGCATTGGAAGGACTTGGCTTTCTATTATGAGAAATGCAAGAAAGCCATATTCATGAGTCAGTTGCCCCTATAAGCGAGGCAGGGAATGTCATGAACAGTGTGGCTTGGGTGGCTCTCTAAGCAACGGTGTACCTGCCTCATCTGAATGAGGCAGCCCCTACCTACTTTCATTCCAAATGTCCCAGGAGAAGGCAAGCCTGGTGTTGTCTGATCTTCTATTTTCCAACAGAAGCCAGAAATCTGGATTCTTATGTCGAGCTTCCTGACTTATTTTTTAAAATATAAGGAGTTCCATTTTGGCAAAGCACGTCTTCCCTGCCCAGCAAGCATCCCATAATAGCATTGTGACAGACTGTCTCAGTTTGGGGTCTTTTCCATTATTATACCATGTGGCCATGTGATCCTAACATCATCAGGCCTGTCTGAGAGATTTGGGGACATTGAGAAAGATCGGGTCATTATTTTCATTACCTGTATTCAGACATGAGATCTAATTTCTGTTTATATAGTTACCTCCTTGTGTTGCAATGACCTGTGTATGTGTAGGCATCTGTATCTGTTACTAAATTAAGCTAGTCAAGTCCAGGGACTAAGTCTTTCTTGGCTTTGAACCCTTAGAAGAAAGATACACACCTAACGGGGGGCCAGTAATTATTTATGGAAAAAAGCAGTAACAGTGAATGTATAAAAATAGTCTGCATATATATTGACGACAGGAGGGCGAAAAAACACACAAAATAGAATTTGGGGGCACCCGGGTGGCTCAGTGGGTTAAAGCCTCTGCCTTCAGCTCAGGTCATGATGCCAGGGTCCCGGGATCGAACCCTGGGTTCTGCTCAGCAGGGAGCTGCTTCCCCCTCTCTGTCTGCTTGTGATCTTGGTCTGTCAAATAAATAAATAAAAATCTTAAAAAAAATTAGAATTTGAATTGCGTTAGAGGTTAGCTTTGAAGGCAGTTACCTTTTTTCTGTTTTCCAAACTCCCCCATGCTGTTTCTATATTGATTTTATAATTATCAATGGGAGAAAAATGTTACAACTTAAAAAATCAATTCATCTTCTAGACCTTTCCTTCCATGGCTGCTTGCCCAGGGGAGAACTCACTACAACACCCCACTCACTGGCCCCAAGGACTCGCTCACACCAGTGAGCTCACCACCAAAGCATTTGCAATTAAATATCATAGTTACAGGTGGGAATTCACATGATCTCATTGTATCGTGATGACCGGATATCTTCTCCACACCAAGGAGCCAATCCAGCCCAGTCCAGACAATTCCCGCCAACATCTCTGGGCTCTTTCTGTAAAAGGTTGTATTTAAGAAATGGTGAGTCGGGGTGCCTGGGTGGCTCAGTGGGTTAAGCCTCTGCCTTCGGCTCAGGTCATGATCTCAGGGTCCTGGGCTCGAACCCTGGGTTCTGCTCAGCAGGGAGCCGCTTCCCTCTCTCTCTCTCTGCCTGCCTCTCTGCCTACTGGTGATCTCTCTGTCAAATAAATTAATAAAATCTTTAAAAAAAGAAAAAGAAAGAAAGAAATGGTGAGTCTTCCGCAGTGAGGATAAACACGGCCAGAAGCAGGGTCTGGGTGAAGGGACAAACAAGTGACATGTTGTCCTCCCAGAGCGCAGTGGGTGGTCCAGGCACCATGTCTCAGAGGGGAGAGAACATCTAGGTCCTCGTTCCTAGGTGGCGTAGGAAGTCAATTCTGCACCCAAGGCATGGCACAATGAAGCCAAGTGACAATCAAACACTGGGAGCCCGATTCACAGTAGACGTCCTCCCACCTCCTCCCGAGTCCACCTGCCTGACTCTGACCCACCAGGAAAGTGCTGTGATGTGGAGATTTGTAAATGGTGCTGGAGTCAGCCCATGCCCTAGGCATGGGCTCTGTATGCCCTGCCTGCCCCCATGCCTTGGGGTGCTGTTCTGTGGAGCAGACCCTGAGTTAGTCCGCAGTGGAGTGCAAAGAGGGAGAACAGAGCCATCTCCTCCTCTGGTCCCCCTCCCCGAGCATGGGCAGGACACATGTACCAAGAGACCCCGGCCCCTGTGAGCAGGGCCCAAACCTGGTAGCGAATGGGGCCCAGGACTGTCATGTCCGCGCCCATCAGACCGCCTGCTCTACCGCCCTGAGGGAAGAATGGCGAACACGGGAGGAAGCTCTCTTTCCACCCTTTCTTGAAAGGCGAGAAGCACTGACAAAAGTTTCCTTTTCTGGGGAAATACAAACATGAAGGCCATACCTCCTGTAGGTTAGACGCGGATCTGTGCTTTTCACAGGAACATCTGTGGACCGAGCCCTTTCCGGGCAGCTTTGCATAGATTCACTCATTTAACCCTACCGCCAATCTAACTGGGTGAGACGAGGCTCCGTGAGACCCAGTGATTGAGCTGGTAACTGGCAGCATCAGACAAACAGCCCAAAGGCATCTCACCTGAGCGTGGGCTCTGACCCCCGGCACCAGAGCTCATGCACACCACAACCCTACTACGCTAGCCCTTTCTTCTGGATTGGCAGCCGGGGATCACGACTCCAGAGCCAGCTGGGTGGAGCTCACAAGCCTGTCTGACCCCACAGCATGCTTGATTACACCATGAGAGGGGTGCTGCGGATCAGCAGATATAAAAACCCCAAGCTTTTTCTGGGAGGGGCAGGTAGACACTCACCGAAGAAGATCCCGCGGTCAGAGTCGAGCCAAGGCATCACGGCCCCGGCTTGCTACTTCATCCTGAACTCCAGCTGACCAGAGGCACAGGAGACGCCAGGAAGACAGAGGTCAGTGTGCTGTCCTTCCCCTCTGGTCTGGAAAGCCCTGACCCTACAGCTGGGGGTGGCTGAAGCTGTGGTTCTCACCCTTGACTGCACATTAGAACGACTTGGGATACATTTTTTTAAAAAAATTCTTAAAGGCTCCAATGTAATTGGTCTGAAGTCGAGCCCTGGCAGAAAGGCTTTTTTTTTTCCCTTTTAAGTTCCCCAGGTGAATCTACCAAGTAGCAATGATTGGGGAACTCGGGCTGGGAAATGCACCTGAAACTGACAATTACAATTTAAATCTCTGCCCAAAAGTGACTTCAATCTGAGACACCTGGGGCTTGACTGGCCAAAGACACTGGAAATGGAAACAATCTGCCATCACTTATGGAATTTAATCGCAACATTTGATACTTAAGCCTAGTCTGGAAGGGAGGAGATGGGGAGGGGAGCCCCTGGGGAGGGTGAAACCGAGTGAGGAGGCCGTGCTGATGGGACAGAACCAGCAATGCAGGGCCCTTGTTTGGTAAACACACCCAGTGCTTAATGGTGCCTAATGGTGCCTGTAATTGATGTCTAAAGTTATTTAAAAGTAAATTTACTAGAAAATAATTAGCAATTTTATAGTTCACTACTTCCTCATTTTGTGGATAAAAATTTTTTTCCATGGTTCTATCAGGCACTACAATACAGTGTGCTGTGAAATCACTTGCCCATCATGGAGGTAGATGTGGGTCCCCTAAAGAGATAAATAAATTTTTAAAAATTGTTTGATTGGCTCTTTGCCTCCCTTGGAATGTAGGCCTGTCTTTCCCTCCACTACCTCCCCTCCCATTTGACTCTGCAATAAATTATCTCTAATCAGCGTCAAGGGGGAGTGGTGGGAGGGCAGCTTGGGGATGGTTTAGCTTTGACCTTGGGAGTTCTTAGCCTCGCAGTGGGAGTAGAGAAGAAAATTGTTTTCTCATTAGACCAGATACATCTTGCCTTAATGAGCTCTTAGAAATATTCATTGCAACACATTAGCTCACCTCTCCCTCACTCTCCGCAGCTACCCTGGGGCTACAGGAGAAATGGAGTGAGAGACATGAATGGACTAGGGGTGCCTGCCTGGGTGGTGCAGTCAGTTACGCATCTGATTCTGGGTTCCGGCTCAGGTCATGACCTCAGGGTCAAGAGTTCAAACCCTGCACCAGTCTCTGTGCTCAGTGCAGAGTAGCCTTGGGTTTCTCTCTCCCTCTACCCCTCTATCCTGCCCTCTCTCTCAAATAAATAAATAAATCTTAAAAAAGAAAGAAAGTTAGAAATGCATGTTCTAAAGATTTACTTATGAGTACAGATAGACGCTCTCGGGTTTGTATTTTTTTATTTTTTTTTAACAAACCTGTGGATGATAACGGGTTTCAGCATCGAGGAAACCAGTGAGAGAATCTTGCCCTGCTTGTGACTAAATGCAATGTCCATGGGCCAGTGGCATCAGCATCCTTGGAAGCTCCTTAGAAAAACAGAATCTCAGGCCCCTTCCCAAAGCTATAGAAAGAGAATCCCTAGGGGGTATGGACCAGATACTTGTGTTTTAATAAGTTTTCAAGTACTTTTTACATATGCTTCAATTCACCAACCGATGCCTTCTAAGGAGACCGAGAGCAGCCAATGAGATAACAAATGAGAATATGGTCTGGAAGAAAACAACTGGAAAGTGCTAGGGAGCTTTAGGGCACTACTATCTCCCTGCATATTATTAAGTGCAATTGTCACAAAAAATACTATACATGGAGGCCTAGAAACTTCATCTTGTAACTTCTTCAAAACTCTGGCCAAAACAAAACAAAACAAAACAAAACCAAGTGGCTCTAGGACACCTTGGAGAACCGGAGGTTTATTTCACGCTAGCGGGTCCAGAAGAGAATGATCTCCCGGTCTGAGCCCCGAGCACAGGCAAGGGGGGTATTTGATACATGTTTCCTTCCATATCTGTGTCACTCTTGCGGCTGCGGCCGGCCGGGCAGGGGGAAGTCTGCAACGGCCCTGGGGCCGGGACTGGGATTCTCCTGCTGGGTGGGCCGGCCGCCTCAGAACACAGATGTCCCTTATCACTCCCCCCTTTGAGGCCGCTTTAAACACCTGGTTGAGAGGGCGTCGTCTTTATTATTTACGGGGCGGTAGGGAGTGAGTTGCAACGGGAGTCTGACCTTGGCAGTTTGTGCAGCGATGACCCTGGTGAGGGCACTGAAAACCCAAGGACCAGATACCGCTGTGAGGAGGGGGCCGAGGAGGGGGCGGGACCCAGGGGACCCTTGTGAGAGGGGATCCCACAGAGTCGCCTGCTGGAGTGCCTCCCCCGGCGATTTACTCCTTCCTGCACCTGGGTCGGAGTTTCGGGGACCACCCCCGCCTCAGGAGCACAGAAACCACATTTCTCCTGCAGAAGGAGGCCGGGCCCCTGCGCGGCTGGGGGTCGTGGAGTCCCGGCCCTCTGCAGGACCCCTGAGGCCGGCGCTGCAGGGCGGGGCTGAGCGAGGCCGGGAAACCCCCGCGAGCTGCTGAGCTGCCCCTGGTACGGAACCCCTGACGTTTCCAGGCCGGTGGCGCCCAGGGCAGCTCCCGACACGGCCAGCAGGCGCACGAGATGGGGAATGGCCGTGGGGGAGCGTCGGGGCGGCCAGAGGTTTCCAGAGAAGTGGACTGTGGCTCCGGGGAGGACTGAGAGATCCGGTAGGAGACGGACAGGCGGGCGTGATTGATCGTGTGGGGTGTCCGCCCCCCGCTGCCGGGTCGGGCAGGCTGAAGGCGGCGAGGAGGAAGGACACACCAGGTGGCAGAAGACCGGGCCTGGCCGGGGTCGGCGACACCGTAGTGAAATGCGCTTAGGAGTAGACCGCGGAAGGCCAGCAAAAGTGGGGGCCACGACCTTAGTTGGAGGGCGCCATCGTGGCTAGTCCGTCACCTGGGGACAAGTAAGGGCCGGACAACACCCTAGGGTCACCCAATAAACAATAATGGCAAGTCTCTGGGGGAAAGCCCAGCCAGAAGGGGCAGCAGTGTAGAGTCCGACCCCAGGAGGAGGGACGTGGTGCCGGTGGGAACGCGGGACCAGGCGCGCAGGTGTCCGTCCGCCGGTGGGATGTCGTCGGAGGCGAAGCCGATGCGGGTCTGTGGGGTTTGGCTGGACTGTCCACCGGTGCGGCTTCTCGTCCGCGTGATGGGCTTTTCTACTCTGGAGTGGTGGACCTCCTGGGTGACAGCAGAGACCTTAAGGGCAGAAGGCGTGGTGAGAACAACAGAGTGAGGCGCTGTCCACTGTGGTCGGAGGGGGTCCCTTTTCCAATCTCTGACCCGGACTGAGTCTCCGGCCTGGAAGGGGTGCACCTGGGATGTGAAGGAGATTGGGGCCGCGCAGTGGTACACATTTGTCATTTCTTTGGGGTGGCCCCCGGGCCTGAAGTTGTCTTTTTCTCTCTTTATCCCCAATCTGATGTGACTTTTCTGGAAGGTGCCCCAGGCACGGGGGAGGCCGTCCATATTCGAGTTTGGAAGTGGAGTAACCAGCGTCCTGGGGGTGCAGCAAGCACGCAGGGGGCCCAGGCAAAGACCAGCCAAGGGAGGCGAGTCTCCGGACACAACACTGCTGAGGCTCCCTGGAGGGTTCGAGTCCTCAGTTACTTTCCCTGAGCGTCAGGGCTGTAGGCCGTGTGGAGCCTCCAGGTGATGTGGGATGTGATCAGGACAGCGGTACAGGGTCTGCAACAGATGCGGGCCCGTCGTCGCTGTGGAGCGTTAGTGACAGGCTGAACCGGGGCATGGTCACCCGCAGGAGGACTTGGGCTCTTTCCCAGCTTCGTGTCGTCCTGGGGGGAAGGCCTGGACCCTCCGGAGAACAGGCACATCGTCACCAGGAGCCATCGGAAGCCCGCTTGGTTGCATGTCCATGAAGTTCATCTCTAGATTGTCGAGAGGGGCTACCCCATCCTCCAGGCAGCCAGGGGATGGCGGGGCAGCCGGGCATTGTGTGTAGCACGTGTCGTGCTCCGCTCACCGGACGCTGGGCGCGGGGCTGGTGGCTGGCGTGGCCCTGCTGCTGGATGAGCCTCTGAGGCCGTGTCCAGGTGGGTGAGGCAGTGGTACTGCTTGCCTAGACGCCCTCCCGTTGCCGTTGGGGTGAAGACATGTCCGTCTGGCCTCACCCATCTATTCGGGCAGGGTGGCCCCCTCAGCCATGGCCCATTTTTTCCTTCTTAGTGTCACCGGGGCGGAGGGACTTCTTCCGGGGCTGTCACGGCCATGGTGAGGGAAGGGGCTCTATCCGTGTCCTCACTGGCTGTGGTCTTGGCAGCCTCATCTGCCAGATGATTTCCCCGCGCTATGGGGTCGTCTCCTTTCTGGGGTCCCTTACGCTGCAGGATTGCTACGTCCTCAGGAAGTCAGACAGCCCCGAGGAGCTTCTGTTCTCTTCTTTATTTGGATAGCTTTCGCTGTGGCAGCGAGGAGGCCCCTCTCCCTGTAGATGGCCCCCTGGACAGGCCCAGGAGCAAAGGCATAGCAGGCGTCAGTGTGGACGCTGACCCGCTGGCCTTCACTGCGGGTGCGGGCTCGGACTAAGGCGCGGAGTGCAGCCCGCTGTGCTGACCGTCCAGCTGTGAACGCCTTAGCCTCTAGCACTCAGTGGTCGTGGTCACTGCACAGCTCGCTTCTCGGGCACCTTCTTGTAGGCAACTGCTGCCGTCGCTGAACTGCGTGAGCTCTGGATTCTTCACGGCTCGATCCCGCAGATCTGGACGCTCGCGCAGACTTCATCAGTTACTCGAAGCAGCTGTGCTCTGGTGCCCCCTCTTCCGTGGGGAGAAAGGTTGCTGGGTTTAATGTCCTTACTGTTTCAGGGGTTACCCTTGGGTTCTCACAGAGGAGCCCTTGGTACTGTGCAGGCTGAGAGCTGGGCAGGAAGCGGTGCCCCTGGGTGTTCGTGAGGGTCCAACTGCAGGAGGGAGCTTGAGGTTAAGTTCTTGTCCCAGACGAGCTTGTCTGCCTCCCGAGTAGGCTTGTGGCTGCTAGCACTCTGCGGCACAGGGGCCATCGTGGCGCCGCGGGGTCCAGTCTCTTTCACAGATACATAACTGGCCGGTGTCAGGGCCCACACGCTGCTTTATCATGTACAAAGAGATTGGAGGGGTTTTCCATGTTTTGGAGACCCAGGGCTGGAGCCCGCCCCAGGACAGCCTTCATCTCCGTGGGGGCAGCTTCTGCTTTCTCAGTCCGGGCAGGGGGTTCTCGATTTAGTCCCCCTAAGAGATTATAGAAGGGTCCTGTTACTTTTTATAGTTTTTCTTTCATTATTTACATATAATGTATTGTTTGTCCCTGGGGTACAGATCTGTGAGTCACCAGGCTTACACGTTTCACAGCACTCACCACAGCACATACCGTCTCCAGTGTCCATAACCCAACCACCCTACCCCTCCACCCCCCAGCAACCCTCAATTTGTTTCCTGATTAAGAGTCTCCGATGGCTTGTCTCCCTCCCAGGTTCCATCTTGTTTCTTTACTTTCCTATCCATTCCCCCCAATGACCCCCTGCCCTACCTCTCAAATTCCTCATATTAGATCATATGATAATTGTCTTTCTCTGATTAACTTATTTTGCTTACATAATACCCTCTAGTTCTATCCACGTCATTGCAAATGGCAAGAATTCATTTTTATGGCTGCATAGTATTCCATTGTACATATATATACCACATCTTCTTTATCCATTCATTTGTTTGAGGGACATCTAGGTTCTTTCCATAGTTTGGCTATCGGGGTGCTATTACTGCTATAAACATTTGGGTGCACGTGCCCCTTTGGACTACTACGTAGGTATCTTTAGGGTAAATACCCTGTAGTGCAATTCCTGGGTCGTAGGGTAGCTCTATTTTCAACTTTTTGAGGAAACTCCATGCTGTTTTCCAGAGTGGCTCCACCAGCTTGCATTCCCACCAACAGTGTAGGAGGGTTCCCCTTTCTCTGCATCCTCACTAGCATCTGTCGTTTCCTGACTTGTTAATTTTTAGCCATTTCTGACTGGTGTGAGGGGGTATCTCACTGTGGTTTTGATTTGTATTTCCCTGATGCCGAGTGATGTGGAACACTGTTTCATGTGTCTGTTGGCCATCTGGATGTATTCTTTGCAGAAATGTCTGTTCATATCCTCTGCCCATTTCTTGATTGGATTATTTGTTCTTTGGGTGTTGAGTTTGATAACTTCTTTATAGCTATTGGATTAGCCATTTATCTGATAGGTAATTTGTGAATATCTTCTCCCACCCTGTTGGTTGTCTTTTGGTCTTGTTGACTGTTTCTTTTGCTGTGCAAAAGCTTTTGATGAAGTCCCAATAGTTCATTTTTGCCCTTGTTTCCCTTGCCATTGGTGATGTTTCTAGGAAAAAGTTGTTGCAGCTGAGGTCAGAGAGGTTGCTGCCTGTGTTCTCCTCAAGGATTTTGATGAATTCCTTTCTCACATTGAGGTCTTTCATCCATTTTACGTCTATTTTTGTGTGTGATGTAAGGAAATGGTCCAGTTTCATTCTTCTGCATGTGGCTGTCCAATTTTCCCAACATCATTTGTTGAAGAGACTATCTTTTTTCCATCAGACATTCTTTCCTGCTTTGTTGAAGATTAGTTGACCATAGAGTCCATTTCTGGGCTCTCTATCTGTTCCATTGATCTATGTGTCTGTTTTTGTGCCAGTACCATACTGTCTTGATGATTACAGCTTTGTAACAGAGCTTGAAGTCTGGGATTGCGATGCCACCAACTTTGGCTTTCTTTTTCAGCATTCCTCTGGCTATTCAGGGTTTTTTCTGGTTCCATATAAGTTTTAGGATTATTTGTTCCATTTCTTTGAAAAAAAAATTGATGGTATTTTGATAAGGATTATATTAATTGTGTAGATTGCTTTAGATAGCATAGACATTTTCACAATATTAGTTCTTCCAGTCCATGAGCATGGAATATTTTATCATTTCTTTGTGTTTTCCTCAATTTCTTTCATAAGTACTTGATAATTTTCTGAGTACAGATTCTTTGCCTCATTGGTTATGTTTATTCCTAGGTTTCTTATGATTTGGGGTGCAGTTGTCAATGGGATTGACTCCTTAATTTCTCTTCAGTCTTGTCGGTATATAGAAATGCAACTGATTTCTGTGCATTGATTTTATATCCTGACACTTTACTGGATTACTGTATGAGTTCTAGCAGTTTTGGAGTGGAATTTTTTTGGGTTTTCCACATAAAGTATCATATCATCTGCAAAGAATGAGAGTTTGACTTCTTCTTTGCCAATTTGGATGCCTTTAATTTCTTTGTGTTGTCTGATTGCTGAGGCTAGGAATTCTAGTACTATGTTGAATAACTATTGATAGTGGGCTATCCTGCTGTGTTCCTGACCTTAGGGAAAAGCTCGCCCCATTCAGAATAATATTCACTGTGGGTTTTTCATAGATGGCTTTTATGATATCGAGGTGAGGTATGTACCCTCTATCCTTACACTGTGAAGAATTTTGATCAAGAGAGGATGCCATACTTTGTCAAATGCTTATTCAGCATCCATTGAGAGAATTATATGGTTCTTGTTCTTTCTTTTATTAATGTATTGTATCGCATTGGTGGATTTGTGGATGTTGAACCAATCTTGCAGCCCAGGAATAAATCCCACTTGGTCATGGTGAATAATTCTTTTAGTGTACTGTTGGATCCTACTGGCTAGTATTTTGGTGAGAATTTTTGCATTTGTGTTCATTAAGGATATTGGTCTGCAATCCTTTTTGATGGGGTCATTGTCTGGTTTGGGATCAAGGTAATGCTGGCCTCGTAAAATGAGTTTGGAAGTTTTCCTTCCATTTCTAATTTTTGGAACAGTTTCAGGAGAATAGGTATTAATTCTTCTTTAAATGTTTGGTAGAATTCCCCTGGGAAGCCATCTGGCCCTGGGCTCTTGGGAGATTTTTGATGACTGTTTCAAGCTCCTTACTGGTTATGGGTCTGTTCAGGTTTTCTATTTCTTCCTGGTTCAGTTTTGGTTGTTTATAGTCTTTAGGAATGCATCCATTTCTTCCAGGTTGTCAAATTTGCTGCCGTATAGTTGCTCATAATATGTTCTTGTAATTGTTTGTATTTCCTTGGTGTTGGTTGTGATCTCTACTCTTTCATTCATGATTTTATTTATTTGCATCCTTTCTCTTTTCTTTTTGATACGTCAGGCCAGGAGTTTATCAGTCCTATTAATTCTTTCAAAGAACCAGGTCCTAGTTTCATTGATTTGTTCTGCTATTTTTTTGGCTTCTAGTTCATCAATTTGTGCTCTGATCCTTATTATTTCTCTTCTCCTGCTGGGTTTAGGCTTTCTTTGCTGTTCTTCCTCCAGCTCCTTTAGGTGTAGGGTATTTGAGACCTTTCTTATTTCTTGAGAAAGGCTTGTATTGCTATATTCTTTCCTCTCAGGACTGCCTTTGCTGTGTCCCACAGATTGTGAATAGTTGCGTTTTCATTTTCATTTGTTTCCATTAATTTTTTCAATTCTTTAATTTCTTGGTTGACCCATTCATTCTTTAGTAGGATGCTCTTTAGCCTCCATGTATTTGAGTTCTTTCCAACGTTCCTCTAGTGGTTGAGTTCTAGTTTCAAAGCATTGTGTTCTGAAAATAAGCAGGAATGATCCTGATCTTTTGGTACCAGTTGAGACCTGATTTGTGACCCAGGATGTGATCTGTTCTGGAGGATGTTCCATGTGCACTAGAAAAGAATGTGTATTCTGTTGCCTTGGGATGGAATGTTCTGAATATATCTGTGATGTCCATCTGGTCCAGTGTGTCATTTAAGGCCTTTATTTCCTTGTTGATCTTTTGTTTAAATGACTCTCCATTTCCCCTTCTATTATTATATTATTGTCGATGTGTTTCTTTGGTTTTGTTGTTAATTGGTTTATATAATTGGCTGCTCCCACATTAGGGGCATAAATATTTAAAATTGTTAGATTTTCTTGTTGGACAGACCCTTTAAGTATGATATAGTGTCCTTCCTCTTCTTTTATTATGGTCTTTGGTTTAAAATCTAATTTATCTGGTATAAGGATTGCCACCCCACCTTTCTTTTGATGTCCATTAGCATGGTAAATGGATTTCCACACCCCAAATTTAAATCTGGAGGTGTCTTTGGGTCTAAAATGAGTTTCTTGCAGATAGCATATCAATGGGTCTTGTTTTTTTTTAAACCGTTCTGATATCCTAATATCCTATGTCTTTTGTTTGGGGCACTTAGCCCATTTACATCCAGGGTAACTACTGAAAGATATGAATTTAGTGCCATTGTATTGCCTATAAGATGACTGTTGCTGTATATTGTCTCTGTTCCTTTCTGGTTTGTTACTTTTAGGCTGTCTCTTTGCTTAGAGGACAGCTTTCAGCATTTCCTGTAGGGCTGGTTTGGTGTTTACAAATTCTTTTAGTTTTTGTTTGTCCCGGAAGCTTTTTATCTCTTCTTCTATTTTCAATGACAGCCTAGCTGGATATAGTATTCTTGGCTGAATATTTTTCTCATTATACTTCTGAATATATCATGCCAGTTCTTTCCGGGCTGCCAGGTCTCTGTGGGTAGGTCTGCTGCCACTCTGATATTTCTACCATTGTATGTTACAGACTCTTGCCCCGAGCTGCTTTCAGGATTTTCTCTTTGTCACTGAGACTTGTAAGTTTTACTATTAGATGACGGGGTGTGGACCCGTTTTTATTGCTTCTGAGGGGCAGTCTCCCTGCCTCCTGATTTTTGATGTATGTTCCCTTTGCCAAATTAGGGAAATTCTCTGCTGTAACTTGCTTCTTCAGCCCCTCTCTCTTTCTTCTTCTTCTGGGATCCCAATTATTTTAATATTGTTTCATCTTATGGTATCACTTATCTTTCGAATTCTCCCCTCATGGTCCAATAGTTGTTTGTCTCCCTTTTGCTCAGTTTTTTTTTTTTTTAGTTCTCCATCATTTGGTCTTCTATATCACTAATTCTCTCTTCTGCCTCATTTATCCTAGCAGTAAGAGCCTCATTTTTTATTGGACCTCATTAATAGGTTTTTTTATTTCAACTTGGTTAGATTTTAGTTCTTTTATTTCTTCAGGAAGGGATTATATTTCTCCAGAAAGGGATTCTCTAGTATCTTCCAGCTAGCACCTTGAGCCCAGCTAGCACCTTGATAATAGTCATTCTGAACTCTAGTTCAGATATCTTACTAATGTCCATATTGATTAAGTCCCTAGCCATCAGTACTGCCTCTTGTTCTTTTTTTTGAGGTGAGTTTTTCTGCCTTGTCATTTTATCCAGATAAGAATAGATGAATGAGAAAACAAAATACTAAAAGTGTAGCAACAACCCAAGAAAAACATATACTAACCAAATCGGAAGAGACCCAAAACTAGGGTGGGGGGCAGAAAAAAGAAAAATATATGTATGTATCTCTCTATATAGATATCTACATACATACACATATATATACACATACATATATTAGATGGTGAATAGAACAGAGCCACACATTTTATTTTGGGCGTATTTTGGTCTGTTAGAAGAAACTGCCTCCCAACATTTTAAAGAAAGAAAGACATATATATACAAAAATAAGGGTAAACACAATGAAGGGATGGAATATGACTGTAAAGATGAAAATTTAAAAAGTTTCTGAAAAATGAATTGATAAAATAGGAAGTTGGTTGAGAAAAGAGGAAAGAATATGATCAGGCTGGAGACTAGAACGAAGCCATGCATTAGATTTAGGGTATATTTTGATCTGTTAGAAGAACCAGTGTCCTAGAAAGAAATTTTAAAGAAAAACCTATATGTATACAAAAAATAAGGTTACGTACAATGAAGGGATAGAATGTGACTATGATAGTGAACATTTTTTTTTAAAGATTTTATTTATTTATTTGACAGAGAGAGAGATCACAAGTAGGCAGAGAGGCAGGCAGAGAGAGAGGAGGAAGCAGGCTCCTCGCCGAGCAGAGAGCCCAATGCGGGGCTCGATCCCAGGACCCTGGGATCATGACCTGAGCCGAAGGCAGAGGCTTTAACCCACGGAGCCAACCAGGCGCCCCTATGATAGTGAACATTAAAAAAATTTTTTAAAACGGTATTGATAAGATAAAATAGTTTAAAAAGGTTAAAATAGTAAAGAGGAAAATTTTTTAAAAATAGAATAAGAAAAAAATAAAATTAAAAAAAATTTAACTTTGAAAGACTAAAGAATCATGGGAAAGAAGCCATGAATTCTATGTGTTTCATTCCTCTAGCTCTGGAGCTCCTCAGTTCTCATTGATTGATAAAATTGGTCTTGGCTGGATGTTCTTGCTGATCTTCTCTTGGAGGGGCCTGTTGCCGAGATTCTCAAATGTCTTTGCCCGAGGTGGAATTGCACCACCCTTGCCAGGGGCCAGACTAGGCAATCTACTTGGGTTCGCTCTCCAGGCTTTTGTTCCCTGAGCGTGTTCCGTACTGCTTTGGAGGATGGGAAGGAAAATGGCGGCCTCCCAATCTCCAGCCCTGGAGACCGGAGAGCTCAGGGCCCCACTCCTCAGTGTGCCCTCAGGGAAAATCAGTTAATCTCTCCCATCTCCATGGTCTCCAGCTGCGGTCTGTGCTTACCCAGCCAGTGACCAAGTGTTTCTATCTCTGGCGCATGGTCCCATTTGGAGTCTCCAAACCCAGCAGGTTCCTGCCACGTGCTCCCACAGAGTTTCTCCCGGAGGAGGAAGGAAGGGGACTTGAGGGGTCTGGCAATTGCCGAAACCCAGGAATCCAGATACAGCAAAATCCTGTAGCCCCTAGGAATTCTCATAGGCCCCTTTTCATCTGGGTCTGTGGCAAGGAGATGATGACTTTTTTCTCTTTGGGCCTAGTTTTTTTAAATCCCCTCTCTTGGGTAGGGAGGAAACTGAGATAATGGATCTGTTGTTGGCTGATTTGTGCCTTCTTCCATGAGGCTCAATATCCCGAGTCTCACAGGAGCTGTCGGAGGGCTTTTGCAACTTTTATGCTGTCTTCTTGTGCATCACTGGTGAGGAGGAGGTCGTCCACATCCTGGAGGAGGTGCATGGATTTGGGGCCACTGGGTGCAGGGAGACGGCTACCTTGTTGATGGCCCGCAGGTCTTGGGCTGGTCGATGTCCCCTCCTGGCTTCATAACTGGCATAACTGGGGTATTCCTGGCCAGCTGGCACTCGATCAGGGTACCTGCACATTTAAGTCCGGCCAGATGTTCTCAAATGCCAATCTTACCTTTTTGTCAGAGGGGGTATTGCCTTTGCCTCTGGGGTAGGGCTCCTGGGATCAGTTAGCAATGATGGGCTGATTCTGGGCGAGTCCAGGTGGGCTATGTCTTTAGCCCATACTGTAGGTGAACCTGAACTCCGGCAGGCCATTTGGCTGGGCCTGGGCACGGAATAGCCTCCGTTTTTTCTTGTTGTGGTAATCGCTAGTACCAGAGACCCCGTCTCCTTGTGCCCTGGGTTTAATCAGAGGCTGGTGTGCTTGGTGGGCTCAAACTTTATCTGAGCTCCAAGCCTAGAGAGTATATATCAGCCCAGGAGGGGGGGGGGGCAATCAGGTAGATAAAGGAATTCATGTAGGACCTTGTGGCGGCCAAGTTTACCCTGACGAGCCTGGCAAATGGGCTGTTGTATGATCCGTGTCCCAGTGGCCCCAAGGATGGTTGTAGTCCTTTTCCTGAAAGGGGCCATTGGGGAGATGACAACAGAGGGCTCGGCCCCGGTATGAAGCATGAAAGTCACTGGTTGGCCCCCTATTTTTATTCTGACCGTGGGCTCACGGGGGCCAAGGAGGAGGAGGCTCAGTCCCCCTTGGTCTGAGTCTATTTCCACAGGGTTATAAGGTCCTCTTTTTGGGGTTTTTCCTTGTAGAAGCTGGGATTTTGAGCCTTTCCCTGGTTGGGACATACTTTTTAATGCCCCTTTTCTTTACAGGAGGCACATTGATCCCTGGCCAAGGGGGTTTCCCCCTTTCGGTGGTTGGGGCCTCTCCGCCTTATAGACCTGCCAACAGGGTCATTCTGAAAACTCTACCACAATGAACAAGTGGGCTCATGTGTCCAGCTGAGGGGGTCAGTGGTGGAGAAATTTTAATATTACATCATGGAATGGCTGGATTGGACTGTCCTGTTTTTATTTTGCCCCTTGAGTTCTCGCTTTTCTTGTACCAGCGTTTGGAGGGCATTTGGCCTGGCCTGGGACACAGCCTGGCTGCTAGTCCCAGAAAAAGTGGATCCTCTGGGCTTGGGGTGTGGGGAGACCGATGGCAGTGGAGTGTCTGGAACTGGAGGGGGCCACGTGTAGATGGCTTTGTGGGTGCGTACGGAGGGGTCAAGATCAGTTTAGCCTTGGGATCTCCGGCTAGGATCTGTGGAGGCGGGGGCTTCTCTCGGTCTTTTTGGACCACTTGGATGAGGCCATTAAGACCCTGGCCTGTCCCTGCCTGTTGCAAGCAGATCGCACCTGGTGGGGAGGGTCTGGGCAGTTCCTAGCCGGGAGTCTATGTACGGAAACTGGTTGCGGTGTCTTGGTTCTCCTGTTACAACTTGTCACACCCGACAAACTGTTGGGGAAGCTGACATTAAAGGTGGGCCCTTCTAACTCACATAGGGTTCTCAATTTGATGGATGCATCTTAACTCCATAGTCTTCTGAAAACCCCTTCCTGAAATGTTGACCATACAGTCTAGGACCGTAGATTTACTCTGCCCTGATCCCATCACGATGTCCTGGTGTGTGGTGGCGCAGAGACAAAGGATGGGGGCCCCTCCAGAGGACAGACCGGTCAGATGCCCGCCTGTCCGCCCTCCCAGAGGAGACTTGGGGGACTCTTGGCTGGAGCAAGTTCGTTTAAACCTTGGATTGGTGCCCCGAAGGGCTCGCCATAGACCTTATGAGGTCACCAGGGAAACAGGCCGGGGCCCACTCAGACTCCGTAGTCTCAAGACTGTGGAGCCACAGAATCAGCCCCTCTGACAAGCCGAGTCAAACTGCACATTCCCTCACGCAGTCCCACCGAAGTTATTACAGTCCCTCCCCATCCCGGGAGGCCCTGACCTGTGGAATTCCTTTCAGAAGTTCCTTTCTGTCCTCCCTTTTGGGGGTTTCTGACCTGAGGGACCTCCCTCCCTGGGAAGTCCTGCCTGGGAGACCTGGGAGGTCTCCTGGAGGTGATCAGTCTCTCTTCCCACCTGGATGGATGGGTCTGACCGGTCCTGGGGCCCCAGGCCTTACTGGAATCCGACATTAGGGACCAGGTCCTCCCCTGCCACGTCTCCTTGAGTCCACTGGAAACAGCAGATCGGGGCCCGTCGGAGGCGACCAGGTGGGAGACTGCCGAAGATAAGGCAGGGCACACCTTCTCCGTTACGACCCCTCGTTCCATCACTGCCACGTCATCACCCCCAAACCGGTGGCAACAATGGGCCAGTGCAGTTGGGTTTCCCGGTCAGGGAACCAAATGTTATGGAGCGCGGACCGGATCCTCACCAAAAAATCCGAGCGGCCTCGGAGACCTGGATGGACCAGAGGTTTATTTCACGCTGGCGGGCCCAGAAGAGAGTAATCTCTCATGGTCTGAGCCCCCGAGCACTGGCAAGGGGGGTATTTTATACATTTTTACTTCCATCTCTGTGCCACTCTTGTGGCTGCAGCCAGTGGGGATGGGGGAAAATCTGGAATGCCCCGGGGGCCGGGACTGAGATTCCCCTGCTGGATCGGTCCGCCACTCAGAACACAGATTCTCCTTATCACATGTTGGCACTTCTTGAACCTTTCAGCGGTTGACATCCATGACGAAGCAGGCTGATGTGAGAGTTTAAGGTCTCGTGGGGACTGGAGTGAAGACATGACCCACGCCCCGCCTACAGGCTCTCTGATGTCCTCTGCAAGCACTAGGCTCGTGCACCCAGATAAAATCGTTCTGCAAGATGTATCCGGTCTGAGGACACAAATGTTTGGACTGCTCCACAAACGTGTGTCCCCAGTATGGCTTTTCTTACTTCAATTTTTGACATCAGAGGAATTAATTTTTTTTAAAGAGTCTGGTGCCATTCAGCTACTTTTCAGGGGGACAGGTCATGGGAGCCATTTCCCCCACGGTCTGAGAAAATCAGCTCTGAGAAGATGCTGTCCTTTCTCTCTGGATAAGAGGTCTCCGCTCGCTCTCTGATGACAGAACACTTCGTAAGAAGCCAGAGTGCCGAGAGCTGGAATAATGGCGTCTGGAGGGTCTTGTGTCAAGGTCATGGTTAGCACTGGCTACCCGGGAGAGTAGGCTCTCTGTCGGGACAGCCTATGATGAGATGATGACCATTTTAAAGGAGGGGAAACACCCCACGTGGACTGAGCCTTGCCCAGCAAGTCGAGTGAACTGTCCTGTTAAGAAGTTTCCTTCTGGTAAAAATGACCAACAGCCTTGGGTTTTCTGGGTGTGGGCTGTGCTCAGGGCAAGTCCCCCCGCTGTGTGTCCCGCAGGCTCTCTTCCGGCTGGAAACTGTTCACTGCCTGGACAGACAAGTAGGGGAGACCGCCTCTGGGAGCGATTAGTTAACCTCTCGCTCTCTTTGGTTTCTTCTTCTGCAGAATGTTCAAGGAGAGCCTGAGTTGGAGTCCCAGCTCTGTCTCTTTTTACTGATGTGACCTTAACTCCCCTGGGCTTCATTTTCCTCACCTCTAAAATGGGACAATAGTAGAGCCTATGGTTCATGAGTGCTTATGAGGGTGGTTGGGTACAATTGAGTACAGTAATCTAGGTCAGGTGCTGGATATCTCTTTACTCACTTGGTGAATATTAATTTATTTATTTTTAAATGTTTTATTTATTTATTTTATAGAGAGAAAGAGACAGTGAGAGAGGGAACACAAGCAGGGGAAGCTGGAGAAGGGGAAGCAGGCTTCCCACCGAGCAGGGAGCCCGATGCTGGGCTCGACCCCAGGACCCTGGGATCATGACCTGAGCTGAAGGCAGACGCTTAACGACTGAGCCACCCAGGTGCACCACTCGGTGAGTATTTGTTGAGTGATTACGTCAGGTCAGGGCCGAGTGGTACAGAGGGTCACCCCACAGCCAGAGGTCCGTGCCCTCCCGGAGGCTGTGTTCCAGTGGAGGAGAAACGAGCAGCTGAACACATAGAACAACATGCACTGAGGAAGTGCAAGAAGCAAAAACATTGCAGGCTACAGGGATAAAATTCCAGGGAGGCGGGGGTTCTGCTTTTAAATTGAGGGGCTTGGGAAAGGCCTTGTTGAGATGGGGACATCTGAGCAGAGACCTGAGGGACAGAGGCAACAGGTCATAGGGCTGTCCGGCACACGAGCCGTCCCGCTAGAGGGAACAGTGTTTGGCACTTAGTAAGTGCTCAATTAAATCCTGGCTTAAAATGAAGGAGAAGCTCTGTGAATTGATGGCATTTAGTCAGTCCTAAATGCCATGACATTCTTGTCATGATGATAAAATCATGAGAGGAGCATTGATGTCTGGAGTCTCCCTTCAGGAAAGGGTGAAAGCTTTCTTTCCTGGACCATCTACCCTACCTCTTTGAAGTCTTTAAGGGTGTTTTCATATGAAAAGTCAGATGCCCATCAAGGCCTGGCAAAATGTACAGTGGAAATGGGAAATCGCTCTTCTCTTTCATGTGTCCATCATGCAAGCCCTTCACAAAACATCAGTAAGCTCAGTGGGGAAAGAGGCAGTAAGAGAGATGACCAGAAGGGAGGCTTGTTGAGGTCTCAAGGGTAGATACCCAAGTGGCGGGAAAGCAGGCTCAAAGGAAGACGGGAGACTCTTTGCCTGGCGCTCTCCTTACGAAATCACACCTTTACTCATTAAACTCCTCATTCTTGCCTTTGCTCAACAGTTACTGTCTCAATCCTAAGACCAGGCCTCAGTGGAACGGAGAGGAGTGAGACATTCCGACCCCCAAGGAGCTCACAGTCTAGTGGAAAGCAAAGGCTGGGGGACAAGATTTGCAGAGTCTTAAGTGGCTTGGCAGAGGAATTCAAGGGCAGAGGGCGGCACGACCAGTTCCGCCGGGGTATCATGGGGGGAACATTTCCATCGGGGCCTTGAGTATGAGTCTCATAAAATGAGACTCAGGAAAAGAAAGGATTGGGGCGGGGAAGCCATCGCAGGTACAGGGCACTGCAGAAGCCGTGTTTAGGGGATGGTGACAGGCAGAGTGACAGGAGCGTTGAGTGTGGTAGTTGCCGTGGAGGAGGTGGGAGGGCTAGTTCGGGGACAGATTTAAAAACCCTTATGTGCCACGTGGAGGCGTTGGGAATCTGTCATGGAGGCAACAGGGAACCATGAGAAAGATTTTATTGACTCTCTGGCATCTCCTTTTGGAGTCATTCTCCCCCATTCAATAATGATGTTTTCCAAGACTAGAGAAGGGGCCGGCTCTGCCGGGTCCCCAGGTGTGACTTAAGCCAGACCCTGAGAGTACTTCCGCTCCTCGGCCACAGCGACTGGCTCCTCAGTGGCCACGTGACCCGCTCTGGCTGGAGCTCTGCGGAAAATCTGTGTTCTGTGCAGGTGTTAAATGTGGTTTAGGCTGAGCTGTAAGCAGCCATAATACTATCACGTGAAAAGAGACGCTTGAAGGCAAGATGTTGGAGGACAGAGGAGGTGAGGGAAAGGGGACCGAAAGAGAGAAACCTTACCGGTCATTCAATGCCCAGACGCAGCTCTGCCTTAAGCCGGTCGCCCTTCTGGAAATTTCGGTTACGTGAACCCGTGAATTCCCTTTAGTCCTTAATCTTCTGTTGGAGCTGTGCTGTCTGTGCTTCTGCCTGAGGAAGCGACTGGTTCATGCACGGGTCACAAGTAGTTTATTAGTAAGATGATGCTAGTCAATCTCCCTTGTTAGCACGACTCCAGATGCAGAGTGAATCCTGAATTAACAAGGGAGTAAACCAGTATATGGGCGGCCACTTGTGGGGAGACCTCAGGAGAGCACAGAATTGAGTATAAGTATATCCCATGCAATGATCTGTTAAATCTGATGGTCCTAGGTGAGGGTGATGAGAAGTAGCAGAATTCCGGACACACTTTCTTTCAAATTACACACAGAGTATAAGACACAGGGACGGGCAAGAACGAACACAGGCTTTTGGTTTGGAAAGACAGAAGCTATTTGCTTGGCTGGCAAGACGTCAGGAGGGACAGGGGTGGCTGACTTAGAACATCTAGAATTTGACTTTGATGCATTAAGATTGAGATACCCTCTCTCTCTTCGGCCAGGCAGACAAGCCAAGGGTAGTTTGATGTGAGAATCTGAAGTCTGAGAGAAGGCTCTGTACTAAAACTCTTGAGACTGGGAGTGCCCATCCTAGAGATGGGGTTTAGAACGATGAGAATGTAGGAGATCTCTGGAATCAGTTCAGGTAATGAAACACTTAGCCATGGAAAATGAGTAGTAACAGAAATGATGCTGAAGGGGCACCTGGGTGGCTCTGTTGGTTAAGCGTCTGCCTTTGGCTCAAGTCATGATCTCAGGGTCCTGGGATCGAGCCCTGCATCGGGCTCCCTGCTCAGTGGGGGGGTCTGCTTCTCCCTCTCCCTCTGCCTCTCCCCGCCGCTTGTTCTCTTTCTAAAGTAAAATCATAAAAATCTTTTTTTTTTTTTTTTTTTTTTTTAAAGAAGCAAGGTTGAAAAGCAACCACTAGTGTAGAAGGGAAATTGGGAGACTGGGCCTTGGGGAGCCAAGTCAGGAAGGTGTTGCTGGGCTAGATGGGTGACCAGCATGCACCAAATGCTGCCCAAAGGTTTAGAAGCATGAATACATGATTGCTCCAAAGACATTAACTATTACTATTGTCAATATTTCTCTGTAACTCAAGGTATAGCCTTTTAGAGTTGTTTGACTTAGCGGAAGTTGTTCACAGTCAGGCAGGTATTTAATAGGACTCGTGTCAACCCCGTGCTTTGGGGAAAGAGCCTCTCTAGGTTTGAAGTGACACCTAAGCTCCCTGATATCTGAGAAGCGCCTGGAGGAATCGGTAACTTCCCTAACCTTGGTGGTGCTGGAAAGACACCAGATCTAAAGATGTGTGATGAGACATAGCTTTTTATTATGATTAAGGGATAGCTTTGGGAGGGAACGAAAAAATGCACCGTAATATGAAACATGGGCATGCCTGCATGTCCTCAGTCAGTTAAGCCTCTGCCTTCTGCTTGGGTCATGATCCCAGGGCCCTGGGATTGAGCCCCACACCCTATTTCTCCCTCTCCTCCCTCTGCTCCTGTCCCCACCCTCCCATGCCCCATTCATGCTGTCTCTCAAATAAATAAATAAATAAATAAAATTTTTAAAAAGAAAGAAAGAGGGGCGCCTGGGAGGCTCAGTTATTAAGGGTCTGTCTTCCAATCTGGTCATGATCCCAGGGTCCTGGGATCGAGCCCCGCATCGGGCTCCCTGCTCAGTGGGAAGCCTGCTTCTCCCTCTTCCACTCCCCCTGCTTGTGTTCCCTCTCTCCCTCTCTCTGTCAAATAAATAAATAAAACCTTGAAAGAAAGGGAGGAAAGGAGGAAAGGGGCATAGGGAGGAAGAAAGGAAGGAAGGAAAAAGGAAAAGAGGACAGGGTCCATGTTTGTCTGAGGTCAATTCTGCCCTGTTAATGTAGGTTTGATATACCCGTGGCTGATCTCGTGATTCTAGTTAACATCATGAGGCCGTAATGACATCCCCAGATACTGTCCACTCATTGATGCATTGTCTTTCTTGTCCTGTGGACCCCAAGGGACTTATAAATTAGAATACCTTCATATGCAGAAAAAAATAGGCAAAATTACAGAATGCCTCAAGGTCAACCATGACAACCAGACGCTTGGAGGCAGGCAGTTACACGGCTGCATGATTCTCCAGGTCAACAAGGCTGACCAAGTGCCAGGCTCCTTTCACCAGTCGTGCTTGACATCCTCGGCGCTGGCTGTGTTTGTTGACTTGTGGTCACAATGTGGCTGCCACAGTTCTGAATCGATCCTCCTTTCCGCACAGCATTCAGAAGTAGGAAAAATGGATTCCTATCCTCTTATCATTGGCCACTTTTTTTTTTTTTGATCCTTACAGATTATGTTTCTCAAGAGCCTTGGGCTGACCACTGCTCAGACCCTACTGACCTTTAGAGGGTCACAAGTCTCCTGGCAGTTGGGAATTAAATGAGCATAAATGGCTTACACTGGTCACAGTTCATTCCCTGGGGTTGATGAAGAGGTCCATTTTCTATGAACATACTGCCACTTCTTGCCAGAATATAAGCAGGCTTCTGTTAGGAAGGAAAGGGGGAATAGATAGGTTCTTAACAGCGTCTGTTGTAGGAATTGTGGCCACTAGTGATATAGGTGTGGGAGCCAGCGTATGACTTGTTAGAACCATGAGAATGAATGAAACCATGCAGAAGATCCACATAATGAGAAACAGACCAAGCAACCTCTACCATTGATTACAATTATAAAAGAGAGAGAGAGAGAGAGAAAGGAGGAGGAGTCTGAGAAGCAGAGCTAGGGAGAGATCAAAGGTGGGCATAGAATCAGAGAGAAACAAAATATGGAAGATAAAGCAGGGGGGCTTCACGGAGGAGGGTGGCGGCCAACAGAGTTAAGGGCTAACGAGAGACCACGCTGGTGACGACTGCAGGTGGCCTCTGTATCTGATGACTGCAGCAGAACTCTGACCTCAGCAAGCCCTTCTTAGACTTACAGGAGCCAATGCCAGGATGCAGGGGTGTAAGAAGAGGACAGTAATTGGGAGAATATAGAGAAGGTTGAATCTACTTCCTAAAACTTGAGCTATGAAGGGGTGGGGGTGGGGGTGATGTGGGTGTTGTATGATATGTTCACAGGCGAGACAGAAAGTTTTTTCCCCTTAAATTAGTATTGGGATGATCGGCATCGGACTGACGTTAAAGACTGTGAAGAGGGGGAAATAAATGAATAAAACACAGGATCCCAGAAGCTAAGAGTTAGGGAACCCAGGCAAGTATAGGAACTAATGAGACATGAGTGGAAGAATGAGGGATTCATATCATAGTGAGCAATTTTTTTATAGGCTGTTTATTCTTTTTTTATTTTATTTTTTCAGTGTTCCAAGATTCATTGTTTATGCACCACACCCCGTTCTCCATGCAATACATGCCCTCCTTAATACCAATCACCAGGCCCTCCTAACGCCCTCCCCACCTCCCCTCCAAAACCCTCAAATGGTTTCTTAGAGTCCACAGTTGCTCATGGTTCTCCTCCCCCTCCGATTTCCCCCAGCCCACTTCCGCTGTCCTTCACCCTGTGTCCTTTGTTATTGCTTATGCTCCACAAGTAAGTGAAACCATGTGATAATTGACTCTCTCTGCTTGACTTATTTCACTCGGCATAATCTCCTCCAGTCCCATCCATGTTGATACAAATGTTGGGTGTTCATCCTTTCTGATGGAGGCATAATACTGCATTGTATATATGGACCATATCTTCTTTATCCGTTTGTCTGTTGATGGGCATCTTGGCTCTTTCCACAGTTGGCGACTGTGGCCATTGCTGCTGTGAACATTGGGGTACAGATGGCCCTTCTTTTCCCTTCCTCTGTATCGTTGGGGTAAATACCCAGCGGTGCAATTGCAGGGTCATAGGGAAGCTCTATTTTTAGTTTCTTAAGGAATCTCCACACTGTTTTCCAAAGTGGCTGCACCAACTTGCATTCCCACCAACAGTGTACAAGGGTTCCCCTTTCTCCACATCCTCTCCAACACACGTTGTTTACTGTCTTGTTAATTTTGGCCATTCTAACTGGTGTAAGGTGGTATCTCAATGTGGTTTCGATTTGAATCTCCCTGATGGCTAGTGATGATGAACATTTTTTCATGTGTCTGTTAGCCATCTGTATGTCTTCTTTGGAGAAGTACCTGTTCGTGTCTTCTGCACATTTTTTGATGGGATTATCTGCTTTCTGGCTGCTGAGTTTGAGGACTTGTTTATAGATCTTGGAGATCAGCCCTTTGTCTGTACTGTCATTTGAGAATATCTTCTCCCATTCCGTGGGTTGCCTCTTTGTTTTGTTGACTGTTTCCTTTGCTGTGCAGAAGTTTTTGATCTTGATGAAGTCCCAAAAGTTCATTTTTGCTTTTGTTTCCTTTGCCTTTGGAGAAGTGTCTTGAAAGAACTTGCTGTGGCTGATGTTAAAGATGCCTATGTTCTCCTCTAGGATTTTGATAGATTCCTGCCTCACATTGAGGTCTTTTATCCATTTCGAGTTTATCTTTGTGTACGGTGTAAGAGAATGGTCGAGTGTCATTCTTCTACACATAGCTGTCCAATTTTCCCAGCACCATCTATTGAAGAGACTGTCTTTTTTCCACTGGATATTTTTTTCTGCTTTATTGAAGATTATTTGACCACAGAGTTGAGGGTCCATATCTGGACTCGACTCTGTTCCATTGGTCTGTGTGTCTGTTTTTGTGCCAGTACCATGCTGTCTTGAAGATCACAGCTTTGTAGTAAAGCTTGAAATCAGGCAATGAGATGCCCCCAGCTTTGTTTTTCCTTTTGAACATTTCCTTAGTGATTCAGGGTCTTTTCTGGTTCCATACAAAGTTTAGGATTTTTTTCTGCACTTTGAAAAATGTCAGTGAACTTTGATGGGGATGGCATTGAATCTATAGATTGCTCTGGGCAGCACAGACATTTTAACACTGTTTATTCTTCGATCCATGAGCATGGAATATTCTTCCATCTTTTCGTGTCTTCAGTTTCTTTCATGAGTGTTCAGATCCTTTACCTCTTTGGTTAGGTTTATTCCCAGGTATCTTGTGGTTCTTGGTGCTATAGTAAATGGAATCGATTCTCTAATTTCCCTTTCTGTATTTTCATTGTTAGTGTATAAGAAAACAACTGATTTTTGTGCATTGATTTTGTATCCTGCCACATTACTGAAATGCTGTATGAGTTCTAGTAGTTTGGGGGTGGAGTCCTGTGGGTTTTTCATATAAAGTATCATGTCACTTGCGAAGAGAGTTTGACTTCTTCATTGCCAATCTGAATACATTTATTTCTCTTTTTTGTCTGACTGCTGTTGCTAGGACTTCTAATACTATGTTGAACGACGGTGGTGAGAATGGTTATCGTTGGCGTGTTCCTGATCTCAGTGGGAAGGCTGTCAGCTTTTTCCCATTGAGAAGGACATTCGCTGTGGGTTTTTCATAGATGGATTTTACAAAGTTGAGGCATGTTCCCTCTATCCCTATACACTGAATAGTTTTAATCAGAGCAGATGCTGGATTTTGTCAAATGCTTTTCTGCATCAACTGAGAGGACCATGTGGTTCTTCTCTCTTCTCTTATTGATTGGTTCTATCACATTGATTGATTTGTGAGTGTTGAACCACCCTTGCAACCCAGGGATGAATCCCACCTGGTCATGGTGGATAATCTTTTTAATGCGCTGTTGGATCCTATTAGCTAAGATTTTGTTGAGAATCTTGGCGTCCATATTCATCAGGGATATTGGTCTGAAATTTTCCTTTTTGACGGGGTCTTGGTCTGGTTTGGGGGTCACGGTAATGCTGGCTTCATAGAAAGAGTCTGGAAGTTTCCCTTCTGTTTTTATTTTTTGAAACAGCTTCAGGAGAATAGGTATTGTATCTTTTTTGAGTGTTTGGTAGAATTCCCCAGGGAATCCGTCAGGTCCTGAACTCTGGTTTTGGGGGAGGGTTGTTTTTTTTTTTTTTTTAAGATTTTATTTATTTATTTGACAGACAGTTCACAAGTAGGCAGAGAAGCAGGCAGAGAGAGAGGAGGAAGCAGGCTCCCTGCTGAGCAGAGAGCCCGGTGTGGGACTCAATCCCAGGACCCTGGGATCATGACCTGAGCCGAAGGCAGAGGCTGTAACCCACTGAGCCACCCAGGCGCCCCAAGGGGGAGGTTTTTGATCACTGCTTCAATCTTGTTACTAGATATTGGTCTATTCAGGTTGACAGTTTCTTCCTGTTTCAGCCTTGGGAGTTTATAGGTTTCCGGGAATGCATCCATTTCATCTAGGTTTCTTCACTTATTGGCATATAATTGTTGATAATAATTTGTGATGATTGTTTCTATTTCCTTGGTGTTCTCTCCCCTTTCATTCATAATTTTATTAATTCGGGTCCTCTCTCTTTTCTTTTGGATTCGTTTGGCCAGTGGTTTATCAATCTTATTAATCCTTTCAAAGAACCAGCTTCTAGTTCATTGACATGTTCTACTGTAGCTCTAGTTTCTAACTCATTGATCTCTGCTCTGATTTTAATTATTTCCCTTCTTGTGCATGGGGTTGACTTAATTTGTTGTTGATTTTCCAGTTCTTTAAGGTGTAAAGAGAGTTGGTGATTTTTCAATTTTTTTTGAGTGAGGCTTGGGTGACCATGTATTTCCCCCTCAGGACTGCCTTTTCCGTATCCCATAGCTTTGGGACCGAAGTGTCTTCATTCTCATTGGTTTCCATGAATTGTTTAAGTTTTTTGATTTCCTGGTTGATCTAAACATTCTTGAGCAGGATGGTCCTTAGCTTCCAAGTGTTTGAATTTCTTCCAAACTTTTTCTTGTGGTTAAATTCCAGTTGCAAAGCATTGTGGTCTGAGAATATGCAGGGAATAATCTCAGTCTTTCGGTATGGGTTGAGCCCTGATTTGTGACCCAGTATGTGGTCTGTTCTGGAGAAGGTTCCATGTGCGCTCCAGAATGAGTATTCTGTTGTTTTAGGGTGGCGTGTTCTGTATATAGCTGCAAGGTCCATCTGGTCCGATGTGTCATTTAAAGCTCTTGTTTCTTTGTTGATTTTCTGCTTCAATAATCTGTCTGTTGCTGAGAGTGGCATGTTAGGATCCCCCACAATTGTTGTATTCATATCAATATGACTCTTTATTTTGATTAACAGTTGATTGACATAGTTGGTGTTCCCATGCTGGGGGCATAAATATTTACAATTGCTAGATCCTCTTGGTGGGTGGACCCTTTAAGAATGATGTAGTGTCCTTCTATATCTCTGACTACAACCTTTAGCTTAAAATTTAATTTGTCTGATATGAGAATTGCTACCCCAGCTTTCTTTTGAGACCCATTGGCATGAACAATGCTTTTCCATCCCTTCAGTTTCAGTCTGGATGTACCTTTAGTTTCCAAATGCGTCTCTTGTAGACAGCATATGGATGGGTCCTATTGTTTTATCCAGTCTGCAACCCTGTGCTTTTTTATGGGACCATTTAGGCCATTCATGTTGAGAGTGATTATTGAAGGATAAGATTTTATTGTCATCATGTTGTCTGTGAAGTCCTTGTTTCTATAGGTTGTTTCTGTAAATTTCTGTTCTGTGTCACTCTTGAGTTCCTTCTTCTTTTATAGAACCCCCCCTTAATATTTCTTGTAGTGCCAGCTTGGGGCTCATATAATCTTTTAAACTTTGCCAGTCTTGGAAGCTCTTTATCTCTCCATCCATTCTGAAGGCAGCCTTGCTGGATAAAGTATTCTTGGCTGCATGTTCTTTTCATTTAGTGTCCTGAATATGTCTTGCCAGCCCTTTCTGGCTTGCCAGCTTTCTGTGGACAGGTCTGACATTATTCTGATGGTCCTCCGTCTGTACGTAAGGAATCTTTTCCCCCTAGCTGTCTTTAAGACTCTCTGAAATTAAGACTCACGAATTTCACAATCACATGCCTGGATGTCTTTCTACCCTCACTGAGCTTGGAGGGTGTCCTCTCTGCCTCTAGGACATGTACCCTGTTTCCATTTTCCATATTAGGGAAATTCTTTTCTAGGATTTGTTCAACTATATCTTCTAGTCCTCTCTCTCTCTCCACCCCGCTCAGGGATCCCAATAATTCTGACATTGGAACGTTTTATGGCACCATTTATTTCCCTAATTCTGTTTTCATGTCTTCTAAGATGTTTGTTCCAGGCCTCCTCTTGGTCCTTATTTTCTATCAGTTTGTCTTCTAGATCACTAATTCGACCTTCTGCCTCATTTACCCTAGCTGTTAGAGTATTTGGATTAGATTGGATCTCATTGATAGCATTTTTAAGTTCTGCCAGATCAGCTCTCAATTCTGCCCTTAGACATTCTCTGTTGCTACCATTGTCTTCTCCAACCTGGCCATTGCCTGGATAATTGTTACCCTGAATTCCACTTCCGACATATTGTTTATGTCCATATCCAATAGTTCTGTGGCAGAGGTCACAGTCTCTGGATTTTTCCTTTGTTGGGTGTTCCTCCTCCTAGTCATTTTGGTGAGAAGTGGTTGAGGGGATGTGTAGCTGAATGTATCAACCACGATCCAGTCAGGATGCACCCTGGAAAGTTTCGGTGCAATTGGAAGTCACCCCCAAAATGAAAAGAGAAAAAAGAGAAAACAGAGAAAAAGAGAAAGAGAAAAGAGAAAAAGAGAAAACAAAAAACCCAGCCAAAATTAGCCCCCAAAGTAAGATTTATAACGTAGAAAAACCAACAAACAAAAAGACTGACAAAATTAAAAAAAAAAAAAAAGGAAAAGAAAAACCCTGTCCAAATGAAACCCAAGAATAAGATTTATATAGTACAAAAACAAATACACAGAAACACTGATAGAAGACTGAGATGGGAAGGTGGTTATAAACCCTCGATGTGGGCGAGGAAGGTTATTTCAGTTCTTCTTGGGTGTATCTTGTTATCCTTGTTGAAGGACTCAACTTTCCAGAGATACAGGGAAATTGAAACTAGTTTATATATAGAGGTAGTATTGAATAGGAAAAAAGGACTACCTTGAAGCTTATATCTATATATGAATAAAAGAAAAAGGAAGGTATATGTATGAAAAAAAGTTCAAGTTAAAAAGTTATTATGGAATATGTTGTATTAAACATATACTTGCAATGGTAAGTAGGTTAAAAAAATAAAAGAACAAGATTTGTGAAAAACGAATTAAAAAAAAAGTTATATCTATGAAATATACAGGTTTGGGGCCATAGCGGGAGCTTAATATACTGTTTTCCCCTGATGTTGGGGTTTTACAGTTTTATGGTTGTTGTCTTCTTGTTCTTTTGGCTTGTCTTCTGGGGGAGGGGCCTGCATGTTGTTTTTCGGTCAGTCTTGCTTGGGCTGAGTCCTCCTGCCCCCTATCAAGGGGCTGGGCTCTGCGGAAACTGGCTTTTCAGGCTTTTGTTCTTTGGAGGTTTTCGATTTGGGGAGGCTTTTTGCGCCTTTTCAGAGGGTCAGAGCAAAGCAAACTGTCAGCACCCAGACCTCTGCCCCAGAGAGAAGCCCCAGTCTGCTCCCTTCTGAATGGTCCAGAACACACAGACTCCTCCTCTGCAAACTCTGCTGAACACGGCAACCTCCCGTAGGCAGTGCGCCCCCCAGCCACCATCTCAGTGGTTGCCCGAGTCCCCCGCTTGTCTCTGCACCCCCGTGCCACTAAAACCGTGAGCAATACTGTTCCAGGTGAGCTGGATCCTGGTGGCTGCCATTGCTGGGACTGCTGTCTGGAGCCCATGCTTGGTGCACTGAGCCCCGGCGGCAGCGCAGGCCATGGAAGGCTGTGGGCCCAGGGACCGATGACTGGAGCCCCTGCCGGGCTCTCTCGTGTGTGGGTGGGCGCTGGCTGTGTCCGCCCTGGGACCCTGGGCCTGGGTCCGTGCCTGTGGCCGTCCGATCCCACCACTTGCCCCTTAAGACCTTTTGTTCTTTTTGAGTGCTGTTAACCAGTCACCAAGCTAATGCTGGTCCCCAAGCACAGGGCACTTTCGTATTGGGGTCTTGTTTCCAATGGATCAGTTCTGGTGGCCCCCTCCCCCTTCTGTCTATCCTCCGATATCAGTCCAGGCACTCCCACTCCACTGTATCTCTCCACTGATGATCTTCTGCCCCTGCAGAGATCCAGAAGTATGTAATTTTGCATCTCAGGCTGATTTCATGGGTGTTGAGTGTTCTGGGAGATATTTAGCTCAATTCAGGGGACCGGTTGAAACAGGGTCTCCTACTCCTCTGCCATCTTCCATAGTGAGTGATTTTTAAAATTCATAATAATGGTAATAATAGTAAGTAAGCCCCCTGAGCTCTTTGCCACTCCCCCTTTTAAAGCTCCCACTAGCCCTCAAACTGTCCGTTGACGTGGGCGCTATCGCTGTCTTCACCCGAGGAAGGAAGGAATGTGAGTCCAGCGAGAGGCAGAGAGACTGGGAGAGAGAACTTTCTTCGGAAAGCCACCTTCCCTGACCACAAGAACAACGTGGGTGGGAGGAGACTGTGGGTAGGGCGCAGAGCTTGGAAGAAGTGAAGTCTCCGAAACAAATCCAAGGGGCCTGGGAAAAAGAGCTGCCTGGGGACAAATAAAAGGAATGAATAGCAGAACTGAGGGCGTCGCTGAAGTTAGAAACCAGAAATTTATAGAGAACCCAATCTGCGTTCTCTGCTGAGAGCAGCAGAGCAGAATAAATGGCTGATGGGATTCATCCTGGCTCGGAGACCAGTCTGTGAGCCTATGATTTAGACTCAGCCCTCCGATGTGCTGCCTATGGTGTAAACAGTTCCCATTCTATTTTTGTGCTTTTTTTTCCCCCCTCTCTGCAGGATGGCCAGGCTAATGAAAGCCCTTATTTCCAAAGCCCAGCCATGCCCCCCACCCCAGCATTCCCAGGAATCTATCCTGTCCCCTGGGACCCTGGATAAGCACTCCCACTGCGATCAAAATGAAGCAATCTTTTCTTCCGTCAATGATGGAAAAGAGGGGTCTCCTGCTCCATCAGAAAGTCTTGCCTTGGCTCTCAGAAAGCCACAGTGGAATCTGCAGCCGTCATCTTTCTTCTTGGGTTAGAAGGAACCGAAGTGACCGCTGAAGATCACTTGTTCCGTGAGTTAAGGGGAAAGAACACACACACCCTTCGGTTTTTCTTGATACCATTTATGTCAGTTTTGTTTGTTTGTGTATTATCTCAAGGCTGTTCCCATGATCTCAGAGACAAACTGGTGACAAATGCTCAGACCCAAAAGACATGTATATTTAGGGGGAAACAGCCTTTATTACAGAGATGTTGGTGTCATTGAGTTGCAAGCAAAGATGTGGGAGAGATGGGAATTGGGGCTTCTTGAAATTGTTTATGGCGGGGAGACCAAGTCCCTCTATCCAGCGTAGAGCTGAGCGGACGCTGAAGGCTGTGGTGTCCTGTTCCAGCTTTGCCTCTGTGGACCCTCTATAGGGGCAGGCAGGACCTGAAGTCACAGGCTCTCAACCTTTTGAGAACCACAGCTGGTCATTTTCCTAACCTGGTTCCAGCTCAATCCTGCAACTCCAGCTCATTTCATTATCCCTTTCCCAAGCTATTTTGTGTGTTTCTTCCAAGTAGGGAGAGGTTAAAAAAAAAAAAAGAAGTTAGAAATGTTCAAAAGCTTAATATCAACTCTTAAGTTGAAGCATTAAGAATGGGAAGTGTTCACCCAGTGAGCTCTGTGTGTTCCCATCCAGTCCTCCTTAAGCCCCACAGATATGACCACGACAGGGAGGTATGGGTCCACTCAGAGTCAGAAAGATGCTATGACGGAGATCCTTCTGAGCCTCAAACACAATAGACTCTTCTAGCTCTAGTCTGCTCATGGCCACAAGGATGACCTCCCAACTGGTCTTTATGTTTCTATTTCAAAAGCATCCCTTTCCAATGGTCCAGAATGATGAATGGGGTCTGAGCTATTCAGACGGACTTTTCCTGGGCTTAGGGACAAGATGATGAAAATACCTGTTGAAACCATGTTAATTGGGGTGATTCAGGGCAGGCTGTTCTGGCACCTGTCTGTCCCACGATCCCCAGCGTGGCAACCTGCCTTGCGGTTTTATTTCAGTTGTTACATTGCTGTGGAACTTTGGGAGAATCCCTCAAATTCCCAAACCTCCAGAGTCCCCAGCTATAAAATAAGGGGACAAGACTTGTTGATTACCCCTGACCTAGAAGACAAGTCGACGTCATCATCTGTGCTGATCTCAGATGTGTGAGTGTGTGCGTGTGTTTTCATTTGAACTATTACTGACTTCACATTTTCAGAAAAGTTGGATTTCTATTGGTTTGGTGTTTCCTTCTTGATCTATGAATCAACAAGTAGCTGACAGCTAAGGGAAGAAGGTCATCCTTTGACCTTGGTCTGGGAGCAAGGGCTGTGTCTGGAAGAATTTATGTTCCTTATTAAGTGGCTTGGCTATGGTCAGCCTGCCTTCTGGGAAAAGATGAGCCTTGATAGCAAAGTCCTTCAGATACACTCCATCCACCCCCCCCCCCGCCCCCCGCGATCCCTAACAACCTTCTTAATACAATCTTGTATTTTTTATCTCTTGTTAGTGCCTAGCTCTTTGTGCTTTAGCATAAATCTGGATCATAAGAATCATCTTGTGATTTGGGATGAGGGAAAATGCTACCCATGAGGTCTTTAATGCCTTAAGCCTATGGCGGTTCTTCTTTCCCCTTGGTCAGTTACCCCTGCCCCAATGTCATGCTTCCATAGTACCCTGAGCACCCTCTCTCGTAACAGTGGAAACCTTCTCTGTACGCATTTCTCGTGTGACCATCTTCCCCACTAGGCTGGGAGCCCTGTCAAGGCAGCTTCTCTCTCTCTCTGCTCTTTCAGTTGCCACTTGGTCGTCTATGCATTTATTTGTGGAGTGAGAGTCAGAATGAAACACGATTAGCTCTAGAGCAGGGCTATATCCATCCCTGTACCCAGGGACCCTGGCGAGTCTGGTCCACCAGCCAGCAGTGGGCCCACATCTCGTGTATTTCCTCGGCCTTTACTTCCTGCCGGGTGACTGATGACATCCTAGGACTACCTTGTCACATAGGGTGTTTTCACAATTAAAAGAAGTGAGTTCACGTAGCTCATGTCTGACAATGATACTTCCTCACCCGCGGGACACGCTGATCCTATGAACTCATCTCTCCTCACGCCAGTTTGTTGGGCGAAAGCCTGAGGAGATCCCCCAACCCAACTCTATTTCCAGAAACATTTGAGAACAGGCACCTGCCCCGGTTCTCCACCTTCTTTGTGTTCCGTGTAAACTTGCGGGAGTCAGAGCTCCGGGCACGGCATTCGTAGGCCGGAGGCTTGAAAACGTCACTCCCATTTTCAGCTCACGAGAATGTGGCGGACCCTGTTGCGTCTAAAAGAACCTGGAGTGTGGAGCAGGGGAAAGGCCACAGTGAGGGGAACTTGTCTGTGTACGGGGTTGGGGGAGGGTCCTGACCAGCAGGACCTTCGAGTGCCCGAAACCCAGCCAGTCCTGGGCTGGGGAGGCCTTGTCTTCTGGCTTGAGCTTCCAGCAACATCGTTGCTGCCCCGTATTCTCTTTTTTCAAGGTTTTATTTATTTGTGAGAGTGAGAGAGAGAACATAGCAGGGGGAGGAGCAGAGGGAGCAGCAGCTCCCCACGGAGCAAGGAGCCTGGTGCAGGACTCGATCCCATGACCCTGAGATCGTGACTTGAGCTGAAGGCAGATGTTTACCGACTGAGCCACCCAGACATCCCATGGTTCATATTCTCTTAACATTCTCATAATTGCCCAGTCTGAGTAGCGATACAATCTCGGAACACTACAAACGTGTATTGTTATGAAAAGGGTATTGAGAACCGCCTCCCTTTTCCTCCTCTTCCTCCTTCTTCAGGGGCACCTTCTTCTTCCTCACCATCATCATCACCATCATCCCATCATCATCACTATCCATTGTGTCATTCAAGCCCTTCATTCTTTTCAAAGATTTTATTTATTTATTTGACAGAGAGATCACAAGTAGGCAGAGAGGCAGGCAGAGAGAGAGAGAGAGAGAGAGGAGGAAGCAGGCTCCCCGCTGAGCAGAGAGCCCAATGCGGGGCTCGATCCCAGGACCCTGGGACCATGACCTGAGCCAAAGGCAGAGGCTTAACCCACTGAGCCACCCAGGCCCACCCCCCCCCTTCATTCTTTTCAAATACCCTCCTGTCCACCCATTCATTTTGATCATCAAAGAAACTCTGGGTGGTCGGTGGGGTAGGGATTAAGTATACCCATTTTAGAGATATGAAAACTAAGGTTTAGACAGCCAATGACACTTGTCCAAGACACACAGAGAGGCAAGGACAGACCCCAGCCTCCTCTCTGACAGCAGTGAGGCAGAAGTTTTCTTTAAGGAATCGCGGGGCCAAGGGTGGTCAGACAGGAAGGCACAGTAAGGGTAAGAAATGGGATGAAACTGAAGTCGTGGTTTTCATATACAGTCGAAAGGAAGATAAACGAGGCTGCCGAGTGCTTCTGCTATTATTGCTGTTGTGCTCTGAGCTGGTAGGTCTAAGTGGCAAGGCCAAGGCTTTCATACGTTTCAGGTACAGAATAATACTGGCCAGAAGCGATGAATATGGGAGCACTGACAGCTGCACTATTGGGAGGAATGAATTCTCCTTTTCTCATCTCTGAACCACACGCAGCCGCCTTTCCAGAGCTGTGAATCATCCATTCGAGGGAAAAGAGGGGAATAGAAAATTAAATATAATTTATGCTTTGCTAATTGAAATCAAATACAAAACTCAATCTCCTGTGAGTTGCAATGCTCACGTTTAAATAGGGCAGAGGTATTATTAACCTGACTCTCTTTTAGCGGGTTGACTTAGCTTTTCTGGATAGGAAATAATTCCTTTGTCAAGTTCACCCACTGAAGAAGGGGACATGGTTTACCGGCTCACTCTGAGCCACGAGGATCAAGCCAGAGTAGACACTGCAGGAAATAGACCTTAAGCATGTCAAGTTTGCATTTCTTTCCAAACCATGGGCTCTCAACCATATAGCCACACAGACCCTTAAGATAAAAGCCGTCAAGCTTTCCAGGCTTCGGCCTCTGCCCGATTTCTCCGGAGAATTTAAGCCTGCTGCTAGATGCAAGATTTTACATACTTTAAGGGGGGGCGGGGAGGTTCCCCGTTTTATTTTCCAGGTGAGCATGGCCTATTAAGTCAGCTCACCCTGTTAAAAATGGATTTGCTTCTCATATTTACTCGAAGACCCGTAATTACCAGGCTTCTTTTTAAACAGCACTTAAGGTGTTGATGTTCTGGGTTTATGGGGATGGAGACACAGCCAGGGAGATGGAAAGCGGAAAGTGAGTGTAACCGAGGGGCTGAGTCAGTGTGCGTCCACCCGGGTTAGAAGAGATGAGGGTAAGCCTAGGCTGGTGTAATGGTCCTTCTTAGCTGGTGGAAAAATATCTTTAAAGCCTTCTTAGAACCAGATGCTTCTTTGACTGTCTATGTTGTGAGATCACCCCTGCCCTAGTTCCCACTGAACTCTGCCCCCACCAAAAAAGAGACCATGTTTGTCCCAGGAAGCCGTGACACTCTGGGGGCCACTTCTCTTGGGAGTAAGCCCCACAAAAGCACACAAGGAGGGCAAGACCGAGAATGCCAGGGCGAAGAAACAAGCAAGGCGTGCCTCCAGCGGTTCTCAATCCCAGCTCCTGTAAGAACGTGTTTGAAAGGACAGGTGCATCGGCTCCGTCCCGGAGCTCTTGATTCCACAAGAAGTGTGGGCAGGAGTGAGGGTCAGGAAGCTGTAGCTTGGGAAACCCCACAGCCGCCCCTGAGGGGAAGGAGGCCCACGTCGGCCCACAGAACTCTGTTCTGAACCAGCATGCCCCGTCTTCCTTCAAAGAGAAGGGTTCGTGTGTGCCTGTGTGTGTATCTGTATCTTCTCTTGCTTTGGTGGTGAAGGCATATTCGTTGCTCTCGGTTCAAAGACCACCTTCTTACCTGCCAAAAAATTATCTGTAAGGTTGTTTCTGAGTCTAGTGTACCCGTCCACCGCTTGCTGGGATTAGTTGAGAGAGAGAGAGAGACTCTGCATTCCTTACAGAGTCACTTCCTTTGTGCTGTTTGGAGAATTAGCTGGCCGTGCAGATAGAATCCCTTGGAAGATTCTCTAATCTGGGGCTTTCTGGCCACCCAGGGAGGAGAAGGGATCATCCCGGAACGTGAGGGTGGGGCGGGGGTTGGAGGTGACCAGTACAAACACACCATCAAAGCCCATCAGTCAGGTTGCATTAAGCTTTATAACAACACAGTTTTCATTTAGCGGGAGAAATGAGTTTAATAACAGGTGAACAGACTTAGCTCCCCCCACTCGTACATATTTCCGAATTTACTAGAACAGTTCCTGGTTTTGGAGATCTGTGAACAAGCGCTTGGTGTCAAAGGCGGCCTTTTAATCAAATCAAAGTAATGGGAAGGGACACTTGGTTCAGCAGCCCTTAATGGGGGTGTCCGCAGACAGCCCTTGCCCTCCCCCACACCTGCAGACTGGATGTGAAAACCGGCCATGGATGGGGTTGACACTCTGTCACTGCCCCACTGTGCCATCTCTGAAGAGAGTAAGGGAAGCATCAGATGACCATGAGGGGGACACGGCGGGACAAACAAGAATGGTGACGATCCCCTGTTGGTTGTGTTGCTCAGGATTACCCATAACAGAAGACATGCCAACTCTCTGGTCCCTGCGCCTCTCAGGAGCACAAGGGACAGAGCCCACCCCAAGAGCCTTCCTCGGAGCTGTGGTGTCGAGGGTCTTCATATGTGGAGACCTCCCATCGAGAGATCGGGCCTTCATTTTCACCCCCAGAAATAACATTTCTCTCTACCATCCACAGGGCTCAGAACTCAAAGGCAATCACATGGCCCAGAGGACAGGCCCATAGGCCTGATTCTATCACGAGGGCCTATGCCAAGCTTCACCACAGCCCAGGACCCTCCTTGGAGGGCTCTTGGAAAGAAGGCTTCTAAGGGTGTCAGCTTTTATTTTTTTGTTTTGTTTTTTTTGTTTTGTTTTCTGGTGAGGACCGTGCATGCCTCTGCCTTCAGAAGGGGAGGAGGAGGGACGTCAAAGGTTGTGGGATGAGACCTTGAAGGAGGAGGCTAGAGACACCTCAGAGAAAAAAGACCTTGCTCCCTAGGAGTCCTGGAGCACTCAGCCACGAGTAGCATTCTGGAGAGAGGCCAAAGCGAAGATTTGTACAGAAGAGGGCTGTGCCAAAGGCAGGGCTAGGACTTGGGCTCCTACAGTGGCCAAAGTAGACCTTCCTTCCTCTTTTTTTTTTAATCACTTAAAGAAACATTCCCAGCACGGTGTCTGACCTTGACGGCTATTTAACCTGTCTTCAGAATTAGCAGAAGACAAGAATTAACCGTGGCTCCTGGTGGCCATCTGGTCAACCAGATGCTGCTGCCCTGGCAAACCCAGTGCCTCCACGAGGATGCCATGGGATCCATCCCTCTGCCTAAGCCTACAGCGTTGGAAGCGATCCCGGGTGGCCAAAGTGGGGGGGGGGGATCTACTTGGCACTCCACTGAGGCTGAGGCTACAGACCCCGGTGGGGGGATTTCAGGACTCAGGGAAGGAGCCTCCTTGACTACTCACTAGCCTTCCCTCTGCTTCTCTAACCTCATTTGTCACCCTCTTCCCGTTCCCACTGGAAATCTTGACCAGTCATTTGGTAAAACATCATGTTGAAGGGTTTGTAGAATTTCTGCAGTCTGTGGATCACATCAGGGTCGATGCGCGGGTGAGTCCGACCTTTGCTCTTGCCTAAGCATCTTGGGGCACTGCTGTCTTCTGGCTTCTTTAAACAAGGGAAACCCTTAGTTTTGTTGAAATAGAAATGTTTTTCAGTCACGACACGCTTGAGGCCTAGAAAATCCTGGACTTTGGCCATCTCCCCGGCAGGGTCCACTATGAGTCGCTCTCCGCTGACAAAGAGGATTTGGGAGAGGGGGAAATACTGGAGCCAGTTCTCCAGGTGCAGAGCGTAGATCCCTATCCGAATGGCACTCCAGGAGGCGTCGATCAGCCCTAGGGTCCGGTTTTTGAAGGCCAGCACCTCGAAGGTGGGGATCTCGGGTTTCTTCGACAGCGTCTGGGTGTAGTCTGAGATGGCCCTGGTCACGGGGTTCCTCACCACCACGATCAGTTTGATGTCCTTGGCCATGGCGTGGATGCGCTTGGGGGCCTCATTTGTCACAAAGTAACTCGGTGTCTTCTCCATGGTTACCTGCCCGTCCAGAGTCTTAGGCATCACATTTCTGGAAGAGGGAGGGAAAGGAAAAAGAGCGGTCATTCCTATCCAGAACCGCTTAAACTGTTCACGCACAATGTGGGACAGAGAGAGCCTCGTGGGCAGCTACAAAAGAAAATTCACTGATAAATCCCAGGCATTCTTTCTAACTCTATGTCCCACTGAGGCTCTGATTATGGTATTATCAGGAAAGGCAGCAGAAGGCTTCCGCCTTCATTCTTGGGAACCTCGTACACCTGGGTTTCGATTGCTGCCCTCTCTTACCGGTTACATTCGACCGAAATATACTCTTAATTTCTCTATGTATTAGTTTGGTGTAGTCTCTGAAGCAGGGGTAATGACGGTACTTACTTCACACTGTAGAATGAGGATTAAGGGAGATAACACTTGTAAAGCATTTAGCACAGAATTGGGCACGTGCAAGAGCTTAATAAGTCAAGGGTATTAACGACTGTCGTAGCGGCTTCTGGAGAATGTTTGAGCGCCCCAAGAACTCAAAGATTATCTAGACCAGGGGTTGGCCAACTACTCCCTGTTTCTCGTTTTTTTTTTTTTTTTTTAAATATGGCTTGCCACTAAGACTGATTTTTAATCTCTAAACGGATGGGGAAAAAACCCAACATAATAATAATAACACTTTGTGATGCATGAAAATTATAAGAAGTTCAAATTTCCATGCCCATAAATAAACCTTCCCTGGAACACAGCCACACTCCTTCCTTGATATACTGTCCCCGGTCGCTTCTGTGTGACAACAGCACAGCTGAGTAGCTACAACAGGGGCTTTAAGACGTGCAGAACCAAGTTCATTTACTCGCTGGCCCTTTAGGAAAACATATGCTGAGCCTTGGCCTGGTCCAAAGGCCATCGCTGCACAAATGAAGGAAAGAAACCCAGAGACAGGAACCAGATAAGCTTCATGACCTGTACAAGCTCAATCACGTCCCCCTACTCCCCTCTGTAAAATCCTAAAGCAAGTTCAGAACAAAAACTACATACAGTGTGAACGCATCTAGCATGGGTCTGGTTCTAGAAATGGATTCTTCTTGACCTTGCTCTGATAAGGAAAATCTGTGCTCTGAGGTGGCTGAATGATCCAGCAGGGGAACCCCAGTCCCAGCCCCAGGGCCACTGCAGACTTTCCCCTGCCTTGCTGGCCGCAGCCAAAGAGTGGCACAGAGATGGAAGTAAAAATGGTGCTTGGGGCTCAGACCGTGAGAGATTACTCTCTTCTGGGCCCGCTAGTGTGAAAGAAACCTCCGGTCCTCCAAGGTCTCCGAGGCCGCTTGGGTTTTTTGGCCAGGATCCTGTCCGCGTTCCATAACACTTGGCTCCCTGAGCGGGAAATCCAACCACACTGACCTATTGTTGCCATCAGTTTTGGCGCAATGACGATGGAACGAGGGGTCGTAACGGAGAAGGTGTGCCCTGCCTTATCTTCGGCAGTCTCCCACCTGGTCGCCTCCGACGGGCCCCGATCTGCTGTTTCCAGTGGACTCAAGGAGACGTGGCAGGGGAGGACCTGGTCCCTAATGTCGGATTCCAGTAAGGCCTGGGGCCCCAGGACCGGTCAGACCCACCCATCCGGGTGGGAGGGGAGACTGATCACCTCCAGGAGACCTCCCAGGTCTCCCAGGCAGGACTTCCCAGGGAGGGAGGTCCCTCAGGTCAGAAACCCCCAAAAGGGAGGACAGAAAGGAACTTCTGAAAGGAATTCCACAGGTCAGGGCCTCCCGGGATGGGGAGGGACTGTAATAACTTCGGTGGGACTGCGTGAGGGAATGTGCAGTTTGACTCGGCTTGTCAGAGGAGCTGATTCTGTGGCTCCACGGTCTTGAGACTATGGAGTCTGAGTGGGCCCCGGCCTGTTTCCCTGGTGACTTCATAAGGTCTATGGCGAGCCCTTCGGGGCGCCAATCCAAGGTTTAAACGAACTCGCTCCAGCCAAGAGTCCCCCAAGTCTCCTCTGGGAGGGTGGACAGGCGGGCATCTGACCGGTCTGTCCTCTGGAGGGGCCCCCATCCTTTGTCTCTGTGCCACCACACACCAGGACATCGCGATGGGATCAGGGCAGAGTAAACCTACGGTCCTAGACTGTATGGTCAACATTTCAGGAAGGCGTTTTCAGAAGACTATGGAGTTAAGATGCGTCCAGCAAATTGAGAACCTTATGTGAGTTAGAAGGGCCTGCCTTTAATGTCGGCTGGCCCTCAGAAGGGACACTGGATGTCCCAACAGTTTGTCGGGTGTGACAAGTTGTAACAGGAGAACCAGGACACCGCAACCAGTTTCCACACATTGACTCCTGGCTAGGAACTGCCCAGACCCTCCCCACCGGGTGCGATCTGCTTGCAACAGGCAGGGACAGGCCAGGGTCTTAATGGCCTCATCCAAGTGGCCCAAAAAGACCGACAGAAGCCCCCACCTCCACAGATCCTAGCCGGAGATCCCAAGGCTAAACTGATCCTGCCCCTCCATACGCACCCTGAAGGCTTTCTACACGTGGCCCCCTCCAGTTCTAGATACTCCACCGTCATTGGTCTCCCCAGGCCCAGAGGATCCACTTTTTCTGGGACTAGCAGCAAGGCTGCACCCCAAGCCGGGCCAAGTGCCCTCCAAATGCCAGTACAAGAGAAGCACAGACAGGACAGTTCAGCCTGACCGTTCCATGCAGTATCATCAACCTTTCTCCACCACCGACCCCCTCAGCTAGACACATGAGCCCACCTGTACATTCTGGGAAAGGGATTTCAGAGTGGCCCCGTGGGCAGGTCTTTAAGGCGGAGAGGCCCCAACCACTGAAAGGTGGAAAAGCCAGACCCCCCTTGGCCACGGATCAATGTGCCTACGGTAAAGACAAGGGGACCGAACAGGCCTTGGGGAAGACTGAGGGGGACTGAGCCTCCTCCTTCTTGTCCCCCATGAGCCCATGGTCAGAATAAAAATAGGGGGCCAACCCAGTGACCTTCATGCTTCATACTGGGGCCGAGGCCTCTGTTGTCACCTCCCCAGTGGCCCCTTTCAGCAAAAGGACTACAACCATCCTTGGGGCCACTGGGACGTGGGTGATACAACAGCACTTGGGCCAGGCTCGTCAGTATAAATTTGGGGGCCACAAGGTCCGACCTGAATTCCTTTATCTACCTGATTGCCCCCGCCCTGGGCTGAGATATACTCTCTAGGCTTGGGGCTCAGATAAAGTTTTGAGTCCACTGGGCACACCAGTCTCCGATTAAACCCAGGGCACAATGAGATGGGGTCTCTGGTACTAGCGATTACCACACCAAGAAAAAACGGAGGCTATTCCGTGCCCAGGCCCAGCCAAATGGCCTGCCGGAGTTCAGGTTCACCTACAGTATGGGCTAAAGACAACCCACCTGGACTCGCCCAGAATCAGCCCATCATTGCTAACTGATCCCAGGAGCCCAACCCCAGAGGCAAAGGCAATACCCCCTCTGACAAAAAGGTAAGATTGGCATTCGAGAACATCTGGCCGGACTTAAATGTGCAGGTACCCTGATCGAGTGCCAGCTGGCCAGGAATACCCCAGTTATGCCAGTTATGAAGCCAGGAGGGGACATCGACCAGCCCAAGACCTGCGGGCCATCAACAAGGTAGCCGTCTCCCTGCACCCAGTGGTCCCAAATCCATGCACCTCCTCCAGGATGTGGACGACCTCCTCCTCGGCAGAGACGCACAAAAAGACAGCACAAAAGGCGCAAAGGCCCTCTGACAGCTCCTGTGAGACTCGGGATACTGAGCCTCCTGGAAGAAGGCACTAACCTGCGAATAACATGTCCATTATCTCGGTTTCCTCCTTACCCAAGGGAAAAGAGGCCTATGAGAATTCCTGGGGGCTACAGGATTGTGCCGCATCTGGATTCCGGGGTTCTCGGCAAAGCAGGACCCTCTCTGATCTCTTAGGAGGACTAAATCGAGAACCCCCTGCCCAGAATGAGAAAGCAGAAGCTGCCCTCACGGAGATGAAGGCTGTCCTGGGGCGGGCTCCAGCCCTGGGCCTCCAAAACATAGAAAAACCCTTCAATCTCTTTGTACATGATAAAGCAGCACGTGGGTACTCAACCAGACTGCTGGGCCCTGACACCGGCCAGTTATGTATCTGTGAAAGAGACTGGACCCCGCGGCACCACGATGGCCCCTGTGCCGCAGGGCGCTAGCAGCCGCAGACCTACTCGGGAGGCAGACAAGCTCGCCTGGGACAAGAACTTAACCTCAAGCTCCCTCCTGCAGTTGGACCCTCACGAACACCCAGGGGCACCGCTTCCTGCCCAGCTCTCAGCCTGCACAGTACCAAGGGCTCCTCTGTGAGAACCCAAGGGTAACCCCTGAAACAGTAAGGACATTAAACCCAGCAACCTTTCTCCCCACGGAAGAGGGGGGACCAGAGCACAACTGCTCCAAGTAACTGATGAAGTCTGCGCGAGCGTCCAGATCTGCGGGATCGAGCCGTGAAGAATCCAGAGCTCACGCAGTTTAGCGACGGCAGCAGTTGCCTACAAGAAGGTGCCCGAGAAGCGGGCTGTGCAGTGACCACGACCACTGAGTGCTAGAGGCTAAGGTGTTCGCAGCTGGACGGTCAGCACAGCGGGCTGCACTCCCCGCCTTAGTCCGAGCCCGCACCCGCAGTGAAGGCCAGTGGGTCAGCGTCCACACTGACGCCTGCCACGCCTTTGCTCCTGGGCCTGTCCAGGGGGGCGTGTACAAGGAGAGGGGCCTCTTCACCACTGCAGCAAAAGCTATCCAAACAAAGAAGCGAACAGAAGCTCCTCGGGGCTGTCTGACTTCCCGAGGACGTAGCAATCCTGCAGGATTCTGTGGCTGGTCTCTGCCCGGCCTCCTGCGGGCCCACGGCACCCCCAGGACACTCAGTTACTCCCCGGTGCCTAGGGCACCTTCCAGAAAAGTCACATCAGATTGGGGATAAAGAGAGAAAAAGACAACTTATGGCCCCGGGAGCCACCCCAGAGAAATGACAACGGTGCACCACTGCACGGCCCCAATCTCCTTCGTGTCCCAGGTGCACCCCTTCCAGGCCAGAGACTCAGTCCAGGTCAGAGATTGGAAAAGGAACCCCCTCCGACCACAGTGGACAGCGCCTCACTCTGTTGTTCTCACCACGCCTTCTGCCCTTAAGGTCTCTGCTGTCACCCTGGGGTCCACCACTCCAGAGTAGAAAAGCCCATCACGCGGACGAGAAGCCGCACCGGTGGACAGTCCAGCCAAACCCCACAGACCCGCATCGGCTTCGCCTCCGACGACATCCCACCGGCGGACGGACACCTGCGCGCCTGGTCCCGCGTTCCCACCGGCACCACGTCCCTCCTCCTGGGGTCGGACTCTACACTGCTGCCCCTTCTGGCTGGGCTTTCCCCCAGAGACTTGCCATGTTGTTGTTGATCGGGTGACCCTAGAGTGTTGTCCGGCCCTTACTTGTCCCCAGGTGACGGACTAGCCACGATGGCGCCCTCCAACTAAGGTCGTGGCCCCCACTTTTGCTGGCCGTCCGCGGTCTACTCCTAAGCGCATTTCACTACGGTGTCGCCGACCCCGGCCAGGCCCGGTCTTCTGCCACCTGGTGTGTCCTTCCTCCTCGCCGCCTTCAGCCTGCCCGACCCGGCAGCGGGGGGCGGACACCCCACACGATCAATCACGCCCGCCTGTCCGTCTCCTACCGGATCTCTCAGTCCTCCCCGGAGCCACAGTCCACTTCTCTGGAAACCTCTGGCCGCCCCGACGCTCCCCCACGGCCATTCCCCATCTGGTGCGCCTGCTGGCCGTGTCGGGAGCTGCCCTGGGCACCGCTAGCCTGGAAACGTCAGGGGTTCCGTACCAGGGGCAGCTCGCGGGGGTTTCCCGGCCTCGCTCAGCCCCGCCCTGCAGCGCCGGCCTCAGGGGTCCTGCAGACGGCCGGGACTCCACGACCCCCAGCCGCGCAGGGGCACCCAGCCTCCTCCTGCAGGAGAAATGTGGTTTCTGTGCTCCTGAGGCGGGGGTGGTCCCCGAAACTCCGACCCAGGTGCAGGAAGGAGTAAATCGCCGGGGGAGGCACTCCAGCAGGCGACTCTGTGGGATCCCCTCTCACAAGGGTCCCCTGGGTCCCGCCCCCTCCTCGGCCCCCTCCTCACGCTCCTCCTCACAGCGGCATCTGGTCCTTGGGTTTTCAGTGCCCTCACCAGGGTCATCGCTGCACAAACTGCCAAGGTCAGACTCCCGTTGCAACTCACTCCCTACCGCCCCGTAAATAATAAAGACGACGCCCTCTCAACCAGGTGGTTAAAGCAGCCTCAATGGGGGGAGTGATAAGGGACATCTGTGTTCTGAGGCGGCCGGCCCACCCAGCAGGGGAATCCCAGTCCCGGCCCCAGGGCCGTTGCAGACTTCCCCCTGCCCGGCCGGCCGCAGCCGCAAGAGTGACACAGATATGGAAGGAAACATGTATCAAATACCCCCCTTGCCTGTGCTCGGGGCTCAGACCGAGAGATCACTCTCTTCTGAATCCCTAGTGTGAAATAAATCTCTGGTCTTCCAAGGTCTCCATGTGTCACTTGTTTTTTTTTTTTTTTTGCCCCAGATCCAGTCCAAGTTCCGTAACAGCTCCTGCCGAGCTTGCCCAGCGAGCCTGTGGCCGATCCCACACCAGGTCTCTCGGTGTCCTTCCCCAGCGTGCATCCCCGTGCCTACCCCTCCATCCGTGTCCCCTTCAGAGTGCCTCGGTCCCGTTTGGGAGCCTCAAGTCATTAAAGGAATTTTGATGCTGTTGCCCCCCAGTCCCAATGTGGCAGGCCTATCAGTGATAAAAGAGGCTGGGGATCCTAGGATACAGTCAACTTGCTACAGGCATAGGTAGACCGAAGTTAATTGCCGATAAACATGTTGTACCTGTTGGTACAGGGGCCATCTGCCACCATGTGCTCCATTAAATCTGTGCACTTCTGAGCCCTGCACCAAAGTGGTCCATTTAGGATTACACAAGACCTCTTTGTTGTGATGACATGCTTTTAAATGTCTCAGCTAATAAAACTTAATACAGACGAAGATCCCTTAGCTTCCCCCACCATAATTAAATTTATTTACTATCGCGTGTGTGGAGAAAGAATGACTTTTCTTTTATCTCTAATTCACATGCTCTGTCAATAATTAATTGCTACTGGGTTTTGAGCCTTCTTGGCAAGCACTCTTATTAGGCAAGAGGAATCTGCCTGGTAGAGAGCTTCACAGACAGTTGGCTGTTGTCGTGTAATGGCTGGACGGCCAGAAGTCTTCTGATCAAAGCAATCGCCCCAGCTGTAGTCATGCCCATCTTGGACTCCCAAACTCTCCCAAGTGGTTTGAGCATCTCTATGTGCCTGTTTGGCTCTCGCCAGATTTTAACTGTCTCATTTGGAGGGGCAGGGCTCGGGAACGCAGAGCCTTTGGGGGTCAGATGTTCAGGACTGAAGACTTCCTGACTACCCCTGCCACGGAGAAGTTGACACAACCTGAATTTACTCTGAAGTCTGGAAGCCCTCTAGGACGCGTCCTTACCCCACAAGGAGCCCCAGGTTTCTCATCTCAAAAAAACAGGGCTAAGCCGAATCCCTTCCTTCTGGGATCATCACGAAGATCAGATGTTGTAGCACAGGTAAACCACTTAGCAGAGTACCCGGTGAACGCCAGAGTCTTGAAAACCTACACCAGGTCTACAAGACCTTCGGCACAGCAATGCTCAGAGGAAAGCAAGGAAAAAATACTCCAATTTACCACATGGCACAAAACTGAACAACCGGTAGAAAGAACAACTTGAGGGATAAGGGGTGTTCTCGTTCACGCCCGTATCACCAACCACACTTCCTGACCTGGAGGCTGCTGACGGACGAATTCAGCCCGAGTTCAAGGAACATGCTCATGCCCGACTTCTGTTTCAGTTGGAGAGATAGAGTCTCTTAGTATGAAACTCATGTCGCATTATGAAAATATTAAGCAAATACTGATGCAAAAAATACCTGAAGATAGGTACTTTTACAGGGCCCTATCCAGATTTTTACGGTTTCACATATACGGTTGTTTGCTTATTTCATGTTTATTTTTTCTTTAGTGCCAGAGCAGCTGCTAGATTTTTCTTCTCATTTGTTCTCTGCCGTTCACTTCTCTTCTCAGCCCTCAGAGCTGGTCTTTACGATGGGCGCCTTTCACATTCATCTCCTTCACTCTGGCTAATTGCTACAGTTTGTCAAGACACGTAAGGGATCTCTAATCTCTACCTGAAGCATCTCGGATGAAATGGCCAGTGTGTGCCCCCCTCACTGCTCAGTGCAAAAGGGAGCGAGAGGGGGGTGCCGGGGAAGGCAGAGGGGAGCAGAGGTGTCTAGCATTGGGGCACCCGTGGTGAGACCATCTCATTGATGGTATGAGCAATCTGTTCTGCCTCTGGGGAGTAGCCATCCTCCTTCCCAAAACGGATTCCACACCAGTTACAGTCTGTCTGTCCGTTCGTCCGTCCTTCCTTCCCAAACTCCTTTTCATTCCTGCAGTCCTTGCTAACTACCTGTGTCATAGACCTTAGCGCACCGTCATAACAGGATTTGTCCCCCAGCCCTTCACGGCTAAGTGCTCAAAGCAGCAGGCAACATCCCGCTCACCTCCGTATCCCTCAGGTCTAACCCAGGACCCGCCACATACAGCAGCTGCACCCTCCCTGTCTGGGGTCGATGGATGAATCCATGAATGGATCAGGAAAGCCTGCTCCCTGGATGTGAGGAGAACTGGGGCACAGCTTGGAGGGCACGGCCCCTCTAAGTAGGTTTTCCACGCGTGGAGGGCTCGGCGTGAATGCGTTCTGTGCCATCCTTGCCTGAAAGACCATGCACTGCCGTGTGGACCATATGGTGAGAAAACACCGCATCTGGGCTTGGAACAGCTCGTTAACAGTATCTGGGGTGCTCAGAGCAGCCGTGACATCAACGTCAACACACAGTCCTAAAGCGAGAAGCGTTCTGCGAGATCACACATCTGCTCTCAGAGCCCCCAGTGTTTATAAGCCACCATCCAATGTGCTCGCCCTCCCTGCCCCACTCTTGCCAGAGGTGGGGGTTGCTTTGCAGAGCACAAGCCCGGTGTGAATGCAGGTCAGCGCCCGGGGGCCTCTCCAGAGTCACCGCTAACCAAAGTTACCACATACCAGTCACGGAGGGCTCGCTCCTGCTGTGCTTTGTGGTCTGAACCCAAAGTCTGATGCCGGACCTACTTCTCTAAGCACTTTCAAGACACTGGACTCTGTACCTCGCTGGTTAAGCGCACAGACTCCGGAATTTCCGAGTCTGGATCCACTTACTTATTAGCTGTGTGACCCTGAGCGAATGACTTAACCCTGGTTATCTGTGACTCAGTCTCATTATCTGGAAAACGGGCATCACACTACTGAGATCCATCTCAGAGGGATTTTATGAAGATGAAGTAAGTTAATATCGAACAGAGTCCCTTATATGGAGAAGGTTCTCAACACGTTAGCTGTGAACGTTTCAACACCTCTCTCAAGATGACGCTCCTGTTCCTCCCATTCTAGAGGTCCAGAAACTGAGGCCCAGTGAAATGGATTTGTTTGGCCAAAGTCACAAAAGTGGCGTTGAAATGCCGTCCCAGATCTGTCTCACACCATAGCTAGCCCGACCTCCTTGCAGTTGCCTGACAATGCTTAACGCACCTAGAGACAGTAGGCAAGGTTATGGGACAGGCCCAAGGTCACTTGGGTGGCAAAGCTGAATGTTAAACCGAGCCTCATTATGTTATGTTGTAAAGGTGGGCTGTCACTGACTTACCACTGGGAGTTACAGAAACCCAGGCCAGAATCCCCAGAAATTCTTGCCAGATCAAGCTACATCGTTCAATCTGTGATATCTCTCTCTGGGGACTCCTCAATTGGAGCAAATGGATACCATCATGAACGCCGAGGGAGAAAGCAATCACCCGTGTTAGATATAAAGTGCCCATTCTCTCTGGAAGGGTCAGTGGCAAAGCTTGCCTTTGGTTTGCCTGAATTGGAGGTATGTGGGCAGCTCACATTTTCCCAAATGCATTTTCCTGGGGAATAAATGGTGCATAAATTAGCAATATTTTCTGAGCCCTCCTGATGAACTGTAACCCAAGAGAACAGTGGTTAGAGCAAGGGCATGAGGTAGGGCTACTTCCTCCGCGTTGAGGGAAGAACTCACTTAGGAAGTCAATCGAGCTCCCGCTGCTTGCCAAGCCCCAAACAAGGTGCTTCCCCATGTTCTCCTGCTTCAAACAAATACTGTAGGATTCACGGAGCCCACTAGAGGGGTGTGGACCTGGAGAGCCGGGGTGACCGTGAACCCTGTCCAAAGACACACAGGCAAGACTATGCGCTGCCCAGTTCTCTTGGGAAGTCCACTGTGCTTTTTAAGCCCGGATTCAGGAATCCTGGAAATCTCTGAAAGCGGATACTCAAACCATTTGGAAACTACCAGTCTTATATAAAGACCCAAGAAAAGCAGCTGCCCTGGGGCCAAATGCCTATCAGCCAAGTTGAAGCCCAGAAAGCAGGGATCTTGAGTTACAGCTCAGACTTAACAACTAGCTTGCTGAATGAATTTAGGATGGGGATTTTCTCTCTGGACCTGACAATGAAAAAGGGCTATCATTCCTCTTGTTAATCCTATCGGGTATTTATTGGTGCCTGCTATGCACTAGGTGATGGGTATACACTGATGACTAAGCCTGCCTGGGACCTGCCCTCCGTGGACCGAAGGGAAGTTCTTTGAAGGAAAGGTCTCGATAGCCCAAGTTTGGTCCGTGGTTCAGATGGGACATCTCGGTTGTGGGCAGATGTCTCCTTCCAAACCAAGAGAAACCCACCAAGTCTTGGCTGCATTCCTGCAGGCCCACAGGGAGTGGGGAGGAGGAGGAGGAGACGGGAAGTTGTGGGCAGAGGAGAGGAAGGGAGGAGGAAGAGAAGTAGCAAGGAATGCAGGAGATCAGAAGGGAGGGCAGAAATAAAGACAAGAAGGAAGGAAGGAGTGAGGAAGGAGGAGGAGAAAGAGAAGAAGGAAGGGGGGTTTGAAGATACACAAAGAATTTAAGTAACCAGGAAAAAAAAATGGGGAAAGTTTTAAATGACACATGGCCACATTGTTGGGGGTGGGGGGAGCAAACCCAGGTCTTAGGCACTTTTGTTGTTTTCAAGTTTGGGCCAGGCAGGTGCAGCTATTCTAGGATTAGAAGGTTCAGGATGGTCTTTGTCAGGGAGGTGGTAAGAGCATAAGCAATACTGAAGCAGGAAGAGAGGGGAGATACCCCTTGTTCCCCATGTTCTCAATGAACCAACTGAGGCTCAGAGAAGTTCTGTGTCTTCACCAAGATCACACAGCTCCTCTGTGGCAGGGTTGGGATTTGAAACCCAGCAGAGCCTGTGGTCCTCACCACTTTCAGATACGATAAGGAGAGGACGGTCCAGTGTGGAGCTAGAGCTTGGAGCAGGGGATAGGATATCAACCTCCAGTGGCGAAATGAAGGTCCAGTAGGCATTCTTACCCAGAGAGAACGCCAGCATAACAGTTGATAAGGTCTTGAGATGTGGTGGGACATGGGTAAGATCAGGAAGAGAGATATTAAGGAACTTCCTCCTAATGGCTTTGATATTCCCGACGTCACAAGACTGGGGCCATTTGCTAAACTTGAGGGCCTTGGGACTGCAATTATGGGACTCAAAGCAGATGGGGATGGATGATATATTAATAATTTACGAATTACAGTGACCTATGGAGAAATTATCCTGTGTTTGGTTTTTGCCCTGGGCGACTCATCTGGAAGAAAAGGCAGGGAATTCATTGCTACCCTTATCCCCCGACCCTAATCACCACCACCATACATCCCTTGGTCCTTGGGTTTCAAGAAAGGTTTTTATTGTAATACAAATTAAACTTGACTTGAAACCCATATGACGAGTCTGAACAGAAGTCCTCTACTGGTCATTATTCAGAGCCACCTGTGACATGTTTTGTAAGGCAGCCCAGGGTCCTACGGGACACGTTTCTGAAGACGTCATCACACATGAATAAGGTGAGTGTCTCGGATGTCTGTAGACACCAGGAACCAGAAAGGGGAAGCAAGACGATAGAACATGTTCCACTCTGAGAGGAGAATTACTTGGGAAAAGATGCTCCTTATTCCCTTTGGGGGACTGCCAAGTGTCATGAACCACATGGGGTGCCACTTGTCCCAAAAGATCAAAAATTAATGACACCACATGCACTAAGTCCTTTTGGGGCCAGAGACTCAACACAAGATAAACCCAAACTGAAAAAAGGAAGACCCCTTTCTGGCCATTTCCAGTTCGACAGTAGGCTGACACACAGCCTTTCAGAGGTAGTTCTCAGTCTCCCCCATGAGCGTGATGAGGACGCCACAGTTTTTTGTTTGTTTGTTCTGTGTGTATGTGTGTTTCAAAGAACCCAATGGTGTTTTCACTCCCTCAGTAGACGGGAGTTGGTCACATGGATTATTAAGGTCCCACCATGCGTGTTTTTGGAACAAGCCCCAAAGAGAAACTGGCTTGTCGGACTGAGGGCTCCCAGCACTTCTCTGGGCTCGGAAGAAGATTGTGTCCTAGGCATGCCCAACTGCCTCTGCGGGGAGTGGAGAAATGCCAGTCTATCACAGAGGGTTGAAGGTCTTCCCTTGGATTTTTTTTTTCCTTAAGATTTTATTTATTTATTTGAGAGAGAGAGAGAAAAAGTGAGAGAGAGCATGAGTGGGGAGAAGTCAGAGGGAGAGGCAGACTCCCAATGGAGCTGGGAGCCTGATGTGGGACTTGATCCTGTGATTCCGGGATCATGACCTCAGCCGAAGGCAGTTGCTTAACCAACTGAGCCACCCAGGCGCCCTTCCCTTGGATTTCTGTATTGATCTCTTATCCTATAGATGTTTCCCTTCCCTGGATCTGAGTTTTGGAACCAAGTAACTACAAACTTACTCTTTCCTATATCAGAGTTATACACAATTAGTGTTTCTTCACTGAAGAAAGCCAAGATCACGTATTGAAACAAATTTTAGCCAAAAAGCAAAAGAAAACTCTCCATTCGTGTGTTGCCAGACACTGTGCTAGAATCAGGAGATAAAACCAAGAGCAAGATCTTGCCCTGAAGAAGTGGGCATTTTTTTGAAATAGTAAGAATAGTTTAAGAGGTCTGTCCTTGTCTCTGAGAACTCACAGACGTGCACGAGTTTCGGGTTGGGAATCACTGGTGGAGGATCCGCTGAACCCCAGCCCTCCCCTCTCACCTCCTTCGGGAGCTTTGCTAAGTGCACGCTCATCCTGACGAAGCGGGGTGGTCAAGGGCTTAACTTCAGGGTTCCATCTCGAAACCACACTTGCTCTGAGCAAACTCATCGTCTTTGATCCCCGGCCCCATCTTCTTTCCATGGGAATAACATCTATTCATTCACAGGAAAAGGCATCAGGCATCCTGGTAGAGAGACTTGGTACCTAGCCCTTCTTGCCGCCAGTGGAAGGTAGCACACAGTGGGTGTGAGCCAATCTGTTTGGTGAGCCAGCATAAGACAAAGGCCCTGCCCCAATTCTTTATCTGTAGGGCTACCATAGGTTGCCTAATAGATGCACCCCTACATAAATGATGACACAGCCACCGAAACCCACCTCTCAAGGAGGCGTTGCTACAATCCACTCTTAAGAGCACCCACCGGGTCTTTTGGGCACCTATTCCAGTGAATTACTAGAATTCTTTTTCTCTTTGCCACCCTGAGGTGCCCAACCACTTTGGGAAGCCGCAGGGCCAGGAGGAACCCAGCCACTTCTGGGGGCCATGCCTCATTTTACGCCCAGCTGTAGGCATCACTTCTATTTCTCCCTGTTGTCCCGGACTCTCCCAGTGCCACCACCCGTCTTTGGCACCCATGAGACCACCATGGGACGGAAGTGAACTTGTTCAAATGGTTTGATCTAGAGAACACATACGGACAGAATGCAATCCTTTAAAATGAATTCAGCTTGGTGCGTGCGTTTATAGGAGATTTTTATTGATCTGGTTTCTACTTCATGTGTGGTATCTATAGGGACAGGGAAGTCCTTTGTAATAAGTCTCACGCCCAGAGGTTGGAGGCATGGTTCTAAAGTCTAAACCATTGTTTGCCTATAACCTCGGCTTCCACCAGCTCCCTTCACTCACAGCCACCCCTCCAGCTCTCTCTCTTTTATTATTGGACCATCTCGCCCGGGAGGTTCTAAGACGAGATGCTCCCTGACTTTGAATCCGTAAGCTTCTGGAGCATACTTCACCTGCCCCTGCCTGGGGTTTCCGCCCAGAGCGCCCCTCTCTGCCACGTTATTCACACACGTTCAAAAGCGCCCCACTGCAGGTCCTCACATACCAACCTCCATCAGCCGCTTTATTGTATTTTCTTTCCTCGGGCTCAGCGTTTCAAAGGGCAGGTGCCACAATTAAATGATGATTACGGAGGTGTCAGCATGTCTGCACTGGGGCCCCGTGCTCGCGATTTTAACAGACGGTGACAGGAGAGGGTTCCTCTCGGGAAGGCCGCCTGCCAAGTCTCTCCGCCTCCCCCTGCACTCCCAGCTGTGTGTCGGCTCAGCCCTGCCTCTGGGACGCTGCCAGCCTCCTTCCTTCTCACCGGCATCCTGATGCCGATCCAAGCCCCCCTTGCTATGCCTCCCTTACGCAGCCTCTAGCCGTGTGGGCCACCGCAACCCAGAGTGACCTAGACACTACTCTCTGTGAAGGTGGGGACCCATATGCCAGGTTTTCATTCAGTCTTGTCTTTTCTGGGACCACCCCTTGCTTTGTTCCACCTGCTTCTCAAGACTCTCACCTGAGCCCTTGGAGGTCCCATCATCACCTGCTTGCCTAGAGTACCACTTAATTGACAGTCTGTGGCTGGGACTCCTGAGCCTGGTGCTCTGTCCCCAAAGGGAATGTCCCCCAAGATGCTGGCAGCAGACGCACCTGCCACCTGCCTTCCAGGAGCCTGGTTCTGCCGTCCTGCCTCTAAAAGACTTTGGAAGACCTCAAATTCCTCACTGTGTACAGCAGAGATCATAAGCAAGACCCATCGCAGAGCCTGTTTTATGAGGATTAAAAGGGCGGGTGCTTTATGAGGCTGCTGTAGAAATGAATGTCTATGTTCCCCGACCCCCCCAAATTCATGCACTTATCCCTACCACCCAGTGTGATGGTATTGGGGGTGTGGCCTTTGGGAGGCGGTTAGTAATGAGGGCGAGGTTCTCATGAATGGGATTAGGGCCCTTTTGTTTGTTTATTTAATGAATTTATTTATTTGAGAGAGAGAGCGAGCACGAGTGGGGAGAGGGGCAGGGGAGGAGAATCCCAAGCCGATTCCCTCCTGAGCCTGACACAAGGCTCGATCTTACGACCCAGAGACCCACACAAGTGCTGCTGATTGCTGCTGATTCTGCACGAAGCCTGTGTATTACACATTCTCAGAGAATGCCACCTAGGACCCGTGCCGACGATGAGATCACCTCATGTTTACCTCGCGTGCATCCTTAAAGTGAACTTGGCCTTTTCACATAATCCGTCCATGCTCCTTCCTACTGATCCAAGGAACCTGGTCAGCTAGAGGGGTAATACTCAAAGCACTTGCCTGTGACTAAGATAGGTTGCTGAAGGCAACTTGTCCTCTTGGTGGCAAGAACGAGCCCAGAAGCCCCCTCTGCCCTGCACGGGGCCTGGATGGGAGGACACACAGCCTCCTCTCCAAGCGCCTCGGTCAGAGCCTTCCATGTTGTCCTTGAGATATCTCCTCTGAAGTTGCAGCCCCACATCAAGATCTCCAGCTTCAATGATGTTAAGTACAATCATAAATTAATTAGTGCTTCCCACTGTGCCTGTATTTAGATCCGACTTTCACAGCTTGGGGTGCACGAAATACTAAACAGATTTTCAAACCAATCAATCTGATCATGTAGCAGATGGAGAAATGACAGATAGCTAGGAAAGAAGATCCGCATACACCTAGAGAGATGTACACAAACAGGGTGCCCGGTGGCTCTGGCAGTTAGGCATCTGCCTTTGGCTCAGGTCATGATCTGGGGTCCTGGGATTGAGCCCCACATCGGGCTCCCTGCCCAGCGGGAAGCCTGCTTCTCCCTCTCCCTCTGCCCCTCCCCCCCCCAGCTCATGCGCTCTCTCTCCCAAATAAATACATAAAATCTTTTAAAAAAAGATATACACAAACATGCATAGACTCTAGTATGAGGAGGGCAGATTCTTACATTATCAGTCATTCCTGCACACCAGTCCCCTGCAGGGTCTCTTTCTGCCTCTCTGTCTGTCTCTCTGTCTCTCTGTCTCTCTGTCTCTCTCTCTCTCTCTCTCTCTCTCACACACACACACACACACACTGCTCCTATAACTGACTCCTCATTATTCAGGTTTTGGCTCAGACATCACCCACTCAGCACAACCCCCTTCCCCAGGCACCAGCTCAAACTACTCTCCTTCACACCTCTTTCTTTTGCATCATCCAGCTTATTTTTTTATCTGAAATTATCTCATTTATGTTTATTTTCTCCCACCCTGTAGAGTCTGTCTGTCCTCCAAAAGCAAACAAGGTCCAAAGAAGAAGGGCGATTTGGCGCTTGTCCTTGTATCTCACACAGCACCGAGAATCCAATCGATTTCAGTAAATGTTTGCTGGCGGATGGGACAAAGAAAGGAATGAACGAAGGAGGAGAAGAGAGCCGAGGTGGAAATAAGGAAAGGCAAAATACAGGAAGGGAGGAAGGAAAATGTGCCTGAAAGGAGGCACCAAATTTCATGTGATGACCGCCCCAGCAGGTCACATGGCAGCATCTGCCACCAGCCCACCAGCCCAGTCAGCCCCACCCCAGACTCCCTCCCCTCAGGAAAGCCCTCCACCCCCAGCCCCCTATCGCTCAGCCCAAAACCTAGGAGCCGTCACTGCTGCTTCCTCCCCTCACTCATCTCTCAGCAGTCCCAATTCCTTAGGGAGCCCTGTCTGTTGCCTCCACTTCTAAAACATATTTTAGAATTTAAGCTCTCCTTTCCATCATTCCTCTGGTGTTCCTGGAGCCCACAGTACTGGCCTCTCAGCCACACTGAGTGAGAGTGAGTTTTCCAAAGCTCATGTTGACCGAGAGGGAGGGAATATGGCACAGTGGTGAAGAGAGTGGACTCTGGAACCAAGTGCCCAGCTTCAGATACTAATTCTGCCCCTTGCAGACTGTAATGCAGAGCATTCAACCTCTGTGTGCCTTAGTTTTCCCCATCTACAAACGGAGACTTCAGAGAGAACAAAAATATTTCATCGACCCTATTGAGGATCAAGGATGGAATGAACCATAAAGCCCACTTCATAAATCTATGTAAATTTTAGCTATAATTTTTATCCTTGTTGTTATATCATTCCTCTGTTGAAATCATTTTGATCAACTCTCATTCTATTAAAAAAAAAACTTACTCCCCTCTTTATGGTCTCTAAGGCTCTATATGATATGTCCCTGAACTCAATCCCATTTGCTCAGGGTCCTAGCGCTGCTGGCCCTCTCTCCATCCCCAGCACTCCAGATCCCTGCCCTTCTGCATTGGCTCTGTCCTCATCGTCTCCTGCTGTTTCCCCAAGTCCCTGCATAGCGGGCTTCTCACTATTCAGGTCTTGGGTTAAGTGTCTGGTGCTGAGCTGTCCAGTGCAGAAGCCCCCAGCCCCATGTCTGCTTCAGTGGAAATTAATTAAAACTAAATAAAGTTGGGGCACCTGGGTGGCTCAGTCAGTTAAGTGTCCGACTCTTGATTTCGGCTTAGGTCATGAGTTTGGGCCCTACGTTGGGCTTAAAAAAAAAGTTAACGATGCAAGTCCTCAGTGTTCAGTAGCTATGAAAGGCCTGCGGCTGCTGCCCTTGAGGTGCAGACAGAGTATATTCCAGGATCACGTAACATTCTATCGGATGGTACTGGTCTGGTCCATCAGAAATGCTGGATGGGACATCTACATACCACTTAAAAGTTATCTGTCAGAGAGGCTTCCCCTGATCATTCTACCAAAAATAACGCCAGTCCCAAGTCACTTTCTATCTCACTCCTGCTTTTTCTTCACTGCACTTCCTGATATTGGTCAAGACCTACAATTATCTACTTTGTTTACATGGTTTACATGATGGCTGATGCCTCCCCAGCTGGAATTAAGCCTCATGATGGCAGAACTGTCTTATTCTTTAGGCTATCTATCTATCTCTCATAGGGCATGGTATGCAATAGGTGGTTAATAAACAAGGAATAAATGAATGGGCTTCTTGGATATGCACATTCACATTTTCACTCACATATACACCCATTTCCTGCACCCCAAGAGGCCAGAGTAGGACAAAGGAGGTGCAAGAAGGTTTAATCTGATGCTAGGCAGGTTTCTGTCTTCTGGCCACCAGCTGGTGACAAAGTGGGAAAGGCTTAGCCTTGTCCGCTGAAGGTGTCGATGCCAACCCTTGCCCCTAAAGCAGAACCAGTTAGACACGGCGAGACCTCAACCATGAAACGCACATGTACTGTGCAATCACCCATCTCCAGCCTCTGGAAGGGTAAAGCAGAGGGAGAGCTGGGTCTGGAGTTTGAATTGATGGGTCAGGTCTAGAGTTGGACGTCAGAGAGAAACTCAAGGATGAAGACCAGGGACTGGAGCTCAGTGCGGGGCTCAGTCTGTTCCCTCCTCTAAGTCAACCACCTCCCCAGAAGCTCCATTCTCTGGAGAAGAAACAAGTAGCACCCTCTGGTTGGTTTGTGGCTGTGGGGCTTGCTCACAGTATCTCCAAAATTTTCTCTGCGAGTTCTATGGCAAATGGACCAAAGCCACAAAGTCACCACACCGGTGACCCCAACTCTGGAGGAACATTCCAAGTCCTTGGGCGCCCACAACGGGGGGTTCCGACTCAAATGGTCTAAGATGGTGTCCAGCCATTGGTATGATCTAAAAGCCCTCCAGGGGATTCTAACGAGCAGCCAGGATTTAGAAACATATCAGTAAACCAAATCCCTTGAAAGACAACAGCACATCTGCCCCATCTCTGCAACCCCAGAGGACAGGGCAGGGATGGAACCGGGACTGATGTTGTTCCATGAGTAAACAGATGAACAGACCCATGGACAGATGTGATGCTTAGTTAATGTATGCATCACCTTGACTGAACTAAGGGATGCCCAGGCAGAGGGTAAAGCGTTATTTCTGGGTGTGTCTGGGAGGGTGTTTCTGGGCAGGATGAGCACTGACCGAGCAAAGAAGATCTGCCCTCACCAATGCAGGTGAGTGACACCCAATCTATGGAGGATCTGAAAAGAACAAAAAAGGCAGAGGAAGGCAAATCTCATTTTGTCTGTCTTTTGCTCTCAGACCTGGTCCTCCAGCCTTCACACTCAAGACTGGGACTTACAACACCAGTTCCCCTGGTTCTCAGTTCTTCAGACTTGGACTAAATGACACCACTCACTTTTCTGGTTCTCCAGCTTGCAGATGGCATATTACGGGATTTTTGACCTTCGTAATCCCATAAGCCAATTCCTATAAAAGATCTTGCCCGCCCCCCCCCCCCCAACCTGGTCTCTGTATCTATGTATCTATCTGTCCATCTGTCTATATATCTATCTACTATTCCATCCCCTGTTGGTTCTATTTCTCTGGAGATTCCTAATGCAGGCAGATAAATGAATGAACCAATGAGTGAAAAAGCACTGTGATTCACACATCCTGATAACCTTGAGTATCTCTCAATCTCTGGACCTCACGCTGCCATTTCTGGATATCCACTTACATTCTTGTTATCATGGATTCAGTGTTTTTCTTTAAATCAATGTCATCCTTATTTAATAAATCTGTTGAAAACAGAAATTGTATGTGACTACCTTGAATGGAAAAACAATTACAACTGCTGGGCAGACTGGCTCTAGGATAGTTCCTGGTCACCCTAACTCCTGATATTAAAGCCCTTGTGTAATGCCCACACACTGAGCATGAGCAAGACCAGGGACTTGATTCTAATCAACAGGATTTGGCCATGGGGATGTGATATTACTTCCATACATCATTACAATACGCTGTATCTCGCATCTTGTTAGCAGACCTTCTCTACTGGCTGTCTCTTACTGGGTTTGATGAAGCCAGCCATCGCAGGGAGCGGTCTCTTTGTCAAGAAACAGAGGACACACTCCAGTCAACAGCCACAAGAAGCTGAGGTCCTCAGTCAACAGTCCACATGGAACTGAACCCTGCCAACAACCACACGATTTGGGGAGCCATCCTCCCCAGTCGGGCTTCAGATGAGACCCCATGCCTGACTCTGCCTGCCCTGGACTGTGAGTCTGAGATCTCCTTTTTCATAAAGGAAAATTGCCAATGATAGGTGTTATCCACTGGGCCTCCAACTGCCAGGTAAGAAGTACATCTCACTCAGGATAAGAATATGTCAGCACTCACAGTGACCCCAGCAGATGGAGCCCAGAAATAGAGATGGCCTCTGCCAGAGTCCCTGTCACACTTACACGCCCCTGGGAGATCCTGTCTTCCCTCCATTTCCACTATTTGGGTTCTAGCCACAGGACTGGGATTTTCTGCCCACTTTTGTTCAAAACATTCTATCTCATCACTATCAAAAAGGCATACACTGTCCCCAGTCTCTTTCAGTGAGGCTCTGCACATTTTTCCAGACTTCTCTCTGGGGCTGGACTCAGAGTCTTAGCCAGGTTCTAGCCCTTAGGGGAGGGGGCATCAGGAAGAGCCAGGTCCAGGGGTTAGGATCTGTGCTGCTGGTTGGAGGGGAGCGGCGCGCAAGAAGTCACGGCCTCTGTTGCATGTCTGATTACATTGTCTACATGCTTCTTCCTCTCACACCTACCCCCAGTTGTCCTGCAATGATGACCAACATGCTAAGAAAGTCCCGCTTTTGGAGAATGCATTCAGGGTGAGTAATTATCCCTTTGGTGTTCCTTTTCATGCTCCTACCTGGACCTTCTCATTGTAGCCTTGGCAAAGTGAGATTCTGCTTTTGCTGAAAGAACAAAAGGAAGCAGGACACGCCCCTCAGCTGACCATGGATCTCATCTTTTGCCTGGACTCACGCTGCCTGGTCCACAGAACTTTCGTCCGTTCCAGAGCTCAACACATATTTAATTAATATACTGCCTTGGTGGAGAGGCTTCCTCTTCCCTTGCCAACCTCTGTGGATAAGCTCTCAGTTAGCTTCAAACCTTGAGTTTGAGTAGACAGGCTTCTCTGATTGCCAGGAAATGAAATGTTTCCCTTTCTTCATCCCAACGGCTGGCTTGGTGCAGAGGAAAACAAACACCGTTGCCTTCTCTCTGGGCAGATGTGCCCCCTCCACCCTCCCAGGACTCCCTCCACATCTGCCTTCCATCCCGCCAATGCTCCTGCATCACCATTCTTGCAGCTCACCGCCCCTGCACGGAGCCCTGGGTGGAAGCCTTATTTTGGGTGAGTGTGCGCACATCCATGCAGCCTTCTAAAATCTAGGTTTTCTACTCAATAATACTTCTGGAGCTCTTTCCAAATCAGCACGCATCTCATTTAAAAATGAATGTTGCATCTGATGGCCTAGGCCAACTCCTATTTATTCCGTCATTCTCTGTAGAGGGCTCTTTAGGGGTCACAGATGAGGACAGATATGAGGACAGATAAGGCTGAATGAAGTGAGCCTCCTTGAACATGGACTTATTCGAGTGTTGCCTTAACACAGCCCTAGAAGAGTTTCATCATTTCATGGGAGTTTGTGTATAAAGGTTTTAATAAATACGGGCAAACTGTCCTCCATGGAGGCCATGCCAAATTATGTGTCCATTCACAAAGTGAGAGATTCCCATGTCCCCTGACCAGCTCTTAAAGGTACTGAACGTCTTACTTCCACCAAATCTTGTCCCTGACAACCATCCTCAGGACTCAGCTCACGTGGCCTGTTTTCCCCATGTTGAAGGTACGCTCGCCTCCTCTGGTCTCCGCTGTCTTGGGGCTAACTCTCTGTCTCCATCATGGACCCACCGCGCCATATGGCACATATGTATTTCCTTGCTTTCTCCACTAGACTGTGAGTTCCTTGGGGGAAAAAGGCCGAAACAGACTCCCAGGAAAAGTTTGCTTGGCTGGACCAGATTAACCGCCTGCTTTATCCAGATGCTATCACACGCCTCTGCCAGGAACCCTTGTGCCCCCAGCAGCACCAGGAACAGGTGGAATTTCACAGGAACTTTTCTCATTGAGAATTCTTTGCGTGAGAAGAATTTCATGTGGAAATTAATGTGGTTGAGCAGAGAGAGGAGAGGGACAAAACTCAAAAGATCTGCCGGCAAGAATAAATATTAGCCAGGTCCTGCCGACCCCTGCCTTTTAAGCTCCTCAGTGAGGAGTTTTATGTTCTGGCCACGGCCCCACCGTGTGCCCCCCGCATCCTGCATTTAAGCCTCTTGGAACTTCCTGCCATTTTCTGGGTCCGTGAAGATTTTGTCGTTCTTGGATTTTACAGATGATGTTCCAAGTTCCTGAAATGCCCTTACTTTCGTGCCCACTGTTTAGGGCAACTCTCGTTCATAGCATGTCTGAGTCGAAGCCCTTCTCCTCTGTGTGGCTTCCCCTACACATACATATATATGCACTATAAAAATGAACACACATGAACCCTGAAGTTACTGGTATCTGCGTGTAGCTCCCCACCATCTCAAACCCTGCAGGTGCTGTGCCAGAAGGATGCAGGAGAGGGAGAAAGGGGGAGAAGGAAAAGGACAGCAAGTATGTGAACATTCTGGAAAATGTCACTCTGGCAATTAAATGCTCATCCTGGCAAGGATTCTCACCTCTCCGAGATGGGAAAAGGTCCAAGGACTGAGCCTTGGGGCATTTGTAGGTTGATCTCACCGATCAGAAGCACGGGGAGACCAACGCGCCAGGAGATGAGCTTCGAAGAGCGGGTGCCTCCGGACGGATGGGAGATCCCTTCCCCACCTGTGAGCGGATTCTGCAGCCTCCATGGATCCCAGCCGCGCCTGGCTGCTCCCGCCCTTTCTCTTCCTCCACCCCCTAGACGAATTACTAGCACTAGTAAATGTTTGCTCTGGCTCATAAATGCATAATGCCTACCACACAAACCTCAACTGCCTGTAATCGAGACTCACGCACATGCAGAAGAGATTGGACGCGTGGAAGATATAAATGACGCTGTCGCCTGAGGTTGCCGCAGGAAACAGGGCCACCGAGGTGGAAATTGCATCCCGGGTTTACTACCGAAACAACCTGCTTCCCTCTGCCACCGCCACCCTGGAAGGTAGAGGGAATTAGCTGTAAATATTTTACAGTTGGTAATTTGCAGGAGTAAATCACAGTTCGTTTTGCCAGAGAGTGCACTGAACGAGCCTGAGTTTCTTTTTCTTCCAGGGCTTATTTGTGATGTCGACTTCCCAGTTTTCATCCTGCATTTAATCTAGCCCCCAACCCATTTGTGTCTTTGTCTTCTAAATGATTCTGTGTCTTCTGGGTGGGCTGCAGCAGCGGGGCTGGATGGGGTGGGAAGCAGGATTCCTTCTAGCATTCAAGAGTTGAGCTCATTGGGCATCAATACTCATGGCCCAGCTATTTATTCATTTATTAAATTCATTTATTAAACCAACTTCTGACTGATCCCTATAACCACAGACTCTGCTACGTCCTAGAACACGGAGCTCCCCATTGCCCGTCCCTGAGATTGCCTATCTGGGAGATCCCCCACCATACCTGAAACTGATTCATATGAACAAATGTTTGCCATTAATATTGACTGAGATCTTACTACAAGTCCAAGCGCTTTGTTAAGACTAAGCTCATTTACCCCCTACAACAATCCTCTGGGGTGAAAAATACTTTTATTCCCTTTACTATAGATAAGGCACAGAGCAGGTGATGATCTGCCCAAGGTCACACAGCTGGCAGAATTCCACCGGGGCAGCTCCATTAACCACTATTCAATGCCGCCCTTGATATGCAAAGAAGCGAGGGGAAGCCGCTGCATTATGATTAAGCATCTATCACATATGCTTTATGATGTAGATTTAGATTCGGATTTACAGTGCTTTATAATGTAGATCTGTTAGGTGATTTCTATGACAACACATCCTTTCATTTCTAATTCTGGAAAATAAGCTCTATGATTTGACTCATTTTACCAAGAAAAATGAGGCTCAGAGAGTGACCCGCCCCCAAAGATACCCACATAGTATGCCCGGAGGCTGAGCTCAGAATCCACGATTTTCTGACTCTTGCACCAAACCCATGTTCTGCTGCAATGTGAGGAGAGTGGAGGCAGACAAAGGTCTGTTCAAGGCACCGGGAGGCTAGAAGGGGGAGTAACTGACCCCTGGCAGCTGGTCTAAACTGTGAAGACAAAGAACATTCTGCATAGACAAGAGGCAGCAGCAAAGCACGTGCCCGTGTAAAATATCACTCGTTGATGTTTTTGTTTGGCCTAAATTTATGTACACAGGACATGACACCTCAGTATGCACTTAGCAGAGGAGGTAAGCGGGAAAGTGACACAGTGAAGGTTAAGGGCAGAGGCCTGGGGGACAGTTCCTGTGATGGCTTCCCTTCTGTCCCATCTGTGCTAACAGGTCTGCACAGTTAGAAAGGTGTCTGGGGTCACTCTCCTCTGGCTCACTTAACCGCTGTGAGTTTCTAAGCGGCTCATTGGTCTGGGCCTTTCTTTGCCCCCACTGTTGAATATCCCCAGAGCCAGCCAAAGGCAGGGGCCCCAAACGTGCGATTCCATGTCCCTGCACCAATCAGAGAGGGTTGGTCTCAGCTCTGTGACCCTGACCGAGACCTCTCTGTCCTCACCCCCTGCTGTTCTTTCAATGTTCAGCTCTTGGCTTTTCCTTCCACCCATACACGTGCATTTTGGTCCATCACTAAGAACACCGGTTTTCAACAAGCAACGAGAAATGTCTCTGGCTAATTACTGTAAAGGGGAATTTACTCAAGGATATAAACACATACGGCGACTCATGAGGACTAGCTATGAATGGGCCTGGAAGAGGTGGGAAGTGGGGGCTCCAAGAACACAGACACGCTGCACGGTCTCATCCATGGTCTTACTACAGCATCACCACCGGAATGGGTTGGATTCTACTTCTTTTTCCTCCTTTTCCCTTTCTTTCTTTCCTTATCATCCCTTACTCTTCCTTTCTTTTTCTTCCTCTTCTCTTTTTTTCCTCTATCACTCTGTTAAAAATCCGAATTCCTGGCAGAAAACATCTGATTGTTCTAGTTCATTATCCAAGTGAGTGACAGTCCCCAGCTGTACCTGGTGGGATAGAGGTGTGTGCAAGCTGGGATGCGTTTAGCCAGAAGACCAGGTCAGGGGTGACATCTGAACAGAGATACCGAAGTGTGAAAGCCAGCTGTGTGGAGGAAGGCAGAGGGACGAGGGGCAGTGCAAGTGTGGCGGACGTGTCTGCGGGCCAGGGAGGGAGGGGCAGCAGGACTAGAAAGAAGGGTGGTTGGGGGACTGGCTGGGGGAGATGAGGGCGGGAAAAGAGCGAGACAGACAACATAAAGCCTTGCTGGCCACTGGGAGGACTGTGGCTTTGGTCTTGAATGACACGGAGCTACAGGATGGCTTTGAGGAAGGGGAGGATGTGGCCAGACTGATACACTGGGAAGACCATTCTGACCACCAGTGTGGAGAACGGGCTCTCCTGGGTAAGTGTTGAAGAAGGACGACTTAGAGACTATTGAAGAGTCAGAGTGAGAGGAGATGGTGGCTGGGACAATGGTAAATGCGATGTGGAGGGGAGAGGATGTGGCATCCACCACGGAACGGGCTTGTAGATTAAGGACCAAGAACAGCTCCAAGGTTCCTTCCCTAAAGGAAAAGAAGAGTAGAAGCCAACAAGAGAGGAGTTGGGGGACCTGACAAATGTAGAGTTTGTTTTTGGACGTATTAGGTCAGAGGTGCCTCTTAGAAATCCAAGTGGGGGCTGCTGAGACCACAGTTGGCTTTACCAGTCTAGTGTAAACAGGTTTGGATGGAGAGCTACAACCTGGAAATCAGCACACTGGAAGTATTAAAAGACTTGAAACTGGCTGAGCTCATTAAGGCAGTGGGTGAAAATAGAGATGTCTGAGGACTAAATCCCAGTGATGTCTGGAAGCTTCAATGACAAAGTTTCTAAAAACAAGACTTGCTGATCCTTCAACAAGTAGCGACTGCACAGAATGGTCATTTTTTGGTCACTTACTAAAGTCAGAAGATTGGACCCAAATGATGACAGCTCACTGGTCTACAGTTCTTTGCCAACCATTGTCCATCCCAAACAGTAGGCAGGGCCACCCCTGGCTGCCAGGATGGAGCCTACAGACAACACAGTGGAGACGGGGATGGATTGGTGGAGGTTGGCTGAAGCCCCAAGCTTCCACGAAGGCAGTCTGGTCCCTAGCATCCTGAGAGGGTGATTGGTCAGTTGTACCAGAGGAAGAGATGCCTTCAAATCAGAGAGTGCTAAGGTCTACACAGGACTCAACCAAGCCAGTTTATTTAAACCAACTTCTCTTAATGAACAACCCACCTAACAATCAAGTCATGAAAACCACACTTACTTGGAGAAGTACAAGTCAAATGTACTGCTTTTTTTCCTCTTTAAATTACCTTTATGGAATCTTAAGAATTTAAACAATATGTTTAAAAGCATTCTAATTTTACTTTGTGTTTCTTGTATGTGTGCGTGCGTGTATTTATATTTGCACATTTTATGTAAGTTGGGCTTTTTCTATATTGGTGTGGGCGTTGCCTTACATTTTAGCTACTTTCAAACATTCTAAGTAGTTTTTAGTGACACTGATTAAAAAAAAAAAACCCAAATCCCATTCTTTAAAATTTGGTTTCCAGGGATTAAAAGAATTGGATATACAAATGGATGTGAAACACTCAAGGGTATTGAATTTTACATGATATGGTCATTAACTAAATTTATTGCCAGGTAAAATGGTGTTGGGTTAATTAAGATGGGGAGGTTTTGATTAACCAGGTACCAAAGTCTCATTTGTGGGGAGCAAATAAAGTAGCCAGAAGAATTCATGTGAAAGAATGAAGCCAACATGCTTAAAGAGAAGATACCTGGGGATGTAGGATAAGTATTTCCTAATCAAGATGCCCAGGGTAGCTCCTGTCCATCTTATGAGGGCAATGAGGAGTTTACTCCACACATTTCTGGCAGCCAGCAAGAGTTTTCATGGCCATTTCATGAGCTCCAGAGTCAGATCTTTCCCTTCCTTAGAGAAGACCTGTGAATTCCCAAGAAGAAAACTGAGTTGGAGTCATATGCATCCAAATTCACAGCTAGACCCTACAACTTACTAGCTGTATCAGTGATGTGTTCTCTTTCATTTTACTTTATGTCTTGGGCCTAGGTTCCTCATTGAGGATGGTGATAAAAATGCCGTCCTTACTCCACTGTTTTCAAGATTAAATAAGGCAATTATATTAAAACATCCAGTTCTAGGTGGCAGAGTTAGACTAGTTACTCTCCAAAACCCACTTGCTCCTTCTCCTGGGCAGATAACTGGACTACATTTCCCAGCCTCCCTTGCAGTTGGATGTCATCATGTGACTGAGTTCTAGCCAATGGAATATGAACAAAGGTGATATGATCACCCCCAGATCTGCCCTATAAAAATGTCCCATTGGTGATCCTCCATGTTGCTTCCTCTTCTGCATGGTACATATGTATATCCGGAGCAGCCTTGGAAGCTGGAAGTTTAAAATGTCAGAATCTCCATCAACATGGATTCCTGAATCACTGTGTGGAGGAAACCTTCCCTCCCCTTGGGCAATAACCTGAAGTGAGCCCCCCACAAAAAAGAAGAAAGAAAAAAAAGTGCTAAACAAATATTTGTTTTCTTACACTCTATCCTCAAGAAAAAGAACATGAGCAAATGAGCTAAAACCCAGAGAGAGTAAATCACCCCACATTATACACGAGAGGTGGCAGGTAAACATAATGCATGGCCACTGGTGGATGGCGGTGGCATGTATTTGTTTCGCATGGACTAGATATTGAGTCTAGTACAGACCAGATATGCTACCCAAGGGACAGCTGTTTCAAGGAATAGTATTTTACTTTGCTTGATTTGTTCCCATGTGAAGAAGTGTATTGGGAGAAACTGGCAACACCAGGGAAGAAACAGAGAGAAATGATGGTGAGACTAGTGAGAAACCCATAGGCTTTTCTATGCAGCAACATGGAGAATTCAAAGGACCACCTTTTGAGAGCCCGAAGGATTAATAACAAATATCCCAGCAGGAAGGAAATACCAGAACTAGGGACCATGGGTGATGATTATGCCAAGTACCGTGGAGACCTTCTTGATAAGAAAAATCCTAACTATGACAACCAATGGACCTTACTAAGACTGGATTTTTGTGTGATTTCAGGCTTTCAAGTGTCATGAGCCCATTTCAGAATTGTTACATTAATGCACTCACCCTTAACCGAACCACTTTCTGCATCCATAAATCAATTGTGCCTGCAGATAGGATATGCTTTTGTAATACACAGCTTTTTCTTTTTCTTTTATCCTTGCAAGAAGGGAACTGCTACCAAAAGTAAGGTAATAAGTAAGTTAATACATTCAGAAGACAACCAACATTATCATGTTAGGGCCTTACTATTGGGGTCACATGAAAACTTCTTGTCTGTTAAGAGACTACATCCCTGAAACAGATTTGAAAGGAAAGGATACTGCAGAAGGAAAGGGGTGGGGGCAATTACAAAAGGCCTCAAAGCTTGGTGACTTGGCTGCGAAAAAAAAATCTATGAGATCAAAAAGTAAAAACCATATGCCCATCCACCTAACTACCCACGCATCCATTCAATAACCAGTGATTGAGAACTTTCTATCTCTAGATACTTTCCACCTACCTCTACCTACCTACCTACCTACCTACATATCTATCTGTAGAAGTCTATCTATCCATCTCCAACTCTAGGAAGTATCAAGAAAATTAATCAGGACAACAGAAGCGCGAGACTGCTTATGGAGAAAGATGGCAGCGTGGCCTGGGGAGAGAAAGTAGAGATGAGGAGGCGTAGGGGCGGGCTTGGAGGTACATACGGAGTAAACAGGGTCTGCCAACAGGCTGGATACGAGCAGTGAGGGCCATGGTGACCACCAGGACGACTCCCAGGCTCCGAGAGCCGGTAACTAGGCAGATGGCAGCTCCATTTCTCAACTGGAAGGCCACTAGGCCCAGCCCTCGTCTTCTGCCTTCAGCTCTGGCTGGGCAAGAGAGCTGCCGCTGCCCCATCTGCAAAATGGGGATAATAATAGCTTCCTTAACTACCTCACAAGACCATTAAGACTATTAAGAGGCTCGCACGAGATAATACGATACTAATGAAAACACTCATGAAGGCGTTCTAGGAAGAACGAGGCTTTCTATACTGCCAGGTGGCAGTTCCAGTAAATTTCTTTCAGGCCTACGCTGATGATTCTAGTTCAGTTGGGGGAGATTTACGAGGCATGAAAATAATGCAATGGGACTAATTTTCATAAATCAGAGTGGGAAAGTTTTCTCATTATTGTATCACTGCACCACGGACTGGGAGCAGGTGTGAGGGACGGTACAAATGAATGCCTCAAACATACCATCATGAGCCTTGCAGGCCTAAAAATCTAGGACAACGAAGTCATCTAGAAGCCTGGGAGAACAGAGAAGGCACCTGCTCATGAGCATGGATCTGGGGTATCCGAGAGACCCCCGCCCCATAGAATTTGTGGTTGAGGGTATACAGACTTGTTCCAAATCTGCCACCACTCTGTGACCTTGAAGGAGGTACCCAGCATTAAGTCATCATACCTTTCCGAACAGAACACTGGGAATTATAACGCCTTTCAGGCAACCACTATTCTGAGAATGAGATTCTGTGCTAGATGGGCGCATCCTCCCACCAGGTGCCCAGCTGGCCTCCAGAGTCTGCTTTCTCCTACTCAAGGAGCTCTTTCTTTCTACAGGTTAACCCCTACACCCTTCACTCCCCACTTCTTTCCTCCTGACTCATCACCAAAGAAGATGTGTTTATGTATGTGTACATATATATACACATACATACACTCTCTGCTTCCGCCACTAGAATTCCCTAAGAGCAGGAAGTTCTGTCTGTCCTGCTCACTTGCTCTCTTCTCTGTTCCTACTCCTTGTCGGATCCTGGGCCCCAGGTGAACATCTGTTGGACAGATGAACGTATGAGTATTAATACACTCTTACTGAAGATGACAGATGTGGAGTGCACGCTGGCTTTCTTTTCTTTTATTCCCCCCATTGACTGTTGGAGCAATGTTTGCTGGAGTCCATCTCAAGGTCTAAGTACCAGGATGGAGGCCAACCGCCTGGGTTCAAATCCTAGCTCTGCTATATACCAGATGTTTGACCTGAGACAAGTTATTTCACCACTATCAAACCCTTTCTTCTTTCCTCTACCCATCAATCTGTCTGCGCATCTGCCCACCCATCATCATCCACACACCCACACTTCCATATATCTATCATGATCATCCATTCATCCATCCATCCAACAAACATTTACTGAGCACCTACTATGTGTCAAATATCATGTCAATATCCCAGAGATCCTAAAGTACATAAGTGTGATGCTCAATTCCATGCATCAACTCAGCTGGGCCACAGGCCACAGGGATTTGGTTAAACATTATTTCCAGGTGTGTCAGTGAAGGGGGTTTCTGGGTGTGACTAAATTTGAATAAATTTAAGTCAAGCAGATTGTTCTACTCAATGTGGTATGTTTGAAGACCTGAAGTTCTGACTAGAATGAAAAAACTAGGTGAGAAATGACTCTCTCTCTGTCTGCCTGACCGTCCCCAAGCTGAAACACTGGTCTCCTGACTTTGGACTTGGGTCTCAGACTGGAATCTATACCATTCATCTTTCTGGTTCTAGGACTTCTAGACTCAGACTGGAACTTACATCAATGGCTCTCCTGGGTTTCCTGGATACGGACTGCATATCCTGGGACTTCTCGGCCTTTATAATGGCCTGAGCCAATTCCTTATAATAAATCTCTCTCTCCCTCCCTCCAGCTGTTATTGTCTCCTTCAGTCTGTCTGTCTGTTTCTATCTCTTTCTCTCTCTCTACACTCCCACACACAGACAGACAGATAATATTCTATTGGTTCTATTTCTCTGGAAAACCTCGGCTAATCCAAGAAGACAATGTTTCCATGGCAGGGCCAAGAGCCAGGACCTGGAGCCTCGACCTGGCCAGGTGTGATGACGAATCACCAGCTCTGAGGCCCTGGGCCCGTGGTCACTGGACACGAAGCAGCAGAAACCAGACTGCTCAGCTGCCAGAGGTCTCACAGTGACATTTTCCTGATTCCTGCCCGATCAAACTCACATTACCACTCAGGGTAAGCTAAACACAGCTGGGAATTGTCCTGTGGAAAAACTCATTATGACCAATTCTCTGCCATGTATTTTCTGCCGAGGGAAATGCAGCCGTGAACGGGGTCAGGGAGGGACAAAGACAGGCCCTTGAACGATACCTCGGGAGAAGAGTTCTAGAAGTCCCAGAATACCATACCGTTCCTTTGAGAGGCTCCGGGCTGCTGCGCACAAGGTGCTCAGAGCATGAAAATGGTCACCAGGGACCTCAGCTCGGTGTTTCCGGATGGCATCCCAAACCTCCCACCTCTCACCGCTCTATTATTTCTAATTCTATAATAGGATACTCCAGCGGAATCTAAACCCCCAAGAGGACAGGGGTTTTCATCTATTTGTTCATGGCTGTACCCCCACACCTAGAGCAGCACTTGCCACATGGCAGGTGCCCAATTAATGTCTCTTAAAAAAAAATGCGTTCTTGAAATTTTTGCTTCCTCGTTCCCACTTCAATTTGGAGTCCTTGGTTTGGATTCTTTTGGGGTAAAGTTTTTGGCACACGATGGACGCTTCACAAATGCCCATTTCTTCTTCTCCCCCTCCTCCCTACACATTCATGATCTTACAGGGTTAGTGTCTAGGATTCTTAGCCTTTGGAATGGCAACAGGAATGTTCCATTACTAACTTCCTTTTGCAGCCCCCTAACACCTTCCTTTAGTTTGCCCTTGGCTGGGAGGGGGGACCCCAGCAGCAGAGGTGGAAGGAGGCCTGGGCATCACGGTATAGCCAAGCGTCAGGAAAACAGTGCTCAGGGACGCGGAAGACAGGCCACACTAACAAATACAACCTTGGAAAGGCAGGAAGCAGCTGGCCAAGTTCCCTGCTCCTTGAAGAAAAGACTGTGCATGTGGGTCTGATCAGGCATGAGTTACATCCACTAAACATTCACTGACTATCCATTACGTACCAGATCCTGCGCTAGATGCTTTCGGTGTACGTGCTGATCAATCCGTCTACCAACATGGCCAAGAGCACACAGTAAGGGTACAGAGGCTTAGTATTGCCATGGATCAGGGTGAACATTGCAAGTAATGGAAAAATGCCTTCTAATTTCCTATCCATTCCTCACCTTTAGTAGGGATTGGTTCATTACCTAAAAGGCGGAATGCTTTAAATGTCCACACATCCGCACAGAGACATTGGTTTACTTCTTTCTTTCAGCCTAGCTTAGTCGTTCTCAAACTTGTGTGTGCCTAGGAAACACCTGACAGGGTTGTACAAGCAAAATCTCCCAGGCTGAACTCGACAGGTGACGTAAGGCTTCTTCCAGGGCAGTGCTGGGTCTGTAGGCTTAGCGAGCTTCATGTGCTGACTTCAGACCCAGCCCAGGAAGTGAGGCTCTGCTCTCTGACCTCATGTCCCCACCGGGGGCTGGTCACTTGTGTTCTGGGGGTCCTCAGGGCCAAGGTGAAGGGGACCAGGGAAGGAAACCACGGCAACCGATCCCCCACAACCCGAGCTAATCAATGACCACCACAGCCAGCCAAACCTCACAAGCAACTGCCAACACAACCAACCCATCCCCTCTCCTCAACCAGCCACCAACCACAAGCCAATGGCAATGGCTACCCCACAGCTAAGCACCCCCACAAACAGCGCCGTGAGTTAGCCTTCGTCTGCATTCACCACGTGCCAGGAACTGTGCAAACTGCTTTCCATGGATTAACTCATGTCACCCTCCCATTAACCCGGTGAGCTCAATGTTACTGCTATTGCTACTACTTCGTCACTGTTATAGCTACAACCACTTATATGTTACATTACATTACAGTACGTATATCATATTATACCCAGATGCAGTGATCATCACAACTAATGCAAAAGTTGTGATGAGCAGAAGGTGAGTCATTTGCTCAGGGTCACCTCTGAAGCTGCCCCGGGCACTACCAAGCCAGGGAAGGTCTGTTACTGCTCGAGTAACCTTCACGTTCTCGCCAAGTGTGCCAAACCACGAGACCTCTCCGATGCCACTTGGCTACTGAGTCGTGTCTACCGCTGGTCACCCAGGTGACTAAGGAATCAAGACAACCACAATGCAGCTACCATGTGCCTGTTTGTTCCCAGGGGAGGGGACAGTCTTACTGAGGCTTCCTTCTAAAGGTGCTGGGCCTTCAGCCCTGGGTTCCTCAGAGGGGTGACAGCATAGGTGACACCCATCTGGGCCAATCACATCACCCATGGAAGCAAGGGGGAACGAGTATAACTACACTGATGGTCCTACATGTTCACTGTGCTGCTGTGAGTCATAAACTGTCCCTCTCTGGTCCATGAAGTCTCCCTATCTATCCTCATTACTTCTCACTGTCCTCTGGGAGGGGTGGTTCTTCTCTGATAGTAGATAATGGAGGTAAAAGATGAGCAAAAATGAATAGGGTCCTGCCCTCATGGAGCTTAAAATCTAAGTAGAGACGCAGACATAAATCCCAATAAGTAAAAGAAATGTTACATTGTAAGAGTTGTGCGCTCATCAGAGAAAAAGCACAGTGCATCGTGAAAGCTGACAGTTTAGGGAGGTGACCCAGCCAGGGGACATGAATCCGCCTTCCATGAGGAAGAGCCAAAGCTGTGCTGAGGTCCAGAGAATGGACTGTGGGAGCACAGGGGAAGAGGAACCCGTGTCCCGCAGAGGGCGTGGGGCAGGGCCACATCTCCCAGGACCTCAGAGGAGGCCAGACTCATGAAGGATTTCATCCTTATCTGGGAGAAATGGGAAAGCATTACAGGGTTTTACGCAGGGGGCACAGGAGGGTTCGGGCAGAAGCAGAGCCACAATGGAATGGATTGAAGCGGGGGTGGCCAGGTTCTACGCTACACAGTAAGCCATGTGAGGGATGTAGCCATGTGAGGGATGTCGTGGGCTTGGCCTCAGGGGGTGGGGAAGGCGAGAAGGGATCCGAGAGGTACTTAAGGCTTTAAATCAGAGGGTCTGTTGATAGATTTGCCATGAGGGCATCGAGGGAGCCAGAGGTGTTAGGTTATAGGTCTGGGATTGGCGACCCAGAAGGATAGGGGTTCCCTTGGTTCTGCTGGGAAGACCTGGTTTGCTGGGGTTCCCATCCCAGGACCAGCCTGTCCTTTAATGGGAGAGAAGAGCTCCCCCGCAGTGAGCATGCGGCTCATTATTTACTCTCCAGTGCAGCCTGGGGCTTGCTCTAACCAAGTGGAGGTGATTGAAATCCTATTCATTGTAACTAAATACATCCGAGCCGCTCAGAGGTGCCTCCTCAGGGCGGCCAGCAGCCATGCGCCCAGCGCTTACCTGAATGATCAAATCACATCACCTCCAGCCCCACCAGGACCTGGCGGAGGGGACAGGAGGAGACGGCAGCAGGCTCTTAATTACCAGGGCTCTTCCGGGCACCGAAAGATAAACAGATGTGGAAGCTGTAGCCCCCAAAGTGTTTAAAGAACAATTAATCACCACGTTCCACATTAAAGGCTTGGGGGGAAGAAAAAAAGAAGAAAAAAGGGGAAAAAACCCTCCCTGTACACTCAAGGTGGTCTGGGGGAGGAAAGTGTTCGGGGACCCAACAAATTTGGGGTCAGGTTATCTGACCTAAGTGTGCGGTTTGTGAAAGATACAACTGGAGATTAGTCGGGGGAGAGAAAAGGGAAGGAAGAAACTGGTATTTATTAAGGGTCAAAGGTTTTCTGCACCGCATTCATTCAAGAAGGATTTTCTATAGCCCTACCACGTGTCAGGCCTTGTTCTAGGTGTTAGGAAAACAGACGCAGTATCCCTCCTCTCACGGAGCTGACTCGCCCCCACTGGGTGGAGAAACACTCATGTGACTTTCAGGACTATCACGAACAATAAAACCAAGGGGACAGAGCGGGAAAGGCCACCATAAACAGCGATGTGGAGGTGACATCGGAGGGATGAGAAGACACAGATATTGAGATTAATTGGAGGGCTGGCATCCAAGGCATCTCTCAGATAATTTCCATTTACTGCTCACGCCCAGTTTGTTTTATCAACCCATTTTACAGATGGAGGGCCGGAGAGGCGAGGTGACACGTGGTTGGAAAGCTTGTGGTTGGCAAAGCTGAGGCGTGAACCTGGCCTGGCCTGACTTTAAACCGGCTCTTCTCCCACGTCCACTCCCAGCTACCTGCCTGCTGTAACATCACCATTTAGGTTTTTCCATCAGTTGATGCAGGACATGAGTTCCTCAGATAACTGAGCGTGGAAAAGGCTGGCTTAAAGAACCAGGTCTCCACTCAGGGGAAAGATAGAGGCACAACACAGGTCCCTGCTCCTCGCCTGATTCACATGGAGACCCTCCGTGGGATTCAGCTGTCTCTGCTGCAGAACATACCTCTTGAGGTTAGAAAAAACATCAAGGAGGTCGCCGCTGTAAATGAAGCCCGACGAAGGGTCGGAAATACAGCAGCTAGAAATCTCCTGCTGGTTCCAAGACCCAAGACCCAAGTACCAGTCCCATCTGGAGACTTCTCTGGATTCCCTCCAAGCGGAATTAATCTCTCCTCTTCCTGGTTTACAAATCACCATTAAAGTATTTATCTGTCTTTACACACAGCCATAAAGTGTGCTTCTTGGAGAATAAGACTAAGGATTTTTATGTGGCCTTTGGAGGCCTCTGTGATACCCCATAGAATTTTAATAAATACCTTTAGGATCGATATATAATATTAGGTATTATATAATTATATAGAATATACACATCTGAGAGGTCCCAAGAATGTTTCAGTATATGGTATATGTCACTTTCTGAAAACAAAAGAAAAGGGTCTGGAACATGAACTCCAAGCCCCAATCAATCACTGTAAGAATCACTCAAAAGAGATTTTGTTCTTACCCCGGGAAAGCAAGGCCAAATACAACAAAAGCACCATGCTGGACACTCAACCCATCTCTTCCAAGGTTTTTATCGGAATAAACTCTCTTCTTAACGGGCACAAAGCTAGAGATTACAGTGTCTACGAATTCTGCCATTCTTTGTACTTGAATGAAGGAGCAGATCTCTTTGGTTAAGGGCACTGGGGTTAGAGACAGAGAGACTGCCCCAGACTCAAATCCTAAGCGTGCTCCTATTATTGGTCATCTCAGGCAAGTTCCAGAAACTTTTTTTTTTTAAGATTTTATTGGTTTATTTGAGAGAGCGAGCGGGCAGGGGTGGGAGGAGCAGACAGAGAAGCAGACTCCACGCAGAGCACAGAGTCCAACATGGGGCTCGACTCCACGACCCTGAGATCGTGACCTGAGCCGAAATCGAGAGCCAGACGATTCACCAACGGAGCCGCCCAGACACCCCCGCAGCTTCTTTTAACCCCAATTTTCTGATGTATAAATTAGGACTAATATAGGAATTTTTCAGAAGGACCGACTGAGATCACTTGTGTACTAGCACCACGTGTGGTTAAAATAACATTTACGAAATGGCCAGATCTTATTATCCTTTCTGCCAAGACGGCAGGCCTCCCAAAGGCAGTAGCTATGCCCCAACTGTTCAACCCTATGAAGTTATCTACGGCGCCGCTGAATCTCTTGGGTCCCCACACCGGCCTGGGATAGACACGATACTCCACAAAAAGGTGTGGAATGAACCGATGAACAAATTCATGTTCGCAGGTGCTATTTCATGAGGCTTCCACACAATCCCATGAGCTGGGTTCTGTTCATACAGTTCCCATCTTAGAAGATCATAGAGGTTTCCAGGAAGGGGTGAGCTAGCTTGCCCCCAAATGACAGAGTCACTTGGGAGGAGTCAGAATTTGAGTCTGAGTTTTCTGGACTGAAACCCCAGCCTCTGTTCGCCCCCTTGAGCTCTCTACTGAAAGGCTCCAGAATGCTGGATGAGAGAGAAGGCCAGTAGAGACACATTCCATCGAAGAGTCCTTCCTAAAAGGCTGTGCTGTGTGTGTGTCCCCCTGGGTGAGCCACTGGTGGATGACAGCTACATTCCGAAGCAGAGGCTGGTGACGAAGCAGGGAACATCACGAAATCATTAGCATCCGGCACTCAGGAGATTTACAAAGCACAAAGGAAACTCTAACAAACTCCAGCACTCTGCTTGGCAGAATAAAGATCTCGGAAGACAAAGGTATGATGGAGGCATGACGGCTCTTTAGACGGGGGAACATTTACGGCTTCAATCCCTACAATCTTGCAAGGAAAAAGCAATGGGGGGTTAGCTGGGGTGTGAGCTCTGAGATTTGACTTCAGAAAGAGAAGCAAGAGGAAAAATGGCTTAGGGAAAGCAAGTTCTGGGAGAGAGTCTACTTCTGAGGGGTCCTTGTTTGAGGAGGACAAAGTCTCTGCAGAAAGCACACGGCTGGAGGCACTGAAATATCAGGGAGGGATTAAGCAAATTAGGTCTGTTTAGCTCGGATAAGCAGAGCCCAAGGGGAGGTATAATAACCACTCACAGACATCTGAAGGAAGGGAATTCTTAGGAGGAACAGGCATTACAGAAGCTAGCCCCTGGGGATCTGGCCAGGAACAAAGGAATAAAGCTAAAGCTAGGGAACTCAGACCATCAGGGTGAAGTCCAGATTTGGCAAGGAGGCCAAAGCTACCAAGAGCTACCGTAGTTCGTCTTTTTGCTGGGCGACATGCTTTGCCCATTCCTGTCACAGGACCTTTGCACTTGCCACTCCTCTATAATTCTATAATCCTCCTCCCCCTAGATCCCACAAAGCTGTTTCAAGTTTGTTTCACATGCTATCTCCCGCAGAGAGCCCATCCTGACTTCACAATCCAAATAAAGGAGATCTGTCACTTCCCGTACCAACCATCAAATGATTCTGTTGTTTCTTATTCGGCACCTGTCACATGTGAAATTATTGCTTTATTTAACTCTTTTCTGGCTTTAAAAAAATCTCCCCTGCAGTACAATATGAGTGTAAGCTGCCAGCTGTGTAGATGAGAGATCAGTCAAGTACTGCCCACAGGCCAAATGTGCTCCATTTCCTGCTTTTATAAATCTGGTTTTATTGCAACAGAGTAACATCCCTCCACTTACATGTCTTCTCTGGCCAGTTTCACTTTGCAAAAGCAGAGCTGAGTAGCAGGACAGAGAATTTAGGAGTCTGCAAAGTCTAAAATATTTACTAACTGGCCCTCTGTGGGAAAAGTTGGCTGACCTCTGGTCTAGGTAGCACCAAATACTCAGTGTTTGAGATATATTTGATAGAATTAATTAGCAGAATGAAATAAAGGTTGGAAGGAGGAAAATTAGGTACAAGGCTCATAGTAGCTGCCCTCACTGCAGAAATAGTCAAACCAATGCAGTTCACTCAACTTCATACCATCTGTGGCTCCAAACACCCCCTCTGGCTCCATGCACTGCGCCTAAACCCGGGGCAGAATGGCAGAAGTAACAGACAACCTTCCAGTGTTGGGGAGTCTAACAGCTGGTGTGGGAGAGGGACTAACATGTACATTGCTGCAATTCTGGGTGTTGCAGAGGTATGTGGAATGGGCATCAGAGGGCAGAGGAGGACTAGCTAATTATGTCAGACAAGGAACCAGACGGCGATGAGGCACAATCTGTGTTCTTTCACCTTGGCCTTGAATAACATTAATAGCCGCTTCCGTTTATTAAGCATTTCTTTGTGCCAGGCCCTGCATGAAGGCGTATTGAGCATACCACGTTCAATCCTTACAATCAACCCCTGTATTTAATGCCTGCATTAGATGAGGTCAGTGAATGCTTTAGTGACAACTCCCATAACTCAGTGTCTTCAAACAAACAAGGTTTGCTGATGATTCACATAACGTGCGTGATACAAAGGGGAACAAGGGAGGGGCGGGAGTGGGCTGCTCCTTGAAGTCAGCACATGGGGCCGCAGGGTGACAGACGGCCCACCATCTAATGAAGCCACTACTCACACACGAAGCTCCAAGTGTGCTCGTGGAGGAGAGGAGAGGATGGAGAATCACCAGCCAGTTCTTACCATCTTCCACACAGAATTGCCCGTGCCCATTTTCAGTGGTCCAAACAAGTCACGGGACTGTACCCAACTTCAAGGGAACCTGACGCGCCCCAGAAGAAGAAACCAGAAACGAAGGTGGAGCATTAGCAAGATCTACCAGGGCATCATTTATAAACAATGGAACTGTAGCACAGAGAGGGTAGGAAACGTACCCAAGCTCAAACCAAGCATGGAGCCTTGGTTTGAAGTTCTAGAAGCCCAGGCTATCTGATGCTCTCATTATTCCCATAACCAAAATGGTTAACACGATCCTGAAGGCTGGAGAAGAGCTTCTCAGGAAGGGAAGGGAGAAGGGAAGACATCTCAAAGCAAACAGTTAAGGAATCAGAGGGTAAAGATCAGCAAGCCGCTGAGGACTGATGGAGGACCACACGGTCATCGCCGCATCCCGGGGAGTGTGGCGAGACGAGGAGCAGCTGCGGTCATGTCAAGGTTTAGAGAACTTTAAGGGAGTATAAAAGTGATTGACATGATAGGATGCCCAGAACACATCTCCATAAACACTATGCTTTATGGACCCTAGGGAATGCCGATGCACCTGGCTCCTACCGCCCTCCCGTCTCAAAGAACGTGTCCCCAGAATGAAGTGGTGTCTACCTCTACTGGCGCGTCTACCTCTACCTCTACTGGTGCCAGAATGGCTTGGTGCTCTCGTTCTGGCCTCTGACTCTTGGCACCTGCTATTTCCTCATCCCTATCTGTTCTGATTTCTTTACCTGGATAAGTGTCCCCGATCTGTAAGGACTCAGCTTAGCCATCTCCTCTCACAGCTGAACAGTGTCGTGGGCCCCAGCGAGGACCTCCCAGTCCTCGCTGTGTGTACCTACGTCATCGACAGACCGACTGACCGCACAGAACTGAAAAAGCCTCCAAAACTGCCCAAGGGCCCCGTCTGGGATTCATCCATCCCTGACTCCTCAGTACCAAGCGGGGTGCTCGGCCCCTTTGAGAGTCTCCATGCAGGTCTGTAGCAAGTCTGACTACAACTGAAAACTCTCCTGTAGTCCAGGGCTTCCCACACATTGCCATGGGTGTTGATGAGCTAGAGATATTTAGAAGCCAGACTCCGATGTCGTAGGGCTAGGGTAGCGTCTGTGACCGTACACTTCCAGGAAGCCCTCCGGTGATGCTAAAAGATGCTGGTCCACGGACACACTCTGATTAGCAAGGTGGTAGCCATCAAAGCTCCACCTGTGCCCTCTCATCCAGCTGCGGCTGTTAACCCCAACTTGACAGACAGCAGCTGCCTGCACCTGGGACACTTCGTTTCAGGTGTTTCTCTGGCTGCTGCAGATATAGATTAGAAGTGGCTTAGAATTAACAGCCCCATGCTAGGAGCAGCCAACAATCAAGGGCTGATGGACACAAAGGGGTAAGTACCCCAGCTCTCTCATCCCTTGACTGGGGAAGCCCTGAGATACTCTCCACAGTGTCACCTCAATCTTCCCTGTGGGACTGTGTGTCCTTTATCCTCATTGGTGCTCCGCTTGATGGTGCATTGGCTCTTTGCTTTCTCTTGTTCCCTTGTCCGCACCTGTACTGGGGTTTCCGGGGATGCACCACTCAATGAACCAGATGTAATTCCATCATTGTCTCAGGGGTCTGTCTTAAGTCAGGTTCCCAAAACTTGAGCGGTCTGGTCTTTCCGTCCCCGGGCTTCCATGAGGCATTCATTCATTCATCCATTCATTCATTCCACAAGTGAGCATCTAGCGAAAGAGTCATCAATACTTGAGAGGAAGGACGAATTGTGGTTTTTTTCCGGTGTTCCCAGTTCCTAGCAGAAAAGTGGACAAACTACATCTCCAGAAGATGTTGGCTGGTGGGACAAGGGAGGGAGGGAAGAGCTATTCTGCCCTGATGACTTGAACCCAGCACTGGCCGTGGTGGATGGAGCCCTCTGCAGGTAGTGATACAACGAGGGATCCCGGAGCATTTCTGAAGAGGACCACAGCAGTTAAGCTGTCACGCAGACCAACTCAAATTTCCCTCCTGCCAATTTCTCACGAGGTACTTGAATTCTCTGTGCCTTGGTGTCCTCACCTTTAAAATTAGTGGGACCTATTTTTGGGGGGGAGGGTGGAGTTATTAAGGACAATTCAATGAGATTTGTCATTTCCTATCTGTCAATCTGAGGATCTATCAATTCCTCCAAACGTGCCCGACACAAATGTTCGGAAAGCAGTAAATCCCACTGCTGTCCCTGTCACCTCCGGCTCTCTCCAATATGACAGCCCCTGCACGGGAGGCTGTATGGCTAGTGTCTGAGATGGAGTCTGGAACAGAGGCGGGCAGGGCAGCTGGACACATGGACCCCAGAGGAAGCTCCCTTCCTTCCACCTGAATGTGAGCTGTTCTATTGCCGAGGAGGTTCCGGAAGCAGATCACGAGGCCTGGGTTCAAGCCACCGGTGACTGTGGGCCGTTAGATAACCTGAGACTCAGTGTCCTGATCTGTATAATGGGCAGAGTAATGGCACCTTGTCACACTAAGGTGATCATGAGGTGGGAGAGGCATGCCACACAGAAAGTACCCGATAAACAGTAAGAGCTCGATTACTCTCTGCTGTTGTCGCTATTATTACGGCTGCTAACACCAGACCCATGGAAGCTTCCGGGCTTTCAGTTCTGCCAGCATTTGCTCCTATACATGCATCCAGCAGGACAGGCTTGACTCCTTTAGCTTGCCTGCCATCTTCAAAAGGGCCCTTCATTTTCAAAGGATACATTTGATAAGTTTGTGAATTTGCATGCTGCCAAAAGCCCCCCGTGGCTTCTGTAAGTCCAGATTATTCTGTTTATTCCTTCAGTTACATCTGTCGATTATCATGTGGAGGCAGCTCGTTCATTATGTCTTGGGCTTCCCGGACGCCTGCTCAAGGCAGGCTTTGTAAACCGAATCCGCCAGCCTCCGCCACCAAGTGAAATGCCGACAGTGGCACCTGCGGCCCTGGTCCCCCCACAGGGGGTCCCAGGAGCATGGCAGGGCTAAGAAGCTCCTGGAGAGAGGAGACCCTTCCTTTTATCCTGTCCGGGACCCCAAGCAACGAGCGCTTGCCTGGTGCACTTGCCTGGTTCACCGTCATTTTTCCGAATTGGTACCAACAGCTGCTTTCATCCTTACACAAGACAAACATAGCTGTTTCCCTGTTTTATTATTAACACATTCTGGCATAATTGCTTGGGCTCTCAACTGTGACCTGTTAGAGACGCACCCAGCCACGGGATCTTCAAGGGGAATACAGCATCGTGGCAAAAGACCGCGATACGCATTTTCCCAACCAAATCTGTTTGTCTGTAAGCCCCCAAGTCAAATCTCTTGTTGAATTTGTTCAAACATAAATTAATAGTTGAATTTACATAGATTTAATGTCTTCTAATCTTTCTGGTCTGGGAATCTATATTCAAGGCTATATCCATCAGCTCAGATATATCGCATTTAAGGCTGAAAATAATTTTAATCCCCCTAAAGCCCGATTTTTTTGCACATTACTAAACCCAAGCAGTCAATCCTTCCTAATAAGACGCACAAAACCTGCTGTTGCCAAGGGATAAATACACATTTCTAGGATTTGGGCCATGTGCATGGGTCTGTGGAAAAGAATTAAAGCACAAACAACTTTTGCAAGGAAAATGCTGTCGCTTGTTGTTCCCGTGTCCCCGCTCTACCCCAGATGATGCAACTGTGTGTTACTGAGGGTTAGGGAATGTGCAGGGGAGAAGCATTCCTCTAATCACAGCCACACACATGTCACTCGCATGAACTCAATTCATGTGTGCCACCAACGGTCATCGAGTCCCTGCAATGTGCAGCGGCCCGGGTGCTGGGCGGACAGCAGCAAACGAAATAGCGGAGCCCCTGTTTCCTTGGAGCTGGCATCCCAATGGGGAAAGCAGACACGCACACACACGTATTAAAAAAAACGGCATTGCTGCTCAAGACACCACCACCTTGAACCTAGAGCCACACTGGTCTAAGCAAATCATACTTGCAAGTCATGCTTTCTTCAACCTCTTGGACCCCTGAGCCCACCAGGATGCAAAGGAACCCAGTCTTGTCTCCCAGAGGCTGAGGTGCCCCAGAGAAGAGCCACAGGAGTGGCCGACCAAGTAAGTGCGGTCCCCATGGTCACTCGGAGAGCTGCAGCCGCCTGAGAGATCGCAGGTGAGGAGAGCAGAAGAGCCGCTCTGGTGCCCGTCCAGACACATGGGCAATTAGAAATCAGTGTCGTCGTAAGGCATTTTGTTTCGGGACAGTTTGTTACTCAGCTGTAGCTAGTTGTAGCACGAGGAAAAGAGCATCCCCAGAAGAGGGAACAGTACTAGGAAGGCCCTGAGGCCAACCCTACTTAGTGGTGGTGATGGGGACAGAGGTGGTTTGGGGAACCACAAAGTGGCCAGTGGGACTGGAATGAAAGGTACAAAGATTCCTAACCACTCTAAGTAACTTCTAAGGAAGGCGGAGCTCCCCTTCCACGATCGTACAGAAGCAGTGGCTACCCCTGCCTCCGGCCATCCTCATATTCTGACAACAGCTGCCACTGATGGAGGTACTTCTTGTCACCTCGTTATTCCCATTTCAGACATGAGGAGCTTTTGCTTGGAGATAAGTTTTATACCCACCTGGTGAGCAAAAAAAAAAAAAAAAAAAAGTCTTACCTCCAAAGCTATTTTAAAAAAAAGATTTATAAGGAGAGGGACTGAGCGGGAGGAGGGACAGAGAGAGAGAGAAGGAGACTCCCTACTAAGTGTGGAGCCTGATGCAGAGCTCAATCTCATCACAATCCTGAGACCATGACCTGAGCCAAAACCAAGAGTCAGACGCTCAGCCAACTGAGCCAGCATGCACCCCCCAAAGGCCATTTTTTAAAAAAATCACTCTGCCTCCCAGGTTCCTAACCCTTAATGTCTCACCACGCTCAAACACGAAGAGTAACGCCTCCCAGACCCACGCCTTCACCATGACGTATCCTCACAGGACATGTGGGTCCAAGATGCTCCACTGCCAATCAACCCAGTATGTCCACTGATGCCAACACCTTCAGCCTCTTTGAATATCACCTTTGCAGTAATAGTAAGCCCAGCTCAACACCACCCAGAGCCACTGTTTTAACCAGGTAGTGCGTTCCTACTGAATTCCTGGGATCTCTCCCATCTCCTTCCCTACCATACCTACACAGCTGCTAGCACCTTCTGCCTCCCTCTGGTCCCTGCCTTTGGTTTGTGGCTCAAGCTGCAGCCTCCAATACAACCAAGAATTCTAAGAAGATGCATAAAACTAGCTGGGGGGTGCCTGGGTGGCTCAGTGGGTTAAGCCTCTGCCTTCAGCTCAGGCCATGATCTTGGGGTCCTGGGATCGAGCCCTGCATTGGGCTCTCTGCTCAGCAGGGAGCATGCTTCCTCCTCTCTCTGCCTACTTGTGATCTCTGTCAAATAAATAATAAAAAACAAAAAACAAACAAACACACAAAACTAGCTGGTCTGGGACTGACTAGTGAAGATTGAAGGGAGAATATTTTGGTTTTTGGATTTTATTCATTGGTGGGGAAATAGCTCATACTCCAAATCAAGGCTGGGGATAAACCATTCAATTTTTAGATGACAATATGGAAGTATCATAGACATCCCAGAAAGGAGGGTTGGGACTAAACCAAGTTTAGATACTGAAAATTATTTTTTTAAAAAAGGACAACTCCAACATTGTATGAGATAATACGTTCTCATAGAAAAAAACCAAGCTGGCATGGATGAATAATTGGGGTGTATGAGACAGCTCGGGATGCCCTTTGGGAATGTATTAAGTAATGTATTTAAGAAAACCAATTCCTACCGAATTTATATTCTAACCAATTGAGAAAAGGGTCTAAGGCTCATGCTCTACTGTTTCTTGAGCCCTTCAGTGTCCGGTTACTGCCATTGTCCCCAAAAGTCTACGGACGATTTGTATAAAACAGCATGAGACCCCAACTTGGGACGGAAGTGTGCAGCTCATCTGTGATTCATGAGCGGTAGTAAGAAATTCCAACAGAAAACACGGGGTTATTCATTCATGCTTTTAGCCAACCTTTGTGGGGCATCTACCATTGATTGGGCCATGCTGAGTGCTAGAAATACAATTTCGTCCCTGTCCTCAGATAATTACTGTTTAATAACAGAACGGCAGCACATTAATGATTAAGACAGGGTGTCCTCCCCACTGGGGCAGAAATGGACAGGTGCTATGCAAATACCCAGGAAGTCTGCGAGCCTATAACCTGAGGGAGAGAGTTGGAAAAAAAAGATGGTCCAGAGAAGTTTCTTGGACTTAATGTCCCTCTTTTTGAGTCTTAAATCAGAGAGGAAAAAAAAGAAAAAGAAAAGAAAAAAAACAGGCATTCCGCTAAGTGAACAGCTTACTCAAAGCTCAGAATTAGGACACTGGCTTAACACCTATGGGGAACATGACAGTTGAGGGACAGCGGGTAGGAGAGAACATTATAAAACAAGAATGGCCAGCTCACAGATTGTGCTGTGTGCCACGTTCAAACATTAAAGATTTTTTTTTTCTGTTGCCAAAGTGCAAGAATTTATATAGTAATAATTTCTAGAGGATATTCAGCTGATAAACAGGGTCTTTGAAAGGTCTTCCCTTTTCCCTACCTTCCTTTCCATCACCATCTGCCTGTTGGCTTTGGTCTCTGGTGCTCATCCCTGGCTGTCCCAGGTCCAGGCATCAACATTCAAAGCAGGAAGAAGGAAGGAAGGAGGTGGCACCGGCTCTAAGTGTCCTCTTCATTGGGAAATCAAAGCATTTTCTGAACTGCTCCCCGGCCCACCAATGTTCATTTACATCTCAATGTCCAGAAAATGATGCGAGGTCCCTACTTGCCTGCAAAGAAGGCTGGAAACATAGGAAGCCTTTCCAGCTACAGAAGTGGTCAGACAACTGTGCCTGATGTGAGATCTTGAGCCCCAGATTTTCATTTCGGGAGAAAAAGCACTTCTGGAAGATGTGGGGAAGCCATGAGATTCCTGCCTCTGAATGGTCCTGGGAAATGATGTGGGAGGGGGAGGGTGCAGCGTGGAAAGTGAAGGGCTTTTAGTTTGGAAACTAGAAGTCTGAGAGGTAGGGGATGACTTGAATAGTCAGTGAAAGTCATCAACATCGGAAATAATGCAAGTTATGGATGGCACAAACACAAGCTTGTCTACCAATTTCTAGAATTTTCATTTTAATAACCAGGTAGGGTGTTCGAGCCTACAACGTAAGTAGTTCTGCTTTGTCTTGTTCAGTCCTGTGATAATCCTGGAGGTCGGGAAAGTTAGGAATCCAAGACTGGAAGCAGTAAAAGTATCCATCCAAGGGTGACACAGGTAACAGCTGGGAGAAGCCATGAACCTGCGAGTTTGGGCACCACACCCCCAACACCACATCATCCCTTTGATAGAATATTAAGAAAGCTGAAAGATACTGAGAGTATAAAGGGCATCTGTATTTTACTCTCTAAAAAAGAGATCTGAGAAAGAGCAAGAGAGAGAGAAAGAGAGCATGAGCGGGGGGTTGGGGGAGTAGGCAGAGGCAGAGGGAGAAGCACATTCCCTGCTAAGAAGGAAGCCTATGCAGGGCTCTATCCCAGGACCCTGAGATCATGACCTGAGCCGAAGGCAGAGTGAGCTACCCAGGCATACCAAGAGGATCTGCATTTTCAGGGTACAGGGCCTGGAGCCAAAAAGCATTATAGATCTCCAAATCCGCATAATCCTACTACAGAGTTTTCAAGGGTAATCTTGACTCTACACAAATGTCACCCTCCACGTTGATACTGAAACCCAGTAAAACAGAACTGCACTCTTTCTAAGGGCTGCAATGAAAACAAAATAAAACGGGGCATGTAACATGCTCAGAACCATAGCTGTTAAGGAGTGAGTGTTCAATAAATGTCTGTTTATGTCAATAAAGACATGGGTAAAATAGTAAGAGCTTATTTAATATGTGCTGGACACTGTCCTAAGTATTTGCATGTATTAACTCATTGAAGCCTAGGAGATAAGTGGTAGTGTTTTGCCCCATTTCATAAATGGGCTCCCAGCCAGTATACTATACTGCCTCTCATGTACAAGAAGAGAATTTACTAACTCTTGGGCGCCATATTTAATTTCTAAGACTGAGACCACCATCATGCAAATATTCCTGCCAACTATTATCAGGGGCTCTAGAGATCCCTGATCTGGTGTTAGGCACCAACTCTGATGCCCCATACCCCATACCAAAGGTACCTCCAGCTCATCAGTGTGAGAGCAAGATTCCAGATGGCGGGAAGACGATGGAACATTTCTCCTTCAGACTGCCCTGTTCTTCCAAAAGCTAACATCTGGAATCAGCTGATAAATTGATTTATCATTTGGATATGATAAATCCATCATCTGGAATCCTAGGTTGTCTGAGTCAGAATAGGCCCAAGAAATAGTTCATCCACATATTTTCTGAGAGCTGAGAATAGAGGCCCAGAAAGGCAAGCCACTTGTTCAAGGTCGCACAATAAGTGAGTGGCCCATCTGGGCCCCGAGACCAAACCTTTTGGGCTGAAGTTTCTACGTGACTCTGTGCTGACTTTCCCAAACAATTCTTCCCTCCATGTTTGATGGTCTTTCCTTCACGGACCTCAAAACCCAAAGACAGCAAAGGTGAGACCCATTGGAGGAGGACGTAGGAGAGGCATTTGGCCCGAGTCACAAATTTCCAACTGTCCTCTATCTAAAACTTCTGATCAATGTTCCAAATGGTGATACGCTAACATGATTGAAAGAGGGAAAGGTGTATCGCAGGAGAGCAAGGTCGGGGTGAGGAAGTGAGGAAAGAGTGCAGCACCAACGGGGGTGGATCCTGGAGTGAGTGCTTCACCTTGGTCCTGCCACTGGTGCGACCTCTCACCAGTGGTGAAGAGTCTAACTCTGTGGCACCATTTACTAATGTCAACAATTGAGACGTGCCGCCATTTTGTAACCGCTGGGGCGTTTCATGGCTTTTTTTAAATAAAGCAAATGTCTCCCAAACTGTAAGTGCCCTGAGCTTCTCAGAAATGGAGATGCCTCTAAGCACAGAAATATTATCATTTTGCTCAGGAGTCTGCTCTGGCATAGATGCCTCCATCGCTGGCCCCTGCCTTCCCCTCTTCACTCCAAAGACAGCACTTGGGACCTCAAGACTGATGCCCTTAACTTCTCTCTCTCCTGCAGCCCCTTCCCTGTGGCCTTCCAAGTCCAACCCCCTGTACCCCTCATCCCTCAGCTATTCCCACCCACCTTTCCCTCAGGTGTTTCGTGGGCATCCTTCTCAGATCACAAAGAATTTCATGTCTGGGTTTGTGGAGCTCTGTGTTGGGGCGCCTATGGGGCTTCATGCATAATTAATGACGATCTTGCTACACATGTTTTCTATTAGCAATTCAGGCTCTTTTAGGACTTTTCAAAACATACTTTGCAATTCACCAAAATTCTAAGAGGCATTTAAATGGGAAAAATCCATAAAAGCACAGAATGTCTGGGGTTTCTGGAAGGAGGCTTTAATGAAGAATTTCTCCCCAGAGAAGCATTTCCTGAAATGCTTTCTGCTCTGCACCACAAGTATCTCCACATGAGTACAAGACTAAATCTCATGTCTCCTCAAAAACAATGTCAATGGAATTCATTTAAAAAAAAAAAAAAAACGGTCCCAGGTTACCATAACAACCAGGGTTCCAACATCATGTTGACTAACTGCAAAGTGATATGATCAGGAAGACCAGAGCGGAGAACAAAAGTATCAGGTTGCTATGGCAACTGGATATACAGAAAATGGAGTCGTTTCAGTAGGGGAAGTTTCCAGCACAAAAGTAAATGTAAAGCATCCTTCCAGAACAAATGATCACTCAGGAAATTTCTACATTCATCAAGAGTTATCCCATTATTTTGTTTGGTTGGCAAAACTCTAAGACAGAAGCTGTATCAGTTAGTTATCGCTGTATAACAAATAATCTGAAAACACAGTGACTTTAAACAAGAACTGTTTTTTCCCTCAGGAGTCTATGGATTGCCTGGGAAGTTCTGCTCATCTGAACTGAGCTCAGATTAGCAGGTTCATGTGATTTCACCCGGGCTCATTCAAGAGTCTGCAGACACTATAGGCCAGTTGGGGGCTGGCTAATCTTGGAAGGCATCAGCTGAGGTGATGGCTTTGTTCCATGTAGTCTTACACCATCCAGCAGGCAATCTTGGATTTGTTTCTCATGGTCAATGCCAAATCTCAAAAGACCTCTCGAGTTCTTGAATCAGAACTGTCCGACCATCATTTCTACCACATTCTATTGACTAAAGCAAAACACAAGACCAGCCCAGATTTAAAAGATATGGAAAGAGGCTCCACTTCTTCTGATGGGAGAGGCTACAACATCCCATTGCAAAGGGTGTGAACAGAGGCAGGCATCGGAGAACTGGAGGCATTTTTGCAAACACTATACCAAGATGCCAACTTTTACATATAACATTAACCTTGAGCTCACATACAAAAGCTGAATATGCAGGGGCGCCTGGGTGGCTCAGTGGTTTAAGCCTCTGCCTTCGGCTCGGGTCATGATCCTGGCGTCCTGGGATCGAGCCCCACGTCGGGCTCTCTGCTCAGCGGGGAGCCTGCTTCCTCCTCTCTCTCTGCCTGCCTCTCTGCCTACTTGTGATCTGTCTGTCAAATAAGTAAATAAAAAATCTTAAAAAAAAAAAAGCTGAATATGCAGAAGTCAAACAATCCACCTACATATTAAAAGGCATTTGGCTTCCAGAGAGCAGAACAATATCATAAAATACCAAACGAGAGCTCATATATTAGACATGATTTTTGATCCTGTATTTTCAGGATTTTGTGCTTATGCCTTAATTTTATTCCCTTCCTTCAAAACTGAACAAAGTCAAGTGACCACTTGAACCCCACAGGGCACATAATTGAGGCTGGATAGGAGATTGCTGAAATATTCATTCATCAGTTGAGGGAGAGAGGCAGTTTGGTGAGGTGATTAAAAATGTGGGCTTTAAAGATGACTGGAACCAAATCTTCTCTCAAACCCTACTTACATGAATTTAGGTAAGATGCCTGACCTCCGTGATCTCCACTACCCTCATCTGTAAAAATGAGGGTAGAATATTTTATCGATCTATTTTATTTTATTTATTTATTTTTAAATATTTTGTTCATTCATTTGACAAATAGAGATCACAAGTAGGCAGATAGGCAGGCAGAAGGCTCCCCACTGAGCAGAGAGTCTGATGAGGGGCTCAATCCCAGGACTCCGGGACCAGGAACTGAGCCGAAGGCAGAGGCCTTAACCCCCTGAGGCACCCAGGCACCCCTCTTGATCTATTTTATTGATCCTAAGATACACTTCTCTCACTTTTCAGTATCTTTGAAATCGGGTTATACAATTGACGCCACGTTAAAGTCAGACATAAGGGTGTCTGGGTGGCTCAGTCAGTTAAGCGTCTGCCTTTGGCTCAGGTCATGATCCTGGGGTCCTGGGATTGAGTCCCATGTCGGGCTCCCTGTTCAGTGGGCAGTCTGGTTCTCCCTCTGTCTCCACCCCTCCCCTTGCTCCTGCACTCTCTCCAATAAATAAATAAGGTCTTTAACACTAAATACATAAAGTCAGACATAAAAGTGTCATGCATCCTATTAATGGCACCTTAGATTCAATGAATACAGTGATGCCTGACTCAGAGGGCTGAGTTGATCTATGCTGATTGATTAGAACAGTGTCTAGTCCCAGTAAAGGCTCAGTAAATGTGAGTCAGGAGGAGGAGGAAAATCCACGTCTGGTGTACGTGTTGGTGGTTTAGGAAAGTAGACATACAGTGCATGTACATTCAAGTCGTGTACAGTTTGAATATTTGGAAGATGAGGACAGTCTGAATCTGCTTCTGGATGGTGCCTTTTGGGGAGCAGTGGATTAACTGAACTTCCCTGATCACTATTCTGCTAACAACAATTTTCCTCGATTGCCAATAGCCCTCCCAGGAGGACACAGGGGGACGATGTCATCTGCCCATTTTACTGAAGAATCAGTGAGGCGGAAAAAATGTGGTTAGGGTCACAAAGTCAATGAGCGGCCGAGAGAATCATATATGTCTGATTCCAAACTGTCTTCATTCATTTCCCCTGAGATATGAGGACAAGCCAGAGAGGGAGCATGAGGGGCTCTGTTGTTTGGATGCTCAGAACTTTCATGCTGAACGTGAAGGTGGGTTGGCAGCCAATCAACGCGGATTCAGAACTTCTCGCTCTAGAAGGTGCTCAGAGGTAGTAATTTGGTTGGAAGCAAGGCTACGGGCTTTGTGCTACAGGCTATTTGTGTCCCCCCTCCAAATTCATATGTTGAAATTCACACGGGATTAGATGATGAGAGGGGGAGCCTCACCAAAGGCATGAGAGCCCTTAATAAAATAGTGCCGAGAAAATTCCTCTGTCTCCTCCCACCACGCAAGCTCGCCGCCAGAAGACGGCTGTCTGGAATGGCTCCTCGCCAGACACGGAATGTGCTGGCACCTTGATCTTGGCCTCCTCTGTCTCCAGAACCATGAGAAATAAACTTCTGTTGTTTGTAAGACACTCAGTACTATAACACTTTTCTTTCAAGCAGCCCAAATGGACCAAGACAGTCGTAGACGATGTTTACAGAGGAAGCACGCAATTTTTCCTTAGATTGTAACGTTAGTTTGGGGGTGGGGAGGAAGTGTTGTTAATAGAGATGAGGCTGGACAAAGCCTCGCCCAAGACAATCACTGCAGCCTGTCAGACACTACCAGCTCTCCACCTCGCAGATCCACGCGCTTACAGAAACCTCCCGACCCAATCAAACTCCAGACCCTGCTGCTGATTATTTACTCCATATGACTTACTCATGCTTACACAATCCCACAGGAATTCATTCCATCTGGGCACCTAGAGGCTTAATGAACAGATGTCCCCGAACTTCACGCAAAGCAAAGGGATCTCCTTCCTTCAGTCACAGGATGACTCTGGAGTGAGACCCTCATTCCAAAGTGAGAAGCAAGAAATCATCTGGAATTCTGCAGAGCCACGCAGGCAAGTGGAATTCAGCTCTGTATGCCAATCGCACCTTCGCAGGTGCATGCTGTTTTTCTGTAATTAACCTTTCACGTGTCTCGACATGGCAGCTGCTGGTGGTGGGACCCGTATCAGGTATATTTCCATCTACCTGAGGCACAGGTGCCCGCTGGGAGTCATCTGGCTTTCCGGCAGATGCTCCGGAAATGAGTAGAAGGAAAGAGGAAGGAAACGGTAGAGGCAAGGAAGAGAAGGAGAGAGGACCAAGGGACCAAAGGAAGAAGAGACAAACACTTTCCATGTTTGTTCATTTCAGAAGTAGGATAGCTCTTCCCGCTGTGAACGCGGCTAATCCAAACTAATGCAGTGATGGTCAGGATTCTATCCAGGGGGAACTTAGTCTGGGCTACTCTAACACTACCACAGACTGGGTGCTTCTAAACAGGAGAAACTTGTTTCTCACATTCTGGAACTGGGAAGGTCCAAGATCTGGGCCAGCGTGGTCGGGTTTGGCGGTAGACTTTCAGGATGCAGACTGCCGACTTCTTACTGTGTCCTCACATAGAAAGAGAGAGAGCTGGTTCTCTGGCCTCTACTCCCAAGCGCACTAATCCCACTCACTGGGGCTCGGCCCACATCACCCCATCACTTCTCAAAGGCCCCGCATCCTATGCCGTTCCACTGGGATTAGAATTTAGAAGCGAACATACAGACACACAAACATTCAGTACATAATGGGAAACATCCACTAAAATGTTCAGTCTCTTGCAGAAAGGATTCCCTTTACTCCACCTCCCTTAGCAAATTCTTTGTGAATGAAGTTCAGGCCAAGGAAAATGCCAGTTTGATACAGTGGCTAACTATAACCTCTTTCATCACACAGTAAGCTCACTTCCCTTACCTAGCGCATGAGAACACTTTGCTGCCTCCGTTGTTAACCGCCCCCCATCCCCCATACAGGCATCACATCAAAAGTAGCTCACTTGCAAAAGCAAGTCTTGAGTGGGTCTTTCTGTGTTTTGCATTTCGGGTCCCTAATCTACTTTACGGGATCTTAGTAACACGGCAGGTCATACCCAACACTCAGTCCCAGTTGTCACATCATGTATATTCAGAAAGACCATCTCCAACAACACCCCCTGAACTTGGTGAAAATCCATCCAGCTGTTTTGAATGATGTCATAACATAGAAACAGGAAGAGATCTATTATCACGGATAAGAGGTAGGCCACTGTCTTACTTTTCTCTCTTCTACCACGACTAAAAAGCTAGTGCAAAGTTTTGGTACTTGGTCTCTGATTTTCTTCTGTCTGGACTTCTTCATATCGAGATCTGCTTTCTATTTATATCTGGTCTCCTGTGACTAGGCTGGTGGACAGAGCTCGGACACTAGGGTCTTCAGTAAATGTGGAAATCCACAGGCGTAATTTCCCCTCCCCTCCTTTTTTATCTCTTGCCTATGGTTTAATCTCTGCTGATAGTCTGCTCTTACTACACTGTTTTTGGTTTTATTTTAGATTTTATTTATTGAGAGAGAGAGAAAATCTCAGGCAGACTCCATGCTGAGCACCTAGCCTGACCCAAGGCTTAATCTCACGACCCTAAGATCATGAACTGACCTGAAATTGAGAGTTGGACGCTCAGCTGACTGAGCCACCCGGGTACTCCTTCCTGCAGTGTCTTAATTCAACCTCAAATTTGCTTTACTAGTAGCTGTGGAGTAAACAGCCAAATACATAAGAATGTATTTCTAGCTGGCATCTCGAGTCCTGGGCTTTCCCTGCTCTGTCCTGGTCCACACCTTCTGCCAGATTCATTCCCTCATTCAAATCCTCAGGCTCAAGAACGTACAAGGATTCCCTACAGCCTGTGAATCATGTCTACGCTATTCTGACTTTGTTCCTCCTTGATCTGGCTCCCACATACCACGTGTTCAGTCCACTAATCCCCGCCCGCTGCAATGAGGCTGTTCACACACCTCCCTAAGGCTCCCGTACATGATGCCTGGTCCTACTCTGGGCCTCTGTTCATGGTCTCTCCACACCTGGGCTGCTACCCATTCTCCCCTCCATTCCCTCAAGAGCTTCCTCAACATTACGACAGCCATTGGCAACTTTTCTGGGGGCTGGTGATGAAAAATCATTAACATGTGAAAATTGAGTTGGGTTTAAAAATCCAGATTTCTATCATCTCTTGAAACAGTGGAAGATTTGTCTACATTGGACTTTCCTTCCTACATGACATCTTTGGACAGGAGCTGAGTACCAGGTAGTTTCTTTAGAAGAGGACTGTATAACCTGGCTCATCACAGAGCCCACCATGTGTACAACACACCTGTAAACACCAGCCCCATTCACCCTGTACGGTACCCACCTAGCTTCTTATTGATTTTAGTTGTGAACCTAATCGAAGCCCTAAGACCAAATTTAAGAGTATTTTCTCCATAAAGTATATCTCAATTGTGTTTTAGTTGTTTCCCTGAGGAGATAGGAGATGTTGATTCTCACCAAGAATGTTCTAATATACCAGAGTTTACAATTACTCACAGTTCTGTTGGAATCCTGGGGGTTCACAATAGGTTTCTAAACAACCCTCTCTGTGTTCAGCCCCGTTCATACAAGTAGGTCTTCCCTCACGGGAGAGAGGTTATTTCAGATGGCCTCTAATGTCTTTTCCAATTCCACTCAATATGGGTCTGTGATCTCTCTCCCACTCAGTTTCTCCCCATCACATCTCATGTTGAGGCCCGGCGTGATCTTGTTAACTGGACACACACAGGATACAGCGGGACTAATCAGGGGCTATCCGGTGAACCAAATGATCAGGGAGGATGTTAGGAATGATGGAGTTGGGGAGATTTAGCTCTAAGCTACAGGAGAAAGACTAACCAAGAACCAGGGGAAGAACGGGCATGTTCACAGGCTAGGCTCAGCATAGGATAGAGAAGCCCCATGGCACAGGATGCATGGCAAGGAAGAGGACTCAGAGATGAGTCAAGGAGGCAGTCATGTGTCAAAGAAGTGGGCTAGCTAGTCAGGCTCCAGGGACCTGGTCAAAGCTCAGGTGTAGCGATCTCATTACTGGGGGCAAAAAGAGAGAGGTAAGAAGAAAGCCAGTCCTCAGATGGCTGACAGCACCGAAGAGGTTAATGTGGCAGCAATCTAGATTCGAAGAATAATCCAGACTCCCATCCATGAAAGTTGCATGTGCACCCGTCACTGCTGAGCACTGAGAGAGAGAGAGAGAGAGAGAGAGAGCGAGAGAGAGCACTATTTTTATGTCCATTTTAGAGATGAGAAGACTAGGCCAAGAGCATTAAACACCAGATTAGTGTTGTATCCCAGAGTTGACCCTGATCTGCCTTAATCCCATGTCCCTGTCTCTAACTTCTCTAAACTGGATCTGAAAACTTTGGTTGGATTTGGATTTGGGGGATCTGGCTCTGGGGCAGAAAATCAACAGCTGGATAGTGGACACATGTTCTGTGAACCATTCAGTGTTCATTAACCTCATTCTCCTCCTCCTACCATCTGTAAGGAGAGCTCCCTCGTCAACTCCAGAACGTGGAACCCAGAACCCAACCTAGCCAACTGGCATCGCTCACTCTTGTGGCCAGACAATGATTTGTTCAAGGAAGAGCATGTGACCTGAGCCAATCCAATCAGGATGCATCTCAGGAATTTTATAGCAGCTACTGGAGGAGGAGGGGGGGAAAAGAGCTCTTTTTCTCTGTGGGACTTGAACCTTGGGAGAATTTGAGGCTAAAGCTGCTGCTGGTTCCATCTTATCACCATAAGATCAGAACTGGTCCCAGACACACAAATCTAAACCCTAAGATGCAAGATGAAAGAGAAACAGAAACAGAGTCCTGGAGATGTCATTTGAGCCCGAGTCAAACCACACTTGAAGCTAGAATGGCCCTTGTTCTCTTCATATTCCTGCCTGTCAACTCCTAGGTGCTTAGACTAGCATGGTCAGGTTTTCTGTCATTTAAAAGGAACATGTCCTACCCGAATTCTGGGCATGAAATAAAGTTGTAAGTATGAGAAGCTCCAAATTATCTGGCCAAGATTTCTTAAATCCACCCACCTTCTGGTCATGATCATTCCCAGATGCTGGTGTGCAGCCAAGATGGTGGGCAGAGGTCAAGGAGAGCCTGCAGAAGAGAGGCGTAGAGACTCGGAAGCGAGTAAGACCAGGTGTTCTCTAGGGAGACCTAACACTACGCCTTACACCAGGACCACGCCGTTCAGCAGTACATGCTGTGAACTGAGCAATCTCTTGTTAGAGAGGGAAAACACGGTGTCCACAGTCATGCTCAAGTAATTTATTAGTGCTTATTGAGATGGCACATAGGCATCTGGTGAAAGGAGTCTGTGGAAATAATTTAATTAGACTTAAAAAAAAAAAGAAGAAGAAGAAGAACGAAAGACAAGAAAACCGTTGACAAATTTCCACATCAAAAGCTGTTCAAAATACTGCATCGCCATGGGATTGGGGATGCGTGTGCGTCCTGCCTTGAATAGAGAATCTGCTCAGAGAACAAGAACAGAGAAGGAAACAGGCCCTTTAAAGGATGGGGACATGTAACAAATGGTGTTCCTCAAGGATCAAAGATAGCACTTGTCTTACTGAACATTTGTACAGAAGTTTGAAGATTTGCTGTAGAGTAGAAAACCCCGACGCACGGACAACAGCACATTCTTCCACTTAGTGCGAAACCAGAGGGAAGGGAAAGAGACTCCATCTGGAGCCCAGCCACTTGGTAATCAAGGACTGATCAGTTCATTACAAACCCAAGTGAATCCATCGTTTGATCCGAGTGTTCGAAACTACTCGGCTCTCATGGGCACTTCTAGACCAAACAGAACCAGACAGCGCTACCTTCTTCCTCAACACAGGACCTGGTAGAATGTTCAAATGGGTGCTTAAATCAATATGTATTAGTTGTTACACCAGATTTCAGGGGACAAATATGCCATGCATTGGCCAACTCCGGCCTGGTAGCTAACTGGAAAACCATATTGAGAAACAGCCCTCGTCCCTGTCGCAGCTAAGTGTCAGTGTTATGATTGACTGGCAAGGTCTTGCTGGGGATGTGGAGGGGGAAAACAGAATGGAGTGCAAATACACTGAGCGTCTGAAGACTCCGTACAAACTCGGAGCCGTCTGAAGGCAGGAAGCCAGGTACTCAGGCTGGAGTAGACTTGAGCAACCCAGTGGCCACCAGGAAATTCTCAGAGCAAGGGAGAGTGACAACGGCTGTTGCCGAGTTGCCGTGGAGTCTGCTCTGGTGAAAAAGGTTCTGACTCATGGGTACCTGGTGTGTAACAGCCACAGACACCCCTAAGCCTCCAGTGTAAGGAGAGCATAGGTCACATTCAAATAACTGCAAATTACTCCCCTCCTGGGGCTTCTGGCTCCTCTTACTTCTTAGGGAGACTGTATAAGTCCTCCGATCTTTCTCTGGGGGGCAGAACTGGGTTTCTCTGAATTGGCTGGAAGGAAAACCCGTAAATGCACCAACTCGGGGCACAGAGAGCAGTCAACACAGTCACGAGTGGGATGTGCAGAGCAGTACAGTACGACAGTGTACTGTGCAACAGCAGTACACGTGGTTTCAGCGACCCATAGTCAACCGCCATCCAGGAGGAGGTGAGCCTCCTTCTGATGAATGGCCAGCGGGGCAGCAGAAGCCTAACACTACCGCCCAGCCCCTGTGCGTCTCACCTCCCTTCATCTCACCGCCTGGGCATTTTCATCACTTCACATCAACACAAGAAGAAAGGCAAGCACAGGACCATCAAGGTTTAGAGCGAGACCACATTCCCCTAATTTCTATCACAGTATATTGTTATAATTGTTCTATTTTATTAGTATTTATGTTGTGAATCTCTTACTGTGCCTAATTTATGAATTCAAGTTTACCGTGGGTGTGAAGGTATGGGGAAAAGAAAACACAGTATGTGCCGGGTTGGGTAAGATGCCAAGTCTCAGGCACCCACTGGGGTGGGGTTCTCGGACCGTGTCCCTGTGATTAAGCAGGGGAGGCTCTATAGAGAGGATTTTATGGATTTCTGAGTGCCATACGCTCAGCGTCCTAGAGCGACTCATTTAATCCCATCAAAATCCCAGGGACGTGTTCTCATGATCTCAGCTCAGGGAGACCGTGCGTGTGGGCCCTGCCTGCCTCGGCCAGTGAAGAATGGGCCCGGGAACCTGGCGAGGAACAGGTGTGTCTGGGAGCCAGTGACTTCCGGGATGGATGGCTGCGTTACAGCCAGCTTTCCTGACCTGGGTTTAGCACCTGGCCTGTTTCCCCAATATGGGTACCCAAAGGTTCCTCTCTCCTCCCTAGGGCAGTATGTTGTTAGGTTTTACGCAAACAGTTCTGCCCCTTCTGGCCTGGTAATTTTCTCTAAGAAAGCTGGGTTTCACTTCTGATGGCCTATATTTGAGAAAAAGAGAAAAGGACAGAGAAAGAGAGAGAGAGAGAAGAACCAGCCCAAATAACGCCAGTGTTCATCACCTTGAACCTGTCACTCTGACCAGTGCTCTCAGTATAGCAATACTACAACTGGCATTTCCCACGTTCCATGTTTCTGGCTCTGTCTCCTTCTTTGGGCTTGAGACCAAGGATTGCTCCTCTGGCCTCCCTGCCTGATCCCAAGGGAACTCATCCTTCGGATCACATTCTCCTAACCTCCTTCAGAAAGGTCTGACCTGTGGGCCTTCCTGCAGCCCACACCTCCCAGCCAGAGTCTCCCCCAGTCTCACCTCCTGCCCTGCAGGTTTGAACTTGGACGATGAAGGGGACCAGGCAAATGGTGCTCCCTTGACCCTCGCCCACTGGAACCAACTGTGAGAACGCCAGGGTCCAGCTCTGCAGATCGGATTCTCTGACCTTGCCCACGCTCCTTCTGTCTCAGTTTCCCCATCTGTACAGTAAGGGGCTAGGGAGATGTTCCCTGAGGATGCTCTGAAAGCCAAGACTCTGGGATGATCTGCTTTCACGTGGAAGAAAGCAGAGGCACGTATAAGGAAAGCGATTTGCAATTCCCCAGGAGTAGACTCCGGTCCGCCTTAAGGCTTGGGAGGGTGAAGCAGAAATGCAACCGAGTCTTCAGCGGGGCAATAAGGCCAAGATGTGATGGACAGGAAAGAATCCTGTAATCACCAAGCCAGAGAGAGCATGAGCCATTAACTCCTTTTAAGCAAAGCGGCCGGGGAGCTGTCCACCTGCTGCGCCCGGGAACCTATCACTCCCCAGGGCTCAGGGCTGAGGAGCCAGCTCACCGCACTGCCTTCCGGTCACTCACGCGGCTGCCCTGCCCTAAAGTCCACATTTAAGCTGCCCAGAAGGGCTGCACGAAGCGATGCACTCAAAAAAAAAAAAAAAATTACAGCACTTGGGACCTGATTTCTTTTTCTTCCTTTGACAAATGGAAAATCCCCAGGAGTTGCTCTGAGCGGAAGCCCAGCTAATGCTCAAGTAACAGGCACCTGCACAGGCCCCAGCTCAGCCCCCTTCCCCTGCAGGCAGATCAAAAAGGTTTGGTGACCTGCCAGAGATCACAGCCACGCCTGCATCGCTCAGAGAGGATCCACAATTTGAAGCTCTGTTGGTAGGGTCATTTTTTCCCCCAATGAATGGCTCCTATTTTCTCCCATTTCCCCACCAGGACAGGATGAAGTGTCCCTTTCTCTGGGGAAGACTTCTCGGAGTGTCATCAAACCATGTTTTATTTCTCTCTCGTGCTTTCCAGGCGGGACAGGACCCCTTTCTCCCTTGGGCCCCCGGTGCAATGTCCCCGTACATTTCCTCTAATACATTCCAGATGGAGACCTCGCTTGCACCCAGCCTCCGCATGTCTCCCTTCCCACTCTGCCTGTGTGATGCTGGACAAGTTACTCTCCATGAGCCCTGGGTTTCCCACCTACCCAATGGGCATAATACCAATGTCACAACATCATTGCCAAGGTTAAATATGACAATATAATGTGAACTGCTCAATAAGGTAGACCTAGGGTTAATTATAAATATATCTTATAATACTGACATATACTGAACTTGTCGTCTCGAGGTGTTTACATGACCGGAAGGTATTTGTATGTGTTACCATGAACATCAAACATAAGTGACAAATAAATAAATGCCTCTGTGTCCTGGCTCATTACTGGGGGAAGCAAAAGGATGCTCTTTGTGGCCTTTCTCGGGAAGATGGGTGGAGGGCAGTGGCAGAAGCTCCATTTAATGAATGAGAGGAGGGAAGCTGGGAGCTTCGAATGGTGACCACACCTGGTTGAAGAGCAGCTAGAACATTCGCACAGTCCTAGAGAGCCCACCTGAGCACACTGCTTTGCGCCCCTGAAATGGCTCCTGGAGCATCTCTGAACCCTTTGCTCCTCACTCATTCATGGAGCCCAGGGCCACACTTCCTGTCTTTAGCTTGGGCACTCTCTCAAGCCTCTGGACTCTGATGGGGCCTCTCTGCCTCTACAAGAACAACCTGATACAGTCCCATCCTGGCTCTCAGTTCTTGTCTTCCAGTTCCATTTTGCTGAAGACAGCCATTTTCTTTGCTTCACCCTTTCCTGACCATTAGATCTCAAAAATTTCCACCCTGGTCCATTGGCCACAGTTACTCTGATTATTCTGCCCAGCCCTCCTTGCCCCTTGATAAAAATTGAGAAGGATTCACTGGACAGAGGCATTTAAGCCTTGCACCGGTAGGGAAGCTGAGTCAGTTGAGAGGGGAAGTTAATATGAATGGACAAGAGTTAGTACCATTCTGAAAAACCCGGGGTCTCGATGCATATTCTGTGTCTCATGAAGGTAAGGATATATGAATGTGCAAATCCAACCTGTCGGGTGTGGTGCCGTGTTTGAGGGTGTCTTTATCAAATGTCCAATGAGCCTGAACCATGTGGATAGACAGGGCAGATCATTTAGATCTCCTGGCCCGAACCGTGATGCTTCACTGTCTACATGAATCAAATCAATCAGATGGTCCGCACACCACTGTCTTTCTGGTCAACCTACAGTCAACTGCTGTGAACGACAATGTAGTGGGGTGCCACCCAACCCAAGAACACCTAAGAAGAGAGGAAAGACACAGAGCCTCCCTCTGCACCCTCATGCACGGGCTCTACAGAGTGGAAGACACGTAGTAAAGGGACGGAGACCAGATTCAAAGGAGTTTTAAATTCAGCCATTTGGGGTTTCTTATATGGGAACTTGTTCTTCAAATCTGCAGCCTTAGCTCCGTCAATGGTAGCGCCCAGAACTAAGTGTTTCATTGACCCAACAGCAGTCATGCCTGAGGCTTCTCTGACAGTCCCCTTACAGCCCAAGTCACTGTGCTCCCCAGCCCATGTCCATGACCCAACTCAGTGTCTGAGTCTCCCCTAAAGCTTCATCGTCATTGTCATCGATATGGCTGCTATGATCTAGGCACAGAACCGTGCTTTACAAATATCATCTCCTCTACCTTGGTGACTGAGAACGGAGTCCCAAAGAGACAAAATCACTTGGCCAGAGCCGCACATCTCAAGGCCAGTTCTAAGACTTGGGGCAGGGCCAGTCCCACCTCAAATCCTGTGCCTTCCTCTTTGACCTCAGCAAGCTGAGTCCCTGCTGGGAGCCCCGACCTGTCTCATTACAGATTCGCCTTAAAGAGCACCTTGTCAAATTTAAGTCAGGATCATGGGAGGTGTGGCAGGCCTGAGTAACTCCACATTCAATCTCACAGGAACAAAATGAAACAATCCGATCTAATCTTTGTCAGGTCCCCCGAGAACATCTGGTCCAGGGGTTGAAAATGCATGTGACTGCAGGAGCCAGGTCCGAGATACCGGGGAGTCTGGATTCTCTACTGAATGGGGGCGCAAAGGTCCATTTGACTGTTTCTGGGGTCAAAGGTAGAGCCCTTTACGGATACTTGCTTCTCTTGCCTTGGAAACATGGTAGGCTCGCAGGTCTCCACCTACTTCAACTCAGGCACGGCTGTCTGAATTGTTTCGACCAATGACAGGCAGGAAGAAGCGATGGGTGACATGTTCAGAGCCAGAGCACTTCCGGCCACACTCTCCTCTCCTGGCCTTTCTGGTAGCAGACGTGTCTGTTTTACAGGGAACCTCCATTAGCCTGGGTCTCTGATCCCGGGCTGATGCTCGACAGACATGTTCTTTTGAATGAGAAATAAACATTGTAACTTACTCGGATTTTGCTGTGATTTTTACTGCAAGGAAGCTTCACCTATATTGTTACACTTGCTTAAGCATCCACAGTAGATGAGAAAGAGGAGGGAAAGGGGAAGACAAAGAGAAGGGGAAGAGGAAGAGGAGAGCAAGAGGGGGGAAGGGAGGAGAAGGGGAAGAAGAGGAGGAGAAGGGGGAGGGGGAGAAAATAAGTAAGATAATGTTTGGGTTAAAAAAAATCACATATTAGAGTCTGTTTTTTGGGTGTCCAGACAAGTAAACTGGGTGCAGAGAGGTAAATATGTGACCTGTATGGCAGTTCCAAACCTAGAAGCGAGATGTCCCTCTCCCTGCTGACTTAATCTTGGGTTGACTGTCCTGGGTTGGTAAGAACCACACTCCCTAACGTCCAAATTCCAGTCTTCCCCAGACAGAATGATCGATGATCCATTCGCACCATTCTAACACCCGCTTCCTTCCGCAGACTCTCTTGTTTAAATCGTCTGGAACCGGGGATATTTCTTTTTCTATTTCTATGACTCCAGAGGATCAGACTGCAGAACCACAGCAACAAGCACCACCATGAATTAGTTGTTCTAAGAGGTGCCAGAAGCATTTAACGACGACATCTCACTTAGTCCTTGCCGATGAGCGACCTGCAACTTCCACCTGTTCTGACGGATCACAACGGAAAGACAACGGGGTTGTGGATGTGTGGGGGAAAGCGGATTTTTGAGGGGCGTGTCTTCTGTTGCCAGGATACGCACTTCGAGGGAGAAAGGCAGAGCAGGCAGGATGCCTGAAGGCTATCTGTTACCCCTGGGAAGGCTGGAGCCCAGAGAGGGGAAAGGACTTTACTCAAGGTCATACAGTAAGTGAGGGGTCAGGCACCTGAACTCAGGTGTCCAGTCTCGCGGTCTACCTCCCGTTTTCCAACAAACTTCACAGAATCATCGGAAGGCAACTAATACAAGACATGTTATAAAAGGCGAAGGCATTAAAGAAGCTACACAAAGCATTTTCTTTCCTTTTTTTTTTTTTTTTTTTTTGGTAAATCATAAGTTCCCATCTCAAACCAGAAACTCTCCAGGGATAAAGGTCCCCATGGGGAGGCAAAGCAGCAAGGAGTGCAGAGAAGAACCTAGAAACATGTGCTGGCTTCTGGGGCCAGGAAGCATCAAGCATCGGGAGGGCTGGGGACCATGCCGAAGCAGGCGTCCCTTTGGAAAGGTCTGCAGCGACGCGCGCCAGCTGCCTGTCACCCTGGGGGAATATGGTGTCAACACCGCCAGGTCTTTGCAGTTTTCAGAATAAGCCAGAAATCAGGCTCTTGAGTTTTAAAAACTGCAGTATCCCGACTTTTAAACGTTGCCCCCCACCCCCAGAAAAAAGAGAAGCAAGGTGTAAGACAGATCACTTTTGCAATCTCTGGAATGCACAGGGTTGCGGGGAGGAGGGCAGCTCAAGGCGAAGGGAAGGGGGAGGAGCGGACGGCAGGGCACGCGCGCGTCGGGCCCCATCTGCTCACGCTCCTTAGCAACACGTATGAGGGACTCTCTGCCTTGACTGCGGAGCTATAAATGATGTGCCCCCCACCGCCTTCTCCCTAAATTCATCTCTTTGGCCGTCCCATTGCCCCCTCCAAAGCACCAAACTCATTCAGTGTTTGTGTTTTCCCCCCAATACATAGACTGAAGCCCTAAACCTGAAGATGAGGTCTCCGGGAAGCAGCTAGGGCAGGTGAGGTCATGACAATTGAGCCTCCATGATGGGTTTAGTGTCTTAAGAGGAAGAGCAAGCGACCCCAGGGCTCCCTCTCTCCAGTGAGAAGGCAGCCATCTACGAGCCCAGGAGACAGTCCCCACCAGGCTCTGAATCTGCCCGCCCCGTGATCTTGAACTTCCAGCGTCCAGAACTTGGAGAAAGCAGTGTCTGTTGTTTAAGCTCCCAGGCTGTTGAGTTCCCAGCTGACTCACACAGACAACTCCAGCCCTGGGGCATCGTCCACCCGCAACCGCACAGGGCAGGCTCCCCATCGCTTACTCCTTCAGCCCCCTGAGATCTCAGATCAAGTGTCACCTCCACAAGTGGGCCTCCACTGTGGGTCCCCCACACTACGTGCCTCGGCTGTAAAAATGCTGGCTTGCCACCGCTTCCCATCACCTTTACCCGTCCCTGAACTCACTCGACAGGCTGACGTGCTCGTGTGCTCGGTATCATTCTTGTTTATTTCTCATCTGTCTCTCCCAATGACGATGTCAAGTTGCGGAAGCTGAGATGGGGCACGTCTTTTTCATTTCTGAATCTGCAGTGCTTAGACTCGCATAGATCAGTGTCTTATTTGTAGTTGTTAGAAGAGAAAAAACAAAGAGGAATGAATAGGAAGAAGGAAGGAAGGGAGACAGGAGGAGGGAGGGAAGGAGAAAGGGAGGGAAGAAGAAAAGGAAGAGGAAGGAAGGAAAGAAGGAAGGAGGGATGGAAGAAAGGGGGAAGGAAGGGGGGATGAAAGAAGGAAAGACGGGGGAAAGACAGAAAGAGGGGGTAGTAAAAAACAGAGAGACTAAAGACAGACACAAGAGAGGGAGAAAGAGGAGGAGAAAGGGGACACAGCTGGGCATTCTGCCGCTGCCTGGAATCCTGCTTTGTGGTCAGACAGAACCTGAGTTCTAATCACACCTGCCCTACCCCGATCTGGGGGATCCTGGACTTAGCACTTAATACCTCCACGCCTCAGTGTCCCCCTGGACAAATAAGCGCACTAATACTGACTTCGTGGGGTTTGTTCTAAAGATGAAAAGAGCTACCCTATGAGAAAAAGATCGGCTTCAGCAGCCCCATACAGGTGTGTTTCCTGAAATAAGGCTCATCCTTGTCAGGAAAGCTGGTGGGAAGACAGCTGTGTTCTCCTCGCGGAGAGAGCCCAGGCAGTCTGCATACGGCTCATGAGGTTGTCAGTCTCTGCCTGAGGTTTGCAGGGTAATTAAAGGCACAGTAGGCAGGTGTCATTAACTTGTTAACCTGAAGTTTTCTCCCCACCCCCACCCGCACTAGAAGAGAGACTGCAAATGAGTTCAGATGAACCAGGGCTGACTTAGATGGTTTCCTTCCAATTATTCTCCCTGGAGCCCTGTGCATTTGTTGGGCTCGTTATTAAAATTCAGAGGCTGCACCACGCAAATCCACAACACTCCTCTGAAAGACCACATAGTAGACCCCTGTCCCCTGGAAAACTCATGGCTCCCCACAGGGGATCCCAGACCTCCAAACCACGGGCTCCCCTCCATCCCAACTCCCTGCTGCATGGAATGCTTCCACACTTACAGCTAAATTGTCCCAGGTACACAGTTGGGTCTTCTGAGTCGAAACTCCGCCTTTTGCTTGCTTCTGAAGGCTTGCAAAGGCAACGATGCCCTGAATGGCACTTTTGGAAACACTGAATGTCAGGCTCCCCGTAACAACGCTGACCACGTGCATTGGTACAATATGCGGACCAGGCACTGACGCCCCAGCTCATCTGTCACCGGGGCTGATGCGCGGGCGGTTTCGTCAAAGAGCACGAACCACTGGATTGGTGCCTAGCAAGTCAGAGATGCAGTGGGAGTCACGGGTCAGTCTCGGACCTGGAAGCCAGGACACTTTCTCAACCCCCGTTGTGGCCAGAGGACTTTGCACAGCAGCAGGTGTGCCAAAAGCACCCAACAGCTCATCGTGGATGACTGTTTGTTTCCAGAGGCTCCTACCATTATGTACTCCAGACTGTGTAGATATATTCAATTCTGCTTTTAGAGAGAAAACAGAGGCATAGACAATCTTCCTCATTCATCTCGGGTGATGGGATGATGTCAGGCTAGGAGTGCAAGCGCATGCACACATATGCGCACAACTTCATTATTCTCTAGATGGTTTTCCCAATCGTTGCAGCATCCTCTCCCCTTTCCTTCCCTTAGCCCGCAAGAGCATTCCCGAAGATCCAGGCATTGGCAATAACCTTCATTGGTTTTGCCATGGCTTGTAAGAATTATTCTATTTTCCCTGGATTTTCTTTAAATTAGCCCACTTAAAAAAATAAAATAAAATAAACCAGGGTACCTTCAGGTAATCAAGAAAAGTTTTATATTCTTACTGCGAGTGGAAATCCAGAATCACCTGTCTTAAATGAAAGCCAAGCATAAAAATCAAATAGGATGAAGGAGTACTAGCTTGATACCATTATTTTCCCAGGCTCTTAGTGTTCCTCTTTGCTCAACAGGGGACATTAGCAAATGTCAAGACGTGGGAAAGACATGTTAGCACCCCCTGAGGTATTCTTCTTGAAAAACTGAAAGACAAATGAAAAGGGAACGACGCCCCTGGCTGTGGGATTCAATGGGATTTAATGTTCCAGTCTGGTACCACTTAAAGCCTTGTCACACACCATCACGCGTGTCCCGGTGTTCACACACAATCGGCGGCGTGTGTCGCTTGCAGGGCAGCGGTGATCTACAGGAAGGGTGAGGTTCTGACTCCTCTGTATGTGAGGCCTTATGATCTGGTTTTCATCCAGACTTTTTCCAGCCTCCACCTGGACCTACCATTGGTTGCAACTGTCAGGGGCTGAATTAGGTCCTTCCAAAATTCACACACTAGAAGCCCCAGCCCCCAGTGCCCCGGAAAGTAACTGCACATGGACATAGGGTCTTTAAAGAGGTGATGAAGAATGAAGTCAGTAAGGGGGTTCTAACCACTATGACCGGAGTCCCCATAAGAAGAGCGGTTGAGACACCAGCCCACCGGGGGCAAGATCACGTGAGGACTGTTGAGAAGCCAAGAAGGTGGGCTGCCAAAGAAACCAACCTTTCCGACCTCGGATGTCAGACTTCTATACTCCAGAATGGTCAGGAGATACACGGACTTTGTGTAAGCCGCTCCATCTGCGGTCCTTCATTATTGCAAGGCCAACAAAATAATACACAAACAGAAACAGTGGGGCTTCCCAAACTTTGCCTTTTCTCCCGACGCCCTGCCTCTTTCCAGGCCATTCTGTAGCATCTGGTTGAATCCGAAGCCATGCCCTCATCAAGCACGATTTGGAATGCCGCCTCCTTCACAAGGCGTTTTCCAATCACCCGCACAAATGGAATCTCTGCTTTTGCCAAGACCCCGGCAGCCTGCTGTCCGTGTTGCTCGTCCTCCATCATGGAGCCCCCATCGCCTACCTTTCTCCTCTCATCATGAGCTCCTTGAGTGCAAAACCCAAGTCTTTCTTGTATCTAGGAGCTCAGTAAGCGTGTCTGCAATGGGACCGAATTAAGTATGGTGACATTAAATGAGCTGACCAGACACGGGAGGAAGAGCGGAGGACACGAGGACTTCAGAGACAGAGCCCTGGGTTGGATTCTACCTCTGGAGCTGTGCGACCCTCGGGGTCATCTGGAGCACCCCCCAGCTTTCCTTCTCTCTCCTGCAAAGCATCTGGCAAGGTTGTTTTGAGGATTTAACCCAATAATGGGGGCTTCCGGGGCAACACACCAGCTGGGAAAACAACCGGATTCACTGTCCACCAACCTCCCACTGAAATATTCATGAAGATACACACACCAGTAAATGGAGCCCTGGAAACAACAAGCTATATTACTGATCAAAACCTTCTGGGCCCTTGAGATGATTTCTGCTAATCAAAGAAGGGAAGGGCCTCTGATGCGGAAAAAATAGAGGTAGGCCCTTCTGCCGCAATGTCTCAGACCCGAGGGCTTGGACCTGTGCCCTGGGACAACCAGAGGAGAGAGCTCCCCGAACTGTGGGGAGCTCATCCCTTCATCCCTCCACTGAGTGCACACTTTCTGTACTCATTCAGGGCTACGATGCCCAGTTGTGAAATGCAGCAATCATGCCACTAAGAAAGGAAGTAAGCAAGAGCCAAGAAAACTAAGGCAGCTGAGGTTTTCCGGGGTTGCTTTGCAAGAAAAGAAGGAAAATGAAGCATATCACAGCAGTTAAGAGCACAGACTCCAGGGCCAGTTTGCTCAGGTTTGAATTCTGGCTCTGACACCTACTAGCTTTTGATGTTGGGTAAATTATTCGGACTCAGTTTTCTCATCTGCCAAATGGGGATGCTGGGAGTATCAACCTCATAGGGTTATTGTACAGATTAAGTGACTGTAAAGGGCTTTGGAATAAGTGCCTAGCACCCCAGTAAGCATTGTCTAATGTTTAATAAACTATAGCCTATGTGTATATATAGGTGTGTGTGCACAAACACACACATACACACACATTTCTCTGCATGAAGCATAGGTAGCATACTCCTCCTGAGTCCTAAAGAAACACACTGGCTAAGTCTTCAGAGATGCCAGAATTTTGGTTCAGCATGGTGAGTATCACTGATAGAAGAGATGCCTGAACAGCAACCAGAAGTGCCACATGGGAAATAAAGATTGACCCACAAAGCCCAACATGAGCAAACAGCCTGAATAAGAACTCTTCTTGTCCTCACATGAGAAAATATCTCCTAAGTACAGCCAAAGAGCATAGAGTAAGAAAGAAACACACAGCGTGCATGAAGAACAGTAGAACGTGCCCAGAAGAAAATACCCTACAGGGAACAAAAGAAAAATTCTAAACACGTATGTTTATGGTTTGTATCAAGTGTCAAAAACAAAAACTCAACGCACTAAGATTTAATAAAGCCAAAATGATAAAATGACTTACTTAACTCAAATGAACAGCGTTGTTTGGGAACAGGCTAGATTGTGTGGAGGACAAAAATAAGAGACTTAAATATGCGTCAGGAGTGATAAAGGAAAAGATCCGCTTCAATGCAAAGAAATACAACCACTAACGGGAGAGGAAAACCTGGATGTTACAGAAGGTGCAGAGAAACAGCAAAAAAGGATGAAAACACTGAGGGATGGGCAATTCACAACTAAGAGTCGGTCCTGAGGGGAAAGGCCAGAACACAAAGAAATTAACACCGAAAGCCTGGGGAGATGCAGTGGTGAAGACGTCAGACACAATGCCTGCAGTAGCAGAGCTCGCAACCCCAGCAACCGTAAGGCCCCCGCTGAGGGCAGTCTACACTGGTAAGTCTGCTCACTTTTCGCCTTCCTGTGCTCCAGGCATTTTAGGGCTGTGCTCCACTATGTCAGAATTCCCCACACGGAATCCCGAGGAACGCTGCCCACAACCTATCACTGGCTCTTCTGGGTGAAAACACTTCTCTGGTCAGAGAAGTCTGGGCAAGATTTGTGAACTACACTATAGCAAATTCTTCACTACGGAACTTGGTAAGATGCGTTATGCGTTTTGAAGAGGGATCTATCATGTTGCACCTTCAAATTCACAAAGGGTAGAGGTCATTTTTCCCTGGTGCTTTGGACCACGATGTCAACCACCCCCATCTTTTTCATCTCTTGCGACAGCCACCGACATCTCTCAGAAACACTTGAGAAATGCCAAGGTAGATCCCGAGCAAGCAGATGCCGAGATTGGAATATGTCAGGCTCTCACAGGTGCAGCCTCCGTGCCTCACCTGCAGCCTCCAGGGCGGCTGGATATACAAATTACACATTCACCCACGCTGTCGGTGTCTTTTGCAAAATCATGGCTGGGGAGACCATGGCCTTGCGGGAGAGCACTGAGATCCACAGATGGGTCAGCAATCCATCCCGTCCCAGACCTTAAGTGCCTCACTTTATTCTTCTTGCCACTCTAGTGCCAGTGACAACAGGGCATGGAAAAGCCCAGGGCCCCTGCTTCCATCCAGTTATGGCTTCACTGGCACGTGGATGGTTTGCCCCTCTGGTGGTACTATAGCATCACGCTTATCTGGGCTCTCGCTCCAAACCAGCTGCCTCTGCCACCACCCCAGGAACCTGAGCATCCTCCCAGCCTAGAAATCCCCCCTGCCAAGCCCTATCCACTGGGCTGGACTTCCGGGATGCGAAAATGGATCAGATTCTTGAATGCGGAAATGGGATGCAGAAATGGATCAGAATCAGAACGGATCAGAATCTCCGTCTCGAATCCAGTTACCTCCTTGTTGCCCAAGGACCAGGCAGGCCTCTGGATAGCAGGTCCCAATGTATCATCAATGTCCCAGCAAAACCTATCTGTAGATTTCCGCCCCCTACCCCTGCTCCCTGGAGCTCCCATTACACACTCTGATGGAGCGTGTGGTGAGGGAGAAACAGAGCTCACTCGGTATAGGAGATCCTGCTGGCTTCCTCACCCAAATAATGCACTGCGCTCAGGACTCCAGGGCAGGAAAGAACAGAGATCCTGAAACCAGGCTGTCTGGGTCAGAATACCACTTACCAGCTGTGTGATTTGGGGCTACTAATGGGACCAATCTGGGTCTCAGTGTCTTCATCTGTAAAATGGGGCTGATGGGGGTTCACGGCGGAACCAAGCAGGAGACGGTGAAATTGGTTAAGAGGTTCTTGCATTAATCCAGACAAAAGATCATTAGGGACTGAAAAGAGGCAGTGACAGGGAGGAAGAAGATGGGGAGGCAGAACTGGAAACTTATCTATTAGAAAGCCAAATGGCACAACGTGATTACCAACTGAGCAGGGGGACAGGTACAAGAAGAGAGGAGGGGTAAGATGAGAGAGAAAGCGTTCAGATGTACCTCTTCAATTTTTCACCAGGGTAGCTGAGTAAACACGGATGCTATTAACCAAGACGGTTCATAAGAGCCTCGTATTTACTGTGTATGTGGCAGGGAGGGGCGCATTCCAGGAGAATTCCGCCATCTTGTCCCTTTCTTGCCTCCACATTGCGGGGACAGCCCTCAGATGAAGAAACTGTGCCTGCTGCTTGACCTCTGTGACCTCTCTTAATCCCTACAAGAGCCCCAGGAGGCAAATGTTCTACTCTGACCTCCCTCCTGTAACAAAGTAGTAACTGAGCCTCAGAGAGGTAAAGCGGCTTGCCCAAGATCACACAGCCACCGCGGCTGGGATTTCAACCCAGGAGGATAAGACACCTTGAGCTCTCCACCTCCTGGGGATTGCACGCCGCCTCTATCATTTTTACTCAAAACTGTCTTTTCTAGTAAAAACTCTAGAATTCGCTCTAGCCAGGATAAAAGGTGCTTCACCATATAATGCATATGTCACCAACCTGTGTGTGCGCATGCATTCTGTTTGCACAGTGCGCTTTCTGTGTCTAATTACAGCATTGAAAGCTATCACACGCATAGATGGATATGTATATAGAGATTAGGAACACAGAGCAATACCATTTGAACATAAACGTGAATGTGCTTTAGAAGAAGAACGGCGCATCTTTAACTCTTGGGCACTATTTGCTTAGCTGATAGCTAAGTGAAATTGAGGGGTTTTAGAAAGCTGTGAATAATGTTCAATAGTAATGTTACAGGTTACCTGGGAAAAAGGGGTTTTACGGTGGAAAATGATACCGCCAAAAACCCAGCAAAAGCCTTAAAGATCCAAACCACTCTAAATATTGATTTGACTCAATTGTGCAATTCAGAACATTCCTATCTCCCCGGAGAAGAGTCATTCCCGAGGAAAACTGAAAGGGGAATATAAAAGGGAGAGAGAAGAAAAAGCAATATTGCAGAGCTACACCGAACGGAGTTGGCTTTCATCTTTTGGGAAATTTATTTCCACCCCCCAAAAAGGAGAGCCGCAAATAATGGTTCTCCCGGTGAAACCATCCCAGCTGGATCATGCTAAAAAGCTTTTAGGAGGGAAGCAGTAAGTAAATTCAACTGTTCAGATGCATTTGGATGTAATCCTAAAGCAGGAGCCCGGGTAATCGCAGAGCCATCAACAACTAAAAGGATTGAGACCATTAGATACGGACAACAGAGGAATAATGGATGTTAAAGAGGGTCAGGAAACAGAAATGATTGCATCCCACCACGTGGCTTCAGAGGTGATGATGGCCGGATGGAGGCTCCCTTCTCTAACTATAAACTATGATCACACACACACACACACACACACTGATAAATGCTGGTATCCATATTATTATGTAGGCGGTTAAACAGCCACTTTCCTCTTCAATGTTTTGAAATAGAAGAGGACTGAGGTCTTTTCCTAATTTCTGAGTTGAAGAGGAAGGATGGCTTCCCTTTCTGCCAACATTCTGACTGGGAAGAGCTGGTGCCCGGGTGTCAGAGGTTCCAGAACCTTGGAGACAGGATGCTGGAACATAAGGCAGGCAGGGACACACAGACCGTCTCTCCCGGAGCTTGAAGAATTTTTGGATGGGAGCCAGTTCTGCTTCTCCAGCCGAGCTTCTGCTACTTGCTGGGGAACATTCTGCTTCAGGAGACCAGGGTTTCCTGCAGGACGGACCCCTGAAGTCTGCCTACGTTCAAATAATCTGATTGCTGGCTGAAATGCAGACTCCCAGGCCCCAACCTATGGAAATAGAATCTCTCAAGGTGGGGTAAGGATTCCTAGGCCAATGTCCTTGAGAATTGTGAGGATAATCACCATGATCAGATGCCCTCGGGACAGTCTTAAATTCCAGGTTCTTTGAAGGGTTATGATATAGACCAGAGGTCGGCACACTACAGCCCACAGGCTGAGTTTGGCCACCAGTGGTTTCTAATAAAGGTTTTACTGGAACACAGGTATGTTCCATTTTGTCTTTGGCTGCTTTGACCCCCCCAACAGCAGGGTTGAGTAGTTGCCACGGAGGCTGGATGGTCTGCAAAGTCTAAAATATTTACTACCTGGCCCTTTGGGGAAATGTGGGCCATTTCCAATGCAGATCAATGGCTTTCAATGACTTCTGCAGGCCAAAATCATCTAGGGACTTTTTTTTTTAAGACTTTATTTATTTATTTGACAGAGATCACAAGCAGGCAGAGAGGCAGGCAGAGAGAGGGGGAAGCAGGCTTCCTGCTGAGCAGAGAGCCCGATGCGGGGCTCGATCCCAGACCCTGAGATCATGACCTAAGCTGTAGGCAGAGGCTTAACCCACTGAGCCACCCAGGCACCCCAGGACTTTTTTTTTTTTTAATACTACTTCCCCAGACCAGTTCTCAAGATGTTGTATCAGTGGGCCTGGGGAAGGGATGGGTTGTATGAAGCGTTTAAAAGGCTGTTGAAGGATGAGGACCACTGTTAGAGAGGAGATTGGCCATGGTTTGGATCTGGGCTGGAAAGAACTTGCTTCATCATTCCCATCTCCCCCCAGCTGAGTGCCCCCGGGCAGACTCTACAACAGGCGTGAATCTCAGCTCCCTTAACTATAAAGCAGAGGCATCAATGGTCGCCTTGTTGGCCAAGGTGTTATGAAGATGCGGACCATGCATGCACTCCTCCCAAGACAGGGCTTAGCACCCAGTCACCCGAATGGGTGATAAGCAAGATGAGAATGACACCAACGGATGGCGGACAATGCCCACGGCTTCAGCAGTGCAAGCGAACGCACACTCATTAAGCACCAGCTGTGTACTCTGGAAGGGGAAACTGAGGTAAACAGGATGAGAGGACCACCTGACCAGCTCACCTCGAGTAAGACAAACAGGCACGTACAAAGACACGGACAGCGACAGAGAAGAAAAATGAGCAGACTGCAGACAGACAAGGCACAGAGAAATTCTAAGCTCCACAAGATGGACACGTGCATGTTCAACCTTGGTAATAATCAGGGAAATGAGAAATAAAACTTGAGCGAGGCTTTTCTCCCTGGGTGCACTATATTATGCAAATGTTAAATGGAACACTTTATTAATATTAATTTCTTAATTTGTTTACTTAAATATACTGGAAATACTGAAAACATCCTACTTTCTTGGAACTGTAATTTTTACAGGCTTTTATTTGAGAGAGCGAGAACATGCACACGAGTGGGGGGACAGAGGGAGAGGGAGGGAGAACCTCAAGCAGACCCCATGCTCAGCACGGAGCCCAAAGTGGGCTCCATGCTCAGAGCTGGTTATGAACAGAGTGCTGAAGGACCGGAGAGATGAGCTATGGAGACGACTGGGGAAGAACATTCCAGACACAAGAACGGGAGGTGCAGAGGACCCTGTTGCAGGGCTGAACTTGACATGTCCCAGTGACAACTAGGGGGACAGCTGGCGCACGTCAGCCAGAGGACCGTGGGTCAGAGAGGGAGAGGGGGCTGGGACACGTCAGTCGTGTCAACCTTTATGAAATGGGAAAAGGACTTTGGTTTTTCCTCTGAGAGAGACGGGGGTCGCCAGAGGCTTTCGAATTGAGACGGGGCTTGATCTGTTATGTTTTTAAAGATCCCTTTGGCCGCTCTATGGAGAAGGGTCCACAGGGCACGAGTGGAAGCAAGGACACCAGTTGGGAGGCTCCTGCATTCCCAGGATCTGCTGAGGACCTGGGTGACAGCGTATGTGAGGGTGGGGTCGTTACATACAAGTATGAGAAAACAGAATCATGGCGGCCTGTGGCCATCACGGGCACCCTAATTAGCAGTGTCCTAACGTCTTTGACAAACTTTCCTATAATATTGCAAGACCCAGGGTAAGGGCACAGACAGAGAATCATACAAGACCACATGCTCAGGTACTTGAAAATCACAGAGCAGTTTCATAAGCTATCACATAAAACAGGTATTATCCTATCTTTGTAATGATCTGGAAGGCCAAGTTCAAATTTAGAATCCTCCGACTTCTCAGACTTCCTCGTCACAATATGGCAGCACAGGGAGAGCTGGCTTCTGCCTTCTGGCTTCCTACCCTCAACCTGTCCCCCACTTCTGTTCCTGTCCCCCAGCTCGGTCCCTCACTGCTAGCCGCTTTTTGCCCTCGTGTGAGTTCATCATAAACTGCACACTGAAAATCAGCAGACGATTGCCTTTATGTCCCTTCTGGTTTGGTTTTGCCATCTGCCTTGGGGAGGAGATTCAGAAAAGTAACAACTTAGGAATAATTTAGGCAGGGAAGTCCAGGGTTTCTGTTACCAAGAGAATGGCCCAGACTGGAGGGCTCAGGTTGAGATGGGAAAGTGCCCTTGGATTGTGGCTTCCTTATTCCTTGGGAAGACACATGATAAGACTGTAGGACACAGGACCAGGGCAAGGATGTTTCTTGAATGGGCTTCAGAATGGTACTGCCCTTCTTAATCCAGCTGGCTAAGCTCTGGTCACTGTTCTTTGCCCAAGGGACATGAGATTCCTTGATTGGTATCCTTACCAAGAAGCCATTAATGCTGAAGTGGGGGAGTTCCTGGGAATTTGAATCATGAACAGAAAGGGCTGAAGGAAAATTTCTGGAGTGGGTGTGTACTGGCCACAGGGTCTTGCAAAGCTTGTCCCTTAATTCCTATTCTATGGATCTTTGGAGATCCTCTGGTCCCAGTCCTTTTTAGGGCTTCTTTGCTTGGCTATTCCTTCCAATCCATGACCTTACCCCAGTACATTCTTTTCAAAGCCTATACCATTCAAAGATAGTTACTGTGCCTGCAACTGAGCAATCCTAGAAGGTGTGGGCCATGTTACGAAGAATTTTATATGTCCCCTTAGAAAACTGGAGGCTTGGAAACAGAGAAGGGGCTTTTTAAAAAATGTCTTTGGAGAGACGTGGAAGGTGGACTGCAAGGTTAGAAACTTATGCTTGGCCTTCCCTTCTCCTCCAGCACTTCCAACAGTGGTTTCAACTACAGGCATCCGTGGTGATGTTTAAATTGAACTTCAAGAAAGAGAGAAGAAAAATTCAAGATAGTTGAGAAAGACACCAGGGGACAAGACGGGTGGATAAGCTCATTCCCAGTCAAGACCAGAGATTCACTGTTGATTCCGAGGAATTACACACTGGGTACTGTGACATTGAACCCCAGCGTGATTCTAAAAGACATCATAGGGCAGATGGTTTCTGAGCATGGAAACGCCAGCAGAGGTTCGGGATGACCAAGCCATGAGGACTCCCATCAGCCCCAGCCTTTCTCAGTCCCATTTATCTTATCTTCCTGAGCTGAAATGTCCAGCAGGAGGATGTACGTGAGGTACCCTGACTTCATCAGGTTGTGTGATCTTAATGGGGCTGCGATGAACTTGGGATAACTGTCCTGATTCCGCTGCCTTGTAGCTTTACCCCAACCCCCACCAGGTCTCTTAATCCTGAGCCTAATCAATATCTCAGTCCACCTGCAGAGGGTCGTGGGCCCCTGTTCATCCCTTGTTAAGTTTCTTCCTGAAAACTAGAGAGGCTCTAGGGACACTGCCCTCATGGTGGACATCTGCCATCTTGACCTGACTGGCATTCATTTCCTTCATATTTGGCCCTGAGAAAAGATGTGCCTTGCACTCCCAGTTCCTGTGCTCAGTGTGGGGAAGTTGACAAGCTGACTTTGCCCCCAGCTCCACGGTTTTATCATACAAGCAAGGATACGTCCTTCAAGAGTTTTAGTACCTATGTATGTGGACAAACATGGAACACTGAGGATGAGTCTGGGTTGGAGATATGAACTAGCGGTCCATGCCCAAAACCAAAGACTTGCATCCTATCAGTGAGGGAAGAAGAGCCAGAGACCAATCTCATGACTGCTCCTTCTATGTTCACCTTGACAATGCTCTTTCCATATGACACCTAGGCTGTTAGTTTTCCCTCTACTCGAAATGCACTCGCCTGGGACTTGTTCCTACCTAAACCCAATTTTCACCATGGCTAATGTCTACAGATGGTATTTGGAGTTTGTTACGTATTTTTCGTGACAAATTATACCAATGACTGGCACATGGATGGTCAAAGAGATCCGGGCAGATGCTGAGACTAGCTCTGTTTTATTGGTTTTTCCCAACAGAGACGCCAGGCTTCTGGATTCTGAAACTATAGACCCTATGCTACTGTCACAGTCCACCTCCCACTTCATGGAACATCTTCATGGAATTACACATTAAGAAAAAAATGGATTTGCTTAGAGGGTCCGTGGCAGTGAGCAGCCTGGAAGGCATGCAGGATGGACAGCAAGATAATCTGGAGGTATTATCGAGAGGTCTAGCAAGGAGTATTATTGGAAAGGTCTATGTGGCCCCTAGAGTAAGAACAGGATCCATGCTTCATACCTCCTGAGTTCGGGGTCCAGCAAAGGCCTGGTACAAAGGAGGCTTCAGTGAATGTGTGTTGGATGAGTCTACAGTTGGCGACAAATTTAAAGAGCAGGGACCAGGCTGAAGATGCCGTGTGTACATCACCCTGCGGACCAGAGTCTTGTCCCTGATAGAATGTCCACGGGCCTGTCTCCCTCGCTCATTCTGCCCTCCTCCCAGGAGCCTATGGAAGCCAGACTCAGACAGCAGGGACTCCAGAAAGATCCTGGAGGAGAGGCAGTCTAATGGTGAGACCCTCTCAAACATTTACTGCATCTCCCGTTGTCCTTCCTGGGATCGCCTAGAGCTGAAATCCGATGGGATTCTAGATTGTGGGAGATGGGCCTGGAGAGCGTTACTGAAGCAAGACCACATGCAGTGTGTCGTCCTGCCGGTCTTCACTGCAGACCGGCATTCTTTCTACCTTGTTTAGAGGTGTGGGAATGAGACTCAGAGAGGCCAAGGCCGTTCAGCTTGCCAGCAGCCGAGCGCGCATCAGAATCCAGACCTGCCCAAGTCCACAGCCCGTGTTCCTTCCACTCAACTTCCCAGACTCTCCTCAGGGTCTTAATGAGCCGGTCTCACCTCATAGACGCCCTCCAGTGAGTGTGAAGACAACCCCTGAGCTAAGCCCCTTCCTCCCAATGTGTGATGAGGATACTTGTGGCCAGAATCTAAATCAGGGTCAAGGCCGTACCTCCCTCTTTCTGCTGGGCTGCGTCGCTGGTGAAGCAGGCCAGAGCCCCTTATTGACACGCTTTCTGATCCTTCTTCCCCTTTGGTTTCTTAATTTGGGACCAATTTGCTCTTCTATGCTTGATTAGGATCTAATCCTTGCCTCGTCAAAATAAATACAATGATAATCAGAGCTTGCCTTTGTGCAGTGCACCCGGGGCCTTCTCTGGCTGGAATGCAAATGTCTTCCTTGGGCAAAGCAAAGCTTTATCATGACTATAAGCTTATTTTGATTAAAAGGAATAAGACAGGATCCTTGTCTTTACCAGAGGGGAACTGTTCCTTCTGCTGCTAGCCAGGAGCTGTCAAATGACCTGCAGCCATCCCCTTCCCCTAGTGCTACTGCAAAGGTCCATGCTCTTGGGGTCTCTGCTTTAGCAACTCTGCTCATCCTTGCTGCATCAGGAACTCCTACCCAATCCTGGCAGTGTGTCTGGGCAGGGAGCAAGGACAGGTAGTCCTGCTTTGAGTGGAGCCTTTGGCTGGACACAAAGTATTCCCATCCACCTGACTCAATAGTATCCATCGCCAATGCTTTCCAGGGTCTGCCGTGCATGTGGCTATTGCCATGCTAGGTACTTTGCACAAAGCACATTATTTCATTCTCTCAACAGGCCTTTCCCTAACATTTATTTTGCATTTGCTGTGTGCTAAGCACCATCTGAGGGATGCAGCAATGAACAAAGCAGGCAAACCCTGCTTAATGGAACTCAGTACCCTGGTGGAGGAGCATCTCTTTAAAAGGCACCATTATCCCCAATCTTGAGCCGGAAAGGAGGAGTCTAGAGAATTTTCCCAACTTTGAATATCACACATGGCTGGTAAGCATTAGAGATGAAATTCCAACGCTGGTCTCTCAGACCAAAGTCCATGATCCTTCTATTACATCCGGCCTCTTCCGGCCAAGGGCGGGTCTCACGCCTAGAATTCCAAGGACTGAGGGAAGCGAGACTCAAGGGATAACAGCTCAGGCCCAGGTTTGCCCAGGTGGCAGGATTCCAGAGGAGGACGTGAACTGGTTCTGACCATCCTGAACTCCTCTGACATAACCAGGTCCTAGAGGGTGGGATAGCAGGATCCCTCTAGCGTCTACAGAAGGTGCCTTCTGGGCCACAGGGATGGCTCTGGCTGCTCTTTTTCCATCGATTCGTTTGCTCCCTCTACCTGGCTATGGATATAGGTAACTTTAGTGTTAGATCCTCTTCCCGGATGAGGAGACTAAGGGGTCAAGGGTTTATGAGACTCTCTCCCAAATCACACAGCGGAGAGGGGGCAGGGCTTGGGTGTGACCCGGGGCTGACTGGAGCCAGCCCAGTTCTTCAGCACCAGACCCAGGGACTGCAAAGAGACGAGATGCAAATCGTTCCCGCGTTAAAGGAAGCCTCAGGTGTCCCCTGAGTCCTGCTACCATGTTACATGCCCACGAGCGGGACAGGTCTTGCTCTCACAAAGAGCAGATGTGGAGGGCTAAGGGTTGGGCCTTGAAGGCATGCAGCGGGGAAAGGCGCTCTTGGCCAGGACGACACAATGCACCATGGCGTGAGAGTAGGAAAGAAGGTACGCTGGTTTCCAAAGAACCAAGCCAGTGGATCACCCGCTCCTTTTGACAGCAGGTGTGGAAATGGTGGCCACCCAACCGGAAGAACCTCCCTCTGGTCAGCTCCTTCTGGCCAGCAGCCTTCTCCTCCTGGGCGTGATGCTGAGACAGGTCCAGGGCTCCGGCGCGAGGAGCCGCTACATACTCTGCAGGGCCCAAATGAAATGCAGGGCCTCTGCTCAGAAGTCACGGAGAACCTCAAGATGGTGACAGCAGGTAGTGAAGCCAAGCCTGGGGTCAGGTAAAACTGCTCAGGTCACACGCGCCTGACACCAGTCCTGCCCCCAGGTCTCCCCAGACTGGGACAGCATCACGCGACTCCCTCATCTCCTCATGGGACAATTCTGGGAGCCGAACATTATCAGACACCTGGTTCCAGTTGAAGAGACTGGATTTCTAAAGCAAAGAAGGACCTGATTAAGTTCTCAAAATGCGTAAGGAAGGGTGTCAAGATCAGAATAATAATGGGGGCACCTGGTGGCTCAGTCTGCTAAGCGTCTGCCTTCAGCTCAGGTCATGATCTCAGGGTCCCGGGATCGAGCCCCGCATCGGGCTCTCTGCTCGGTGGGGAGCCTGCTTCTCCCTCTGCCTGTTGCTCCCCCTGCTTATGCTCATTCTCTGTGTCAAATAGATAAAAATCTTTAAAAAAAAATCAGAATCATCATGAAATGACAACAGCTAGCAGCAGTGGCATTCCAAATTCCAACCTAGGAGTCTCATGCCAAAACTCAGTCCTTATACACTCCGCTCCTTTGCCTCCCGCCCGGAGCTCAGGGCTTCTGGGTCTAAACCGGCACTTAAATGGTCCGCTCAGGCTTGTGCACAGAGATGGAAGCAGTGCACATGGCAACAACTGTCCAGTGCCGTGAATATCTTCCCGAAGCCTTGAGAAGAAGCCCACATGGAGAATCCGGGTAGCTTGAGCTTTTTAACAAACTGTTACTGCCGCCGACTCAACCTCGTCCTCAGGCTGGCACAGCCACCGGGCCACCACACTGCGCCCAGCCAGCAGACAGGGAAGCTTCTCTCCTTGACAAACAAGCACTCGCATCCAAGGCAATCACGTTGTTTACATAATTCTCGCACTTTTTAAGGGGCCCCGTACTCACTCTTTAACCCTATTTGGTCCGTTCAGACCAAACTTAAGAGGATGCTATACTATCCAGATAGTTTTCATCCTGCAATAGGTTCCAATCAGCCACGGCCTTACGTGTGCGTGGAGTCAGGCATAACCGAGTGTAGGTCCAGCCCCTGTGTTTCCAGATATGCCAACTCTAGCAAGCATTAAATCCCTCCTAAAACTCCATGTCTCCCTCACCACCATAAAGGAATGCCTACTTTGTAAGTTTGTGGCCATGAAGTGCCTACCACGGCAGTAGCGAGCTCAGAGGACGTTATCAATTAGAAGTCATAGGAGAGGGAGCAGCACTAGTAAAGTACTCATCTACTCCCTTTTATGGCTCATTCACTTACATTTTAATTTTTATTTATCTTCCCTTCACTTAATCCACATCAAGAAACCCCACAGCAACCTTCCTACATTCCAGATCTGTGCCACAGCTGGAAGAAACCGAACTGAGACCCAACTGCAAAGAAGCTCACAGACTAGTCAGCCAAGAGGACGGAAACAGGGACCTATGTAATTACACAGCAGAGCGGACAACGTTCACAAAGAACATGGAGACGGGAACCCAGACTGGGTAAATCAAGGAAGGCTTCTCGGAAGAGGGGGTATTATGCCAGGCTGTTAGACTGACTGGGAAGCAGCTCCACGGGTACTATTTCAACCACTGGCCAGTGAGAGCAACAGCTGTTCCTCATGATGGAATGCTCTCCAGTTTCTAGACAGCGTGGCTGTTCTCCAAAGCGAAGACCCTCAGAGATTTACTTCTACTTTTGAAAAGTAAAACATACTGTCTTTTAGATTTTGCTTTCGAAATTAAAAGGTTTTTTGTTTGTTTTTGTTTTGTTTTTTGTTTGTTTTTTTGTTTTTTGTTTTACTACTTCCAAGGACTAGGTTAGATTTAGGCAGTAGATATTTACAAGCAGTTCTTTGAAGGAGGGAGGGCACAGACTTGGGACTCAGGCTCCTGTTACGTACCACAGGCTTAGCCCACAGACATATACACACATGCGGAAGCTTTAGCATCTCAATGACCCATAAGGACAGCTACCCTCCCCTTTGCCTTCTAGCAGAAGGTCCTGGTAGCTCCTTTTTCTTCGAAGGCCTTAAGCAGCAGTGCCCATTTTCCATGTCTGACACAAGACACATCTGATTCGTCCAGAATAATTATGACGATCCCATTCCTTTCCCCAGTGTCTCGTGGGGGTGGACATGTGACCCAACACCGGAGAACAGACGTGGGCAGAAATCCACTTGTAGGGGGGGAGCTTCTGAGAAAGGCTTCCTCCCCCAATAAAAAGAGGCCCTGGAAAGTGATGTCATATCTGATTTTCCCATCTTCATTCTTCCAAACAGTGTCGATTCTGGATGTGATGCTTAATACTGCTGAATAATTCTCATGACCATGAAGAAAAACGAGCCCGCATAGAAACTGAAAGATCAGAGCTGCAGAGGAGAAAGACAAGAGTAACCAGATCACTGGAGACATCCCTGAGCTACTGAAGTGTCCATCCTTGAAGCCACCCTACCTTCCCAACTTCTTGTTATGCACAATAATACATTGCTCTGATTGTGTAAGCTAATGGAATCAGAGCTCCTGGTTGTGTGTAGCTAAAAGCATGCTATATGATTAAGCTCTCATCTACTGGTTTTTGAAATGAAAGAACTGGTCCTGGTTATCAACGTGAGGAGAAATGAGGGAGGTCGATCAAAAAAAGATGTTATTTCTAAGCCTTCTGTCACTTGGGGAACTTAATTGTCTGTTATTGCCCCGGTTACCATGTGACATCCATCCATGCGACAGAGGCAGGAGCCAATCTCAGCCTTTAACTCCTGCCAAATGGTTGACTTCGCCACTCCCTCTTTGCTAGCTAGCAACTAAAGAACCAAAAGCACATCACCAGCCAATGTGAGACCCGAAACCATAAACATCCCAGAAGAGAACACAGGCAGTGAGGTCTCTGACATCGGCTGTAGCAATGTTTTTCTAGATACGTCTCCCAAGGCAAGGGAACAAGGGAAACAAAAGAAAAACTAAACTACTGGGACTACATCAAAATAAAAAATAAAATATAAAAAAATTAAAAATTAAAAATTAAAAAAAAAAACCTTCTGCACAGCAAAAGAAACAATAATAATAAAAGAAAGAAAAGGTAACCTATGGAATGGGAGTAGGTATTTTCAAATGACATATCCGATAAAGGGTTATTACCCAGAATATATAAAGAATTGATATGATTAAACACCTCAAAAAACAAATAATCCAATTAAAAAAATGAGTAGAAGACACGAACAGACATTTCTCCAAAGAAGACATCCAGATGGCCCACAGACACATGAAAAGATGCGCAACATCACTGATCACTGGGGAAATGCAAATCAAAACTGCGGTATCACCTCACACCTGTCAGAATGGCTAAAATCAACAACCCAAGGAACAACATGTGCTGGTGAGGATGCGGAGAAAAAGGAACGCTCATGGACTGTTGGTGAGAAGGTGCACTGGTGCAGCCACTCTGGAAAACAATATGGAGGTTCCTTTGACGAGCATTCTGGATGCCAGATGCGGGCCCCAGGCTAAAAATGAAACGATGTCCAACAGCAGGATGCTCAGGGAGAGCTGGCCGTCAACCAGACCTGCAACCGGGATCTACCTTAACATCAGGCAATGTGAGAGCACTCTGCCATTGGAAAACTAAGGTTTTTTGTTTAATAAAAAAAAAAAAAAAAAAAAAAAGAACGCACCTTCTCCTATATCAGAGATGATTTAGGAGCATAATTGTAATTCTCCACAAATCTAGGGAACACCAACATGTGCCTCCAAGGTCTGGACGGAATAGGATGGAACTAAGTAATAAAAACCTGGAAATTTCCCATTATTAACTTTATGCCTCATAGATTGGAGGGAGGACTCCGTAACATAAAAATAAGTAATATTCTACACACAAGCTCTTAGCTGCTCCTGCAACTCGAGGCAGATCACTGAGATGATCTGGCTTTTGCTTTACCCACCGAACATGGGGGTGCTGCACACTTGAATGGCAGCCTAGGCTAGATCGTGTTGTCAATTTGGCTAAGGCTAGAATGACATGAAGGTTAATTAAAGGGGTAGCACCAGGGTTCTGTCAACTATGAAGCACAATGTGAAGCACGGCTTGTTTAAAAAATAAACAAAAGCAAACACAATAGTTCTAGGGCCCTCTTCCTTCATGTCACTCGTGTCACAGCTCTGAAGTGAAGAGGGATGTAATCCCAGTGAATGATCCATGATAATCATCAGCGATTCCATTTACGGACATCTCCCGGACACCATGCACCGATCCAAAAGCCTTCTGTACATCATCCCCTATGACCAATAGCGACCTCACTGGAAAAGCATTTTTAGATGAGGACACAGAGACTCGGGTTAGACAACTCACTGAAGCCATGGGACGTGTAAGTGACAAAGCCAGGAAGCAGAGTTATATACGGCTGGCTGCAAACCTCAGGCTCATTCCACTCTACTGTGATACAGAGGTAAGAACCAGTCAGGGTAGCTCCTTTAGATACACTGGATTTTTCAATGTGATCAAAATTGGTTTTCTTGGAATTCTGTCTTTTTGGGAATTCTGTCCTTTTGTCCATTTAAACACCTGTCCTCTCACCAGACCAGCTTTGCTACTGTTTGGGCAGGGAAAAAAAATTATATATATTTATATATAATGTTTTTTATAATACACACACACATATTTGTACAATTACCGTATATATATGACCCCTGGACATACACAGTCTTTATGCAGAAACAAATGGTACACATGGGGTATCGATACGGCATAATCTGCAGTCCTTAGCAATGAAAATCATTACGATGTTTTAAAGACATGGGAAAAAACTTGAGAAATAAAGTAACGTAAAGAAAGGGGAGAAAAGACCAAGTGATACATACACTGAAATGACAATTATTATTATTTTTTAGATTTTTTTTCATTTATTTGAAAGAGAAAGAGCGAGAGAGAGCACAAGCAGGGGGAGCAGCAGGCAATGGGAGAAGCAGGCTTCCCGCTGAGCCAGAAGCCTAATGAGGATTCGATCCCAGCACCCTGGGATCATGACCAGAGCTGAAAGCAGACACTAACCAACTGAGCCACCCAGACACCCCTGAAATGACAACTATTTAAAAAGCGTTTTCATGGAATGGAAAGTACTATGCCAACAGTGACCTCCTTAACTGACTTAGAGCAGGATCAACAAACTAAGGTTCATGGGCCAGATCTGCCCGCCATCTGTTACGTACAAGCCTGCCCTTCCAGCTGTGCTCGTTCATCCTCAGGTAGCCCGCGACTGCTTTCAAGGGTAGACCAGTCGTCTTTTGGCCCCCCAAACCTAAAAAGTACTTATTTCTTGCTTTTTCCAAGTGCTGACCCCCACCTTAGAGAGCTGGCATTGTGAACAGGGCCTCTCCCCTAGAGGGCAGCAGCCGCCCCAGGGGAAGGGTAAATAAAGAATATGGCGTTAGACACCCTCTACCACCCGTTTTAGATTTGCCTGTCTTGACTGCAACCAAGATTCAGCCACAAGATGAGAATCCACAATCACACCGAGGAGAGAATTTCCACTGGGTGTTTGGGGCCTCGAGCACCACCAAGCAAAATCAAGCTCAGAGATTGCTAAATGTCTTGCGGGCCAAGACAGGTGATACAAATGACTCAAGTGGGTTGTGTGTAAGACAATAGGGAGTGGTGGGGACAGAGGCAAGTGAGGAAAAATGCTCATCCCGTCCACCTGATGATGAAGGCTGCTACCCATCACCAGTACCCATCACCAGCTCGTCACCGCTCTGAGCAGCTAGAATGTAGGCCCGCAGTGGCCAGCGCTTTGATTTCCTAAGGAAGCCGAGAACCCAGATGTTTAGGCAAAATCTTCCTATATTTACAAGTCGGTGATTGTTCAAAAAATCGCTACACAGCACGACGGAAATGTGCCAGACAGAACAGGCCCATATGCTGATAGTAATCAGACACTGCAGAAAGGAAATTTGTAAATGTGGGGAGTTTACAATGATTTCATGAAATCTACCTAATGGATATTCAAGTCCTTATATGCAAGGTCTACTTTGACCTTTGAAAGCTTCCAACACTCAATCGAATATTAGTGATCACATTTAATGAGTTCTAGCACCGTCCTAGGCCCTGTGGCAAGCACTTTACATATATTGCCACATTCATTCATTTAGGAGGCAAGAGCCATCTTCACCCATTCCCCCATTTTGCAGATGTGCAAACTGAGGCATGGATGAATTAATTAATTCACCGAAGATCACAAAACTAGGAAGTATAGAAACTGGGTTTGAACCTAGGTGAGGCAGACTCCACACTTTGGGTTCTTAGCCAGAGCTTCTCACCCATTAATGGGCATGGAGATAATCTAAAAATGTCACTAAGTGCACAGTCTGGTTCAGCAGGTCAGGGGCGGGGCGGGGGTGGGGGTGGCGCACTCGAGGTTCATTGCTAACAAGCTCCCAGATGATGCTGACACTGCTGGTCCATGATGCACATTTTGAGTAGCAAAGGTCTTACCCACAGCACCAGGGGGTTCTCAGAGTGGGGCCCCAGAGCAGAAGCCAAACCCGCAGCACCTGGGAGCTGCTCAGAAATCCATTCACCGGGTCTCACCCTCAGACCTGAAGGTCTGAGGGTGAGCTCAGCAACCTGTGTTTCCCAAGCCCTCCAGATAATTCTGATGCATGCTCAAGTTGTGAAAAATACAAAGCCACATTCTTCGTCCTCTAACCATCTCTAGCTTGGCTGTGAGAACAAGAGTGAGCCTTCCCTCTGTCTCGGGACCTTAATTCTGGCTGGAGTAGAAAAGACACGGTAGAGGGTGCCAATGGTTCTTAGTCTATATAGTAATTCCCAGGACCCTATAAGAGCAGCACTTCTTTAAGGGCTGTGTGGCCTTTGGCCCTCTCTCTTTTGCATTTACCCTCCACTCCAGCTAAGATCAAGTGACGTGAAATGATCCTAATTTAACCCCTTGATTCCACTAAAAATAGCTCAAGGTGATATGTGGGCTTGACGCCCCTTCTAGAAGGTTCTCCACATCTCAGGCTTCAGGAATCTACAGCCTTTGGAAGGCAAGACCAGTGGGAGGAGGGTGTGACTGGAGGCAGGTGTTGGGGCTGTGCGGGGCGGCGGGGGGGGGGGGTACAGAAACCACACAGCTGTTATCTGGAATGCCAGAAGTGTTTTGACAGTTCTCAAGATGGACATTAAATCAGTCGCTGGAAAGACAGTGAAGTGGGTGTCAGTCTGACTCGGGATGGGGGCCGGGGGGGTGGTACAGCTGTTGAGTAGCAACTGCAGGGACTGTAATGGGAGTCAGAATAAGAATCATAAATCTTGATTACACTCTGTCTCAGCTGATTTGAACCAAATGCCTTGGACAGGGATAGAGTCCGCATCTTGCTGAAAACTGAAAAAAAAAAGAAAAAAAAAAAAAACAACCCAAACAGAAAACCCACCAAACCGGATTAAATGTACAAACTGATATACATAGCCCTCGATCCCTGTTAATGCTCCAGCTGTCCCCATGGAGGGAAAGAGGTTACGTTTTGCAGATCTGAGATCTGTTTTGATAAGAAGGGGCATGCTGGATCCCCAGGATCGGAGGAGCGGCCTGCCCTGGCTTTATTTTTATTCCAGTCCCAGGGAATATCTGTCACTGTGTCGCCAGAAATGCTAGCTGCTCCTATAATGAAGGCAATTAGTGCAGCCAGCCCTCCTGATTCTGAGTGCCCTCCTGTTAAAATTAGGCACCCTATAGAAAAATGGAAATGCAGAGTTGTTACCATAAAGCAATAATAAAGTAAACCATTTAATTCTGGATGAAAAAAAAAGGCACTTGGGTTAATAAGAATATCGTATGCTTAAAAGCATTGAAATACCAGCATATTACCATTTTTGCATATGTAATGCATGAACTCGAAGACCAGAATGATTAGATACAAAAATACGAAATGATGGTGCCCTTTCTCATCAGTCAGTGTTGCTACTCTAGAGGTAGAGGGACATGTGACCACGTTCCCGCTTGGACGTTCCTATCACTGTTTAGAAGTAAGGACTGGAGGACCAGACAGAGGGGTGAGCAGATGAGAAAGGGAAACGGAGTTGCTGGCAGCTCCCACCTACAGGATGGAATGGGATGTTTTCAACTCTTTGTCGGAAGGCTGGAAGAAGTCTTAGCGTCAGGCTGAGGAAATTCAAGGTCACAGTGTGCAACATGTGCACGGCAACAGGAGCAGGTGGGAGGCACAGACAGGTGAACCTGGCCAGGGGGAGGGGGGTGGGGATGGGCAAGCGGACTGAAAATAAACAGCTGCCCGCTAACTCGGCTTCTGCCAGTTTTCTGCCACGAGGGAGCACGGGTCCCGTGTTGCCAGATCTCATTTTCAAGAGGAGATAGAAAAGCTGGGGGTCTGTCCAGAATTTCCCAATTCTTAAAATACTACATGAACCAAACACAATGTTTGTGACCAGCTGTGGCTCTCAGGTCACTAGGTGTGGTCCCCAGTGCAGAGTCAAACACTGGGAAGCAGAAAGTCAGGATGTTATGTTCTGGACTGGCTTGGTCAACAGCCGGCTGTCCTGTGCTTGAGTCATCTGGGCTGTGAGCACTTTGAGGACAACTATGAGGTCTCTGTCGCTCATGAGGCTATCTCCAGAGCTCAGGCACAGGCGTGGTCCCTAGTAGGTACACAGCAAACTTTCGATGAATGGCTCAGTAAATGAAGAATGAATGAGAATCCTGCCGGGACTTGCTACATCCGCTATATCCGGTCTCTCAGCTCCTTCTCTCCTTCCTTTGTAGCTGAAGTATGGTCAACACACAATGTTACATTGTTTTTCTTAAGAGAGGGGGAGAGAGCATGTGTGAGTGGGGGAGGGGCAGAGAGAGAAGGAGAGAGAGAATCCTAAGCAGGCTCCTTGGTCAGCGTGGAGCCCCACATGGGGCTCAATCTCACAACGCTGAAATCAGCAGTCGGACACATAACGGACTGTGCCACCCAGGGGCCCCTCAAGATGTTATACTAATTTCAGGTGCACATCAGAGTGATTCAACAAGTCCATACATCACACTGTACTCCCCACCCTAAGTGTGGTCACCATGTGTCACCGCACAACGTTATCACAGTATCACTGACTAGATTCCCTATGCTGTACTTTTCCTGCCCTGATGTACCGACTTTCTAACTGGAAGTTTACACCTCTCCGTCTCCTAGTTGCTCACTGTCAGTTTGACCAGTTTTATTTCCCCCAACTCCTCATCCTGCTCATCAAGATATAGGTCCCGGTCTTTGACTCTGTTGCTTCCTCAATTTACGTATTATGTTTTCTCAAAGATTTTATTTATTTATATTAGAGCGAGGGAGAGAGAGCGAGCGAGCGCACAAGCTGGGGGAGGGGCAGAGAAGAGAGAATCTTGAGCAGACTCTGGGCTGAGCGTGGAACCTGACCTGGGGCTCCATCTATGATCCTGACACTGTGACCTGAGCTGAAGTCAAGAGTTGGTTGCCCAACCAACTGAGCCACCCAGACACTGACCCGAGCTGAAATCAACAGTCAAATGCTCAACTGACTGAGCCACCCAGGTGCCCCAACTTATGCCTTATTTTATCCACTTTCTCTCATTTCACCATTCATCAGGGAAGTCTTAATGTGGTCTCATTGTTCCAGGTTAGGTCCTGTGCTGGGCACTGGGCACTCAGGGATAGACCAGCGTGAGCCCTGCTCTCGAGCAGCCGGCAAACAGAGACAGCGAACGACACAAGAGCATAACAGAAGAATGTGATCGATGCGCTCTGCTGGAGACGCGTGCGAGGCGTCACTTTGGTTTATCTCTTTTGTCCAGCTAACTCACCTACCCTACCTTGGGGAATGGATTCTAGAACCTTGATGCTGCTACCTGACTTGTAAAAATCCATCTGAGAAGTTCCTCTCTGCCCTGTTCTGAGAGTCCTTCTCAGTATAGTCCTGGCTGTCCCCAATCAGCCACTCGTAACGTCTGGGGTAGGGGGCGGCTGCCTTCCCTTCCATATGACCTGGTTCGTCTCTTCACGACTGAACATCCTAAGCTTCACCCTAGACTTATTCATCAAGGGATGGTCAATTCAGTCTCCCGAGGTGTCTTTCCACCTTGAAGTTCCTACAGTTTTGATTCCCGGTGCTAATGACAGACAGTACAGAAATATCTTCCTGATATTGGAGGGTCTTCATTCATCAGTAACTCCTCAACAGAAAGCATTGCCTTGGTACGGGGGCTGCCATAAAAGCTTTATCTGTTTTTGCCGGACCTATATACCTCCTGTTCTATCTCTATGCAAACAATTTCTGGAATCTCTATTTTTTTTAAATTTCTGACTGCCAACTGGCCATTTTTCCCCCCACCTCATGGCTTTCATGCAATGTATAGCCACGTGCAACCACTATCAACTAACATGCACTATTCATGTCATATTTTCCAACCGTTTCCCTGAACAACCAGTTCATCAGGCCCATGGGCTGCCCCCAAGTTATCACAAGGGACAGAGTGACCAAAGTTTGCCATTGCTCAGAAAGGATACCCATGTGGTTGTGGTAGCTCCTGACAGCCGCTTCCTTGCCCCTCACCCCCCAACTGTGAAGCCAATGTTATGTATTTTGGGGTTTGGGTATAAAATCATCCCACTCCTGGTACTAATTTCTGGGTGGCAAAGAAGGCTGGGTTATGCCGTGATGATAAATTTACCTTGAAGTGTCAGTCAGTTCCTGAACACAAATAATCCTTATTTCTTGTTCACGCCGCATGTCCGGTATTGGCTGGTGGAAAGCTCTGTTCTCCACCATCCTCTAGAGAGGCTGCACTGGAATGGGATGTATGTCTTTGGCGTATGGCTTTTTGGTTGATTGTGGCTTAAGTGACAGAAAGATGGGGAGATCACACAGGCTTTCCCTGGCCTCAGCTTCCAACCTGGCCAAGACTAACGACACGACCCAATCTAACTGCAAGGAAAATGGAACACACCATCCTCTTCAATGCCCGGGAGGGAGGAAAGAACCAGGTAGGAGCAAGCACTAGAAGTTTCTACATTTACTTAATATGCACTTTAAATTGCGTGACTTTTATATAAAGGGTTTTCATTTAACTTGGAACTTACATTCCTTGAGAAAAATTATACGTATAAGGAAACTTGATATAAATGGTATCATTTGCCAAAATATAGATGGTAAGCACAAATATAACAGAAAAAGAAAGAAAGAACACTTTAAAATTGTATGATGATTTCTTGAAGAAGGGTCCAAGTCCATGACACACTCTCTCTTTATGAAAAAGAGGAGGTAAATGAATGACAGAGACGCAGGCTAGCACCCAACTGAAACACTGTTCTTGGGAAACTGAACAAAAGAGAAGGAAAATGTGAGTACCTTCCTAATTATGTGATTCAACTGAGTTTTTAAAAATTTTAATTCTAGTGTATTTTTTATATTTTAAGTCCAGTATAATTACTGTACAGTATTGTTAGTTTCAGATGTATGATATAGTGATTCAACAATTCTATACATGACTTAGTGGCCATCATGATACATGTATTCTTAATCCCCAACACCTAAGTCTCCCATCCCCCCCCATCACCACCCCCAGAGTGAAGAGTCCATTTCTTAGTTTGTCTCTACTCTTTTTTCCTTCATTTGTTTTGTTTCTTAAATTCTACATATAAGTGAAATTTTGTGTTTCTCCGACTGATTGTTTTACTTGGCATTATCCCCTCTAGATCCATCCATGTCACTGCAAATGGCAAGATATCACTCTTTTTTATGGCTGGGTAATATTCCATTGCATGTGTCTGTGTGTGTGTTTGTGTGTCTCACATCTTTATGTGATTCAATGCTATTTAATGCCCTGCCCATGTAGCTTCTAAAATGACCTGTAAACACCAGTGGCACGGACACCTGTGAGTTACTCTGACCTCCACTGTGTTTGGACAGACAGAATTGGGTGCCTTCTGACACCCACTCCAACACACTCCAACAACCACATATGTAGGAAGATTCCTAACACTTGGCCCATAAGAATAAGCTTGGCCCAGAAGCTTCATCAGAGTCCTCGTGTTTGCAGGAACAAGACAGCATGGGAGAGGTAACATCTCCCTGCTCATATATGTTCTCGGAAGTCCATGCACATCTGGGCTCATTTCTGGGTTTACCACAGACCACAGCCTTTCTCAACCTCTTGACTACTGATTTTCAGAGCCAGATAACTCCCTAATGGAGACAGAGGGCTGTCTTGTGCCCTGCAGAACACACAGCAACGTCTCCTGGCCTCACACACTAGGTCCAGTGGTGTTACCCCCAACACAGGTTGGGGCAACAAACAACAACAAAAATGCCTCTGGTTTAACCTAAATCCAAAAAGTTGGGAGAGACAAGCTGCAGAGTAAGGAACCTGGCTCCCAAAGAGAGGTCTGATTTTTGTCCTTGCGTCTGGGGGAGTAGCCTCTAGACCCTTGGAGTTTCCCAAGTGATAGGAGCATCTTTATTATTCACAGTGGGCCTCTCCTGCCCATTAACGATCATGAGGTTAACTCACGGTGGGCCCCCCCAGAGAGTTTCTGTTAACCAAATGACCCAGAGTGAGGGCTGGCCATGCCATCACGAAGACCAACCGTGTGATTACAGGCCTTGAGCCATAGGGATGCCAGTGTGACCCCCAGGGAAGGGAGCAGGCCCAGAGGCTGAGTTCAACCATGTGGCCAAGAATCCAATCAGTCATGCTAAGTAATGAAGTCCCATAAAAACCCTGGGCACCAAAGCCTGGGTGAGCTTTCTGGACCGGTCATACTAGAGCGCACCGCCACCCCTGATGTCACAAGCACAAGGCATCTCTGAGGAGGAGAGAAGTTTAGCCTCAGGAAGCCCTCTCCTCCCACCACTGCCTTATTCTGCCCTACACATCTCTTCCTTTGGGGACCCAATGTCTATCTTCTTGCTATACCACGTAACAGCAAGTACAACACTTTGCTCAGTTCTGTAAGTCATTCTAGTGAATTATCACCCCTGAGGGTAGTCACGGGAAGCCCTAAATTTATAGCCAGCTGGTCGGAAGTGAGAGCAGCCCTGAGGACCCCCAGACTTGGGGCTTAGAGTCAGAAATCTTGGACAGACTTGCCCCCTAGAAGACCATATCCTTAATCCCCCAGCTTGCCTAATTCCAAGTACAGACGTAACAGGGTCATCATTTTCAACCATCAACTTCATTAATTTTGGCTTTAAAATCTTTCTTTTTTTCCAGCAGCTGATCATCGCACCTTATGGAAAAAGGTTGTGTGCAACAGCTTGCGATCACCGCAGTAGCCAGAAATTTCCAACATACTAAGTCACAAAGTCACATTAAATCAGGAGTGTAAATTCTAATCCTATCCCTCCTCCTTATATATGGGGGTCAGGCCACTTCACCCTTTCAGACTCGCTGTCCTCACACATAAAATGGAGGGAGTAGAACTTTCATTCATTAAGTATTCATGGAGTACTGCACTGTACCAGGCACTGATCTCACCCCCAGGGATACGGCAGGGAACAAGAGGATATGGAGTCCACATTCTGGGGGCAGAGATGAACAGCAACAACAAACAAATAACTTCAGATGATGATAAGCGCCATAAAGGAAAACAAAGCAGGGTGGGATGAGAAAGGGGTAGTGAGAGTGGTTGTTCTTTTCAACCATGTCCTTTGAAAACACCTCTTGGAGGAGAAGGCATCTGTGCAAAGGTCCTGAGGTAGGAACACATTTGGGATATCTGAAGTGTAGAAAAAACATGGTCATAGAGGATTAAGTGAAACAAAGCCTACAAAAATAGTGAGCTCAGTACCTGGCACTTCAGTGAAAATTTAAGCATCCATTAGGAAAAAACACATAAAAGCGTATTGAATGTTTATGGAAAACATCCCTAGAAATGATCAAAATGATCGTGGTTGAATTCTATGGTGTGCGTGGCGTATAGTCAATGTTAACTAACTTTACTAATCTTCACAACAACCTCCTGAAGTAGATAACATTGTCCTCATCAATTTTACAGACGAGGAAACTGAGACCAAAGTCTTTAGCATGGTGCCTAAATTCACACACTTTTTAAGACATTAAACCAGGAATAAAAACCAGGCAGTTAGCTTGAGCATTTTCCCCTAACTACTCCTCTGTCCCAAGCATTTTATACAATGACTCTAATCCAAGATCCCCTTTCCTGACCTCAAAAAAACAAAACAAAATTTGGACCCTCACCGTGAATTTCTTACTTAATAAATTCATTTATTCAGTGAGCATTTATCAAACACCCGCCACGTTCCCAGCCCTCGAACAGGCTCTGAGACTCTAAGGAACGTGGCCTGGCCTCTGTGCATACTGCAGCGTGGGGGCAAAAGCAAATGTAAAATTATAGTGCACTATCTCAAGCCTTGGAACATTACTTAACTGTCTTGTGTGTCTTCAGCCTGTCTCCCCCGCCCCCCCCCCAAAAGGAATGTGTCGGCAGAGACTGGGAGGTAGAAAACTTATTGCTAGTGTAACTGGACATTTTCATAAACAATGGAGAAAATATTAGTGGTTTCTGAGAAACAAGAAAACCACAGTCGTGGAGTTAGGAATTTCAGGAAATCTTTAATTTGCCCTTAGAAGAGATTCCGCTGGCCAGATTTTCCTAGCTGCCCGGATCTTGGTTTTTTCCCCCACCTTGATCTTTCTTCTTTATTACAAGCTTTGCCTCATAGGATGAGGAACAGACCTCCCCTCCATCCTCCGTACTGCTGCCTAGCTTTTCTTCTCTCCCTGGTCCTCAAGCTCATTGTCTTTGACAAAAAAACCAAAAAACCAAAAAAAACTGCTGAGTCTTTTCCCCGAGTGCCAGTGAGAAGAGGGAAGACATGAATCTCCGTCTCCCAGTCTGACGGACACACAGGACTGCCTGTAAACGACGCCCTGCTGGCTTATCCCACTGAGGCGCGAGGCCCCGCTGCCTGGGTTGATTAATTCTTGAGATTGATTTGAAATTTGTACATATCTCCTTTGCAATCATTAAAGAGGCATTAATTGATTATTCAGGTGTAGAATCTATTCTGTTCTCCAACTTTACAACCCTTTCAATCTCTTCCAGAAACCACAAGGGCTGTTTGGTTTGGCTTTCATTAATCTGGGCTGGAGTTAATACCTAGAATGGAAAACCTAGAATTTGTAGACTTCACATCTTCATTTCTATAACCCAGATCTCAACCTCATACATCCCTGGCATGTGCTCACTTGCGCACGCGCTCTCTCTCTCTCTATTTTAAGTAGGCCCCATGCCCAGCATGGAACCAACACGGGGCCCAAACTCATGACCTGAGGTCAAGACCCGAGCTGAGATCAAGAGTTGGATGCTTAACCGACTGAGCCACCCAGGTGCCCTCCTTAATAGGTATACACGGCTCTTGTTTACCTATTATAATCCCCACATCATCTCCATTCCACCCCCCATTTCCTATAAGCACACATGTGCACACGCACACACACCTGCTGTCTTGCCGTGACTGGCAGTCCAATAGCCAAACCTGGCTGGAAGTCATGATTTATTACAGCTGCTCATGTATTTGAAGCAGTTAAATTCAAATGCTTTTCAAGTAATCCCAGGGCTCTCCAGTCTGCCACGGTCCCCCACCAATCTTTATCCTCTGGTTCCATTTATTTATCTTACTTGCCTGGCCCCTGGAGGTATCGGAGTTTGTAATCCCTACTCCTGGTCGCAATGAACTACTTCTAATTTCCTAAGCAGGCCAAGCCCTGTCTTGGCTTTATGCCACTGCACAGGCCACTATCCCTATTTGGAGCCTGTTTCCCTCCTGAGCTAGTAAAAATAGTTTGGGCAGGGCATGGTGCTAAACCTTCTCTCAGGACAGGGAACGTGGTCATTCCTATCTTAGAGAGGAGGAAACTCAGGCTTACAGAGAATAACACGACTGTTTCGCATCAGGTGGCTTATAAATGGCAAAACACAGATCAGAAATCTGGCCGTCAACTCCAAAACATACTTCCTTTTCCAACAAAGTAGCTCAGGAACCCTGCCTCCTTCCTCAATACTCAGTCTGGACCCTCTCTCCCCTGCAAAGCCTTCTCTGAGTTCCCACTGGCAGATTAAGTATTGATTCCCTCCTGAGTATTCCCTTGGCCTTACACATAACATGTCTTGGTGAAGCTATCAGACTTTGTCACATTTGTTTGATTCCACGGAAATGGCCCACTAGACTTGTATTTCTCAGACTTGAAAATGACAGAATCCAAGAATACATCCACAGATGCTCACAGATCCTTCCTAGAACCTTCATTTAAAAACCTCACCCACGGTCGCCTGGGGTGGCTCAGTGGGTTAAAGCTTCTGCCTTCGGCTCAGGTCATGATCCCAGGGTCCTGGGATCGAGCCCCACAGGGAGCCTTTCTCCTCTCTCTCTCTGCCTGCCTCTCTGCCTACTTGTGATCTCTGTCAAATAAAGATCTTCAAAAAAATTAAAAAAAAAAAACAAAACCTCACCCTAATGAGCAAAAAATCTATTAAAAAATTACACTTTCCAGGGGTGCCTGGGTGGCGCAGTCAGTTAAGCATCTGATTCCTGATTTTGGCTCAGGTCATGATCTCAGGGTCATGAGATCGAGTCCTGCCCTGGGGCTCCGCGCTCAGTGTGGACTCTGCTTGAGATTCTCTCTCCCTGTCCCTCTGCATCTCCCCATGCTCTCTCTCAAATAAATAAATCTTGTAAAAAATTACACTTTTCACACTCTAAAGCCACTTAGACTATAAAAATATTAAAAATTCTCATGCATACTAGTCTATAGACCTCTTGAAGGCCAGGGTCATGTCTCACTCATCTTTGGATCCTAACTGTTCAGCCTTCAGCCTGGTCCAAAATGCAGACTCTGAAAATGTTAGTAGAAGGGAGGGAGGGAGAGATGGAGGAATGATGAGAAGAATGGTAACATGTTCCTAAGAACAACCGAGAGGTAGCTCACGTGGCCAGGATGAAAGGCTGACTTTGCAGAGCTGATTCCCCAAGGTCGGGTGGCCGCAGGTCACACAAATCTGACAGGTGACACAGATGAGCTAGTTTTTAGCCACATCTGTAGTTCTGCTCACACACAGGAGAACCGCACTTCTCAGCCCCTTTAAGGTCTGTTAAGAGCATCTGACTTGCTTTAGCCAATGTGAGTGGAAGTGACATCTGTCACTTCTGGGTGGAAGCTCAAATTGCTGGTGAACAATTTGTTGTTTTCCTTCGCTTGGGCCACCCCGACCAGGCAACATTCCAGACGGCAGAGGCTGAATCGGCCTCTGTTTTGGAGCAAGATGATAGGGGCAGAGGCTGGGCTGTGAAGGATGCCTGGGTGGGACTGTCCCTCTGCTGGGTTAAGCCACTGGTATCTGGAGAATGCTAGTGCAGCAACACTTTTTTTACTCATTCACTTAACAAATATTTATTGAGCACCTAATATGTTCCAGAACTATTCTGGAAGCCAAGGATATAATGTTGGTCAAAATCAGATATGTTCTTCGACCTGACAGGAAGTCACAGTCTACTGGGGAAGATAAGTATCATTGAAGAAAGTCATACAACAGTGACAGAAGCTTTGAGGTGAGGAGTAGGAGACAAAGGGACAGAGTCATGTGATCAGAAGGAACTTCCCCCAAAGAATTCACGATTGGACAGAGAGCTGATAGAAGAGAAAGAGACACCAGGTGAAGGGTTGGGGGAGGGGGGAACACATAAGGCAGAGGGAACAGCATGTGCAAAGACCTCAGGACAAGCTCCCCCACCCTGGGTTTAAGGAAATAAACAAAGGCCAGAGAAGCTCCAGTAAGACTAGCTCAGGATTTCCCACTGCCTCTGAGTTCAGTGGGGGCTGGGAGCTGCCACTTGAGATAATACATAGGAAATTACTTAGGACCCAGAAGGTCTCAAGAACCTGGTGGGCACCTCACAGAGGCCAACAGAGCCGGATCCGTGGCTGCACATGCTGAATTCCTGACTCCCTGTTGATTTTTTGCATGTGGGGGAGGGTAATGGGGGCCCTGTCTCTAACTGCCTTGGCCCCTGGAAGTTAATGTCCTTGAGGGAAAAAGAGAGAAAAGTAATGTGGTGAAGCAGCCCTTGGGGAGACAGCCTCCTAAGCCCCCATTTCCACTCATAGCTCATGAAAACGAAGCGTGACATCCCTGGAGGCCATTGCCGTCTGATGGAGAGAGGCTCCAGTCCCCGTGGCCGGAACGTGCAAATCAGAAGGGAAGGAAATGGCCCCGTCTTGTGAATCTGTACACCTCTAAACACAAGCCCGGGGCAATTTCAAAAAACGGGGCACGGCAGCAATATGTATATCCTCTTTCCTCCCTACCCTCCCGAAATTGCGGATGGTAACTTCGCAGATGCTTGCAGACCCTAAAACAACACAGCAGGTCAGGAAACTGAGGCACAGAGAAGTCACAAGACTAATCACTGGTGAAGCTAAGATCAGAAGCCGGGTTCCAAAGAGATCCCGCATCCTCCTGGTGCTAAGGGATAAGCTTCCGATGGTGCAACATTCAATGCCCGTGTTACAAAAGCAAACACCCCAGGCGTCTGTGTGGGGGCAAATGAGGGGAATGGGGGGAGGGGTAGGACCTGGAGAGCATCTGCCTTGTCGAAAAGGGGCAGCTTACTCCTCACCTCCTATTGGTAACTGCCATGGGCCATGGAGGACAGATCTCCCCACATGTCAAGAGAATCCCCAAACGCAGATAACTACGTACACTCTCCAAAGCTGTTAAAACGCTAGCATCGAACATAAACACCTAGACCCATACACACCTCTGCACGGATCCAAGCTGTCTTTACGCCTCATTTCACTCGGTGGTGCCTAACTGGGTGTGACTTTGGTCCCCAAGACATTTGTCAACATCTGGAGACACTTCGGATCATCACGAACTGTGGGCAGAGAGTACCTACTCCAATCTGGTAGAGCGAGGCCAGAGACGCTTTTCAAAATTCTAGCACTCATGGGACAATCCTCCAGGCACAAAGAATCATCAAGCCCCTAGTGGAGATGGGACCAAGGCGGAGAACTCCCCGGTTTCATCACCTGTTGTCCCTCCAGCTGTGATCTCTGGCGTAAAGACTCCTTCACCCAGCCAAGTCCTCTGTGGGTCTCAGGCCTGCTCACAGCTCTCCTATGCCAGTGAAGGGAGATAGTTCCTTGCCTTTCCACCTGCTCTGCCTTGTTCCAGGCGTGGGCGAAGTCTGGCTAATGTGGAAGGGCTGGAGTTACACGTTTCAATCCAGCTCACTGTTTCAGTGTATAAGAAACAGTAGCGCTCGGACTCCAGTCAATAGTGTAAACAAAGCCTGGTTTAGATAAACCCCATTACCAGGCCCGAAGTGGCCCAGGGCACCTCTGTTGCTGCTGATTAGCGTTAAATGCTAAACACAAACCAATTAGCACACTCTAAGGCTGCTTATCTCCTGTCACTTAGTGTGGAAATAAAGCCCAACGCTAAATACACATATTGATTTAGCCATTATATCCAGCATCACTCAAAATAAAACTCATTATATTATTGAGTAAAAACAAAGTCACCTTAGTTCTCAGGATGGGCCGTATTATGAAGAAATTTCCCTTTTATATGTTTCCATTGATTTGCCAAAACCGGTCTGAGCTCTTTGTGCTGCTGGGGTGGGGGGCGCTCACCAGCCCCCCACACACCCAGGAAGCAGAGCTTGGGCCTTCCCCTTCACACGATCTTTGATTTTAGCCCTAAAAAATATGCACTCCAATGGGAAACTAAAATATTCCTTCAGGAGAGATGAGGAAATTATATGCTGGAAAGGCAGGATATTAAAAGGGTGCATCAACCGGGATATTAAAAAAAACAACAATGTAAAAACCACAGGCATTGTAATAAAAATGGGTTCAACTTTGAGCATTAACCATAGGCACTGATCTGCTGTTTATGGGCAAAATAAAAACAAACAAACAAACAAAAAAAAACAAGCAAAAGAACAGAAATATCTTCGGAGTTCAGATGTAAACAACCGAAGAGTCTGCAAAGAACGTAATCAAGGTATCACTTTGAATGGCTATTTTTTTTTTTAAAGATTTTATTTATTTATTTATTTGACAGAGAGAGAGAGATCACAAGTAGGCAGAGAGGCCAGCAGAGAGAGAGGGGGAAGCAGGTTCCCTGCTGAGCAGAGAGCCCAATGCGGGGCTCGATCCCAGGACCCTGAGATCATGACCTGAGCCGAAGGCAGAGACTTAACCCACTGAGCCACCCAGGCGCCCCTTGAATGGCTATTTTAACTTCTGCGTAAGGCACCCTGTGCCATAGCTCACATTTCGCGTTCTACCATTTTGGCAGCCGTTATTTTTTACCAAATGATCTAAGTCTCCTCAGTGGGAAACCAAGCCCCAGTGAATGCTTCCTCTTACTAACCTTCACGTTCCACATTCTAGCCCGGGGTGTTGGCACAGAGAGGACACTACTCCCTGTGCAAGACCCAGAGACACTGGCCGCGCGCTGTCTCACGAAACGCATGCTGCCACCAAGTGCCCACAGAAGTCAAGCATTTGCTTCTTGGGGTGCATCTTCCCATGGATCCCATTTGAGGGCTCTTTTACCTTTTTTTCCTGGGTTGTAGGAATGGACACAACATCTTAGCCCTTGTAAACCTGTCTGCCAAATGCTATCCCTCCCACACCATCTTTATAGAGCACTTGCTAACCAGTTCATATATCAGCTGCTCTTACCGCGTGGTTCTGGTGCGTTACAGATTGATGGCAGAGAAAAAAGTGTACTTACTACTCTGTAAGTGCATACAACCCATAGTGTCTCCTATTTATCCAAGATACCTTATTGATGGAAATCTGCTCTACTCGAGAATATCATTTGTCAGGATGGCAAGAACCACTGCCTTCCAAAAACCCTCTGCAGGGACCCAGGATTACAGGGTGGAATGAACATGAGCATTGATCTCCTTTCCTTCCAGAAAGACCAATAAGTGACAGGAACTACATGGCAAACAGAATAAATACACATGAACCGAGAGGACTGGAGGGGGCTGGGGGTGAGTGAGAAAATGGACATGGCGGGATAGAAAAGGCTAGAATCAGGCACCTTCAACTGGCAGACACCAAACAGAAGCAAGCAAATGTGTTCCAAAGGCACGCGGAAGGCACAGGACTTGGAGGTACCAGATACCACAGAAGGGGGGTGGGGCACGAGGTTCAGAGCTACATATAGCAGGGCTGGTTCAAAGTCTACTCTTCCCACCCTGCACTGTCAGGCAACCCCTTCACCCTCTGCTCCCCATCCTCTCTGATGCCACAGCAAAGAGACTTCCAAAGGAGAGAGAAGGTAACACATACAGGCTGTGGCTCCAGGACAATCAGCCGAGTTCACTCCACTGCCCATGGTAACCACGGCCATGTTACCTAGCTGTGCCAATGAAAGTCACCCTTGGAACTTTGGCTGGAAATATGAGGCAAGAAATACCTTCCTTCTGCTGGGATTGTTAAACTGGGAGAGAGGTCATCCCAGAATAAAGTCAACAGGAAAGCTGGTCCAAAAAATGAGAGAGGCAGATTCCCAACAGCTATTGTTTGAGTACCAGGATCCAGCCATACCTGAAGCCAGTGTCCCTGGATAAAATGAACACTTACTGAAGTTACTATGCATTACTATGTGTCAGAGCCTGTTCTAAGGGATTTACTTATATCCAATCAATTAACCTTCATGGCAGCCCTGTGATGTAGGTCCTGTAATTAGCTTCATTTTACTGATGGAGAAAATTGTTCAGAGAAGTTAGGTAGGTAGAACAGTGAGGATTCTGACTTAGGAGGTCTGGCTCCCAGAGCCTACAAGTTTAAGCATCATAATATATAATCGTTAGTTCTGTGAGTCAATAAATTCATTTAAGTCAGCTGAGTTGGGAGTTTTATCCCTTCTATCTCACAGCAATTTAACCGATCTACTGTCTTGTCTGCCCAGAAACCCTTGCTGATGGGAAGCTGCCAACCATGTAAACACGATTTGTGTAAAATGCCTTTATAAACCCTTCTCCTGCAAATCATTCTCAAGTAAGGAATTCCAAAGATGCATCCGGGAAGCTGAAGTCTTTTCTCTGGAAACAATGAATAATCCAAATTTCATGCTCTTTCTAAAGTGCACATATTCAGTGGCTCTTATTTCTGGATCTCCCCTAACATCTACACCCACCTTTCCAGCATTCATCTGGATTTGTCAGCTGCTCAGATTTTTGGTCAGCAAGGAATGTGGGACTTAACCTGTCCCATTATTTCTGGTTTACTTGCTCTGTAATAAACAAACTAGACCTCTACCCAACTTTGTCCCACCTTGGGGTTATACAGTATGTTTCAAGTAGGGTGAATACTTATCGTCCCAAGACCTCTAGAATGATTCCTATTAAAAGAAATGTTCCGGGGCACGTGGTGGGCTTAGTTTCAGTAAAGCGTCTGACTCTTGATTTTGGCTCAGGTCATGATCTCAGGGTTGTGAGTAGGGAACTGAGCATAGAGCCTGCTTAGGACGCTCTCTCTCCCTCTCCCTCTGCCCCTTCCCTGCCACTCATGTGCTCCCTCTCTCTCAAAAAAGAAAGAAAGAAATATTCACAGGGTCCTATGTTGGTTCCCCCCCTATTTTTCTGTGCCTCTGCTTTTCCCAAGTAAACCCAGCCATCCCCAAGGTTCTAATGAGCCCCTATGCACGGATGACCCCCCAACTTCACAGCGAGCTTCGACTTTTCTTCTGAACACCACACCGCTATTCCAATTTCCCACTCAGTGTGTGCCACTGGAAATCCCACAGAAACATCAACACCAGAATGATCTCTTCCTCCTCCGTGAGACTCAGAACCTCCATCTATTGATTCCTCTGCCTAGATCTCAGCGCTGTTATTGGCATAATCATTCACCCAGGATTCCAAAGCAGACAACTTGGCTTTTTCCTCTCCTGGGCTCTGGCCCCCGCATTCCATTAGTTTTCAAGCCCTGACAACTCTGCCTTAAAAATCTCTCTCAAAGACATGTTCTCTTTTCCTCCTCTCATTATTTCCCAGCTGAACTATTGTCAAGAGCCCCCTGAGTATCCCCCCACTCCGGGTCATCTCCAACCTAATCTGCCCTCCCCATTGTAACCAGCGCAATCTCTCTTCAAAAGACATGTCAGAGCCTGCGAGAAAATGGCACGGTTGGTGCAAGCTGTCACAAAACCCTTTCTCGAATTCCCTTTAAAAGGCCCTCAACCAACCAATGAGAGGATGGTGTGATCTCCCCGCTAACAGGATAAAATCAATGCATTCAGAATCAGGGGCGAGTTTATATTAATTGCTGCGCCTTCTGAAATGGATCCCCAAACCTATCTTATACCATAAGCTCGTTGAAAAGTCTCAATTGCTTTGTGATTGCCTAAAGAGAAACCTTGACATTTTTTAAACTTCTTTGGAAATAACTTCAGACTTGCAGAAAAGTTGCAAGGATAAAGAGAGCACAAAGAACACCTGTATACACTGGATCCAGATTCACTGACGGTTCCCATTTTGGGCTCTTTTGCTTTTTCATTTGCTCCGTGTAAATATTCGTGTGCGTGTGCACATACACACACCAGAACCATCTGAGAGTATATTGTACATATGTGGTCTTTTACCTTTAAATACTTCAGTGTGTATTTCTAAGAATAAGAGGTATTTTCTTTTCTTTATTTTTTTTTTAAGGATTTTATTTATTTCACAAACAGAGATCACAAGCAGGCAGAGAGGCAGGCAGAGAGAGGGGGAAGCAGGCTTCCTGCTGAGCAGAGAGCCCGACTCGGGGCTTGATCCCAGGACCTGGGATCATGACCTGAGCCGAAAGCAGAGGCTTAACCCACTGAGCCACCCAGGTGCCCCAAGAGGCATTTTCATATAACCACAGTAGGGTTGTATTCTTCCCTAAATTTAACGCTGATTCGACCCTTTTATCTCATCTACCATCCGAATTCCAATATTGTCAATTGATCCAAAGTCCATGTTATATGGCCTTTTTCTTTCTTGTAGTACAAGACCTAGTCGAGGGTCAAAGATTGCCTTTAGTGGCTATGTCTCTTTAGTCTCCTGGAGTCTGCAACATGTCTACAACCTTTATCTTTTAGGACACTGCCATTTTTTGAAGAATATGGCCCATCCCCTTTATTAAACATTCTTTTAAAGATTTATTATTTTGTCAGAGGGAGAGAGATACAGAGCACAAGCAGGGGGAGAGGCAGGCAGAGGGAGAGGGAGAAGCAGGCTTCCCGCTGAGCAACGACCCCGATGTGGGGCTCCATCCCAGGACCCTGGGATCATGACCTGAGCTGAAGGCAGATGCTTAAATGACTGAGCCGCCCAGGCATCCCTCACCCCTTTTTATAAAATACAACTTCCCTTATTTCGGGTTGTCTGATGTTTCTTCATGATGACATTCAAATCAACCACTCCCTGATGGAGTACTACTTAAGTAATATCCTCTCCTTTTCAGAGTAACCTATCCAGGAAGACCAAATATTCTTTAATATAGCTTTCAAAGTCTTTAAATTTTGTCTCCTCTTAGATTCCACATACTCTCTTTACGACATTACCCACCGAACCCTGTCTGGCTGACCTCCCAGGGACCAGCCACTGTCCTGTTTGCCTGCCCAACACCCATTCCTTTGGCAAATGCCCTCTCCTCCCAGTCCCTTACTAATGTTGCTCAGTTGTCATGGTTTTCACGGGGTAGAGCCCATTTCTGTGGTTCTAGAGACATCATTGGGGACCAGGAATGACCAATCCAGGTCTTTGTCTCCTTACACACAGAAATGTAAACATGGGCATCTATCTCAAGCTGAACAATCCTGGACTTTCTCTGGATCTCTCAGGACAGATCTCTTTGCTTTGAGCTTTGTGAATTATGAGGAGCATGTGTTTGGACCTCTGTAAGAAAGGCATCATATCAACATGTAGGGAGATCCTTCCTGAGAATGAGGGAAAACGTAGCTATAATTTGAAGTGTGCATTCAAAAGAGAGAAGAGAGGAAGAGCTATGCAATGACATCATTTAAGCACCTGATTCCCGCCATGCCTGAAGCCTTATTACCCAGGACTTCTCAGTTGCATGAGTTGGCAGATTACCGAGCTGCTAAAGCTAAAAGTGGTAACTTTAACACCTTGTCATGCTTGTCTGTGCTGCTGAAGCCCCAGCATGATAGCAGACTGGGAAATAATATGTATATTTCTTTGGGGCACCTGGGTGCCTCTGACGGTTAAGCACTCACATCTTGGTTTCAGCTCAGGTCATGATCTCAGAGTCGTGAGATCAAGTTCCGCCCAGGGCTCCATGCTGGGTGTGGAGCCTGCTTGGGATTCTCTCTCTCCCTCTCCTTCTGCCCCTCCCCCATCTCTAAAATAAATAAAATCTTTTTAAAGTACATTTCCTTTTCAACATTGCACACATTTATCGGCAGAATCAATCACTTCTCAGATTCAGCGTTCCTTTGCTGCTATACAGACTGTTCCACCGTGTTCGTGAGTAGCCTGGTAGAAGATAAGCATGTTAACTCTTTACAATTCTATTTCAAACAGAAAGTTCGATATGAATTTTGAGGACCTGGAGGATATGTCTAAAGCAGTTCTCAGTGGAAAACTCATAGTTCCAAAGAAGTAAAAATAAATAAATCATACTTAACTCAAGGATCTAGAAAAAAGAACAAGGTAAATGCAAAGAAAACACATGACAGCAATTTTCAAACATAAAAGTTTGAAAGTACCAGGGGAAAAAAGAGTTGAAATGATGAATACAATCCCAAACATGGTTTTCCAGAAAAAAAAAAAAAAGAGAGGAAAAAAACACCTGCTCACCTAATGAAGAGAAGAGTAAAATTCAAATTCACAACACTAAGTAAGAACGGAGAAATAGGGGGCATCTCAGTGGCATAGTTGGTTAAGCGTCTGCCTTCGGCTCAGGTCATGACCTCAGGGTCCTGGGATCAAGTCCCACATCGGGCTCCCTGCTCAGCGGGGAGCCTGCTTCTTCCTCTGCCCCTCCCCCCACTCATGCTCTTTCTCTACTTTCTCTCTCAAATGAATAAATAATCTTAAAAAAAAAAAAAAAGGAATGGAGAAATAAGTCTCTTTCAGATGCAGAGACAAATCCATTCTGTAAGGAAAAAAAAGACATGCCAGAAAGCTTCAGAAGTGAATTCCATCAAACTTTCAATAAACAGAAAAGCCTTATGTCATTTAACCTGTTGTAGAGCATTCTTTTAAAAGCATAGTGTGATAAGTACTCAGAGAAAAATCATGAAAACTTATCAGGCACTTCCACAACCCAGTTTGCTAGTTCTCACACTTTGACTACAGATTCACCACATGGATGAGAGAGAAGTTCATCCCAGTTATCGGGAATCCCAAGGGAAGGGTCGGACACAAGGAGGAGATCAATATTCATCAAATGGCACAAGCCTGGAAAGAGTCTTAAAAAACGATTAAAGGGCACCTGGATGGTTGAGCGTTGGATTATTGGTTTCGGCTCAGGTTGTGATCTCAGGGTAGTGAGACTGAACCCCGAGTTGGGGTCCGCACTGAGCTCAGAGTCTGCTTGAAACACTCTCTCTCTCCCTCTGCTCTTCCCCCTTCCAAATAAAAAAATAAATCTCTTTAAAAGGATTAAATGTCAGGGTCAGGAATGGAAAAAAACTCTGATAATCTGCAGTGATGGAGCTGATTCTAAAAATACCTGAACGTGGTACTAAACTTCGGTGGGTACGGCCGGGAAAGTAGTCACGCCCGTGATACCAGTTATTCAACACTAACTCGATAGGACTCGGAAATATGATGTGGTCAGCAAAAATGTCAAGTAATCTCAGGTTATATTGCAGAAACATACTATCTTTAAAAAAATGACAGTCTCTCTCTACAGCGCTCTGGTCAGTACACTGTGAAGTAGTACTCAATTTTAGTATATGTGCTGTCGAAGCGAGCACAAAGTAGTACTCAATTTTAAAGGGATATTAATTTAGAAAGAGAGAGAACATACCCAAAGGGAGACTAGAATGATGAGAAGCCAATTTGTAGCTTCTGTTCTTCTGCCTTCATTCCTTCTTTGGGAATAGTTCATCTCTTTAGGGAAACATCCCCTCCGCCCATACCATCATTCTTAGTCCTTGTTAGGCTTACAGTCAACCAGACCAGTGGATACATGACTCAGGCATGTCCAACCAGCTGTCTTAACCTCCTGGAAAAAGTGACTGATTATTTCTTAGGTTCCTGATCATCAAATCAAGTCAGGACTTGAGTTGGAGCTATTATGAAAATCTTCACTTTCTCCTGAGGTTGCTGGGCTGAGGGGACGTAAGTCTGGGGCTAAAAGGAGACACTGTGACCATGAAGCCAGTGGAAAAAGTATCATAGATAAGAAATGGAGGGAGAGGAGTTCCTGATACCATTAGTGAGAACCTTGATCCAGTCTTTCTTGAAGTCAAATATGGGAATCTACAAATGTTCCTTAATGAGTTTGAGTTCAGTTTCTGCCACTTACTACCAAACAATTTCTAACTAACTCAACCTTAAAAATATGCCATAGGAGAAATGATTAAAGGAATAATGATTTTGAAATTGAATTAGCCCATGGAGATCATAAGAGCTCTCTTCAAACACTCAAAAACAATTTCACTGAAATCAAGAACAAGGTAAGATGACCTGCATCACTAGTATTATTTTGTATTTTTCTAGAGGTTTTAAAAATGCAATAAGACAAGAAAAATAAACTGCTGAGCTACTGGAAGAGAAAAACTTCTCTTCGCTGTTATGACTATATATCAAGATAGTCTAAGAAGCTAGAGATAAAAACCATTTTAATTTGATGGGATAGCATAGTGTAAGATAAATATTATCTCATGTAAGAAAACTATGTAAGATAAAGACATGAAAATCAACATATTTTCTAAGTCAAGCACACACTAGCTAGAAATGAAAATGGAAGAAAATTCATAAGCATAACAAAAGCTAAGAAATACATAGCAATGTACTAAACCCAAAAGCTGTGGGACTTACATGAAAGAAATCTATAAAATTGTACATAAAAATATCAACCTCGTTATCAAGAAGCAGAAGATGTATTAGCTCCATGAATAGGATGACTTAATGGAATAAAATATCGATTATTTGAAAATTACAGTATTAATTTAATGTAATCCTAGATACCAAATTTTTGTTAGTTTTATAAAATGATGTTAATTTTCATATAGAAGAAGAAATTTTCCATATTAGCCAACAATACAAGTAAAGAACGGTGAGGAATGTCTTCCCTTGCAAGGTATTAAAACATACTATGAAATTACCATAATCAAAACAATGTAATATTAATGTGGTATTGAGGGGGGAAAATGAGCCTTGAGATAAATTGCATTATACGTAGTAATTAGGTATAATAAAACTGCCAGTAACTAAATCATGATTTTTTTTTTGTTTTATTTATTTATTTATTTGACAGAGAGATCACAAGTAGGCAGAGAGGCAGGCAGAGAGGGAGGTGGAAGCAGGCCCTCCGCTGAGCAGAGAGCCCGATGCGGGGCTTGATCCCAGGACCCTGAGATCACAACCCGAGCCGAAGGCAGAGGCTTAACCCACTGAGCCACCCAGGCGCCCCCTAAATCATGATTTCACTTAATAAGTGGTGCTGGCAGAACTTCCTATTATTTTCCTGGGGAAAAAAATGGAACCTATTACCTTATGCTGCGTATTAAACTATAGATAGATTAAAAGTCTAAGTGCAAAGAACAAAACAATATAATTAAAATCCTTGGTTATAATTTAAAATGATATGCATATCTCTAGATATTTAAACCACATAAAATACCTAGAAACTATAGAACTCTTTCCTAGTCCTTTATTTTGTCCTCAGTCTTATCCCAGCATTCTGGTGGAGGATGGGTAAAAAGCAACCATGTAACAAAGGTTTCTTCTTAGAATCTAGGAAGGTATCAGGCTACAGTGTTGTCATCACCAATGACTGCCCCAAACTGCTACACTCAAAAATTAGAAGGCATTTTGGTCCCATATCTTATCTAGTCTCTGATCACATTTATTTGCTAGTTCCCAGGCAAGAAAAGAATTTCCTGTATCGTTATTTATACTGATCTATCTTATCTACAAATATATCATTTTTATAAGAAGGAAAAACAAATCAATTAAAACAAATGCGCTTCTAAGCAAAGTGACACGCAGTCACTATTCCAATACATAGTCCTTGTAGAGTCTGGGGAAAATGGAAGTGGAAGCATTAGAAGAAGAGAGGAAAGAAAACACATTTACTGTTCATATACTATGTGCAAAACACTTTCAATATCTCATGCAAAAAACAAAGTAAGCATGTCATCAGACCTACCTTATAAATAAGACTAAGGCTCAGCAAGGTTAAGTAATTTGTTCATGCTCACTGTGATAAGTTTTCTGGTGTGTTCCCTATTCTCTCCCTACAGCACTCTGCTGTTTGAGAAACCATCTACCCCGGTCTTAGTCCTTGTGCATCAAGGATGGGCACATGACTGAGGCACAGCCAATCGCATTGTTTTATCTTCTGGGCACAATGATTGGTTTAGGAATATGTATGGGATCTTGGTCAGTTCTACTAGAGCAGTTTTTAAATTTTGCTGGAATTGTCTAAAAACAAGTTATTTCCACTCGTGCAGCTGAGCAGGTAAACTGTAAGCCTAGAGCTGCCAGAGGCTGTCCCAAGGACAGAGCCAACCCGAGAACTGAGTTGAATGGATGAAAGACAAAATCTTGATCGTATAGTTTGACCTCCTGGATCCAGCCATACCTGAAGCAAATCTGCTTTTACTTAACAAATACAAAGACTGAAAAATCCCTTTATAGACTTAAATCACTTTATATTGGGCTGTCATTCTCTGAATAGAAAACATCTTGATTATAAGTCACCACAGAGCTAAGAAGTGATACAGCCCAAAATATAAATGTCTTGCTTCCTTCTTCCAAGGGTCTTTATCATTCTCCACAAGGCCATACTTCCTGAAGAATCACTATTAGTTGGAGGAAAATTGTACAATTCACAAAAGAATCTGCTGTGATACCTGATACAACCTTAGCCTGCTGTGAATTCTAAAGTCTTTGATGAATGGAATTAGGAAGAACGTTCTGGGAAATTTGATGGAGATGAGATTTGAATTGTATTTCGAAGAAAAAAAAAAAAAAACCACACAATGAAGTCCAGTTCCCAAAGATTTGGTGTTATTCAATAGGTACATGGTACTCAGGCAAAAGAACATTTTGAAGTGGAAAGAACAATGAGCTCTGAGTCAAAAGAACAGAGAGAGAACTCTGGTCCTACCTTTCAGCTGTGCAATTTTAGGCAAGAGAGTAGTTGTGTGAGTCTTAATTCCTTCTCTTCTTCCTGGTAGAGCTTTTCTGAGATGGAAATAAGATCTTGGCTGTTGAAGTACTTTTAATTCTTTTTTTGAATTGCAAAGACCTATCACGTAATACTAAATGTTGGGGTATTTCCATATAGTGTAGATTTCCAGTGTTATTATTACAATATATAACAGGAAGTCTTTAAAAATAAATAACATATTTAAAGAAATAAATATGGGTAAAAAATAAGTGGGATCAAATTAATTGCATTTACTAATAAAAGAAATTAGTGCAAAGGTAGTCCTGGAAAGCTACAAATTCATAAATAAACACTACATATTATCTTTTCTTTACGATACGTAGGCAATGGTAAAATATGTTGATAATAGAAAGGAGATAGAATGGGCAAATAATGAGAATAAGTTATAATAAGATTGGAAAAATAAATCTAAAGGATTAAAAATACCAAACAAGACTCCACAGAGTACATATAAAAATGTGATAAGGTAGAAACAGGGAAAAGGGAACAGAGTATAAAGCTAACAGAGTTAAATGTACTAAGAGAAAAGGGGGTTATTCTAATGCCAAGCCACCTGGATCTGTTGGAGGCAGCTGACATACTGAGTGCACAGTAAGTGCCAGGTCCCAAGAGGGGTCTTTTACATTCAGTAATTCATTCGTTCTTACAGCAACATCGCAGGCGCAGTATTAGCATTCCCATTTTACAAACACAAAAGTTGAGGCCCGGCGGTTAACGCACATGCTCAGTTCTGGGTGCCTAGCTCAGGCCTCAGCCAATCAGCTCATCGCATTCCCTTCACAACTGTGACTGGTTCCAGGATGGGCACATGACCCAGGCCAGCCAATCGGAACTGCAATCTTGGACGGCCGGCTTCCCTTTGAGTGCCCAGAGAATTAGATACTCACCCCATCCCAAGTCTGTCCATCCGGCTGGAGTTAAACCGAGGGGAGTAACATCATAAGGCAGCAGCTATGCGGCCCGCCTGAGATGCACCACGTGGAGTGCAAAGTGGAACTGAGCAGTGGAGAAAGACCAACCACGTCTGGCAGAGCCTGACCCTTAGTCAAGCCAAACCGAGAGCAAAATGACCCCTGCAACTAACAAGCGTTTGAACCAGCGTGCCCGGGGTTTCTGTTCCTCATGACCTCCAATTTACAGAGGCATCAATTTGAAGCCATGTGTCCCTACTGTGAGAAGCTAGGAAGGAAGCCAAGAAGCTTCTCACCTCTAGCCTCAAAGCCCCACCATGATGTGACTTTACCCTGGGACCATGGTGTCACTGTCAGACCACTGCGGCCCCACCTGGGATCTCCCAGCACACCTCTTTGCTTTGAATATTTCATATTTTGATTATGAGCCTAAGAAGATCACAGATTTCCTTCTGTGTTGGGTTTCAGTAGAAAGATCCAGATAAACCCGGATTCCCTGGGATTCCCAAGTTAGTGGCTTTTCCTATCTCTATGCCTAGATATATACTATTCCCTCTACCTGGAATACTTTCTTCCACCCTTCTTCCACCTCCCTTGTTTGCTGGCTGAGCACTGGTAATCATCCAAATCTCAGCTGAAACATCACTTCCTCCAGGGAGACCTCCTTGATTTCTCACCATAAAGTCTCAATCAAGCTCACCTTTTCCAGGTTCCCACTTGTTCCACAAATGTTACTTCCCTGCATTTTACCTTTTCCAAGGCATTTTTTTTCTTATGGAGTCATTATTTGCAAATCACTAACTTGATCTACCTGTTCGCCATGAATATAGCTCATAAAATCCTCACAATTTCCTCAGGAGACCATGACAACTGAGGGGTTAATGATAATCTGTCTCAGCTTGACAGTAATTCCTGGGTCCAAATCACCACAGAAAGCTCTTTTTCTCTCAGTAGCTGTCAACACAGAAATAAAGTGATTAAAAGTGTTAAATATCATATATAATAAATGGCACCAATATAAAACTTAATGCCCCTAATATTTCCTTTGAGTTGCTACCTTTTGCATTAATTGAAGCAAGAAATGTTCCACTTAGTTAAAATATCTACTTAGTATCCTGCTCATAAACACATCTGCAGCCCGAGTTCACTGGTTCAGTGGGTTTAAATTAGTTGGTATCAATGTTATTGATGATCTGAGGGTTCAGAGAGCATGCTGAGGCTGTAATGAGGAGGGCGATGCTGTAGATTTCTGTAAGCCACAAGCCTGGACACAGGGTTCTGCTGAGGTATGTGAGGGAGCTGGCTGTGGGGTCTTCTGGCAAAAGCTACAAAGAGAACCCCAAGAGGCCATTTTACAGGGGCCCTGGCATTATAATGGATCCTTTACTGAAATGAATGGAAACTGGCCCTGCTGTGCGCCTGAGGCAGGACAACATTTTTATTGAGCATCTATTATATATGAGGCAGTGGACTGCACAGCATGTAAGGACGCTAGCCCCAGCATCAGGCAGGTTTGGGTTTGAATCTAGTTCTGACACTATCTACATATCCCTAGGCACAGCACTTAAACTCTCTGATCTGCTGCTTCTTTATCTGCAAAACAGACAATGATTAACCCCCACCCACACACCCCCCCTAGGGGTGCCTGGGTGGCTCAGTCAGTTGAGCAGCCAACTGGATTTCCACTGGGTTCATGGTCTGGGGTTGTCAGAGCCCCACATCAGGCTCCGTGCTGGGCATGGAGCCTGCTTGGGATTCTCTCTCTCGCTACCCCTACAACCCCCCAAATAATAACAGCACCCAAGAATAAAGGCATAGCATAGGGAAACTAGTCACTGGTACTGTGATAGCGTAATGTGGTGACAGATGGTGGTGAGCACAGCATAACCTGTACACTTGTTCAATTACCATATTGTACACGTGACATTAATATTAACATTGTGTATCAACTATAACTAAAAGCTTATAATGATAATACCATCTGAGTCCTGGAGTTATTTATTGTGAGGATTCAATCTACCCAAGTCACTTCGTATAGTGCCAGGCACATGCCAAAAGTGAGATACTATCATTATCAAAATTCCTGTGTGATCTTATTTTATCTTCACACTAGGCCTAGTAGGCATTATTATCCTACTAGAAGAATCGCTGGATATAGAGGCAAAACATGCAAGTTGAAAAATTGTTCAGAATGGTCAAACTCTAGAACATTACACCACCAAATGCCGAGGAGGACATGGAGCACCAGAATCTCTCTTTCATCACTGGTGGGAGAGCAAAATGGTGCAGCCTGGAAATTTCTTATAAAATGAAGTGTACTCTTACCCTATGATCCAGCGGTCACATCCCTGTATTTGCCCAAATGAGTTGAAAACTTAGTCCACACAAAACCCAGGACACCAGAACTCTCAGTCCTAAAGGCCAAAACATGGAAGCCACCAAGATGTCCTTTAGTAGGGGAATGGATAAATAAATTGTGGTATATCCAGCCAATGGAAGAGTATTCACTGCTAAAAAGAAACCATATTAAGCTGTGGAAAAACAAGGAGGAATCTTAAATCTATATTACTAAGTGCAAGAAGCCAATCTGAAAACACTACACCCTGTATGATTCCAACTATATGACATTCTGGAAAAGGCAAAACTCTGGAGACAGTAAAAAGATCAGCGGTGGGGTGCCTGGGCACCTTGGTGAGTTAAGCATCTGCCTTTGGCTCAGGTCATGATCCTCATGATCCCAGAGTCCTGGATCGAGCCCCATATTGGGCTTCCTGCTCAGGAGGAAGCCTATTTCTTCCTCTCCCTCTGCCCCACTTTCCGTTCATTTTCTCTTTCTCTTTCTCTCTCTCATAAATAAATAAAATCTTAAAAAAAAAAAAAAAAGAAAGAAAAAGATCAGTGGTTGCCAGGGCTGGGGAGGGGATATGGGAAGAGGAGAAAGGTTGAACAGGTGGTGCACAGAGGATTTTCAGGACAGTGAAACCCTTCTGTATGACACTACAGTGGTTGATACAGATCATTATAAACTCATCCAAAACCACAGAATGTACAACACCAAGAGTGAACACTATTATACACTATGGACTTTCAATGATTAAAAAAGAAAAATGTCCCACGGATTAAGCAGCTTTGTGTCACACCTTAGATCACATATTCAGTCTCTCCAAAAGTCTAGGTTCTTATCCGTAAGATGGGAATAAACAAACGAGGTAAGGTCACTTTGAGTTTAAATGAGACCATGCATTGGAAAACATCTAGCTCAGGGAAGGTGATCAGCAAGTGAGCACTAGACCCACAGTCCCACATGGCCTCGGCTTGGGGGGACGGCGCACCTATTTTGGGCATCACAGCCTGGGTTGGGTGTGGGGGGATAGGGGGCTGGAGTTAGGCAAGGAGCCACCACCGACAGGAGGAAGCCAGAGTTGTTTACATTCCTAATTACAGGAACCAAGGCTTCAGCACAGCCAGGTGTCATTCCAACAGACAAGGTTAATAGGATGTGAACGGGCCCAGCTGCCACCACTCTGCCCAAGACGACAGGCGTGAAGTCAGATGAATTAGCTCGAAGCCTGGCCATGCCGGTCAACCACGGCTGTTTGGAGGTGCAGGTTAAAATTCAATCTTTCGGATTCTGAGCTTCCTCCCACAGTCTTCTCAGAAGGCTGTAGGATAGAAAAGCAGTGGCCGAGTCAGGCACTTGGCTGGTGGCCTCAAAAGCTGTCCCCTCCCCTCCTCCGATGGTGAAGTTTAGGGAGGAGGGAACCTGTGGCCATGAGGAGCACCAGCTCTTTCCATCTGGATCCTCACCCGGGCCACTTTTTTTTTTTTAATGAAGTATTTTTTTTTAAGATTTTATTTATTTGACAGAGAGAAATCAAAAGTAGGCAGAGAGGCAGGCAGAGAGAGGGGGGGAAGCAGGCTCCCCACTGAGCAGAGAGTCCTATGCGGGGCTCGATTCCAGGACCCTGAGATCATGACCTGAGCCGAAGGCAGAGGCTTAAACCACTGAGCCACCCAGGCGCCCCCTCACCTGGGCCACTTTCAAGGTGTGCAAACAGCAACAAGCCAGCCACCTGTTTTGCAATTCAATTTCCCCAACTGTAAGTTGGGAGCAGTCCTTTTAGGTTTGCTGTGAGACCAAAGCACTTACAGGCGCACAGCAAACTAGCTCAATTAATATTAGTGAAAATTATTAGCAGGATTGCTTTAATGGGCTACCTGAGCAAGTCCCGAGCCCGGGCATCCATCAATTTGCAGTCCGCGCCCTGCCAGCCGGCAGACGCTTTAACCAGACCGATTAACAACCTGTTTCTGATCAATGATTTATGGCTTATGTTTCCCTGTTAATGAAATGTAATTGCCAAGCCCAAGATGTAACGCGGTGGCAAAACAAACCGCCATCTGAAAATTACATCGCGGGTCCCCCAAGGAAAGCTGTAGCAACACGCCAGCTCGTCTCGTGATCAGAGGCGAGCGCCACCAGGCCTCGCCTTGGAGGCGCGTGTTCTGTTTGAAGGTGGGAGAGACGCTCCTTGCCAGTGTATTCTTCTCCATAAAAATTAACGTGGCAACAGGATGCCAAATGGCTTCTGCTAATGTGCTTTTGAATGAGGACTAAATTTTATTCGTAACCATCAGTGTCAGGACTGAAATAACATTTTTATGGACACTGTGAGCATCAGCGGCAGAGCGGGCACCACCAGGACTGCCGCTATTTGACTTGTTCCCCTCCATGTGGCCGCTCAGCCAGCAGTGGACTGGACACCAGAGAGCCTGGGTCTAGGTGGTGTCTCTGGCCACCCTGGGTTGTAACCCTGGATGCAAATGAATCAAAAACAGAATTGAAAACGAGACACCCCCTTGCCAGCCCATGTCCTCATCTGTAAAGCAGATGATAATAAAACTGACCTCAGAGGGAGGGTGAATATGAAACTCACTCATTCATTCATTCATTCATTCATTCATCCATCCATGATGCCAGTCTCCCATCTGGGCTCTGGGGGCATAGCAGGAATCAAAGTAGAAGCCCCTGCCCTTGTGAAACTGACTTCTTGCGGGAGAAGAGGGACCAAAGGACATGAGTAAGTACACCAGACACTAGGATGTTAGGGAGAGGTGACTTGCTGAGAAAATTAACCAGGAGGAGGAAATCAGAAATGCTGATGCTGGGGTGGAGGGTATGGCCGTTTTTAAGAGGGGGATGGGAAGGGCGCCCGGGTGGCTCAGTGGGCTAAGTATCTGACCACTCTCAATTTCAGCTCAGGTCATGATCTCAGCATGCTCGGATCGAGCCCCATGTCGGGTTCTGAGCTCAGCCAGGAGTCTGCTTGAGATTCTCTCTCTCCCTCACCTTCTGTCCCTTCTCCCACTTGTGGGCACTCTCTAATAAATAAATCTTTATAAATAAATTAATAAATCGGGGGGAGGAGTCAAGATGGCAGAGAAGTAGCAGGCTGAGACGACATCGGGTAGCAGATCAGCTAGATAGCTTATCTAACCATTGTGAACACCTACAAATCCAACAGGAAATTGAAGAGAAGAAGAGCAAAGCTATAATAAAAGATAAGGAAGGACACTATATCATACTCAAAGGGTTTGTCCAACAGAAGACCTAACAATCGTAAATATCTATGCCCCTAACATGGGAGCAGCCAACTATATAAACCAATTAATAACAAAATCAAAGAAATACATTGACAGTAATACAATAATAGCAGGGGACTTTAACACTCCCCTCAGTGAAATGGACAGATCATCCAAGCAAAAGATCAACAAGGAAATAAAGGCCTTAAATGACACACTGGACCAGATGGACATCACAGATATATTCAGAACATTTCATCCCAGAGCAACAGAATACACATTCTTCTCTAGTGCACATGGAACATTCTCCAGAATAGATCACATCCTGGGTCATAAATAAGGTCTCAACCGGTATCAAAAGATTGGGATCATTTCCTGCATATTTTCAGAGCACAAAGCTCTGAAGCTAGAACTCAATCACAAGAGGAAATTTGGAAAGAACGCAAATATATGGAGACTAAACAGCATCCTTCTAAAAAATGAATGGGTCAACCAGGAAATTAAGGAAGAATTGAAAAAATTCATGGAAACAAATGATAATGAAAACACAAGGTTCAAAATCTGTGGGACACAACAAAGGCAGTCCCGAGAGGAAAATATATAGCAGTACAAGCCTTTCTTAAGAAACAAGAAAGGTCTCAAATACACAACCTAACCCTACACCTAAAGGAGCTGGAGAGAGAACAAAGAAAGCCTAAACCCAGCAGGAGAAGAGAAATCATAAAGATCAAAGGAGAAATCAATGAAATAGAAACTAAAAAAACAATAGAAGAAATCAACGAAACTAGGAGCTGGTTCTATGAAAGAATTAGTAAGATTGACAAACCCCTGGCCAGACTTATCAAAAAGAAAAGAGAAAGGACCCAAATAAATAAAATCATGAATGAAAGAGAAGAGATCACAACCAACACCAAAGAAATACAAACAATTATAAGAACATACTATGAGCAACTCTACGCCAACACATTCGACAATCTGGAAGAAATGGATACATTTCTAGAGACATATAAACTACCACATCTGAACCAGGAAGAAACAGAAAACCTGCACAGACCCATAACCAGTAAGGAGATCGAAACAGTCATAAAAAATCTCCAAACAATCAAAAGTCCAGGACCAGACGGCTTCCCAGGGGAATTCTACCAAACATTTAAAGAAGAATTAATTCCTATTCTCCTGAAACTGTTCCCAAAAATAGAAATGGATCAAAAACTTCCAAACTCATTTTATGAGGCCAGCATCACCTTGATCCCAAAACAAGACAAGGATCCCATCAAAAAAGAGAATTACAGACCAATATCCTCGATGAACACAGATGCGAAAATTCTCACCAAAATACTGGTCAATAGGATCCAACAGTACATTAAAAAGATTATTCACCACGGCCAAGTGGGATTTATTCCAGGGCTGCAAGGTTGGTTCAACATCCACAAATCCATCAATGTGATACAATACATTAATAAAAGAAAGAATAAGAACCATATGATACTCTCAATAGATGCTGAAAAAGCATTTGACAAAGTGCAGCATCCCTTCCTGATTAAAACTCTTCAAAGTGTAGGGATAGAGGGCACATACCTCAATATTATCAAAGCCATCTATGAAAAACCCACTGCAAATATCATTCTCAATGGAGAAAAACTGAAAGCTTTTCCGTTAAGGTAAGGAACACGGCAAGGATGTCCGTTATCACCACTGCTGTTCGACATAGTACTAAAAGTCCTAGCCTCAGCAATCAGACAACAAAAAGAAATTAAAGGCATCCAAATTGGCAAAGAAGAAGTCAAACTCACTCTTTGCAGATGATATGATACTGTATGTGGAAAACCCAAAAGGCTCCACTCCAAAACTGCTAGAACTTGTACAGGAATTCAGTAAAGTGTCAGGATATAAAGTCAATGCACAGAAATCAGTTGCATTTCTTTACACTAACAACAAGACAGAAGAAAGAGAAATTGAGGAGTCAGTCCCATTTACAATTGCACCCAAAACCATAAGATACCTAGGAATAAATCTAACCAAAGAGGCAAAGAATCTATACTCAGAAAATTATAAATTACTCATGAAAGAAATTGAGGAAGACACAAAGAAATGGAAAAATGTTCCATGCTCATGGATTGGAAGAACAAATATTGTGAAAATGTCTATTCTACCTAAAGCAATCTATGCATTTAATGCAATCCCTATCAAAATCCCATCCATTTTTTTCAAAGAAATAGAACAAATAATCCTAAAATTTATATGGAACCAGAAAAGACCTCGAATAGCCAAAGGAATATTGAAAAAGAAAGCCAAAGTCGGTGGCATCACAATTCCAGACTTCAAGCTCTATTACAAAGCTGTCATCATCAAGACAGTGTGGTACTGGCACAAAAACAGACATATAGATCAATGGAACAGAATAGAGAGCCCAGAAATAGACCCTCAACTCTATGGTCAACTAATCTTTGACAAAGCAGGAAGGAATGTCCAATGGAAAAAAGACAGCCTCTTCAACAAATGGTGTTTGGAAAATTGGATAGCCACATGCAGAAAAATGAAATTGGGCTATTTCCTTATACCACACACGAAAATAGACTCAAAATGGATGAAGGACCTCAATGTGAGAAAGGAATCCATCAAAATCCTTGAGGAGAACACAGGCAGCAACCTCTTTCACCTCAACAGCAGCAACTTCTTCCTAGGAACATCGCCAAAGGCAAGGGAAGCAAGGGCAGCAAGGGCAAAAATGAACTATTGGGATTTCATCAAGATCAAAAGCTTTTGCACAGCAAAGGAAACAGTTAACAAAACCAAAAGACAACTGACAGAATGGGAGAAGATATTTGCAAACGACGTATCAGATAAAGGGCTAGTGTCCAAAGTCTATAAAGAGCTTATCAAACTCAACACCCAAAGAACAAATAATCCAATCAAGAAATGGGCAGACTACATGAACAGACATTTCTGCAAAGAAGACATCCAGATGGCCAACAGACACATGAAAAAATGCTCCACATCACTCGGCATCAGGGAAATACAAATCAAAACCACAATGAGATACCACCTCACACCAGTCAGAATGGCTAAAATTAACAAGTCAAGAAATGACAGGTGCTGGCGAGGATGCGAAGAGGGGGGAACCCTCCTACACTGCTGGTGGGAATGCAAGCTGGTGCAACCACTCTGGAAAACAGTGTGGAGGTTCCTCAAAAAACTGAAAATAGAGCTACCCTATGACCCAGTGATTGTACTACTGGGTATATATCCTAAAGATACAAACGTGGTGCTCCGAAGGGGCACATGCACCCGAATGTTTATAGCAGCAATGTCCACAATAGCCAAACTGTGGAAAGAACCTAGATGTCCATCAACAGATGAATGGATAAGGAAGATGTGGTATATATACACATATATATGGAATACTATGCACCCATCAAAAGAAATGAAACTTTGCCATTTGTGACAACGTGGATGGAACTAGAGGGTATTATGCTTAGCGAAATAAGTCAATCGGAGTAAGACAACTATCATATGATCTCTTTGATATGAGGAGGTGGAGATGCAATGTGGGGGGGTTTGGGAGGAGGTAGGAAAAGAGAAAATGAAAGAATATGGGATTGGGAAGGAGACAAACCATAAAAGACTCAATCTCAAAAAACAGACTGAGGGTTGCTGGGGGGAAGGAGGATGGGAGAGGGTGGTGGGGATATGGACATTGGGGAGGATATGTGCTATGATGAGTGCTGTGAAATGTGTAAACCTGGCAATTCACAGACCTGTACCCCTGGGGATAAAAATACATTATATGTTTATTTTAAAAAAATAATTAATTTAAAAATTAATTAATAAATCAATTTTTAAAAAGGTGATTAATTACCTTTTAAAAGGTAATTAATTTTAATTAATTTAAAAATTAATTAATTAATTAATCAATTTTTTAAAGGTGATTTTAAAAGGTGATTTTTTAAAAGATGCTACTGAGATGCTGACATTTAAGGAACCCCAGAGGCAGTGGGTCTGTTGTCAGGACTGGAGCAGAGAGCCGGACTCACCAGCGAGTGTCCAATACACGGCGGCTACCCTGTTGCTGAGTCGATGCTCTTGTAAGCATGAGAATGGTGTGAAAATACGCCTGTGGAAGAGCATTCCAAATAGCTGTGCAGCCCAAGTCAATGGGTTAAGGTGTGCCAGTGACCAAGCAGGTTTTTGACAACTCTGCGGCACAAGGTGGGTGCACTGACCAGGGAAGCCAGGGTGTCCTGACTCGCTTGTCCCACAGTGGGTCCTCTCTCTGTCCTACAGTGCCCAGGATGTGCGGGACACTCAGATATTCCCCCAAGCCCAAACTAGGCCAAGGGATGTGGGAGAGACCAGGAGGAGCCTTGGTTTTCTGAAAGTTACCAGAATTCCAGAAAGCATTTAGGGATAGGGGAGTATGCTCCCTGATCATATTCTAGCCCTTGAATTTCTAGAGGTAGCTAAACAGTTAAAAATCCCAGACTGTGATTTCTATTTTCTGGACTCAGAAGACCAAAGTTCACATCTGGGCTCCAAATCTTAACTGTGAGATATTGGAAAATGCCACTTAGCCTAAAATGTGGGTTGTGAGAGTAGCTTGTGAGTCCCCAGACCCGAACAGGGGTAGAAAAGGGACCTAAATGCAAGTTTCTCTGACTTAAAACCCCATGCTCACATGCATTGAGGGTGGGGGACGAAAGCACAGTGCAGCGAGCGTATGAATGAGAAAATGCAAGAATCCACAGTCTGACCCTGCCTTAGCTATTTAACTCGTTTCCCCTCTTGGCCAGCAGAAGTTTTCTGACACCAGAAAAGCCATGGAATTGAAATTCAGAGTTACCCTCCCCTGTAGGAGGAGGAATCCAAAAGGCCTCATGTCATTGTGGGGAATAAAAATAGTATGGAACACCTACTGAGTATTAAGGTGGCACAGGCACAGTGCTAAGCATTGAGGAAGGGGGTCATTCTTGGCTTTAATTCTTATAGCAAGGTGCTACTCTTATCCCTGCTTTGCAGAACAGGAGACTGAACCCTGGGGAGTTAGATTTCACCCCATATCGCACAGCTAGAAAATTAAAATGACTAAATTCAACTAGTCTAACTCCAGAACCTGGACCATGAAGCCGTATGTGTCCTAGAAAGGAGCCAGATCCCTTTGAGGCACACAGAAGGTGCTTAGTTAAGACACTATCTCTGACCTTTTTGGAAGGCCAAATCCTTTACTGTGCCTGTAGGCACTGTTCAAGCCCCACTTCCAGGCCTTGGCTCAGGAGGAGCTCCCAGCCTCAGGGCCCTCCTCACACAATATCCTCTAGGTTTATCAAGTTAAAGGGAAGATCAGCTTCCTCCGTGAAGCCAATGGAAATTGCAGTGGGAACCATTATTCGTCCACGAGGTCTATCTGAAGTTAAAATCCAACACCAGTCTCCAGGAATGAGACACGACCCAACTTGGGCCAACTAGTGTACCTCAGGACATTTGCTAAACCTACACTGGGAATAGACACAATTTTCTTCTGCCTAGCTGGTAGGCTATACACCCTGAAGATGTCTGTACCCATCTTCGTCCCTCAGTGAGGAGTGCCTGAATGAGAATCAAGAGCAAAACAAAAGGAGACAGATGCTCCAAGGCATTTTTTTTTAAGCTCCTGGATCTAGCCATTCCTGAATCAGTTAAGTGATCCAATACATCGTGTTTTTCCTGAAGCCATTTTGAGTTGGTTTCTGTCCCTTGCAACTAGAAGATTCTAAGGCATAAATGTAGTTTAACAATTTAGCCCTGCAGCTTAACCCCCTTGTGATTTCCCGTTACAAAGAATGTCTTTTATAACCCCAGAGATCAACAGCAGATTCCTTTCCCAAAGCACTGAAAACTTACGAGAGACTCAAGGGTACTTGGCGCCTGCTCACATTAATTAGAATTGTGATTAGAAATGTGATCTAATTAATTAGAATCAGCGTCCTCATATAAACTGGAGAAAATAAGAATGTCTAGGACTTTGAATGTAAAAGGCAAGGGATAAGACTCATTTCTTGAGAAAGATAAGCAGTTTCTTCCACACCCTTCCCCTTGCCCCCTAACTCTGTCTCTATCCACACAGGCAAATGTATCTAGTGTTCCAGGCAAGTGAGCAAGTAGAAATTAATCTATCCAGACAGTCATGTCCACTCTACTTGGAAACACAATGGAGGCCTGCTGGACCAGTTTATACCATGCAACAAGAAGGGCACTGGTATCACCTACCATAAGGCTCTGCAAGCATTAAATGAAATGGTATTTGGGAAGCTCACTGGCAAAGTACAGATTGCTATATGGATGTACTTCGGGAGAATCAGGTAACTAAAGCATATAAGCTTTCTGTAGGTTTCCTTCACTGGCCCAGTACAGTGCAATAAAATGCAAAAAAATATTTTTTTAATTGATGAAAATTTTGAAAATCCATGTCCAACACTTCTACGTGTTGGACATGACACTAAATATTTAACACATGCCTGTAATCATCACAATTCATCCGAAAGACACATACTGAGTGTTGGTAGTACGCTCCTTACTCAGGGGATGAGTTTCCAGAAATGGCCCCAAGAAACTCAGACTAGGAAAGCAGAATGTGTGAATTGGTGCATAAAGAGAGGTCCAATCAGGATACTGAACAAGGTCCTGGGGTAGTGGGTGCTGTCAGTCCCTGCCCTCATCCCCAGGGCACGCTAGCTGCACCCAGTAACTGATGGGAGTCAGTGTACAAACACCCCAGCTCCCTCACCCTGTGGGTGGGATCACCATGAGATTCAAATTCACCATCTGCATCCAGAGTTCCCAACAGGATTAAGAACACACCGCGGGAACTCCCACATTACTGGATGTCTTCCCCTTCTCCCCCATCCCTGCCCTGTCTGCTTTCCAAATACACGATTTGTAGCTGACTCACCTCAGGGTCAGTTTCTGGGGCAACTCAAACTAAGACATCCTATGAGATTAGAACATTGTGTCTGCTTTATGGGTGAGGGAACTGAGGTTCAAGGTCACACGGATGCTTCCCCCATGCCCTCCCCCAGGTGAATACTGAGGTTCGCACCAGGTCATGGTACTGCATGCACACCCCCAAAACCACAGGGCAGCTCCAGATGGAAGGATCTTCCCTGGGATTCTCCACCATGGACTCCAATGTTGGCAAATATAATTTCTCTCCCACAGATGAAACAGCGGGCAACCCTAGGTGGTGCGTACAGTAGTGGCCTCCCCATCAGTTTGTTATCCACAGTCAACTGCAGTCCAGAAGCTAACGACCCCTTTCTGATGTGTGGTCAGAAGGCCAGCAATAACCCAAGGCTACGTCACGATGCCTACGTCACACCCCTCGCTTCCTCTCCTCACTGAGGCGCTTTTGCCATCTCACACCATCCCAAGAAGAAGGGTGAATACAGGACTAGAAGATATTTTGAGAGACCACATTCCCACAACTTTCACTGCAGCAGATTGTTATGATTGTTCTATCTTCTTATGAGCTACTGTTCATCCCTTACTGCATCGCATCTAGAAACTTAAGTTTATCACAGGGATGTATCCACGGGAAAAAGCACATACAGGGCTGAGTGCGAGCCACAGTTTCAGGCATCCCCTGGCACTCCTGGGACGCATCCCCCATGGGTAAGAGGAGACTGCCGTAATTCACGTTGTTCATCTCCATCTCTGCTGAGGGCCACTGAAGGCTAAGTGGATGAAATGAGAATATTGATCGCGATAAATATGAACTCAGGACAATGACAGGCACCATCACCGCAGACATATTGTTGAGGACATGGAGGCAGAGACTTATCGCCAGGTTGCATGGCTCAGAGGAAGTAACTCAAGAGGGTTAGGAGACTATGATCAAAAAGGAACAAGGGCCAGAACATCAGAGGGTGTCTTCCCAAGCTCACCGGGGGCGTATCATCTCCCTGGTGCTCCCGCCGCACACAGGGGCCATTTTTCACTAGCTTGTTTCCAGCCACAAAAGTCTGGAATAAGTCTGCTGTGGTGGCAGGCAGCCTCTAAGACGGCCCCAGAATCCACACCACCCGGTGGTCATGCCCGTGTGGACTCCCCTCTGCTACGGTGTGGACCCGATTCCCTGATCCCCTTCTGACCGAACATGGCAGATGCAAAAAGTTGACAGTGTAAGACGCCCCAGGATGAGAATGTAAGACTCTCTTGTCTCCTGCTCACACCTGCTCTGGCTCCTTCGCCTGCTCACTCAGGAAAGCCGTGCTGTGAGCTGCCAGGCCTGTGGAGATGGCCATGCAGTTAGGAACTGAGGGCAACCCCCAGCCAACAACCAGCAAAGAACTGAGGTCCTCGGTCCAACAGCCTGCAAGGAACCGAATCCCGCCAATGACCACAATGACCACAATTACGAATGGATCCTGCCCTCTCTCGAGCCCACGAGGCCCACAGCCCCAGCTGGCTCCTTGACTGCGGCCAGCAGACTCAGACAGAGGACTCAGGGAAGTCCTGCCTGGATTTCTGACCCAGAGTAACTCTGAGATTCCTTCTACAATGTCGTTTGAAGTCACTAAGCGGGGAGGGTAACGGACTGCCGAGGCACAGACGATGACTACAGGTGGCTTCTCATAGTCTTCAGGGCTGTCCCACCTCACATGGCTAGGTTAACGGCATAACTATTACTAGTGCTATTACTAGTTCTACTTCCTCTCATTCTGCTGTGCCTGAGCAAGTGTTCGGCAAATATCAGTGCCGTCACTTTGAGGGTGACGATTTCAGCACAGGGACTTCGGGGGACGTGAACATTCAGACGCTGGCACCACGACCCTCATCATCATTAGGAACCATGCTACTGTGAGTATCTTCTGTGCACGAGCGCCCACAAGCCCCCTGCCTCTATTATCATACTTAACCCTCACGACTGATCTTTTCAAGATGCAAATCTGATCCCCCACCTCTACGCCCCATGTGAAGTTCAAAACTAAGACATAAAACCAATGAATCACCCAAGTACGAATTAGTAAAAAGGTACTGTGCATGGGCCAGAAAGACAGCTTACAGACCAGGAGTGCTCAAACCAGAACACGGAATGAGGCTCAGGGGTACATCTGGAAAGCAGCAGTGACTGGTTCATTCTTCACGGTGATTGGTTATAAATATTAGAGTTTTCCTAAATGATCGGGAATTGATCGGTGGTTACCCGCTATCAACCTTGGTAAACGGTTCAAGTTTTGGGCTTATGATTTCCAGGGGCACAAGCAAGACCATGACCTAGGCCAAGGGAGCCTTGCAAAATAGGCTACCTTAAGCCTTGTCTGTAGGACAAGCCTTGTCTGCTCAGGTCAGTCCTCATCTGTGTTTGATTTTAACAATTCCCCTGCTTCTGGTCATTCTCTCCAGAGGGCTGAGAGGATGACCGAGCAGGACAGCATCCTTCTTGGCTCCCACCGCTGATGCGTTCAGGCTGAAGAATCACACGTTTGTGGTTTCCACGAGTTGGGGCTTCAGGTCGGAGGGCCAAGCAGTCACCACCTTCATCATTTGCAGGGTTATTGTTGATTTCATCCAGTTGTCTCATCGTGATGGATACCAAGTGGCTGCCAACAGGCATTTAAAATCCTTGAGGGCGTACCACGTACTACGAGAGGTCAGTATAACGACTAAGGAGAACAGCAGCCGGGGATGGAAACAGTCCCCTGATCAGAGATTCCCAGGAGCCACGATTTTACCCATCAAGTCACTCCAGTGGGTTCTATGGTTTAACAGTTATTCACAGAAGCACAACACAACGTATTCAGGGAACGCGAAGCCTCACGGTGACTTAGGGCAGGACACACAGGAGGATGTTTTATTTCGGGGAGCAATATGGCAGGCGGGCTTCCACCTCAGCAAAGCCGATCTGTGGTGTGAGCAATCAGGTAATTGAACGAGAGACATTTCTATGGAAACAAAAGGAAAACAACGGTGAACAGTTCCAGCAAATTACAGATTCGGTTTCTGCATCTAGAGAGCAGCTAGTTGAGCATATTCCTAGATGGTGGTCTGAAGGACCTTCGGGTGGTGGAATGAGGGTGGTCGCTTCAGTCTGAATGAACTTCCGGACCGGCTGTCTGACTCTTTGATGACGTCATCATGTGTTCTGTGGCACTTCCCTGAGGGGCCCGCACAGTCAGCGGGCACCGAGACTGTCCACACATGAGCTGTTCCGGTGTCTTCTCTGAAGTTTATATCAAGTTGTCCAGCTTTTGCTACCGTGGCTTTTGGAAGATGGCAATTGAGTTTCCTAGTGATTTCAAGTCAAAATTAGGAGAGAAAATTGGAAACGTTCATTTGGAGAGTTCTAGGTAAATACTGGAGGACACTACAATTCAGGAAGCAGTCCTGTCTCCAGGCAGAGAACAAAACCTCAAAGACAGGTAACAGACTAGAATCTGATATCCACAAAGATGTGTTACTGAAATGTACTTTATCAACCCTCATCTCCATTTCTATCTGAGATAAATAACCTCAGTAGGGCTAATTTGTTTGCAAGGTGAGTCTAATTTCAATAAACTTGGCCTGATTATTTACATTAGTGCAGCAGGAATAGTGACTGACCATATAGATTCTTTTAAATCTGCTTCGCTGGAACTTTTCATAAGGAATCCCAGATTGGGATTTGCAAAAGTCTCTCGAGGCTGGCAAGCCAAGTGAAGGACTTGTCAAATTGTGTTCAGTTACGAGGAGAATGGGCTCTTATTGAACTTACATAAAGACATAGATTGTCATGAAAAATAAGAATATTTAATACAAGTTTCTGAGTTCTGGAGGGATCCGGTAAGGAGGAAAAGACAAATGTTTCAATGTTGCAAGCATAGATAGACTTTTACCAAAGTGCTGCAAGTTTACAGCTTGCTAGCTTTAAAGAGATGAGAAAAAAAGGGGTCCTTTACATCTGGAAAACAAACCATTAAAGAACCAGCAATGTTCTAAATGAAGTCATAAAAATTATAATCATCTTCATCAGTTCCTTCAGTCTTATGTAATTAATTCTTGTTTTACTTCAACTTGGGTTAGCAGCTTTACGAATCAATCAGTTTTCCATTACACTGTTAGAAATTCTTAGCGCCAGTTCAGTGTTAAGATCTTACGGTTATCAGAAACCTACATTCTAAGAGTACTTGTCAGGGCCTTTTCCATGAATCTCTTTGAAGACGAAGCCATTCTGCAGGAGCGCGTTTGACTGTCTGTAAATGACAAAGACTTACAAATGGCCACGGCTAAAGATCTGGCGAGGGGTCACTGACATACACACACAACGATGCGATTGACCTCGTTATCCGTTCAACCAAAGTGACCATTGAAAAATTTCAAAGGCAGAGAGACAGAAGGTTTTGTAGTTGAAACAAAACAAAACAAAAACCTTAGCTCCTCTTTTAGGAGAGAAGTTATTTTTCTAAGTAATCAGAGACTTGATGATGACCATGAGAAACACAAGAAATCATGAGCCACAGAATCTTTGCTTCCTAGGCAGAATGCATTAAAGGTAACTTTGTTTCCAGCTGTTAATTAAGAGCACACCAATAATCTTAAAACCCAAACCAAACCAAACCAAAACTGATCTTTTAAAACTGTCCTTTTAACAGAGAAAAACCAAATTCTAATTTTGCATTTAGCTTTGATATTAAAATTATTTTTTAACTTAAATAATCCATTCCAATCGTAGCTTGACCATACCTAGAATTCCTTTCTCGAGATTACTTTTCCATAGACCCTCCACAACTTCCAAATCCATTTGGATTCATCCTCTCTTTTTTCCTTCCTCATTTGGGAACAACCATTTTACTTTAGGACCAAACTACTTTCATTTTTTCCTTACCAAACAAAGACAAATAAAAAAATAAATAAAATAAAAAGCAGCCATGTCCCTCCCATCTTTCCTTATCCAAAAATACATTCTATTTTCCTTACCCACTTCCCAAAGAGTCACTTTACTTCACATTTTCTCTTTCTAGTAGATTCGGTCACACACATGACTTGGAATCCTTAGCCCTTGGAATTCTTTGTTCTCAGTGAAAACGAAGACATAAGCTGTGGGGGACCGCCACACTTACAGATACATTTCTGCCCAGGAACTTAGATTGGTCTCCGTTTGTTTATTTTTTATTTCAGCACCTTCATGTTGGCTGAAACATTTTATTGATTTCCCAGTTCTGGTGAATGCTCTCTCTGCGTCATGTTAGCAGACTACCACCCTGACCGGGTTCAATGTCTGGTTACAGACTCTCAGACGACATATACACCCCTTCACAGCACCTTTCCCAGAGCGGATATTCCTTATCGTTGATTCGTTGACTAATTTCTGTCTTCCTCCTTGGACTCTGAATTCCACAAGGGTAGAACTATGCGTGTCTTCTTCTGCTGACCATTCTAAGTACCCTGTCTGGTATGCCATTTTTTTCTTCAGCTCCCTGATAGGCCTGTACAAGTAGGCACCTCGATATGTACTGGGGGAATGAAGCAAAATTTAGGGTCTGTATCTTCAAAATGAGGAAGCACAGAGAGGTTAGGCAACCTACCCCAGATCACACAGCTGATAAATGATAAAGCCAGGATTTAGACCCAGACGGCATAAAGAGCTAGGTTCCTTTTTTTTTTTTTTTAAACACATATAATGTATTATTAGCCCCAGGAGTACAGGTCTGTGAATCGCCAGGTTTACACACTTCACAGCACTCACCATAAGAGCTGGGTTCTTTATGCAACCCTTGCACAAAAAAACAAAAAACAAAAAACAAACAAAACAACAACAACAACAAACCAGCATTGCATGCCTCAATCCTAAACTGTCCTCTTTTCTTTAAATTTTTTTTAAAGATTTTATTTATTTATTTATTTGACAGACAGAGATCACAAGTAGGCAGAGAAGCAGGCAGAGAGAGAGGAGAAAGCAGGCTCCCCGCTGAGCAGAGAGCCGATACGGGGCTCGATCCAAGGACCCTGAGAGATCATGACCTGAGCCAAAGGCAAAGGCTTAACCCACTGAGCCACCCAGGTGCCCCCCCCTTCTTTTCTTGATAAACCTGAGACCACAGAAAAGACCTTTCCTGGGTTTGCCTTAAACACCTGTTTCTTGCATACCCCCAAACTGCAGGACATAAGAATGTAATTGCTCTGGACTTAACCTACCCTTGGGTCATCTTTCCTGTGAACTAAGAATGGCCTGAATGCTCATCTCCAGGCTTCGGACTACCTTTCCTGCAAACTGACGACCATGACCTGCTCTTGGCAGAACTATTTTCCCCAGTTTCTCAATCCCTTCCCTCCTGAAGGCGAGATCTCTGGTCATCGCCAGGAGTCTGGTGAAGTGTGAATTTTAGACTTCCTCCCCTGCTGCAGCAGAAATAAAACTTTCTCTTTTCTCACCTGTTTCCTGGTGATTGTCCTCTAGGATAATGATTGTCAAAATGTGATACTGCTCTAGGAGCATCTGCATTACCTAGAAACTTGTTAGAAATGCAGATTCTTCTTGGAGATTCTTACACTGTTGGTGGGAATGCAACCTGGTGTAGTCCCTCTGAAAAACAGTATGGAGGTTCCTCAAGACGTTAAAAATAGAGCTACCCTATGACCCTGCAATTGCACTACTGGGTATTTATCCCAATGATACAGATGTAGTGAAAAGAAGGGGCACCTGTGCCCCAATGTTCATAGCAGCCATGGCCACAACAGCCAAAATGTGGAAGGAGCCTGGATGTCCTTCAACAGACGAATGGATAGAGAAGATGTGGTTCATCTGTACAATGGAGTATTATGTAGCCGTCAGAAAGGATGAACACCCACCATTTGCATCGACATGGATGGAACCGGAGGGGATTATGCTAAATTAAATAAGTCAAACAGAGAAAAACAACTGTCATTTGGTTTCACTCCTATGTGAAAGATAAGAAATAGAACGGAGGACCACAGGGGAAGGGAGGGGAAACTGAATGGGAAGAAATCAGAGAAGGAGACAAACCATGAGAGACTTTGAACTCCAGGAAACAAACTGAGGGTTACAGAAGGGAGGGGCTGGGGGGAAGGGGTAACCAGGTGATGGGTATTAAGGAGGCACGTGTTTTGACAAGCACTGGATATTACACACAAATAATGAATCATTGAACATTATAGCAAAAACGAATGGTGTACTAGACGGTGGATAATGGAATCTGAATAAAAAAAAAATAAAAACAAAATCAGACAGAGTTATAAGTCAAAAACAAGAAATGCAGATTCTTGGGCCCCTTCCCATCTGCTGAAGACCCTGCAGGAGGGACCCGGCCACATGTGTTTGAACAAGTGTTGTAGGTGACTTTGGCATCTGCTGCTGTTTGAAAACCACCAACACACAGACTATTTGATTCACCCCTTCCGCCGCGTGGCCTCCCCAAGGAAGCCCTTTCCACAGATGTTAGGGCTTGGCATCTGGATCTGCGGCTCACTGTCAGAGCAGGGAACAGAACCAAGCTGATGCGTGAAATGTATGAACAAGAAAGAAAAAGGATGAAAACAGAACTCTGCCCTCCTTACCAGACGTAGCCAGTACGGAGAAAGGAAGAAACAGGTGGACCCAGAATGAACATTGAGAGAGGATGAGGGGCACCGTGGAGAGGGCTGAGAGGTGTTACAGAAGCTCAGGGAGAAAATGAACTTGAAGATGACCTGCTTCCAACTCGGGTTCCATCCCCACTGTGACCAATCTGGCAAGCTCAAGCAAACTGCTTTTCCGCTCTGGAATATTTTTCACCACTTTCAGAAATCAGTTCCTACAGAATTCCAAGCCACCATCCACACGCCCAGCCAGTCTTGGTGCATTTCCCACCCCTCTCGAGCTCCCCATCTTCCCCGACTGCTGACCACCTCCCAGCTTCTTTGAAACTCTTCCTTCATAGTCTCTCCGCTCCCGTCTCAGAGGTTGGCACTCCAGGAGGCATTTTCCTGTGTCCGGGGTCATGTAGTTCCCACAGCAGCCCTGCTTTCACACAAACCAGAGATCCTCATTTAATAAACAAGGGAACGGAAGCAGAGAACATTCACGTAACTTGCCCCATGTCACAAGAGTGGTCACGGGTGGTTCAGGAACGGACACCCAGAAGCCTAATTTGCAGAGCCAACAGTCTTTACCACTCATTCCACCTCCACAGGAGCCTGCCGATGGGGCGCTAAGACCTTCAGCCCTGAGGTGAGCAGTCTCCCTCTCAAATGAGCAGGTTGGGAATAGGCTGGCAGAACTCGCCTCGTACACCCTGCCATCTTAAAACAAAGCCAAACTGCTGTTCCAGTTCTCTGAAACGTGCTACGTGCCCCAGGGGCCTCTGGCGTCAACTGCAGGATGGAAGATGAAGCAGCCAAGCGACCTCTGTGACCCCCACTGTCCCCCATCATCCCATAATGAACCTCCAACCCCAAAAGCACTATCTGGGCGCTTGTCTTCCTCCAGATTGCCAGGAACTGGACTCACAGCTGCCTGGCAAATCATGTGTGTTTCCGTGGTCCACACCTCATGCTTGCTTTCATTCATTCATTCATTCATTCATTCATTCCACATGCTCTGACAGAGCCCAGACTACGTGGGAACCAGACCCCGCCCAGACTTGGGGGAGTCAATGCTGATTAAGATAGTCTCTGCCCTCCAGGGACTCCTGCATCTGCCACCAACTACAACGCACACAGGTGACAGTGGCCAGAACAGCGCAAGGAAGTTTAGAAGGCTCGTAAGAGGGAATGACTACCTGAGGGAGATGACAGGGATCTGACACCAGAAACCAAGCCTATGGTCACATCAAGCAGGCAGAGCCCCTGCACCTCTCACTCAGAAACCCAGACTGGCTCAGGGAAGGGGGCCCATATTGGTGAGGCTGGAGCATCAGGGGCAAACAGGGGTGGAAAGCGAGCCTGAAGAAGGGAGGTGGGCTCTGGTGGTGAGGAATCTGAACGGCAGCCTCATCCCCTATCCTGCCAGCCTCCCTCCCCTCCACTCACCATCACGCCAACACAGTACGGCAGTCCCCTCCTTGCCAAGGGGGGTACGTTCCAGACGCCCAGGGGATGCCTGCCCGTGCGGACAGTACCCAATCCCCGTGTACTATGTTTTTTCCTATACACACACCTACGATACAGTTTAATTCTAAAATTTAATTTATAAATTAGGCACAGTAAGAGATTTGCAACATGACTGCTAATAGAACAATTATAACAATATATAGTAATAGAAGTTATGTGAATGTGGTCTCTGTCTCTCTCAGAATACCTTGTATTCTACTCGTCCTTCTTTGTGTGATGGGAGACGGGAGGTGATAGAGCACCTACGTGACTGGGGGCGGGAGGAGAGAATGACGTAGGCTCGTGATGCAACATGGGCTACTAGGGTCATCTGCTTCCAGACCCCAGCGAAATCGCAGACAGTGAGACCACTGTATCTACTTATTTATTTCATATATTTTACCTCCCTCCACTGGCATGGATGCTCCGTGAGGGCAGAGTTTTTACCCGTTTTCTTCACGCTTTTATATCCTCAGTGCCTAGAGTGGCCTGCCCCCTACTTGGTACTCAATAAATATTGGCCGATTAATGAGACCAAGGACGAGGATGTCAGGCTGCAGACACAAGTTTTTTAAGTGCCATGACCCCTCTTATTTAAGAAGAGAGCCGTGGCCAGGGAGCCACATGGGCCCCAGGAAGTAAAGCTGGATGTCTCACCATGAGCTGAGAACACAGCCGACAGCATCAGAGAGGAGGACCCGACACAGCCTGCCAGATGTCCCTTCCAACGCAAGTCCTTTTGGCAACATGGCCCGACGTCCTTCCCAGGGCTTTTGGAAGGCAACAGAGATGGCCACTTGTCAAAGAACATCAAGACATTGAGAACCCAGCTAAATAAATACAGGAGGAGGACACAGTGAAAACAGAACCACCAGTTCGAACAGCCCCTGTGTCCTGGGCCAAGCGGGATGCTCTTTATTCCCCGGGAGCAGCCTTCCGGAATGTGGGATGTAGAGGCACAGAACACGGGCCATGGAGCACATGGATGGAAACCCGGTGCCTCTGTGTGCATGTGTGTGTGGTGCACAGACACACACGTCAGAGCACACTCATGCATGTTCTCCAGGATTCCCTGCGGATCGTGACCGCAGCTGTCGCCAAGGATGCGAGGCACCAGGAGGCCACTCGTGGAGGGCCAACGACATGACACACACGTGCTGAGCCCTTTCCATTCACTACCCCCGAGCTCGGTGTTCTCATCATCACCCTTTCATCAGTGCGGGACTCAGGCTCCAACGTCAGGCAGCTCCTGTGTAGGGAACACAGATTTCAAACTGAGCGGCCTTATTCTAGAGCCCAAACCCTGAAAGTCCACACACACTGCTTCCCTGGGTTGGGGGGGACCTGGCCCCTTGGGGCAGCCTTTCTTGAAAGAAAGACCCGGCTGTGACATGAGGGAGGAAGTGGAAGAAGACAACTGTGGCCCAGCACTGTCCACACAGCAATGCTGGACAGATCACAGGGGAAGGCCTTCAGCCGCCCAGATACCTGCTCCGGCGTTTATAGGGCTCACTCTGCGCACCCGGGGCCTGGTCACAGAACACAGCTCCTCCATCCCAGAATCCGCACAGTTCCCAGCAGCGTGCCCCCTTTCACTCTCCGCTGCAGGGGGCTGGCACACTCCGGCCCGCAGCACCAAATCTAGCCGCCACCTATTTGTGTCAATAAAGTTTTATTGGCACACAGCCACACCCATTCATTTACATATCATGGATGGCTGCTTGGAGGCTACACGGCAGAGTCCAGTGACTGCCCCCGAGGCAGGGCACCCACCCAGAAATGCCTGGATCTCCACTTCGTCCTCATAGGAGGAATCTGAGTCAGACCGCCAGCAGCTGCAGCAAGCTACTGCTTTAATTAAAGAATGAAAAATGTCTTCCGCTTTCCTTTTATAGGCCAAATGCCACGGGATGGGGGCGGATTTGAATTCCAAAGAAGCCAGCCACTGGACAGGGTGTTGACAGTGTCCTTTGTGGGGATGGAGTTCTTAAAGAGCATTCAAGGGCAGGTTCGGGAAACTTGGATGGGATTCAGTGGGGGGACACTCTTTAAAAACGAAAAGACTTTAGAGTGGAGAATACAATGATGGATGTGTTAAGACCTTTTAGGTCCTAGGGCTCTGTTGGTATTATTTATTGTCTCCCCAACGAGAGGCAACGGTCGGGCCATGTTTAAAGAATTGAGATACAGAATGCAATGAGCAGTTGAAGGTGAAGGAGGGCACAATGTGTTCAGAGAGCTAAGAGGGTTTCAGTCAATTGGAGTCTGGAATGCTGGGTTGGAGGGGGGTCGGTTTGAGCAGGCGGGCAGAAACAAACGATTTGCATTTACACAGAGCAAGAGAGACCAAAGCACTAAACATCTATGATGTACCGAGGACATCCACACAAATTAGACCATCCCAGGCATGCTGCGGCAAGTATGGAAGGAGAAAATTAGCCTGCTTTTTATTATTTTTATTTTTATTAATATTTTATTTATTTATTTGATAGAGAGAGTATGAGCCGGGGGTGGGGGACAGCAGAGAAAGAGGGAGAGGCAGGCTCCCCACTGATCAGAGAGCCTGATGCAGGGCTTGATCCCAAGACCCCAAGATCATGACCTGATCCAAAGGCAGATGCTTAGTCAACTGAGCCACCCAGGCATCCCTAACTCAGATTTTAGCTCAGTCTGAGGGGCACTTGGATGGCTCAGTTGTTAAGCATCTGCCTTCGGCTCAGGTCATGATCCCAGGATCCTGGGATTGAGCCCTGCATCGGGCTCTCTGCTCCATGGGGAGTCTGCTTGTCCCTCTCCCTCTGCCTGCTGCTTCGCCTTCCTGTATTCTGTCAAATAAATAAATAAAATATTTTTTAAATAAATAAAAATGAGAACTCTGAGAAAACATTACAACATCATGTTAGTATAAGAATAATAATGACATAGGCTAAGTGCTTAATCTGTGCTGAACAACAGGCCAAATTACTCACAAATGTCTTCAGTGTACCCAAGACCCTAAGACAGGGGTCAGCAACCTGCAGCCTGAGAACCATATGCCTCCTGTGAGCTACGGATGGTTTTTACACTATGAATTCATTGGGAAAAAGTTTTTGAAAAAGGAGATTTTGTGACGCATGAAATTTACATGAAATTCAAATTTCAGTGTCAATGAGTACAGTTTATTGGAACATAGTCACACTCACTCACGTGTCATCTAGGGCTGCTTCAGCACCACGATGGCAGAGCTGAGAGTTAAACACAGCCTGTGCAGCCTGCAAAGCCAAAAATATTTACTGTCTCTTGTCCTTCGCAGAAAGAGTTCACAGACTTGGGCCCTAAGGAGATAAGCCCACACTCTTCTTAGGCCTATTTTAACTGGTGACACAGAGTTTTAGAGTGTACCCACTCTGGCCCAGTTTGCACACCTCATATGTGGGAGAGCCATGGCTGGAAACCAGTACTCAGTCCTGACACCAGGTGTCTACACAGGACCCACGATGCCTCCCACTGCTTCTTCCCAACCATGTTTGCAGGAAGCACCAAAACCCTTCTGAGGGTTTGGGGATAGGACAGCCCAGATACAAACGGACACTCCTGGAGAAGAGCAGATCACACCAATTGCCAATTCACAAATTATCAATAATGTTTTTTTTTTTTTAGATTTTATTTATTTACTTGACAGAGAGAGAGATCACAAGTAGGCAGAGAGGCAGGCAGAGTGAGAGGGAGAAGCAGGCTCCCTGCTGAGCAGAGAGCCCCACGCGGGGCTCGATCCCAGGACCCTGAGATCATGACCTGATCCAAAGGCAGAGGCTTAACCCACTGAGCCACCCAGATGCCTCATCAATAATGGTTCCAAAAAAAAGGATGTATACGAACCACCTGTAATAAAATCAATGCAACTAGGGGAGCCTGGGGGTCTCAGTCAGTTAAGCGTCTGACTCTTGATCTCAGCTCAGGTCTTGATCTCAGGGTCGTGAGTTCGAGCCCTGCATGGGGCTCCACACATTATTTATTAAAAACCAAAATAAAATACAATCAACTAAAACAAGATAGAGTACTTTTCATTCTGAAGTTAGAATACCGGCCACATTTGTAAAATTCACTGCTGTAAGGGTGCGGTTTTACAGATACTCTCGTATATGTTTCACGGAAATATAAACGGGGACAAACATTCCAGAAAATAAAGCAGAAGTCTTCAACCTCTCCCCTTCCCTGATAAAACTCGACAAGCCCTTCTTATTTAGTAACTTCCCTTCTAAGTCTCCCCTTTCAGAAAGACCATTATTTGTGCACATCATGCCGAGGGGAAGGTCCACAAAGAGTTAAATCAATCGACTGTGACACATCACTATTTAGCCCTTCCAGCTCTTCCTAAAAATCATGTTTTGGGAGACAGTTTCATGGGTGAATTTTATTCAGAGCGAGATCAGGAGCCGTAGAAAGATTTGACAGGGAAGGGACAGGCTCGGACTTGACGTTCACTGACCGCTCTTCCCCACCAGGGAAGGAATAAACCAGGAGAGAGGCAAGGTCCTCGATGAAAAGGTTACTGCCATATTCTAGCTGAGAAATGACGCTGGCTTGGACCAGTGTGGTTAGGGCTGGGAGGAAGCCATCTGGAGAGGCAAGGAGAGGTGGCTCAGGTCTGCTGACATATCACTACACGTCAACTGTGAGAGCCTAAGTAAGGATGATTCTGGGGCTTTGGATCTCAGCAGCTTTAGAATGGAGTGGCTATCTACCAAGAAGGGGAAGCCAGCTTGGAGGACATCAGGCTGGAGAAACTAAGTACGAGTTGGCTTTACATACATGGAGTCCAAAATTATTATTAGGGCAATTTCATGTGACATCATAACTTTTAATCGGTCAAAGATCGGGGGGGGGGGCCACCTGGGTGGTTCAGTCAGTTAAGCATCTGCCTTCAGCTCAGGTCATGATCTTGGGGTTCTGGGATCAAGCACCCCCTGCCCAATCGGGCTCCCTGCTCAGTGGGGAGTCTGCTTCTTCCTCTCTCTTCCTGCCCCTACCCCTGCTCATGCTCTCTCTCTCTCTCTCTGAAACAAATAAATTCTTAAAAAAAATATATTAATGATTCCCTATGACAAGCTATTTACGGGCCAGTCGTGAATTGTTTTTTTTAATGATGTGTTTTTCTAATTGTAATTTTTATAAAAATTATGAAATGATACGTTCGTTACGGAAAAAGTGGAAAATGAAAATGCAGAAAGAACACTTGAAATGGCTTATAATGCCCCCTTCACGCAAACAAGCATCCTTTGCCTTTGGACAACAGATTCCACACTGTGTTTTTGGAGCATGGCCCTCAGTCACTCAAGAACCCCCAAAAGGGGAGTTTCTGTCACCCCAAGCTTGAAGGACCTAGCGTCTTCTTCCACTGGCTTCTCAGCCAGGACACATCTTCCATCCTCAAGCCCAGATTGCAGGCCCTCTCTGGAGGAAATCACATCATTTCGTTTCTGAGCTTCAATTTCAATGTAATTTTCATGTTACAAGAGAGGCCTTCCCAGGACGTGGTGCCGGAGAACAGCTAAGCAGCTTAGCGCCCCTGTGCCCCATCATGCAGCCCAAGACATCACAGAGAGGGAATTAAAACAGCTTCAGAGGCCAACAACCGCCCCAGAAACCACACTGGGCCCTCTGATGTCTCACCAAATCTAGTGTCGAGAAAATCGTCACCGCTCGTGGCTTGATGGCTAATAAAAAAAGGTATTTAGATAAATGCAGTTCGGAGAGATTTAAAGATGAGTTCTCCAAAAAAGGAGGGTACCCGATGATGGAGAAATGTGGAGAACGGATGCATTTTAAATTCCCTACATCACACACACACACACACACACACACACACACACACACACAGAAGAGCTTCGTGTCTCGTCAGAGCTGCGCAAGGAGGGGGGTTAAGTCTGAAGCCACCTTGTACGAGTGACCCTCTGGTGGACAGAGAGAACTTTCCGTCACTCTGATTGCTTGTTTGTAGAGAGGGAAGGCCATGTAGTAAGGACTTAGACACTGACACTCTAGCACAATGCTTAGACACGGGGTTGAGAAATCAGATAGCTTGGGGTCAATTCTCAGCAAGTCACTGAATTAACCTGACTCTATTTCTTCATCTCTAAAATGGGGATCATGAAAGCCCCCCAGATTGCTGAGTTCTTTAAAAGTGCTCAATATGGTGGGGTTATGGACATTGGGGAGGGTATGTGCTATGGTGAGTGCTGTGAAGTGTGTAAACCTGGAGATTCACAGACCTGTACCCCTGGGGCTAATAATACATTATATGTTTATAAAGAAAATAAAAAATTTAATTTAAAAAAGTGCTCAATAAATAGCAATGTGCATGTGTGCGTGCGTTGTGTGTGTGGTTGTGTGTGTGTGTGTGTGTGTGTGTGAGACTGTCAAAGTATTCAAGGTCAGCAAAGTCATCCCGTTTTCAGATGAGGACCACAAGACGAATAAGGTCGAAGGACACACCCAAAGTCACAGAACCATGCTCCAGGATCAGGCTCATTCCCTCAGGCCTGACTTCTCAGGATTATTTCCTAGACCGGGAGGAAGAGATCAGTGCTCTCTCCATGGGCACATCTCAGAGAAGGGTACCAAAGGGGAAACACGTGTTCTTCTTGCACTGGATTTTCTTCTGTTGGATGGTCTTGACAAGAAAAATAACTTCTTTTCTGAACTTTAATACATAGTTTCAGAGCCTCCCCTGTCAGCCCCTCCCCTCTGGGCCATGCAACCATGCCTACAACACTCCTGATCTCAAAAATCCTTCCTGGCATCCCCCGTCATCAGAGACAGACGCCAAACTCCTGCCACCATCTGGCACTAACCTCATCTTCCAACCTTCATATGTCCTGCTTTCCAGCCAAACTGAACTGCTGCTCATCCCCGAGCACACCCACAGCCTTCCAGCTCTGCGTCTCTGCCCTCCTCTAAAGATAAGGCCATCGTTTTCTACTCAGTAGTCTTTATTTTCTAAATGAACATCCATCCCCCCTCCCAGGACACCCAGAGCTCTCAGAGGCAGGACCCACTTATAATTTGTCTGCCCCCAGTTTTCTCCCTAAGAATCCCCAATGGCAATGCAGATGTTGTCTTTGATAGAAGAGGAAACTTAATGAATATTTGCTGAAAAAAACATGCTATAAGTAATAATCACATTAGTGATAATCACAGCCAAGAGTTATCAAGTGTGAACTCTATCAATGATTTTTTTTTTAAAGATTTTATTTTATTTATGTGACAGAGAGAGAGAGATCACAAATAGGCAGAGAGGCAACAGAGAGAGAGGGGGAAGCAGGCTTCCCTCTGAGTAGAGAGCCGGGTGGAGCAGAGGCTCGATCCCAGGACCCTGAGATCATGACCTGAGCCAAAGGCAGAGGCTCAACCCACTAAGCCACCCAGGTGCCCCTGTCCCTGACTTTCTTATAAACACTTTTACACACGGAACTCAGTTCATCCTCAACACCACTGTGATCCCCCTGCCCCCACCACCCTGATGTTCATATCCTGTATAATCCCAGGAACGTGCCCAGGACCCTGTGACTTACTTGTAATGACTGGAGTACACAAAAGTGACGGAAGTCACTTCTGAGATAAGGTTACTAAAGACTAGGACCGTGGTCTTGCTAAAACTCTCTCTCTGTCTCCTTGTTTGCTCTCTCTCTGAACCAAGCTGATATGTTACCTGCCTTGTGCAGAGGACCATGTGGCAAGGAACCAATGGAAGCTTCCAGCCAACAGCTTGGGAGTAACTGAGACCCTTGGATCCAACCAGCTGAAAGGAGCTGAATGTCCTGCCAACACCCTCTGGAGGGTGCTTCGAAGCTGACCCACCTCAAGCCTTAAAATAAGGCAGGCTCTACTAACACTGGGACTGTGGCATCCTTGGGAGAGCCCAGGGCCAGAGGACCCAGGTAAGCCAGGCCTACACTACTCTTGACCCACAGAAACTAAGATGGATAAATGCTGTTTCAAGCCACTAAATGAGGGGGGTAACTCATTACCCCATAACAGATAGCTAATATAATCACTTAGGTACTCCTATAACCCCTTCTTCTTGTGGAAGAATAAACCAAGATCCAGGATGGTTCAGGAATTTCACACAAATCAAGTAGCTAGTGAGTACCGGAGCCAGGATTTGAGCCCAGGGAGTCTGGCTCCAGAATCTTCTTCACCTTGACCACTGTGCTGTAATAATAACAGGGGATGGATGGATGGATGGACGGACGGACGGTCAGATGGAGTTCTCCCTATTGCTCCCCAACATCGGGAGCCGAGAGAAGAGATGACCTTGCCACCGACCTCATCTGGTTGTACCACCAGCCTGAGACAGAGCCTTTGACTAATGAGGAGCCTCTGGCAAGAGGGTCTTGAATCTGAAGGGCAATGTGCTCAGTGTCTGGGTGGGAGGGGAGCGAACCACGGGTGGAAACAGAAGACAGGAGTCAGGTGTGATACAAGGGCGCTTGGAGAGGCTCCCAACAGATGCATCATCTTAGCAAGGTCTGTCCCAGCTGGCTCTCCTCTCTCTCTTTCAGGAGGAGGTAAGGTCCTCAAGTGAAGGATGTGGTACATTTCACATCCCCAGTGCCTCACAGGGGCTTGTCCTACAAAGGGAGCTTGCAGAAAGGGTGTCCTACAAACAGAGCCCACATTAAAAGAATGAATGAGTGAGCAAACTAAAGGGGGAAAAGATGAAAGAATAAATGAAATGAGTTTTGGATGACTGGCATACAAATATATTCAACCAGGTGCTTTAATACTGAATTCATGTAGAAGATGATAGTTCAAAGGTCAAAACACCACCTTTACCTTAAATCTACAAGAGGGAGGGAAAAAGGACAGTTAACACTTACGGAGCACCTGTTATGTTGCAGGCCTTACCCTGAAATCATGCTCGAACCCCGCAATGATTTCATGGACCCATTTCTATTCTACAACGGGGAAACTGAGGCTCGGGCAGGTCACGTGGCCTGCCCAGAGTTACAGAGCACCAGACTTCAGACTCCAAAGGCCGTCCCCGCCCATCCTACCCTTCCTAAGTGCTGGTGAAGGGCAGTGTGCTCCTGTCCACAACTGTCCATTAATTCACTCAGTCCACAAGGACTGAGCCCACAAGCACTGCTCTAGGCACCAGGGAGGCATGCCACGGAGTTTGGGGTCGGGTTTGGGAGGGAGCTGTGTTCCCATGAAAGCTCAAAAGAGGAGCCTGAACCATGATGGGGCTCACACTGAATAATCAGCTCATCTTCCCAGGCTCCTAGATGATATGAAATGGGGACCATCTGCCGCTTATCAGATGGTGAGCTCAAGTTCAAGTTCATGCTATGGCAAGCCCTCTGTTCTCCCTTAGGAAGGAGGAGGAGAATGGCACAAAGCTGCTGTGTCTGCAACATGTCAGCCTTCTGCACACGACTGGCTCATTCGAGGCTGACATGGGCCGCGAAGTCATCACCACCTTCCTTTTAAGGACGAAGAGACCATGGACTTGCCCCAGATCAGAGCTGGGAAGAAGAGGAGCTGGAACGAAAGGAAGGCCACCCAGCTCCAGGGCCCAGACCCGACCACAGTGCCACCATGTGCACAGACCGCTCAGCAAAGCACTTGCCCACACACACACACACACACACCTGTGACTATGCCACCACCCCCACCAACATGACAGGTCGATTAGGGGGCCCTGCCGGCCCAACAGAATAGCACTACTTTTCAGTTATTTAGCTAGACTCCGCCATATGGCCAGGATCCCAGAAAACTCCCCCTCTCGAGGAATAAATTATCTATTCCAGACAGGAAACTGCCTTGAGCCTTGTATTCCAAAAAGACTTTGGACCCACTGTGTGCAAGCACGAGAGACGCACTAAAGGAACACTAAGGCAGCAGACAGTAGCTCACATGCTGGTCTGGCAAGTACATGATGTAAATGACTTCACAGCAGTAACAGTGATCACCAGTAGCCGTCATTAGAGCCCTCACTGCATAGTGAGTAATCCCCACACACTATTCTGTGCGTCTCACCTAGTATTAACTTATTAATGCCCACAGCAATCTGGTTTTAGAAGTTTTAAAGTTCAGGAAATGCGATGCACAGAGAGGTGCAGTAACTAGCCCAGAGTCACACAGCCAGTGAGGGGCAGAGGCGGGATCTGAACCCAAGCAATTTAGATCTAGAATGTGAAGTCTTCCATATTGCGTTATGCCACTTATCATTAATACGAACACGGGAAGGAGGCTGTCTGTGTAGACGCAAACAAAAACACAAATGAAAAGTGCCTGTCATTCAACCCCAGGGAATGAGCGGGGGCAGGCTACAGGGAAAGGAACACGGTGGAGCCCTCATGCTAAAGGGGCAGCCCACAGTCATCTCCCACGGCTCCCTGGCCTTGTGGGAAGATGGCCGCTGTGTCACCAGAGCTCCCAGTTCTCGGAAGACATCAGGTGTCCACCTCCAAGGTGAAGTCTCCAGATATTAAATGTCAGCACGGGGCAGGCCACACAGAACACACCTGCAAACTACACTTGCCAGCACACTACCCATGTGCAGCTCGTCCCGGAAACAGTGTGGCTCAAGCCATGGGCCCTCGCTGCATTAGGCAGTAGGACCATGTGGCTTCATTCTCCCTGCAAGAGCTCCTCCTGACCCCGAGTTAAAATCTGCCCCCACCAACATCCATCCCTCGTCTGTCCCTCCCCGGAAAGAGCGGAAAGAGCGGCCCACCTCTGCTGTAATCACAGAGAGATTAATCCCTCTTCCCTCTGACAGCCCTTCACATATTTTGATCATTGCAGTGATTTCTGAGCTGACATAAATCTTAGCCCATCTAACAAGAATGATAAAGAGGGTCCCCCATTCAGAGGCGGATTAGTCTCCCAGGGGCGCTGCCTCAGGGGCACTTCTGAGGCCTGCCTGGCCTCAGGCACGCCCCCCCCAAGTCCCCCACAAGCACAGGGTTCTGAGCTGAGAACTTCCCCCGCTCTACCTCAGAGTCTGTTCCCTCCCCATCCACCTGCTTCCTCATCCCACCTGAGCGCAGGAGGTGCTTCTCGGACGAACTCATCAAAATTAAGACAAACGAGAGATAACCTTATCATGATTCAGAGAGGAAACGGGCCAAGAGAAATACACCATAACAAACAAACAAACACACACACACACACAAAAAAACCCAGTAGTAGTTCTCTCCTGCTAAGGACAAGATTTGTGGGATGTTGTCTTAACTTTTCGCAATTCCTAATTTCCCAAAAAGAACGCTGTGTGATTCATAGGCTAAAAGTACAATACTTTCATTTTCTGATTTTTTAAAAAATAAGAACTATAAAAAATACATTTTGTGCTCTGGACCAGTGGGTCTCAAGTTGGAGTTGGCACTAGAATCTCCTGGAGGGCTTGTCTGGACCTCAGATTGTCTGGACCCACCTGCAGAGTTTCTGAGTCTACTGGTCTAGGGAGGTGCCCGGAAATTGTGTTTTTAACAAGGTTCCACGCCCACCTGCTGACGCTGCAGGCCCACGTACCACACTCGGAACCACCGCTCTGCAGAATTCTGAACAGATCCGTCCAAGTTAGGTAGGAAATTTTCCACCTCCACTGTCTGCCCAGCCATGTCCTCTCGGACGGAACTGGAGCCCCCAACTGAGCTGCTGCTTCTAGAAGCTTCTATGCAACATGCTCCAGGCATATCCCTCTCTCCACTGCCCCTTACCACCTTCAGGCAGAACTGGGCAAGCACGTCTGTAAGTCTATCTCCCTGCCACAAGGCTAGCCATGTTCCCTGTGGAGACAAAAACCCAGTGGCTGGCCACAGAGCACCTCAGGGCCAAGTCTGCAGGTGGGACTATGAGGCAGTCTTCACAGAAAGAGGTGTGTTGCTGGATGTGGCATGGCCACTCCGTTTGGGCCTGCCAGGAGTCCGAAGATAGTTTCTCTGGCTTATTGCTGAGAAATAACAGTGGCCCCAGCAGCCTTCCAATGGGCACGAATTGGAACGTTATTCCACAGTGAGAGGCACTCAGAATGTCATGCTTAAGTGTGCAGGAACTGAAGTCAGAACGGCCTAAGTGCAAAATACCCAGCTCTGTGTTCTCATCATGGCCCTGAACACGGACCTTGACCACCCCCCACCAAGGCCTCAGTTCCTTCATCTGTGAAATGGGCATAATAATCCTGCCTTCTCAGTGGATTTACTCTGAAGGTGGAGTGAGACGCCCCCTATGGCACACTTGGAATAATACCAGGACACGTGCGAGACGCTCTATACAGCAGCTACCAACTCTCCAAAACAGGGACACAAAGTTAACTAACATGCACAGGGTTAGTGCTTTGAAAATGTCTATACGTAAAAGGACACGATGTTAGGGCGCCTGACCAGCACAGTTGGTTAAGCGTCCGACTCTTGGGGTTGGCTCAGGTCATGATCCCAGGGTCCAGGGATCGAGCCCCACAGTGGGCTCCCTGCTCAGCGGGAAGCCGGCTTCTCCCTCTCCCATTCACCCACTTGTGTTTCCTCTCTATCTCTCTCTCTCTGTCAAATAGATAAATAAAATCTTAAAAAAAAAAAAAAAAGGAATAAAATACCCCAAGTTTGTACAGGTAGGGGAGCATGACATGGACGGTGAGAAGGGAATTTTTTGGTTAATAAGCTCTTTCAAGACATAAGCATGCTGAAAAGACCACGATGAAGCCCACAGGCGGGAGGCTCAGAGGCACCCACAGACAGAAATGCTCAAGCCTGTGGATACGGTGACTTCCTGGGAGTGAAATATCCAAAGTCGGGAATTCACACAATCTGTCCCTACTGTCGATGTCACCGTGGGGGAAGGAATCCTGCCCTGGACATGGTGGGGCCCCCTCTCTGCTCACGGCTCCATGAGTGGACTTGCCTTGCCAAGGCCCCCCAATGCTGCAGTCAACATCCTACTACCTCCAAGCACCTCCTCCAAAAGGAGTCAGCCTCCCAGGTACATAGGGTAGGGGTCCTTCCATCTCCAGCCTCCCAAATCCTCTGACACACAGAACCCTCTGTGCACACAAGTCTACAGGTGAACTCAGCACCTTCTCTCATCTCGAACAACGTCTCCCAGGCACCTGCCGATGTCATTAGAACAGAGACTCCGCCTAATTCATTTTTATGTTCCTAATGCTGAGCCTGTTGGTCCGGCACACAGTAGTTACTTATTAACTGTTTGCGGAGTAAAGGAAATAAGAGGAATAAACGGTCAAGCAAAGTGACATATGTATATTCAAAATATCCTAGGATCATAACCTGTCCTCATCCAGATAACGGCAACCCGAAGACGTGTTTATAAGCTAAGGTTACAGAAGATTACAGGAAAACAGTGTGATGTGTGGGCTATGATTGAACTGCTGGGGACATGTATATTTCGGGTCTGAAACTGGAAAAAGAACATACTCGAAGCACTATGCTGATTAATTATCCTTTACTGAGTGCTGGGGTCCGCAGGAATCAAAGAGCACAGCTTTGGAGTCAGCTTGACTGCGATCAAAAGTACTCTACCATTCCCTAGCTGTGGGACTCTGGGTCAGTATTTAAATACGTCTTAGTTTCCTCCTCTGCAAAATGGGACACCACAGGGTTGCCATGAGCAATGGATTAAATGAAACACATCAGGCACTTAAAATAGCATCTGTCACATTTTAAGCACCCAATGCCGTGTACATTTTTATGTTGTTCTTCGAGTTGGTTATATTGAATGGTCCATTGTCAAGAGCACTCATTAAATCTTGCCCACCGAGAACACCAAGTCCACTCACCAGCCCCTCTGCTCCCACCACGGCAGCAGATCCCCAACAGGGCTGTCCTGACTCAGCCAAAATACCTTCAGGTCTGCGAAGGATAAGACTGGAGAGCTAAAACGGAAGGGCATTTGCCTCCAGCACGACAGCACTGAACTCTTGGATGATTTGGGGAATAAAATGTTGATGAACCCCCTATGAGAGACCATGCTATTGTATCAAAATCACTGAAGATATCTGGTCTGTCTAGGAACGGGAAATTCACAGGCCAGGCAGAGAGAGTATAAACAGCTCTGGACAGGAAGTGAGAAGGGCAAGTCTGAGATCTAGCTGTACCGATAACTGGCCAAGGTTCTTTTTTTCAGAATATAGTAGGAACAGCCCCAGTAGTGTGGGGCCATCTGTGCCAAGACTATCCACAGAAACAGTACTTCAGAGAGTCAATCCAGGACACTGATTAAGGAAAGGGTAGAAAAGCTAGAAGCTGGGGCACCTGGGTGGTTCAGTTGGTTAACTGTCTGACTTTGGCTTGAGTCATGATCCCAGGGTCCTGGGATCGAGCCCCACATCAGGCTCCCTGCTCAGCGAGAACCTTGCTTCTCCCTCTGCCACTCCCCCTTCTTGTGCTCTCACACAAGCATGCACGCTCTCCTTCTCTCTCATTCTCTGTCAAATAAATAAATTTAAAAAAAGAAAGAAAGAAACACTAGAAGCTTCTGGCATGGATGTTTAACCACCAAGAGCATGAAGACCCCAAGCTGGGCAAAGAAAGGATCAGCATTCTAAGCCTTGTGTGGAAAAGCATATTGGTCCATTCATGAGCAAAATCTGTAAGTTCAAAATTCAGGCCACTGCACTGCTGTGCTCGCAACTTGGGGTATAGGGCTGATGTCAACATGACCTGTAGTAGGTCACTCTGTGTTTGCCCAAGAGCTCACCTTTTCTTTGCAGAATAGACTTGATTGTATTCTTGTCTTTACTGCTGCCCCAGACTTTTTATCCCGGGCAGTTTCTCTGTTGGATACGACTACATTTGTCTCTGCATCTCAGATGGGAATAGGAGGAGGAGGAGGAGGGATCATGGTTGTATTCATACCACTTAGTGAGTACTTACTATGTTGCTGGACATTGTTCTAAGTGATGGTGCATGTGTTAAAGCATTTAATCACAGCAGAGACACCCAAAAACACTTCCAGACCCCCCAGCCAGCCTTGGTTTGGTGGGCCATGAACCTTCTCAATGGAGCACAATGATATCTGTCACTCCAGGCTGCGGGGGCTAAGTGACTATCTTGTCTTCCCCATGTTTTCAAGTCTGGACTTGAAGGCTAAGGAGCCCAGAGCAGTGAAGCCAAATGAGGGACGAGGCTGGATCCCTGAGTTACGACCTGGAGGAGCACCATCCAGGAAAGATGTGAGACCTTCGTTAATTTGTATGTGCAAGAAATGTTTATTGTGTTAGTTTTCTTTTTTTTAAATGGAAGCTAGCATGAATGAATTACCCTGACAAAAAGAGGTGGATGCAGTTGTCAGATCCACTTTACAGATGAGAACACGGAGGCCAAAGAAGATAAGCAATGTGTCTTAGGTCACAAGACCAATGAGTGGCACAGCTGAGATTGAACCCAGGTCTACTGAGTTCTCAAATTCATGTTCTTCCCTTTTTTTTCTCACTCTGTTCCTATTTTTGTGGCTCTCTTCACATTTGTCATGATAGATATCATATGGTAGCAGCTCCAACAGTTACAGTGAGCCCCAGAGGGGTTATCTCTGCTTTTTTTCCTGGATATTTGGGGATAAGATCCACAAGTTTGTACCTGTGCCCTCCCCGAGTGTATACGACGGCTGCCCACACCAGAAATTCTACTGAAGATGCTCTTGGGTGTGTTCAAGAACTATTTGTCTACAGTTCTCTACTTTTTATAATCGGATCACACCTGACTCAACAGAGAATTCATGACCAATAACCTTGCAAATTGTCTCAAAGCCCACTGAGTTTTATTTTGTAAATATCAGCAACGCCAACACACCCTGCATACTGTTCTCTGTGGTTGACAGAGCAAATATGCGTATATAATTGGGAGGTGGGAGACAGTGCAGTACGAAAGTTAATAATATAAACTTTTTAAATCAGGGAAAACCTTTTTTTTTTGGTCCAAATCTTTCATTTACCTGCTGTGTAACCAGAAAACATCACACGATCTAAGTACTTCAGCTTCATAACAGAAATGCATCTCATCGTGTCATTCTGGTAATTCAACCACATAATGTTTTAGAGTCCCGGATCTGAGTGGAGGGTAAGCTGGAGTGGAAACAGCAATGTACACAGACATATCGCTCCTGCCAGAAAAGAAACACACCCTGTGTAGCTAGCATTAATTCTAATCTGTACCATTCCTCCAGGGCAGAAAATGGATGACGTTCATCTCTCCGAGACTGTCGTCTACCAAAAGGTATGGGGCAAAATAAGTGATCAACGGATGTTTTGGAAAGGGGTAAAGAGATCAAACACAGGGTACAAAACAACAGGAGGAGAGACAGAAGGAATACTACCTAGAAAAGCAGGGGAAGTCACACAATAGCGGAGCCATGAGAAGCACGTCTGTCCCATGTTCAGCCTGGGACGGCTGAAGATTCAGAGCCTTCCTCCTTCTACTTGCTTCTTATTACATTTCAACATGAATCTCAAGAAGAAGGTAATAAATAAATAAATATATAAAATCTTTAAAAAAAAAAAAAAAAGGGATGCCTGGGTGGATCAGTCGGTTAGGCCACTGCCTTCGATGCAGGTCATGATGCCAGGGTCCTGGGATCGAGTCCCGCACTGGGCTCCTTGCTCGGCGGAGAGCCTGCTTCTCTCTCCACCTCTGCCTGCTTGTGCACGATCGCTCTCTCTATCTGACAAATAAATAAATAAATAAAATATTTTTAAAAAGAAAGAAATAAAAAGAAAAAGGTAAGGACACAGTGGAGAGATTCCAGGGTACCTGCTGGGGCACTTTTGCAAGTGGGGGTGGTTGCTATCAGATCACTATCAGATCACTATCCCATCAGATTCACTCAAGAGAATGGATGCAGTTCCCATCTTTCTTCCAACCACATGGGAGATGGAAAAGAGGCAGTAAACTGTCCCAGAGACCATGCCGAGGCCAGTTCCCTCCGATGTGCCCTTCTGCGTGCTGGCATATGAACACTGGGCTGCAGGAGGCGGCAGCACTGGCAGTGAGAACAGTCTGCACGCTCAACTTAGTCCTCTGGTGCTCTCAGCAGCAAGTCTGGGTCGAGTAAGCCCGGGAAGCAACCATCACCCCAGCTTTCTGGAGCTCCCGGGGAGGGGTACTAGGCTGGGCAAGGCAAGTGAACAAAACCTCAACTCTGATTCTTAAATTGTATTATCTCATGTTCCACTTCCTGACAGCTCCGCATTTTGCTAACGTTACCTACTGCAAGGGTCGGCATGGTAAGACCCGGAGGCCTAGGCTCTGATATTCTCATATCCCAGGGCCAAGATCACAGGGCGAGTCTGCGACCACAGTGGGCAGGCAGCTCCGACCTTCTGCCCAAGCAATTCAAGGCACAGTTCTTCCCGGGCAAGATGGGTCCAGGGCTTATTCTTGCAGAAAAGGAGCTCTTAGGAACCGAGAGTATGAGTCCCACAGGATCGCTTCAGGGGCTGGGTTGATCCCACTGTGATCTACTTCCCGCTCTCCCAGTGATGACTGCCTTCTCAAGCTGTGCCTCCCACTCTCCAGACAGGGGAGGCAGTATTTCCAAAGACGGCAGCGGCCATCGCTCCCGTTCCCAGGCTCTTCCGCAACACGACCCTGTTGCAAGAGAGGGGGTCTGTTTACCTGCACCTGGACTCAGAGCTGGCCCTGGGGCCCGTGTGACTGACAGAATGTGGTGGACGGGCCACTCTGGGATGTCCGAGTGCAGACCTCAGGAAGGCCTGGAAGCTTCCGCCTTTTGCTTTGGGGGAAGTCAGCCACCACGTAAAAGAGGTCCGGCTACCCTGCGACCACAATGCTAGAACAAGCCAACACCAGCCATGAGAAGGAGCCATGCGGCGGCGAACTGCCCTCCCGACAGCTGAGCTCCAGCCGAGAGCCAGCGCCGGTTGGCCACCCCCGTAACCCTAGGAGGAGACCCTCCAACCCCGACGAGCCAGCTCCACGGGTGCCCCGTACATCAGAGTCAAGTCTTCCAAATGGCTCTCCACTCAAACTGCAGCGTTGTAAACAGAAATATGATGGCTATCATTTAAGGCACTAAATCTCGCCGTCGTGATGCAGTAATGACAGCCAGAAATTCCCACGGCATTTGGCCCATCAGAGTAGTTATTCTTCTGAACATTTGTCACTGCCTTATTATTTGCCTCCAACCCTAATTTGACTCCCTTCGGCTTGTCCCCCGGCCACTAGCCAGAGTCGAGAACGGTGCCTGGTATACACAGCGGGTGAGCAGAATTCTTGCAGAAAGAGGTGCACCGTGACTTAGAGCGAGCCTTTGCTCTGGGCTGACCAGCCCACAAGCCAGCACGAACCCTGGCCCGGCTGCTCCCAGGTCTGAGACCTTTTGATGAAAGCAGTCTAAAGCCAGGCCGGTCCTTGTCCATCCCCACGCCAGCCAACAACCGCCCGTCTGTCTTCACATCTACCCCTATCTCGGAAGGTACAGCACGCCCCCAGGAAGCCGGGAACGTGGCCCAACGAGGAGCTTCTTTTGTCACATGGCTGTTTTGCAAATTTAAAACACCTGTGTGAAGAAGCCCAAGGAAGGTTCGCTGATTTTTCAGAGGCTACATAGCTGCAGATAAAATTTAATTAAACAGATCTCTGCAGTGATGTGCCCACTGCTCCGAATCAAGTACAGTTATTTTTCTTCCCTGGCCTTCACTAGAGAAAATGCGGGGTAAGGGGTTCAAGCTGGTGAGGTGCTACATGGTTGAGATGCAGAAAGGCTTCTCTCCGAAGGAAAAGTTGAGGGCCTTGGGAAAGGTCAGCACTGACCAGAGAGCATCCCAGAAACCCCGTTCTCCAGCCTTCCGTCGTCCTCACCAGGATACCTGCATCTGGGCTCTGATCTTCCTGGTCTGTAGCTTCCTTCTCTCCAATTTCACCCAGATCCAACACCAAACCCCACGCTTGAATCAGATCCCTCTCTTTTTTAAGGACACAAACCTAATCGTGTCATCCTCTTGCTTCTGGAAAGCATCCGCAGGAAATCAAAGAATTTCATATTATTTTCCATTTCCCCTTCAGCTCTCCCTTCCTGTAGCTTAAGGGTGGGCCACTGACCTAATTTTGGCCAGAGAGACTGACTAATTGGCTTCTGGAAAGGGTTTTACTCCAGGAAAAACAGAAACCGTGAACACAAACTTGCATGGAGAAAGGGTGCTTGCCAGTTGTGGACTAGAAAGTCATGCCAAAGACTATAAAGCTACAGGTGAGGTTTATTACCCCTTGAGGACACTTTGCAAACCTGTCTCACCTAGTCCCCTAGTGCGCTGCCGTAACTCCCTACAGCATCCCTAGCCATTTGCCAACCAGACTCTGCCTGAACAATTTGGGGTGAATGCACCTGTGCTGGGGGCCAAGGAGCCTCTAAGGTCATCCAGCCTTGGGTTTAGCAGATCAAGAGGAGCTTTGAGGGACAGAGGAAGGTTGTAGTGGGCTTTTCAGAAACCCATTACATGGGACCACCCAACCTCTAGCCCGGCCCTGGACTTCATGGTTTCTGGGTGACCGAGCTGCTACTGGCCGTTGCTACAAGGGACTCTGACTCAGCTCCTCACGTCGACTCTCTATGAAGACTACTTCACAAGAACATTCACTGCTTCATCCCATGCAGGGTTTCTGCCTCTGCCAAGACTCAGGCTCTCCGGCATTATACTGTGTTCCTTCAGTCATTTATAAAACACAATTTCTAAACGTTTTCCCATTGGATTATGGTTAAGAGCTGGGGAGCTAGAAACAGATCAGGGTTCACATCTCGGTTTTTCCTTTATTTTTTTTTTCACTTATTCAGTCATTAAATAAATACTTTCTTTTTTTCTTGAAGATTTTATTTATTTCTTGAGACTGCATGCAGGGGAAGGAGCAGAGGGAGGACAAGCAGACTCCATGCTGAGCGTAGAGCCCGACATAGGGCTCGATCCCACGACCCTGAGATCATGACCTGAGCTGGAATTAAGAGCTGAATGCTCAGCCACCAAGCCACCAAGGTGTCCCTCAATAAATATTTTCTGAAAGCTTGCCATGTATCAGACACCTTACTAAGTACCAGGCAATGAACGGGCCAGAAAAGGTCATAAAGTTTACCTTCGGGCGCATGGGCAGGGGAGGGAGGGGGCGGCGCAGGTAATAGTAAGTAAGTGGATTCTAACATCCCGTTCAATATGTGTTCGTTCTCTTCATTACCATCATCACCATCACCGTCATCATTTCATGCATCATTTGGGATTAGGTTTGGCTGTGAGTGACAAAAAATCCCCAACAATGGTGTAAGCAAAATAGATTTTTTCTCTGACATAAATTCTAAAGGTAAGCTGCCCAAGCCTACTTACGATGGTGCCCGCAGTCAGTGGAGACCAAGGCTCCACCAGGCTCGGCCTCTTGGTCTGTGGTAGTCATCGCCAGTGCCTATGTATCCTAAAAGCAGGCACCATTCCCAAACACGCTGACAGCTCCTGGCTGCAAGCATCTGAGACACTCTGCCCCTTACTCTGGCCCCAGCGGAACGTTCAGTCCACTGAAGAAAGCCCGGCAGTGGCAGGGAGTAGCGCCCCCCAGGAGCAGCCTTCCACCAGCAGCAGAGAGGCACTGGTGAATAAATACCCCGGCTCCCCCTCCTTTCGAGCAGAACATCCCTGAAGCCCATGCCACACGATTTCGCAGAGCTCCCCAGCGACATGGATCCACCATAATCTGCTCATTAACACACCTTATACTAGCCTCCTTCCTTTTCTATCTCACTTTCCCATCCCCTATCAGTGCTTCCTAGGGTCCCTTGGCAAATAACATTACTTTCTCTCAAACTTTCGACTCAGAGTCTGCTCTTCTGGAAATATCTAAATCTAAGACATGCTCTAAGATGGCCACAAATGCTCCTCCCATCTCATCCACAGCCCAGCCAGCAGGAAGGAAAAAGCAGTGAAATAGGGAGAGTCCCCTCCCTTTAAAGGACATGTCTTGGGACTTCCACTGGATACCTCAGTGTACCCCCCTCCCCTTGAGCAGAATATACATAGCTTCATTGGTTAGCAAAGGAAACTGGGAGATTTAGTTCTTATTCTGAGTGGCCCTACAAGGTCAAGCATGCTATTATTACGGAAGAAGAGGGAAATGGGCCAGCTTGTCAGTATCCAGGGAATAAGAAAGAGCGAGCCTTGTGGCACAGGCTGGGGACCCAGGAGCAGATGTTTGGGTTCCTGATGAACCATAAATAGCATCTCACAATCTCCTCAGGGGCAGCCCCTTAAACCATCATACCTTGGTGCCTGCCTCCCACCTGCTCCCCAGCACTGTCTAAGCATAGCGTGCTTGGTCTCTCCAATCCTGGGAGACCAGCCAGGACGGAGCTACATCAAACTACACCAGGACGCAATTTGTATATTTAAGTCATTCAAGCTGGCTTTTCCTGCACCTTAATTTCAGAAAAATAAGCAGTGCACAAGAAGGGTGCAAGACCCCAGCCGTCGGAGGGCTTTGGACAATCCATAAAGAGGCACGACAGATGCATGAAAAGGATGTGGGATGACATGTGGCTAATGACGGATGAGGGGTCCAGAAGTGAAAGCCACAGCAGGAAGCTCTTCGGACACCGTGAACTCTCAGGACGATGGCGTGGCAAGGAAGCAGGGAGGTTTAAGAACACAGCCACTGGATGCTTACCACCTGCAGCAATGTGCTAGCTAGGACATTTAAGCCTCTTTGGCTGCTCGGGGACACAGGTCACATTTTTGGCACCATTTGCCTGATGAACCAGCTGAGGCTTCGATAACGTGGAGTTACATGCCCTTGATCACTGAGCCCGTGAGAGACAAAGAATACGATTTTTTAAAACAGGAGTAATAATAAAGCATACTTTAACTTTTTTTTTTTTTTTTTTTTAATGTGCCAAGCCTGGGGCTGAGTGCCTGTGTTGTTTATGCGATATGAGCCTCACCATGAAGCCTCAAGCCCTTGACAGAGATACCACTGGTATTTCCATTCTTGAGACAGGGAGGTGAAAACAGTAGAAAAAAGTAACACCAGGACTTAAAATACTGTTGTCCACCTGCCAGCTGGGGGCTTGGATCCCTTCTAGGGAACTGGCTGCCCATGGACGCACGGCTGTCCCCTGAAAATGCCCGAGGTCAGAGAAGGCACAACCTCCCAGACCAGACATTCCTTTCGTGGAGGAAGCCAGAGGAACAATCACTGGTTTTGAAGTAAGCTCCCTGGGCTGTGAGCTCCCCACGGAACGGAACATTTCTTATACTCAACAGCCCACACAAAAGTGTGCCCTAGGACACGGCTCAGAAAGCATTCTCTGGCAAGGATCGGAGAGTAAATGTTCTCAGCTTTATCTCCCACATCATCTCTGTCACGACCCCCAGCTCGCCTGCTGGAGCGCGAATGCAGCTGCGGACAGGCATAAACGAACAGGCACACAATATCCGTTAATAAAGTTTTTTTAAAATGCACCTAACATCAGGACACCAGAGGATTTTCATGTATCACCAAATACTGTTCTCCTCTCGGTGGTTTTCTAGCCATTTTAGAAAGGTAAAAACCCTCCTTGGCCCACAGGCTATACAAAGTCAGGGGGCAGGCCAGATTTGACTCATGGGCCATAGTTTGCGAACCCCTGAGCTAGGATCTAGAAAAGTCTGCACAGAAGTGGTATATGAATGCTTTGGTGTTCTTTCCCACCTAGGAAGTTGCTGAAGGACAGTGCATTGTTTTTTTGAGGGTTTTTTTGTTTTGTTTTGTTTTGTATTTTGTTTTGTTTTGTTTTAATAGGCCAACAAACGGTTAGAGAATTCAAGTCAAGGAGAATTCCAGGCTGGCCCACCTCATCCCCGAGGGATGACATACTAATGCTCACAACCCAATGAACAGACTGGCAAAGCAGGCTCCAGAGGGTCACAGCCCACATGCCTCACTAAGAAGGCTGAACTTTCTTCAAGTTGCCATTTGGGCGTGTTGTAGCACATGACAGTTCCCTGTGATTAACGTGCCCATGGGTTACTGCCCCATATCTCCATCCTGATGCAGAGAGGTTAAGTCACTTGCCCAGTATCACCCAGTCTATAGCAGGAATTCACAGGCTGGGTTGCCAGATGCCAGTTTCTAGGCATCATGAATTCTGCCTCGGATGAGCAGAGCCAGGAACCATCATCAGCCTTCCACTGGCGAGATGGGCAATGGCTCCAAGCTCGTCGTCTTTTTTTCAGGCTTCATCTAGGCACACTCACTGCTGACCGCAGTTCTCCAACCTAAAGCCCTCCTCAGTTCCAACTCTACTCACAACCAAAGGATGCTAGGAGTCCTGTGCCCTAGCAGCAAGCGGGGGGTTCGGGGGAATGGTCAGCCTTTACAGAGGAAAGGATTAATTAGAAGGTCCAGTGGGACGCCCCACGATAGAGTCCCTGTTTCCTATAAAAGCAGCTTGAGCTCGGAGTCCACGTGCAGCTCAGGACAAGAGGTGCCCAGTCAGGCTGGGGCAGACCAGTTGAGCCACATGCTGTGTTTCTAATAAAAATGGCAAGTGTGATCATTGCGTTAAAAATAAACATTTCAGGGCACCTGGGTGGCTCAGTTGGTTGAGTGACTGCCTTCGGCTCAGGTCATGATCCCGGAGTCCTGGGATCGAGTCCCAAATTGGGCTCGCAGCTCCATGGGGAGTCTATTTCTCCCTCTGACCTTCTCCCCTCTCATGCTCTCTCTCAATATCTCTCTCTCAAATAAATAAATAAATAAAATCTTAAAAATACATAAATAAACATTTCAGGCAAAGGACAGTCAGATCTATATGGCACCAAACAGGAAATGTGACAGCTGTCATTCCTCTATCCGGTCATCCATCCCTCCCTCCCAACACCAGCCCGATGAATCAATCCTTCTTTTGCACGTGTGATCAGTACTGCCTGAGCATCCCTCCAGAAGTCAGGTCCTAGGCCAGCCCTGGAGAGGAAAAGTCCAAAGATGAATTAAGATCTAGTTGCACGGGCTAACATTTTAGAGGCGTGAGGTTTCAGAGCCTGTCGATGGGAACCTGTGGAGGGGAAGAGGGGCAAGGGACGACCCTTGCAAGAGGGTCGCACAAAGCCAGGCAGCCAGGTGGGTCACGTACCCGGACGTGAGTGAACATGTGTTCCTTCATCACCTTCACCTCTTTCCCTTTCAGCCCATGTCCCTCGCCAATGACGAGGCGATCGTTCCCTAATAGATCAGAACTCAAATCAGTGAACAGATGTCCCAAACTGGTAAAAACAGAGGGAAGTTGGGAAGAACTTTTAATCTGAACTGTCCTGCCAAAGTGGATGCGGAAGAAGACACACAGGGCTCCCCGGGGTGTTCAAGGAGACCCTCATGCTCGTTTACCTCCACCCCCCCCACCCCCTATGACAAGACTCACTCCTAGACCAAACTTTGGTAGGGCTCCACTTTGGACCAAGCCCAAACTCGGGCTCTATCTTTGGCCCATCTAGTCCAGTTTTTGCCAGAATTACACGGGGTCAGTGTAGCAAAAGTCCCCTACCTTTGATAGCAGATCAGATTCCTCATCCCCCTGGTAGTAAGGGGGTAGTAAGTTCTGATGTCTTATTACCCTGCTCTGTCTTCAGCAAGAACCCTCCTAAACCAGTTTAGCCAGAACCAACCACTCCCCCTTACCCTGATATTTCCTCTTGCTACTTTTCCACCCACTGACTCCCCTCCCCATCCCAACGCTTGGCTACACATCCTTCCTTTCCTCACTGTATTTGGAATGGAGCCCCGAACTCTACCGAGGTCTCTCTTTCCCGACTGCAATAGTTCCCGAACGAAATTTGCCTTTACCACTTTAACTTCTGTCTGGCTCTGGTTTTCTCTGATACACAGATGCCACAGAAGGAAGGTCCACATGAAAAAGATTTGTTTGTTCATTCAAAAACAACTCAGTAGATGGTACCTGCTCTGGAAAGCAGCGGATCCGGGTGGTTCTGAGTCAGAGGGAGTAACAAATACCATCTGGACGCAGAGCATCTTTGGGCCCACTGTCAAGTCCGTCCTCTCCTCCCCAGACACCCACATCTACTCACTGGCAAGGTCTGACCGGTTTCCTGGCTTCAGTCTCCCCATCTGTTTACTGGCCTATTCGCAGCAGCCCTGCAGGCAGGTGTGAGGATCGAGCCAGGCAAGGAGTGTGCGTGTTGGGCACATGGTTGGTACCCTTGCTCAGGGGACACCAGCGGTGGGGTCTGTAGTAGTCATCGGCAGTATTAGGCATGAGAGAAGAAGGGAAGGAAAGATGGAAGCATGTATAGCATTTGAATCAAAGACGGTTTCTGGGGCGCCTGGAGTTTGACACGATCCCTAAACTCAAGAATCAATACAAGTAATCAGAACAAGGGGGTACAGAGAGATCAGGGTTGCGAGGGCACTGCAGGAGGAGAAATTCTTTCCAGCTGGGGGATAACAGGGCATCAAAGAATGAGGTGATGTCTGGGATTGGGCCACGGTGAGAATTTACACCCGGAGAGGGTCACAAAGGGAGCTGCGAGACGAGCACAGCTCGACCACACGAAGACCCACTGACATGCCACGTTTCAGAGCTAACACTGGCCGGCATCCTTTACCCACAAACCTCAAATCCACAACGCCCTGAAAACCAGAATGGCGATCTGATATATGAGTGTGTATAATTTTATAAGTGTTCCTGTCTTGTGTGAACGATGGTGCTTTGTGGCAGAAGAGTCAAGAGTCTGGTGATAGCTTATTGCCCCAGAACCGACAGGAGAGGTTATGTACTGTAAGCTATATGTACCACACTGCCTTCCCAAAATTTAATAATTTTTTAAAAGATTTTATTTATTTGAAAAAGTGAGAGAGAGAGCATAAGCCAGGGTTGGGGGGAGGGCAGTAGGCAGAGGGAAAGGGAGAGGGAGAGGGAGAAGCAGACTCCTCACTGAGCAGAGAGCCCAACGTGGGGCTCGATCCCAGGACCTGGAGGTCATGACCTGAGCCAAAGGCAGATGCTTAACTGACTGAGCAACCCAGGTGCCCCTAAAATTTAGTTATTCTAATATTTCTAAATTTCAAAACATGTCTGGTTTTGAATAAGAGATGAAACTATGTTAATAACACCTAATATTTATTAAGTACTTATTGTATCCAGGTATTTCTGTGAGCACTTAACCAAGTTAATCCTTCTGGCACAGAGAGGTGCTATTATACTGTTATCATTATTATTACTATTATTGTTAATCTTCTTTGCACAGATGAAGTAACGGATGCAGAGGTAACCGATGCAAAAGGAGGATCCTAACTCGCCCAGACTCACACAGCTGGGAAGTTTCAAAGCCAGGATGCAAAGTAACAAAGCTTTGCCTCCAAGCCTGTATTCTTCAATGTTACACTCCACCACCTGGATAGACTACAATGAAGTAAGAGCAAGTATGGTCTTCCTTCCTTGCCCTCCTTCTCCATGCCTGACCCTCCCAAGAAGAGCTATCCTTCCTGCTATGGGCCTGCTCTAGTCAACAAAATGCTATTAGAGGTGACAGGTGCAGAGACTTTAAATTTGCTTTTTTGGGGTTTGGCTGGCCTCTCATACTCTTACGATTTATTATGGAAAAAGCATGATCCATGGAGCTGCACAAATCTCAGTAGGCCAGACCTGAACCCGATTCAGAGGCTGAAGCAGAACTGCCTAAGACTCATGAAGGAGAAAACAAAGCGTGTTGTTCTAAGCCACTGGACATTGGGACTGTTTGTTACACAGCATTATCGTAGCACTAGCTGGCTCATTTGAATTGCTGAGATAAGGTTTTAAAGTTGACATTATCCATATGGGGAGGTATCCTAAAGATGATGTTAAAGATTTTTAATTTTCCCCTGAGAGTAATGGAGAGTCTTCAAATGACTCCACGCAAAGGCATGAAAGAATACAACTTCTATTTTCTACATTGCAATCAGGGTCATTTTTTCAAAACGAAAACTGGGTCACTACCTCCATCCCCATTACCACACATACACTTAACATTCATTAATGGCTTTCCTTTGTTCTTAGGATAAAACCCCAAATCCTTAATATCATCCAAATTCCTCTGCCTGGACCCTGAAGTCTCCTTGGTTACATACTGTATAGTATGCCCCCTTACACTGGGCTTCCAACCACACAGTTCCTTGAATGTACACTACTCCCTTTTTTGGCCCCAGGACCTTTGCACCTGCTTTTCCTGCTGCTGGAAATGCTCATTCACTAACTCTTTGCCTACTGGACTCTCAGTTTCATTGTCACTTCCTTCTAAAAGCCTTTCCAGAGCTTTTTGGTAATTGCTTCTGTGCTATGTGTCCTGAGAACCATGCATGTCTCTTTCATTTCATTTGCATAGTTGTAATTTCACATTTCTTCATGAAATTTTATTACTGTCTCTCTCTGCTACTAAATTGTCTACTTCCTGAAGGCAACTACAGGGTCTTTAATTCCCCCTGCCCTTTTCTTTGTATCACCAGCATTAGCACAGTCTCTGATATAAGCTTGATGCTCATTAAAACTGGTTGAATGAAAAAATGCTCTAGGATAATAGCCTAGATAGCAATAAGGACAAAGGATTATTTTGGTTGCTGAAAGCACACAAGAACAGAACTAATCCTTCTCCTTTACATCAGCCCTTTCAACTCCCACTTGCTTTCCCTGAGACTTTGCCAAGACAGATCTCTCATGAAGCACCAGTGTGGTGGGAATGCATTATCAATCTGTTATTACCAACCAGGAAATATGACCTCAACCCAGGACAATATGGCCCATCTACATGGCAGGTGTTCATCCTGTGTCTCTCCCTATCTGCACTGTAATTTTACAATTCCAGAAGCCTCCCGTAATTGGAGGAGGATGAAACATCTGGACATTGCAAGCCCTCTCGACAGGTTGTCTATACCATCACCTTCCAAATCGATGCATGAGAAATGAGAGTTTCTCGAACGGCAGAACGGTGGCTGGCAGCAGAACATGCTGGTGACTTCTCTCCATGGTATTAAGCAAAGACTGCCTGGATTTCCTTTGGGAGTCACTGGGGACTCACAGTCTGGCAGTAAAAGAGGCCGTGCGTAGGACCAAATGATGACTTCATTTTGAATGCGTCTGTGCTGGGATAAAGGACATCTTCTAATTCACGCATTTGGGAAATTAATAAGTGAACTCAGCAGACACTTCGTCAGTGCCAGAGGATCGTTCTGACTGTAAGACAGAAGTCTGTATCTGAATAAAGCAGAGATGAGCGGTAGGTAGGTCAGTGTGAACACAAAGGCAATGTGGGGAGACTGGGCACTGGGAAACTGGCAGGAGGCAAGAGAAGTCCTGGAAACTAAGCTCGAAATTCACCAGGATTCAAAAATCAGCCATGATGGCACTAAAGAGAGAATCAATTGGACGGATCAGAAAAACCAAGTCGATGATTCCCCCAAATTAGGGAGGACAGGGTAAGAGTAGAAATTGGCCTGACTGTCTGGAAGGCACTCTGGCATGATCTTCAAAACACTGAGGCACTTCTATACTGCGATATACAATTCCTCTCAGAATATTCCTAGAGAAACACTCATCCAAGCACAGAGGAAGGCATATGATGAGAAGCACACTGCAAGATGTTCACGGCTAAACTGGGAACAGCCCAGCCACCCCATATTGGGGGAAGAAGTAGACCAACTCCACACAGTCATCTAGGGGATACCAGGCGACCATGAGAAATGCATCAACATGAACACGGTCCCAAGACACTGCGTTGAGAGAGGACCAGGAAAGCAAGCTATCACAGGACGTAGCATGTTATCACTTCCTTAAATGCACCTATTCAAAATAACAATACTGCCTAGTGTGCCCTTTCTGCTGCCGTGTATATAATTGTGCAGTGGGTGGTCCCATGGGTTACACCTGTGAATTGTGAACTGCAGTCACCTTTGGGGATGGGGGCTGGTGGAGATTTTAGCCTTGCCTACAGTATCTGTTCATTTCATGAGAGACAATATGGTCAAATTTTACAGTGAAAGTAAACATTTTTTATTTAAAGATTTTATGTATTTGAGAGAAAGAGTGAGAGAGAGAGAAAGAGCGCGCACGAGTGGGGGAAGGGGCAGAGGGGGAAGCAGACTCCCCACTGAGCAGGGAGCCGGAGGTTCGGCTCCACCCACCCAAGGACCCTGGGATCATGACCTGAGCTGAAGGCAGATGTTCAACAGACTGAGCCACCCAGGTGCCATTTTTTTAGGAGACTTTATTATTTGAGAGAGATAGTGTGAGAGAGAGAGAGAGAGAGAGAGAGAAAGAGCATGAGCGGGGGGACTACACACACACACACAAAACACCAACTTGTTCAAAAGCATGAACAAGTAACAAGAAATCTAAGGAACAGAACGGAGTGAATTTGTAATTGAAATTGCAGCCAGGAGAAAGGGAGAGGGGCTCAAAATGAGACCCCAGTTTCCTGGTGCCCAGATACAGCTCTGAGGGCTTTTATTGAGACTGCTCTCTCCGCGGACGTTCTCCACCCCGAGCTCCCTCCAGGTATCAAGGAACTTCTGACACATGTGGAAAAACAAGGCTGTTCCAGCAAGGAACAGCTAACTCAGAGGTGGGGGTATGGAGAAAGGAAAGGACGAGAAGCGGGGATGTCACCAAGTCTCTCAGATAAAGAAAGGTTTCCTGGGCACCACTGCTCACACGGGGCTTACTTAACATTTTAACAAACCATCTGAAATGGATTTAAATATCTCAATGTACAAAGTATGCTTAAACTTGGGGCGGGGGGCGCGTGGAGGAAAATGGCAAGCAAATATGGATAAACCAACCACAGAGCAGGAGCGACCCACAGGTCTGCCCCAGTCTCAAAACTCTTACATCTCCCCAAACTGTCCTGCGGATTAAATAAGATTACTCAAGAATGCCCACAAAAAACTGCAAAATGGTACGCAAATGTTGCTTGCTACCATGACTATATCACTGTTGGTTTCGCATTGGTATTTGAGAACAATCAAAAACAGGGTCCGTGAAGGAGTCTGGAGTTCTGCTCAGCCACCCGCTTCGACTGTGAGTGTTTGACAAGAATGATTTTGCTTTTAGGGGCGCCTGGGTGGCTCAGTGGGTTAAAGCCACTGCCTTCAGCTCAGGTCATGATCACAGGGTCCTGGGATCGAGCCCCACATCAGGCTCTCTGCTCAGCGGGGAGCCTGCTTCCTCCTCTCTCTCTGCCTGTCTCTCTGCCTACTTGTGATCTCTGTCAAATAAATGAATAAAATCTTTTAAAAAAAGAATGATTTTGCTTTTACAAGGAGGCTCAGCTCTTTGTCTAACAGAAGTACTATATCCGAATTTAAAAGTTGGGGAAGTAGAACATGAATAAAGCCACCCATCATCTCAACAGCCCCACAATGTCACACAGCACTTTCTATGTGAATAAGTGAATGAGAGAATGAATCAATTTGATGTATTTAATCCATCTCTCCAGACCCCTTGGTGGGGGCCAGGGGGAGGTCTCCCTGTACTAAAGTTTCCATTCTCCAGCCTGCCCCTAATGCCTAAGAATGTCCCAGTGCCAAGAGAATATGGTTGATGGCTGGTGGCTGGCAGAGGCTCTGTTTTCCAGCTTTATTATTAGTGTTACGGTTATGGTTATTGTTACCACTTTGTGTTGATAAAGTGGATTGTTTTCTGAACTGCTTTGTTTATTTACATAATTTCTAATATAAAGAAAACACTCTCCAGGTACTACAGAGTTTAAAGACAAGACAGGGTAGAAATCACACATCACAGTAAATTTTTTAATAGAAAATAAAGGCTCCGCAAAAAGAATTCTATGGAGGCACAGATTATTTCAAAGAGTAAGTCATCCTGGGATGATGAAAAGCTCTTTCAATGCCCTTTGAGGACAGTTCTGGAATGGCAGAGGACCCTTCTCCCTGAGGCTGTCAAGAGGAGACAAATACAGTAAGACAGGTAATTATAACCCTTGGAGACGAACTGCCCAACAAACATTCAGAATGCGTTCATTTGTTGGGGATTCACTTCGTTCTGGAATTCTTTCACTGGCCAGATTTTTCAGGATCCACTTTTTTATACTGTTCATTTTCCATCATTTACTATTAATTCTCTATCAGCCCGTTTCTCCTCCACTAGTCCCCAAGTTTCGGGCCCCAGGACCTATACTACTACTGAATTCCAAAGCCCATCCAATGGGACAGCCCTCATTATCTAAAACTTGCTGCCAAATAATTCTGGGACCAAGTGATGCAGGAGGAGTCTCTTCGTTCCCTGAATTCTCTCTCTCTCCACACTCAAGAGGCTAATTCCGTGTGACAGATGAAGCTCTCATTCATGTGTGGCTTCGTTCTGTACATATTGATGGAGCACCTGTCATGCGTCATGCCCAGTCACAGCTCTGAGGGTCAAGGACAGAACCAAAGACCCTCCCCTCACTGAATTCCATCCTGATGCTGGCAGGTGGGTAAGGAAGAAGTGAGCAAGTAAACAATGCGAGTTTGGCTATGCTACAAAGGACACAAAACAGGGTATTGGGTTAAAAGTAACTGGGGGGAGGGAGGGAAACTAGTTTGGTCTAAATGGTCAAGGAGGGGCGCCTGGGTGGCCCAGTGGGTTGGGCCTCTGCCTTCGGCTCGGGTCGAGATCCTGGGGTCCTGGGATCAAGCACCGCATTGGGCTCTCTGCTCAGCGGGGAGCCTGCTTCCCCCCCTCTCTCTGCCTGCCTCTCTGCCTACTTGTGATCTCTCTGTCAAATAAATTAAAAAAATGAAATCTTTAAAAAAATTAAAAAAAATAAATGGTCAAGGAGATATTAATATTAATATCTAAGTTGAGATCTACATGGGAAAGAGCCAGTCAGGTGTTAAGACCAAAGTAAATGTGTGCTAGGAAGACTGACAAGAAAACGGGCCCCAGAGCAGAAAGGAAGTAGATGTGTTCAAAGAACAGAAAGCTACTGGTTGGCTTTTCTGGCTGGAGCTCAGAGAGCCAGGGGAAAGGTGGTAAGAGGATAATGTGAAGGAGGCCAGAAAGCAGAAACTTGAGCAGAGAAGGACCGAGTAAGGCGCTGACTTAAGTGCCAAGCTTCTGCCATGATACGCATCTTCATCGGTCTGGTCAACCCACGTCATGCTCCATTCTCCCCACATCACTGGCGGCTCCTCCTAAACTCCTATTCATACCATTTGTGTATCACTCTTACAAATCTCTTTACCAGAGCTTGCCTCTGCTCTCCATGCCCCTGAGCAAATCCTGCAGACTGCCTAAAAAAAGGAGCTGTCTCTCAGTCCACGAAACAGGGGGACCTGACTCCAACATTCTAGTTCATTCTGTAATCCTGGCTCATACCAGGCCTTCTAAACCATGTCTGATTCTGCTTTGCCTTTTGAACTTAATACCTTGGGCGTTTTGGAGAAGTAAAGATACCCTAAGCCCATATTCTACCCTGACTAAGTGGGGTGCCACTTGGTCCCGTGTCCTCCCTCCTCCCCGTGGGCCCTGCGTCTGATCCTCATAGGCTCTGTCCTGACCGTGCTCTCGTCAAGGCTTGATTGCACATCACAGTGGCCCTAAACAGTACTGTTAAGCTTAATCATCAGACTAATTCACCAGACTTAGCTCCAACTAATTCCTGGCTGTTTCAAAGAATCAAATCTGGAGATTTGTCACAATTGAGGACATTTAAAAATTATGTTCAGGCTCTGATGGCAATTTCCAAAGAGCAATTCCCAGAAGAGCTGGGCCACTGCCACGTGATTGGAATAGAGCCATGACCTCCTCAAGGGTCTGCTTGGAAGAAGGACCACAGCCATGTGAGCACATAAATCACCAAGGTATTTGTTAATCATCGGGCCTCATTCCCTACCTACCCCCCACGTGTTTTGTGGTCATAACTCCTGCAGCACTTTGGGGTCCAAATTCTTATCTGAAAAATTAGGCACCAGACTGGCAGAGCCAGGGCAGCGAAGCTGAAAAGCCACATTACCGATCTGCATATTGGGCAACAGCTCTGTGCATGGCACGGTTTCAGACCCTTTGTCACATTGGCTGCCCTATTTTCGCCTCTGGTTTCCAACAAGCATTCTTTAAACGGTACTGAGGACTGTATTCTCTCCTCCTCGTGCAGTCTGAACAGAGCAACAAGGCAGGTGTGGTTGACCTTCTCTCCAGAGGAGACCAACCATGGTGCCCAGGCCAAGTCCAGCTCCCACACATGGCTGTCTTGCTCAATACAAGTGTTTACTTTTAAAAAGTGCTGTCAACAGGCCACCTGGGTGGCTCAGTGGGTTAAGCCTCTGCCTTCAGCTCGGGTCGTGATCTCAGGATCCTGGGATCAAGTCCCACATTGGGCTCCCTGCTCAGCGGGGAGCCTGCTTTCCCCCTCTATCTGCCTGCCTCTCTGCCTACTTGTGATCCCCCTCTCTGTCAAATAAATAAATATATATATATTTTTAAATTGCTGTCAACATTAAAGAATTGAAAGGGATCCCATAAACTCAAGGTTTCAAAACTTTCCCAACAAGACTGTAAGACCTGCCCACACTGGGTCCACTTTGTCTGGAAGGCAACTCAAACAGCCGATGCACTGTGGCCCCGTTCCCTTCGGGTCAAGGTATGAGCTCCCACTGGCCACTGTTCCCACCTGGCCAATGAAGTGTGCGTGCTGCTGATCTCTGAGAACGGGCTTCACCAGGCAAGCAGTTAACAGCGGCAAATGTATCCGATTTGGAGTCAGAAGGACCAACCTGACGCATTCAGCCAAAAAAATCATCATTGATCACTCACGGCATGAGATACCACACTAGACTCTAGGGAGACAGTTGTGAGCAAGACGACACAGAAGCTGCCCTTGGAGAACTTCTAGTTTAGCAGGGAAGAAAGACTATAAACAAATCGCCACCTACTTTCTTTACTCACACCAAGGAGTGTTTCTGAGGGAAAACAGAAAGCGCCATTAAAACAAACAGAAGAAAAATCTGCCTTATCCAGATCAGAGAGCCTTATCTGATGCGGTGACATTTATTTTTTTATTATTGTTTGTTTTTTCAGAAAGGGGGATGCAGGGAGCAGAAAGAGAGGAAAAGAGAGAATCTTAAGCAGGTTCCACGCTCAGCATGGAGCCCGACGTGGGGCTCAATCTCACAACCCTGAGATCATGACCTGAGCCCAAATCAAGGCTTAAGTGACTGAGCCACCCAGGCGCCCCTGATGCAGTGACATTTAAAAGGAGACCACCAAGGGAGGCCAACAGGAGGCCTGGGAAAATGGAACAAGAAGGGTGTTCTAGGGTGAGTTAGTACGAGGCACACCGGCCTCGAGGCAGGAAGGAGGCTGGCATGTCTTGGGAAGTGAAAGACGGCTTTTTTTCCTTTTCATTTTTAATACTGGAGATAAGACCTTGGGAGGATTTTATTACTGTTTCTTTCTTAAGAACAGGTACTCGCTCCCTATCACAGCAGTGATCTTTCCAATATACTCAGTGTTGTTGAGCAACAGATAGGTGTGGGCACCCCTGCCTGTTCTCATACACAAATGCCTGAATCCCTGGCAGAAGATGCACTTTTTTTTTCTTCCTAAAAAGACAATGAAATATATGTAAATCATAAGTCCCCAACCTCATCAGCCTGTGACTACAAAATGAGATGATGCTCTTCTTTCATACCCAAATTATTATGGCCCCAGGCCCTCCAACTGTCTCCCAGCTGTTTTCGAGACTTTCCCTGGGCCTCCCGTGTGTCCAGAATTAGGCTTTTAGTTTCTGTTTGCTCTGAGTTTCTTGTCTTGCTGGGCCCAGCTGTCCTCACTGGTGCCTACTGTCAATGCTTCCTTGGCTGTGGGAAGAGGGTATGGTTATTTGGGTCCAAGGGGACGGGCCTGGTAAGTCGCCACACTTGGTAGTAGAATCAGAACTCAGAAGCATTCCTAAAGTGGGAACCCCTAGCCTGTGCCCCACCCCCCTGAACGCTGGCTGCCCCAGAAAGTCCATGCTGCTGTGATGTTTGAGGGTCCCAGCTCTTCTCGCCCCTCCTGCTTCCTTGTGACCAGTGGACCCCTGGATGACGCAGAGTGGAGATTCTTCCCCAGATAATCCTGAGCTAACCGCTAAATCTCTCTGTTCTGACTTGTGTTTTCATAAGACGGATACACTCACCAACTTCCCTGTGTCACTGGGAGGACAGAACAAAGAAATAAATGCAGAAGCATTGTGTACGCTCTGAACAGTATACACGGAAGCCACACATAGGGGATCAGGGCCCTGCGTATGTAATTACCATCTCGGTGATGACCAGACAACACGGGACAGTGCAGGCTAGAGGGTCCTCAAGGTTCGTCATAATCCAGCCTCTAGCCCCCTCTCCAGCTACGTCACCCACCAGCGTCCTCTGGGCACCCAGTGACACACCCCAGCTGGATCTCACGAGCACACGGCATTTCCTTGTGCCTCCGTGTTCCACCTGTGCTGGTCCTCCACCTGGAATGTCTGTTCCCTCCTACGACCACCAGGGTAGATAAAATCACACAGGATTCTCATTATTTGAGATGGACAGAAAATTCCACCCGAAGCGAGACAAGAAAAATGGAAGTGAATTGCCACGTGTGTGTAACCATGCAGTCCATGGGCTTCAAGCACGGTTTCGTCTGGAGTTCAAATGGTAGTAGTGTAGGGCAGAATTTGTCTTTGTTTCCTTGATAATGATTCCATTCTTACCTCCTCCAAACCCACCACCCGACTACAACAGTTCCTACATCTCCTGCTGGCAACCATCTGGACAGCTGTTCAATGATCCAAAAACCCGGAGGATAGTTCCAGAAAGGCATTTCCTTGTCCCTGACTGGTCTGGCTTGGGTGCCAGAAGACAGAATGCTCCATCTGCACCAGCCATGCACTCCACCCTGAGGTCCATGAGCAGAGTCAACGTCATGCAAAACACAAAGACTGAGAGATGCCCCCAGTCTCGTAAAGCCAACTGCCAAACACCAGTGGCAAGAAGCACAAGTACCCACTCTTGGTACCCCTGTGACCATACCCTCCTGTATTCACAGTTTGAAAAACTCCTGTTCTTCCTTCAAAACCTCGTTTTCTTAAAAAGTCTTCATCACAAGAAAAACAAGAATTGTTGTAACTAGGTGTCAGGATGAGTATGAACCAGACTTATTGTAGTAGGCATTTGGCAATGTCTGCAAAATTCAAATCATGCTGTATACCTGAAACTCACATATATATGTCCATTATACCTTGACTGATGAATCATTGAACATTATATCAAAAACCAATGATGTACCATACCTTAGCTAATTGAATTTAAGTATAAATCAATCAATCAATCAATCAAAACAAAACATTCAGGCAGGCTGGAAAAATGAATAAACAGACCTCATTTTGCTTTCTATGTGAGATTATGTAATATTAGAAAAGCAAACATGGTATATTCTGGATTCCATAGTACTCTATAGAAATCTCTTCCATAAAATGGTATCCCACTGAACTATCACGTATCTGGACTTCTTGCTGGGAAAGCCTCAAGAGAAGGGCCCCAGCCTTATTTCCCTCTTGATTCCCTCCATGTAGCATGTCTGCTGGCACAGAGAAAATGCTTAGGAAGAAGTGATGAATGGATGGCTATCTATGTATTTTAGTCCTCAGCTTTTATATTATCTTTATCAAACTGCTGGCTATATTCATTTTGTGGTCAAACAAATCCTCCCGGATCTTATTCCCACGTGTACACATTCCAAGTTGGTTTTTCTTCTTATTTGATGAAAATGCAATTCCCATGTTAAACCCGAACAGAAGACTTTGCTTTAGCCTCTACTGAGTTTCAGCTTACTAGAGTCTTTCAAACTCTCCCATTTGATCGTATGGTCCTGAGTCCTGATTTCATGGTGCCTCCTCGTAACTATCATACTCAGCTTTGCATCATCTGCAAATCTCATCAGTATGCCTTCTTGGTCCTTGTCAAATCACTGCCCATGATTAAGATATCTGGTAGGACAGAACTGAACACAGAGGACCAACGGTGACCCACGGATCATGAATGGGAGTCTCTCACCAGGTGCAAAAAGAAAGATCCATCACATTCCAGGGTTCTACCACTGGAAACCCACATAATGGTGTCTTCATCAAGTAAACACAGCACCGGCTTATTAATAGGGGAATCATGAAGATGCTCCATCAGTTATTCAGAAGTAAGAGTTCTGGTGTCCCAATGACCTTGGTTTAACTTGAGTTGACATTTTTAATGTGAGAGGTTTTACATAAAGGTCTAAATTTCTGGTTTTTAAAAAATCCCCGAATCTGGCAATATGGAGCCCACGTTACCAAGCTGCAGCCACCAGCTGAAGCTCAGTATTGAGGAAAGATGTCTTCTAGTTGACCACATTCCACATCCAGCCTCCTCATTTCAGTGCCTGGCCCACATCAGCACTGGGAATTCACAAGCCCTGCTCTTTGGTGATTTTTCAAGACAGACCACAAGGCGGGGGGATCTGGGGGGCTCAGTCAGTTAAGGGTCCAACTCTTGGTTTTGGCTCAGGTTATGATCTCAGGGTCATGGGATTGAGCCCTGTGTCGGGTTCCGTGTTCAGCAAGGAGTTCTCTCCCTCTACCCCTCCCCCAACTCAAGTGAGCATATGTGTACTTTCTCTAAAATAAACAAATCTTTAAAAAGAAAGGAAGGAAGGAAGGAAGGAAGAAAAAGAAAAGAAGAGAAAGATCATCATGACAAGATTCTCAGGCACGTACCACAATCATGGCTCAGGAAGTGAAGCCAACAGCCTCCACCTAAACATTCCCAGAATCGAGGAGCCCACAGCACCAAGAGCCAACTCTGCCTTTTCTAACAGCTGATCATTAATGCTATTTCTCATGAGAATGTGAAATGGGCCTCTCAACCCCCTTATTTTCCCATTGGATGGGAATCTGTCCTCTGGGACCATGCTGGACCTCACAGTCCTTCTCCCAAGGCTGCATCTGTATTTCAAAGGCTCTGTCTCCTATCTCCCCTGGGGTGAGACTGAGTCTTTGTATGCCCTCCAGGATGAGAGTGTGTCTTTGTCTTCCCATGTAAATAACTTCAGGTCCTTCCACCACTGTAATGGGTAACGGTTTCTAGACCCTGCCTATCAGCTTGGTCACCCCCCCTTAACTCATGAATAATGTCTGTCAGTGTTCAGAGAGTGGAACGGCATCAAGAGTAAATCAGGAACAGACACTTGGAAGAAATCAAAAAGAGCTCTACCCAAGAGGGAACTCTGTCCTGCCAAGAATTATCAAGGAATCTCAAGGCAGCGAAGACCTCAGTAATCATCCGGCCCTTTTGAAGGTAAGAGCAAATGTATCCCAGGCATTGGGAAAACCAGGTCTGACTCACTGTCCTCGGGGCATGCAGAAGAAACAGCAGATAGAATCCCACAGCAAATGACCTTGAGGCAAGTGCCAGAGAGTTCATAAAACAGGGCCAACCTCCACCATGACATCTCGGATTTGCTTTCTGCCCCAAGAAACAGCAGCCATATGGATTCTCCAACTGTGCTTAACTTTACTTCAAAAGCAAGTGAAGGTGGAAAACCAATCCAAGACCACTGTGTTTGGGATGGCGCTTCACCTGGGAAGCAATTACGGCGAGGAAGAGTGCTGGAGAATTAGGGAAACTAACCTTTTCTAATCTGCTGTCTAACAGAAATGTCTCGGCAGCCAATCAATAATGGCTGTGGCAGAGGGGCCCAGGAGAAGTCTCCCTTCGCTTTCACAGAAGTAATTAAAGCCAGTTTAATGAGATTGCTCGAGAGCTGGGTGTCTGAGTGCAGGAGAGGTAGACAGCAGCATGGAGTGAGAACACGCCAGTGGCTGTGAATGACCCAGAGCCTTTCTGGCAAAGCGTGGGAGATGAGGGATGCTGCAAACAGACACCTGAATCCACAGAAAGGCTGCGATGGCCCACTGTGGTTAATGGGCAAAGGAAGGAGAGATGGGAAAAGGTCCGTGTTGTGCGCCATCCGCACGCACTCTCTTCCCATCTTCGGAGAAAATGCAGCTCCTGAATCCCATGGCCGTCTACGGAACGGTGGGGGGAGCCTAGAGTTTTTTTAGGCCCAGTTCTGCCTCCTAGAAGCTGTTCTATCTGGAACAAGTCCCTTCCCCTTCTTACACAGCCATGTAATGGAAAATGGGATAATAACATCATGAACCCTGGAGGAGTGAATGTGATCGTGCATTTAAAAGGTCAAGCACGTGCCTGGCTCCTGGCGGGCATGCGGGCCATCAGGTACTGTTACCAGCCACTGTTGCCCCTCAGAGTCTCAGGCTCCTCATCCAGGTAAGGGATTAAGAGCATCCCATAGGAGGACCTGACGTGCAGAGAATGGAGGTCTGCACTACCACACCCAAGAGGGCAGAGGAACAAAAATGGCCTCTCCTATTCTTTCTCTGGGCAAAAACAGACAAACAAAGAAACCCCTGCAGATAGGACATTAGCAAAGCATGCACAGGTGGAAAACCACTTGACAGAACACATACCCTGCCCTTCGCGGGGATGGGGGCTGTGAGGCGCGATTAGGGGAATGAACTCGTTTTCCATACTGCGCTGCCCTCGGTACGAACATTTCTACAGACTGAAGGTCTGTGGCCACCCTGGATCAAGCACGTCCCTCAGTGCCATTTTTCCAAGAGCACCTGCTCACGTCAGTCCCATTTTAGTAATTCTCCCAGCACTTCAAACTTCTTTGTCATGATTCTACTCACTGGGGTGATCTGTGATCCATGATCACAACTCACCAAGAGCTCCAATGATGGGTATGATTTTTTTTTTAGCATGAAATCTTTTTCTCTCATTAAGGTATGTATGTTATTTTTCATTTTTTTAGACACAAGGCTATGGTACACTTCCTAAGCTACCATACAGCGTAAACATAACGTTTATGTGCACTGGGAAGCCGAAGGAATCCTCTGGGTCGCTTTATGGCGATGTTCGCATCATTGCCGTGGTCTGGAACCGAACCCGCGCCATCTCCTAGGTATGCCTGTATAGTGTGTTGTTGCTCCCTTCCTTTCAAAATCCTCTACTACAGGAAAACGCAGCCTTTGGGGATGCTTCCAACAGAGTTGTTTCCCCACAACCTACCCGTTGGAAGCGATGAGGCAGCACTCTTGCCATGCTACCTCTAAGAGATGGAAAGCCTTGAAGGGAAAGCTACAGCAGTCAGGGGTGCTGGCAGCCCCCCGACAGAACCATATGGCTTGCTACACGTTGCACATAAATTACCTTTTGGCACCGAGCTAGACAAAAGAACATAGGCTAATTCTGCATCTTCCTAGAGCCTCCCTCCCTGCAATGCTGTTTGCCACCAAACAGAATCTATCTGCATATGCCTGTGCCAAATGCATCCTGGTCAGCCACCCCGTGATTTAAGACCAGCTACTCCTTGTCTCCATACTACATAATGAAGTCAGTCACATTTTATTGCCAAATGGCCCTGGTAATGCCTCTGTAACGGCCCATCGAAGGTGCGTTTGCTTTTGGAAATAAAGAACGAATTTGAATTGCACCGAGATAAACTCGTGACTGGGTCAATACATCGAATGGTTATCGTTGGTGCCCTGCACTTCATCTATTTTTAGGCCTTGTTCCTGCAAGGAAATAAAAGTGTATTACCTGACTGGATAAAAGCCCCAGGCCTGGGGGAGAGGAGGAACAGTTGTGAACTGTTTTCTGTGGGGTGGGGGAGCAGAGGAGGCAAGGGTTCCCTGCTAGTAGAGAAAAAAAATGCAGCAGGGATGCGGTGGTGGGGGCAAGCGAAAGAAGGAAAAACCACTTGCTCTGGAATCAACTTTGCATTTTAAAAGGCATTTATTTTCACCGGTGACACTCAATCCTCCAAGAATTTTGAGCGATTAGCCTCATTTTATATAAGGGGAGACTGAGGACCAGCGGTGGAAGGGGGCTTTGATAGACCACATGGATTCTGGATCTTAGATGGGAACCGTGTTTCTGGTTCTCTCTCCTTACAGACGCATAGAAAAGTCACACTCTCCTGCCCTTTTGGAGTGAGGTGTGACCCAGGACCCATTTTGGATCACAGAGAATGAGCCAAAGGAAAGGGCATCGTCTCCATCCAAAGCTCCGAGAGCCAGAGTCCAACTCACAACTTTCTCTGAGCTGTGACGAAACCAGGCTCCCAGATGGTGGCTGTCCCAGGAGCCTTGGTTCTGGAGTGAGGAGATAGGGAGGCAGACCTCCAGCCGAGCCATGATGGACACAGAGCAAACATGAGAAATACCATTTGGCTGTCTCCGACCACTGGGACCTGGGTGCTTTTTGTTACTGAGGCATCACCTAGTCCATCCTGACTCTCGGCCCCCAATGCCAGGTTTTTTACCTCCTCAGTGAAGCCAGAATGTGAGTTCAGGTCTCCCAAATCCAAGGTCACAGTTTTGCTCTGGCCCTCCTTTTTCCATTAGGAGTTTCCCAATTTTTTTTTAAATCTCTATTTTGCAGGAGATTACATTTTGGAGAAGTCACTTGTGGGAAGGCGCAGCGACAGTAAGTAGCCTCCTGATGTCTACCTTAGTATCAGAGCTCGCCTGAGCTTCCTTTCCTTCCCCTTCCTGCTCCTTGCCCTGCAGGAAATCACACCGTCTAGTGATGAGTAGTACCAGCTGTGAAGGCGGCCTGCCTGGGTCCAAAGGTGACCTGGAGCGAACATCTTACACCATTCCTCATCAGGAGCGGGTGACGTCACTAGTAACGGTGCCTTCCTCCTGGGATGCCGGTGACACATGCAAACGTGCTCAACACAGCTTGTGGCACACGGTAAGTACACAGTGCTTGCTCACCATCGTGACCCCCCTTTCATTCAACACTGCCTCAGTACCACAGGGTACACAGCCTTCCTCACGCACTGCGACCACGAGCTCCCTTCTCCCATGGCGTCCACCCACCTGCACCGCTGAGATGCCAGCAAGCCTGCCCTGAACCTCAACAAGAGCGGGTAGAGGACCCTACTTGCAAGAAGCACCCCGGGGTAACCCGGGCAGATGACTTCAGACTTAATCCTCCATTGCTCGCTCGCCCTCCCAAACTATCGTCATCTGTCTTAACAACTGTTGGCATCATTTGCACATCTTGAAGAACTTTCTTTCCTTTTCCCTCCATTTCTATCACATATTTACCGAGCAACCTACCACTGCCAGGCCCGGTGCTCGGTAGCCAAAAAGGAAACAGTGATTCAGACACAGAGAGGCAAAAGGAGGAAGACCCACAGGAGACCAAATCTGAAACACTCTGACCAGCATCTGTGAGAGAGGAGGTATAAGATGCTGTGGGGGCATATGACTCTATTCGGGAAACATTTATGGAGTACCTAGGCTGTGCCTGATGTTTTGCCCAACACCGGAAACAGTAGCAGAAAGGCTAGGTGCTACATATCCTCACATCGGCACCAGCATTCGTTCTCCCTATTTACGCCCAGTCTACACGGCTTCGGCACGGCTGACTCTGCTCTGTGAATCTGAGGATGGCCTGGTAATCAAAGCTCACCCAAGGGGAGTCTGGTCCCCACCACTGATTTGGGAGTGGTCATGCGGTCCAAGTTGTCCACTGAAGACTGGACGCTGGCCATCTAGACATTGGCTGGAGCCACTGCAAAAGAGGTATGTCATTTTGCTGGGATTCCTATAATAGTAAGATATACACCCGGAGTAACCCATGGATCTTTAGGAAGGGCCAGCCTGAGGATGAAATCAGCAGACAGGAAAAGAGAGCCAAGAGATGGAGAAAGAAAGATTTCTATTAACATCTTCTCAGCTACTCACACCGAATGAAACTGGATCTAGCTGTACCTGAAGACATCATACCTTGAACTTTACTAGTTAACACTGAATACTTTTTTGCCTAAGCCAGTGTGACTGGGTTTCTGTCACTTGCAAACCAAAGAATACTAAAGCACGAAGGCATTGGAAGAGGACACAGGAAGTTCTGTGAAGAGAGAAAAGTATTTCCCAGACTAGAACTTAGCCACTCATATAGCAGGTCTGGAAACAGAATTTCACTTTGTAGCATGTAGCAAGAGGACCAGGAGGAGACAGAGCTGGTCTGGCAAGGTCTGTGGGAAGTAAAAACCCTGCCCCCTGCCCCAGGCCCCATCCACTCTTGACACTCTTGAGGTACGGCTGCTGCCACCTGGCTTTGCAAATGTTGCTAAAGAGAGGCATACTCTTGGCCCCTTCCTTGTCTGAGACTGTTTCTTTGCCCCCCTTCCCTGGTGCCAACCTTCTAGGTGGTCACCTTGGCCAAGCCGCTGAGATTTTAGTCCTGAAAACAGATCTCCCCAGTCCTTCCCTACAATTAGTCCAAGTCACCTGGGACATGTGGCCTCAGAGAAAGCCAAGGCATGACGGTTCAAGGACACTCCTGACTGTCTTTGGTCTTCGTGCGGGGCAAGAGATCCAGGCAGGGGGCCACCACCGTGGAGGGTTATAGTTTGAGATTAAAAGTCAGGAACCCTGGAGTATAGTCCTGGCTCCTTCTATGTGCCCTTGAAGATTACCTTTAACCTTCCTGAGACCACTTCCTCACCTGTCATCTGCCAAACAGGGCTGTTTTCACCATCTCTCCCCCTTCTAGTCCATTCACACTTCTCCCCTTTCACTGCTTCTGAGTTTTACTTTGCTCAGACACAACACAAAACCTCCCACCATACCCACCTCCGCTGTGGCATCCCCTTTGCACTTGACCTTCTAAGGTCTTTAGCCTTTGTGGCTCCAGGCAGAACAGGCTTAGACTGGACTGAGTCTGGAAACTCAGGGACACTTGTGCCCCAGGGTGGGAATGCTACAGGAGAGGGTCTGGGGAACATCTCTTGGGCCCTGGAATACTGGGCCAAGAACCTCCCAAGAAGGAGAAGGAAGAGCAATTCCTGCAGCCAAGTTCTTGAGGAGATTGTCTAGGGAGACCACAGAAGTCAGCCCAAGGAGGCCCCATGAATCCTTGGGGGTGGCACATGGGCTGGAGATATGGATCTCATTATTTGAAAATCTCCTATTCAGGATTCTGCATCCACATTATAATGGAAGCTCTTTTTATTGCTATTTTGTTTGTAATTTTTGCTTTTGTCTGGTGTCAGCCCTGGTATGACTGATCCCTTGCATCTGTAGGACCCCAGTCTCCAGACCCAAAATAGCAAAATAAAGTGTGTGTGGACTTTCTCAAGCTTTGGAATGGGATTCCTTTACTAAGCTGATAAATGTTCCCACAGAGCAAGCGGACATTTGCCTAAAGGCATGTTTTTGCAAGGTGAACCTGCGCGTTATTGGTGGTTGGTGGTCAGTGAGCAACAGAATAGAGGATGAGAAGTGGGCTGTTGTGCAATTTTGCCAAAGACAGGGTGCTGTGGAGGCAGGTTAAGCTCTGAATCCTGGTGGGAAGAGAGATCTCCCACCGGCAAAGTGCATAGCCGTGGCACATGCATAGCAAAGGCCTTAGTGTCCAGGGGAAGCTCTGTTTGAAGGTGGACACCCCATCTGGAGAGCAGGAAACAGCAGGAGAAGCATCCACGGCCCATAGGAACATGGCACAGAAGAGGCAAGTTAAAGGCTCGGGAGCCAAAGCCAGAAGTTGCAAACTGCTGGTCCGTGGACCAAAGCTGTTTGTTCCACATGTTTCTAACGAAGCAGGACAAGGGCTCTGTCTATTCTATTCAGTTCTATCCTCAGCCCCTCCAGCAGGCCTGGCACCCAGTAAGCACCCAATAAACACAGACAACTGATAGAAGACTAGATGGGGGAATCACGTGATTTTCAATCAACAGCCAGATTTCCGGCTTCTTTTTTAAACTCAGAAGAAATAAGAAAACAAGGAGCTGGAGCTGAGGAGCAGCTATTCCCTGAAAACGGGAGCTGTTCTCTCCTTGTTACCACAGTCCCCACCATCCCCTGTTGCCTCACACCGGACTCACTTCATTCCTATGCATCACCTGCCAGTGTGGTGGCATTCAAGTCTGTTCGTCATGACCTAAGCCCTTGTGAGAATTTTCCAGGTGAAGTCCACTCTGGTCCCTGAGAAGGGTGCAGCCGGAGAATCCGGGTTATCACTCGGATTTCTAATGTCTAGAAGCATCTTTCCCGAGTGAGCTGGGCCTCACTTCTGCCAGTGTCTATGGGTCACAGGAGGTCAAAATGTCACAAACCCAGCCTGCCTTTCACTCTTCCTTTGCTTCCAACATTTCAAAACTGTAGACCAGGAATCCGAAAGAATCCAGTACAGTTTTTCTAGTAAGCTCTCAGGCAGGATTTTTTTCCCCCTAAAATGCTTTACAAATGCTAAGTTTGTTATTATTACCTCATATTCCACTGGGCCATTGCCTGCAAGGAATCAATGAGGAAGGAAAGCCTGCAGTTGGTTTAGCTGATCAGGAAAATCATATGATTTCACACTAAATTAGTCAAAGACCTTAAAGAGCTCTAGACGGTCCCAGCCCTTTCAGAGGGGCCCCCAAAGGAATGTCCTGGGGGGCACTCACTGGCCACATCAAAAGTTAAAGCCTAAAAGGCACAGATCTATCATGATCCCAGAAAATTCCTGAAAACCCCTGAGGTAAGAGTCTTGTGGACACACTGTCCATGGCTGGGAGGCAGAGCAGTGTTGCGGTTTGGAGAATGCACTTCTCAGCTAAACAGAACCAAGTTTGAGGCCTGGCTCTGTCACTTACTTTCTCAAAGTTTTAAGCCTCCCTTAGCCTCAGTCTCCCTCTCTGCAGATGCCAAGAATAATGGTGTTTCGGGAACCTGGGTGGCTCGGTCAGTTAAGCCTCTGCCTTCGGCTCAGGTCATGATCCCAAGGTCTTGGGATTGAGCCCTGCAAGCGGTTCCTGCTCAATGGGGAACCTGCGTCTCCCTCTCTCTCTCACTCACTCTTTCTCTCAAGTAAATAAATAAAATCTTTTTTTAAAAACAAAACATTCGCATTTAATGGGGTGCCTGAGTGGCTCCGTCAGTTAAGCATCTGACCTTGGTTTCAGTATACGCATAAGCAACAATTACCAGATCATTCCGCAAGCACACACAAAAGATACTAGGAGTCTAGAGGGCAGAATGACTCTGCCAGGAGGAGTCTAGAATTCACAGAGAAGGCAAATCTACAGAGATGGAGAGTGGATTAGTGGTTGCCCGGCTTGAGAGTGGGAACGGGGATCTATCTTCCAAAGAGCATGAAAGATCCTTCTGGAGAGAAAGAAATATTCTAAACTGGACTGTGCTGATGGTTGCACAACTAGGTAAATTTGCTAAAAATCAATGAGTTATACACTTAAAACAAGTGAATTTTAAAGACTGTAAATAACCTCTCAATAAATATCAAGAATTTAAAATTATTCACAGAAGCAGTGTCATTTAAGCTAAGCCTCCTGGATGGTAGAATTCACTAGACAAGGAGGAAGGACTTGGTCTCCCCAGGGATGGAGGACACCCTCGTAGGAGCAAAGTCAGGGTGGGCAGAACCTACATAATCAGGAACCAGCTCTGTGACAGGTGGAAGGAGACATGGATTAAAAGGCTGGGGGACACGTTCCACCCACTGTGGACACACAGACTCCGGGACAGAAAGCTTCCCTGGGACAGGGACCCAGTTGTATGACCCCCACCGAATGATGCCCTGCCCCTGCTAGGATGCACTGTATCTCCCACGCTAATGGTGGGCTTTAGCTTTGCAAAATAAATCCAAGCTCACTCTTAGAAAACAGAAATCCCCTCACAGGACACAAGAGCAGAGCGAAGTGTTTGATTTCTCTGAGGTTTTCCCCGTGGAAGCCTTAGGGGATTTGTAGCTGCTTTGCGGAAATGGCACGAGGTTTCTGTGCTTAATCCCCAGATCCTAAGAGTTTGGGCTGCATTCCGTTTATATTTCAAGAGCGGCGTGGTGTCATCCGTGACACTGAGCTTCAGTTCTCCGTGCAGGGAGCAAGCTGGAGAAATCAAGATGCTCGGGAAGCTTTTAAAGATGACAAAGCGAAGGCCAGAGCAGCGCGTTTCTGTCCAGACCCTGGTTTCCCTTCTAGCTGTGCCATCTGCCACGCTAGCAGGCAGGGCTGTACTCCCTGACCCACCCTCTGGACCTCCACTTAGATTCCTGGTCCGAGCTGGGCCGTTCAGATGATTTCCCCAAAGGGTTCAGAACTGAGCCAGGGAATGTTCATTATTCCAGGCCGGTCAGTGGACCTGCATTCGTGTGGAACGGGGAGCCGTGTATATTCTGAAGCATTGACATCTGGTCCAGGAAGAGTGATAGACAGACCTCCCCACACCATCTTTAAAAAAAAACAAAAATTTTATCTGAAAGAGAGAGAGCAGAAAGAGAGAGATCAGCAGGGGAGGGGCAGGGGAGAGGCAGAGGGAGGGGCAATTTCCCACTGAGCAGAGAGCCTGACGCAGGGCTGGACCCCAGGACCCAGAGATCATGACCTGAACCAAAAGCAGACCCTTAACCGACGGAGCCACCCAGGCGTTCCTTCCCCCTCCAACCTGATTACTGTCTGGTTTCTGGCTCTAGTTCCCTTTGACGCTGTGCTCACCTCATGATACCCTTGGGATTTATCAGATGCTTAGTATGCTTCCAGTAAATTCCTGTATTTTGCTCAAACACGTTAAAAATGGATACCTTTCCCTTGGAATCACAGTGTCCTCATCGAGTCAGAGAGGGGCTTCCCCAAATCACCACGCAAGACTGACACCAGAACCCTCCTCTCCTGCTAGACCAGGGACCTTCCTGTTCATTAGCCAAGATGGCGGAGCTGAGTTGCTCATTGTCCTGGGCACTTACTTAGAATTCACACCATAGTTTCCAGAAGCCAGTCAACTTCAAGCCCAACCTGAGAAGGGGGACTGCATTTTCTAAAAGAGGGAAAGACTGTAGCTGGAAATCACAAATACAAAGACAAACCAAGAGAAGCAGGTGAGGGTCATATTCATAACTTGACGGTCATTGCAACAATTTTGGTTTTGTTCAAAGGGGGTGACAGGAAATGGGGTAACATACATACAGCACTGAACAGCGCCTAGTAACTGTTGGGTCCATGGTCAAAGGAGCGAGACTGATACAAAGCGAAGGTCAAGCAAAGCTTTATTTCGCACCAAGCATCAAGAATCAAACTGACCAGCCAGGGACATCTCTTGCAAAGAGGCAACCTCTCTCTTCTTTACAAACTAGCTTTTATAGAGCAAAGGCCATGTGGTTGGGCCTGGCCACACACAGGTGGCCAATGAGATTGTAACACACAGAGAAAGCTGCACAGTCATGCTAGGTCCCACATGGGAGGCCAACTGAATTACAATTCACCCCACAGTAGCTATTTGAACTAGCCTATTACCTTGGTCAGAATTGGTGCCCAAAAGGCACCCAAAAGGCGGGGCCCACACTCCTTGGTGGCTAGGGAGATAGTATGCAGGCTCTACCGATTGGATGTCTCCACCTGACCCGACTCATCCCTGCATTCGGGGCGTTATCTCCACCTGACCTGACCTGCCCTTGTATTTGGGCTTTGTTACCTGGGACTGGTTTCTGGGACTTGCTTTTAAGTAAGTTCCCCTGGAGGGGGGCCGGGTCAATTTAACTTTTACTGCATAAACAACAAAATGGCTGTTCAACCGGGGTGGGGCCGCTCTGGCTGAATAGGCCCTTACAGTACAACATACATGCTACTTACTATTAGTCAGTGATCATCAGTGTTACCCTGAGGATAACGAAAAGCACTAGGATGATTTGGGGGGGGGGGTGCAATGTCACTTTTAGATTTTGAAAGGTCCCCCTGGATGTGAGAGTGCAGAATGGATTGGTCAACAACCACTGAGCTGAGATCGCGCTTACTAAAAGAAAACTCAAGTTGCATGTGTTTAATGTGAGCTGAATTTGAGCCTTCCAAGTGAAGATGTCAAGTAAGCATTTGGATGTTGACGTCTGAAGCTTGCAAGAGAAACCGAAAAAGAAAACATTTTCAGTCATCATTGTTCCAAAGTTGAAGCCATGGGTAGGCATGAGATGCCCCAGGAGGGTGGTCCAGGGTCACATTCCCCCAGAAAGCCAATGGGATCTACTTAGGCATAATGGATGCAATTGCCCACCCAGAGTGCCCTCCCAATGCTTCAAGCATCAGCTCAATAAATATTTACTTATTGAACAAACAGATCAATCCATCAATTCATGAGTGGGACCAAAAAGCTAGAGTTGTAGACCAGATCCTTATGGGGAGGCAGAGAGAGGGAACAGGAGCCTTCAACCAGCTTTTCTTCCTGATTTCTAGACTCTCTGATGATGATCATATGTATTTCATAATTTGTGAGAAAGAACATAGGGCCAGAAACTACAGGTTAAAAAAAAAAAAAAAGAAACCACAAGACATTGCCAAAACCTCCTTCCTAAATAGATGAATGAAACACTTAATTTAGTTACAGAGATCTGCTCATAGACTCTGCTACCCACTGATCTTTCTCTCTGATAGAGACCATGAGTTCAGGTGGGAGAATTCCCTTGCAGAGCCCCCGGAAACCCTGAAGAGCCACCACACCCTGAGCTTTCCAGCAGGGACACGGAGAGAAAGAAAAGAGTCAGGCAAGTCAGGCTGCTAGCAGGCATTCATATGATAGGAAGACAGGATACAGCCTTGACTACTGTGAGCCTCTTCCAACTTGGGATCTCCCTCCCAGGCAAAAAGCTCTCAAGGAACCCTGCCACCTCGTCAGAATAAGTTCCAGAAAAGAGAAAACTGAATCTGAAGAGTCATTCTAGAAAGCCTCATTAGCAATTCTTTCCGCGTCTGAATTTGTGCACAAAGGGGGTGAACACTGGAAGAATCAAGAGCAATAAGAGCCAGGCTGGTGAACTCGGTGTAGCAGAATCAAAACCTCATTCCCAGGGTGCCTTCTCTGCTCATCGGGAGCTGGGTTTTTATCGGGAAAGGCTTTATGACGTTCCCGATGCTGCTGCTCCAAGAGGCCCCCATTCAGAGGAAGTGACCAGTGCCTTGGCTTCTGTGCTCACTGAGAGGACCAGGATGAGACCCGCCGGCCAAGGTCGGCTGCTCTATATGGCAGAGGTTCTTAAATTTTAACGTGCAAAACAATCCTCTGGAAAGCTTGTTAAAATTCAGTTTTCTGGGACCTGTGCTCAGAGACTGGAATTCAGTAGGCTGAAGCCCATCTCACGTGGGTTTGCTAATGCAGCCGATGCCCAGGGCGGGAGCAAGCATCTTGCTTAACACCTATCAGCTCTACAGAGGGAGATTTCGGGGGGGCCCTCAGGTAACCCAGCACACACCCAGACCAGCGCCAGCCCATAGTAATGGCTCAATAAATCTGTGTTGGATAAACCACCCTCTCTTGAGGCGTTCCAGTACTTAGACATAGCCAGGGAGCCGATAAGAGAAAGCACAGAGATGCAAAGAGAAAGGGCCATGGGAAGAAGCCATGAGGCATCCAAAGGCATGAGCTTGCAGGGGTCACGGGTGTCGTCAAAACTAAGAAAGAAGACACAAGTGAATCAGTCATATCCCAGAGTAGTGGGGCAGCAGAGGCTCAGATCCAGAGTTTCTCTAGTTCCAGAGAGCTGGAAGAGGCCCCCAAAATCTTTCCTATTGGTGAGGTGACAAGAGCACCAGATTACATGAGTGTCTGGTTTCTGGAAAATCCTTCAGTCTCCGTGGGGAATGTAATACCATGGCCGGCCTGCCTTCTTTGTTCACATGTCCTCACCATCCTCCCACTCTGGGAACGACAGAACGGCTCCCCACATTCAGAAAAGGCCTAATATCAACCCAACATAGGACAGGACACCTGGACGCAAAAGCTGATTTGGGGACCTTGGTCTCAGCCAGCAAGGAAAAATCATTTCAAATCTCGGTTGAAACAGAAGCAGGAGGAACAAACCTGATGGGACAGCAGATGGACAAACACTCCAAGGGCAGAGAACCACCGGCGTAAAATAAGATCCTGGGGGGGGGGGGGGGGTGCCTGGGTGGCTCAGTGGGTTAAAGCCTCTGCCTTCAGCTCGGGTCATGATCTCAGGGTCCTGGGATCGAGCCCCACATCCGGCTCTCTGCTCAGCGGGGAGCCTGCTTCCTCCTCTCTCTCTGCCTGCCTCTCTGCCTACTTGTGCTCTCTGTCTGTCAAATAAATAAATAAAATCTTTAAAAAAAAAAAAAGAAGATCCTGGGGTCAGAGCGCCACGAGCATCTGGGGACCAGCAAGGAGACTAGTGTATCTGAAAAAGGATGAGTAAGGCAAGCGAGGCAGGCGATGGGCGCCAAAGAGGATTTGACTTCAAAGCGAGACTGCTGATCCCGGGGGGCTCGATGGGTCGTGATAATAAAGAACATGGCTCTCGTGGAGCCACATGAAGGCAGAGTTGAGTGTGGGAGCAAACTGGGCAGAGCAGAGCGATCTGCACGGCACCCATCTGGCTGCTTTCTTTAAATCACAGGCAAGGGGCAGTGGAGGCTTAGACTCTGGTTTGGTGGTGGAGAAGAGAATCGTATCATCAAACTGACCTCAGAAGCCAGCCGCTAGTGGCAGAAATCAAAGACAGTGGAGCGCCAGGAGGCACAGACCCCGAGAACACCCAGAGCTGAAGACGGGTCCACACCTTCTGCTTCACAGATGCTTAGCCCATGGCTTCCCTGATACCTTAGTGAGGGGGAAATGGGCTTTTCCCCCTGGTCCCCTGTATGGATGAACCAAGCAGGGGTCAGAGGCACGGACCCTCCCCGCCAAACACAGCTGAACATCTGCATATAACTTTTGTCTCCCCCAAAATTTGACTAAGAGCCTAATGTTGACGGAATACAAGCCTTGCTGATCACATAAATAGTGGATGAACACGTATTTTATATATAACACGTGTATTATATACACGTGTTATATAATATAGTAATATATAATATATGTTATATTATATATAATATATAAATATATAATATATTATATATAATATATTATATATTTATATATTATATATAATATATAAAATATATATATAAATATATAAATATATAAAAATATAAAAATATATATATTTATATATATATAAATATATATAATATATAATATAATAACACGTGTATTATATACAGTCTTACAATAAAGTAAGCTAGAAAAAAGAAAACATTATTAAGAAAATCATAAGGAAGGGAAAATAATTTACACTACTATCCTATGTTTACTGAAAAAATCGACATGTAAGTGGACTCACACAGCTCAAACCCATGTCGGTTCAAGGGTCGACTGTATATGCAAGCTCTTTGGAAGACTTCTTTATTACTGAATGTAACTCCTCTCCTTCCTTTCATTCTTTGACTTCCTCAAACATGTATTCTTTCTCTATCAGTCTGATGAAATTATTGCCAATTATTGCCAAACCCAGTGGACACCTTTAAGGTTCCGCGTTACTAGACCTTACAGCAGCACGGCAAGCATTCCAGGAATGACTGACTATGCGCTATCTTTCCGAACACCATCTTCTCTTGGCTTTGGTGGCATCAGCCTTCCTAATTCTTCCCTAAATCGTTTAACCACTCTATCTCGGTCTCCTAACCTTGGTCCTCTGCTTCCTTGTACCATGTTGGAATTTTCCAAGGCTCAAACCTGGACCTCTTCTCTTCTTACTCCGTACTATCCACCTACACGATGGTGTGAGCCCCCTTGCTTGCAAGACCAGCTGTGGCCAGCGACTCTCCAAATTAACTTACGTCCTGACCTCAGATGGATACCTTTAACTGCGTTCTCAACGAGTCTTTGTGTGTCTAAAAGTCTCTCAGACTCACATACCCAAACAGAATTCTCGAGGTCTTCCCTGACCCCCAAACATATCCCTCCTTCTCTAGTTCATTCCTGTAATGATAACTTTAAAATGTGTTTTCAGGGGCGCCTCACTGGCTCAGTGGGTTAAGGCCTCTGCCTTCAGCTCAGGTCATGATCTCAGGGTCCTGGGATCGAGCCCCATGTCAGGCTCTCTGCTCGGCAGGGAGCCTGCTTCCCCCTCTCTCTTTGCCTGACTCTGCCTACTTGTGATCTCTCTCTCTGTCAAATAAATAAATAAAATCTTTAAAGTAAATAAATAGGTAGATAAAATAAAATGTGTTTTCAACCTTTAGCAATCATAGAATTCTTGGGGGGAAAAAAGGTCAAGATATGTTAACATGGCGCCCCCATTCCCACAGAGTGAAGGTTGGTTCTAGAAAGCTCAAACAGGTGCCAGTCTTCAAATCCCAGGCTGACTCACGTCATACAAATATGTCACCCACATGAACCCCACAGGTCTTAGGGACAGAACCCCCACACCAGCCTCCCCTTGGACCTTGCTCAGAGCTATCCACACTGGCCTGAATTTCATTCCCTAAATGAGCCAGGCTCTTTCCTGCCTCAGCACCTCCCCTCTGCCAGGAACACAGGTAGCCCCCATTGCTACCAAGCTGTCCCGACTCATCCTGCCGATTTCGGTTCAACATCACTTCCACTGGCCTCATCCTCAGCCACCATGGAAATTCTCCTTCAGAGCTCTCCCTACGATTTCCAGTTCTGCTCACTGTGTTCTTACTGGTTTAGTGCCTCCTGCCCTCACTCAGGCTGTCAACTCTGGAAGTCCGTTATCTACGACGTTCACTCCCCCCCCATCTACGCCCCCACTGCCTGGCACACAGTCAATATCCAACAGATGTTGGTTGTGTGGTCGAAGGAATGAATGCTGTCTACGCTATAATATGCTGACGCTCAGTGTCCTCGTCTATAACAGGACAATGAGATTTTCCAGTCTTTGACAGAATAAATAAAACCATGAAGGAGCATACCATTTTATGACATTTTTATTCTCCAAGAGAGAAAGACTATTCTATGCACATTTGTGTCATCAGCACCTGGTATAAAGTTACTAGCCACCAAATGTGTGTTGGATTGAATTGCTATTACTATCTGTCTGCAGAAAGGCAAAAACCAGAGCTGATGTCCGTTCCCCAGTCCACAATTACTGCTCCTACCCATCCGTCTCAGGAAGATCCTCTGACCTGATCATAAGGTGTGGAAATCTCACAGTAAGCATCTTTGGGCTAAATCAATAAATTCATGGCTTAGAGACTAGTTTTTTGGGTTTTTTTTGTGAGTTGTTTTGTTGGTTGGGGTTTTTTTTGGTGGTTGTTTCGTTTTGTTTTGCCCTGACCAAGTTTCTGTCTCATACCTGTTTTATTTTTTTGAAAGGTGTGTGTAGTTTGTCAATAAAGGTGATGCTCATCGCTTGAAGGTTTGGTGAGCAAGAAAACAGGTGCAGACGATAGAAGTCTGCCTCCACCCAAAGTCAAGTATCTATTTTATCCGTACAGCAAAGCTTGAAGTGATGCTGTATGCTGGTGAGGAGGGGAGGGCCCAAAGCTGGCCTGGGGGGGGGGGGGTGGTGATCAATGTAAGGATCCTCGTGTTTGTCTAAAAGGTTCTGAATACCGTCTCCACAATTCTGCAACGCACGTGGGATTGTGACCCACATGAATTCTGTGTACGTGGTCTATCTGTGGCTCCCCTGTCCAGTTTTCATGCTGGTGTGTTTGGGAAGAGTGAGAACAGAGTGAATGTGTACTGAGCCTCTGCTATGTGCCAGAACGAGGCATCCTCACAACCACCGACTTAACCCCACTTAGAAGGCACTGTTATCCCATTTCAGAGACGTAGAAATTGAGGTTCTAGTGGATCTGCTTACGTGAGCTCATGACACTAGCAAGCCATGGAAGGCAAGGCCGCCTGCACTTAAGAACGAACACAAAAAACAACACAGCCCAACAAAGCAAGTAGTAAACCGGACCCTTAGTAAGCGTCAGAGTCGACGCTGCAGGACAGCGCGGTGAATTCCCAACCCTTTATTATCGAATGGGTGTGGCCGCATCTCGGCACACAGCACGGTAACGCTGCAGGAACAAGAGCTCTGGAATCAGATGGGGGCTTGTATTCTTTCTCTGCTATGGGTGAGCCGTGTGATGCTGGGCTCTGCTAAGCTTCTCTGACCTCTGGTCAGGCCGTCATGTGCTATCCGGCCTATGGACGACGCATAAGGAACAACAGCTTTGCTTCCCCTTCACCCCCGCACCTTTAGTCTCAACCAAGTCTGATGGTCATCCTAAGGAAAAAACACACACCAATCATTTTCTCTCTCTCTCCCCTTTCCTTTAACATGCCAGGCACCCAGCTAAGCCCTTCAGATGCCATATTTTCATTGAATGCCAAATCTTTTTTTCTCCCGGGTCATGGCACTGGGTCTTGGAGAGGACACAGAGCTCCCCCAATCTTAGTAACGGGGCCAGGACTCTGCCTCGAACCCAGCCTATTTGCTGCTGAAGCTCAAGTCACCAACCACTAGGCAGCACTGCCTTCCTCCCTACATGCCAAAACAGTAAACACCAGGAAAAGAATAAGCTTTTTCTGTTCACTCACTGCTTTTTGCAATAACATTCCCTAACTTGGCACTGTGTGTTCGTGCATAATCACCAGGAAAATGTAAAGGCAGAAAGGTCGGGAAACAGTCGCTCAGGTCAGGTACAAACCAGCCAGCCCCAGCTGATATGACGACGGACAGGAAATTACTAGAAGTCCGGTATCATCTGTGGGAGTCCGCTCTGGGGGATAGTTTTACCTTAAATACATTCCTAGAACTCCACACCCATCCACAGATGTTAAGGGTTTATTATTTGCATGACAGGCCTGTGTTTTCCTCAACACCAGCTTGTGTGCACCTCAGAATGGGGGGGGAGGTCAAGAAGGGGAGGGAGGAGGCAGGTCACTTTATTATTTTTTTTTTTTAATATTTTATTTTATTTGACAGACAGAAATCACAACTAGGCAGAGAGGCAGGCAGAGAGAGAGTGGGAAGCAGGCTCCCTGCAGAGCAGACAGCCCGATGCGGGGCTTGATCCCAGGTCACTGGGATCATGACCTGAGCCGAAGGCAGAGGCCCTAACCCACTGAGCCACCCAGGTGCCCCACTTTATTATTTTTAAAACAGAATTTCTAAGCAGGTGTGTTTGTGTTTCTTACCTTAGGCCAGGCACCTCTCCATGCTGTTGCTTCAGAGAAGAGCAGCAGCATCGATCTGGCTCCGAGGTGATGCTCTTCAACAGAACCCATTCCGGGAATCTTGGGGGCTACTGAATATTTGAAGGGTCCGGGCTTCCGTGAAGAGAATGCAAAAAAAATAATGAAGCGCTTCCTGCTTGCGAGCAGTGGTTCTCCACCGTGAGCTATTCTGCACCCCTGCAGACAGCTGCCAACATCTGCACTCGTTCTTGGTTGCTGCGGCTGGGGAGGCTCCCGGCACCCGGTGGGGAGACGCTACTGATTAACCGGCGATGCACAGGCCGGCCCACCCCTACCCCAACACACACACGAAAGAATTCTTTTGCAACAATGTCAATAGTGCCAAGGCTAAGAAACCCTGCTTTTGAGGGAGTACCTCTGGTTTCAAATTTTTTTTAATTTCATCTTTGGAAAAGCAAATTATGGACTGTCAGCCTGCCAGTGAAATGATCTTTCCAAAACATACTCCTTGAGAGTCTTTCCTAAGTGAGCCTTCGTGGCTCCCGGTCCCTTCCAGAGCTGTCTGAAGCCTTTCGCACAGCACACAGGAATGTCCAGGACCCTGGACTGGTGACCTTCACCTTGTCCTCCCCATCCCCTCTCAGAGCGAATCATGCTGGACTTCCTGTATCACCCAGACCAGCCTTGAAGCTGCAAGCCTCCTTGCTCAGCCTGGTAAGCCTTCCCTCCCTTCACAACCTTGCAAAACTCTCAGTATCCCCCAAGGCTCCATCGGTCACCCTCTTCACCTTTCTGGAAACCCTTCCTGCTCAGGGTAAGGCTCGGGCAGCAAAGGCAACAGCATCACCTGGGAGTTTATTAGAAAAGCAGGATCTCTGGGTCTCACCACCGACTCAGGGAATCGAAATCTGCCTTTCAAGACCCCAGGTCCTCCGTTTGTCCGGGGAAGTGCTAAGAATGCTTGTCAACTAGGGGAGCTTCTGCTCCCAGAAAGAGACCCCGAGACTCACAGATGATTTCCTGTACAGCAACTGTCTGTTTGTGTGTATGTCTCTCTCTCCACTTTGTGACCCTGATCTGCAGAAGGATGATATTTTATTTATGTGTATCACTGGCATCAAAATAGACCAGACGCAGAGCAGACACCCAATATATTACAGCTAAGCAAATGAACAATCTATCAATCCATGCTCCCCCCACCCGCCGGGCCCTGCCAGATGGAAAGGCCGTGTCCTTCTCCAGACAGCTGAGGCCAGTGTACACCCCGTGCCCACCACGAGGACGCGATAACATCTCAGCAATCCCACCCGTGGTGCTTAGAATGAAGATGACCCAAGCCCCATCCTTCAAAATCCCGATAAACTTAAGAGTGTGCCAGGCCCTGCGCTTGGCAGAGGGGGTGTGATAATGAAAAGAACACCTCCGGGCCCTACTTTAGCTGGGGCTGGGGTCAGAAATGAGCAAGTCATCACAGGTGGCTGGGCCCCCTCACAGGGGAAGCCTGGGGTGCTGGGCGGCACACCTGCCAACACCGTCTTCTTCCTTGGAGTGATGTTTTAGCTTAGAGGCTCAGGGGAAAGAGGAATTAGGCAGGAGAAATGGGGTGAAGGTCTTTCGGGATGAGGAAACTCACCTGTTGGAGACCCAAAGACAGAGTGCAAGGAGTTCACAGAACTCATGGTATTTCCTGGTAGAAATGCCACTGGGGCATGGATGACCTTTGCTAGACCAGGGCTTTCTTTCCTAGCTGGATTTCAGACATTCTGAGTGGACAGCCCTCCTAAGCTAACGCCCAGATGCCGCGTTTAGATAACATGGTTCACGCATTCACCCAGCCACTGGCTCACTTACTCATTCCATGTATGTACTGAGCCCCCCTACAAGCCAAGTCCTGGGGACACAGAGGTGACTAAAACAGACATAACAAACCCACACCCAAACCTCTCTGTCTCTGGACCGCCATGGGCTGGGGAGCAGGAGACGGGGACGAGGGAAGGGAGAGCTCCCAGGATACCCCACAGCCTGGGCTTGGCCTCTACACCTGATTTTAGCTCAAGATGCCCCACCTGCCCAGAGAGTCATAGCAGGGGTTCCCAGCTTGTCCCACCACCTCCTCCAGGCCATGACCCCCATTCATGCCCCCTAAATAAATGGGAGCGGGTAGGCATTCTCTTCTCTGCATTCGTGACTTTTTTTCTTTTTTAAGACTTTAAAGATTTATTTGAGAACGAGAGCACAAGCAGGGGGAGCGGCAGGCAAAGGAGAGGGAGAAGCAGACTCCCCGCTGAGCAAGGAGGCTGCCGCGGGCTCGATCCCAAGACCCTGGATCATGAGCCGAGCCGAAGGCAGACACCCTGCATTCGTGATTTATTAAGGTGCTACAGGGCGTGAGGATCATCCAGAAAGGAGCAGACTTCCCCCAAAATAGTGCTTATCTGGTCCACTCTGACTCAAGAGAGACTCGTTCAGCTTCTTCTGGGGCCTTCCTTTTTCTCAACACAACCAACTGTGGTGACGTCACTACTCATTGGCCCTAAAAGCACCACTATCGCAGAGCTGGATATTACCAGGCATTAAGTTACCTACAATTATTTTGCTTTACTCTCCATTTTGGCGAGACAAGCCATTCAGACCGGACAGGACCTGAGCATCATCTGCTATCTGCATGTGAGTTAAACAAAGCTCCAGCCAGAACATGAAGCGTCGCCTACAATGCTCCCTGGGCTGCCTCACGGGTCTTGCTATGTATGCCTTCTTACCAAGAGTATTATTACAACAACAGTCTTTATCAAGGATCAGCAAACGAAGGCCTGGGGGCAATTTACAAAGAAAGCAGCCCCCTGCTTTCTTCGTAAATTGAATTTTACTGGCAAGTGACGGTACCCATTTGTTTACTTATTGTCTGTGCTGCTCACGTGATGAAACGGCAGAGCTGAGCGGTTCCAACAGAGGGCAACCTTCAAAGCCCCAAATATTTCCTATCAGGCCTTTCACAGAAAAAGACTGCCAACCTCTGCCTAAGAGCTAATGTTTCTACAGGTTAAGTCCTGGGCAAAATCCTTTACATGGTTTGAGTCTCTAATCCAGTGAGAACCCATTTTACAGGTGGGACTCGCAAGGTCGGAAGGGATGGCACAGCATTCCAGAGCCGGGGTCCAAGCCTGTGTGGTATTGGCTGTGTCTGATCAATGCCTCCATGCGCCTCCTGAGATTGACCTGCTCGCAGGCGGGGGGCCATGTCTCCTAACGCCTCCCTGCGGGGGCTTCTCTCCTCCCTCACTTCTCAAAGTGTGCCCTTAGGGCCACCTGAGAGCTTGCTCGAAATACAGAATCTCGGGCCTGCTCCCGACCCGGTGACCAGGACCTGCATGCTGACAACATCCCCAGGTGACTTGGTGCACAGCAGGGTCTGGGAAGCTCTGCTCTAATCTCCACTCTGATAGTATCCTGCTGGCAATGCCACCAGCCTCAGCCAGCGTCACGGAACATCTTCATATCCTCACCTTCTGGCGCAGTGGATTTCTGAGCCAGTTTCCGTTCTTAATCCTTTCGAAAAAGTCAGCCCATTCTGTCTCCCGAGCCTCTGCGGTTGGACTCTGACAGCTTCCTTGGTTCTTGGGGACCTCCACTCCTCAGGATGTGTCCTTTATACCTTCCCCCATCTCTGCACCTTCTGCAACGGGACTTCTAATGCTTCCCCAACAATACGCTGTTGGACCCGAATATCATATTATATCATGCTAGGAAAGATGTGCACCCTGGACACTCACAGATAAAGCCACTGCTGCCCTCCCAAGCTTGACCTTGAGGGTTTATCCTCTCCCTGGCTCACAGTCCTCATGCTCCAGCCAGCCTCCTGCCTGAGATGTGGCTTTTGGGAACCCCTTCTGGGCAACGCAAAGGATGCTCGTCCTCCCCTTCAGGTGAGCTGCCTTGTCCGTGAGATTCTGGACTACGCCTCACGTGGCCCCAGGCTCAGCAGAGAAAGACGCTAGATCGTGGCTTGATGGTCAAGCCACTCATGTGGGCACTCTATGAATCTGGAAACTGTACTTCTGACCTCGGGTCTCCCCTACCTTCACCCTCCTATCTCTCAAGCATAGAAGAAAGAAAGAAAGGGAGTCAGCTACTGGCCTGAGCAATGGGGTAGCCCCAGAGCCGAGGGATACCAGACAACACATTCTATGCCTCTGACCTTCCTCCCCGCCCCATTATTTGGTATCTCGGCCTCCCAGGGACTCAGCGGCCGCAGATGTCACGAGGTCCCGGTACAGCCAGCCAGGCTGAGCCTGCTCCATGTGCCAAACTCCCCCCAAATCAGCCAGATCTTCCCTGCACAGATGCCAGCAGGCTTCTCCTCCCTCTTCCCACACCTATGATTCATCTACCCCCTCCTCTTCTCTATCACAAACACACATCTGTTCCGACTTAGGATAACTAAAGGAAAATTAAATGAATCTGTTTCGTGTGTCTCCAGGGTTATTTATAGGACTTTAATACAGGCTGATACAAAATAAAGAAATAAAGAGAGAAATAAAAATAAGTTATCTTCTCAGGAAGCCAAGCAAAGTTCAAGGAAGAGGAAAATAAGTCATGTCCTTCGAGCTGATGAAGCTGTAAGCGTCTTTGGTTTATCACCGTCTTTCTTCCAGGTCCTGTGAAAATCAATGAGGCCTGTTGGATTTTGAGAGATCAATATTAAAAATACGCACTTTGCAATGCAGAACATGGGCTCCGTGTGTGCGCTTCAAGGGGCCGACATGCCAATGGAGCCATCCTAATCAAACATTTGGAAGAGAGCACATATTGACAGTTAGGATAAGGGGATCAGCAGGTCCTTCTCTGGCTTCCCCTTCAAACTTCCCTCCGGGTGCAGGGGGCTGGGCAGCTGTGGTGGGCAGCTCAGGCTCTGGGTCACTGATAAGCCCCCAGCTCTCCTTCCTCCGGGCACTTGATGGTATCTTTCAGAAACAGGCCAAAGACCAAACGATAAGCTCCAAAGAAGTGGCTGAATGTCAAGATCAATATGGGGAAATTACCTCTAATCTGGGGAAATACGTAACACATCCACACCTCGACGCCTTTGGGCTCATCTCCCCCATTGCCCTGCGTCCCCACTGCCTTCCACTCACATCAAGCTTCTCTGGAGGGTCCCTCCACCTTCTGCCCTGGCCTTGGCTAACCGCTCCATTATGCCCACCTCGGCCAGCTTCCACGCACCTGCCAAAGCCACCTTTATTAAGACGAGCATCTTACTGTGTTTCTCTGATGCTTGACATCTAAAAATGGGGCAGTTCATTAAGAATCTACTTGATTTTACCTTCCTCAGGAGCCATCACCAGATGACACCGGTCACACTGGAGCTTAACAGGTCTTGTATAGTGCACAACGACTTGTCAACGCTTGGATCTGCTTTCTCTCTGTCCTCATTCCTGGATTTTCTTAGGAAGATAGGAATGTTTCTTTTTTTGTGATCTCAAAGGATCCTTCTGTTTATTCTCCATCATTTATTCCACAGTATTGGGGTGTATCTCAGATCTGTTGACTGCCTGTCTTCCCCCACTGGAATACGAGCTCACGGAGGACACTGACTTTGTTATGTTTACAGCCCTGACCACAGTGCCTAGAATTAGCGTCTGGCACATCATAAGCACTCAAAATATATATGCTGAATGACCAGCTGAAAGTCTACTCCCCAGGCTAGGCTGTGAGTTCACTTAAGTCAGAATCTCCCCATTCATTTCACATTCTGGGTGCACAGTTGAGTGCCTAGCACAGGGTTGGAGTCAAAACCCCAATGCCGTGTTGAACTGAATGGCCTTCAAAGGCACTTTGCAGGGGGAACCTATCCTCAGAATTACTTCTCTGTCTCTGTGTACAAAGCTAGATTAAAAGCTAAAGAGTGGGACGCCTGGGTGGCTCAGTTGGTTAAGCAGCTGCCTTCGGCTCAGGTCATGATCCCAGCGTCCTGGGATCGAGTCCCACATCGGGCTCCTTGCTTGGCGGGGAACCTGCTTCTCCCTCTGCCTCTGCCTGTGCTTGCTCACTCTCCCTCTCTCTCTCTGACAAATAAATAAATAAAATCTTTAAAAAAAAAAAAAAAAAAAAAAAAAAAAAAAAAGCTAAAGAGTGAGACTGCCTCCCGCCAAAAAGGGGAGGAAACCTTCAGTGAGGATCAAGGACAAAAGATCCCCAAATCTCAACACCCCAAATGGGCAATTACGCTTCTCAGCCTTCGCCATTCAATTTATGAACGTAAATCCTCACCTTATCTCAAGGAAACATACTGCAATGTCAACTCAATCTTAAAAGACCTTTATAGTCGCCACAACTTTGATATACACATTTTACTGGGGCACCATGTGCACCGCGGAAGTTAGGGTTGAGTCAGCACTTCCAGTAGGAAATCCATGTTCTGGGGATTTATAACTCAGCTGTAAACACTCACCCTCGGCTTTGCTGATAAAGAAACGAAAGCAGCCCCGATGTGCAAAGATGTCGAAGCCAACGAACCCCCTGGAGCAGCGGTCCCAGTAGGCTCAAGAAGAAATCACGGGGTTTCCCATAGAATTCCAGTGCTCAGTCAATATCAAGGAGAAAAATCCCATTCATGAGACATATATTTCTCAAGAAGCCAAACCCCTAGTAGGTGTGCTTGATTTTGTAGACTTCCTGATTCCTGATTAGTTCTTCTCCCATTCGCCCCACATGTGGGCGTGACCACCAAATCCGACCGAGTCTACCCACAGTCCTCCGTGGGGCGTAGTGCGCCTCTGAATCACCTGATAATCGTTTTTTTGTTTTTTTTTAATTTACTTATTTTGAAAGAGAGAGACAGAGAGAGGAAGACAAGCAGACTCCCCTCCTGAGCGGGGAGCCTGACGTGGGGCTCAATCTCAGGACCCAATCATGACCTGAGCGGCAATCTGGAGTCGGACGCCAAACCTGCTGAGCCACGCAGGCACCCCCACCGGAGGATCTTTATGACAAGTAAATCCTGGAAGCCGAGGATGCAGCCAGAGAGCCTGCATTTCTAACAAGCTCCCAGGTGAGGCTGATGATGCCACATGGAGGACCACTCTTTTGAGAAGCGAGGAGGACTACTCTTTGAGAAGCGAGGTATAACAGACACCTCTTGGTGTCTCCACCTCTGGATCTCCCCCACCTGCCCATCCTTCACGCGGATCCTTCTCATTTCACACCTGCCCTGTTTTAACCCCTGCCCCTCGATCTGCTCTCCCGCCGTCCTATCTGCCTTCGCCCCATCCTTCACAACGCTGCCAAGGCAGTTTTAGGGGGAAAGTCCAATCGTATCGCTTCGCAGCTTAAAACGTGCAATAGCCCAGCATTACCTTCCCCCTACAATCAGCCAGAATTCTCTAGCTGTCCCCAGTCAGGCTACCCATCGCCCCACAGAATGAGTGAGTCACTCCCTTCCCCGTCTTGCCACGCTCTCCATGCCACCATGATATCTGTCAAGAGTTTCTAATTATTGACCCATGCATCTGTCAACCTCCACGGACTGTGAGGTCTTAAAAGGTAAGAGGCATATTTTACCCAACTCTGGGTCTGCTAGTCAATAGGAGTTCAATACGTGTTTGATGGTGGGAGGGATTCATAAATTAAGGAGTTTATAATAAGAGCTAACATTTATCGAGCATTGTCTCTCTGTACCACGCGCTGTGCAATATGCTTTCCATTTACTAATTCACGAATGCTTAGAACATCCCTGAGCGTTAAATATGGTGAGCTCCGCTTTACTCACGAGCCAGCAGAGGCTCAGCAAAGCTACATAACTGTACTGGAGATACCCAGGTAGTAAAGGGCAAAATGGAATCAGAATTCGATTTTATTACAATTCTAGAATTTTCTCTTAATTGCTAAACCATACCGAAAGGCTGACTAGGGATATGAATGAATACAGGAATGAATGAATGAATGAACGGACGGACGGACTTCTGGTGCCCTTGGGGATCCGTGAAGCCAGGCGGCCTCACCCACAAGTCAACGGAAGTACCCTATTCAGGTGGCCAAGTGTTAATATCTAAAAACAGAAGGGGTGATTTATGCCTTTGCTTTACTGCTCTGACCTCTGGCAGCTCAAAGAAAGATTTGATTTTACAAAATAAATGCCTCCACCAGCTCCTTGACATCGAGATGAAGGACGTGAAGATGAGCTTGACTGGAACAATGGACTTCAGGAAGTCGAGCAGCAGGAAGTATGTTTTACCTACATACATCACAGGGGTGTGTGAGGCCAGAAAGCCCAGACATCACTCACTCATCCATCCACCCACCCCTTTACTCACGGTTCACCTGTCTATCCATTTATCTCTTCACTGATCCATCCCAGGGTTCATTCTATCGGCTACCAGATATTTCCCAAACCTTGGCATGTTCTGGAAACTAGTCAGAGCTGGAAATATGACCAAGTTAGAAGGGAAGTAGTTAAGGAATGTTCTTGGAAAAGATTACTTCTTGACTGCCACTTGAAGGAGATATACAAATTCTTCAGATGGATGAGTGTGTATTACCCAGTGGGTGGGGGAGGGGCGGAGACAGTTCTAGAAGGAAGTATGTGTGTGCAAGCTGCGCGTGAGAAAGCGCTTAGCATGCTTGAGGCATTGAAGGAGTTCAGGATGGCTGAACAGAAATGCCCAGAGCCAACAGGAATAAGGGAGAAAGACAAGGTAAACATGTGGTCAAGAGTGTTCCGTGTCCTTCTGGGCTTCTAATAATTAAAGGACGTCAGTAGCTATGTGGATCACAAGGGATGCCCTGAGAAAGGACCATGCCAAGTTGAGGGACCTTAACATGAACATATTCATATTTATAGCCACACATTTATTTTTACAGGTCAATAAAATGACGAATCAAGCAGGATTTACAGCACTTGACTATGGGGGAGCACATACATACATACACACATACACACATCTATGCCCAGGTCGGTCTGTCATCATCCTCAACCTTCCTCATCTTTCTATAAAGCAACTGGAGTTCTGACCCCAGGTCTCTATTATGCAGAGTAGGTTGGGGGAAATAAATTCCTAGTTCTTCCTGAGATCTTCGCTGACCTGGAGGTTCAATGCCACGGTGCGGGGAGTCTGAGGAAGATGCTAATGACTCAGGAATCTATCCAGCTCTTGTGCCTGTGTTAGCCTTGCCCTGCTGCCTCAAAGGCTCTCTTCGGCTTCTGCACCATGCTCAGCACCTGGCAATGTTTTTAAAGCTGCCTTGGACCCCATCTACCTAGAAGTGCTGTTATCGACAATTTGCTGTGGAGTCCAACGGTCTCCCTTGCGTGTGTCCAGGAGGCAGGCAGCCTGGCCCACCTCTCTTCTGCACCGAGATCTCTCCCTCAGCCCTCCTCACTCATCCTCTAATGGGGTGCACTGAAGGGAGTAACTTTCCTTCTAGGGTGGCGAGGGGGGGACCCACATTCTCCCCATGATGCTACTCTACACCCAAAACCCTGACCCACTGAGGGCTTCAGGTTTTGAACCAAAGCCAGAAAAAAGTGTTGGGGAGGCAGTATCAGTTTTTCTTCCCCCAGATCCCTCCCCTGAAATAATGAGTACTGACGGAGTATCTCCTTGGTTGGGGCGGGAATAGGAGAGAGGAGAAGGAAAGCGGGACATGCAGAAAAAAAGAAACACAGATGGATGTCCACCTAGCCACAGAGACGTGGTGCGGACGTGGACACAGAGACTCCGTGACAAAACCAGTAAATAGTAGACATAGGCGTAAGATAAAACAATGTTAATACACTTGTGTTTCCAAACTTCCCCTAACCCCGCAGGCAAAATTCTTTTTTTTTTCCTGTTTCCCAAAACACTAATATAATAAAGGCCCTACCTTGCCAGACAGGCTGTTCTGGAGTTTTAAAATGGGGGGAAAAAAACACAGAATAGCACAGGATTCCAGCACAGGACTCTTACTCTCGGGGGTCTCTGAGTTCAAGCCCCACGTTGGGGGTAGAGACGACTTTTAAAAATAAATAAATAAAACCACATTGTTTTAAAAATAAATAAATAAAAATGAAATGGAAAAAGCGAAAGCAGGTTCAGAGGACAAAAGCAAAGTGTGAGGAAAGTAAGGGCTGAAGAACGCTGCCATAAAGCTTCGGACGGGAAGTGTGCAACAGCTCTTGGGTATGAGCACAGAGAATGGGAAGGAAGAAAGGTAAGATGATTTAAGGGTGGCTGATGAACTGTCCCTATTACTGGATGTGGTATGAACCACATCTACTATGAACCACATCACTAGTGGATGTGGATGAACACAGAGAACTGCGCTCAGACAATCCGACGTGGTCCTGAGACTGAGGGTGCCACAGGGACTAAGAGAAGCTCCTGGGGCAGAAATGGAGAAATGGAGAAATGGAGAAATGCGTTCAAGGCCAGGGGTGAATCTTCTTCCCCAGGAACAGGCAGGGGAGGAGGGGAAGGAACATCCAGCTAGGGAGGATTCAATGCACATGAGCTCTGAGAAGCCAGGAATCCTCCCTTCATGGGTCCCTATCCTGCCTTCCTAAAAAAGGAGATCAAATTTCAAAGGCAGGGTGTCCTCAAGGTTCTCAAGCAGGTGTTGCTCAGGCGACAGAGGGGGAAGAACATGGACTCCAGACTCTCAGAGCACTGTTTGATAATATTCAACCTCTCTGAGCCTATCACTCCCCAGAAACAGCCACATCCCAGCCTTGTTTATGAATTAATCCACACATCAAACACACAGAGAAGAGGATCTGAGTGTACCCTGATGGTCTCCCTCCCATGCCCCGGGAAAGCTCCAGAATGCCAATTTTCACGGGTTAGGATAAAGGAAAGTAAAAGAAAAAAAAAAAAAGGAAACAAAATACAGAACAAATGACGGAGCCTCATTTTTTAAATCTTAATATAAATTCTAATAAAGTGGGGAAGTAAAATTGGCATAGAAACCAATTTCTGCAAATCCCCCTGCTGATTAGTTATTCATTTATTCACTCATTCCACTTTGATCAATGACCAGAATTATACCATAGTAGTAAAGGATCTAGGCTCTGCAGCCAGACAGACACAGAGTTTGAATAAATATCAGCTGTTTTTGTTGATAATAATATAAATACGACCATGCATCAAGCCTTATGTGAGTGAGGAAATTATAAACACTCCACTCCCACCTGAGAACTGCTCAGAATCCAGGCAAGAACGGAGGCTGGCCTGGGAACTCCGCTAAGAACCCTCTCAAGTGCATGGAACAGAATTTCTCGTGAACGGTGGCTGAGACCAGGAGGATGCTTACAATTTATTTAACAAGGAATTTGAAAAGAGGTGGAACTGGGGTTGGTCTGGCAGCTCCGTGATTTCTGGGATATGTGTCTCACTCTACTCTTTTTAAAGAAAAAAAAAAAAGGTTGTTTTTTTTTTTAATCTTTAGAGAAGTGGAGAAGGGCAGAGGGAGAGAGAGTCTTAAGCAGACTCCACGCTGAGCATGGAGCCCGATGAGCGACTCAATCTCATGACCTGAGATCATGACCTGAGCAGAAACCAAGAGTTGGATGCTCAACCGACTGAGCCACCCAGGCAACCCGACAGGACGTAATTTCTCTGCATGTTGCTGTGTGGCCACAGTAAGGCTGCCACTTATAAAGGGACCATTGTGCCTTGAAGCCAGGAAAAGTGGGGTCTTCTCCTATGCTTGTCCTTACTACCAAGAAGCAAAGCACCCTTCCCAAAAGTCATTCAACATAACTGTCCTTCGACATATGTCTCATGGGACCTTCAACATTCATCCCGCTGGACAGAATTGGGGCACAGGTTCTCCCCCCATAGCTCCAGGGGAGGCTGGTGAAGTCCACCTCGAGCTTCTCCACTCCAATGGAGGGTAGGTGACAGAGGAGCGTTGGGTGAGCCAACCCAGGGTCTCCTTCAGAAACTTCCAGCATATGGCACCCTTACATTGGGAACAGAGGAGGGAAGACCTACTCTGCACTTTGGGATTTGAGAAAGATCACACCGGAGCAGCAAGAGGAAGAAATGCACCATGGCATGTCACCTGGAGTCAGAAGGACAGAGCCTTCAGGTCACAGACAACCACAAATGCAAAGACAGGAAGGCGGGCAAGAGGAGATGTTACATCAGAACAGCGAGAGGGGGGAAGGTGGAGGAAGAAACCATCCTGGGCAGGGAGAGTAGTGGAGCAGACAGGTCAGGGCCCCACTCCGCCTTGCTGAACAGTCCTTTTCAAAACAAGAGGCTGCTTTCAGTGAATATGGAGGATTCTGGAAGACAGACGAGCACAAGGTTAAAGAACCTCGGGCTGTGCAGGACAGATAGGCTCTTGTAAACGCACTTCCGTCTTGTTTTCACATCCAGGAGGAGGTCCTGGTTTGGTGTCGCGTACCTGTAACGTCTCTCTTAACTTATTCATGTGTTTGCACAAAGCGAGCAAGCCTCAGGCAGACAGCCTAGTTGACAGTCCCTAGTTAGGACTTACTAATGCTGCTGTGTTTTGTGCGCTGATGTTTGTGCTTACGGTTCCCTTCTACGGACAGCGAAGGACACCAGGCGTGCGACCGCCACTGTGCTTTCTTTTATTCTGATCTATGCGTATTTTTTCCGAAAGTGAGTCAATTTGCAGACGAAGCTGGAGTACAGAATGGCAGAGGTGGTGCATCACACGACGGAACGTTGCAAGATTGTCAACAGGGACGTCCTTCCGTCGTAAAACCACGAGGGTGGCATGGAAGCAGCGGAAGTTCAGGAAATCTCATTCCAGTCTACAGGGGCTGCTCGTATTTGCAGAGAGGGGTGATCAGATCAGGTTTCAAGACTTACGGGGAAGAGTACATGACCTTGTGCACACAAGGCATTTAGAATCCTGCCTGGCACACAAAATAAATATTAACTACCAGAGTGCTGTTAGTACCACTAACCTCGTCATCAGCTTGGAGGCAGGGTGGGTTCAAGGGTGGGAGACTGAATTCAAGAGATGGGTCAAGAGGCTGTTGGTCTGATACACGCTTAGCGAAATCTAGGGGCAGCGGGACGGTGAGAAATGTCTAGGGACATTTGGAAAGAAGGATCTGCAGGTCCCTGTGTCATAGGGGCCCAGGGGAGCGCCTCCTTTCCCTCTGCTTGAAGCTTAGTCCCAGGCTCACCACGACATACTGCCAGGCCTTTCCTGCACAGACTTGACACCGATGAACACCGAGCACGCACAGATAACAATCTCCAAGCACATTCTGTCCCAAATGAGGTGCCTTGTCATTTTCAGAATATCAGCTGTCACACAGCCCGAGAGTTCTCATCTGCTAAAATGAGAAAGCGGGAATAAAAAAAAAGAAAAAAAAAAAAAGCGGAGAAGGAACTTGAACATAAACTTAAAAAAAAAAAAACCTTGGTCTGAAAACCTATCAGCCCCAGAGCCCATTCAGTGAGCCAGGCTTTCCAGGAAGATACGACAGCAGCTCACCCAGACAGAAGGAAGGAGGAGGGAAGGAGCCTCCGTCAGTGGGTGTTCCCCACCCACTCCCCACTCGGCATCCCATTCAGTCCTCACTGCAGTCCTGTAAAGAGGCCAGAGCCCCCAGGAATGAGGTGGTTTGCCAGTGGTCACCCTGCTGGCCAAGGGTCACTCTGGGATCCACACCGCATGTGACCAGCCCACGTTCTGGCCAGAGTGCACCTGCGAGCCTAGATTTAGGGAAACTAAAAATTAGGTAAAGGGAGGTCTTGAAGGTGAGACCAAACCCTCAGTGTACTGCTTTTGACTTAATTATGTGGATTCACCCAAAACCCATCCTCCTTCACTTCTCTCCAAGGGTCACAACATCCTTTAGTATTTTCCTAGTTAGGTGTGTGGTAAGTTAGACAAGCAGCGGGGTTCTGGAGGCCAATTAATCTGGTTTCAGTCCCAGAAGAATCTCTAACTAGAGGCTGAAATGCTGGCTATCAGGGTGGGGTGCCGAGGGGTGTGGGGCCCACCGCGGAGCCCAACACTTCACAGGCCTTAGGACAAGTCACTCAGCAGGCCTGTGAATGTCATTCCCACACCCTCCCTCCCCTCTGGTCCCTCAGTCCCCTTGGTCACTGCTATGGACGGGATGTCTGGATCCCCCCAGATTCATACATTGGAAGCCCCACCCCAATGTGATGGCATTAGGGGGTGGGACCTTTGGGGGGTGATTAGTTCAGGAGGTTTGGATCCTCCATTAATGGTATTAGTGCCCTTATAGGAAGACACGGTGGAGAGGACCTCACGAGACACCAAATCTGCCAGCACCCTGATCTCAGGACTCCCCAGCCTCCCGTACTGTGAGGAATAAATGTCTGTGCTTGGAGCCACCGGCTATCCTGTTGTAACAGCCTGGGGAGACTAGGACCGCCACCGTCTCTGCTCTGATATTCACCCTTCCCCAGTGCATGGCCTGCCCTCCGTGTCTCATTTGCCCATTCCAGTCTCTGTCCACCGTCTACAAAATTTATCAGTGATCTTTCTAAAGCTCAGCTCCGATCATGTCACCGCCTGTGATTGAAACTCTCAATCATTCCTGGCCGCCCTTGCATGCCATCCCCAGACCGACACTGTCTGATTCTTGTCTCCCAGCGAAGCTTAATATCCGGCCCAATCCCATCTATCCTTCCTTCTGGCCAACAGGTCCACCTACATCACACGCTTCTCTCAAACCCGGGTGCCTGCCTTTGTATACCCCGTTCCCACGGCCCGGAACACTCACATCTGCTCACCCATCTTCCTTCCCCTCAGCCCTTGTCTCAGGTACTCTCTTTTTTATTTCCTTTTTTAAAGATTTTGTTTATTTATTTGACAGACAGAGATCACAAGTAGGCAGAGGCAGGCAGAGAGACGGGGGGAAAGCAGGCTCCCCGCTGAGCAGAGAGCCCTATGTAGGGCTTGATCCCAGGACCCTGGGATCATGACCTGAGCCGAAGGCAGAGGCTTTAACCCACTGAGCCACCCAGGTGCCCTTCTCAGGCACTTTCTAGAAAGATCCCCACCAACATATTCTCTTATCACAGCCCCAATCCCACTTCCTCACCATTACTGATTTTCTTCTCTACCTCCCATACTCAATTGAGTCCAGGAGATTTGTTTGCTCCTTTCTACATCCCTATTCTCCAGTACCTGGAATACAGCAGGTGCTCAATAGATGCTCACTGAATAAATGCATGACCTTGCAACATGATGAATTCCATACTGGAGTCAAATACAGATGGTACGGGAGGAGCAGTCCTACCAACGTTCTTTCTGTAAATGGAAGCCTACAAACTACAGAACATCACAGTTTTACAGAAAATGCAAAGGACCCCAGCAATATTTCCCTTCTAGAAGCTTCCCATTCTGCTTTTCAAGCCACCTTTGGTTTACCATGTCTCCTCCAACACCGGAGATTTATTGACCAGTGACTGCTTTGTCTAGAGCCAGGAACAACCTCCTTTGTATACCATGTTGTTTTATTTCAGCTGAAATCAGGCTTAAAATGAGTAATCACTATTTATTACTCAGCTAAACGAAGAGCAACCCCCGCTGTTAACAACAGAGCATTTGAAAATCTGACCGGAGTCCACAGCACCCCAAGGAAAGCAACTAGAATGTCCAAGGAACTGCAATCCAGGTACAAAAAGGAACGACCTGAAGTTACTTAGTGTAGAAAAATACGTATTTGAGAGAGGTGCCGCTGTTCTCTTCAGAAGCGCTACCTGAAGTGTATTTGGGCTCACCGGACAGGCTTCAGAAGACAGAACAAGGACCACATGAGTGGAAATTGCTCTGGCTTAAAGCCCAGAAGAGATACCTCGCCAATGACACCCTTCGCTAGCACTGCTCCAGCAAGGGGCAGGGAGAGAAGGCGAGGGGGAGTAAGAAGTCCCTGCTGTCCCTGGAGGTGCTCAAGCAGGGATGAGTGTCCGCACTTTAAGAGGATGAATGCCTACACTTCAAGAATGCCACCAAGAGGCGTACGTGACTTCTATGGCTTCTCCTGGTCCAACTACCCACCACCCTCGATGTTAAGTGTACCCCAGCCTCAGTGTTAAGTGTATCCACAATTCTCATAAGGGCTTACCCTTTCACCCTCAGTGTGTTAGGGTGGGACTGACCCCATACCCAGGCTCTAGAAGTGAGTGTGCAACCTCAGCAGGGCCATTCCAAATACCTCATCGCCATGGCTGCTGTGACTGGTCGGCGAATTGGCATGTGACTCGAGGCTGACCATGAGCTCCCTCCCTGGGACTTTGTTGCTAATCGGGTCAAGGATGCCAGCCTTGACCCAAGAACGTCCATCTCTGCCAGCACACTCCCCATGAAGCCTGAAAGAGGGATCTTTTATTTTTTTTAATATTTTATTTATTGATTTGAGAGAGAGACAGTGAGAGAGTGAATGAGCGAGGAGAAGGTCAGAGGGAGAAGCAGACTCCCCATGGAGCTGGGAGCCTGATGAGGGACTCGATCCCAGTACTCCAGGATCGTGACCTGAGCTGAAGGCAGTTGCTTAACAAACTGAGCCACTCAGGCGCCCAAGAGCGATCTTTTAAATAGGCAGAGAAGATCTTATTGTCCCGCCTACTTAAAAATCACCGATGGCTTCTCATTACACTTAAAATAAAACCAAAACTCCTTATCACGGTCCCAACCCCTGTACTGCCTGCCTTCTCTGGTGTTCTCACAGGACTCTCCTCTCTGGTCACTAAGCTGCAACCAGGACAGTATTCTTTTAGTCATTCAGACAAGGCCAGATCATTCATCCCTTCCTCGAAGTCTTTACCGGTGCTGTTCCTTCTGCCGGGATACTCTTCCCCACATGGGCACAGAGTGGGCTCCCTCCCTCTACACAAGTCCCTTCTTGCCTCATGTCTGGCTCGGAGGGATTTTCAGGGATCATTCTCTTTGTTCTCAAACTCTGTGTCTCTATATCCAGCTTTACTGCTTCCTTTACACTATTAATAGAAATTATACATTCATTTTATTTTATTCTTTTTTTTTTAAGATTTATTTATTTATTTATTTATTTATTTATTTGACAGAGATCACAAGTAGGCAGAGAGGCAGGCAGAGAGAGAGGAGGAAGCAGGCTCCCCGCCGAGCAGGGAGCCCGATGTGGGGCTCAATCCCAGGACCCTGAGACCACGACCCGAGCCAAAGGCAGAGGCTTCAATCCACTGAGCCACCCAAGCGCCCCTATACATTCGTTTTAATTCGTCGATTTATTTATTCTACTTCGCCTTCTGGAAATAAATTCCATGAGCCCGCAGACTTCACCATCTTACTCACTGCTGTATCCCCAGTGCCTATAAGATGCCTGGTGTATAATCAGCTCCTAAGACAGACATGATGGATGAATTAATGAATGAACACATTGATCAACTGAAAACAGGGCCTAAATTTTTAAAAATAAACAAAAAGGAAAGTGGATGTTAAAGATTAGGAGAGACAGGATTCCTACAGCCATCATTTGAACATATGGACCCAAATGAGGCTGTCTCCTCCTGGACTTTTCAGTGAAGCAAGCAAATGGATTCCCTTTTTAGCTTAAGCTGGTTTGAACTGGATTTCTGTCGCCTGTGACCAAACAGCTCTTACTTACACGAAGGAGGTTCCTATAGCCACTGGTGGAGCCCAACCACATGATGGCTCTCCTCTTCCACTTCAACTCTTCTATCCCCCAAACAGACTGCGGGGAGCCTTGGTCCCAGTGGTATAGGCCTCCCTCTGTGTCATTCACTGTTTGATTAACATGGCTCAGTTCCAGGCCCCTTATCTGATAAGATAAGAAACCGTGAGACACAAGGAGCTTGCACTGAGAAAGGCCCGGCTGGACAGTTAGCAGATGCAGATGCGACAGAATTGGCCTGTATTCTTCCTGTGCTGGGGGCTGCCTTCCCCCTGCAGGAGCCACTGGCCCCCTGTCCTGCCTGCCCTTAAAACAGAGACCCCATCTCTGGGAGTCTGACCCAAAAGAGAAGCCACTGATCCGTTCTAGGCTCACATTCTACATCAGCATCAGGTCCTATTTGCCAATAGGCTGGCTTGAATCTCATTACCTGGTTTGGGTCTCCGGATTGTTCCTGGCCAGTTCTCTTAAGCCTGAGACTGACTTGGAACCTTCCCCAGGGATGATAATAAGAGTGAACAGTTGCCTTTTGTTGGTGTTTTATGATATGCCAGGCTCTGTTCTGAGCACTTTTCATGTTCTTGGTTCACTTAATCCTCACGATGATCTGATAAGCACCGTTAGTAGTCCCATTTCACAGATGGGGAAGCTGGGGCATGGAGCGTTTAAGTGACTTGCCCAATATCACACAGCTAATAAATGCTGGAGTCGGGATGTGAAGCCAGGAAGCCTGGCTGCAGAGCTCGTGCTATTAACATTCACCCTACAGCAGATTAGTTAAGACTACAAACATCTACGGTAGATGCAGTTTCCCAAAGATGGATCTAACAGTATCTCCCATCCCACGTGCTTTTCTTACAGTGTCACTCTGATATCCCTCTTCCTGAACCTAGAGCACGGGATACTATGTGACTCCAAGGCTCTAGGATAAAGATGCTGTGGGGCATATGGGTGGCTCAGTCGGTTAGGCATCTGACTCGATTTTGACTCAGGTCATAGTCTCAGGGTCATGGGATCACGCTGCATGCAGAGCGTGGAGTCTGCTTCAGATTCTCTGCCCCTCTGCTTCTCCCACTCATGCTCTCCCTCTAAAATAAATAAAAAAATAAATAAAACCTCAAAAGAAAAAAAGATGCTATGTATCTTGCTCTGATGGGACACTCAGTGTCCGTACCTAGCACCATGCCCAAACTAGCCCATGTGCAGAGATCTCATGGAGATGCCTCACGCAGGTCTGACACCCAGCTGAGGTCCCAGCTATAACCAGCATCGCCACCAGAACTGTGAGTGGAGATGCTTCCAGCTGGTTCCTGCTTCAGGTCACTGAATCACCCCAGCTTTTGAGTCCTTCCAAATGAGGACGGAGCAGAGGCAAGCCCTCCTGAGTTCCTGACCCACAGAATGCATGAGCCTAATAAAATGGCCACTGTATGCCCCTCAGTTTTGTCGTGGTGTATTACCCATGACCGCTGTCTGCAACCTTGTACACAGCCTGCCCGCAGAACTCTGCCTCTGACCAGCATCTGATTGAGTCCCTAATACTCAAGTGACAGGTTCATCATATTCTGCTACCCTGATGTGTCACCTCAGCCTCCCTAGTTGGACGTCCTGAGTGCCAACAGCCAACTTCAATGACCACTTCTTGTCTGTAGCCAGATCCTCAAGATGCCGAATGTGATGGGTTAGACGGAACCTGCACTCACTTCTTGAAGCTGTTTCTGACCCCTGGAGCTTGACCACAGATCTCAGTTTCCTGGTTCATTCCTCTCCCAGTCAGCCCTATCCGTTTTCAGGTGATTCAGTCACGGTCCAGAAACGGAGCTAATCCAGCCTCTTCATTTCCAAGACAGGAAAACAGACGCCGAGCAAAATAAAACAAAATGGTAGCAACTGACATCTCTTGACTCCCTCATGTACATGACTGGATTTTACCCTCCTAAGTTACCCTGTGTAATATGAATAATATTATGGGCTCCGTCTTACAGAGCGAGTAAAAGAGCAAGCCATATTTGGTCATACAGTTGTATTAAACTGCCCCAGTGTCCTCTGGTCTTCAAGGTCCAATCTTGGAAGGGTGAAGACGAGACAGATCATGGATTCCAAAATGAAAAAATCACTGGGCTTTTTTCTGGGCAGAGATTTCCCAAGAAGACAATAGCCTCGGGTCCAGATTTCCTCCACCTCGAAAACACACCTCCTTGTCAACAACACATCTAAGAAATAAAGATGGTCCTTCCTTCCTCGTGGGTCGGTACTGTGGGTGTGGCTAAGAAGATCTGTATTGCCTGATCCCTCCAGGTTTTGTGCCACATTCCAGAATGTAATTCTGTAAATCTGGGTTCTTCTCCAAGAAGATGGTACCAAATCTGTCTTTGATGAGCGTACAATGCCTTCTTGTGGGTGGAAATATATAGTGTTTGCAAAAACAAGAACCTGTGGAGTCAGAGACCTGTATTATAATATTAGTTGTGTGACCTGGGGCAAGCTATGTAAGCTCGTGAGTTTCCAAGTCTTCATGAGCACAGTGATCAAAGGACCCAACTCATGGGGTTGTTGTAAGGATCAGGTGAGATAATGCAGAGCCTAGAACATAACAAAAGCCCCTCCAAAAAATGACCAATGCTACTGTTATCATATACAGAAATGGAATGAATCCTTATCAAATGAAAAGTAAGCAGAATCTCACTATATTCTAGAAAAGCCACCAAATTACCTCACACTCCAGTACAAACGATCCCTAAAATTACACCAAGAGGCAAGAATGCCACCTCTCAGATCCTGGAGAAAGTGTTTCATTCACACAATGCCAGTCCCTTACTGCACCCAAGTTGCTAAGAAGCATTTTGACACTAATCCTCTTCCCGGTAATCTCGAGATGTTAATTCCTACATTTCAATCTTCTCTGGAAAGTCTGGTGACTAAAAGATCCAGCTTCTGACCTACAGGCTGGAGATGGAAGCCCTGATGTTCTTAGCCATCAATCCTTAAAAAAAAAAAAAAAAAAAGTTAGGCAAATGATGGTATCAGAGTCCCATCCTTCTGGCAAAGAGGAAAGTCCATAAAAGCGGGCGAGAAAAGATTCAATTGTAATCCGACTAATGCATCTCCAGAAGGGTTGCTATCTGCTGCAGAGCACTCCCCATTAAAGAAATCAATTTAGCATTCGACTTCTCCTCCTGTGGCGCATATTGAAGTGGGATCTGACAAGGATGGAAAACAGATTTGTGTTAAATACTGACAATAAAGCCTGTAGCTCAAGGTTATAGCAGTCAACAGAAATCCAGTGCCTCGGAAACCCTGAGACCCTCATCCATCAGCTGGAGTCAGCAGCTTTAAAAGGAAGCCAGAGGTCTGGCTCGGGAAGGGGGTTGGTTATCAAGAGTGGGTATTCAGGGCCATGGTAGCCGGAGTTGCTGGTTTTGTGGGAGGTCCAAAAAATGGGCCTGAGCTTCTAGGTCCCTAGCGTCTTGGTGGCTTTTCTTGGTTGTAATGGGTATCTCTTATTTTTGCATGCCCAGCAACTACTCACTCTTATTTTCCGATCAATAGCACCCATTTTAGGGGCACCTGGGTGGCTCAGTCAGTTAAGTCTCTGCCTCTGGCTCAGGTCATCATCCTAGGGTCCTGGGATCAAGTTTGGCATCAGGCTTTCCACTCAAGGAGTCTTCTCCTCACTCTCTTATCTGCCTCTCTCTGCTCATGCTCTCTCTCACTCTCTCTCTTGCTCTCTCTCAAATAAATACATGAAATCTTGAAAAAAAAAAAACAGCACCCACTTTATCTCAGGAAACAGTTCCTATTCTGCTTCTCAGTTCATAAGATTTGAGTGAAATTTAGCCTACCTCCGGCTCTAAGGGGAGGTAGACATGTGAACTCGGCCTGCCCGATGAGGGCCGTGAGGCACCCTAACCTCGGTGACCTCCTTGGGCACAGCACCCAAGGAAGAACCATCAGGGACAATGCGACTCAGTCTTGGAATTTTCTGCAACTGTTTGGTTAAAAGAATCCATCTTTGTACCCGTGTAGCGGGGAAGACAGGATTAAGCCTGAAGCTTCTGGAAACCATCTTATCACAATAAGGGGAGAATGGAATCAGCCCAGAGAAAGACACAGATAAGAGATAAAGATCATCCAGAATCTGATTAGATTATTGCCCTAGAATGAGATTATTTGAAGACCATCTCCTGCACTTCTCAGTTCCAAGATCCAATAAGTTCCATTTTTCTTGGTTTTAAACCAATTTGAGTTGGGTTTTTGTCACTACAACCAAGAAAAAGATCTGACAATTCCAATGTAGCTGGGTGAGTCAGGCCTATTTGGACAGCACTAGCTCTCTGTGGGGCCTAGATCAAGGCCACACTCAGCAATTAATCACATCTCCCAATTGGATCCCACTTTCCAATGCCTTAACAACCGAAAGGCATGCCACAGAGGTAGTGCGGGCCCCTTCCAAACTTTAAAAAAAAAAAAGTTATCTTTTTAAAAAAATAATAAAATCCCAGGCGCCCCAAAATGTAAAAAATAAATAAATAAATAAATAAAAAGTTAAAAAGAGTTATTCCTGTGGCGTGTGGCGAAGTGGGAACATGTGATTCTTGATCTCCAGGTCAGGGGTTCAAGCCCCACATTGGGTGCAGAGACTACTTAAATAAATAAAAGTTACAAAAAAAAAAAAAAACAAAAAAACCTTCCTTGCTAAAAGCTGCTAAGCATCATCTGAGTTTTTAGTAATTCTTAATTACTGTTCACACACCACCACAACAAATAAAATAATGAAAAAGTCTGCAATATTACCAAATACGAAATACTACCAAAACGTGACACAGAGACATACACTGAACGGACACCGTTGGAAAAAACAGTGTCCACAGACTTGCGGCCATAGACCTTCAATCTGTAAAATCCAACAATCCTTCAAAGCACGAAGACACAAAGCGCAGGAGAAAGAAGGTAGCCCGTGCGGACCTATTAGTGAAGATTCCACATGCCTTCTGGGAAAGCAGATACAACATCCCAAAGCAAACAAGCAGGTGCTGGTGACGGCCCACACCCCCACGGCGACCCCTCTCCGCTTCCGGACATTCTGTTATGACTTCCGGCCCTGCAGCCTCCACTTCATGGAAAAGCTGCCCCCCACTCCCGGGTTTAGAAGCCTGCTTCGCCTGCGCCCACGACACACCAGGGGTGCTTGGCTACTAATATCTCCCTGGGCTCAGCCTTTCGACATTGCCAAGGCTGATTCGGAGGCATTTCCTTTATCCCACTTCCAGAGATCCCTCCTGCCCAGGATTCAGTGTCAGGCACGCCTAATCCGCGGTCTCCCCCCTCCACCTCTCCCTTGTGGTGTCCCTGCACCTTCTTCTTTTTTTAATTTAATTTTATTTAAATTCATTTAATTAATATACAAATGTTATTATGAGTTTCAGAAGTAGAGATCAGTGATTCATCTGCTGCATACAACACCTAGTGCCCATCACATCACGCGCCCCCCTTAATGCCATCACTCAGTTACCCCATCTCCCCTCCCACCTCCCCTCCAACAACCCTCAGTTTGTATCCTAGAGTTAAGAGTCTCTTATGATTTGTCTCTGCACCTTCTAAATAAACTACAGGTATTTCTACAGTCATTGTAACAGTCTTCAAATTTCCCGTAAAACACCTCTGTTACTTCCCTCGTGTAAATTCCTCCCCCAAAAGCCTTTTTTTCTTAAGGCCACCCAACGTTTCACAAATCCCCTTCTGCAATCCTTAGAAACGCATCTCTCCCCTCAGCCTACAGATCGCAAGAGGCAAACAAAATCCTAGAAGCTCTAACACCCCTGCCGCCTACCCCTAAAACTTATCAATACATTCATGCAGCAAAAATAGATTTCTTCCAGAAGGGAATGCCGTTGCCACCCAAATATGACGTCCCTATAAATACCAGTGCAAAGGACAGCAGCGAGCCGCCCTGCTGGTGTGAAAGCTGGAAGCCAAAGGAACCTGCCCCACTGTTCTCCGGGGTCCGGCCCTCACCTCTCTCATCTCTCACCTCTCCCTACCTTCCCCTGGCATTTTATGCGGATCCAGCAACGCTGAATTAACTACTCACTGTTTTCCCAAAATAGGCCTTGCTGTCTCTTTCCTTCTGCCTTTTTAAATGCAGTTCCATCCGCCTGAAATAGCGGGTGTTCCCGAGGGCTCCTAAGGACTTGCCTCTTCTCACCCTGTCCAAACTCCCGTGTTCTAGGACTTTCCACCCTAAGGAGGGAGGACTTGGGAGCGGACTGCCTCAGAAGACTGAGCTTTCTTCTCAAGAAGATCAAGATGAGCCTAGTGATAACCCGGCCAGACATCTCAGATGGGACTGGAGGTCTGGATAATGAAGTGGGTCCGGGGGTCCCTGACAAGCCCACTCATCGGCTCAGGTGTTCTTCCAGTCCTCTTTAGTTGATGTGTTAACGACGGCAGTAGATAACATGAAAACACACAGGACAGATACTTTTTCTCAGTTTCCCTTCAGGCTTTCTGATTTATACCCCTCTCCCCAACAAAAAGGTCTAATTTTTGTTATTCATAGGTCTTCAACATCTAACATCTGCTGATCTCTCATTTTTTTTAAAAGATTTGTTTACTTACTTGAGAGAGAGAGAAAGAGAGAGAACGAGCGGGAGGGGCAGAGGGAGAGGGTGAGAGAAAATCAAGCAGATCCCCCACTGAGCAGGACGTGGGGGGCTCGATCCCGCAGCCCCGAGATCCGGACCTGAGCCGAAACCGAGTCGGAAGCCCATCTGACGGTACCACCCAGGCACACCGCCCTCCCAGCTAATCTCTCATTTTAAAAGGCAAAGAAATAATACTGTTATTTTCTCATGGTATTATGTTTATAATTCCCTTCTACTTAAGGTCAGTGATACCTTTTTTTTCCCATTGATATTAAGCAGTCCAGTTTTCATGTAAATTTAAATAAATAAAGGGATGAATTATACGCATACACACATATATGGGTGATATATAATTATAATTATGTTACAATTAAATACATATAATTATATGTATTAACCACAGACGCTGCCTGCACATGACAAAAATCTGTGTAAGTGATACTCAAATGAGCTGAGTGTAGGGAAGAAACTAGAATTGGCTGGAGTAGCTACCTTTACAGTCGGTGCCTGCCTTCCTTGGTCCCCGTGAAGTCTCTGGTGGCCACAGTCTAAAGCAGTGTGGTCCCCAAATGCTTGGAAGAAGCAAACCCTGAGAAAACTGGCTGAAGCCAGTCTTCCCAGCCTCATAAAGGGCTTCAGAAACCAGGCAACCATTTGAACTTGCCCTGTTCCCCTGCTCGTGGGGTGTCACCACGGAATTTTCACATCCCTGGATTATTTCAGAGTCAGGGAAAACCACTGTTTTAGCTCCATTTGGCTCCTCTGAAGTACAGGGCAGAGGAAGTTCCCTTCTTGCAGAATCCCAGCTGTGACTGACGACAAAGGGTCTCCCTTCTTTGATAAACAAATGAAGGTACAGATTAAAGGCCTTTTCTGATCCTCACTTAAAGAGGCAGCCCCAAAGCCAACCAGCCAGACCCGTGAGGCCGCTTTTGACGTCAAGGCTGAAAAGCAATGAACTGGTAAGCGTGTCTTTTCTACTCTGAAATGTGGCTTCAAGACAGATACCCAAGATGGGGCCTTTCCCGTCCTCACCTTCCCCACTGCTTGCTGTCACTCAACCAAATTCGTTCAAATATATTTATCAAGCAAGCTTTTATGAGCCAGGCTCTGTTTTAACAGCGGGGACAAACGAGAAGTCAGAACAGCAAAGTAGTTCACCTCAGAGGCCTATACTCCAGAGATTCTAGAAAGAGGAGACAGAGTACAAACATTACTAAGTGAGAAGGTAATTCCAGAGGAAGGGCGGCTATTTAAAAAATAAAACAAGGGGGTGCCTGGCTGGCTCAGTTGGAAAAGTGTGCGACTCTGGATCACGGGGTCGTGAGTTCAAGCCCCACGCTGGGTGCAAAGATTACTTATCTAAGTAAACATTAAAAAAAAAAAAAAAAAGGATTCATCAAAACATATCTGATGTGGGGGGGGGCAGGTTAAGTGTGGGTGATGGATGATGATCTCTGTAATATTTTGATCTGCAACTTGAATCTGAGGGAAGGGTGCTCTGCTAAAGAAAGACATACATACAACAGCCATGCGATGGGACTACCTCTCCCTTTCTTCCCTTCCTCAGGGATCGACCCTCTCTGCATTCCCTCAGCTTCTTTTCACAAGGCTTAGAGGGAGGACTCTGAAACAGATATGATTGCTGTTTCCATCGCTAACCAGGGAACCAACCTCTGAGTCTCAGGTTTCCTACCTGTAAAATGGTAACAAGAAGGGTAACCTCTATTTGAGAGGACTGCTGTGAGCAACTATGGTGCCGTCTAAAACGCTCGACTGACTTCCCGGTTCAACACCCAATAATGGTTACTCATTCTAATTCTATTGCATTCCTTGGACACACTTCAGAAGACACCTGGGTTCACAGACCTGAAGGATGCCTACTTCCATGCAACAGCTGACTGGAATTTGAATTCTGAGTCCCTTCTTGTTTGAATGAGTTTGGGATTGATCATTTGGAAACAGAAGAGGATGGATTTTTTTTCTCTCTTTCTCCCTTTCTTTCTCTTTCTTCTCTCTTTTTCTTCCTTTCTCTCTTTCTCTCTTGCTTTCTCTCTACTTTTTGGTTCCAGGTGTTTCCTGCTACCCCCTTCAATGACTAGAGAATTCGTTGCCCACTGTCTTCATTGAAGAGTTTTTTTCTAGCAGGGATCCAAAGAGAGAGTCACTGCTTTAGGTTCAAAACAGGCCTTTGAAACTCAAGGCAAGAACTGTATCTTGAGCAAAAAAGCCTTTCTGAGTTTTAACAGCCTGTATCCTTTGAGTTTCAAAAGACCAAAATCCCAGGCTAAACAATAGGCAGAGAAGAATATGTTCACTGATCTGTGAGAGTGAGGTTTTCTGGTCTGCCACCAAAAAAAAAAAAAAGAAAAGAAAGAAAGAGAAAATCGCACGGGCTGGGGAGCAGCAGCAGCAGAACATGAGGGTTAGCATCTAGTCAAGGGCCTGGTGAAGCCCACTGAAGCCCAGTCCAGTGGAAAAGTGAAGAAATAAATTAGACATATGAGGGTATAGGGAACCTCTTCTCATTTCCCAAGTAGGGAAAGTGAACAGGATTCAAGAGTTCTCCAGCATCCTCCTGGGGGTCAGATCGGTAGGGCAGTGTCCTTGAGGAGGGAAATCAGCTTGAGTTCCTGAGTCAAAGAAGTCCTAAGATGTTTTGTGGGCAGAGGCAGAAGCCACCGTTCAAGGTGGGCATGACACCCCTACCACGAGACTGCTCTCCTCTTGGGCACGTAGTCAGGACGGCAGCCAACCTGTCTCCCGCACATGGCTTGACAAAAAACAACCTGTCTGCTCTGCAAGACTTAGCTCGGCACCATCTGAATCACCCCACGTGGACAAACCCCTTTACGATGGCTCAGAGTAGTCATAAGCCCTCAAGATGGAACGGCACTCTAAAAATCTAGATGAATCAGTCTCAGCACGGATACCCCCGTGGGAATGAAAGGAACTGGCTTGAGCTCTCCCCAGAGCTAGAAGGACACTATAACACACCTTCGTTAGACACTTGCAATCAAAAGAGATTTGCTGGAAAGACAACCCACCATCAATAAACTAATGGTCTAGAGGAAAAGCAGCCAGAAACTGCTTGACAGGAAGCTAACATAGTCCTCTGCTCGCTCGCTCGCTCTCTCTCTCTCTTCCATCCTCTTTCCTGGAACTGAAATGAAATTCCAGGAACAAAATCTCCTGCAGGGTAGAGCCAGGCAAGGGGCACTTGCCTGGCTCTCCCAAGCTCCTTCCTTTTGTTTTCCAGACTTCACCTTCCAGAAATTCACAGGAGGACTAACAACTAACTTGCTCTGGGGGTGGGAGGGTAGGAATGGAGGAAAGCTTTCAAGGGTGTCCTCAGTTCAGAGACCGTGTGTTAGTCCGAAGCTGCTCTCTGAGCTCTGCAGCAGGGGGACACAAGCCACTAGCCCCTGGACTAAATTTACAGTGACTCTGTTTATCCATTTAGATCAGCACGAGAGAGGGACCGAGGCCAACTGCCTCAGTTTCCCCAAGGGGGCTCAGGAGCACTTCCAAAAGCAAAACCATCTGAAGATACCAAGAGTGAAATAGTCAAAAGCAAAAGGTTACCTGGCTAACTCTGCTCAGAAAGAACTTTCCATCGAGGCTGCTCCTACAGAGAAGACTCAGAGCCTGCCCTACTCTGAAGGCCCTGTCTTCTCGTAGTAAAATGAACTACACAGTCAATGTGACTTGTGGTTGATCTGAGCAAAACCGTGGTCACTGACTTCACTCAGATCTGAGTTCTTGGTTTCCCCTCCAAGATTCTACTGCTCCAGGGAGCCCATGGTGTTCCAGCCCACATGCAGGCGCTGAAGTCCCACGCCTTGGACCAGAACCTCAACAATCAGACTTCTAGGAATGTATCCTAAGGAAATGATCATGGCTGTAGACGTGTGGAGGTTTGACTACAAGGATGTTCATCTCACAGTTAATTGTAATAATGAAATGTGTGAAAAACTTTAAATATCCAACACCTGTAAGCACAGCAGAGGTGTGCAAATATTCATATTTAGAAAAAGGTTCATCAAAATAAAACAGTGACTCTCTATCTACGTGGTGGGATTATGGGAGAAATTAAGTTTCCTGGGAGTGAGGGCTTAATCAATGTCCCCCAGCGAAGTGAGAAGCCTCAGCTCTGGGGGCTGCCCTCACTCCTGACACCAAGTGCAAGTTTGGGAGGGCGGTTTCCCAAAGCCACCCCAAGGTTTGGTAACTCACTAGAAAAACTAAGTTGTGGTGCTCAAGGTTACAGGGCAAGGCTATAGGCTAAGATCAGCCAAAGGAAGAAAGACACAGGGCAGAGGCCAAGAAGAGGAGAAAGGGGAGCTTCCACAGTCTTCTCTCCATGGAGGAAGGACGCCTTCCTTCCCTCGCATCCATGTGCAACAACACATGTGGAGTGTTGCAGACTAAACCTGCTCCCTGAGCCTCAAGGTCGGAGTTTCTGCTGGCGCTCTACTGTGTAGGCATGATTCACTGCTCACGTAACTAATCTCTGTCTCCAGTCTTCACCCCTCTGCTGTGACCCAAAGTCCCCACCCCAAATCAACATCGTACATCTTCCTGGCATGGCTCACCCTCACCGAAATGTGGGGCCATCCCCCACTGTAAATCATACACTGTTAGACCAGCCAGTATGAGCCACGGTCCCAAACAAAGACATTCCTATCAGGCACAACACTGGGTCGCCTGCCAGTAGCCAAGGACACATACCAGATGTCTTGATCAAGGCTAGATTCTTTGCTATGCATTATGATAAATGGTAACAGTGACTACTGATGATAATATTAAGGAGTTGTTCGAAATCTGATCCCAGATACCCAAAGAGCCAAAGAGTTGCTTTGCCCCATCCTTACCACCAGACGCCATCTAAATGGGCTCCAGCCTTTCACTGGGTCGCACTCCAAGTCCTCCATCAGGCTCAGAGCCTGCTGCCATTTTGTTGTAATTCTATCGTGACTGTATTGCCATTTTTAATCATGACAATTATAATACTAGCTATCATCGCTAACACTGACAGTGTTCCAGATATTGAGATGAATTTTTAACACATAAAATCAAATACTTTCACCTAAAAAAATTCTTCAGTATGTGCTAGCTTAGCCCTGTTTTGTAGCTGAGAAAACCAGACAAGAGAAAGGAGATCTTTCTCCAAAATCTCATGTATGAGAAGAGAAAGAACTTCCACTGACACTCCCACGGGTCTCACCCCAAGTGCCCCTGACTTCTCGGCTGCACCCGGCCCCTCCCCGACCCCCCAGGGACCACTGTCTGCTTCATGTCCTTATACCCCGGCCAGCCCATCATCAACCTTGGATGATGGCCTAGAAAGCCAAGTGACCACCCACCAGAGGAGAGATATGTGGACATCTCCCAACGAAGCTGCCATTACCATATGAAGTCCTTCTGGGAAACAACGAACCCCGATCACAGACTCCAAGAAGATCCCCCCATGCATTTCTCCCAAGTCACCACATCACCTGGACCCAGCTCGTCCCTTGAAATTCAATTTCCTTTTGAGTGTCTATCCATCTCTCCAGGTGATTTTACTGCCAGTCTCTGACACCTAAGAATTTTTTTAAAATAATTTGTCTAATGATAATCTAATCTGAATTTTATCTAATACACACTGACAAATCTCAGGTACATCTGAGGAGTATTTTTAGGAGTTCTACATCCTTGGGGACTTCTCTGTTCATTTTTCCCTTTTTTAAAATTTTTCCCTTCAAAACTCGAAAGGGTTAAGTTTTCGTTGTGTTCCTTTCTTCAAAATGTATTTCAATTTGCGCTGACACACAAAAGGAGGTGAAAACACCCACAACGAAGCTGAATGTCTTGGTCCCTAAGTGGAACAGGTTAGAGAGGTTCGTCTATAAGGGGCTTTCCTGGGACACGAAGGGTCCTCGCCCCTGTGTCCTGGCTTCACCGGTTCCCACTTATGTATCTTTTCCTCTCGAGCAGCCCCTCTAAATGCCCTGCTTGCATTTGAATCACTGTAGAAAAGCCATTATCCGTTCACTCTTTTGCTCCTGCTCAAAATACCAGCTGGTTCTTCTCACTTACCTCCCTGACGGGTGAGCCGTCTATGGTTGAATCACGGCATGGGAAGACTCGCTTCCCTCTTCCCGTAGAACTTCAGGCAGAATGAGAGGCAGGATACAGCCACCCCATCCTCCCACAAACCCACTGAACTGTCCCAAAGTCTATAAAAATCCATTCTCGCAATCCTAACTGGAGGCGTACTCTTTATTTAAGAGACATACGAGCAGGGCAAACCTCCTTGTTGGGATGTCTCTATTCATCCCACATGCCTGTTCCTATTTCCGTTCTATTATTTCATCTATTAATTTAGCAACCCAAGTGCTCCGTGAGTTATTTAGCAATTACTGGGGGATGCACGGGTCTAACGCAGACAGGGAGGAGGTTGACAAATGCCCATTAGCATCGGGCCCAGTAATGGCCCCATAATGCCTCCTTGCACTTAGCCAGATGAAAGCAGCTATATATTGTAAGGAATTTTAAAGGGTGTCACAAACCTTAATTAATTCTCCATGCTCTGGGAGGAGAGTATTTACTCCCATTTGGGACTCCGCTGTGCCGAGATGGTCGCACGTCACCATATGAACACCATCCATCCAGTTCACCTTATACTCCATAGAAGTGGTTTCAAGCACATTTGCAGGGAGCCGTTCGTTCCTTAAACAAATATTTATTACGTGTTAGCCACGTGCCAGGCACCGTGCTAGGCTGCGGGGAAGCCAAGCAGACACGGTCCCCGACCCAGTGGATCAGAGAGTCTCAGGGAGAAATTAACCATTACGCAAATTCATTTCTTTAATGGAAAAAATCACATCAACATCCTGCTGAGTGATACACAGGAAAGAGAGGGGGGTCTGGGGTAGACTGGGGTCTCAGAGAAGTCGGGCCTGAGTTTGACTGTATTACCCATTATCAATTAGTTCCCTGGCCTTATTAGACAACTTTCCTAACCTTTCTAAGGCTCTGTTTCCTCATCCAGTATGGTGTCCACCCCAAAAGTTTGTGGGAAAGATCAAGTGACCCAGGGCATTGTGCCTGCCCCCCAAAACTCTAAGTGCTTGATAAAGGTGAGCAGTTATGGCTTTAAGCAGTATTGTCCAGTAGTCTCCTAAATTGGGGATTCGTCACTCATCTGAGGGCACACGAGTTATTCTGGAATCCTCCAGAATTAAACGGACCCCTGAAGGTCTGATAAATGCAGTCGTGTCTAGAGTTAACCCCAGGGATCTCGGCTAAGCCGCTGGAGACAGTGGCAACCACATATCCTCCTGCAGTGGCCTGGGGCTTTTCTGAGAGCAAGGAAGAGCTGGAACAGAAAAGCACTGGAACCGGTTTCTAACCAAAGCAGAAAGGACAGAGAATCCTGGCAGCCCTTTCCAAAGCCCGCCACCCGAGGCCCTAAAATATGGCCAGAAGAGTGTCTTCAACACAACAGCCGGGGGGGAGGGCCAGCTCAGTCTCTGGCCCAATATTCAACATTTCTATCAAGGGCTCGAATAAAGGCTGATCAGAATCTATGTGCGCTACAAAGTTGGGACTTTATCTTGTAGGCAATATGCTACATAATGGAATCAGCATCCCAGAAGACCTCCACCAGCTGGTATGGAAGGCTGAATCACACAACATGAAATGTAACAGAGATAAACACGAGGTCCTGCCCTCGGGGCCCAGCCACCATCTGGACAAGCCCTTAATGGGGAAGCAGGTGTGAATGCACCTGGCAGGTTTTCATTACCTACAAGCTCAATAACCGTCTACAGTGGAACATTCGGATCATTTGTGGTTCTATTACTTGAAGTAGAGCTTTTTGAGCAAAGGAGGTGAAGTTTCTGTTAGAGGTCTGGCTGTAGTTCTATTACATATAAGCACTCATGAGCATCACTGAATAAATGCAATCAAGGAAGGGACAGAGACTTCCAAATACACCGGTTGAGATCAAATTAACATGACAAAAAACGACTGGGGGTCAGGGCACTGCTACAGGACTGCTCTTTCCAAATTCTTAAGAAACCATAAAAACAGCAGCCACATGTGGGCCTGGCAATGGGCTGAACACGTTGCACCTAACACCTCAGTCAGCCCCCATCACAACTCCACTCCCAGTTCCCCAGAACTGGGAATGAGGCCCAGAGACTGACAGAGGTCAAAGGGCACTCTGCCCAAGGTCACCGATCTGGTGAGTGGGTGAATCAAGGCCATGATCTAGCTGTCTGGCTCCAGATTCGGCATGTTCACCAAGCTGCAAGGTGCCCTATGGAGCCATCCTTGGGTGGGGACTTGCTAGAGAATATGGGAAAGGGATGGGCTGCCCGCTGGCCGGCACCGCCTGGGTCCACATCCTCTCCAGCACCTGGCATGGAGTAAATATTGAATTAGCATCTGCTGGAGAAACAAGTTACTGAACCAGGATAAACTGCAGAGCGACAAGGAACTACTCCCTAGAGTGAGAATCGCCATGGTCCTCGATTTCGGGGACTGCCCTAACAAAGTCCCCCCAACAGAATGGTTGGAAACATCAGACTTGTATGCTCTCTGGTTCTCACCGCTAAAGAGGGGAAAGCAGGGCAGTTCCCCCTCCAAAGGCTTTAGGGAAGAACGCTTCCTGGCAATTTCCCGGTCTCTGGCGGCTGCTGGCCGTGCTGCGGGCTCCTTGGTTTATAGCTGCGTGATTCCGGTTTCTGCCGCAGTCTGCATGTGGCCTCCCACCCCCGGGTGCATCTCTTCTGGGTCTCTGCACCTCTTCTTCTAAGGACACCAGTCACTGAATAAGGGCCCACCCTGATCCAGGAGGACCCCGACAGAACTTACTACATCTGTTTCCAAATAAGGTGGCATTCACCTGCTCCGCAATGCACATGAATTTGGAGGGGACACCGTTCAACCGAGGGCAATCACTGAATAGGATGAGGCATGGTAGCAGCTGGCCAGGGCACAGTGCAACCCCAGGGATGCTCGGGCACAGTTTTAGAGTTTCATAGTGAGGACCTGGGCAATCAAATTAAGGGTTGATCTTAGATATCACCTTTGTGTTCAATAAACCTTTATGAATCCCAACTGGATTACCCAGCAGGAAATCATATGGTGGGACAACTCCAACGTGAGTTCCCTTGTTGGGGGCGGGTGTCTTAGAGCCCAGCTGGGGAGGGAGATGTGCAAAGGTCTGCCAAAATATGATTAAAACAAAGTTTACTCTCACGTGCTATGGAAGCATGGAGGCTAAGGTAATGAAGTCAGCCTGCAGAGAAGACAGAAAAATAACTCAAGTATCAAACATGAGCAGAGTTCTCCAGTCACAAATACTTGGTCCCCCACCCAGGTTCCAACCTTCCTCCTCCTACTAATAGCACAGAAATCTCCTTTGGGATACAACTTCTCCATTCTCAATGCTGCTGATTGAGTAGGATGACCCTGCCCACAGCTCCCAGGGTTTTTAGGCCAGTCAGGACATCCCATGGCTTTGTCTAAGCAGAGGCAATGAGAAACAAAGGCACACAGGCTGGGGGTGCAGGAAAGTACTGATTCCACCACATTCTGTGCTAGAAGGATGTGAAGCTTGCAGCTGCTGGAACCATCTTGCAACTCCAAGGGGAGAATCTTGAAGCTGCCAAGAAAAACAGCAGATCCCGGGAATGGAGCCACTCACAAGAAGCATGGCCAAACGTTGGGTCCTGTTAGCATTCTTTATGTCCTGAATCAAACCATACCTGAAGCCAGACTGACCCACCGACGCTTCATCAGGGGAGTCAACAGATACATTTTATTTTGCCGGAGCCAGCATGAACTGGATTTCCTGGCACCTCCAGCCAAAGGGCTCTGGATGGAAACAGCAGTCCAGCAAGCAACAACCGCCTCTCAGAAGTCAGAGAGGCAGAAAGAGTGGGGTGTTTTCTAGAAATGGTTGAGAATTTAGTGTGGTTGGTGAGTGAGAGAAGAGATGGCCAAGGCCTCACTGGAAGGAACCTTAGATCAAGCTGGGTTTGGGTTTCATCGTGGCATTTTTATATCCCTTCCAATTCTGAAATTCTTTGGCTTTCTGAGCTGTGTTCCAGAAATCTTTGCAAGAGAAAGGAAACATTAGTCCAAGAGTAGCAGTCTTGCCTGAATTACTGCCTTAGGTCCTAATGTGCCTGCTGTTGGGCATTTTATCTGTATCCATCAATCTGCAGGGAAGCTGGGAGTCAGGGGTAAAAATTACTACCCTGACTGCTGGGCCCAGGCTCCCTGGGCGTGCTGATCACACTCCTTGGCAATAACCCTCACAGGTGGTGGGAGCTACACCCCTGTGGCCGAGTCTCTCTAGCCTCAGATACCTGCAATTCAGTCATACGTAAAGATGCCAGAAACTTCCATCCTTGGGCTCCAGGGCATTGCGAAGCATAGGAAACAGAGCTGAAGCCTGCTGCCGTCGCCTTTCACAGGCGCACCTTTCCCAAGTTCCACACTGGTCTTAGCAGCTGTGACGAACAAGGGGTGAGGTGCCCAATGCTAGCAGTGCATTCCACCCACTCCACAGAGGGCATGCGGGTGCAGCTGACTGTGCCTGAGGATGAAATGAGGTCTGCAGAGTGAGCATGGACACGCAGGCTGGACTGGGCATTTGGACGCCAAGAGACCGCATGGTGGTCTCATTAATGCCCCATGACGAATGCCACACAGAGGAGGCAGTGCCCCCCCCACCTCCTCTAATGGGGCCAAGTAAAAGGATAGCAAGGCTTCCAGACCCCAGGTGTCCAAAAAGCAATAGCAAGAACCAGGGAAAATTTTTAAACAAAAGTGAAATTACAGAAGAGTTCGCTTATCTGGCCTTGCTTTCGTTATCTGGTTCTTTCTTTGCTTGACAGTTATCTGTCTAATTCTCTGAAATGCAGGGTCTATGACAGCAGCGACCTTGTCTTATTTGATCAACACTTTACCCACTTATTTAATGATAACAAACCGGTAAGACAACAAGGGGTCTACAAAGGGTTGGGCAGTATTGCGTGAGTGCACGACACGCACGTGCGTATCAGTGTGTCTGATCCTCAGTAATCCCGTGAGGTAGGTATTATCATTAGCCCCACGTACAGATGAGTAAGCTGAGGTAGAGGCTGGATAACCTGCACAAGGTCACTCAGCTGGTATCTGGCAGAGCAAGCACTTGAACTCACAATAAACCGGCTCCAGAGTCCAAGTTCTAATTATGGCTATGCCCATCCTGCCTTCCCACTGCCCAGAGCATTCGTTCGAGCAGCAGCTCCATCCCAGGTTCATTTCCGGGTGCTGGGGACGCAGCTATGAATAAAAAAGAATCAGGAGTTCATGCAGCATTTGCCGGGTGGGTGACCAGGCGGACGTATGGATGGATAGAGGGCTAGATGTACTGATGGGTGGGTGAGGAACAAGGTAGGATTCAGAAACGTGGAAAGGATCTGCTGACTATCATGAGTGAGTGAGTCATCAATAAGAGGCTGGATCTATCTTCCACAGCTTTTCTTCCTGTATTTGACAGTAATTTGTCAGCGGAATGCACGCAGGCTCCAGGAACCTGGCTCTACCCTTTTAACATCTGTGTGATCTAGAGCAACTCACTTAACCCCCCCCTCCAGACCTGTTTCCTCACTTATAAAATGAGAATAACCCCAGCTACTCACAGTTGCTGTGGATTAAATGTTATTTGCTATTGTTTGGAGCTTGGTTCAAACATCTCTTTTCTGCAGCTTTCAGTTCAATTCAGTTCAACAAAATGTTTATGAAATGTGTCCTTTATGCAGACACTGTGCTGAGGGTAAGGGTCCAACACCAAATTAGACAAATGCAGTTCAAAGAAATTTTAGTTTAGGGGAAAGACAAGAAAAAAACAAACATGTTTTGTAAGTGCTCAGGGAAGTATGGGATATTAAGTGGGGGTTAGATGGGGTGGGAATTAGACTGTCCTCCTTGATGCCCCCCCAGTGCTTTCCTTGGGTTGGCTATCACTATATGCATCTGTCTCCCTGTTAAACATGGCTCTTACAGAGATGCCCACGCAACCCTCAAAGCGGAATCAGTTGCACCAAATGGACATATGAATGGATAGAAGGAGAAGAGGTGGATGGATGGATGAAGGATGGATACGTGGGTGGGTGGGTGGATGGATGCATGGGTGGTCGGATGGGTGGATGGGTGGATGGGTGGATGGATGGATGGGTGGATGGATGGATGGATGGGTGGGTGGATGGGTGGATGGGTGGGTGGATGGGTGGATGGACAGATGGATGCATGGGTGGTCAGATGGGTAGATGGGTGGATGGGTGGATGGGTAGATGGATGGATGGATGCGTGGATGGATGGATGGATGGATGCGTGGATGGGTGGGTGAATGGGTGGACGGATGGATGCATGGGCGGTCGGATGGGTGGGTGGATGACAGATGGACGTGTGGGAGGATGGATGAATGCATGGGTTGTTGGATGGGTGAGTGGGTGGATGTGTGGATAGATGGGTAGATGGATGCGTGGGTGGACAGACGGAAGGAAGTCAAAACAATGGTCCACACAAGAACAGCCAGGACTTCGCAAGAGCCAAGGCCAGAAGCAAAACCCAGTCCATGCTGAGCTTATGTCTACATATTTAAAAAACTGAATGGAAGGAACAGGAGCATCAGGGACAGATCTGGGGCAAAGCCAGAAACTTCAACTGGGATAATACACAGAAGATGGAAAAGAGGGCCCGGATGCAGGAGATTGCACCAGCAAAAAGGTCTCTTGGGGTAGCTGGACCCAGAGGACCAGGTGTGGCATATCACAAGGACAGTCACAAATGTCCCTTACAGATCCACCTCCTCATGATAGGACTCTATGGCTCCTGTCATTAAGATGAACCATAACTCATCTACTCTTTGTATCTGCCCTTGCCCATACGACTTGTTTTAGTCATTGGGACATTACCATGGTCAGAGGCTAAAAAGCACTTGTACATTGGAGTTTGCTCTCTTGCTGCTTTGGGAACCCTGTGCCCACTGCTCCATGAACTGCCAGCTCACTGAGCCTGCCACACGGCTGAGTCACTCATGCCTACTGCCCCAGCTGACAAAGAGCCAAGTGTCAGACCTGAAAGTCCCAGAACAGGCTGTCTCTGCTGCGCTGGCCCCCCATTCAGAAGAGCCATCCCACAGGCCATGATGGGACAGGATCACTTCTACCATTTATACCAGCAAATTTGGGGTGGTGTGAGGGAAAGCTCATTGAAACACAGGGGACCATAAAGAGCCAGACCCACTCCAGCAGAATGGGCAAACAAGCTCGTGTGGATGAAGCCCCTCCTTTCTATCCACCAATCCTCGGGGCAGAGAAATATCTTTAGCAAAGTCACTTCTCACAGTGGGAGCACATGAGCCGACCACTCTCTGGAATCTGGGAGCCAGTATACGGGCATGTATTTATCCCACTGCTTTTTTAACCAGTGAATAATTTACTCCACAAGCAATCATGGTGCACCAATATGGGTGAGGCTCTGCAGATAAGGTGGAAGGCAAGACAGACTGGGGTTTGTGTCCCTCCATGGCTAAGTGATCTTATCAGGGTTTTGATGGGGTTTTGATTTTGAGCCAGAAGAGGGCTTGGAGAGGAAGGGGGACTACGACCATGACCTGGCCTGATCCTGGGCCTTTAGCCAAAAAAATCCACGTACATGCTGCCTGACAGCTCCCAGTACAGAGGAATTACTGCTGTCTTAGCTCTTCACTCTGTGGTTAAGAGGACGACTCTGGGGGGAGCCAGGTGGCTCAGATGTTTAAGTGTCTGACTCTTGATTTCGGCTCAGGTCACGATCTCAGTGTCATAGGATCCAGCCCCGCATCAGGCTTGGTGCTGGGCATGAAGTCTGCTTGAGAGTCTCTCTCCCCCTCTGCCCCCTCCTCTATCCCCAAGTGCATGGGTGCATTCTCTCTCTCTAAAAAAAAAAGGACAGACTCTGGAGTCCCGCTGTTTGAGTCTGAATTCAAGACTTACTATTCATGCCTGTGAATGTCTCCATGCTTCATTTTTTTCTATTTAAACCTGGGATCCATACTTGTTGCTACTTCCCAGGGTGGCTGCAAATACTAAAGAGATAGGACCTATCACAGGGAAATGCCTGGATTTACCATGGATGTTTAAGTTACCATCCTTCTTCCTTGCTCCTGATCCCACTCTTACTTCTCACTCTCAAGAGGCTCTGACTTTTTTGCCCCAACCTGGATTTGCACTCCCCCATTTAGATCTGGGCACCCTCTCTGAGGAAGCCAAGAAAATACACCTCTCGAATGCCAGGCCACAGGGGCGTCACTGATGGGTAGCTCTGACCAGTGGAGATTGGCCTGCCCAAATTCCTTTTACAACTGTGCCTGCAACAAATTCTACCCAAATGTCCTTCTTCACTTCCTCCCCTGCTGACGTCAGACCTCCACCGCAGTCTCAACACCCTCCCTGGCTCCCGCTTGTCCTTCACATTCTCCCCAAAACCTCTTGTGTGTCTCTCATCCTGTATTGGCATTGGCTTCTGCTCCTTGGAGGACTCCTAGCATACTGTGACACTATGTCCTACCTGCCCTTCTTCTGATTTCCTCTGCGTATTGCTACCACAGGCAATATCCTCCCAAATGGGCAGACTTTAAGACCTAGAGAACCTGTCTCTTCCTAAAACAGGAAGAAGAACCAGCTGTCTCTCCCACCCCATGTCCTGTCGCTTCTACCTTAAAATACAGCCAGAACCCAAACATGTCTCCCATGCCAGCACCTCAGTCCAGCATACCATTCTTTCTTGCTTGTACCATTGCAGTAGTATGCTGGCTGACCTCCCCGCCGCTGCACAAGCCCTTCTTCACCCTACTTCACTAAAACAAAGCGATCCCATCAAGGCTAAGTCAGATGATGGAGCACTTCTGCTTAATGTCCTCTCACAGATTCCCACCTAACTCTGACCAAAAGCCAAAGTCCTAGTAAGGCCACAAAAGGCCCCCACATGACCTGCTCCAACCTGCCAACTGGCTCATTCCACTAGATCTACATTGGCCTCTTTTTTTGTTCTGGTGCTCCCCTCTTAGGGTTTCCTCATTGATGCTGCCCCTCTATAAAGCTCTTCCTGAAGACAACCATTTGATTTCACTCCCTGGCTTTACCTGAATGCCACCTTCTTTGCAAGGCCCTCGCTGGTTACTCTACCTAAAATTCCAAACTTTCCCTCCCCACCCCTTTCACTATTTTGGTTTTGGTTTCCTAACACTCATCACTATGTAACACAGTTTACACTTGATTTATTTCATCCTTCCCCAGGAGAATGTAGGTTCTATGACTGGGGGTAATTTTTGTTTGCTGTTGTATCCACAGTACCTAGAGTATGGTACCTGGCACAGGAGAGAGGGAAGGGAAGAAGGAAGGGATGGACAGAGGATTCGAGAGAGAGAACAGGATGGAATGAAGTGAGAGAGGGAAGGGAGGGATGGACAGAGGGATGGCAGGATAGAGGGATGGAAGAGGGAGAGGTGAAGTGAGAGAGGAAAGGGAGGGAGGGATGGACGGCGGGAAGATGCAGGGTGGGTTGGAAGGATTTAAGGAAGAATGAGAAGAGGTAAGGAGAGAAGAAGGCATGAGAAGGAGCTGACCAGGTGCTGGAAATGCCACAAGGCTCAGCAGGGAGAAGCAAACTGCCATCGGCCCACGGACACTAAATCCACAGACTTACCCGGAAAACATCCTGCCCTCATTTCATTAATTGACCCTTCCAGGCCCTGACTTGAGTGGGATAATGGAAGACTGGATAGGCTGCGACTTCTACTCACTAATATCCCAAAGGTGGAGCTGAACACTCCAGCAGGCCCGAAACTTTAACGTCAGACAGAGATCTGAACCCTGGTCCTGTGCAATCTTGGCCAAGTAACTGAACTTCTCTGAGCCTTCTTTTCTTTACCTCTAAAATTAAGATAACAATGTATTTATAGGAAGATGACCACAAAGATGTTCTAAGAAACCTTACATCAAGGTCCTAGCAGAGAGTCTGGGATTTAATAAACACTAGTATGACTGACTCCTAGAGACAATTTCTTTGGCGTCTTAGTTTTCCCACATGGAAAACCCACCTACTAATGGGAGTTTCTGGGAGGACCACATTGGTTGACGCCGGGCTCAGACTGAACGACCCAGTAAATGTCAGCCGTGGTACCGGCTGTGCTGTTGTAGAGGACCGGCTTCAAGGACCTGAGCTGTACACCTGAGGCCTCGAAGGTTCGCCACCAAAAGCCACCAAACTATGGGGCCCTCCCTGTAGTGCTGAAGTGTCCACTTCATAGTCACCTAGTTTGTAACTGAGAAACCAAGTCCCAAAGAGGTCAAATAACTTGCCCAGAGCCCCCAAGTGTATGGGTGGCAAAGCCAGTGCTGAACCCATGATGAGAGGGAGGCCCCCACCACCTACCACACCTCTCGCTGCTCCCCAGATCCCAGAGGCCACCACGATCATGCCCACGCTGCAGGGAGTGGGGTGCCCCAGCCTGCTCTTCCGTACTTCCACTAAGAGCTGGCTTTTCCTGCACCATCCAGACTTTCTCCTGCTCCGGGGGAATCTGTACCCTCACACCAGTACTGTGGTTTCCCCACAGGGAGCAAATCACCAGCCTGGTCCCCCGGGCTGTGACGCAGATAAATGCGACTCCCCCTGCTCCCCAGGAGCAGATGGCTGCATGTGAGGCCAGCTTTCCTTTCACTCCTTGCTGATAGCCCAAGAACCTTCAGTAATTACTGCTATTATTCTTACATTAAACAACAGTAAACTAAGAATTCCAAAGGTATAGGGAAGAGGGAAGTACACACAGATGTATGCACACACACAGGCAGGTGCACACACACACTTTATGCCACAGGGATTCTTGGAGGCTGTGAGGCGGACAAAGACACAAGGAGCGTCATCTTACTGGTTAAACTGTCTACACACAGATTTTTTGCATTTGCTTTTCTCAGACAGACAGAGGCCCTGTTTATTAACCAGCTTGCCCCTAGCGTCCCTGCAAAGAACACGGCGGGGCAGGCCACAGCAAGGTTCACAAGGGCACTCTCTGCTTCCTTCGATTCCAGACCAGGTGACAGTCAATCCCCACACTTGCTCTTGAAGGCAATTACTCACAAGGAGCTTAGCTTCCACATGAAATGCTCAGTTTTTCTTCTGTTTGTTTGAATTCTGAACCTTTCAAAGTGAGGGCTCAACCAATGGTCTGTTTGTGAAATATTTTCTTCTCCCACTTAAGCAGTGGATGCATTTCTTGTTTCTTCGAAGACGACCCTGAAATCTAGCAGGCTATTGCCCTGTGTCGAGGTGGTCCTGGGCATCTGCGGCAGGCTGATCCAAGGACATCTGCTATCAGGACTGCGGACTCCTACGGAGGGAAGGGGGAAAGAGAAGAACAGAAAAGCAGGTTGTGCTGCCTGCTGTTCCTTCCGGATTTAGTATCTCACAATGAATCTTCAATTTGGAGAAAAAAAAAAAAGAAAATCAGCTTTTTGGCATAGAAGTCACCATAGCCGCCGAAGTTTTAAGTCTGTTCCATTCCCTTTGCAGGATTCCAAGGCAAGTGGCTGGAGCCTGGCGGTTTCCACCATGACAGCACGCATCTTCGCTCAGTTGGGAGGCAGGCAGAGGTCGAAGGAGCCGGAGTAACAGGGTGAGGAGGCAGGTGCAGATTCGGACTTTGTTATACATGTGTATCTGACAGACACCTCCTCCCAGGGTCCCCATTCGCTTATTGTCTTATCTCAAAGGAACACTCTGAAGGAGGTATATACATACCTACATCTCCATACTTCCCTGCCTCAGTTTACCTACCTACCCACCCACCCATCTATTATCTATTTATCTACTTGTCTATTTTAAAGCTGAGTAAACCGACTGAGCTCCTGTGACGACACATCAGGCTCCATGAGCTCCAGCAACTCACCTGGATACAGGTGAGGGCAGATTAACTCAGTTCCCCGCTGTAATTGTCCTTAATCAGGATCCCACGGACTCAGTCATTCCTGATCTAGACTATAAACGGTGTCACTCCACCTGCATTCACGGAGCACCTATGATCTGCCAGCCCTAGGGGCCACTGAGTAAGACACTGGCTGAGTCCGCAGAGTCAAAACCCCCAGAAAAAAATGCCTTAAGTAGCTCTGCGTACATTGAGCGATTATGTGTGTGTGTGTGTGTCTGTGTGTCTGTGTCTGTGTCTATATTGAAGGTGAAGAGAGAAATCATGCCAATCTGAAACAGAGGGATTACGCTGTAGCAGAATGTTTGGCTATATTAAAGGATTCAATCTTACTAACACGGGATCCTAAAACCAGGCAGGCAGAGCTATGGAGACACCAGATTCTCCTCTCAGGAAGAGTTTCCAGTCGAGAGCTTGTGCTCATTTCACCCCTTCCAGTCCCTGGCCAATCAACAGCACAAGAAAAATGGCAGCATTGGCTGCTCCTCTCTACAGGTTCTTAACTTCCCCATTACTCTCCTTCCCCCACCCCCTCTCCCATCATCATCCTCTGTGAATCCTCCTTAAGCCTTCAAGGAATGTCCTAATCGCACTACTGTTCTGTAAGCAGGGCCCCAGAACCCAGGGCGGACATTAGGTTTATGGTTTGAGAGGTCCTCTTTACTCTGAGTGGACAGTGGGATTTTCAGGATGGATGGATGGACTTATTCTGAAGTTGGTGTTAACTCTATTAAAGCCTGTATGACTGGGATTAGATGGGTTGGCCTTCCTGGAGACTGGGGTTCCCTAAAGATGCACAAAGAATGAAGATGAGGTTCACAGAAGCCAATGGGATGATGTTCTGACCATTCAAATTCCTCAACAAGATCCCCGTACATGGAAGAAGGAACTCAACTGCCTCCTCAGCAGGAAACGCCACCTTGACTGTGTAAGGAAAAGTCATCTTGGGCGCCTGGGTGGGTCAGTCATTAAGTGGCTGCCCTCGGCTCAGGTCATGATCCCAGGGTCCTGGGATCAAGCCCTGCATTGGGCTCCCTGCTTGGCAGGGAGCCAGCTTCTCCCTCTGGCTGCTGCTTCCCCTACTTGTGCTCTCTCTCTCTCTCTCTCAAATAAATAAATAAAATCTTAAAAAAAGAAGAAAAAAAAGGAAATGCTACCTTGACTGCATAAGAAAAAGCCATTTCAAGGGGCCTGGTGACTCAGCTGATTAAGTATCTGACTTGGGCTTGGGTGGTGATCTCAGGGCCCCGGGATTGAGGCCCTCTCCTGGCCCCACCGGGCTCCACGCTTGGGGGGGGGGGGGGGGGCAGGGAGAGTCTGCTTCTCCCCCTCCCTCCGCTCGTGCTCTCACTCTCCCAAATACATCAGTAAAATCTTTAAAAATAAATAAATAAATAAGCTCTCTCCGCACTAGGCAAGTCTGCAGGTCCATGAATGATTTAGAAACACAAGTAAGCACACGTGTGTGTCATAGATGAGACAAACAAAGTGTGTGGTCATTCACCACTGTTGCAGGATGAATTATGCCTCCCCACCAAACTTCGTATGTTGAAGCTCTAACCCCAATACCTCACAATGTGACTGAATTGGGAGACAGCACCTTTAAGGAGAGGATTAAACTGAACCGAGGCCATCAGCATGGCCCTGAATCCAAACCGACTGGTGTTTTCCTAAGACGAGATGAGAACACTCAGAGATACACCAGGGGCATCACGCCCAGAAGAACGACCACGTGAGGAGGTAGCAAGAAGGCAGCCATCTGCAAACCAAGGCAGGGGGTGGGGGAAGGGGTGAAAACAATCCTGCTGACATTTTGGTCTTGGGCTTTTGGCTCCAGAACTGGGAGAAAAGAAATTTCTATTGTTTAAGCAACCAGTCTGTGGTATTTTGTTACGGCAGCCTGAGCAGACTAATACATTGACACGTTGGGTAAAATGAGGCTGCACTGCAGGAAATTTTTACACACAAAGCTTCCATGTTCAGGTGACTGTAAGGAAAGAGATTTTTATTTTTATTATTTTTTTTTAAGATTTTATTTATTTCTTTGAGAGAGCGAGTGAGTGAGCATGCAGGGGAGGGGCAGAGAAGAGGGAGAAGCAGACTCCCCACTAAGCATGGAGCCCCACAAGGAGCTGGGATCATGACCTGAGACAAACGCAGATGCTTAACCCACTGAGCCACCTAGGTGCCCCAAAGGAAAGAGATTTTTAAACCACTAGTGATCCAAATTAAACATATTTTTTCAAGAAAAATATACTATATAACACCTTTCTGTAAAGTCAAAACAATGTTTACTTCCAGTGGATGACTTTATCTTTTGAAATAAGATTGAGTTGTTTCTTTTTAATACAATTGGTCAAAACCATAAGACTTTCAGAGTATTAAAAAGAGAGAGAGAGAGAGACTTTTAGAGTATCGTATAGGAAAATACCACTGTGTGATTGTAGTAGAGAGAAAAATCTTAAATAAGACCCAAGGTGCTGGACTCATAAAAGTAAAGAACAATAAATTTGATTCCATTAAACTTAAGAAGTTGTATTCATCATAAAACATCATTAAGAGAGAGAAATGTCAAGCCACACACTGGAAAATATACTACAAACATATAAAACTAACAAAGAATTCATACCCAGGATAAACACATCAGTAAGAAAATGGACTACACGATTTTTTCTAAATGAGTCAAATGCTAGATCATAGAACACAAAAAAAGAAATCCAAATAACCAAGTAAATAAAAGAGAGAGAGTGAAGAAAGGGTCCCCAACTTCATTAGAATCAGAGAAATGCAAAATCAAAACCACCACAAGCTACCACGACACATCTTTGGCAAAGATGAACAACTCGAACAGTATCGAAAATAAGCAATACGAGGCAACAGCAGTAACAGCCATACACTGAGGGTGGGAGTGAAAATCGAGAGAACCACTTTGTCAAGCAGTTTGGCATGATTCACCGAAAATGAAGACACAAATACCCAATAATTCAGCATCTCTCCTTCTGGAGAAACTCACGCACACACACCCCAAAATACAAGAGAAACTCATGAGCACACGCGCCAAATGCAGGTATGAGAACGTTCATAGTTATTGTGATATAAGAAGAAATATAGATTTTAGTCTTCATCCTTGGCTCCTGGCCAGAGCTCCTAAAATCTTTGTAGTTTCCTAAGTGATAAAGGAAGTAGGAGCATTGTTTGTTCTACCATTTTGGTCTTTGACCCCAGTTCTTGACACAGAGCTCCTAAACCCCCGGGGAAATTCCTAGGTGACAAGAACAGCTTTTTTTTTTTTTTTTGCTAATGAGGGGACTCCTGATGGGCCCCTAGACAGCGCCTGGGTGAGGGCTGCTGATGTTGTGATTCACTGTAAGAAATATATTTGGTTTAATTCCCATTTCTAGCACAGAGCTCCTAAAGCCCTTAGAATTTCCTAAGTGAGGAGGGCAGCTGAGGGGTCTTTTTATGTAAATGAGGTGACACAGGAATGGCACCTAAGGATGGGGAGACTGGGCAGCCGCTGAGGGCAGATATTCACAATAGCAACCATGTAGTTCAGTCTTATTTTCTAGGTTGATGAAATGTCATCAGAGAAATAAAACCACTTAGCTGTTTAAAGCAAAGTCCTAGGAAGGCCAGATCAGAAAAACTGGGCCTTGGTTTTCTCAACTATAAAATGGACATGAGGGGCGCCTGGGTGGCTCAGTGGGTTAAAGCCTCTGCCTTCGGCTCAGGTCATGATCCCAGGGTCCTGGGATCGAGCCCCGCATCGGGCTCTCTGCTCAGTGGGGAGAATGCTTCCTCCTCTCTCTCTACTTGTGATCTCTGTCAAATAAATGAAATCTTTAAAAAAAATAAAATAAGAATAAAATAAAATAAAAATGGACATGAGTATACAGTTACCATACCGTACAGCCATGAAGACAATACATGTGAAATAGCCTGGATAGAATAGACCTGGCTTTGCCTATTGATCCCAAAAAAAACCCATTTGTTTTTATTTTTTAAGATTGATTTATTGATTTGAGGGGTAGAGGAACAGAGGCGGAAGGAGAGAGAAAAATCCTCCAGCGGAGCGTGGAGCCCGATGCAGAGCTTGATCCCAGGACCCCAAGATCATGACCTAAGCCAAAATCAAGAGTCAGATGTCTAACTGAGCTATCCAAGTGCCCCAAAAATGCATTTTTTTAAAGATTTAATTTATTTATTTGACAGACAGAGATCACAAGTAGGCAGAGAGGCAGGCAGAGAGAGAGGGGGAAGCAGGCTCCCCGCTGAGCAGAGAGCCCAATGTGGGGCTTGATCCCGGGACTCTGGGATCATGACCTGAGCCGAAGGCAGAGGCTTTAACCCACTGAGCCACCCAGGTGCCCCCCAAAAATGCATTTTTAAAACAGTAAGTTCAAAAAGCCAAGAAAGTGTGATCTATGGGAGGAAAATGTTGGGAGTGATCCCTGTGTTGTGGGAAATGATGGTCCAGAGTACCTGACATTTTTAGACCGAAAATAAACAAATACAAAATACTGCAAGGCCCTGGGCTACTCTCAAGTTAAAAACCTCTAGAGTTACAGGGAGAACAGCTAGTCAGAAAGAGAAAAGACACACAATGTTCAAAGCTCTACAGATATAAGGAAGAACTTCTAAAATCATATGAGAGCGGTATGTAAAATTTATACCGCCAATCTTAAAAATCCATGCAAAATGAATGACTTCGTCGGAAAATATAATTTACTGAAATTGACTCAAGAAGAGGTAGAAAACTCGAATAGACCAATAACCATTGAAAAAATTGGAAATGCTGTCAAAAAAGTACTCAAAACGAGGTACCAGCGAAAGCAATTTGGAAAGAGCTATTAAAATTAAAAACACACATACCTTTCAACTCAGAAATTCCACTCCTGGGAGTCTATCAGATAGAAATGAAAGCGCCCGAATCTAAGAAATGTGTGAGGGTTGGTCATGCAGAATCATTTGTAGAAGCAAAAAAGCAGGGAACAAAGTGAATACTTTACCACGGAAAATCATGCAGTCATTTAAAAAAAAAAAAAAAAAAGGCGCTAGATTTTTATCAGCTGATCTGCACAATGTATTGTGAAAAAGGCAAGATGCAGAGAATTACATATATGTTTTCCAGTTTTTGTGGAACAATAATCAAAATAATCCCGTGTTTGTGTGTGCATGCATGCCCACACACATGCATTTGTCTAATTTTATTAGCATAGAAAAGGCTGCAGCGAGTTATGTACCAGGCTGTAAGCACTGGTTATAGAGTGAGTGTTGGGGAAATGAGTTGGGAAGGAAAGTGGAGGGAAGGTTTTAAAAAAAAAAAAAAAAAAGAAAAGAAAAAAAAGGAGTTCAGCAAAACAGGAGAAACAGAAGATTTCATGTAAATCAATGATTCCATTACAAAATGTTTTCATGCTATAACTCCTTTTATGTATAATTATATAAGTATCTGTTTGAATATGCATGTGTATGCTTGTGTGTTTTGTGTACATTCACGAGCACCGGAAGTGAAAGTAAAAAAAGAAAAACAAATAAAAGAAAGACACCCCCCCCCCATGCTTTTCACATAGACTTCTGCCCAACCTAGGGGCGCCTGGGTGGCTCAGTGGGTTAAAGCCTCTGCCTTCGGCTCAGGTCCTGATTCCAGGGCCCTGGGATCAAGCCCTGCACTGGGCTCTCTGCTCAGCAGGGAGCCTGCTTCCCCCCCCTCTCTGCCTGTCAAATAAATAGATAAAATCTTTAAAAATTAAAAAAAAAAAAAAAGACTTCTGCCAAACTTTTAAGATAAAATAAAGCCCTAAAACTAAAAAGGCACGAAGTCACTCTGCTAGTTCTGTGAATCCTGAAGACAAAGCTGTACAAACACAGGTTAAGGCCAATGAAAAACTAGAGCCCAGTCCCACTAAGAGACCGAAGCAAACTCTGAGCCAATCCTCTCCAGAGGGTACAAAAGAGTAACACATCTTGACCAAGTAGGGCTCACACAAACAATGTGAAGACACTACGGGTTTCGGTTCCAGCATAGAAAGAGATTGAAAGTTATTACTCCCATCCTTCCCACAAGAAACAGTTGAAGAGATGGAAAATCAGTGACTTTTCTTGGATCCATGGAGGAACGAGAGGGCAAACCCTCCACCTTATAATCTGCAGAAACAGGTGAATTCACAGAGTTACAGTCAAGGTCTGCTCACCTAGAGCTACAGACGTAGAGACACCTAAATGGTCATTTTGACAGGTTGCTGGAGGCCAGGTGTGGACTTGTGTGCCATCAAGACACTCCTGGGGGCCCCCGATTCTCTGACACCGACTGGACAGAGGATGATTCAGTTCTGACACCACCCAGAGTCAGTGCAGACCCTGTAGGTTAAGGGGCTCAGTCCAGCGAGACTGCTCCACTTCAAATGCCAGCCACAAATGGGGCGCCTGGGCTATTTCTGCCTAGCGAACTATAAATCTGGGGGTTCCCCTGACTGCCCCCTTAGATCCTATAATTTACCAGAATGACCCACAAAACTCAGAAAAATACTTTATTTACATTTACCAGTTCACTATAAATGGTATAACTCAGGAACAGCCAAAGGAAAGGCAGGCACGAGGCAAGACACGATGGTGGAGGGCAGCGCAGAGTTCCCAAGACCTCTCTGGGCCTGACACCCTCTTAGTGCATCAGTGTGTTCATGAACCCAAGAGCTCTCAGAACCCCACTGCAGTTAAGGGGTGTTTGTGGAGGCTTCATAACACAGCTGTAATTGGCCACTGGTGACTTATCTCCAGCAAGCCATCTCTCCCTGGAGATTGGAGGTGTGAGGGTAGATCCAACCTTCTAATCAGGACTTTTGTCTTTCTGTAACCAGTCCCCATCCTGAAGCTACCTCCTGGGCCCCAGTCAGGAGTCATCTCATTAGCATACAAAAGGTAGTAAATTCCAAGGATCTGGGGGTCTCTGTGCCAAGAACTGGGGACAAAAGAGCAAATATTTATTTTTTTTTACTACCATAGGTGCTCCCCCAACACTTTCAAGGGTTTTATCTCCAGGAAGCCCATCAGGTTTTCACACTGAAAAGAAGTGCAAAGGAAGATCAGCTTGTGGCTTTTGTGGGCGGATCGGGGAGAAGAATTAGCAGCCATGCAGAAGAGCCCAGAGTCTTCTCCACGACAAAGGACCACTCTCCAGAGGATGAAACCCTGGTTGTTTTATCCCATGTGGAGGAAGGGCATTCCATCACTCTAGGAACCTGAAGGCCCTGGCAACTACAGCCACAGCCAACATTAAACACAGCCTAGCCCATAGCCATGTTAACATAAAACTTCACACTGAAGGTCTATTTATCTCAGTTCCTATAACCCAATACATCACATCCAACTTTCAACAAAAAATTACGGGGCACGATAAAGGGCAAAGAATGAAAGGATTGATTGACTTCGGGGTTTCTATTCAGGGAATTCACTATATCACAGATCAAGAACACATTTGTGTGATCATTCAAATAGACACCAGGAAAGCATTTCCACTATTACTTTATTTATTTGAAAGAGAGAGCACGTGTACCAGTCAGGGAAGGGGTGCGGAAGACAGAAGGAGAGGGAGAGAGAGAATCAATCCCAAGCAGACTCCATGCTGAGCTCAGAGCCCGATGTGGAGCTCAATCCCACAGCCCCGAGACATGACCTGAGCTGAAATCAACAGTGAGACGCTCAACCAACTGAGACACCCATGTGCCCATTTCTGCTTTTTTTAAATGAAAACTATTTCCCAACTCAAGAAAGTGTAGCTACCAAAAATCTAAAATAAATGCCAGCATAGGGGCACCTGGCTCAGTGGGTTAAGCCTCTGCCCTTGGCTCAGGTCATGATCCCAGGATCCTGGGATCAAGTCCCACATCCGGCTCTCTGCTCAGCAGGGAGCCTGCTTCCCTCTCTCTCTCCACCTACCTCTCTGCCTACTTGTGATCTCTCTCACTGTGTAAAATAAATAATAAATAAAATCTTAAAAAAAAATTAAATGCCAACATAAAAAATACTTTCAGCAAAGTCGGGAAAAGACAAAATTCTGATATCATATAACATTATTCTGGAGTTTGAAAAAAAATACAACAAGGCATGTAAAGGAGGAGAAAAGAAAAGATGAAACAGTATTATTAGTGTAAGGTATGATTTGCTACCTGGAAAAGTTAAGAAAATCAACTGAAAGATTATTCTAACTAATAGTAAAATCCAATTACGTGGCCAGATGTTTTATAAATACACAAAAGTTGTTTCCTCAGCTGCACATAAAGAACAGTAAATCAAAAGGATTAATGAGAAGATATATCTTCTTCAAGCAAATGAGATACATAAGAAAAAAATAGGCAAGACAAATATAAGGAAAATTGTATACATATTTGGAAGTATCTTAAATTTTATGGAAGAATCTGTAAGATCTGAATAATCAATAAAGCAAGTATTTAAAATCTCTCCCTAAAAGTATCTACAAGTTCAGTGCTCTATCAATTAAATTCTCAGCAATTTTTTAACAAAAATTAACAAGCTATATTTAAGAAAATATATATTTTTAAAGATTTTATTATTTACTTGAGAAAGAGAATGAGAGAGAGAGAGGGCATGAGGGACAGAGGGAAAGGGAGAAGCAGACTCCCTGCCCAGGAGGGAGCCCGATGTGGGGCTTCATCCCAAGATCCTGGGATTGTAACCTGAGCCAAAGGCAGCAGCTTAACCTACTAAGCCACCCAGGTGCCCCTGAAGAAAATATTTTTTTTTTAAAATAATAAAAATTCTGTTAAAAAAAAAAAAGGCGGTGAGCAACACATGCTGTGCTAACAAAAAAATATAAGGAAGCTAAAAAAAAAAAATTAGGAAACTAAAGTCATTTAATAGGTTGTGTTGCAGTTGTAAAAACAGAGAAGTAGTTTAGCAAGACAGAGTTGAGTTCAGAAAGAGAATCATGACTTAGAGGAAACCTTGTATACCACAGAGGTGGCACTGGACTTCAGAGAAGGTTGGTAGAACCAATGTTGAAAGCTGGAGTTGGATAACTATGTATTTGGAAAATTTAAATGATATGCATCCTTCACACTGCACACACAAAATTAAACCGCAGATGAATTAAGAACTGAACATTAAAATTAGATGAAAGGACAATACAGAATTAATACTTTTTTAATCTTGGGAGGGGATAAAGCATTAAGCAACGAACAGAAGAAAGAATCAATAAAAGAAAATACTGACTTGACCCTGTGATTAACTTAAAACATCTGTTTGACAGAAGACTCTAGAAAGAAAATTACACGGTCAAGACAAGTAACATTCTGTAAGATATTATTTGCATCCCATATGATAGACATAGGATTAAAATCCAGAGTATTTCAAGAACTCCTACAACAACAGATTTTTGAAAGAAATAAGACTATCCCTCTTTTTTTAAGTGGGGGTAAATATACACAGGAAATTCAGAAAAGAAAAAGTATAGGGGTGCCTGGGTGCCTCAGTCAGTTAAGCATCTGCCTTCAGCTCAGGTCATGATCCCGGGTTCTGGGATCAAACCCTACTCAGCGGGGAGCCTGCTTCTCTCTTTCCCTCCGCCCCTCCACACCCCCTTCCCTTGCTTGGGCTCACTCTCTCCTCTCTGTCAAATAAACAAATAATCTTTCAAAAATAATTTTAAAATAATTTTTACAAAGAAAATGTATCAATAGCTGATAAATATTTGAAGAAATGTTCAAGTTTACTAGGAATCAGGGAGATGGATTTGAATCTCAAGCAGTTGGAGCTGAGTCATTTTCCCAATACCCAATAGAGACTAGCAATTCGTTCCTGGACCCAAGCTCCAGACCTGGCTAGGTTCCCAATCCTTCTGCTATGTTTTTACTCAGTGTTATCTGTAATCCCACAAACTATCTCATGTCCTTCTACCACACTTGGCCTTATGTTTTTCTAGGTTCCTTTTCTGTTACTAACACCCTTAGATGATAGAAATGTTGAAGAATTTTTAGCAATTCAGAGTCTCATTTTCTAGAAGTATTGGTTTCCTAGGGCTACCATAACAAAGTACCCTGAACTAGATGGCTTCAGACAGAAATTATCACCACGCAGCTCTGGAGGCTAGAAGTCTAAATCAAGATGTCAGCAGAGCCATGCTCCCTGCAGAGCCTAGATGCAAGGAACCCCTTCTTTGCCTCTTCCTAGTTTCTAGTGGCCCCAGGAGTTCACTGGCTTGTGGCAGCATCATGATACCGTGACAGTCTTCAGATGACAGTGTTCTCTGTCTTCATATGACGTTCTCCTCTCTGCGTCTCCCTACTCTTTTTTTTTTTTTAAGATTTATTTATTTATTTGAGAGAGAGAGTGTGAACAAGCATGGAGGGGGAGGGACAGAGGAAGAGGGAGAGAGAGTCTTAAGCAGACTCTGCTGAGTGTGGAGCCAACACGGGGCTTGATCTCACGACCCTAAGACCACAGTCTGAGCCAAAACCAAGAGTCAGAGGCCGACTGCACCACGGACTGCACCACCCAGGTGCCCCACCTCTACTCTTCTTATAAGGACAACAGTCCCGTGGGATTAAGGACCTGCCCTACTCTACCATGACTTCATGTTAACTAATTATAGCTGCAGTGATCTTATTTCCAAATAAAGTCACATTCGAAGGTACTGGAGGTTAGGACTTCAACAAGTATTGTAGGGGGGAAAGGAATTCAACCTGTAACTCAACAATAAAAAGAGTGAGCTCTCAAAACACAGACTTGGATGCATCTCAAAGACATCATGCTGAGTGAAAGAAACAAGTCTCAAAAGGTTACATGTAATATTATTCCATTTATAGTACAGTTTCAAAAAGCCCTTACTGCATGAAGGAGAACAAACCAGCAGTGGCCAAGAGGTAGGAGTGGGGGACAGGGTGGGATGACAAAGAGGCAGATAAGGGAGTTTTCGGGGGTAGGAGAACTCTTCTGAATCCTGATTGTAGCAGTGATCATGTGAATCTTTACATGTGTGCAAATTCAGAGAAATGTAGATTTTTTTTTTAAAAAAGTGATTGCTACTGTATGATCATTTAAGAAATAAAATTAAAAGAAGCAAACTAACTGTTTTTTGGATCTTCAGACTGTACTCAAAGAGCAAAAGGCTGATGCTTTGAGGGCCATCCAAATATTTACTAAAATCATATCCTATGTTGTTTCTGCCTCATAAAATCAGCCCTAAGCAGAACTAAATGATTCTGACATATTCCCAGCTTCACATGTATAGCCCTTGATTTGATGGTTTCTCCTCTGTTGGGAACCGTAATGCAGTATTGTTTACTCATCATACACCTCAGAAACTGATGACTGTAGAGTCAATCCCACAAAGCCATAGAATTTCTTTTTTGAAAGGGGGAGGGGGATAATAGTGAAACTAAGCTATTCAGAGGCAACTAATACAGTTCAGAGTGGAATCAGTGGCTATAGACGAAGATGTAATCGGTCTGAACCTTCCATTCCTATCAGAATTACGGTCTTTGGTACTGCCAAACGACCATGGTATCCTGGCTCCTTCCATTGCAGAATTTCTAGCACATAACAGGTATTGCATATTTCTTCCTGGTTCAGTCCCTGATGATGTGTAGAGCTTTATTTTTATTTTTATTTATTTATTTGACACAGAGAGAGAGAGAGACAGCACAAGCTGCAGAGGGAGAAGCAAGCTCCCCATTGAGCAGGGAGCCCCACACAGGGCTCAGTCCCAGGACCGCAGGATCAAGACCAGAGCCAAAGGCAGATGCTCAACCAACGAGCCACCCAGGTTCAGGGTGTAGAGATTTCTGTCCAAAGCAATATATAACCCTTAAGGATGGTATGTAGGCCCATTATTGGTCTTCACACTGTGGAATCTTTACAATTTTAATCCATCATTTACCAAAATCCATAGAGCCCCAACAATGCACCAATATATTAGCTTGGAAGTAATAATAATAACACATGCCTTAAAGAGCTGGGGTTTATTTCTTGCTCCATTATGGGGTGGCTGGCTGGGGGCTCTATCCTACATCTCCTCTCTCCACGTTCCTATCTATCAGCCAACCTGGCCAAGAAAAATGAAGGAAGTCTGAGTATTTCAAGTAGGATTCATGTGGGGTATGCCATGAGAAGGAGACTGGATGCAAAGCCCAATGGCTAAGAATAGTATCTAGACTTATACTGTCTGAATTTTAATCTCTGCTCCTTCCCTTACTATTTCCATTACTCTGGGAAAATAACTGAACTTCTCTGTGTCTTCATTTCCTCATCAGTATAATGGGGTAATAACATATTACACCTTCAAAGTGAATCAATGCTCAACAAATTAATATATGTCTTATGTAAATCTTTGATATTTTCTTAAAACTAATAGAGATGAGCCCCCTTAAGGGCTCTAAATAGAATGGGACAACATCCACTCTAATTGTTTTAAAAATAAAACTCATTCTAGCCATGCTGTGGGAAATGGATTGGGAGGAGGAGGTAAGGTGGATATCAAGGAGAGACTGAACTGGCTGTCCTTTGTGATATGTGTGTATATATTGAGGTGTTAAGGGATTGGGTACATATAACATGAATTTCAAGTTTCCAACTAAGAGATTTCATTCACCAACACAGCTACCAAGATGTTGACCTGATGCTTTGTGGATTATCCAAAAAGGATGCCTAATAGATACACACCATGGTTCGGGGAAATGTCTAGGCTGTGGGTAACAGTAGGAGACAGTCAACATGGGGCGAGAGCTGAGCAGAGAGGCACACCACAGAGAGTTGATAGAATAAGCAAAGGCCAGAGTTTTAGGAGTACCTAAGGACTCTCAGAAGAAAAGGATGCAGAAAAAGCGACAAAGAGGATCCAAAGAGAAACAAAGTGAAGGGAAAGTAAGAGTCTTTGTCAAGAGAGGCTTTGCTGCTTTTCTCATCTGGAGGCATCTAACTTGGGCACATTGATTCAAATCCCAGTCCCAACACCTACTCGCCCAACTCTGGAGGAACCCCTTAACTTCCCTAAATGTCACCTGCCTCATCTATGAAGTCAGATAATATAGAACCCACCTGAAACTATTGTCACTGATGATTAATGAGTGATTGCATAAAATGAGCAGGCCAGGACATGTAGCCCGTGGTCCTTGACTCTCCACCATTGTTATTCTATCACAGCCAGACCCATCAGCAACTTTTCCAAAGCGTAGGAGGTATTTCACATTAAGAGATCATGTGTCACTATCAAAATCTAACTGATGGGTGCCTTTTGCAGCAGTGTCAGCATGTGATAAACTCCGGATTGGTCACTGGGTTTATTATGAGTATTTCAAACACACCCGATCCCGATCTGCTTGTCCACATCTCAGTCCTGCCACTTGTCCCCGTGCCTCTCTGTTGAAGCAACAGAGATTATCTGTCCAAGTCCCACCACCTATGCCCCTATAGCTTCTTTTCAGAGGAGCCTCTATTTCTACTACCTCGGGCTGCCAGAATCCGCGTCAGGGGCACAGGGAAGGCTCCTAGGCACGGGAGGAGCAAACCCGAAAGAGACCAGTGAAGACAGTCATACTGGAACAAAGAGAAGGTCACGCGATGGCAGAAGAGAACACAACATGGGGACAATGGCAAAGGGCAAATGGGGGGGAGGGGGCTTTGCTCAAACAACCCACTCCGTAATACCACGTATCATGAATGCTCATAGAAGTGGAAACAATGGTGAAATGGAGTATGACAGCCATTTGCAATCTGCCCTCCTCTGTGGAGTCAAGGACAGTGAGCAAATAACAAACATACACTAAAACAAACTGGGCATGGTGTCCAACCTTCCAGGCATCTGTATGAAAAAGTAAGCCCATAATATAAACCCCCAGGAGAATCAAGTTGGGGGGGCTAGGAAAATGGGACTGTGCTGCATTGTTTATGAGTGCCACAATTCTTGGCCAGATCTTTGTTCCCTTGGCCAAGTTTTCCGTGGGTGATTTCTCCAAGTTAAGCTCCCCTCTGCAGGAGGCCAAGGATGGTCAGCTGTTCAACTTTGGGAGTAAGATGGAAAATTATTAAGTCAAAGCTCCACTCTGAGTACTGAAGACTTTATATGGGGAGGAGAGATACAGTGTCTCCTTTTGCAGGGAAAGACTGTTTCCATATGAAATATCTTTCTTTCTCATCCTCATAGACCACCACTCCTTGCTCCCTCCTTCATACAAAATCGTTCCAGCCACCATGACCTTCTAGTAAAATCGCCAACAAGCCAGTGTTCTCCTGTCTCTGTGCCTCTATATGAAACATTCTTCTCCTCCTGCTTTGAAATCCTTCTGCATGCAGCAGGCATAACTTCTGGATACGCAGGAGACTCCAAGGTCTCTGCAAGGAGGTGTAGAACCAAGAATAGCAACGTAATTGTTTGGAGGGGAAGGGGTGTTGGGAGAAAGAAGATAAAAGAAGCAAAGAAATAGGAATTTTGTTTTCTCTTTCCTGAATCCTGGAGAAAGTCAGTTGAATAGCTATTTATGATACAATGTGCTAAGAGCTAGAATGTAAATGTAATAAAGTCACTTATAAAAAGAGATGAGAAATCCACTAATTTTCAAGGGGAGAAACTTCTGGAAAGTTTTCATAAAAGAGATAGTATTTGAACTTCATCTCAAAGCCTGAGTAGAAGTTGCCAAGGCAGTCGAGATGTGGGGATTTTTAACCCACCAAGAGCTTTCAAATTTCTGGTGCCACAAGTTAGCAGTTTAAAAAAAAATTATTCATATACTCATTACAAGACATACTCCTGGAACGAAGTAACTCAAAAAGATTGAAAATAAGATAAAAAGGCAAAATGTCAGTCAACTGTGGAACAAAAAGAAAATGGAATTAGTAATTTAAATGTCAGAAAAAAAACAGAATTAAAGGTGACAGCATAAGGGACAGAGAAGAATATATTATTAATAAAAGATGATCAATTAAGAAACCATAAAAGTCATGAAATATTATGCACCAAACATCGGAACTTCAAAATAAATATACCAAAATCATTCGGAATTCCAAGGGGATAGTAACGCATTTCCTGCTCAGATATTGACAGATCAAAAGAAAAATACACAAGGAATTTCCATGATCACATTAACCAGTCTGAGTGAACAGGCATATGTTCTCATATATACTTCTATGTACATACATAGTCTGCCTGTATGTGCATATTGTGTACCCAGAGGACATGCACCCTTCAAAAATCACTTTACCAAAAATATCAATGCCTTTAATAGGCTTTTTTTAAAAATCTCAGGTTTGAAAAAAGCCAAAATTCTAAAAAGTACATGGAGCAATTAATGTGGAAATTTCGGAAATTAACAAATAGATAGCTAAAAAAGCAAGAGTAAATAACATCATCACAAAACTACCCATCTTTAGATTTAAAACTGTTTTCTAAGTAACTCTTGGGTTAAGTAGAAACTCAAAGCTGAAATTATGGCCTGTTTAGAAATGAACTGGAACGCTACATATCTAAATTATGGAACGTAGTTGCAGTCCTCTGAAGAAAATTTATAACTTTGAATGCTTGTATTACAAAACAAGGAAGACTAAGAATAAATGAGCTAACCATTCAGCTCAGAAAGCTGGAAAAAGAATTACCAAAACAACCATAAAAAAAAAAAAGAAAGAAAAAGAAAAACCTGAAGACAATAAAAAGAAGGAATGAATAAAGATAAAAGCAGGAATAAATGAAATAGAAAACAAAAGAAAAATACGAGACTGCGGCAATAAAACCAAAAGCTAGCTCTGTAAAAACAGCAATAAAAAAACCAAACTTCCAGGAAGACTGATCAAGGAACAGAGCACAAATAACCATTTGAAGAATGATAAAGAGTGTATAACCACAAATGAAAGGGTGCTTTATACTATACATAAATTTGTATCAGTAAATCTGAAAACCTAGATTAAACAGGCTATTAAGGATCTTTAACTCAAAGTAAATTCACAAAGGGTTTTGAAAAAGCAAAGAGAATTTTTTTTTTTTTAAAGTTAGCAAAGTATCACACCCTCCCCAGTCTGCAGACCCAGATATATTTAATGGGTGAGTTCAACCAACATTCTTACAACAAATAGCCTGTACTTTTTTTTTTTTTTTTTTTTTTTTTATAATTTTTTTTTTAAAGATTTATTTATTTATCAGAGAGAGAGAGAGGAGCGAGAGTGAGCACAAGCAGACAGAGTGGCAGGCAGAGGGAGAAGCAGGCTCCCTGCTGAGCAAGGAGCCCGATGTGGGACTCGATCCCAGGATGCTGGGATCATGACCTGAGCCGAAGGCAGCTGCTTAACCAACTGAGCCACCCAGGCATCCCAAAATAGCCTGTACTTTTTTGTGACCACTTGAGAACACTGGAAGTGATAGAAAACTTTTCCAATTCATTCTCAAAGACAAACATAAAAGTGATACAGAAGCCAGACTCTATTTCACCAGTAACAAAGACCCTGAAGAGAACAAACTAATTTAATGCATAAATATGAATGCCCAAAATTACAACACAGAACAATGATCTTAATTTAGCAGTGCCTGTGCCAGTAAAATAACAGGACCAAGTAGAGTTTTCCCAGGAAAGCTACAATGGTGCATCATTAGAATTTCTGAAATTAACCACTTTCCTGAAATGAGGGCAAAACCCTACCTGACCACCTCAATGCACACTAATAATTTTAATAAATATATGCCTAAATTCCCAAGAAAAATCCACAGCAAGCCAGAAAGAGATTTGATGTTAACTGATAAGAAGGATCTAGAAGAAATCTATCACCAATATCACACTTCGGAAGGAAACTTTTTTTTTTTTTTAAAGATTTTATTTATTTATTTATTTGACAGACAGAGATTACAAGTAGGCAGAGACACAGGCAGAGAGAGAGGAGGAAGCAGGCTCCCTGCTGAGCAGAGAGCCCGATGTGGGGCTCGATCCCAGGACCCTGAGATCATGACCTGAGCCCGAAATCAGAGGTTTTAACCCACTGAGCCACGCAGGTGCCCTGGAAGGAAACATCTATAGGCATTCTAATTAAAATTAAATTAAATTTTAAAAGTTTACTATCATTGGTATTATTCTAAATTGTTTGGGATACTGGAGTCAAAAAAATAAATAAATAAGAAAAGAAACCAAAACAACAAGAGAATTTAAATGATCAAGAAAACCACAAATTGTCATTACTTACATGTTGTTGGTTTTTTTCTTTTAAGATTTATTAATTTATTTGGGAGGGGCAGGCTCCCCACTGAACTCAGAGCCCAGCAACATGGGGCTCCATCTCACAACCCATGAGATTACAACTTGAGCTGAAACCAAGAGTCAGATGCTTAACCAACTGAGCCACTACACACCCCATTAAATGTATATGTTTTTTTTTAATTATTTATTTACTTGAGAGAAGAAGTGAGAGAGCGAGCGAGCGCATGAGCAAGGGGAGGGACAAGAGAGAGGAGGAGAAGCAGACTCCCCGCTGAGCAGGGAACGTGATATGGGGTTTAATCCCAGGACCCTGGGATCATGACCTGAGCCAAAGGCAAATGCTTAACTGACTGAGCAACCCAGGCACCCCACATGCATGTTTTAATTCTTGACCTAAAAACAACAAAAAACTCTGCTGAAATCAACTTAACTTTAAAAATTAGTAAGAATGTTATAACGGGAATCAGTTGCAAACAAAAATCAACAGCTCTCCTCAATGCCAATAAGAATTTACAACAGGGGGGCACCTGGGTGGCTCAGTTGGTTGAGCGACTGCCTTTGGCTCAGGTCATGATCCTGGAGTCTCAGGATCAAGTCCCGCATCGGGCTCCCAGCTCTGCGGGGAGTCTGCTTCTCCCCCTGAACTTCTCCCCGTCTCATTCTCTCTCTCTCTCAAGTAAATAGATAAAATCTTTAAAAAAAAAAAAAAAAAAAATTTACAACGGGAAAAAAATCCTAATTATAACTATACCAGTTAATCTTAAATACCTGGTTATAGGCATAACAAAAAATATGCAAGATGTAAGGAAAATTACAATTTCACTCAAGTTCATTAAAAAATACTTAAAAGGTGAAGTATTAATCTTTTATTTTATTTCTTTTATCTTAGTTATCTTATTGGTTAATCATTTCAATAATCCCATGACAAATTACAATGTGATGTTCACATGAAACTTAATAAGCTGTAAAATTTATCTGGAGAACCAAACAAGAGGATCTGATCAAAAGCATCCGGAGTTAGAAGCAGGAAGGAATAGGCAAAAGTATTCTGTCGCCCTGGATTTTATCACTAACAAATACAAGAAGCTATCATAATTACAGGAACATGGTTCTAGCAGAGAATGGAAAAGAACAGACAATACCAAAACAGTTGGAAACTTTGATTATAATACTGAGAAAACTCACTGTTCAGAGATTGACGTCAGCAAGATGGTGGACTAGGAGGTCCCCGAACAAAAACAAAGATTTCACAGTTACGCATTAACAAAAATCGCTCGAGAGGGTTCTGGAGTACAATGAAGAAACTGAAGCAACCCAGTGGAGCACAAAAACCAAGGATGGCTACACAGAGAAGTGCAGAAAACATTGTATTTGCATCACTTTGACCCCGTGATAGCACAGCTCAGGTGCAGCTCAGGTGCAAGAGGGATTCCAGGGGCCCTGACTTTCCCCCATGGGGGAAAAGGAGAGCATGAAGACTCCAGCAGTCATCGCCCACAGGGAATCTCAGCAGCCCTCCCCACCACTGCAGACACCTGCAGCCTTTACTGCTGAGGACCCCCACAGTCGTGGCCGACACCAACGCGGACCCCACCTGATGGAGCTGCCTGGATTGCAAACTACTGCGTCCACTCCCGGAGCCAGAGCCGCAGCTAAATTAGATCTGTGCCACCAGAACCAGCACCATCACACATCCCACCCAGTCAATGCCCATGCACCCAGCTGCACAGGAAGATATTTCCCCTCGGAAGCGCCAGTCTATTCAGGTCTAGAAGAAGTGACTCCTCGTCTCCTCTTTCAAATGCACAGACCCCAAGGCAAGGCTACAAGCTACATGAAAAATCAAGGAACATGACACCACCCAAAGAATGCAGTAAATTTCCTGAAATTTACTGACCTGAAAGAAATGGAGATCTATGTACTGCCTGATAAAGAATTCACAGCAATTGTTTTAAAGATGCTCAGCAAGCTACAAGAGAAAGCAGGCTACTCAATGAAATCAGGGAAACAATGAGAGATGTTCAACAAAAAGACAAATCACAAAAAGGAATCAAACAGACAGTCTGAAGCTGAAGAATACAATAAATTTAAATTAAAAATGCAACAGACAGGGGCGCCCGGGGGGGCTCAATTGGTTAAATGTCTGCCTACGGCACAGGTCATGATCCCAGGGTCCTGGGATTGAGCCTTGCACTGGGATCCCTGCTTAGTGGGGAGTCTGCTTCTCCCTCTCCCTCTCCCCCTGCTCATAATCTCTCTCTCTTGCTCATTCTCTCTCACAGATAATTAAAATCTTAATTTTTTTAATTTTTTAAAAAATGCAATAGATAGTTTAACAGCAGACATGACAATGTAGAACAAAAATTATCAAACTCAAAGTCAAAGACACAACAGCAAAAAAAGAAAACTGAAAGTCCAATATCCCTGAAAAACAGACACAGAAATTCTCAACAAAATACTAGGAAACCAAATTCAGCAGCATGTAAAAGGGACCATACACCATAAGTAAGTGGGATTTATGCACAGAGGCAAGGCTGGTTCAACCTACACAAATAAAAAAATGAAAGATAAAAACTGTTTGATCATCTCAGTAGATGCAAAAAAGGCATTTGACAAAATTCAACACCCTTTCATGATAAAAACTCTCAACAAAGTAGGTATCGAAAGAACATACTCAAGAGAGGACAGCCAGATATTACAAGCCCACAGCTAACATCACAGTCAATGACGTAAGCTTGAGAGCTTTCCCTCTACAATCAGGAAGGAGACAAAGGTGTCCACACTCCCCACTCCTATTCAACATAGCACTGGAAATCCTAGCCAGAGCAATTATGTAATAAAAAGAAACAGAAGGTATCCAAACTGGGAAGGAAGAAGTAAAGTTGTGTCTGTTTGCAGATGGTATAATCTTACATACAGAAAATCCTAAAGACTCCATCAAAAACCTGTTAGCAAGAATAACATGAGTTCAGTAAAGTTGCTGGATACAAAACCAGCTTACAAAAATCAGTTCCAGGGCGCCTGGGTGGCTCAGTGGGTTAAGCCTCTGCCTTCTGCTCAGGTCATGATCTCAGGGTCCTGGGATTGAGCCCCACATCTGGCTCTCTGTTCATCAGGGAGCCTGCTTCCCTCTCTCTCTCTGCCTGCCTCTGTGCCTACGTGTGATCTCCCTCTCTGTCAAATAAATAAATAAAATGTTAAAAAAAAATCAGTTCCATTTCTATACACTAACAGGGAACTATCTGGAAAAAGAAAATAAAACAATCCCATTTATAATAGCATCAAAAACAGTAAAACACTAAAGAACAAATTTAACCAAGAAAATGAAAGGCCTATATAGACACTGGGAACCACAAGATATTGATAAAAGAAACTGAAGAGACACAAATAATGGAAAGATATCAAAAGTTCGTGAAATGAAGACTTAATATTGTTAAAACGTCCATACCACCCAAATTCACTAGATTCAATGCAATTCTTATCAAAATTCCAATGGCATTTTTCACAGAAATAATTTTTTAAAAAACCTAAAATTCACCTGGAACCACAAAAGACCCTGAAAAGCCAAAGCAACCTTGAGAAAGAACAAAGCTGGAGTCGTTACACTTCCTGATTTCAAGCTATATTACAAAATAAAAAAACTGGGTTCATAGAGAGAATAGATTGGTGGTTACCAGGAGTTGGGGAGTGGGGAAAATGCGATGTTGGTTCTAATTCAATCTTCCAGTTATAAGAGGAATAAACCTGGGGATCTAATGTACAACATGGTGACCATTACTGTTTGTATACTTGTATACAAACCATTGTTTATACAAATACAAACAAAAAAAGGCCATTGTATACTTGGAAGCTGCTAAGACAGTAAATCCTAAATGATCTCTCCAGAACAGCAATAATTGTTAATTATGTGAGGTGAAGGATGTTTAAGCTAATCTTATTGTGGTAATGTAATATATACAATACGTCAAATCATCACAGAATGTTATATGCCAATTATACTTCAATAAATCTAGGGGGAAAATACATTATAAAGCAATAAATGAAAGGGAAGTAAAAAGAAAAAAAAAAACTATTCACAGCAGCAACAAAAACACTGATAGAGGAAATTAAAGACACAGATAAGTGAAAAGACACCTGGTGTTCGTGCCCCTGAATAATTAATATTGTTAAAAATGTCCATAACCATCCCAAGTGATCTACATATTCAATGCAATCATCCATGTGGAACTACAGAAGACCCCGAGTGGCCAAAGCAATCTTGAGCAAGAAAAACAAAGCTGGAGATACCACATTTTCTTCATTTCAGTATATTAGAAAGCTACAATAATCAAAATTGTGTAGTACTGGCATAAAAACAGACACACAGACCAAGAGAACAGAACTGAGAACCCAGAACTAAATCCACTGTCCAGTGATCTTCGACAAGGATGCCAAGAACACACCCTGGGGAAAGGATAGTGTCTTGACAATCAACGGTGCTGGGAAAACTGGATATGGATATGCAGAATGAAGCTGGACACTTACCTCAGACCATATACAAAGATCAACTCAAAAGAGATTAAAGACTTAGAGGTAAGACTTGCAACTGCAAAACTACTAAAAGAAAACACAGGAACAACTGCCTTGACATTGATCTAAGCAACGATTTCTTGAATGTGACACCAAAAACACAAAAACAGACAAATGAGATTACACCAAACTAAAACGCACAGGAAAGAAAACAATTAATAGACGACAAAAGATGAAAAGACAGCATATGGAATGATGGAAAATATTTATAAACCATGTATGTGAGAAAGAGCTAATATCTAAAATATGTAAGGAACTCAAACAACTCAACAGAAAACAAACCCCCAATTTTTAAAATGGGCAAAGAACCTGAACAGACATCTCTGCATACAAACGGTCAACAACCATATGAAAATGCTCAGTATCACTCATCATCAGTGAAATGCGAACCAAACCACAATGAGGTATCACCTCCCACCTGCTTGGATGGCTATCAACAAGAGGACAGAAGATGACAAGTCTGTGAGAACGTGGGGGAAAAGAGAACTCTTGCATACTGCTAGTGGGATTATAAATTGGCACAGCCATTCTGGAAAACAGTATAAAAATTCCTCAAGAAATTAAAAAATGAAACTACCATAGGATCCAGCAACCCACTTCTGGGTATATATCCAAAGAAAGTGAAATCAGTGTCTTCAAGAGATATCTGCCCTCCCATGTCCATTGCATTCCTAATAGCCAAGATTTGAAAATAATTTAAATATCCATTGAAGGATGAATGGGTAAAATGAGTGTGGTACTATGTAGATATTATAAAGACATGTTATAAATTATAACATAAATCTTATTATTACAGTAAACATTATGTATCATGTGTATGTGTGTGTCTGTATATATATTTTTTTCAGTTTTTAAAAAATGAAATCCTGCTATTTGCAACAACAAAGATGAACCCAGAGAACATTATGCTAACTGAAATAAACCAGATCCAGAAAACTAAATACCATATGATCCCACTTATATGGACCGTGGGAGAAGGAAATGGGGAGATGTTAGTCAAGGAGTATAAAGTTTCAATCAGACAAGATGAATAAGTTTGGAAGATCTAATACATAGCAATATGATTCAAGTTAACAATACTGTATTGTACACTCGGAAATTGTGTGTGTGTTTTTAGAGAGCAAGCATATGTGCAGGAGAGCAGGGAAGGAGAGGGGCATAGAGACAGGGAGAGAGAGAATCTTAAGCAGGCTCCACACCCAGCACAGAGCCCAGTGCAAGGCTCTCTCCCACAACTCCCAACATCACGACCCAGCCTAAATCAAGAGTCTTGACACGGAACTGACTCTGCCACCCAGGCACCCCCTATACTTTGAATTTACTAAGAGGGTAGATTTTAAGAGTTCTCACCACACACACACACACACACACACAGTAACTGAGGTTATGAGGTAATACATGGCAATTAGTTTGATTATGGTAATTACTTCACAGTGTACATATACATCAAAGCATCAAGTTGTACACCTTAAATACATACAATTTTTGTCGATTATACTTCAATACACCTGGGGAGAAAGCCTCTAACTATAACCTAGATCTTTTTTTTTTAAGTTTAGTTAAAAATAAACCTTCTTACCTGTTTGTCTAAAAAAAAAACCTCTCTTTTGTGGGGGTAGGTGGAGATATAGAGCATTTTCCCATATTAGACCATAAATAAAATAAACTTCAAATTGATGTTCTTAAAAAAACTGAAATCAAACCTAGAAATATATTAGAAAATCGGGGGAAATTTCATAATGGGAAAAATAAAAACTAAAATCATAAGCAAGTAAAATAACAGCATTTACTACCTCCAAAATATAAATTCCTGTGAGCTGAAAGATGCTCTAGACTTAAGATACTGTGACAAAAGGGAAAAGATACAACTTAATCAGCAAGTAACACAAAGTGTTAATACCGCAGTGCCTGTTAGTTAACCCAAAACTCCTTATCGGTTTCTCTTGCCTTCTTCTGTCTCCATTCCAGATGTTATAAACTTCCTTGCAGACTCTGGGAAAGCTGCAGCTTTCTGATAAAAAGGACAGATGCCACCAGCACTACTATTTTGTGATCAACAGGGAAAAGCCAAATCATTTTTGGAGACCCCAGTGCTGCCGAAACTAAGCCACAAACCAAATGCTGGCCGCCTCATACCTCTTGGTTTCTTGTTGTGTAAGAAAAATAAACCCTTATTTGTTAAAGTCACTGTTAATCCGGTTCCCTGTTCCTTGCAAGGGACACTCCCAAATGCTATCAATAATATAAAAGAAGAACAAAAGAATTCACTGAGATAAAGACAGCCCAACAGAGAAACAGGCAGAGGTCAGAACTGGTAATTTTGAGGAAAGGAGAAACAAATATGCATTAAACTTTCAAGAATAAACTGTAAAAAAGTCACATTAAACTTAAACGGTGAAATTGCATTTTTCAGCTTTCAGACTGACAAAAATTAAAAAGCGAGGAATACAATGTCCATTGTTGTCAGGAATCACCCTCTTTGTCCAATGCTCTTCCTTGGCATGGCCGTTTTTGCAAGTCAAAGTTTCAGTATCATTTAATCAAAATTTTAAATGAGCTTTCCCTTGGACCTTCTTAGGGTCCACTTTTCCACTTCTCAGACTCTTTAAAAAAAAAAAAAAAAAAAAGTGTAGGTGACCAAAGATACATGTTTAAGGAGGATCCCTGTTGGGAGTGTTTTTAATATCAAAAAGTGGGAATACTACTGAACATCATTAAAGGAGTAGCTAAATGAGTCATCTCAGGTGGCAATTAAAAAAAGAGTGACAGGGGCACCTGGGTGGCTCAGTGGGTTAAGCCTCTGCCTTCAGCGCAGGTCACGGTCTCAGGGCCCCGGGATCGAGCCCCGCATTGGGCTCTCTACTTGGCAGGGACCCTGCTTCCCCCTCTCTCTCTGCCTGCCTCTCTGCCTGCTTGTGATCTCTGTGTGTATCAAAAAAAAAAAAAAAAAAAAAAAAAAAAAGAATGGCAGCAATTCTATGTACTTATCTAAACGAATGGCCAAGATACGTCGTTTTAAAATAAAATTTCGGGGGGCACCTGGGTGGCTCAATGGTTTAAAGCTTCTGTCTTCAGCTCGGGTCATGATCCCAGGGTCCTGGGATCAAGCCCCACATCGGGCTCTCTGCTCAGCAGGGAGCCTGCTTCCTCCTCTCTCTCTCTCTATCTACTTGCCTCTCTGCCTACTTGTGATCTGTCAAATAAATAAATAAAATCTTTAAAAAAATAAATAAATAAAATAAAATTTCGGGCACACTGACATTGAGTACACAATTTCTGAATGAATAAACCTGAATGTCTAGTTGAATAGCTGAATGACCCCCAACTTTATTGGATAAGCAACAAAATGACAGTGAACAGTTCTGGAGCATGGACATCACGTTGTTAAAAACGGATACGTATCAGAAGCCTGATACCAGGGTGGGTATGAGGGTGGGTATGAGGACCAGGGTGGGGATGAGGCCTGTTCAGAGGTAGGGAAATATTATTGAACCCATCCGTGCACGATCTCAGGAATACCAATGTAATGCTTAAACTGGAACAAAATACTGTTTCAAGAAGCCAGAATACAAACTTCAGGAGGCTGGACCCACTTGAGGGCAGCCTTTCAAAACCCATTAGAAAGAGGCTCAAGCGGTGTCCTAGAGGGTCACCTTGCATCGAGCAACACTGATTCCTCAAAGGATAATGCAGTCCAAGACTCCTCCTGTGCGCGAGGCCACAGGCGGCTGCCACCTATGTAACAAGACTCATTCATGGTCATGATTGAAAGACTGAAGTGGATTACAGCTGTTCAATGTAGATCATCATTAGACAGATCCCACCCCCCCCCCATGTTTATTTCCAGATTTTGCCAGAGAAGCTGAGTTCACTCTGGTGGCTCATTTCCACCTCGCCTTCTCCCAGTGAACCATGCCTCCCAGTACTCGTGCCCAAATACCGCCCCCTGTTCTCAAATCTGGACTGGCCCTAGGATTTACTTCTGACCAGCAGAATACTATGGAAATGACTCGGGTCTAACTGAGGCGAGGACACAAGAAGCCCCGCAGCTTCCACTGGGTCTCTGGAATGCTCACTCTTAGGGATACTCCCTCTTGGAATTTCACTGCCTTGTACCAGGCAAATCCCTTGAGACCACCATGAACATGAACATCCCAACACATATGGAGAGGCCCTGGCTGGAGCTTCCCCAAAGAGCTCCCAACTGACCACTAGCATCAGCTGCCAGCAGAGTGAGTGACCCCAGGCAAGGCTTCAGGAAGTCACTACTGCACCGGAACTGCAGAGACACAACGGATAACCGCCCAGCTTGGCCAAATTCATCTACAGGACTGTGACAAACGGTAACAAACTGTTTGCTTCCTCTAAAATTGTAAGGTAGCTCGTATGCAGCAATAAAATTAACCAGGGCGATCATTCATTCCCCAAGAAGACGATGGTCCTACAGGAGGAATGGATGGAAGGTATGCCCTAGAGGCACAAGGAGGCATCCACAGTTTTTGTCAAGACCCAGTAAATCGCTTATACATACTGCTCATCTTTTTTTTTTTTATTTAAGATTTTTATTTACTTGACAGAGAGAGATCACAAGTAGGCAGAGAAGCAGGCAGAGAGAGAGAGGAGGAAGCAGGCTCCCCGCTTAGCAGAGAGCCCGATGTGGGGCTCGATCCCAGGACCCTGGGATGATGACCTGAGCTGAAGGCAGAGGCCCAACCCACTGAGCCACCCAGGCACCCCTGCTCATCTTTTTTAAAAAAGATTTTATTTATTTGAAAGAGAGCGAGAGAGAGAACATGTGTGCACACCAGCTGGGGGGAGGGGCAAAGGAAGAAGCAGGCTCCCCGCTGAGCAGGGAGCCCAATGCAGGGCTTGATCCTGGGACTCCGGTATCATAACCTGAGCTGAAGACGATGCTTAACTGATTGAGCCACCCAGGTGCCCCCTTATTGCTCATTTTGTACATCTTTTTATCTGATTAATTTCACAAGCTCTCTTAACCTCAGAGCTAGATACTATTATGAACTCCATTTCATAGATGAAGAAACTAAGGCTTTAGAGAATCAGTAACTTGTTAAGATCACAGCGCTAGTTAACGGTGGGGCCAGCACGTCACCAAATTACTTCTCTCAGAAAATCCTCACAGAGCACCTGCATGATCAGGTACCTATAAAAGGACCCTAAGCCCCTTGAGTTCAAAATACTTCTCAATCCATCTAGAGCCCGATTTCTAGGATTCTGGTGGTGGAACCGTATTTCATTGACTCCCTAATAACGGAATGAACAAGGGACAAACACAAGGTTTTCAGGGTTACTTCAATGAACTTACTGGGTATCTAAAATGTGCCCATCCAGGTCCTGGATTCCAGGAATAAAAAGATGAAAAAAGACACAGTTCCTGCCTTCAAAAACATCACAGCCCACGTAGGGAGAGAGGAAAGAGAAAAACCATAACACAATGTGATACATACAATAATTGAAGTCTATATGAAGTATTTTAAAAGCAGATGGGAAAAAGTCCACCCCGATTCAGCATATCAATTACTTAAATTTATTTTAACATAAACTCAGATCTTTTAGTGTGAAATTGTTCGCTTTCTACATCAATACTACAAGTATTTCACTGAACCCAAAAGAAGTGGCTCATGGTGCCATATGTAATCCTCAGACTCAAGCCAAAGCTTCAAGACTCCTTGTGATGACCTTTTCTTCAATAAAAAGCCACCTCGCCCGAGCCACTTCCCTGCCCACTGGAAAAGGGCACGCTCTGCAGCTGGACCTGCCATATGACAAAGAGTCCAAAATGTCAAGGAGCCATTGACTTCCCTGTTTGTGCCAGTACATCGCAAATATGGCTCCTTGTAGCGGTGGGGCTGGGCTCAGCCCCAAGGTGCCAGATGGTCCCGGGTACTCAAGAATAAAGCCATCTGCAGAACAACTCCTTCTACGGCCGTTACAATTTGTACTGATTATAAGCCTCTATCAGAATGTCTTTAGAACTCTTATCTATGGATAATCCTACCCTCTTCATTACAGCTCTGGGTTTAAGACTATAGTTTCAGCTGTGAGAATGGGAGAAACATATTGAATGAGTACTCCGTGTCCCTCCCACCCCGGTCGATCTTGACCTGCATTATACCACCTTCACTGGAAACCCATAGACACGAAGGCAATTTATACCCACTGTTGGGAAGGCTTAATCAAATGACACAAGATGCTACACAGGATTGACCTTGGTTTGGAATTAAGCGTGAAGGAGTAAAATACCGGAAGAATTAAATACTGGATTTCATTTGGCCAATGATGACCCTCTTCTTTCTTAGACAAAAAGCCTGTTTAACCACAAATGGCCTACGGACAGGATCTGGTATCACAGGCTCACCCATGTGTGGCATTTACATGGTTGCCTGCTACAATAAAAACTCATTGTTTATTTGATCCGGGCTGTTAGGATGCGTAGTATCTTATAAGAGGATATTCCATGGTGATGAAATTCTTTTCTGAATCAATTTGGGCCCCAGTAGGTTGATACATTATTTCCTCACAGTGCTCAGAGCATTAAGGTACTCATAAAATGAGTTAATGACCCATTTAAAAATGCCCTTTATGGAAAAAAAATCACTCTTCTATTCCAGGAAGCCGACATCACATTATCCTTATAATTATAATGGGAGAGCATCTAAGAACTACTTACATGGAGGCACAGTCTAGGCTCTAGAAATTGCCTGATGACCAACAATTTATCTGAGGTTGAGAATAAAGTAAAATGTGAAAGTAACTTCATATTACCTATCAAAACACTCCCCAGTGGGATGGACAAGATCCGCGGACTTCACAGACCCATGCTACATGGGGAAGCTTCTGGATTATAGCAGATTGTTTCTCAAGATGGCTCAAAGGAATCCTAAATCAATCTCAAGTTTCTACTGCCATCACCAAAGCTCTCTGCCCTCTATTTGCAACACAGGGCTTCCCAGGAATGTTTTTTAGGACAATGACGTGAAAGGAGAGATTTAAGGAATTCTGGACAGGAACTCTCCATCAGGCTCCAGTGAGTTATCAGGATGAGAGAGATTTGCAGGTTATCTCCAGATACTTTATGTAATTGTAAGAAGAGATCAACCAAAAAGAACACTCTGGCTTCCGTCAACCAACACACCATGCACGGTACAACTCAACCATAACATTCTGGACTTCACTCACGTCTTGTAAAACACATATTTCATGATGAAAATATTTCAGATTTGGCTTCTTCTCGGCCTATGCTTTTCACCTTTTAACCAACAGCATTTACCTTTTTCTCCCAAAGAACTGAACCTGCCTTAAAATTGAGCCCATAAGCCCAGTGCCACATAAAACTCAAAGCACTGCCTGACTTTCACGATCATTACTTTACCAATAAAATTAGACGTTCTTCCAACAGGGACATGACAAGGGCAGAAAATCCTGTCTGGGGCCTCCTATGATTGACATCCTAGAACCTCAGTCCGCCAACATGTCACAGACAAAAGGGAAGAGTGATAGTTCATTGACCTCCGCAGTTGCTGAAGAGGTCCCTGTATTTTATTAAACACTAGAATATAACACAATACTCTCATGTCCAAAAAAAAAAAAAAAGCCAGTAAGTCCCAAAGGGGTCTCCTGTGTGCCAGAATATCATTGATTCAGTAGTAATTCTGTGCATTTGTGTATGTACGAGTTGGGGAGTGGGAAGTGTTATTTTGCTGATAAACCCCTTGTAACTGCTGAGAAATCACTAACTGTCCTAACCACAGAAAATTCTGGAAGAATTCTTTAAAAATGAGGGAAGGATCAAGTGGCTAATGCCATATATTATCTCTGAGCGTGTTTATGGTACCCTTTGTCAAAGAGAGGTAGGTCACTTGCAGAAGGGCAAATGGTCTTCCTTTGTGAAATTCCCTTTGTTTTCTATATGATGTCTTGATGCAACCAGCTATTTCTTCCCAGATACATAAATAATACATTCCACAGATACATTATCTTTGTTCCAAGAGGTTAATCTTTAAAAATCTGTTTTAAAAGGATCAATACCAAAGAGGATATACACAGCGCATTGGATTTACATGTGTCAGATACTTGAATTTCAAAGGCTTTTTGTGCTTTTTGGTTCCTGTATTGCGGCCACTCTTTAGATGGCAGTGATGGTTACTTGGCAACTTCAAAATGAGGAGGTACCTAAACCTGCCAGATCCCCTCAGCCAAAGGCCAAATTTCAGTGCCAAGGCCAAGTTGGTTCCATTTTATTTATGTAAAACAGTGACACCTAGTGGCAGGGAAGGCAAATCACAAAAGAGGATTCTCCCAGTGGTACTTCCTACCCCTCAAGGGATCCTTAATTTCTCATTGGCATTAGTGAAAAAAAGTGACCCCAAAATGGCTTACGTATTTTCTTGGTTGAGCGCCAGCCTTATTTTGAAGATATCCAGAGGTTTACAATTAAGAGCCACCTCATTGGGCTGAACCGATTCCAGCTTCCCTGGAAAGATGCAAACCCAGTAGAATGCTCCAGATCAGAGGGGTCTATAAAAAGACCATAGAAGGTCCTGGTGTTCTAAAGAGGGAGTGCAAGCGAACAGTGCACCACAGCTCCTCAATGGCCCACTGACGGCCCTTGGACCACTATCCGAAGATTCTGGAGCAAACGGCATACCGGGGAAATCATACCAGTCAACAGAAGGGGTAGAAGAACTGCAAGTATGAGTCACAATCATAGATGCATTGGTTCCCACCATTAGACCGTGAGTGAGTTACTTGAGAGCTTTTCCTTTTATTAAAACCAGCTACGTATGTCTGACAAATGGCAGGTACACGGTAACTGTTGAATGAAAGAGAGCGGGGTAATAAAGAGAATGAATCAGTGAGATGAGTACTTCTGGGAAGACAGCACAAGAAGCCTGCAACATAATTCCTCTAGAGTCAAGATAGCTTTTAGCAAACCTGATTCGGTTAACAGTAGAAGCAGTTGACATACAGCGAGTGCTCACGCTATGCTCTGCAGACTTATCCCTCTCTCAGAATTCCCACTGAACATCCGGGAAACCAAACACCCTTGCCCAGCTAGGGGACCTGCCGAGTTGAGATGCTAACCCCAGCGACTGGCTCTGGCATCCCTATTCACCTTCGTGCTATGCTGGCCTCTCTTTAATAAAAAAGGGTAAAGTTCCAAAACAAGTTTTTTTTTTTAAAGACTTATTTGAGAGAGAGAGAGAGAGAGAGAGATCACAAGTGGGGTGGGGGGGAGCAGGCTCCCTGCTGAGCAGAGAGCCTGATGTGGGGCTCAATCCCAGGACCCTGAGTCGAAGGCAGAGGTTTAACACACTGAGCCACCCAGGCACCCCCAAAACAAGTATTTAATTTACAAGACTCCATAAGAGAGTAAAATCTATTATTGCACGGAAAATAGGATTTGCTCGTATTTCTTCAATGACTCTGTTATACAGACAAGATCCAGCCCTTATCTACACCATGCAATGGGCTTTCCTAGTTGGAATACCTGCCTGCCCTTCAGATAGATGGAGGTTGGTACCTTGCCTACCCTAAAGAAACGTGTTTTTTTATCATTTTGGCAATATTTCACAAGAGATAGGTTCTCCCTTCCTCTGCTCTCCCCTCAAACTTTTTAAGAATAAGATTGTATCATTTCTTAAGATTCCCTGCAAAATATCTAGGAAGTGGGCCCTTTTTATTCACATATTCCTTATTGAAACACTGTTCCCTCCTGAGGCCATATGGAACCCCAGCTTGTTCATCTAGGGCTTTGGCCATCCAGAATAGAAGAAAAGTAGGACATGTTCACATGCAAAGTCCATACGTGTCTCATCTTAACATGAACGAGCAGGATGGCATCCAATGACTTTTCCAACCCAGTAAAATCCTGCTGTGGAACTATCTTAGCTGGCTCCAGTCTCCAAAAGAAGGTCAGCTTTTAGACTCAAGAAGCAATTCTGGTACCACCTAAACTCCACTTGAAATCACCCACGAACTGAAGATTGGAAAAATCAACCATGGTTGGCATCAATCAATTACTGGCCCGAGAAGATGTGAGGTCCCATGGGGGACCATGAGCACAGAACCACATAGCAACTCCTGCTTCAATATCCTTTCTCATCATCATCATTACATGCAGGGTTACTGATGAAGAATAGTTAACTGTCAAGTACATTTGGGGGAGCACCTAGGGGCCCTGTCAGTAGTCTTAAAGTCACCTTAACTATAAATTGTGTGGGTTTCCTTTAGTCTGAATTCCTGCTACCTTGGATTTTTCTCTTCCTTATACCCTTTATTCAAGAATTATGCAAGGTTATAGTCTAGGTCTATTGTAATTTAGCATTTAGAGTCCATGGTGCCTTTGGGACCAGATACCTCTCTGCACGATCCTGGTTTTCATTTCTACGCTGACAAATATACCATTTCAACTGTCACTTACATAACCAGTTCAAGCTCTACTGTTATTTTAGCTCCATATTGTCAAACAGGTGGATTTATAAATGCATTACCTGAAGGAAACGTTCCCCCAAATAGCAGAAGTGGAGACTTTATTTATTTATAATTATTTGTTAGATTTGTAAAAATGTTCTTGTTGCCAGAAAGCCTCTGGCTACATACAAATTAAAACACTTTTGAATGTAGTAAAAACAGCAGTGGCATCATTTTAATTACCCATTGGGGGACGCCAGGCAGCAAAGATGTATTTATTTCTTTCTTTCCTTGTTTAATGTGACTGCCTGCTTAGGGACATGAACTTCCTGTCTGCACGTCTGCCACACGGGCTGTACCCCCAGCATCGATTTCCCCCTTCCCGAGAACATCCTGATTCGGGTGGGGAGAGGAGGGCGGAGAAGAGGGTAGGAAGCTCTTCTCCTCCATTTGATAGGCTTGATGGGAAAAATATTCCAGACGACTGTCTCCCAACACAGAACAGACTAGCCCTTCCCTCTTCCTGGTCTGGACAGGGCTGTGGCTCTACTGCCCAGCTGCCCAGAGAGTCCTTCTGTCCACTTTTATTTCCTTCAAGCTTCCTTTCTATTCCTTGATCCCCTTGATATTCTCCCACTAAGATGTCTGCTTCAGTGAGCCTGCATCAATTTCTGTTACTTGCAGTCAAGATGCCTGTCTTCTACAGAGGGCTAAAACAGGAAAGAACAGTGTGGCTGTCACCCTTTGACCTAAGAGAGAGTATGTCAAGCCCAAACCCAATCCGTCTTAGGCAAGCTTTGGAACCACACTTTTGCTCCAAGATGGCAAAGCAGAGTCATTAAAGCAAAGTCTTGACCTTCACACAGGTCTGGTTGGGACTTCCGACTCTCCACTCACGGGACGTGAGCAGGTTCCCTGAACTGCTTTATACCTCAGTTTCTTCATCTGTCAAATGAAGGGGTTGCTATGATGGCTACCCAAGAACCAGGAGAACACGTTTGGGAAGCCCTTCTCTCCGTAGATGCCACACGGCACACGGCCACGTGCTCCATAAATGTGAGCTTACTTGATTTTTTTCATCATCTGTCAACTGAGGAATAATAATATCCACATTCACTCGAGTTATTTTGGGGATGAAATGTGTGAGACAATACTTGGAGATATATAGAAAATCCACAAATATGAAACCAGGAAAAAAAAACAGAGAAGCCACCCTCTGGCTCAGACACAGCACTGAAGCGGCTCATATAGCAAAGAATCGTTTGTCCAGAGATTGCTCTGCTAAGTGAATGCTTAGCCAAGTAGCTGGGAGTTTTTTCACGTTCAGACAAAGGTGGGGGAAGGGAAGCTGCCCCAGAGACCAAGAGACGTGTTTTAGGAAAGCCTCTCTTTTTCCAACTAGTTGATGATCTATTTCAGCAAGTCAAGAAAACAAAGAGTAACATAATGAACGCCAACACACCCATTACTCAAGAAAAAAATCCTTTCTTTCTCCTCTGATTTCCCTACATACACATTCATCTCTAAACCATATGTACCTATATACACATATATAGAACTAGTTTGGCAAATTTCAAGGCTATCCAATAAATGGTGGCCTACTGCCGGTATTCTTACGCAACTCAACATTATGTTTGTGAGACACAACCATCGTTGTGTGTAGTCTTGTTCAGTGCTGACTAGAATGATTTTGGAGGAATGCACCCATAATGATTCGGTGGTAATGGACTTTTTTTAAGATTTTATTTTTAAATAATCTCTATACCCAATATGGGCTCAAACTCAAGAACCTGGGACCAAGAGTGACATACTCTACTGACTGAGCCAGCCAGGTGTCCCTGCTGATGGACATTTAGATAGCCATTGGACAATTCTGACATTCTGTCATTCATTTCCTTTGTGCCTTGATGCCAAAGTTTCTCTAAGCCAGTAGTTCTCAAACTTGGGACGCTGTCCCCTAGAAGGCTTCTTGAAACAAAGATTGCTGGGCCCCTCCTCCAGAGTTTGGTTCAGTCTGAGATAAGATTCAAGAATTCGTACTTTAGGGGCGCCTGGGTGGCTCAGCGGGTTAAAGCCTCTGCCTTCAGCTCAGGTCATGATCTCAGGGTCCTGGGATCGAGCCCCGCATCGGGCTCTCTGCTCAGCGGAGAGCCTGCTTCCTTCTCTCTCTCTCTCTGCCTGCCTCTCTGCCTACTTGTGATCTCTCTGTCAAATAAAGAAATAAAATCTTAAAAAAAAAAAAAAAAAAAAAAGAATTCGTACTTTAACCAGTTCCCAGATGACGGTGACTTTGCTGGTCCAGAGGCCACACTTTGAGAACCACTGCTCTAGGCTCTAAGAGGAGAAGTGGTAGGTCATAGGTTATAAACATTTCCAGCTCCTCCACTTATTACCAAACTGTTTTCTAAAGCAGCTGAAGTGACAATGCAGAGGGATCCCAAATCTTCACATTCTCACGCGCCCTGCGACAGTTTTTACAAGGTCGTCAATTAGGCTTGTGAACTTTTCATACCTTACTAGTTTCATCAAACCTAGCACAGCGTACACTGAAAATCTGGTTATGAATATGGGAACACTTGGCCAAGTTCACCCACAGCATCCCTACCCTGGAGACGAAAAAGATTCTGGACCATGAGGCAAGACCTAAGACAAGTTTTCTATGAGAGGGATATGCTTCATGACTCTACTTATTAATTTCCTTGATTTTCAAATTCTGCCTTTTGTCCAATACTAGTCTGTGCATAAGCAAAATGGTGCTCATGTTGGCTAAGTCCCACCTGTCCTTCAGTGTTCCTACTACAAGATCACTCAGAGCGTGTGTCATCGGGGGAGAAGCAGACACCCACACGTGCTGAGTTACCACTCTGTCAGGCACCAGATCTCATTTAGTTTTGACAGAATAGGTCTACTGTGCTGCAGGCATCACCATCTCCAATTCATGTAGTTAGAATAACAACAACACAGTGAAGTTTTTGACTACTTACTGTGTGTCAGGCACTGTCCTAAGCTCTTTATCCAAATCAATTCATTTAATCCTCACTTCAATCCATGCTGTAAGTACTATCATTCTTGCTACTTCATTTCAAGCAGCTATACAATCTGATTCCAGCCACGGCACTAGTCAATGATCTAGATTTTTTTCTGGTTGACCCCAAGATCACAACTTTCCCTTCTTTTTTAACAGTCAGTCAGACTCCTGGCATATAACATGGAATCCCAACTTTGGGGTGGGGGGCGAAGAGGGGAAGGGTGCAGTTTGCAACCTCAGCCTTGTTTCTATCAATTTAGCTGAAATGCATCTCAAAAATCCCAGGCTATTAAGAGGAAACACAGAGTGGATAATTTGAAAGACCTCTTTTTTTTCCCTGCCAGAGGAAACTAGCTAGGTTCAGCAGACCAAAACTCCAAATGGAAAGCTGTTAAGGAGGGCTGAAAATAAACATGAAATTAAATTTGAAAATATATTTACCAGTACCCCTCTGTCAATCAGATGTCCACCTGGCTTATACTCAGGTCTAATAGCCATGAACTTCAGCTGAAGAAAGGCTTTCTGCAACCCGTCACAATTACTGTATCACAGACCATTCACATTCAGAAGCCGTTGCTTCTCTTGTATCTTATTTTTTGTTGGAGGAAATATTGAGAGAATTTCTGCGGCAGACTCTGCTCCCAGACAAGATGAATGATCATCAAAATACAGTCAGCAAAATTTAAAAATGTGAATAAAGGAAGGATATTAATATCCTTTCTAAGGTAATCAGTACTTTTTGTTTGACAAAGAAATTGCCCACTGTTTATGGTTTATGCAAATAATGTATGTTAATGTCAAGGCTGCAGAGTATATAGCTTTGCATATAAGTGTTTGTGGAAAATACATGCCAATACATTTTAAACCTTTTCCTCATATAAACACAACGATTTCATAAATATACAGCACCTTGTTCTTAAAAACATTTATTATAATTTTATGCAATGCAAATCACATTAGAATAAATTATTTCTTGCTAAAATGGCAAAGTCAGCAAAATTACAAGGAAATATGAAGTTCCACCATTGTGCACTTTTCAATTACATCAAAATGAGCTGACACCCTCCCTGGCAGGAATTCACTCGGATGCTCTTAACTAGGGGGGCCCCTGGCTCCCCAGTCAACCCAGGGGTTCTCTCTACTCAGGGCACCGGGTCTTGTGTTTGCTGCCCAGTGTATTGGAGAACAAACCTGCTTTATTATGGATTAATAACGAGAACCTTTAGTGGAGGTAACTTTTGAAGATGTGAAAACCAACCCTGATTTCTAAAGAGTTGAGCAGGAGTCTGTTCTTACAGAATCCATACCCAAGACCCCAAGAGAAGACGGCGTTGGAGAATGCAGAGGAGCACGAACACAAACCCTAACCACATCTTCATTCACGGGCCCATGCATTTATTCATTCAACGAACAGTTACTACACGCCAGATACAATTCTGTCACTGGAGAGGGAGTCATGAACATGACAGAAAAAGCCCACATCCTCCCGGAATTCATAGTCAAGAGGCTTAGATAAGCAAGCAAATAAGTCAACATGATTATTTCAGGTAGTGATGAGTGAATGTACCTACCACGGGAGGCATTCTTGATGGGGTGCTGAGGGAACACTTCTCTGAAGAGGCGACATTTGAGGGAAAAAGAAAATGAAGAGATGCAACCAACACGTGATGATTTGGGGGGAGGCGGGGGGGGGGGGAGCTGCGGAGAGGTGCTCAAGGCACAGCACGTGCAAACAGCAAACGCAAAGGCCTGAAGTAGAAATCAGGCGGAACAACATCAGAATGGTGGGCGCTGATGGGGAACAAGGGCCAGGTTGGGTGGAATCCTAGAGGCCACCACACAGAGTTTGGGGTGAATCCTAAGGCACGAGAAGCCACTGGGTGCTCACCCAGGGCACTGGCACATTCTGAAATGTCACTGTGTGAAGAATGGATTGAAAATCGGGATGGGGGAGCGCAGCTGGAAGACCACCCCTGTCCACAGGGTAAGAGAGGAAGGTGGGCTGGACCAGGGGTTCAACAGTTGAGCCATAGACCAACTTGGCATATATTCAAGAGCTTAAAAAAAACAGAACTTGCTGTGGAAGGTAAAGGGAGAGAAGAACTCAAGACTAACTCTTTGGTTTTTCACATCCGCAGGTCTAAGCATGGGGGCGCCATTTCCAGAGAGAGAAAGACACAAGTCTGGGAGAAACCCAGACACCTATTTTGGGATGTTAGGAGATCTCTCGAGCAAAGGTCAAGTCAGACACTGGATATTCAGGTATGAGCTCAGAGGAATAGTAGGGGGGACCAGAGACAGAAATGTGGGGACTGATAAAGAGCCCATTCCTCTGACTGTGGAGGAGAGAAGGTATTGGCAGAAAACATGGCAAAACAGAAGCTACGATACATAGACACCTTGAAGAAGGAGTCTTCGTTGAGGGGATAAAATCTGCACCAGCCACAATGATGGAAGAGGATGAAGTGAGAAATGAAAAGAAAAGGCAACTGCGCTGGTTCTAGCTCTTGATACCGCTACCTCCTGGATATTCCTCGTATCATCTCCTCTCCTCAGGGCACTCAATGGGGCACGCATTTATCCCCTCCACTAATCTTTTCTTCCATGCAAAGGAGGCCCACCTCGTATTACACTCTGGACTCTCTCCACCTCTGGGCTTCCTCTGCCTAAAGAGAAATGGAGTAATTTTCCCAATTGTCCCATTAAAGAAAAATGCCCTTTCTCTCCTAGGAAGCCGGCTGCCCGCAGAATGTAAGACTTCGGCTCTGCATGCAGCAAAACCTTACCAGCCAAGTACCAGTGAGGGGAGGCTTGTCCCAACCAAGTGAGGAAGTCAATCTATGTCAGTGGGCCTGTCTTCCACTCAGCCACATTCCCCATCTGCCCCTTAACTAGGTGCCAAGGACTCCCTCCATTGGCCACTCCCTGCTCGGTCCTCATTCAGAACCCAGGCACAGAGCTGGGATGGGATGACTCCTATGACCCACCCAAAAGAAGAGAAACTGGATGTTCTACGAGGTTGATTTCTTGTTCAAGTTCACAAAGCTAACCGGTGACCAAGCTTCTCTGAATCAACATTGTCTGAGTCCACAACTCAATTTAAATGCTCGGTCTGCTACATGCGACAAGGTTCTTCATGGGTTAAATGAGGATCATCCTTGCACAGAAATTATTTCCTGGAGATGATTCAATGAGAGACAAGTCATTGTGGCACACAGTAGGCCAGATCCACTCACCAATTCGTTTTTAAAATGTTTAAATTATCGAACGCGGGGGAGAAATCCAAATTTGCTAAATGTAGCATCTTCGGGGATCTTTATTCTAAAAATTGTTTTGATGTTTACATCCAAACCCAGTCCTTCAAGTAAGCAATTGCGTTGCACCAAGATAGAAACAGAAAGCCAGCTTCTTCGTGAGGAGCACATTTTCTGTTTTGTTTTGTTTTTTACACTGACAATTAGCAGTGAGTTTAAAAGACAGACAAATCTTCAAAGGGATTTGGGGGAAGCGCAGCTTCCTCCAACCTGTCAGTAAATGTCTGGCCGCCCCCGCTCCAGCTGGATCATGTCCGCATCTGTCCTACACACCTGTGGTGAGGAATCAGGGCAGAGAGGACAGCAACTCTCTGCTTTTTGCTTGCACGCCATGCAGACGAGCTCAGAGATGACTGCAAGGTTGGTCCTGCAGTCGCATTACAAGGAGAAGCCAGTCTGCAGAGCTGTGTGACTTTCTGTGCAGCCGTCTGGGCGGCTGACATGCAGAAAAACAGGCCAACAGAGAAGCTACCTTGGATCCCAGTGGCTTTCTGGATTCTTGGCTCTGCTCCCTCACTGCTAGTGACTTTGAGATTTCTGGTGCTAGCTTCTTGAGAGGTCTGGCTCTATTTCTTATTAAGTTCCATCTTGTATCTTGGAATCCTTATAATAAGTCTTCCTTTTCTTCAGCCTTATTTGAATGATATCTTGCTCTTTGCAAATAAAGGCATCACAACAGATACAGCTCTGGCTGAGGTTGGAGGAAATGCATAGGGATCATCACGGTCTTGAGAATCGCACATTCAAGAAGGCTTGAAAAGAGCATTCATATGTCTATGTTTTATAAAGAGATAAATCACTCGTGGAAATTATAAACACCATGGATGGTATTAAAATCACCTCTGAAATCACTAATATAATCACCCTGTTTTCAACCACAGCCCCCGTTCCCCTCCCACTTGTCTCAATGACTCCATGCCTCCTCTTTGACCTCAGCAAGACCCAGCATCACTGGCCCCTACATTGTCTCCCCAACACCTTCATTTCTCTCTCCAGGTGCCCTCAGTCCCTGGTCCTGATTTCTGCAAGCTCCTTGATAATATCCTTGCATCCTTGTACCTTTCTCATTTCACCAAGACAAAATCACAGCCCTGAATGAACCACAACCCCCCCCCCCGACCCTGTCCATGTATTAAGGACTGAATTGCATTCCCCCCTACCCAAAATCATAAGCTGAAGTCCTAATCCCCCAGATTTCAGAATGTGACTGTATCTGGAGATAGGGTCTTTAGAGATGTCATTAAGTTGAGGTCACTGGGATGGGTCCTAACCAAATATGACTGCTGTCCTTAGAAGATGATCCTTATGAGATTGGAAAGTAAAGACCGTGGGAAGACACAGAGAGAAGGTGGCCATTTACAAGCCAATGAGAGACGCCCTCAAGAAAAACCAACCTTGCCAGCTCCTTGATCTTGGTCTTGGGCTTCTAGCCTCCAGAACTATGAGATAATAAATTTCCGCTATTTCAACCATGCTCCATATGGCCCTTTCTTATGGTGGCCCTAGCAAGATGAATACACCACTGTATGTACTCCGGCACCCAAGAGTTGCTGGAGGAAAACTACACAACCAGGCAGAACGGTTTCAGTGTAAATTTATAATCACCAACCCTGACTGGACCGTTGACACTGCTTAGAAATCCCACTACAACTCTCTGGGCAACCCGCTTTCCTACTCTCCTTAATGACCTTTCCACATCTTCCCGTCTCCAAATGTCCCCCACTTTAATTCCCATTCCTCTCGAAGATGATCTTTACTCCTATGTCACACTCAAACAAAAGCCATCGGGAATAAACTTCAACTCTCCAACCCTACAGCTATGGTCTTACCTGTGCATACTTACCCGTTACTCCCACCTCCCCAGTTACATGCTGGTTTCCATTTCCCCACCCCATCCCCCGCCTTCTAAGAATCTTCTCTCCTCTCTTTTATATCACTCCATCTCAATCAGCTTATTTCCCTCATTGCTCTAGTCTCTTCCAGGTTATTTCAGCCTCCCTTCCTACAAAACAGACCTAATTATGGCTGCCTACAAGGGCCATTACAAGTGCTATTTACAAATGTCTAGCCCATTTCTGGAACACCACAGACATAAATGATCTTACTTAAACTTCAGTCAGAAAGACTTGGTAATATATATATTAACTTGTCAATGTATATAGTCCTAAATATAGGAATTTCTATATATATGTAAGGGATATTATAAACATATATTATGAATATATACTGTGAATACATATATTATGTATTTTTATATATACTTAAATATGTTTTATATATTCCTATATATAGAAAAATAGTGTCATACATTTTGGAGATGTCATACATGTGGAGGAAGAAGGAACGGGGTTTTTTTTTCCCCTTGTAAGTATTTTAAAATAATTATTTTCATCTCTAAACTCTGACACTCTGACAGAGACTGTTTGATGAGACCCCCAGAGAATAAAACACAATCCGTGTCACGTGAAGAGGCCAGAAGGAGTTGTTCAGCACAGAGCTGGTAGGTTGCTGGCACTGTGTGGCATGATTTACATGTACAAGTTGACACTATAAAGAAAATGCTTCCTCTGTTAAAGCACAGGTCCTTGGGGCGCCTGGGTGGCTCAGTGGGTTAAAGCCTCTGCCTTCGGCTCAGGTCATGATCTCAGGGTCCTGGGATCGAGCCCCACATCAGGCTCTCTGCTAAGCGGGGAGCCTGCTTCCTCCTCTCTCTCTCTCTCTCTCTCTCTCTCTGCCTGCCTCTCTGCCTACTTGTGATCTCTATCAAATAAACAAATAAAATCTTTAAAAAAAAAAAAAGCTCAAGTCCTTTTCCAGACAACATACAGGCAGCACGGGGAGAGGGGATGTGAGAGGTGCTGCTCTGGGATGGTCACGAGCCAGGCAGACCCTCCATCTTCCAGGTCCTGCATACACCCAGCAGCAATGTCTACTCCATCGCCACCACAAGCCAATGCATAGTCTTGTATTAGCTTCCCAGGGCTGCCGTAATCAAGTACCACAAATTTGGGTGACTTAAAACAACATAATTTATTCTCCCACCGTTTGGAAGCCAGAAGTCTGAAATCAAAGTGTCCGCTGAGCCACGCTCCCTCTTGAAGGCCCTAGGGGAGAATCCTTCCTTTTCTGGTGCTAATATCTCCTGGTTGCCAGCCACCCTTGGCACTCCTCGGCTTGTAGACACCATCACTCCAATCTCTGCCCCTCGGGGTCATGCAGCATTCTCCCCATCTCCTCTGTATCTTTGCATGGCATTCCCCATGTATGTGGAATGTCCAAATTCCTAAGGACACCCGGCAGTGAGTTACCACCCAACCCCACTCAGGAACGACCCATCTTAACCTGATTACACGTGCAGAGGCCTTATTTCCAAAATTGATCACATGCACAGGTTCCAAGAGTCAGCACTTCAACATCTCTTTCTGGGGAACACAATTCAATCCGTAATACCCACCCACACGTGAAACAGCAAATGCACGGAATGCACGCAGAGCTCACAGCCCTGCCAGTCATCTCTATGCCAGAGGAGACTCAAGGCTTCAGTATGTTCTACCCCAAGCCCGCCAGGAAAAGGGCAGCATGATTTACACATAAGACCCTATGGCAACTGGGAAGGGGCAATGTGCTGGCTGGGTCCCCCATCTAGCTTTCCCCACAAACCACGAAGAGGTCATGGATTTGCTCACAGAGTATCCAGGCCAGGCCCTGGCTCTCCCTGGAAGCATCCTGAGTCTGCCAGAGCCAGGCCACTTGTCAGCAGGCTTCTCTGTTATTGTGTCTGCCCTACAGAGACACGTGGCTTAGCCAGCACTCCCCAGCCTCCAGCTTGGCAAGCTGCACTGTACCCCTCAGCCCTGGGTCTCCTGGGCCCGGCTGGGGCAACCTTGAGCCGCCCATACAATGACAGCTCAATCCACACTTGTTCCCTTCTCCCAAACAGACCACAGACTCAAGTTTTCTTTCTTACATACTTTCAGGCTGTATATAAATTGGATTCTTTTTGGACTTAAAACTGAAACGGCAAAAATAAACATGTAAATATAAATCCAATAAATAATGAATCATCCCAAATGATTAAAGGAAAATTAAGACTGGGATGGGTTGTGTCATGAGACGCACAGCTCATCCCTGTGCTTCTTTCTATCTGTGGACCTCCCTCCTCGAGGAAAGACAGGCAGTTCATTACCAAGGGTGACGAAACACTGCAGAGTCTTTCTCTTGCTTTTTGTCTTTGAAGAGTTTAGACCTTCGAATTTCGGAAACCTAAACCCCCGAGGGAAATCAGGAAGCAGAAAATACGTGTAAAAACATCCTCTTAATAGAATTCCCTGGGACAAAGAAATCAATGGCACAGATACAGCCATTTGGTACAAATTTCTAGGAACCCTTTCGAAACCCTTTCTAGGGATAGGACTCAATGTAAAGAGGAAATTGGGGCCTGCATGGCGAGTCCCTTCCTAATAAAGCAAGTTTTGTTATTAAAGTAGAAAGCCAGAACCCCGGGGAATGCCCCCCGCCACCACAGGGAGGAACAGGTGCTGAAAGAGGCATACTCTGGGTGGGCGGGGTGGCCGGTGGGCTCTCTCTTGCCCACGTGGTTCTCAGGAGGGGCTGAGAACTTGGCAATGTCTGGGGACCTGTGTGGCTGTCCCATCCGGGAAGGGGATGTTGCTACTGGCCTCTAGTAGGCAGAGGCCAGAGAGGCTGCCAGTCATCCAGCGATGCACAGGACAGCCCCCCAACAAAGAAGGACCCACAGGTCAGTGATGGAACTATTTGGCAGGGGCAGCTACATACCTTGTAAGATCTCATGCAAAATAAAAATGTAGGTCCTTTTGTTCGAAAATGTTAAAATAGTGACGGCAGGGAATTAAACCAAGCACAGGGTCTTTCTGAGCACAGAGCCCCATGCAATGACATACGTGACACATCCACGAAGCTAATCCTGCTGGCGAGAAGCCCTGGGCTGGACACCCTTTAGTCACTCAAAGGCCATGAGACCACCCCCCCCCACCAAAATAAAAAAAGTCTAGGAGTAACAGGGTTTTCCTAAGACAGTCCCCACGCCCACGCCCCCGCCCCCCCCACCCCCAACCTGCAGAAGCTCCAAAAGAGACTGGACCTAGACACATGTACCAGGAACACAGGGAGGACAAAAAAAAATGAGACAGGTAGATCTAGAAAGCCAGGAGATAAGGCATCAGATTTATCAAACTACAGGAAAAATCTTCAATATGCAAAGCTCCTCAGCTGTGACTGACAAGAAGTGAAAGCCTTTCTAAAGGCAATTACAAAGAAAGCAAGCATACTGAAAAGATGGAGACATATGATCACCTAAAAATAAAAAAAACCCTATAAACTAAAAAATTGCTAGCAAGAGAGAAGGACTGTCAAGGAAAACGCATTTGCAACATACCAGACAGATGCAGAGCTGAGAGCATTACTATGTAAAGAGTTCTTATAAAACAATGAAAGGAAAACACATTGGGCCCTTGGGGTGTCTGGATGGCTCAGTTGGTTAAGCACCCAACTTCTGATTTTGGCTCAGGTCATCTTCTCAGGGTCGTGAGATCAAGCCCTACATTGGGCTCTACACTGAGCGTGGAGCCTGCTTAAGATTCTCTCTCTCCCCCTCCCACTCTAAAAAAAATAAATAAATAAAAATGGGCCCTCAAGCCCCTAAAAACTGCAAAAGTCATAATCAGATACATAATAACAGATTTTGCATCACAAAAAAACTCAGAGGCACGATAATGATAATACTTTTCACATCAGCTTTGAAGAGAACACAAAAATAATTATAAAACCTAGTTTTATAGAAGAAAAAGAAATTAGAATGCCTTTCAAAGTCTGCTGGTAAGCCTATACATCGATAGGAGCTTTCCGGAGGCTAAAAAACAGTATGTATAAAAAATCCCAATTGAGTAAACTCTCATTCAGCAACTCTACCCATTTACACTGGTCCTGAAGAAATAATCGGGTAAGTGAATTTAAAAAATAAAAGTTAAAAAAAAATTTTTCCCTAACTTGCCTGAATTCCTTCAGGTGTTAAGTAGCAGAACAGGTGTTTCAATCCAGACCTGCCTTCTTCCGAGCCCTGAACCACGCACACCAACAATACACAGGCGAGAGACAACACAGGTCAGTAAACATCTGTCAGTCAAACTCAGGGCCTAGACCACCCCACCCCACCCTCTGCACGTTACATGGGAATCATCATGAGCTGGTGCAATAGGGGAATGGTAAATTTCAAAGGGATCTAACATTCAGGGGATGGAGGGAGATCCTGGGGCCTGTCCGTTCTCCCACAAACAGCCAACCTGTGGCATGAACCAAAGGTATCTCTTCCACTAGCAAAGAGTCTTTGCACTGTGAGTAACACATCACTTCCTCTCAGAGCATTTCTGGGAGCACGCGTCTAGTGCAGTTGAGATTCTACATGGGAACACAGCTCTGTGAGTGATCACTACATTCTGTGGGTCAAGGACCACAGGTTGACCTGCACGAAACACAAAGGCCATGCATTTTTGCCGACAGAACCAAGTCCGATGATCTCACTGGAATTAGGAAGAAATGGACACAAAGGCTTACAGGGTGGAAGCCTATGATCTCTTAGTGTATCTCGTCTATGGGAAGCTGCCTCTCTGCAGACCAGACACGCATCAACAGAAACCGTCCAGGACTGTGGCATCACGATCCTTGCTGGTTTGAGACATTGCCTGGGAAATCTGGCTCGAGTGTCATATGAGAAGGAAGGCCCAGACTAGGGTGGCTGGATGAAAGAAAACTGTACGATAGAGAACACATCATGTTAGCATGGGTGTGTATGTTCTGGATCCTTCCAGCCTTACAGGATTGCACACTCCAAAGCTCCACCAGGAGATCAGCCCTACCATGTTTTTAAGCCACTTTTTCCTGGGGAGATGATGGTTTATTCGGCCATGAGCTGGGATTTGGGTGAGCTGGACCAATCCTTTTTCCTGCCTCAGTTTCCCTGCTTGGCAGGCAGGCCCTGTAGAGCTGGGACTCCTGCATGGAACCCTAGTCTCCATGAAACTTCATACCTTGCACAGTTCTTTGAACTTACCTTTCACGGTAATCCTGGACTGGATCCTCAATGACAGTCACTCTCTAAATCCATCCCCTCTTCCTACACCCACGAATGTCAGCACAGGCCTGCCCTCGGGTCTCCCCACTCCTGAGAACATCTCTGGATGGAGAAGATAAAAACAGAAAGTGGGAGTGCAAATGGAAAGAAATCAAGATTCCCTTGCACAATCAAAGAGGACAGCGGGAGCTTTCACAGTATCACATGGCTGCTAAATGCTGACACCCAGGTAAGTTTTCCTGCTCTCGCTTTAAATTTCTCTTTCTTATTTCTTTTTTGAAGATCTTTAGAGCAGCACTGTTCAGTCACGTGCCTGGATACAAAAGATATCTCTCAGGGGAAATGAGCACATTCTCTTCGGCCAACTAGAAAATAAATGACGTATGAAGCCAGAAAAGATGCTTGGCACCTTTGTGATCCTTCAGACGGGCAGAGCATCTACTCTGCAGTTTCCATGATCTTTTACAAACATTAGTCCTGTGTCCCTCACACCAGTCTGTCGGAATCCACATTTTACTGGCTGGGAGAAGCCAACGGATTTCCCCAAGATGGCGGCAGGGTTCAAGGTGAGAGCATTAGGCCTCCCGTGTTCCACACATGAACTGAGCAGCACGCATGTATTCCTGCCTTCCTACGCCACACAGTCTGGCAGGAGGAAAATATTAACATCACAAATTCATAATTATAAACCACAACAGGCAAAACTGGATCTGCATCTCCAGCAACAGAGGAACGATCGAATACATGATGGCTCATCCCCATGTAATACATCACTACCACGGGCGCTAACCGTGGGCTTGCACAGATACATTTATTTACCTAACATACATCCTCAAGATGTTGCTAAATAAAAAGAAAACAGGGTACAGAACGGATCATAAAATAAGATTCTACTTTCCTTACAAGAAAAATAAAAGACATGCATACAAAGCCCCGGCTTTTGCCTCCTGTTATACTGCCCTACTCCCGTGTATAGGCTGCGCTGGTAGCCCATCCTTTAGCACAGGCGTGGGCAAACTACCAGCCTGTGGGCCAAACTCAGCTGTTGGTGTAAATAAAGTTTTATTGGAACACAGAAGCACTTGTTCATTTACATATTGTCTAGGGCTCTTTTCACGCTACGACAACAAGTTGACTCATTCCAACAGACCCGGCAGGACAGCAAAGCCTAAAATATTTACTCTCTGGCACTTCCCAGAAAAAGTCTGCCAGCCCCTGGACTAGTCTATCTAGGAATCCGGGAGTGTGGTTGTTCTGAAATCATAGCCCTCTTAAGCGAGCACTTACGAGGTGCCAGTCCCTATGTGAGCACTTTGCAAGCCCCCCCGATTTCCCTCCCTCAACGGCCCTATGTGCTAGTGCTAGGTGCTGTTTATTAACGATGCTTTACAGATGAGGAGACCTGGATGCAGATTAAGGAAACTGCCTAGGGTCACACATCTGGGAAAAGAAGGAACAGAGATTCCAAACTAGGCTTTCACATGCAATGACACACTACTTCTAAAACAGACTCCTCCTCCTGCTTCCCTTCCTTCTCTTTCTGTTCCAGCCTCTGGCCTCATAAATACAGACACATCTAGCCTTATCTCTGCCTGAAGTCCTGTAAGTCTATCACGACCTCTAACTCTAGACATAAATTTTTAATAATATTAATCAGCTCAGACATCAGTAGGTACTGATTGCCTCTGGAGCTGTTAGCGGTCAATGGAAGCTTCTGGAAGAGGTGAGATGAGAGCCCATGTCTTTTTTTTTTTTTTTTTTTTAGTTTTTATTTAAATTCCAGTTAGTTAATATACAGTGTACTCTTCATTTCAGGTATACAATATATCGATTCGATACTTCCACACAACACCCAGTGCTCATCACAGCAAGGGCACTCGCTAATCGAGGGCTGCTGTCTTGAGCCTTGGTTCTGGACAATTTTAAGAAATAAGGCAGAGGGGGAAAGGCCGTCCAGAGAGTAGGTATAAGGCATGTTAAAACCAGAGTCGCAAATGCTCTCGTGCACTTAGCAACACTGAAACACTGAGCCCTGGGGACACAGGGAAGAGGAGGGCGGTTAGTGATTCATGAGTCCGTGTCTAGCCTTCTGGTGTCGTCATGACCAAGCATTTACTTACTGGTATGTATTATTATTTTACCAAAAAATTCCTTTCGTTTTTATTTCTCCTTTATAGTACACTTAGGTCCTATTAATTTTTTAATTATGCAATGTGGCTTGGTTATATTATCTATGAAGTTCGTTTCAGGAGGTCCCACAAAATGTTTGTTCCAAGAAGGGAACACTGGGCCGAAACGAGAACCATCAGCCTGGTAAATTCAGGGGGTTAGTGGGAAGTTCTGAGAGGCTGGAGCCAAATGGAGGACTGGAGATGTGAGTGGTCAGGGGACAGGCTGAAGGACACAGGAAGGATGCAGAATATGTGCAATTTGGGGGCACAGAGGCAATTTTACTACGAAACTAACGAGGCTGAAGTTTCACTTGGCCCCTCGGATGCTTGGGGCCCTTCCAAGACCTTAGGAGGAGGAGCCCTATAGCATGTTCATATGGTCATTTTTTTTTTAATTTGAAGTATATTTTAATTTCCATTTTGCTTAATGAAGGTCCTCCACAATGTATACAGAAGGCCCCACAAGCTCTGGACAGCCTTGGTTAGGTGCAGAACATGTAGAATATTCAAACAAGGAAATGACAAATGCTTTGCACAACAAAAAAAACCTCTGGGCACTCCTCCCTGAAGGAGATAAATGTTCTTGCCTCTTGTTTCCCAATCCACAGTAGTGAGCCAGGCAATGTGGTTCAGACTTAGTTTCTGCACAGCCCACGTATGGACCCAGACACATCACCGCATGGTCACTGTAGCCCATCCTCCAGCATGCCCTCAATTCAGTGAACCTAACTGCCCCGGGCACATTTACCCACAGAACAAATAAACTATTCCCAGGTAGGAGGAACCTCAAGACCAGCCTTTGCACCAACCTTAGCATGAAAACACCCCACTCTATTTCTCGTACCTTCCTGAATTTATGGCTCCGTTACCTGAGTGAGGTACACTGATAACCAGCACACACTGCAAACACTTTCATCCACTCTCCATCTGTGTATTACAGTCCTACTATGCACCAGATCTTGTGGCAGATGCCAGAAAGACAGGGTAGAAGAGTGGGCTGTTGGAGTCTTTGTGCACTTACTAGCTATGTGACCTTGTGCAAGCCATTGGACCGCTCTGAGCTCAAACTTCTCTTGACTATAAAATAAACCTAATGAATATGCTGACATACTACAATTTAAGAAATAACAATTTTGGGGGGGGGGGGGCGCCTGGGTGGCTCAGTGGGTTAAGCCTCTGCCTTCGGCTCGGGTCATGATCTCAAGGTCCTGGGATCGAGCCCCCTATCAGGCTCTCTGCTCAGCAGGGAGTCTGCTTGCTTCCCCCTTTCTCTCTGCCTGCCTCTCTGCCTACTTGTGATCTCTGTCAAATAAATAAATAAAATCTTTTTAAAAAATTCAAAAAATAACAATTTTTTAAAAAAGGATATGTTCCAAGTGAAAAAAATTAAAAATAAAGTGGACTTCATGACCACAGTGAGCTCCCTCTATTGTTGCCTGTCCCACAAATCTTTCTCCTTCTTATTTCATGTTCTACTGTATTACATGATTATTTTCACTGAGGTATGATTTTTATGCAATAAAATACAGTTCTTAAGTGTACAGCTCGATGAGTTTTGACAACTGCATATTTCCAAGTAACCTCACTAGAAATAAGATATAGAACACTCCTATTACCCCAGAAAAGTCTCTTACGACCTCTTCACACCAGTTCCTAGACACACCTTAGAAACAACCACATCTTACTTCCAACACCATGGATAAATGGCATCACACACATGTATCTTTTTATGGCTGGCTTCAAATGCTGAATATGGTATTTTTGAGCTCCATGCATGTGTTCATACACAGCAGTGCCCTGTCTTGTCGTGTTGTTGAATAATATGCCACTGGGTGACTGCATACTGCAATTATCTATCCGGTCACACAATGATGGACATTTGGGGTTTTCCAGGGTTTAGCTATGGTGAATATAGCTGCTGTGAGCATTGCTGTCAAAGTCTTTCTGCAGACACATGATTACATTACTCTTGGGTAAATATCGAAGAGTGGAATTTCTGGGTCATTGGGTAAATGGACATTTAACTTTGTAAGAAATTAACAAACAGTTCTCCAAAATTTGCTACTTCCCCCAACAAGCAATGCAATGTTTGATCAGCTGCTCCATATCCTAACACTCTCTCTGCCAATTTTTGTTGGTTTTTGTTTTGTTTTGTTTTGTTTTTGCCATTCCAGTGGTTGTGAAATAGAATCTCAGCATTACAGTTTTCACTATTTTTCATTCTAGCCTTGCAGACAGGGGTGTAGTGATACCTTCTTGTGGCTTTACTTTGTTTCCTGAATAGCTAATGATCAAGCCACACCTGAAACAAACCACCTCTGAAATTTCCTGTTAAGTAAACCAATTGTCTGTAGTTATTGAAACCAGCAGTCTATCACCGTCACTGAAAGTTTCCTAAGTGACAGAAGGCCATCATTTCCATTTACCAGTTAAGAAGCTGAAAATTTAAAGGTAAGTTACCCATATGGTCACAGAGCTCATATTTAAAATCAAATCTATTTAAAATCACTCAAAAGTCCGTGCTTTTTCTACTAAGTTTTGCTCTTTCTCAAACTTAACAATTTCTCAATCTACATTTAAAAACCTAAATGGGAGCACCTGAGTGGTTCTGTAAGGTTAGGTGTCCGACTCTTGGTTTCACCTCAGGTCATGATCTTGGGGTCTTGGGATTGAGCCCCACATTGGGCTCCCAGCTCAGTATGGAGTCTGCTTGAGATTCCCTCTCACACTTCTCTCCTCCTCTCACTCTCACACATTCTGTCTCTGTCTCTCCCTTCCTCTAAAATAAATAAATAAAATATTTTAAAAAAATAAATGAAAAACTAATGAGATTTAATTGAAAACTACATGATGCATAATTTATATAAGCAGGGGGAATAAAAGCATAGCTTGAGAAAGTGAAATATTTTCTATCTTTCACTTATGTACTTAATTTTAACTTGCCAAATCATTCAGGGAATATTTACTGAAAGCATATATTATTGTTGGGCACTGTATTAGAAATATAAAAAAGTAAGAGGGGCACCTGGGTGGCTCAGTGGGTTAAGCCTCTGCCTCATGATCTCAGGGTCCTGGGATCGAGCCCCATATCGGGCTCTCTGCTCAGCAGAGAGTCTGCTTCCCTCTCTCTCTGCCTGCCTCTCTGCCTACTTGTGATCTCTCTCTGTCAAATAAATAAATAAAATATTTAAAAGAAAAAAAAAAAGAGTAAGAGAATGATCCTAAATGTGTACTCACCAAACAACAGAGACAAAAAAAAAAGGGGGGGGGGCGGAGAAGTTGAAGTTGTTAAAAACAGGTGCTCGAAAGTGAAATAGACATGGTAATAGTAACACCCAATTCCCAGCAAAAGATAGAGCCACCAGACAGAAAATCATCAATGATACAGGACATCTGAACATAGCCAACCAACATGGTCTAAATGATATACACAGAACACTATACCTAACAACAGAATACATGCTTTCTTTAAGTACTACAAGAACATTCACCAAGGGAGACTGCACCCCGCAACACAAAATAAACCTCAACATATTTAAAAGAATTGAGATCATATAAACTATTTTCTCCAACCACAATGGAACCAAACTAAAAAGTGGTAACAGGGCAGCTGGGTGGCTCAGTCAGTTAAGCCTCTGACTGTAGGCTTCAGCTCGGGTCATGACCTCATGGGTTGTGGTATCAAGACCCACATCGAACTCCAAGTTCCCTGGGAGTCAGCTTGGAGATTCTCTCCCTCTGCCCCCACCCCCACTTGTGTGCATTCTCTCACTCAAATAAACAAATCCCTTTTTTTTTTTTTTTTAAAGATTTTATTTATTTATTTGAGAGAGAGAGACAGTGAGAGAGAGCATGAAAGGGGAAAGGTTCAGAGGGAGAAACAGACTCCCCATGGAGCTGGGAGCCCGATATGGGACTTGATCCCAGAACTCCAGGATCATGACCTGGGCCAAAGGCAGTTGCTTAACCAACTGAGCCACCCAGGCACTCTTTTTTTTTTTTTTTTTTTTTTTTTTAAGTAACAACAAAGCAATAGGAAAAACCTCTAAACATTTGGAAATTGAACAAAACAGTTTTAAATGATCAATAGGTCCAAAAGGAAATCTCAAGGAAAATAAAAATACAGAGAGCTAAATAAAAATGAAAATACAGTGTATCAAAATATGTGGGACGCAGCTAAAGCAGTGCTGGCAGGGAAATCAATAGCACTAAATGCTTATTTTAGAAAAGGAGAAAGATCGCAGATCAAATAAGCTAAGTTCCTACCCCAAGAAAATAGGAAAAGAACAAAAGAAACCCAAAGCAAGCAGAAGAAAGCAATAATAAACCCAAGAGCAAAAATGGACTGAAAACAGGAAAACAATAAAGAAATCAAGTAAACAAAAACCTGGTTCTTTGAAGAAAAAAAAAAAAAAAAACTGATAAAACGCAAGAAAAAACTGACCAAAAAAATAAAAAAAGGGAAGACACAAGTCACCAATACCAGAAATGAAACGGGAGCTATCACTACAGATCATAAAGCCATTAAAAAGATAATAAGGAAATATCACAAACAACTGTGCACTCATAAACTCAACAACTCAGAAGAAATGGACCATTCTTCAAAAACCACTAACTACCAAAACTCAAGTGAAGACAAAACAGTGTCTGAATAGTCCTATAAACATTAAAGAAAGTGAATTCATAATTTTAACATTCCTAAAAAAGGAAATCTCTGGACCCTGATGGTTTTATTGGAGAATTCCATAAAAACATTTTGAGGAAAATAAACACCAACTGCACATAAATTCTTCTCCACAAATGGAGGAAAACACACACACACAAAGATAATTATAAAAATGGAAAATCCAGATCAGTATCTCTCGTTGCCTTAAGATGCAAAAATCCTTAACAAAATATTAGCAAATTCAACAATAAATAAAAAGAATTATACACCATAACCAAGTGGAATTTATTTCCGTGTACAAGGCCAATTCAAAAGCCAATCACTGTAAGCTGCCGTAACAACAGGCTAAAAAAAAAGAAAGAAAAAATTGATATAGCAAAACCATCTGACAAAATCCAACCCCATTCCTGATCAATACTCTGAGCACATTAGGAATAGAGGGGAACCCAATCAACTTAAAAAGATCATCTACAAAAACAAACTAAAATAAAAACCAAATACCATAGCTAACACCGTACTTGGTGTTGAAAGACCATATACTTTCTTACTAATATCAGAAACAAGGCAAGGATGTCCACCACTCTCAACACTCTTATCCAGGAGAATACTAGGTCTACCCACTGCACTCAGGCAAAGAAAAAAACAATACGATCTATACATATTGGAAAGGAAAAAATAAACCATCTGTATTTGCAGATGGCATGATGACTGACAGAAAATACCAAGGAACCTGGGGCACTTGGGTAGCTCAGTCTGTTAAGCTGCCGGCTCTTGACTTCAGCTCAGGTCATGATCTCAGGACTGTGGGACCAAGCCCCACAGGGGGCTTAGCACTCAGCATGGAGTCTCCTTGAGGATTTTCTCTCTCCATCCCCCTCTGCCCTGCCCTGCCCTGCCCCGCCCCACCTCCCACCCCGTGCTCATTCTCTCTCTAATAAATAAAATAAATAAACCTTTGAAAACCCCAAGGACTGTACCCCCAAAAAACTTCCAGAAGTCATGAATGTGTTCACCAAGGTTGCAGATTATAAGCTCAGCATGCACAAAGTCAACTGCATATTCATACTAACAATGAACATGTACAGACCAAAATTAAAAATGCAGTATCATTTACAACTGCTCCAAAGAAAATAAAGTACTTAGTTATAAATTTAACAGGACATGTACAGGATCTGTATGCTGGAAATTACAAAATGCTAATGGAAGTAATCAAAGAAGATCTAAATAAATGGAGAAACATATCATGTTCAGCAACTGGAAGACTCAACGTAGTAAAGATGTCAAGTCTCCCCAGGTTGATCTATAGATTTAATGAATTCCTATCAAAATCCACACAAGGTATTTGTAGAAATAGATAAACATATTCTAAAAAGTATATGGCAAGGCACAGACCATAGCATATTTTAAACAATCTTGGAAAAGAAAAAGCGGGAGGAATCACTCACTTTAAGGCTTACTGTATAGTTACAGTAATCAAGACAGTGTGGTTCTCAAGTAGGAACAGACACACAGATCCATGGAACAGAGGAGACCCACACAAACATGTCACTGATTTTCGACAAAAATGCAAAAGCACTAGAAGAAAAACAATAGAACAAAGGTAGCCTTTTCAACAAACAATGCTGAAGCAATAGGAAAATTTGCAGAGGCAAAAAAAATGAACATAAACTACACCTCAAACCCCATGAGGAAGTTAACTCAAAGGGGATCATGTAGCTAAGTGTAAAATTATTTAAAAAAAAATTTAATAACAACCAGAGAAAATTTTCCAGATCTTGGCTAGACAAAAAATTCCTTAGGCACCGAAAGCATGAGTCATAAAAGGAAATTCGGATAAAATTGATTTCATCAAAATAAAAAAAGTTTATTCTGTAAAAAGCCCTGTTAAGAAGATAAAAAGACAAAGCTATGGCCTGGAAAAAAAAAATCTGCAAATCACAAACCCCACAAAAGACTACTATCTAGGCTATATAAAGAACTCTCAAAACTCAAGATTAAAGATCAAACAATCCAATTAGAAAATACGCACAGGACATGAACAGGCATTTCATCGAGGAAGACACGGAAAAAGCAAGTGCATGAAAAGATAATCAACATCATTAGCCCTTCAGGAAGGGCTGTGGCTTTCAGACAGGTGTGTAGTGATACCTCATTGTGGCTTTAGGCTGGAATTAAAAACAGGACAGCCCTAATGTTGGTAAGTATGCAAAGAACTTGGATCACTCATATACTACAGGTGGGAATGTAAAATGGAACTCTAGAAGAGTTAGAAAATGTCTTATAAAACTAAACATGCCATTATTATACAATCCAGCTATTGCACTCTTGGGTGCCGGCCCAGAGAAACGGCAATTAATGTTCACACAAAAACCCAGAAAGGCGGGACACCTGGATGGCTCAGCCAGTTAACCATCTGCCTTCAGCTCAGGTCATGATCCCAGTGTCCTAGGATGCAGTTCTGCACTGGGCTCCTCACTCACCGAGGAGCATGCTTCTCCCTCTGCCTGCCACTCCCCCTGCTTGTGCGCACTCTAATAAATAAAGTCTTTAAAAAATAAATACAAACATGTTCACAGCGGCTTTCTAACAGTTCAAACTACAAACAGCCCAGAAGCCTTTCAACAGATGAACAAATTAGGGTGCATCCCCACATCGGACACTGCTCAGCAATAAGAAAGCATGAACTTTGGTACAACCACATGGGTGAATCTTCTGAAAATTAAACCACATGAAAGAAGCCAACCTCAAAACGTTCCATTACAGCACGATTAACATCGCTGAAATGACAGAATCACAGACCCGGGGAACAGATCAGTGGCCACCAGGGGTCAGGGGCTGCAGGAGGTGGTGCTCCAGGGAGGAAAGTGGGTGTGGCCATTAAACAGCACAGGAGGGATGCTCATGCAGCTGGAGACTCCCATACCCTGACGTGGTGGAGGACTCACAGCAGCCTATGCCTGTGATAAAACTGCACAGAGCTGGGACGCTTGAGTGGCTCAGTGGGTTAAACCGCTGCCCTCCGCTCAGGTCGTGATCCTAGGGTGCTGGGATCGAGTCCCGCATCAGGCTCCTTGCTCAGTGGGGAGCCTGCTTCTCTCTCTGCCTCTGCCTGCCACTCTGCCATCTGTCTCTCTGACAAGTAAGTAAAATCTAAAAAACAAAGAAAACAAACTGCACACAGCCAAATATGAATACACGTGCTAAAACACAGACACACACATGCGGACACTAACACACACATAAACGGGTCCAAATAAAAACAGGGTGATCTCAATACAGTCAGTGGATTGTATCAGTTATGCAAAATGTCACCATGCTACCACAGAGGGGCGGGCAGGACCTCCCTATCTTATTCCGTACACTGTCGGGGAAATTACAGTTACCTCAAGTTCAACTGAAAGAATGGAGTAAGAGCAGTCTTCACTCTGTTCCGGAACCCGGACTGGATCCTGATGGAAGAACCAAGCGGCACTCGGAGACTCTGGAGGTTTATTTAACACCAGCAGGGTCAAACGAGCGCGATCTCCCACGGTCTGAGCCCGGAGCGGGGGCGGGGGGTGGTCATTTATACCCTTCGACTCCCGTAAACTTAGCGCTCTTTGCGCGCACGCGCGGGAAGCGGAGCGGCTAAAAGAACCCGGAAGAGCCCCGGGTCAGGGGCTGGGACTCCTTTGCTAGCTCGGGGGGCCATCTTAGAACACACATTTTCCTTATCAACTCTACAGAAGCTCAGGGTCAGCTGGGGAGAACAGCATTTAGAGAAATGATTAGAATTGAGTGTGTTAACCTCCACGGACAAGGGCGTGCAGTCGACATAGAGATTTGGTGACTGTGACACCGACAACTGAACAGCATTTTGTGAGCAGAGGATTTGAGAAGAACACGGAGACAGGACGAGTGGACTGATGTCCTGTCTCCAGTGTAGGGACACACACACACACACAGACACACACACTCCCGCTCACACACAGCGGAAGTGACCACAAAACCACCAACATGGGGGAGCTTTGTGCCAGCGCTGAATCTGGGGAAGGGTGTCCTCTACTTGTCGCTACTTGGAGAAACAAGGTGACATAAATTGGAGATGGAAGGACGCTGTAAAAAATTACCACAGGCAACTTCCTTTCTGGAAAGTGTTGGGAGCAAGATGTAATCTGAGGGAAATGCAAGAGCATCTCCTTAGGACCTTCGCAGAGATGAGAGAGGAGGCTGGGGTGTGGCACAGACCAACTTGGTAGCCGGTAGCATCAAGGGAGGGATCTGTTTGGATCCTACCACTATGCCACCAAGCAACCAACCAGACCCCGGGGTTTTAACAGACACTAGAAGAAGCAGTTGATAGGACTGCCTTGGTCCCTAGATCCCCTTCCCATCCCCCGATGCCAACCTAGGTCATCCTCCTCTCCAGCTTCAGAAAATAATGTAATAACAATAATGGTAACAATTAATTATTAAGAGCTAATATCAAGTGTCAGCCAATAAATTAATTAAGCATGAGCTCTCATTCCGTCATCCAACAATAATACAAGACCAAAGACAAGGATCCAAATGGCGTGAAGGTGAACAAAACAAAACCCTAGGAATATGCCATGCAATTCTGGAAGCAAATAAAAAGCTGGAATACAGCTGTCCGCATTTGAGGATATATTTGAAAGAGAACAAATACCACCTCCACCACCACAAGAGGCTTGTGAAAACTTGTAGCTTTGAGGGAGGATTTAAACATAACATACAAAAAGCAGAGGAGGATCATATTTTCAAGGAAAATTGCTTGGGAAATTTTCAATACCATCTGCTTTTCACTCTCAAGGAAATCACAGAAAACAAAGAACCTGTAAAATAAGAGGAAATAATAAGGCAACTTACTGAGGGCACAAAGAAAGAGAAAGCCAACAGAGGTAAGAAATTAATTCAAGGAAATGAATGAGCGTTTTCCAGAATTAAAACATTAAAGGTGGTGAAGAACTGTACTGACAATATATGAAATTTCAACACCTTGCCGAGCAAAACAAATTGAAGCAGCTCCTTCTGAATGCAAAAGAAAAGGGGGAAAAAAGATAAGTCATTAGAAATGACTTTTATGGTGGTTTCTATAGATATGTTGATGACAGTTACGGAAAACAGAAGCTGGAGTCCCTGGGGAAGAACGCAGGACTGATGGAATACAAACGAGATGACCACCGTTGCAATGAGCTCACTTAGTCCTCACTTGGTAGTTACAAGGAATGGATTTTATATGAGGAAGCTAAGCCCTAGACAAATTAGTTACTTGATCAGTTACTTGCCAGACAAGTTAGTAACCTGTTTATCAAGCCTACTGAGCAGAGCTGGGGAGGGGTACGGGGAGGGTGGAGAAGGAGGGGGAGGGATGAGAGAAAGAGACAGAAAGAGACTAAAAAATACAAAAAATCCAAGTGCTCATGAAGGGCTCCTTTTTCACCAAAGGCAGCAAGCCAAAATAAAGCAACATCTAGACACAACTTAATACTTTCGGTCCCCTGGGAGGGGCAGGGATCCTGGTCAAACGCAAAGAAACAGAAATTAAATTGGTAGCAATCTCTTCCACCTCAGCATTAAGATGCTAGAAACAAGGAAACAAAGTAAACAGTTCTAATGAAAAACAGTTGTAACCTGGGGATTGTTAATACTCAAGCTGAAACTCTTGTGAAAGCAACAAAAAAGAAATTCCCTGGCAGAAAAGGAACAAGGAAATGAAGTCCTCATTTACCTATCATGGGGAAAAAATGGTCGGTAAGACTACTCAGTAAAATAAGGGATGAATTAAAAAATAAAAGTAAAAACCTCACTTGTGGGGAGGGCATGTCAGAAAGAATCAAAGGACAGGACTGAATGCTGAAAACATCTTCACATGAAACTCTCCTGACCTCCTGCCCTCCCACAATGCATCGCCTGGAAAATATTCAGAGCTCGAGAAATGTCTGCTCCATCATATTTAATGATGCTACGATGGAGGAGTTCTCATTAAAGTCGAGAACAAGAAAAGGAAATTGTCTATTTTTATTTAACTTCATTCCAAAAACTGTCAGCGGGATGAAAATGTTAGAGGAAGCCATACTGTATAAATACTGGAAAAGAAACAGCAATACTTCATTATTTGTGGGTCACATGAGACCACCTGCAAATTCAGGAAATTCCAGTGCAAACTTACTACAACTGTTCAGTAGGGAATCCAGACCATATCACATATATGCACATACGTAATTAATATTACGTGCTGAGTTATTTGTAATTTAATATCCGCTACCTTCCCTCTATGGCAATAATATCCAGTGAAACAGGATGTGATTATCATATTCACAATAACACAAAAACATAAAACACCTTCAAACAACTTTACAGAGAAATGCCCGTGACCCAAATGAAAAAAGATTTATCCTTTGATGGAAAATATAACAAAATACATTGTTACACAAAGGCCAGGTTCTTAGATGGGACAATGTAACACTGTCTCAATTTTTAGTCCTTAAACATCAATCTGCAAATCTAATACCATTAACTAACATTCCAAAGTGATTTTATTTGGAACTTGCCATGATTCTAAAATATAGCAGTAAGTATAAGCAGAGCAGAACAGCCCCTCAGATTTTGATAAAGAATAATAAGGAAGGAGAAACCACACTGTTAGAGAATGTAATACAAGGGAACAATGAAAAACTTGTTTCTGAGACCATAATGGAGGTAGATTGATGGAACAGAATAAAAAGGAAAGAGACCCAAATAAGTACTTAATGAACCCAAAAGTTGGTATTTCAGATGTGTAGGAAAAGAACATCTAAATAAATATAGATCTTTTTAAAAAAAGGTTTAAACCACACCTCAGAACTCATACCAAGCTAATCTTTAAATGAATAAAAAATTAAAAGTTGAAAAATGGAGTTATGAAAATCGTCTGAAAAACAACTAAAGAAATAGGTCATCTTTCCCTGCTTGGTTTTTTGGTGTTCACCCCCCCAACACTTATGGGCTTCTAGAATGTTGTATCAATCCTTTATACATTGCTGACTGTCTCTTCACATTAAAATGCAAGCTCTATGAGGTTGGATTTTTATTTTATTATTTTTTTTTAAGGGTAGGATTTTAAACTATTTAACCCCCCTCCCCCAGTGTCTTGGAGAGCTTCTAATAATAACTAAGCCAAAAATCTGTTGACTAAATGATTAAATAAATGGATGGTATCCCATTGTGAAAAATCAGTCTAAACACTCAAAGAGAAAAGTAACATGAAAGTAAAACTGTGTATCTTATATAAAACATAAGGTGAACGAATTTTTGTCTACATTTTAAAAAGGCAGAAGAAAGTATACAACAGACTGAGAAAAAAAAAAAAAATGTCTGCAAACCTGTATATAAAGGCTGAGCATCTCTGTTGCCTGGCTGGCTCAGTCAGAAGAGGGTGCAGCTCCAGATCTTGAGGTCATGAGTTCGAGCCCCAGGTTGGGTGCAGAGATTACATAAATAAAAATCTTTTTTAAAAAATTTAAGTAACTAGCCTTTATAAAATACTAAGAACAACCACCAAAAAGGGGGGGGGGCAAAAATAACATCCAGAAGAAAAAAAATGTGGTCAATAAACACTTAAAATGTGTAACATCACAAATAACAAAAGCACTTCTATCTGAATTAAGAGAAAAATACATTATTTCTCTCTCCTCTGACGGGCACAGTCTGATCATATTCTGTCTTCAATCAGAGTGTAAGGAAATAGGGACTCTTACACCAGTAAGCAGAAGTAAATTTTAGTACGATCTTTCTGGAGAGCAATGAAATGTGTCAAATTTTATATGTGTATGCCCATTTACCAGCAATTCTGCTGCTAGGAAATTGTCATACAGAAAGGCATGCACAAATACAGTAGTCAAACAAGAGAAAGGATTTTTGATGCACTGCTACCATAGTAATAAAGAAAACCTACAACAACTTAAATGCCTGATATCAAATAAATTAGGGTACATCAACACAGTGGAATAACATGTACTATGTTGCATACCAGTGTGGGTCAGAACTGCCTGAACAGTACACGTATAAATTCAGTAAGACATCAAGTTACTGCACAGTATGGATGTCTCGTCTGTGTATGTGTTAACAGCACTTCTCAAACTGGGGTCCCCTGACCAATGGTTTCAACATGACTTGGGACCTTGTCTGAAATGCTAATGATCAGGATTCACCCCACACCTACTGATCTTGTGTTTTAACAAGCCCTGCGGGACATTCTGATGCGCACTACAGTTTGGGAACCGCTGGCAAAGCTTGAAAGATTTCCTAGAAAATTTTATTTTCTCCTTTATCTATTTCTACATTCCAATGGATGTGCATTGCTTTTGAAGTCAGAAAAGCTAAGTTATTTCCATCAGGGAGAGAGAGAGGGAGGGAAGGAGGGAGGAAAGAGGAGTATGACCAGCCAACAGAAAAGTCGACAAGAGACTCACCTGAGTGAGGCCATCCCCAGGCAATTCCTAATACAGGTATGTTTTGAACAGTCAATTTGACTGGAATTAAAAGAAAGCTGTATTAAAATTTGACAGCTTTTCCCAGTTATGAATAGCTTTGAGAGAAACAGTAGAACTGAATGGAGCAAGGGCAGAGTGTGCTGTCAGATTTCCAGTAAAAATAGCGCACTGGAAATCTATAGCATAAATGTAAAATGGGGTAGGTATATATGGGACCCAGTAATCTAAACACTAGGGATTTCTCCTAGGTAATATTTGAGGGTATGTTTCTTTCAATTATTGTAAAAAAATTTTTTTTGAAAGCATCCTAAATGTAAATATAAAATTGATTGAAAGAAGTATGTTATACTCCATAAATACAAATGTGTTGTCAGAGGGGAAGGTGGTGGGGAGATGGGCGACATAGGTGAAAGGGATTAAGACCTGCAAACTTCCAGTTACAAAATAAATAAGTCACAGACATGAAAAGTACAGCATAGTCAATAATAGCATAATGACGCTGTACCATGACAGATGCTGACAACGTTTATCATGGTGAGTATTGCATAATGTATAGAATTGTCGAATCACTGAGCTCTACACCTGAAACTAATATAACGCAGTATGTCAACTACACTCAAAAGAAACAAAATAAAAAAGCTTAAGTAAAAGAATTATACACCTTCATGAAATAACTATACTGTAGTTCTTTAATGAAGTAACTATATTACAATTACGTTAGTAATATAATTGTTATGTACTTTAATGAAATAACTATATTACTGTTGTAATTGTAATATAGTTATTTCATTTAAAAGGATGGCATAAATATACTAATATAGAACTACATTAATGTGTTGTCAAGAGAAATGTGCCTATCAATATTAAGCACTGAATAGGCATTAGGCAGTTTTCTGAGAATGTTCTAAAAAATAACTCACGTAATCCTAACAGCCATATGAGAAAGTGAGATGGCCATCTTACAGATGACAAGGCACATCTGGAGAATTTCAGCAACTTGCCCAAGGCCACCAGGTGATGCAGAGTGGGGCCAGCTGGTGGCCGAGCCCCAGCCTCTCCAGCACCCACCTTGGTAATCACTATGCATGCAGTATCATTGAAATTGTTGGTGACTGTCCGCAGACCATCTGAAAAGTCTAAAAGGTTAAACACCAAAACATGAGCAATGGTTGTCTCTGGGTCATGGACTCAAAGGAAGTTAAAACTATGCTTTTTTTCGGCTTATCTTTTGTCTCTAAAGATGATATATGACTTGTTAAGTGATAAATATTTCATTGGGGACATTTTTGGTATATTGGCAAGAGAGAAGGAGGGAGAGCTCACGATGAAGACAAGCTCTACCAGATCCAACCAGCAGAGAAAGAACCTTTGAAAGGCATGGAGTTAGGAAAAGATATGATACTTCGAGGTAACAATGAGAATTTGAGTGTGAGTGGCGTTGAGAGCACCTGTAACAGCCATTGTCACATTTCATGACCACAGCTATGAAAACAAAGTAAAGCTCAGGGAAATTTTAGTTCCAGTCTGCTCCATGTACATGAAAATACAGCTTTTCCTCAATTAAGAGACTCCGACAATTGGGGCATTCAAATTGCATGGGACCTTCAATCACACTATCAGCAAGACTGTACTCAGATTCTTCAAGAAAGCCTGTATTTGTTCATGAACAAGATCCCATATGCAGTATCCGTGTTATGCTATCAACAATCTCAATTCAATGTCCAGGCAAGTGTTGCAAGAACAGGCAAGTGGGCCTTCCTGATGAATACAGGCCCCCAGTTGCAAGCATCTCATAAGGGGATTGCAAACTCCAAGAGAGGACTGGAGACAAACATCTGAAGGATTACGGGGCTGTAAAGCCTTACAGGACTTAGCGCTTCCCAACTGCTAACACTTAATACTCAGATTTCTTCAATCATGCTATCCTAGGATATCCAATCCCTTTCTTTGCAAATGAACTTGTCCTTGTGGTAAATCATATTATTGCTCAAAATGCTCACTGCTGGGGTGGCGCCTGGGTGCCTCAGTCAGTTAAGTGTCTAACTTGACTTTCTTTGGCCAATGAAATAAAGATCAAGTTTCACAGAAACACTTTAAGAAGTGTTTAAGAGTCATTATATGCTTATGGTCTGCACCTATGCTTTCTGCTCTCAGTGCCATCAAACCACTGATCCACCAGACAGGTGTAGCTCTATTAGCCTGGATCCCAGAGTAAATAAGTTGTGGGCATCATTACAATTCAACAAAAATGGACATGAAATGTGAGGACTAAATCTTTGTGGTTGTAAGCCAGGGGACTTTGGGGCAATTTGTTACTGTAGCGTATCTTCGTATGAGCTGACTGATAGATCGCTGTACCCCTGCTTTCCTATTTGGAGACCCAATTAACACCCAGAATCACTTCCTCCTAAAAGCTCTGTGACCACTCTCCATATTCTCAGAGATAGAAAGGCTGACCTGGGGGCACCTGGGTAGCTCAGTCAGTTAAGCATCTGACTCTTGATTTTTGGCTCATGTTGTGATCTCGAGATCCTGAGATCGAGCCCCATGTAAGGCTCCACACCAGGCATGGAGTCTGCCTGAGATTCTCCACTTCAACCTCTGCCCACCCCTACCCTGCTCACAAGTATGTGTGGCACATTCTCTCTCTCTCTCTCTAAAATAAGAAAAAAAAAGAAGGAAAAGCTAATCTAGGTGCATCTTTCTTTTCGAAATTGGTAAGATTTGGACTGCTGGTTTGGACTGCTGGTCCTTCTCTGGAGTGGAGTGGCAGACTGATTTCCTTACCCTCTTCCTTCTACTTATATCCAAAACCCTCGCCTTTCTTCCCAGCATGTCACACGGCCTCTGCCACTCCTGTGCACACAGGCTATGAGAGGCCACGGGTAGATTCACCAGCAGAGAACAAAACAGGCCTTCAGACAGCATCCAAAAGACGACAAAACAGGAAATCCCTTGTTCCAGTGAATATCCTCGAGGGCTTTTTGTTTCTCAAGCCTTGCATGAAGAATCTTACAGTTTGAGTAACACTGTCTTCCAAGAATCCAGGATTCCGGCTGTTATTCATAGTTCTACCCATTGACGGCAAAGCAGAGTTGTTGCGGGCAATGAAATGCAAGCATCTGTTTCCCGAATGGTTGATGAGCAGTACTTTTGGACCTCAGAAACCCATCACTTGCTTATTATAGGGGAAGCCTTGGAAGGAGATGAAAATATTGGCAGTGGGGGGGGGGTGGTTTGAGAATGGTCAAGAGGCAGCAGTCACAACAACAGCAGCATTATTATTATTATTATTATTAAATATGATAGCTGACATGAGCTCTTACTGGATGGCATGTACATTCTAAGTGCCTCCCAGGCACGACTTCTTTGGCAATTCCTAACTTAACCTGATACAATTTATTATCCATACTTAAATGGTGACAAAACAGAAGATTAAAAAGGTAACTTTCAAAGGGTCATAATTCAGTGGAAGATTTGGAATTTGAATGCAAGTCCCTTAATATCAGAGCCCACATACCTAGTCATCACATTATATTGCTTGCGATTAAAAATAGAAATAAATTATGGATTGGGGAGGGTATGTGCTATGGTGAATGCTGTGAAGTGTGTAAACCTGGCGATTCACAGACCTGTACCCCTGGGGCTATACATTATATGTTTATAAAAAAATTTTTTTTAATTAAAAAAATAGAAATAAATAAAACTACTTGGAAATTCTTCTCGATCTAGAATCCTCCTTCAAGAAAAGCAACATGGATAAAATGGAAAAACCCTTACCGTTGAGATGGGTTTTGTTTGGGTCCAAACAATGGCACTTTTTGACTGAGTGATCTTGAACGACCCACTTAATCATGCCTGAAAGATGTTGCCTCATTTATAGAATGAGGATAATGATTCTCATTTTGTAAGGTTTCAATAAAAACAGAAAATGGTAATAGATGGAAACAGCAACTCTAAACTCTAAAATGCTAAACAAGTGTCACTTATTGTAAGTCATCTTTGCAATGCCGTAATTGGCTGCTCAATGCCAACCGTGAACGGATACTGACCGGCACTATGAGACCACAGACAGAAGATCTGCGTATAGCATCAAATTCTGAGCATCCAGTTTCTACTGAAGTGAAATAGCTTGTAGCAGACCAACACTCCCACCAAGAAAAATGATAAAAACCAGTAACATATCAAAATTCATCTGTTTGAAAGCATCAGTGTGTTTCTATGGCAGCCAGAATTTAAAATCCAGACCCCAGAGAGAAGGAAAGCTCACAAAGATGAGCCCAATTGTCTGCATGCTGATGTTTTCCACAGGGTATTTGTCAAAATTATTGGCACAGGTTAAGAAGCTGAAAGAATAGGCAGAAGCAATCGTTACAAGGGACAGAAACCAGCGGAGACAGAGGCAACTGCATGGGGCTTGGGTTAAAATAAATTGGGGTTCAGGGATGCCAAGTTAACTAGATCTTGAGAAACAAAAATCAAAGACAGAAGGAAAGAACAGAGAAGTGAGACCAAGTTCAGCACCACTCTTCCTCTTGAAGCATGGGCTATGAAATGTCACAGGGCAGAAAGCTAAGGAGCCAAACTAAAAGGGAGAAAAAAAAAAAGGAAGCGTTCCAATAGTTTTACAGTGCTGCAGAAACAGAACTTAGATGTGAAGATCTGTCAATGGGAAAGAATTCTAGGAAATACCATAGGCTCTAAGTTGGGACAAAGAGGGTGAGACCCTAGGACTGAGGCTGAAAACAAAAGGTAAACTGAGCCTCTCAAGGAATACAATCCAAGCTCAGGTCTGCTCTGTCCATGATGGTATGAGATGATCTTTCTCCTGCCGGCTGCCACAGAAAGGACTGAATCTTCACTGAAGAACAAGACCACCATTCAGAGTTTTTACAATTTAACATCCACAATGTCCAACATCCAACTGAAATTACCAGGCATATCAAAAACTAATATAACAGGGAAAAGAGACAAACAATAAAAAGAGACTCACAAGTGATTCTTTTATTGGAGTTAAATTCTGAGACTCAGACTTTAAACTTTGACTGGAATGGCCAATAAAACAGATGAGAATTTGACCACATAATTTAAATCTATAAAGAATAAAACAGAAATTCCAGAACTAAAAACCACAATAACTGAAACTAAGTTCTCAGCCGGCAAAAAAGAACATGAAAGAGATATTTGTAACCCTGGGAAAAGTTTTATCACATATGGAATTTGGGTCCTTCAAGAGAAAAATAAGGAGATAGGAACCTGATCAAGATCTGAACAGACAATAGCTCCAAATTTTCTAAAACTGGCAAATGACCTCAAGGTATGGATTCATGAAGTGATACAATACCCTATAAGGATACCTACAGAGAAAATTACATCTCACTACCTCACATATAAACTGCTTCAAATGAAAGAAAATTTTCAAAGCATGGGGATGGGATGGAGAGACACATATCCTCAAAGGAGCAAAAATTAGACTAACAGCTGATTTTTCACTGCAATATTGGAAGCCAGAATATGATAGAACAGCAAAGTTCAAGTGCAGAAGGAAAGTAACTACCAACCTAGAATTCTATACTCAAGAGGAAACACTGTTCAGAAGTAAGGGTGAAATAAAAACATTTCCAAGATAAAATAAAATAAAATAAAAACATTTCCAAACAGACAAAACCTCAGCGAGCTCACTGCCAGCACACCTGTGCCCAGGAAATACTATAAGGAATTATTAAGGAAGAAAATGATCTCAGACAGAAATACAAATGCAGAAAGAAATTTTTAAAAGTTTAAATACGAGGATGAATTTAATGAAACATTGACTGGACACAAGAAATATAATGTCTTGTGGTATAAAAATTATATGTTCAATTAACATGCATAACAACAGTAACACAGAAGGCTAGAAAGGGTAGAAGAGGTTAAAATGTTCTTTAACCTTAGCATTATTTGTTAATTGATTAGTAGTAGGCCATGATATTCAAAGATTCATGTTTTAATCCCCAGGGAACCCCTAGAAAAATCTACCAACTAATACAGGGTGATAATGGAATAATTTTTTAGATGTCCAACTAACCAAAAGGGAAGCAAACACACACACACACACACACGGAAAATAAACGGTAGCATAAAAAAATGCGACGTATCAGCCATTAAATTAAATATAAATAATCTAAATGCATCAACTTAAAGTATCAAAATGAATTAAAATAGATTTCTTTTCAGTGATTTTGTAAGACATTTCTTTCATATAAGAACAATTAAAGGTTGGCAGTAAGGGGTTGGAAAAAGTTACCCCTTCCAAACACTAAACAAAAGAAAGACAATGCAGCTGTGTGTGTGTGGAGGGCAAAGCAGTTGTTAAGGCAAGACACCTAACTAAAGATAAAGAACATTTCATGCTAATAAAATGGTCAATCCTCCTGGAAAACATCAACCTTCTAAATTTGTCCACAACTAATAACATAACATCAAATACATAAAGCAAAAAAAAAAGATAGAACTACAAGAAGAAATAAGCAAACAGACACAATAGAGGACTTTCACAAACTCCCCAGTAACTCACAGTTAACTGGTAGAAAAAGCAGAGCAAAATATCAATAAGAATTTTTTTGAGAGAAAGAAAGAAAGAGAGCACCCATAAGAGCAGGGGATGGTGTGGGACCAGAGGGAGAGGAAGAAAGAATTTTAAGCAGGCTCCACACCCAGTGTGGAGCCCAGCATGGATTCCAAGGCAGGACTCGAACTCATGACCCAGAGATCATGTCCTGAGCTGAAATCAAGGGTTGGACGCTTAACTGACTGAGCCACCCTGGCACCCCACAGAATTTTTTTTAATCTTAATAAGATTAACAGTATTTACCTAATTGAAATATATAGAATGCGACACCCCAACAATTAGATCATACACATTTATATGGCTGTTTTTTAAATATTATTGTATTCTGGATTATAACGTGAGCCCAAGCAAACATCATTCAGGGTATAATATTTGACTATATTAAATGTAGCAACAAACCGGTAACAAAAGAAAGACAGGAAATCAGAATGTTTGGAAATTAAACAACTAACATAATTGTTAGTAACCGTGGGTGACAAAAAACACATTAGAGTGGAAATTAGAAAATATTTTTCCCTGAATATTAATGAAAATACAATTGGTAGAATATAGCTAAATTGTTTAGAGGGAAATTTATCATATTAAATGCATCTATTAGGAGAGAAGAAAAGCCAAAAACAATTATCTAGTTATCTAGCTCAAAAAATTAAGAGCCAAATAAACTAAAACAGGAGAAGGAAAGAAATAAATACTAAGTGCAAATCTCATATGAAAATAGAGAAAAATCAAAGAAGTCTAAGTTGGTTCTCTGAAAAGACTACAAAATAGATACAAAAAAACACCTCACAAGACAGTCAAGAAAAAATGAGAAAAAAGCATAAATTACAGTACCAAGAGTGAAAGGAGCAACATCATTACAAATCCTACAGACACTTAAAAAGATAATCTAAAAGTACTGGGGTGCCTGGGTGGCTCAGTCATTGAGTGTCAGCCTTCAGCTCGGGGTGTAATCTAATCCCAGGGTCCTAGGATGGGAGTCCCATGTCGGGCTTCCTGCACAGTGTAGGGTCTGCTTCTCCCTCTGTCCCTTCCCCTCACCCCACTCATGCTCTCTCTCTCACTCACCCACTCCCACTCTTGCTCTGTCTCAAATAAATAAATAAGATCCTTTTTTTAAAAAAAGGTAATGTAAGTATATTAAGAATAACTCTCTCCAATTAACAGGAAAAATCTTGGAACAACACAATTTGGAAAACTGGTACAAGAAAAAATGGTAAATCTGAATAATCCTTATCAATTAGGGAAATTAAAAATACATAAAAACTTCCAAACACAGACATCTCCAGGCCTTGATAGTTTCATCTGTGAATTTCTCCAAGCATTTAAGTTATAGTTAACATATAGTTAACATTAGTTACAGCTAACAGTCTTACACAAAACCTTCCTAAGTATTAAAAAAGAAAAAAGAAAAAAAATAAGAAACCACAAAACACTTTCCCGACTTGTTTTGTGAGATCAGCATTATCTTAAACAACAATCAAACTCTGACATGACTTGTACTAGAGAGGAAAATTACAGAGCCACCTCTTTAATAAACATGGATGTAAATATGCTAAATAAAAACTACTGTATCCTGTCAATGTAGTGTAACATCTCAATATTTCTTTAAAGAAAATCAATGTAACTCACCACATTAACAGAAAAAGAGGAAAAATCTACCAACTGATGTATAAAAATCATCTAATAAGATACAGTACTGATGGGGCACCTGGGTGGCTCAGTGGGTTAAGCCTCTGCCTTCGGCTCAGGTCATGATCTCAGGGGTCCTGGCATCGAGCCCCACATCGGGCTCTCTGCTCAGCAGGGAGCCTGCTTCCTCCTCTCTCTCTCTGCCTGCCTCTCTGACTACTTGTGATCTCTCTCTGTGTGTCAAATAAGAAAATAAAATCTTTAAAAAAATAAAAGATACAGTACTAATTCATGATCATTTACAAGCAAATTATCAATAAAATTATATTTCCTTTATCTGATGAAAAGCAACTTAAAAGCTGTAGGGCAGGGGCTCCTGGGTGGCTCAGTTGGTTAAGCAACTGCCTTCGGTTCAGGTCATGATCCTGGAGTCCCGGGATCGAGTCCCGCATCGGGTTCCCAGCATCATGGGGAGTCTCCTTCTGCCTTTGATCTTCTCCCCTCTCATGCTCTCTCTCTCTCTCAAGTAAATTAAAAAAAAAAAAAAAAAAAAACCGTAGGGCAATTTTCATAATCAAATTTGAAATGCTGAAAAGGTTCTTCTCTGAAATAAGGAACAAGACTAGGCTGCTTTCTCTCCCACTGTTACCCAACAATGTATAGAATATGAAGTGCCATAAGACAAGAAAATGAAATGAGAGGATTAGAAAAGAAAAATAAAATTGTCACTATTCATAACTCACTGGCTTCTACCTACAGAAAATCCAAAAGAATATACAGTCAGATTACTAGATTGGAGAGCTATATCCAAAAAACAGCTTGCATTTCTCATTACTAGTAACAAATGATTTTAAAGTGAAAAAGCTTTAAACCCATCATTTGCAATACCATCAAATACTTAGGACTAAATCTAACGAAAGATGTGCAGGACCTCTACACAAGAAACTAGGAAATATTATTGACATAAATTAAGACATCTTCATAAATGGAAGGCTATATCACATTCATGGGTCAAAAGAACAATTAAATAAAGACGCCAATTTTTCTCACAAATTAAGTTCTAGACTTGATGTAATTCCAATCACAATCCAATAACGTATTTTTGTGAAAATTGACACGATGCTAAAATATATAGGGAAACATAAGGAACCAAGAAAAGATAAGACAGTCATGCAGAAAAAGAGCAAGCCCTTTAAGGGCTTAGATATAGAGATATCAAGAGTTATTATAAAGCTGCAAGAACTAAAATGGTGTGAAATTGGCTCAGGAACAGACAAGCAGTCCAGCAAAACAGAAGAGAGTACAGAAACTGACCAACAAATATACATCACTTGATTTGTGACAAAAGCAGCTTTACACAGAAGTGGAGGGGGGGTAGGCTTGTCAATAAATGGTTCTGTGTCATCTAGATAGCCTACCAGAAAGAAGTGAAGAGGAGAGGAGAGGAAAGGTGAGGAGAGGAGAGGAGAGGAGAGGAGAGGAGAGGAGAGGAGGGGAGGGGATTAGAGGGGAGGGGAGGGGAGGGGATTGGGGGGAGGGGAGGGAAGACAATGGATCTCTACCTCTACTTCACCAAAAAGCTCAATCATATATGAATTATAGATCTAAGTTTGAAAAATATTAACAACAAACCTTTAAGAAGGTATAGAATATCTTAATGACCTCAAGAGAAAAATCTTAATTTTTTTTAAAAGATTAATTTATTTATTTTAGAGAAAGAGCAAGCAGAGAGGCAGAGGGAGAGGGAGAAACTTAAGCAGACACGGCACGGAGCATGGAGCCCAGTGGGGGCCCGATCCCAAGACCCTGGGATCACGACCCAACCAGAAACCAAGAGTCAGACACTCAACCAACTGCCCCACCCAGGGGCCCCAAAATCTTAATTTTTAAGTGGATTTAGAAAAGCACTTATTATAAAGAAAGATACTGATATATTAGGCTACATAAAAGTTAATAATTGCTGTTCACAAAGACAACATGAAAAGAATTAAAGTGTATGTCACAGACCGGTTGAAAATATATTCAACACATATATCCAACAGAGGACTTTAATCCAGAGCATATAAAGAACATCTATAAATCAACAAGAAAACAAAGTAAACCATTAAAAACAATGGTAAAAACTTGAAATGCAACTCACAAGAGTACAGCCAAGTGTTGGGTTAGTATATAAAAAGTGCTCCATCTCGTTAGTCATCAGAAAAATGCTAATTAAGACCACATAAGATACACTACAGCCTGGGCACCTGGGTGGCTCAGTGGGTTGGGCATCTGCCTTCGGGTCAGGTCATGGTCCCGGCATCCTGGGATGGAGCCCCACGTCAGGCTCTGTACCCAGTGGGGAGCCTGCTTCTCCCTCTCCCTCTGTCTTCCACTGCCCCTGCTTGCACTCTCTCTCTCGCTCTCTGTCAAATAAATAAATAAAATCTTAAAAAAAAAAAAAAAAGATACACTACAACAACCAACAAAAGGTAAAAATCAACACAAATGACAATCCCAAGTGCTGTCAGACACTTGTAGTGGGAATGTAAATTGTTAGCACCAAATTTCAGAAAACTGTTTAAAATTTCACCTAAATTTGAAGCCATGTCAACATTATGACCAAGGAATTGCACTATTTAGAATATACTCCACAGAAATGTGTGTAAATGTTTCCCAAAGAAATGTTCAAGAATGTTCATGGTAGTGCTGTTTATAAATAACAAAAACCCAGGGTCATTCTAGAATTCATCAATAGAGAATGGATATGTTATTTTCGGCATAGCTGTATAATGGAATAACATACCGTGATGAAAAAAAGATTGACCTATGGCATGAATATATTTCACAAATAGTGCAGGCTAATAAAATCAGACACAAAAACCATACACTTTATGATTCCATATATGCAAAGTTAATCTGTGGTTACAGAGGTCAGGATAGTCTTAATGAGTGAACAGTAGTGACGGCGAGGCGCGCAAGCGGGTGCCTTCTATTTCTTGATCTTGTCTGGTGGCTGTAAGGTATAGTGACTTTGGGACAACTCAGCATGCTGTCCACTTAGGATGTTTGCATGTCACTGTATGTGCTACATTTCCATTGAAGAACTACTTGTAAAAAACCAGCTCTAGGGGAACGTGTCTGGCTCAGTTGGTACAGCATGCAACTCTCGCATATCAGGGTTATTAGTTCAAGCCCCACGTGGGGTATAGAGATTACTTAAAAATAAAATCTTAGGGGCATCTGGGTGGCTCAGTGGGTTAAGGCTCTGCCTTCAGCTCAGGTCATGCATGATCTCAGGGTCCTGGGATCGAGCCCCGCATTGGGCTCTCTACTTGGTGGGGAGCCTGCTTCCCCCTCTCTCTCTGCCTGCCTCTCTGCCTACTTGTGATCTCTGTCAAATAAATAAATAAAATTTTTTAAAAAATTAAAACAATAAAATAAAATAAAATCTTCTAAAAAATCAGTTTCTACTTCTTAATTGTCTTTTCATGAGATAATAAGAAAGAAAAATCTTTGGACCTGGGATCTTTTATCAGCGAAGTGAAAAACTGGACTAACTAAATCCTTTGTGACTGTCATTTCAAATCCTTTGTGACTGTCATTTCAACGTCTTCTGATGGAAAGCACCCAGGTCCCCACTACCAGACCAGGAATTTTGGAGTGAATTAATTCCCTGAACCCCACACGACCCAGGCCTGGCCAGAGGGTTCCATCTCCTGGCCACATCACTGACTGATTTAGAAAGGAGCATGTAAAAAAAAAAAAAAAAAAAGAAAGGAGCATGTAACCTGAACAGGACCAGTGATTTGAGGACAGCTTTTTTTTATAGCATTACGTGGTAAGAACAGCAAACTTTGCCACTGAGATTAAAAACTAACTAGTGAACATTACCCTTGGCATTGCTATCACATTTTGAAATTCTGCCTGAGAATAAAGAAAAAGTAGAAAAAAAGCAAAAATGGTGATGATGATGATAGATACACAGATAGACAAGAAAGCGATGATAGAGGGAGCCAGACAGTCAATACATATGTAATAGATGGACAGAGAGAAGGGAGATAAATTGATTATTGACAGAGACTGACTTGTAATGACATATTTTTGAGAACATGAATACAGTCACATCCAATCTTGGGACTTTACAACTTTGAGAGTCAATCAACTCCTTCCTTTGCTTGACGCAGGGAGTTGGGTTTCTGTCATTTGCAGTCAAGAGCCCTGAGTGTTAGAATTTCCAAGGCCACTTCCAGCATTAAGACCACAGCTTCGGCAGTGCATTCCAAATTTTTCCAAAGAAGCATCCATTACGGGCTAAGGAGAATGAACAATGCACTCAAAAGTCAAGCCCTTCCACTAAGCCGCTTGATGTTTCTTTGAAGTCTCAGAGATTACTTTTTAGAAATCTAAGCAGAAAATCTTATTTTCTAACTTGCACCATGATATTTTGTCTCTTTTTTCCCCAAGATTTATTTATTTATTTGACAGAGAGAGAGAGCAAGCACAAGCAGGGGGAGCAGCACGTAGAGGGAGAGGGAGAAGCAGCTGAACAGAAAGCCTGATGTGGGGTTCGATTCCGGGCCCCCCGGGATCATGACCTGAGCCAAAGGCAGACGCTTAACTGACTGAGCCACCCAGGTCCCCTGATATTTTGTCTTAACACAAAAATATTTCCTCCAAACTGTCAGGTATGCGTTGCATGCTTCTGGAAGGTTCCTGTGCCACCTGTAATCAGTACCTTGCACTCTTACAGATAACATCCCCTTGTTTGAAAAGGACCGACATAGGGAAGGGGTTATGGGCTCAAATTCCCACAGGGAGTGAGCACGTAAGACAAAGGGTGCAGGAGAAGGAACACAAGCCAGTCCGCGGGGGGGCAGCCCCCACTCAACTTCACTTACTTGTGGTTCTGGGAGAACGTCTTTTAAATCCCCATGCAGGCCAAACACACCCACAGCACGAATAAAGTCAGGGCAAAACCACTCCCCACCTTGGATTCTGAACATGCATTCTTCTGGGTTTCCATCTAGAACACAGGCAACTATTTAATGTCATTGCTAACATCCGTTCTCCAAATACCCCGTATTTGTCTTCTTATAAAAGATCCATTTTTCAAACAGAGGTAAGGCAGAGAAGCTTTGGTATGTATTTATTTAGTGAAACTATATTATACTTTCTGAAAATCAGATGGCTTTATCTGTGCGATCTCTACGAAGAAAATTATCCTAACAGGTACACGCGCATACTGTGTGACATTTTGAATAACCTCGAAGTTTCAGCCTCAACCGGCAATGTTTGAGTTGCTTTTAATTTAGCAAGTATGAAGAAGAGAATAATCTGGCAGCTCCCTCTTGACACCTGTCAGAGGAAGGGTTAGGGTCCTCTCATGAGAAGCTGGTGTTCATGAAAGTATTTTTTTTTTTTTTCCCATTTTAGGCTACTGACAGCACACCCTCACAGCATGGGCCCATGGCTGTCACTCTTGAGACAGACACCAGCCTCTGAAATCACCGTGTGTTTTTTCACAGTTATTTCTGGTGCTTGGGTTTGGTTTTGTTTTGGTTTTTTTTTTGTTTTTTTGATAACTTGGTATAATCAGGCATTTGATCTGAACTTCGTAAGGAGAAGGGAGAAATTTAAAAACCGACATCAATGACCTTTCCAACTACGTACTGTGGCTCTTGTATGAGAGACATTCATGCAATGGTTTGCCTGGTTTACTTGTAATACGACGTCCTTTATGGGGAACAAGATTGCCTTGTGCAGGGGAGTACGTTGTCAAGTCACAAGCAAGGTTAAATGGGGGTAGACTGAACAAGCAGAGAGTTATCTCCTCCACCACCCAAAGGTCCTCCAGTGTTTTAGCTACAAATCATTTCGGAGTAAGAACAATGGTAATAAAGATAACGATGTAAGAATCGGAATGGAGTCTTTGTGATCCTCGGGACATCGGTTAAGGGCCTTATGCACATTTTTATGTAATCCTCTCAACCCTTTAGGGCAGGTATTGGTAATCTCCCCTTCATTCCGGAGGAGACCCAGGCTCAGAGGAGTGACTGGAAGCTCCCAGAAGCTACAGAGACTGGGCTCCAGTCCACGTCTGATGCCAGATACTTTGCTTAACCACTTGGCCCTTCACTGCCTAGAAAGTTGGAGGGCCTTCCAGAAATCGGCCACCCAATCTTCTATTCTTATAATCCTGCCAACTTCCTGATCTCTCCCCCAAATCTGGCCACTGTCCACTCTTCCCCGGTGAATATCACCACCTTCCGTTTAGATGCTCAAGCCAGAAACCCAGGAGACTTTACTGATTCATATTCTTCCTCCCCACCCTTGCACTCCCCCACCTCCTGTCCCCCTGCATAAATCCAATGCAACTCCAAGACCACTTCATTCTACCTCTTCAAAAGCAATTTTATCAATTCACTTCCCTACATCTCCACCACCAGCAGCCTTGTCCAAACCACCAAATACTGCACAGCCTTCCCCTTCGTTCTGGTTCATGTCTGACCTGCTTATCAGTATGGCTGAGTGATCTTTTAGAAATCCAATGCCACCCCTTCCCACTCAATATAACTTGATGGTCGCCCAATACTCTCTGAATGAAGACTGGAATCCACACATGGCCTAACAGCGCCTCGAGTGGACCCCACCTGCTTCTCTCTGCCTGTCTCTGCTTCAGCCACACCAGACTCCAGGTTTTCTGAAGCTCAGGTCGCCTTCTGATCACAACTGCTGTGCAGTATTCCCTCTGCCCAGAATTCTCTTCCTTTCTTCTTCACCTGGTTAAAACCAATTTCCCCTTTCAAATTCTGGCTCATGATCATCTCCTGAGGGAAGATGACAGAGGGAAGGTCTGACCGGTTCAGCCCCCTCTCCCAGGAAAACCCTTCTCTCATTGGAAACACAAACCAGAACTGCAATGTGGTATTTGTGTGTGAGACTTAGTGAACAATGGGCTGCTTATTTGGACTAAGTGGAAAAAAATTCTTTCTGAACGACTGCAATCTCTGCATTAACACACACTCAGGGGCAGGTTGGAGATGTGGTAACCACAGTAACTGCACCTGCTTCAAGGTCAGAGACCAGAGTTTGAATCCTGACTCTACTTACCAGCCTTGTGACCTTGAACAAAACACATGAACTCCCCCGTGCTCAGTTTTCTCAGATGTACCATGAGGCTGGTGCCAACACCTCTCCCTTCCCAGGGTCAAGGTTAAAGCTCACGAACTCTCCCTTGCGTGCGTGCTCTCTCTCTCTCAAATAAATAAATTTATTTAAAAATCTTAAAAAAAGGGCGCCTGGGTGGCTCAGTGGGTTAAAGCCTTTGCCTTTGGCTCAGGTCATGATCCCAGGGTCCTGGGATTGAGCCCCGCATCGGGCTCTCTGCTCAGCAGGGAGCCTGCTTCCTCCTCTCTCTCTCTCTGCCTGCCTCTCTGCCTGCTTGTGATCTCTGTGAAATAAATAAATAAAATCTTTTAAAAAAATAAAAAATAAATTTAAAAAATCTTAAAAAAAGAAAAGAAAAATGTTCTAAGGGTGCTTAACAATCTGACCACCCAAGTATTTCAAAATCTCCAAAATGCATCTAAGTTCTAGAAACGGATGGGCGTGATGGCTCTTGAGCCACACGGCAAATGTACTTAGTGCCCCTCTGTAACACGGTAAATTTTTTTTTTAAGATTTTATTTATTTATTTGACAGAGAGAGAGATCACAAGTAGGCAGAGAGGCAGGCAGAGAGAGAGGAGGAAGCAGGCTTCCCACTGAGCAGAGAGCCCGATGCGGGGCTCGATCCCAGGACCCTGAGATCATGACCTGAGCTGAAGGCAGAGGCTTTAACCCACTGAGCCACCCAGGCGCCCTAACATGGTAAATTTTATGTGATTATATTTTATAAAATATTTTACCACAATAACAACAAAAATGTTCATCAGTGTCTTTTCTCGAGTGGAAAAGAACAGCCAGCTGAGGGCCTGTACGACCACAAACTCTTCATTAATCGCATTTTTTGCTGTCATCGTGCCCTATCCTTCAGTATCACGCATTTCTCCCCAAGAGTAGTTGGAGTTTCAAAATGGCTCAAGGGGCTCCAAAGCAGGAGGCTGTCATTACGCCACGGGCAGGAAAAAGCTAGAAATGGCTTGATTATCAGAGCTCTGGTGAAAAGTAAAAAGGTGATTTTCGGTGACAGCTGTCGTCGATGGAGAAGACGCTAAAAACTGGGGACGGGGACGCCAAACCCCCATGGTTCTCACCGCAAAAACTGTAAATATGGGCACTCCTCAGTGGCTTTAAAAACGGAGCCATTCTGGAAAGCATCAGAAGGTTTAGAAGAGTCGCCGGCTTTAAATAAAAGCAGCGGCGAGTTAAAGAGATAATTAGATTGGCAAAAAGAAACAGTGGAAAACTGAAAAGAACCCTTTCGCTGGCAATGACGTCTTCAAACATAGTTGCAATCTACAGAATATAAAGGGGAAAAAAGAAGATGGGGTTCCTCTGATATGAGAAATTGGGAGCAAAACAGATTGGCTCAAGAGCCCAGTCCTCTTCTTTTTTCTTCCCCCCGAAGAAAGGAACAAAATGGGGGATAGATTAGATTTTCTCTGTGTTAAGTAGCAAAGGAAAATACCGATCAAATTCAAGCATTTGACAACAGACCCAATAACACCGAAACAGACAAGCTATTATCACAGAGAACTAAAATCTATGGAAACTGTTTTTAAACAATTAAGCCAGGTCAGATGGACAGTGAGTTTTCATATGCTCACGTTTGCAAAAATATCTGAATCCATTTTATTTTAACCCTATTTGGATCTTCTAATTTAATAAAACCCCATTAATTCTAAAAAGAGGTCAGCACATTAGCAAGAGTTAGTATTTGATCTGCTTGCTTGGGATTATCCAATATTTTTATTAGAGAACAATGGTTTGTCCCAGTCGCTGCAAGGTGCCTTCTTCTTTAACTAATCTGGCACTGCTTTAATCAAGTTTGCTTTCAAATAATCCTCAGACACCAGAGATGTCTGTAAACAGATACAGAGCATATACAGCATAACTTGATCAAGTGTAATATATTTTTCTTATAAATTGAATTCCAAACTATACCGTTAAGATCCAACAGTGAAGAAAATCTAAGCACGAGCTAGACAGAACTGATGTGAAACATACAGAAAAAGCAGGAGGCAGACAGACAGCTCATGGGAAGGGGACCCTGGGCCACCAAGCCCACGGGCAGAGTTCTGTGATGCGGAGCAAATGGGACACTGGCAAAACACAGGGGTGTTTCTGTTTGGGGGCTGGGTGTGTTTTTGGTTTTCTGTACAGTTAGATTTTTTTTTTTAGAAGGAGAAGCAGAAAGAGAGAAAAGCCTAGAAGATGACTAGAATGTTTTCAGCCCCATATCCAAGAAACACCAAAGAGAAGAAAGGGAATTGTAAGTAATCTTTAAACATCTTTGTGCAGGTAATAAAGGAGAACAGTAAGACTGAATTTTAAGAGTACAGCGCTGAGTGGTCAAAACCACGTGGCTCTACGGTCAGGTGACCCAGATGAAGATCTCGACTGCACCACCTGCTGCTGGCTGGGTGATCTCAGGTACGCTACGGGTACGCACAGTATCTTTGATTCTGCACCTGTCAGTGCAGGGAATGACAGCTCCCCTGACCTGAGGGCAGGTGAAGAGTGGAATGAGTGTGGGGGATGCTCATGCCTCCAAGAACCAGACATGAGCCACGTGTGAGAAAAGGTTCTGCCAAGAGGACAACTTGGCAGGAAAATCGGAACCACCATAGAAAAAGAACAAAAGTGAAATCCTCCTTTCCTAAGTAAGGGCTGAGGAAGAAGCCAGAAGTGGCCTTCAGAGATGCAATGACCGTCATTCAGAGAATTCTCGGTCAAAGGGCTCCAGTAATTAGGTAAGTAGACGTGTATGGCAATCTCCAGAGAAACTCCAAGAGCAGCCATGAGCAAAAGAGCCTACTTGAAACAAGTACCAAGTCCAGAAGGTGCTGAATGCAGCTCGTGACAGCTCCAGGCAAGTAAACACTTTTATACCCTGCTGGAACCCTCTCTGACCCTGGAGAAGGCAGGAACTGTGGTCAGTAGAGGAGGGAGGAGAGAGAGAGAAGTTAGTCACCCTTCTTTCTCAACAGCAAGCTCCTCCGTATGTAGCAAGCCCCAGAAACCAAGTTCAGAGTTTCGGCAATTGCACTGGAGGGACTGGATAATTTTTTTTTTAAAGATTTTATTTATTTATTTGGCAGAGAGAGATCACAAGTAGGCAGAGAGGCAGGCAGAGAGAGAGGAAGGGAAGCAGGTTCCCTGCCCAACAGAGAGCCCGATGCGGGGCTCGATCCCAGGACCCTGGCATCATGACCTGAGCCAAAGGCAGAGGCTTTAACCCACTGAGCCACCCAGGCCCCCGGGACTGGATACTTTAATTACTGTTGTACAGCTAACTTTGATGACTTATGAGGGCTAAAGGACCTTCAGTTACTGAATAGGTTATCAGAAAGTCAGTAGGGCCTTCTAGAATTTTCATCCAGAGGCAGCAACAGAACCAGCCCCACTGACTAAATATCTAAAGAGACAATAGAAGACAAAAATTACTTTAGAAATACATAAGAGATATCATGTTCTTTCAACATGTAGTTACATGTTTCGAGGCACAGGGTAATTGTTACAAATGACTGTATCCACTGGGCATTCACCAAGTGCCAAGTACCATGCTTATCACTTTCCAGGCCAACATCCTATTTAACCCTCCCGACAGCACCAGGAAGTGGGCAGCATCATCATCCCCATTTTACAGATGACAGAAAACCAGTAACTCGCCCAAGGTCACGTGAGTTAGCAGTCACGTGAATCAGCGGAGCTGGGACAATCAAGCCACAATGCCAATTCTTTGCTTCTCCTTCTTTTGAGATGGCTGGAGAAATACAATAGGGCTTACCTTGTGATTCATGTGGATTTGCTTGAATTGCTCTCCACAAGAGCATGCCGTGACGGCCCACCCTAGGCAGCCAAAGATGACCCAGCTGGTGAAGATAAACCTGGGATCTGAACCCGGACAGTTTGGCTCCAAACACCGTGCTCTGAGCCAGCGTGATGGACGGCCTGCCTGAAAGTACTTTATAAACTGTGGAGTGCTGGTAAATTTCAAAGGGAAGGTAATGAAGATGATGAGGACAGCCTGGCCTCATGGAAAGGGCAGGACCATGGGCTGATCTAGAATACCAGGGAGGTAGGGGCTCATCAGGCAGAAGCAGCAGTAAGACAGGGAACACGGTACCTTCTAGAAGCAATAAGGCCAAGGACTGCTCTCACAGAGAAACTCAATTCACGGGGCAGCCAGGAAAGTGAATGAAGGAGAGAACAAACAATAAATCCATGAGGCAACGATTCGCGCCCGTGCGCACACTTGCCTTCTAGGACACGGTCATCACTCAACGTTAAGAAGAAATGGAGCAAGAAGCAACCCAGGGACCTTGGGAAGAAAGCCGTGGAAATGGACTCTTCCTCTGGCAACACCAGCACCATCGCTTGGTGGCTTGCCAAGATGTCACGCCAACTGTGGCACTGGATGCTCTCCGTCTTCCTTGGACCCGGCAGGAACGCCTCCCTCTTGGAAATGGAACTGGGTGGTGTGGCCGTTGTTCCTGGTTGGACCCTCCTGCTTCTCTGCCCGACTTCACATAGTGAACCAAAAACAAGTTGGCTGGGTGGGAAAGGCGTGTGTTTTCATTTCTGAAGGCCACTCGGGATTTGCAATGCGCCTTCCCCGAGAAGTTCGAGAGAAGTGAATTTTGTTCAGGGTATCTGAAATGTGGTCTGCGGCACAGGAAATACTTTTTTTTCTCATGTGAGGGACATCTTTAAGGTCGGAAGGTTTAGAATGCTCAGGGCCTGGCACAGTCTTTGCCCATCAGTAGTGAGCAACTAATAAATAGTAGTTTAATGTAGGCTGGTTGGCTGGTTGGTGAAATACACAAGTGAATGAATGAATGAATGAATGAACGAATGAATGAAAAATGGCAAGAGGCAAGAATACAGACTTTGAGATCAAGCTCATTTAGGCTTCATCACCAACTTCCTGTGTGACTTTGACCAAGCCACTTAACCTCTCTGAGCCGATTAATCCATTTGCAAGAAGAGGTAACAACGGCCACAGTGATGGACTTCTGTTCTCTGTTCTGCTTTGGTTCCTTCCAGCCTCCATTATTTTACATCTTGTAACACCCTGATTTGGGCTTGGCGCCCCCACCCCTCTCCCATCCTCAGTACCACAGTCAGTTGGGGGATCTAACTCTATTGGGAAGTAAACAAATAAACTTCGACCTAGGCCAACCAGTGTGTTACATTCCTATAGACTATAAAGTGATGCCTCAGGGGCAGGACCATGAGGCCAGTCACAATTGTATTAGGCCGGGTTTTCCAGAGAAACATGCAGTAGGCAGAATATACATATATATCCACCTAAGAATCACACACTTTCCAATTTCTCCTCCCTCCTCCAAGACCATCCTAAGCACAGGCAAGTGTGTGTCTGTATAGATCTCTTCCTATGCCAATGGAACATACCCCATACACAGCATGCTGCATTTTAGCTGTTTCCCCTTAAAATAAACCTAGGAAATCACACCACATTGACATATTGGAGGTCGACACAATTTCTTTGGGGTGTTACACATTTCTCACCTTCCCCCATCAACGGACAGGTAGGATTTATCTACGTATCTCCTGTGTGCTTTTATACATATGCATTACAATGTAACATCTGTTTATATTTCATGTATTTATATGTTTTAATATACACTTAATTATGTCATATATTTATATTACATATTATATAATTTTATGTTCCAGTATCTCTATACATGTGCAATCTTTTTTTTTTTTTTTCAAATTTATTTATTTGACAGACAGAGATCACAAGTAGGCAGAGAGGCAGGCAGAGAGAGAGGAGGAAGCAGGCTCCCCGCTGAGCAGAGAGCCCGATGCGGGGCTCGATCCCAGGGCGCTGGGATCATGACCTGAGCCGAAGGCAGAGGCTTTTAACCCACTGAGCCACCTAGGTGCCCCTACATGTGAAATCTTAAAGAAGAGAATGCAGAGGGGCGCCTGGGTGGCTCAGTGGGTTAAAAGCCTCTGCCTTCGGCTCATGTCATGATCTCAGGGTCCTGGGATCGAGCCCCACATCGGGCTCTCTGCTCACTGCTCAGTGGGGAGCCTGCTTCCCCCTCTCTCTCTGCCTGCCTCTCTGCCTACTTGTGATCGATCTCTCTGTCAAATAAATAAATAAAATCTTAAAAAAAAAAAAGAAGAAGAAGAAGAAGAAGAAGAAGAAGAAGAGAATGCAGAAAGTGAATGAAAAAAGCTAATTATTTTCTAAGAAAGTAGAATTACTCAGGACTCATCCATCCCTTGGTGGACAGTTTGATTAAGACCCAGGAGTAATGGGAGCAGCCCTCTTTGCTAGGTTTTACTATATTAAGATAATCAGGAATGTTGTGTTATTTCCTGGTGGCTCAGAAAGTAGCCTACCTTTGGGGAAGGCACTTTGCCTTCAAAACCCACAGACCTGGGCTGGATTCTTTGCTCTGCCATTTGCCAGTAGGGTGCCATACGTAATCCCTTGGAACCACAGCTACTTCATCTGTAAAATGGACATTTCTTGAGGTCATGTGAGGATGCAGAAATATTAAACACAGTAGATCTGTCCCTTCTTGGGCACCTGGATGGCTGAGCCGGTTAAGCATCTGACTCTTGATTTTGGTTCAGGTCATGGTCTCAGCTCCACACTCAACATGGAGTCTGCTCAAGATTCTCCCTTTGTCCTTGCCCCCTGCTCACACTCTCTCTGTCTCTCTCTCTCTCAAAATAAATAAATAAAATCTTCTTAAAAATACAATTTAAGGGGCACCTAGGTGGCTCAGTGGGTTAAGCCTCTGCCTTCAGCTCAGGTCATGATCTCAGGGTCCTGGGATCGAGCCCCGCATCGGGCTCTCTGCTCGGCGGAGAGCCTGCTTCCTCCTCTCTCTCTCTCTCTCTCTCTGCCTGCCTCTCTGCCTACTTGTGATCTCCGTCTGTGTCGAATAAATAAATAAAATCTTTTTAAAAAATACAATTTTAAAAGTAAAATAAAATCAGTCCCTTCTTCACATCCCTTTAGAGAACATACAGTTGTGCAGCCGACATGGCCAAATGGCAGGTAGCCAAGTATACAGGGAGAGACTTGCATAGGCTCCTCTCTATCATGTTGAGAAATGGTGAATGTGTGTGGTCATGTTTCCATTAGGTAGCTCTGCAATGTGTGCCCTGCCCTCCAAACTTGCCTACCAGGTCCCAGGCACTGTGCTAGTCACTGGGATTTCCCAAATGAATGTGCACCCAAGGATTTCCAAAGTAAGTAAAGCAAGAACAAAGAAAGAAAGAAAGAAAGAAAGAAAGAAAGAAAGAAAGAAAGAAAGAACGAACACACACACATCAGTGATTATTTCACGTCATGTCACTACTATGGGAATTTACAAAAAATACAAGGAATACAGAAGAAGAAAGTCTGGGGAGGAGGCACAAAAGGAGGATGCCCCCTTTCCTGGATGTCACAGGAGAAAGAGAAGGACAAGCTGGTGATGAGGAGAAGGGTGTCTTCATGAACTTGGAACACCCCTGTCTGATCCTCCATAATCCCTCTATCTGATCTCTCTTGCTTCCACTTGTGGCCCACACAATGTGTTCCCAACACAAGAACAAGCAAAGCTACGAGGACATAAAGTCAATCATTCTTCTCCAATGTCTTCCCACCTCACTCAGAATAAAAGCCAGAGTCTTTACAATGATCTTCCATTCCCTACTTAATCTGTACCTTCTCAAACCCATAAGGCACATTTCTACCTCAGGGCCTTTGCACCTGCTATTTCCTCTTCCTGGAATCCTCCTCCCTCAAGTATCTACAAGGCTTATCCTTGGACCCCCATTTTTCTCTAGTATTCTCAACTTTGGCCATAGTATTTCATTTACTTAGGTGTTCCATGGATAAGTTATAGATAGCTATGCTTTCTGTTTTCCCCACAATGCCTAGAGCTGTGCCTGACACAGATAAGGCAAACAATAAATATTTTCTGGAAGAAAATAAGTGATTAGGGATTCCTGGCAAAGCTACAGAGGTGTGAAGGGTATTGGCAGGTTTCAGGTAAAACAGAAGATAAGAAAAACAAACAAAACAGATAAGGTGGGGGAGAGAAAATTCTGTTCATTCTACAAGTGACTGTCTGCAACAGGAGTTCACTCACCAATGTGCAGTGACTAATATGCTTGAGTCAATGGAGAATCCCTACCCGCATTTCTGGGACTCATCAGTGACACCCCAGGCCTTTCAGAGAGAAAGCACAAAAGGAAGGGGCGTAAGACAGCACTGGTCAGGAAGGATAGGTGTTTAAGGATGAAGTATCAGCTAAGCCGTACCCATGGGAAAATGCACCTTGCTGTGAGAGCATGCATATATTTTGTTGCTAAAAAGCGCGTGCATTGAATCAGCAGAACTAGACAAACATGACTCAGTCCCTGAGAGGTGTAGAGACTCGGGGATGACACAGAAGAGATTTGAGGGCTGAGGCATTCTTGCGACCGCAAGAGGAAGGCACCACTAGCAAAGAGGTGAAGAACACGGGGGCGAGGACCAGAGGCCAAAGGGAACATACTGCCATGTGCGCAACGGAGAACACCCTGTGAGCAAAGTCCCTGACCATTTTTTCTCTGTGGATATGATCACAGCCAGTGCAACTGTGCCAACCATCTGAGGACCAAGGTCCTGTCTCTGCCCCATGTCCTTGCCTTGCGGTCTCCAGGAACCCCAAATAGGAGCAGCAGGAGGGGGCCTAGTGGAGAACCAGACATCAGCACCATGGTTGCCAATTCAACCGAAGTCCAGACCTCTGGACTGGGAGGTGGGGGCTAACTTCGCTGACAGGCTATCGTGCCAGACCCGAGGCTGAGAGCCACCCAGTAGGCACGACCCTGTAGCAAATGTACTTTGTCAAACCCAGGACTTTGAACTCATGTTTTATTCCTATAATCAATACAAAGATGATGCCAGGAGTTCAGAGATAAATGGCTTCTGCCTATGGCCTGGTGGACAGACACAACAAAAAGGAAGTAGATTCCTTATCATATTCGAGGCAAGAGCGGTAGATGAGGACAGAAGAGAGGCAAGTGATTTGGCATCAGTGTCTTGCGGAAGGCTTCTGTAGAGGAGGCGTTCTCAGGGCTGGGTTTTGAAGGCTAAGTAGGAGTTTGCCACCGGAGGGGAGGAGGAAAGGCATTCCGTGCAAAGGCAAAAGCTATGAGTAAGTATAAACTATCTAAAGACCAGCCAAGAAATTCAGCGGAAAGTGACTCTGGGGTGCACATGGGGTAGAAGTATGGCTTTCTGCTCATAGCTAGAGATGGGGTGCCTGAGACTGCATCCGGTTAAACACTCTGGAGATGATTCTGGACTTGGTGGATGGCCAGAGGAAGTCCACAAGCAGGCAGACACAGGTGCGTGGGAGTAGGAAGGGCTTTTCCCACTAAACCATATAAGGAGCCCTGGTGTTTTTAATGACAGAATCCACGTCCCTTCAGCCACGGTACATTCTGCAACAGCTGCTCATGCTGCAGACACATGTCAGCAACACTTATTGTTCATATCCATTCTCTAGAATTCTCAGTATTGATGTCCCATGAGCTTGGGGCCCTGGGCGAAACCATCCTCCCGCACATCAAACAAACAGCCCGGCCAAGGCCCTCACCAAGTAACAGAACGAGATGCAATCCGGCTTCTGGACCCCTTGACGGATCAGTCTGCCAGGCTGCACAGCCCACATAAATGTGGTGGGTACAACAGCCATTCAGCCACCAAGGCCCCTGCATAAATAACATCCTCTTTAGTCAATGCTCAAAGAGAAACCCCGGGATGCATCATCTTGCAGAAGAAAAACAATAAAGTCACCCAACTCGGAGCTACAAGTGAGCAGGGCATCGTGCGAGCAAGGTCTCCGTGTCCCTGGAAATTCAGGGCTGCCTGAGAAAGGGACAGCAGGTGAAATGTACAATGCAATATGCAAACAGACACGACTGTCAGCCCACCGGCCTATCAAGAAGATGAATGCGAAAGTATGCAACAAATAAATCAGGCAGGTACTGCAGGGGGGGCACGGCAGGGGGGCGGGAGAAGAAATCCTACATAATAGTAAGTAGTAAGAGCAGACAGTTGTGCAGCGCCTGCTGGACATCACACCCACCCCTGGCACTTTACACCCGTTACATAATGTCATCCTCATCATGACGTGGGAGCTATTAGCATCCTCCCACTACAAAGGAGGACACAGAGGCACAGAGAGGGTGAGCAATGTGTCCAAAGTCACACACCTCAGAAACCACAGAGCTCGAATGGCAATGCAGGCCCTCGGGCTTTAGAGATCAGGGCTCTGAACCACGACTGCCCCTGCAAGTTCCCAGAAAGGGAAGAGCCCGTCTTGCTGCCCCAGCTCTATCTGTCTCTTGGGACAGAGGCTGCATTTTTTGAACCTTGGTTTTTCCAACAGTGAGAGGACAATATTGGCAGCAGTTATCTTAGAAGGTCTTGAACCCATTAAGTGAGTGCCGGGCACCCAGTAGGCAGCCAGTAGATGTTTGCTAAATCCCCAACAGAGAAGCGACCCAAAGAGCTTTCGCTGTTGTTATTTAATCTCAAATCGCACATTTACTCAACATTAATCACCTCCCATAAAGTGCCTCATTTACACCACTCGTCATGCCTGCCCACCACCCTGAATCAAACCTCCTACTTATTCTCCCGCATGGCCACAGGCTACTCAGTGCCCAGACCTCCAGGCCCCAGGGTGTTTCTTGAAAGGTGGATCCGTTCCCTGGGATTTTCCCAGGAAGACCCTAACAAGACTGACATTTGGGGTGGGGGCGCCTGGGTGGCTCAGTCCATTAAGCAATCAATTCTTTTCTTTTTTTTAAAGATTTCATTTATGTATTTGGCGGAGAGATAGAGAGAGAGCACAAATAGGCAGAGCGGCAGGCAGAGGGAGAGAGAGAAGCAGACTCTCCGCTGAGCAGGGAGCCCAATGCGTAGCTCGAGCCCACGACCCTGGGATTGTGAAGGCAGCCACTTAACCCACTGAGCCACCCAGATGCCCCTAAGTGTCCAACTCTTGGTTTCGGCTCAGGTCATGATCTCAGGATTCTGGATCGAGCCCCATATTGGGCTCCGTGCTCAGTGTGGAGTCTGCTTGAGGCTTCTCCCTCTCTCTCTGCCTCTATCCCTCTCTCCCAGCTCGCTCACTCTCTCTCTCTCGCTCTCTCTCTCAAATATAGGGGGAAAAGAAAAAAAAAAAAAAGACTGACATTTGGGACAACAACGTGGTCTGCAAGGAAGCCAACCATAACCAGTCTGAGTGATGGTCCAATCAACAAGATATCCCAAGATTCACCAAGAGTTCAGCAGCTTACTTTAAAAAGGCCCCTCAGGGACACCTGAGTGGCTCAGTGGGTTAAGCCGCTGACTTCAGCTCAGCTGGTGATCCTAGGGTCCTGGGATCGAGTCCCACATCAGGCTCCTTGCTCAGTGGGGAGCCTGCTTCTCTCTCTGCCTCTGCCTGCCACTCTGCCTGCTTCTGCATGATCTATCTCTCTCTCTCTCTCTCTCTGACAAATAAATAAATAAAATCTTTAAAAAATAAATAAATAAAATTTTAAAATATTAAAAAATAAATAAATAAAAAGGCTCCTCAACGTGGAGCCCTTTTCTCCGGACAGCCAGCATTTCAAGACATTTTCAAGTATCTCCAAATACCTCCACACTTACAAATAATCTCCTGTTTTCAAATTCAGCATCATTGATCAAGTCTCTCTGAGGCGCCCATCCCCACTGTAGGTACCAGAGCTGAAAAGATCAGTAAGACATGGCCCCATCTTCAAGAATCTTTTAATATTAAGGAGAAAAATTCACAGTGGCAGTAAGCCCCGTGTTGTAAGCGTTCCGTGGCACTAGGAACATCCAGATTCTGTGAAGGTAAGGTGCACTGCCATCTGCCCTGAGGAGGGGTCAGGTCATGGCAAACTCCCTCCCCAGTGATGGGATATAAAGGACAGCCAAAGCTCAGTGATTAAAAACGCGAAGATGTTGGCGTCATGGAGCACGGACATCCGCCTGGACCACACGGGGACATTTGTGAAGATCCCATGTGGGATCGGAACTGGAAAGTGTGGGCAGAGGAGGAAGCAGACAGTTTTGTGTGACATTTACTTGCCCTACACCATCCGCAAGTGCTTGTGGAGAGCATACGCTCACGGCGGGTGGCATGTGTGGATATATTTGGTGGCCTGGTCCAAAGTCTTCATTTTCCTAATGGACAAGTCTAGATATTTACTCCTCCCGGTCGCACGACACTCACGAGTCCCTTCGACTTCCCGTAGGTATCAAATCTACCTGCCTTGCAGAGCGGAACACAGCATCTCTGTCCCGGGTCTGCCAAACACTTACCCTTGCAACTGCCATTTCCCTGTCCCCTGACGTCACAGGCACCTTTGCCTCGCCGGCTCGCATTAGACTTGTAACATTACAGGTGTGAAAACGAAATGTCAAATTTTTCTCACTCTCTCTCAAAGAGAATGGTGAGACAGTAAGAAACGATGAATTCCTCAGACTTAAATGTCTCTCACTTTTCAAAAGACTCTTTCTAGAATTCTATAGATGGGGGGCCTTCCCTGGGCGGCACTGGCTTTTACAGTTTGCATTTCCATGTTTCGGTGGAAAGGTGAAGATTTTGGAGGACAGCTTGCAGGAAGACAAATAACTAATATTTGCTCAATGCTTACTACCTACCTGTCAAACACACACTCTCTTTTCAGCCCATTAAAACCCAGCAAGGTAAGTATGATGATCTAAGTGCTGCAGACAACAAAACTGAAGACCATGAAGGCTCTGAAACTCACCCAGGATCATGCAGCTCCAATACAGAATCCAAACTCTCATGGCTGACCCCAAAGCATAGGTCTTCTTCCATGACAACGTTCTGGTAAGATGATGCCAAAGGGGTGGCAGTAATGCACTCAGAGTCGCGCTCTGCATGACAACCAAGAGATAACCCTTCCTCCGAAACCCAATTTAAGAACCCCAGTATTTATCAGGACAGGAATACTCTAGAACTGGAATCAGCAAGCCAGCGTGCCCCCCCCCACCCTATCCAGCCTGCTGCCATGTTTTGTAAACAAAGTTTTATTTCATGCCTCAGTGCAGAGCTGAGAAGTTGTTGACAGAGACCGCAGGACTCAAAAAGCCTAGAATACTTCCTTTACAGAAAAAGCTCGTCAACCCTGGGGCTATGAACATCATCCCATCTTCCACTAAATGCTGTTTGAAGCCCAAAGATAACAGAGAGCTGGGGCTGGGGGGAAGAAAGGCAGAAGCCGTCAAAGAGAAATGTACTGAGCACGGTCATGGTTAATTTTAAGTGTCAACTTGCCTGGGTGAAGGGAGCCTCAGACAGCTGCTCGAACACGATTTCTGGGTCTGTCTGGGAGGGTGTTTCTGGAACAGGAGGAATCAGTGCACCGAGGGAAGAAGAGTCACCCTCGCCAAAGCGGACGGGTATCACCCAGTTGGCTGAGAGCCTCGACAGAACAAAAAGATGGAAGAAGGACAGCATGATCTCCTCCAGTCCCTGGACATCAGAGCTCCCAGCTGGCAGGCCTTCAGACTGGGGCTGAACGCTACCACTTGCTTTCTTGGTTTTCCGACTTAGAGACAGCAGATCATGGGACTTCTTGGCTTTCGTAAACACGTAGCCAATTTCTATAGTAAATCTCCCCTTGTGCATATTTCTACATATCCTATAGGTTGTGTTTCTCTGAAGACCTATATCACACGCTCGATACAACCCCTAGACGAGGCACCAGAAAGACTGCCTCGCTCACTCCTCAAATATGTACTGAGCACCTGAGCACCTGTTTTGTACCAGGCACTACAGCAGGTGCTGGGAAGAGTGATAAACACAAACGGCAGTTCTGGTGAGAGAAGCACCTCAGAATCTCTGCTCCAAAGAATTTACGTGGGTATACAGATTATGATGCCTCAGGGGATACTGATCGTCACTGGGACGAAGGAGGAGGAAACAACTGGTTTTCACAGAAGATGAGGAAACCTCTCTGGGGTGACACCTGAACAGAGTGTTAAAGTATGGTTTGTCAAAGGGGGAAGAGGAAGAAAGGTGCACCAAGCCGACAGAAGAGGGTGTGCAAGGGTCCTGAGGCAGGAAATTGTTTAGCATGTTACACCGACGACAAGGCACCACCCTGTGGCTACAGCAGACAGGGCACCCGAGGGGGACTGGCAGAAGACAGTTTCAGGGTGGTGGGTGGATGGCGGGTTCTGCAGACAAACTCGACAGGTTCAATCCTAAGTGTGTCAATTCTGGTTCAAATCCTGGATGCAGGATTGTGGTCTGTCACTTCCATACCCACCTCCGAGAGTCACTGTAAGGACACCAAGTGAAAACGCATTTAAAGCACTTAGCCTAGTCCCCAATGCGCCGTAAGCACTGACTAAATATCCCCTTTCATGTCACTATTATGTCTGCGCTGATAGGAATTCCTACAAACTAACTGCTCCCCATAAACTGCAACATTCAGCCTCCACTGATGCTTTAACTGGCAGAGAGAAAACTATCAGGGAGCGTGTACCCAGATGAAATGTATGGATCTCGGCTGCAGAGGAGAGAGTGATCCACTTACAGAATGAGCTGAGCCCAAATCCTGGCACCCAATCCCTTTCCTTGCTGTGTGGCCTGACAGAGGTTACCCAACCTCTCTGTACGTTAGTGTCTCAATCTGTAAACTGGGGATGATTACAGAACCAATCCCTCAAGGTGGCTGTTTGAGGATCAGATGAGACAGTCATGTAAGCACCCAACCCCATGCCTGGAAGTAGGGAGTGGTCAGTAATGTTGGCTACTTATTATCTTCAAGGTCAGCAGGACTTAAGTAAGAAAGAACAGGCTTTCTTCCTCACACTCCAGAAAGCCCTGGTGGAGGAGGGAGGGCTTCTACTCCTCTCTTGGCAAAAAGCATTTTAAATTCTAGACATCTCTTAGCAAAAGCAGAGAAAAATATTCACTGGGTGGGAGGCAGCTACGAGTCTTGGAACTTCTAAGTTCCGTTCCAATCGTAAACATTCTGTCCACCTTCCTCACTGAACACTCCACTAGGTCAGCAACAAAACAAGACTTCTTTATCTGCATTCTGCACTTAGCAGTGGGACCTAGAACCTCTCAGTGACCACCAAAAACATGCAATGAAACTAGAATGGAGAGGTGAGGCCAGGGCAATGATCTCTGTGGCAAGAGTGGAGAGAACGAGCTCCCCCCCCCCCCGTGCCTACACTGTGCCTTCTCCCACTCCAAGCTGCTGTCAGGTTGGTCTGTCCCCAGGCTGGTGAGGAATTGCCCACAGATAGCCCCTTTCACTATCTAGGAGTATAAAGAATTAGAAGACTCTGTGCTTGCTGGGAGACTACAACCTGCTCTTTAAGCAACAACAGCTAAATATGTGCTTATTTAAAAATCACTCTGAAAGTCAAGGTTTCCTTTTCAAATCCTTTCCAGGGAGGGCAGCGGTGGCCGAACAGAGGGAGAAAGGTTTGGGTGGTGCACCTGAGAACACACGCATCTCAAGGAGGCTGCTAGGGACTGCAGAGCATCGTCAATGGGAAACAACTGTAAGGGGTGCACAGGGGGTACAATGCCAAGATCACCAGCCACAGACAGGATCCACTGTCAGAGTGAAGATGCCTGTGGCTCCTGCAGCAGTTAGCAAGGTTGCGCCTCCCAAGGTCAAGAACGGGATTGCAGAGACAGCTTCCTAGCTGCCCAGGAAGGGGCAAGTTGGAAGGGGACACCAGAAAGATCAGACCTCAGCGGCTTGTGCGCACACAGAGACATGCACTCACCTTACACCGGACGTGGAAAAAAGGCAATGTGTCCTGGAGTGAGAAGATTCCCAGCAGGACCGACTTGGCTCCTGGGTGGGTGTCATCTCCTGCCTGGAGAGAGCTAGCATGCTGATCTGGGATCACAAACCCAAATGCCGGTGGGAGCCAGGGAACACCCGTCAGTAAGTGAAGCAGGTTCTAAGTCAAAGGCTGGGCAAGGCAGGAGCTGTGGCAGATTCAAGAACCCTACCTCCCTGTGTACAGGGACGCCACCACTCGGCACCTGGGGCATGGGACTGCGTAGGCGTACGGCCCCAGTGCAGTTCCATATGCTGATTTTTTTTTTAAGAAGCAAGGAAGCCAGATTTTTATTTGAAATTTCCCAATTTTAAAATAGTAGCCACTGATTCCAAATTGTCTTAGAAGGCTCTAGGCCAAACAAATAAAACCTGATCTGTGATATCAACTCATCCCTTCTTTCAACTAGGAGCAGCAAGGCATGAGAGGCCCTTCCCAGCCAACTTTCGCAACACAAGACACAGGGAACCAACTGGGCCTTACGGCTTTGGGTCCAAGGATGCCGCTGGTAGCTCCCGAGCAGGACTGGCAGGTCCAAGCAAATCCTGACTTCTCAGCTCCTGGCCCACTCCCCGCCAGAGGGATCTCCTGCCTTGAATTCCTATCACCCAGGAGCCGGTCTTCTGATCCCGGTGTTTGTTCAAGAAACAGAGAGAGAGGGATCAGACTGCCTTCCCCCAGAAGACACACTCCCTTTGCAAGCAAACAGCAAAAATGTGCCGATTTAAAAGAGAAAATAAATGACACTAGAAGGATATGATCTATGAAAATAATACAGATATTGCATGATGTCAACTATATTTGTTGACTTCGACATGCTCAGGCAAAACCAGACAGACAGGAAAGCCACCACTGTGGGGTATTACGAGAGAAAGCACAGCCTCAAAAACCTACTTGAGTATCGTGCCGCACCCCCCCATATGTGACATGGGACAAGTCCTCTCATGTCCCCAGCCCCTCCTCCTCCCCCATAAAGTGAGAGAGTTGGGCCGTAGCTTTTACATTTCTCATCCCCACGGTGAGCTCCACCACCACACAGCTATGAGTCCCGCTAAGTGTCCCCCTGCTGACCGCAGTGCCAGGGACACAGCAGACAGGGAATGCACCAATCTGCATGAACACGACAAGCACCGCCCGCGTGAGTCTGAGCGGGAGCTCTGTCACTCATCAGCAGAACCCCGAGCCTGACTTCACCTCTGCACACTGTGGCCGCTGAGAAATATTTAGTTAGTATCGGCGGTGTGCCAGGCATGGCTAAGGACATGGGTGCACGGTCGGAGAGAGGATTACAGCCATCACTGTCCCGTGACCAACATGTCAGAAGCCAGACATCAAGAACTTAGCCTACGATCCAAACGGCCTGGCCCGCGGGTGTGTTTGGTTTGGCCTGCACTCCGGGTGTGTGTTTCATTTGGTGGCAACCACATGAAGATTGAAAATTCAAGCCATGAGGCACGAAAACTTGACCTGTGTTTCTCTGAAATAAGACGCAGTGACCATACTCGGCGCTCTTGACCCCCGGACGGGACGGCGGGGAGTCACAGCCGCCCCCTGGAGGAAGCAAATTCCCAGCAGGCCCCCTTCACTCATCTTGACACCCGTCTGGTCCCCGCTGGGCATGCGCCTTGCAGCCCTTGGAGGTGCACATACTAGAAAAGGGAGAAGAAATGGCAAAAACCTGGGGCCAGTGTGAACACTGCAGAGGGAGGGGAGACTTTGTGGAGTGAGACAGTGAAGATGACGATGGCATTGCTTTATCTTTATGAGGATTTGCTTCACAATCCGAGCAGCTGAAGTACCCCAAACCACTCAGGCAAGAGTGTGCTATGGGAATTTAAAACTAGAAATAAAAATAAAAGTAACTAAGGAGCTACTTTTTCTCCCTTGCAATTCATGGACCTTCTTAAGGTTGATTTACAAACTCTTATTTTGAAAACCTTCCCCCCCTTTTTTTTTCCCTGTCAGCTCATATTTCTTCCTTTCCTCAGTAAGTTCCATTATGGGGAAGTCAACAGGAATACAGGATCTAGAGTCAGGAGGCTCTGCCCCTGACTGGCTGTTTCTACCTGGTACCATTTCAAGGAGAGGGCTCAGCTCCAAGCGGAGCTACCGCATGGTTAACGGTTACAGTGTTAATCAGCTACTCTTCCCCAGTCGTATTTGCCTCCTCTTTAAAAGGGGATGATAAGGGGCACCTGGGTGGCTCAGTGGGTTAAAGCCTCTGCGGTCAGCTCGGGTCGTGGTCCCAGGGTCCTGGGATCGAGCCCCGCATCAGGCTCTCTGCTCAGCAGAGAGCCTGCTTCCTTCTCTCTCTCTCTGCCTACTTGTAATCTCTGTCAAATAAATAAAATCTTCTGAAAAATTAATTAATTAAATAAAATGGGATGATAAGACCCTCTTACCTCACAGAGGTACCGTGAGGAGAAAACGGGCAGGTCACATGGAAGCTCTTTATATGGTCACCTTTGTAATGACTTTGCTTCTACGTACCATCTTCTGCACCGCCCCACCCCTTGAAGGCAAGCTCTGTCAAGTCAGGGTGTCTGTGGTCTTCACCCCTGGATCCCCAGTGCCGGGCACATAGCAGGCATTCGGTGAATGTTTCTGGATCACAAAATGCTGTGTGCATACAAAGATGACTGACAGATGGGCCAATGAATAGATGATGGATGGATGGATAGATAAAATAAAGGGATCGACAAATGAGTGAGTCAGCAAACGAGACAGACAGAAGTGTCAGAACTAACACCATCCATAAGCTCTCCTCTCTGGATCCCGACCTAGAAAGTGTGGCCAGTCTGCCAAGTTCTGCTGGCTACAATCACTAGAATCTTTACACACGTTAGATCCCACTCACATGCTCCTCAGTGGACACATTCCTTTTACAATCCATTCGGCACTGAAAGGGCCTTGTATTTCTGTATTTCAATGTCATTATGTGCATCCTGAGTGCCAGGAGGCTAGGAGTTAGGGTCCAGACTTGTCCTCACCGCCCTTCAAGGTGGTCACTGTTGTTCACCCAGCTCACAGGATGGGAGACTGAGGCTCTGGCTGGGTAACTGAGCTTCCCAAGATCACACAGTTAGTAAGTGGTGGTGCCTATTTTTGAACCTTGCCTTTTGACCCAAGGCCCAAGATATTCCACACCCCTGATAGACTAGACTAGATGAGGCTAGGAAGGTCTTTGCATCACTCTTGAAATTCCTGACTTTCTACTCAACCTACATGCTCTTGTTGGTCTCACTTGCTAACACAGTGGCTGATTAATATTCCAACCATTCACCAGTCTTGTAACTCAGCTTAGAGCCAAACCCTCTCCTGTAACTCGGAGTGTGCACTGCACAAACCAGCCATGGTCCAGCCACATCCAGCTCCCTTGCCCCACATGGTCCACTTGGCAAGTACGATGGCTTTGTCTTGAGTTAGCCACTGATTGGGCTAGACCTGGCCATCAAACTCAAAGAAGGTACTTCCATAGGTTGGCCAACAAGTACCACGAGGCTTGTTATAGAGGGCTGTGTCCACTAGAGGGCGATGGTGCTTAGTTAAGCCAATGAAGGTGTCCCCTCTGGACCAGTCCCAGCAGATTCAGAGAGGTGCAGAGAAGCCACAGAGCCCATGAAGGGCCTAAAGGGACATGAAGATTGTCACAGCCCTTTAGCTGAGGATGTGTTCCCGTCCTGAGTCCTACTCACGGAAGGGTGGGATCAACATCCATTGAATCTCTCTTCTTAAAGCAATGACTGGCCGTCTGGTCTTTGGATCTGATTTAGAATCTGGCTCATAAGCTCTCATCCCAGCTTCAAACCCCCTCTGACCAGACCTTTATTTCAGGGCTATTCAGGGAACCCGTGTTTTCAGCCCCGGCACAGCTCAAATGATGGCAAGCAGCACCCAGCTCCATAGGACTGGGTCTTGACAATCCAAATCCCTTAGAATTGGCTTCTTAGTGACAACTCTGGATTTTCCTAATGCCTTGGCCCACTGAACAGGAGCATCTTTCAGAATAAATTCAGTGGAACAGAATTTCACGCCAGGATTTGTTTCCTTTTCACACACACACAAAAGTCTGCTTCCAAGGATCAAAACCTAACTTTTAATAAGGTTACGGCCTCTGAAAGCCCAGTGGCCTTGCTTACCTGCTTTCTCACAAAATGCTTCCCATGGACTCCGCTGTGCCATGCTCCAACAGCCAAGAGGACTCAAAAACACGGCTCTACACCACCAATCCCAGCTATTTATTTCTTCCCCCCGTCTTCTATCTCTTCCCCTCAAGCTATTTCTCTTCTTTTATGTCTAAGCTTTTTTCTCAGTAAAAGAGCCAGCCCACGGGATCAGAAGATAGCCTTTTGCAAGGTTGCTCTTACCTCAAATAATACCGCAGCGAGTTCATGCACACACAGCGCTGAACGGAATTATTTCCTGATCTCTTGTTCTTCGGTGGGAAAGTGATTTCACCAAGATCTACGTTCACAGCCACGGCAGCTGCCCATGTGGCGGGGTGCAAAAAAGAACCTTCTTTGAAATCCCACATTACCGCTCGTGGTTCCGTGACTCTTCCTTCATTCTGCTACCCATCAGGCTAGCCTTCATTGGAGTCCCAAGCTCTAAGAGCAATGCGCCATCCCTGTTCTAGGGGCCGTCAACACTAGACAGCCCATGGAATGAAGCTAATGACATGTGCCAAGTTGGCAAAGGCAACAGTGGCTATTTTCAAACACTGCCCAGCCCAGGGAAAGCGAGATGGCAGGATTGGGGGAAACACATACGTGCACGTGTGTGTGCACACACGCATACACACAAGTGCATATATACACACACGTGCACATACACACAGGATGGTTTGAGTCTCAGCTTGCATATGAAGCCACATATGACCCTTAGCTTTTCTGTGCCTCTGCTTCCTCTTCTGTAAAACGGGACTGTGTTGTAAATATTAAAGGAAGACCCTGAGGGTGATGTCTGTTCTTCGTTGGCCAAGGACACGCCCTTTCTCACCCTCCCTCCCTCTGGCAGCTCTGCAAGCCACCACCAGTCCACATCACCCACGGAACTCCAGGTCTTTGACTCCGACTGCCAGTGGGCACCTCCCTCGGGTGTTGCCAGATGTCCCCAGCAGAGTTCCTCACCTCCCCCCCGACACCTCCTCGTCCCTCTGTGTTCCCAGTATCACAGACTAGGAGCTCCTTCCACCCAGAAGTCAGCCTGGGTGCTGCTCTCCCCCCACTGAGCCCTTTAGAATCTGCCTCCTTGTTCTTGGACTCCATCCACTGCCTTCCATCCCTGCTTTGCGTCCCTAACTCAACCCAGGCCGCTGCCCGTGCTGGTGTTCTAACGTTCCTTCCTGATTCTCCTCTCGCCCCCATCCAGTCCACTGGCCAGTCCCACAGCAAGAGCCATTTATCTTCAGTATTTCCATTGGAGCAAGTCACTCCCTTGCTTAGAAACCCTCCACAGCTCGTCACTGCCTTCCGCGTGAAACACAATCTGTTCACATACCAGGGCTGGCGAAGCCCTTCACTTCTGATGTTCTTCATCCCCCTCTGCAGCGGCACGGCTTGCTTTTAGGATCCAGACACAGTGAACTCCACCTCCTGAATGCCCCCTCGGAGCTCTGCATGGGCTCCTGCCCTCTGCCTTCGATCCTGCAGGGCGCTCGCCCAGGCACACTTCTCAGGGGGCCAACTTCTCCTCACCCTTCTGCTGACTTAGCGTCTGCCTTGTCCCAGCCCTTATCCCAGCACCCAGCATGGTGCCCAGTGCTTGGCAGATTTCTGGTAGATGGATGAATCTTCTGACACTCCCAGGTGTGCCTAGAGGGGGCAGGAAAATGTCTACTCTGGAGACCCTGCGGGCCGTTGCTGGGTTTACCTTTGCCAACCCCGTTCTCGAAATCGGGTTGAAGCCTGCTGGAAGGCAAGCCGGGAGCTAGCCACCAGGTGGCATTTTCTGCAGCCCTGGGCTGTCTTCCGTCTTGGAGAAGCAGCTGCGCAGAGAGCAGAAGAGCCTTGGGACCTACCAGCGGGAGCAAGTTTCTCCCATGTGCCTCAAGTTTCCTACCTGAACTCCGGGGCCTTGCATGCCCTTGCCTGAGGTCAGAGCAGCCTTCTTAGAAGATGGATATGGCCCGCATGCCAGAAGGCCAAAGGTGCGGGAGAGTGGTCCAAAGCAGGTCAATGAGACCAGCTCTCCAACTTGCAGACAACTTCCTGCCTCCTGGACACCTGGGAGTCTGTCCCTGACCCCAACATGCATCACAACCCCATAGACTCAAGTCCTTCCCAGTACCTGGACACCCTGTTCCTTTTGGTTTGGCATCTCCACCACGACTTCTTCCCTGGCTGTGGCTTGAGTTAAACCTGTGGCAGATTACCTGTGGACGCCTTGTCCCCAGCATCCTCCTGACACGAGCTGGGCTCTCAAGGGACAGCCTCTCTCAAAGTCAACCAGATGTGTTCCTTCTTCCTCGGCTCAGCATGGAACTCCCTGGCCCACTCCGCTCACCTGTGCCCCGCCCCCTGCACTGGGATCTTCCAAAACAGCACCGTGATCACAAGTGCGAACTCTGGAGTCAGGCCGACCTGGGTTCAAATCCTGCCTCTTCCAGTTACCTGGCCCAGTCACTCAAACTCTCTGATCCCAACCTGCTTTGGTTACAAAATGAGAAACAACATCTACCCAGAAGACCACGATGAGGATTAAATTAATACATACAAACACAGGTGTGTAGCTGGGACACGGCAACCACTCACTAAACAGTCTAAGCAGCTCATAACCATTAGGCTAGTGGAACACAACCAAGATTCCCCATCTTAGCCGAGGTTTCCATAAAGGAAGGGAACACCTGCACCCCACCTCCTGGGGTTTCATCCCTCATGCTCCCCACTTGCTCGCTCTCTGCATGGCCGTCTCCTCTGCTAAGGAGGGCTCTGCCTCCCCTCTGCAGCCACTGAACCCTAGCCACATCTCAAGATCTCCGCTTCTGGTCACAACCCAAGCTCCACGGCAGGCCTGGTAGAGGCTCATGGCCCTGCCGTAAACTCAGGCAATACCGTGGCCCTCCCTCCTCCTAGCACACACCCTCACCTGGTTAGGGTATTACTGTGGGTCTGCACAGCTAGACTGTAAGCCATAAGAGGCAGGGCCCATATTTGCTTGTATGCAGGTGGCTGCACGCACACAACTGAGATGCTCACTATGTCCTTGTAAGGGATGCAAGATCAGCCAAAGGTCTATCCATTCTCAATGGGCAGGTTAGTGAGAAAGGTCAGACCCACAGGTGGTCCAGACCCACGTTTTTGTTTTTGTTTTTTTAAGTAGGCTCTACCCCCTGCATGGAGCCCAATATGGGGCTTGAACTCACAACCCTGTGATCCAGACCTGAGCTGAGATCAAGAGTCAATGCTTAACAGACTGAGCCACCCAGGCACCCCTGGTCTAGACCCTGCTGAAGCCCCAGGCAGTTACACAAACGAAAGAAAGACTCAGAGCGGCAGCCTTGGCCCAATAACAAGATAAAAGAGGCTGAGTGTGGGTGCCCCTCAAAGGATCCTGACAATGGGTTAAATCTACAAAACAATAGCAATTTGAGCACAGGTATTGACAGGATAAAGAATCTGTTAGGCAGAGACCATGATTAACATCTGTAACCAATTAGAAATAACTAAAAGAAGGATCGATGATGGGATCAATACAGGCATTGGACTGGAATGATACAATGATTAGAGCGAAGACATTGTTTCAACGGGTTAGAAAGAGGCAGGAAGTACGGCTCTATTCAGAGCTTCGTAGTCCTCGCTCCCCTTTAGGGTGAAAAGAGTTGGGGGAAATGGGTAAAGCATGTACCCAAGAAGGAATGTATCTCTACTACCCCATCTCAGGTGCTGGAAGAATCTTTTTGTGACATTCTATGAAGGCTGCTAGTTATGCTGGGGGCTCAGGAGAGAGAGCACACAAGAACCGTGTGCCCCTTAACGAATAACATCTCCCTGTAGGGAAAAAAGTTCCTTCCATTCAAGAACCCAACTCGGGAGCATATATATTACATTTATTATGATTCTTCAAAGTCCCAGACACCATCGTTGGGTCTGGAAACTCAACACCGAACAAAACAGCCTCAAGCCTTGACTTCCAGAGGTTCTGTTTCTCCAGCAGCCCACCCTGAGTAGACACCTGCACCCAGACCATCCCCACCTTAGTTCTAGAAAGTTCTAGGAATTTGAGAGTGCCCCTAAATGAGGCACCCAGGAGAGGAAAAAGAAAAGAGGAATTCCATGGGACCAGAATGTCCTGGGTGGATGGGCACAAAAATAAATTATAAAGGATGCTCCCCATCCTATGTCATCAGGGAAATGCAAATTAAAACAACAGTGAGATTCACTATTGGATGCTGACGAGAATGGCCAAAACCTGGAGTAGGGACGACGCTAAATGCCAGGGCAGATGCAGAGCCACAAAACTCTTCATTCGTTGCTGACAGGAATGCAAAATGGCACAGCCACTTTGGAGGGTGCTTTGGCCATTTCTTGCAACAGTAAACACACTTGTGCCACAGGATTCAGCAACTGTGTTCCTTGGTATTTATTTACCCAAAGGAGTTGAAAACTTAACGTGCACACAAAAACCTGGGCATGGGTGTTGGTAGCAGCCTCCCTCATAATCACCCAAACCTAGAAGCGACTAAGGCGTCCTTCTGTAGGTCAAAAGATACACTGTGGTCCATCTGGACAATGGAATATTAGTTAGTGCTTAAAAAAAAAAGAGCTATCAAGCCATGAAAAGACATGGAGGAACTTGAAATGCATGCTGCTAAGTGAAAGAAACCCATCTTGAAAAGCTCCATGGTGTATGACATTCTGGAAAAGGCAGAACTATCACGACGGTCAGAGTTGGTGGATGCCAAGGGCTGGAGGGAGGGGTGACGAGGAACTCTGCAGAGGATTTTCTAGGGCAGCGAAAAGACGCTGCCTGCAACTGTGTTTGATGTGCTTCATTATAAATCTATCCCAACCCACAGGACGGACAACACCAAGAAGGAACACAAATGAAATCTCTGGACTTTGGCTGATAATGATGTGTCAAGAGCAGGTCCGTCAGCTGCAACAAATGTACCACTCTGGTGGGGGAGGCCGGGCATGTGTGAGGAAGAGAACATACGGGAAATCTTTGTACTTTATCAACTTCGCTGTGAACCTAAAATTGCTCTTAAAATGTCTATTAAAAAAAAAAGAGGAGACTAAAAAATTAAAATAAGACATGAAGTAAAAAAAAAAAAAAAAAAAGACATGAAGTGGCAATGAAGTATAGAAAGGTAAATTAATGAATAAATTGCAAATAAAATTTTAAATCATAAAAACAAATTTTTTTGTATCCTGAGCAGGACCCTCCTACTATTGTTGCAGCAAAGAAACACTTGGTAATTTCCTGCTTCCCTGAGTCCAGCTGGTGCTCCCTCATTCTGGTCAACACACCTGACAATATTTACGCAGCACAGAACAGCCATCCAACTAACTGCACACCTACTATGTGTCAGGCCCTGGGATCTTCTCCAGACCCTGCAGAGCAGGGACCACGTTTTATGGAGGATATTAAATCTTAAACCCAGAAAATAGGCAACATATTTCTCTCTCAGTTAACATGCCCATCTTTATTGAGCCATTACTGTATACCAGACCCTGTACCAAGTCCTCACCATAGCGAGGTCTAGCCTTTATTGAACACCTAGTACATGCTGTGTTCTGTTCTGAGCACTTGACATCTATTAACTCATTTGATCCTTACGACAATTTTATGAGCTACGTGTTACAATTATCCCATTTTACAGATGATAAAGTGAAGGGACAGGGAATTTAACTGACTTTTCTCAGAGTCACTCAGCTGGGAGGTGGCAGAGGTTCAAACCCAAGCAGTGTGACTCCAGAGCCTTGGCAAAAGGTTGGTTTTGCAACTGTAGCTGGTTTAAAGATAAGGAATGTAAGCTTCAAGGTAGTTAAATAATTTGCCTAAGGTCACATACCCTATTAAGTATTAGAACTGAGATTTGAACGTAGGTTTTACGAAGTTATACTAGAAGGTGGAGAACCATGCTTCCCAATTTCAAATATACTACAAAACTACAGTAGTCAAAATAATGTAATACTGCAATTACTGTGATCTAATAGGTCCAAGAATAGTTGTGCACGCCGAACAAGGCCTAAGTCTAAAGAGCACCGTTCACGTTAGATCTATGTAGACAGTGTCCTCCTAGAGTTGAGCAGTGCACAACCTGCTCAATCTTACATGGCAATCCTGACTGTATGGGAAACTGATGAAACTAGAAACACAGGTAAGGGGTTCTTAACATAATATGAGAAACATATGACTAGGGACCTGTCCTCAGATTGTTTCTGAACTTCTAAAACAGAGAATACATACAGGCTGAGAAGTGAAGGTGCTACTCTAACAAATTTTACTTCAGTTCTTTAAATGATGGATGAAGTTTCACAGGCTTTCACTATCAGGTGCAGGGAAGATATGTAGCTTCAAAGCAGTTTTGTTTCTTTGCGGTGTGCTATGCTGTTAGGTCTTTTTTTTTTTTTTTTTTTAAACAGTGTTTTCAACTCCATTATAATTCTTTATCTTTCCCCATCTTTCTGCACCAGCACCAGTGACATCTGTTTCACACAGGAATCATTTTTATCAACAAAGCAGTCTCACTACAAGGATATACTGTAGGTTTCAAGAGGCTGCAGCTGCCTCTGTTTTTGCAGGAAGGCTGGTGGTCAATACTGAGTTTGGAGACCTGGGTTCTTCTATGGGGCGGGATGAGAACAGGGGCAGTCACACAACTGAGCGCGCTTCTCTGTCTAAATCCCCATCTGGCCCTTGCTCATGACTCCTCCCAGCCACCGTCCTGTTTTAACTCAGACTCTCATCTTTCCTTAACAGTAGAAATTGTTAGGAGCTTTTCTATTTGTAGATTTGTCCAGTGCCCTTCCCCATCACAAGACCATCATCATCATCACCAAGCTTCCCCACGTACCCAGGGTGCTTTCACTAAGTCACTGATCAAACAATACCTGGGTGACACCTCTGCTTCAAATTCTTCAAGATTCCTCGTCTCCTGCAGTCAGGGTTATAGCCTCACGTGTCTTTCACGGACCAAGAGGTAATGTGAAAGAAAGAAGCAGGTGTGCATGTGTCCGTCCATGTGTGGGACTGTACGTTTTCCTGTAACACCACCCAGAAATGTATCCTTCCTACAAGGACATACTCTGCATGTTAAAGATAGAGTATTCTTCACATATCCAAAGAAATATGCTTTCTCTCTCACTTTTCATGAAACAGACCTCTCAGGCTAGCTTTTGTTTTCCTTCTTTTAACAGAGACATAAGGAAAGGAAATATTTTACTTTCCTCTTTGCTCTGAAGACAGGCAACAGTTGTTAAGAGTGGTAATAAAAGAAAACAGATACTTAGCTCGGTGGGGGGGACAGAGTTGGGGAGGGCTTGCCTGGGGCACACAGGAACATGGGTTTCAACTGCAGATGGCAGCCTTGACTGGCCAGCCGGCCCAATGCTACCCTGGAGGAAGGTGAGCCCACTGGTGGCAGGTTTTCTGATGGTTCCAAAAGAAGTTGGAAATCTGGATTTTGGTGTGTAAGATCTCCTAATTAAAAACCGGGACCGGAATTTGTTCTTGAAAACCTCAGTCAGGCTGAACCAAGCAGAGCTGCAAGTCAAATGCAACCTGTGGCTTCCATTTTATGACCTTTGACCTAGAACACAAAGGTTACTCTTACCTCCCAGCACTGCCCTGATCTAACGCCATTCACCTTTAAAATGTGTGTCATGGTTTTCCCACCTTTGGGCCTTCAGGTATGCGGTTTCCTCTTTCCCCCTCTTCTACCTGGAAAAACTCCTCCTCCAAGGCGTGCCTCGCATGTCACCACCTCAGTGAAACCTTCCCTGACTCTCCTGGCCGAGGTGATCACTGCTTCCCTCAGGCTCCTTTAGTCCTCTGAACACTATACTGTAAACCCACGTTTCATATTATTTGCATTAATTTCTGTCTATCTCAGTAGTAGATAGTAGATAGTAGTAGAGAAACTTAAAGGAATAATTATGTCTTATTTACCTCTCTCATTGCAATGGGAATTGTAAAGCAGGCTTTCATGAATCTGTTGGATGGATGGATGGATGGATGGGTGGGTGGGTGGATGGATGGATGGAGGACGTTATGTATGGATGGATGAGCAGAAGATGGATGGGTGGATGGGTGGATGGATGGACTGATGGATGAATGGATGGATGGGTGGATGGGTAAGTGGATGGATGGATGGATGGATGGATTGAAGGATGGATGGATGGGTAAGCAGGTGGATGAACAGGTGGATAAGCAGACAGATGGAGGACGAATGGATGGATGGATGGATAGATAGCTAAATAAACAGATGTATGGTGGAGAGATTATGAATTCTGGAATACAGATGGAGGGAGAGAGGAAGGGATGGGTGGATAGATGAATAGTTCCTGAGAAAATAAGTGGATATATGAATGGATAGATATATAAATGTTGGATGGATGGATGGATGGATGGATGGATGAATGGACAGATGGATGCTTGGATTGTTTTTGGATGGATAAACATATGTATGATGGTAGATTATGAATGTTGGGATATTAATGGATGGGCGGTGAGGATGACTGGAAGCACGGATGGACAGGCCATGTGACTGGAGGCTCCTCAAGGAGGCCTTAAGAACAGCTGCCAAGGATTAGCTCAGACACTCTGGCTTTATTTAGGTTCCTAGAACACACCAAGCTCATTCCTTTACCAGGGACTTTGAACTTGCTCTTTCCCCAGCTCTTTCAAAAACTAATTCCTTGTCATAATTCACGCTTCAACTCAGATAAACCTTAGAAAAGCCTTTCGCAACCATCCCAAACATAAGAACCACAGTCAAGTCAATAATTATTAAAATTTTTGTTGTGTGTATTAGTAATTCTCACTGCCTGAACTTGCTTTGTCTATACCTCTGTGCACTGGCTATTTTATGCCTCCCACTCTCCTCCACTAGGGAGCTTCAGGAAGGCACTGCTATATATCTATGCCTACCACTCTGTCTGGCACATTGCAGATGCTGAACAGACATGGGAAAGTCGAGTAAACTGATTACCAAAGAAGGAAATAATCAATGCCATGAATGAGTGGAATCCACGTCTTTGGTGCTTTTGTTGGCCTTTGTGAAATTAAAAAAGAACCTAAAACAAAAACAAACAAAGAACCTGAGAATAAGAAATCTCTTGTCCTTGGGGCGCCTGTGTGGCTCAGTGGGTTAAAGCCTCTGCCTTCGGCTCGGGTCATGGTCCCAGGGTCCTGGGATTGAGCCCCGCATCAGGCTCTCTGCTCAGCAGGGGGCCTGCTTCCCTTCCTCTCTCTCTCTCTGCCTACTTGTGATCTCTGTCAAAAAAATAAATAAAATCTTAAAAAAAAGAAAGAAAAGAAATCTCTTGTCCTTATTAAGATCTCTTCTAGGAAGCTGTGTGCAAAAGTTGTTAAGAGCCTGGAGTTTAGAGCCAGAGGGCTGGGTTTGAGACAAAGACTTGCAACTTGGCATCACTGAGTGACCATGGACAAAGCCACTTCATTTGCTAAGCTTTGGTTTCCTCATCTGTCAAACAGAAATAATAACACAAACTCCTAAGTACTTGGGAGGATTAAACAAGATCACAGGGCATGAAAAAGCTCATAGCAAAAAGTTGGCCACAAAGTAAGGACCCAACTGAAGTCAACCACCAGGGGGCAGCTGTGAGGCCATTCTGCCCAGGGACCACTGAGGGTTCAGAGACCTGGCCTGTCCAACCAAGACAACATGCATGATAACATACTGGGGCTCTGCAAGCCACAGCCCTGTGAATGCCTCCCAGGCTGGCCAAGTGTCAGAAGTGATGCATCACACTCCATGTTACTCACTCAGCTTTGAAGAAAGATGCAGGGTCCCCCCTCCCACCCTCTGCCCACTGCAGCGAAGGGGGCAGAGTGCCCATACCCAGCGCCAAGGCAGCATTGCTTACAGACCGACTTCCCCTTGGCGATGCCATCTTCCCGGGGAGCCTACTACGGAACACAATTTCCTTCGAAGTCAGGCCACCCTATAACTGAATCTTCTTTGTGGGCCCGGCATATGTCAACATGGTATTTTGCTAAGAAAACTCATAAAGAGGATTGCCGGCTGCAATACGACACTCGCTCCATGTTACCGTCAGTCTAATTGTTTCCAGAAGCAAACAATTAAACAGTTTATGAGAGAAACTCTATCTGTAATTGTGGGGGCCCCACACAGCTGCTTCCTTAGCAGTTCCTAAACAGTTGGAACGAACGGGTACAGATATTAAAGTACAGTACGTATTTAGCAATATGGCACCTCAAATGCATCATAGCGGACCTATCAGGGAAATAAACAGCATTCAAGTGTATTTTTGGAAGACAAATACTCAGTACGTCATTAAATGTACGGTTTGCAGTTAGCAGTTAATCTAAGACATGAAGAGAGAGCCGCTTTTCACATGTGGGGCTATTGAGGAAAGGCAGAATTGATTGTAAGAATGATTGAGGATTTCTAAAGAGCCGAAAGCCCAAGCCAGCAATGCCCTTTGTGGCTTTTTTTCTCTCCTTCTTTTAAATTTGCCTATAATCCATTCAGACAAATCCTTTTATCACGTTGATTTCCTCTCATTAGGACCCATGTGATTAATTACTAAACTTTTCCCTCACTCTTGCATAACTTTAAGATCTCATTTTTCACTTGCAGAATGGTCTTTCTCATCCAAGTACACAGATCTGCACACACACGCCCACCAAATCATCTCCATTTTAGGTCTCCAGGTTATTTTTAATACTTTCCAATGGGACCATTCAGCTGGCCATTTGCAATGGCAAAACATATCTAGAATAGTCTGGGCCACGTTGGAGAAGGGCCCAACACCCTGATATGATAATTAGTCAGCGTAATTAGTGACTTAGACCCTACAGTCTTTGATGAAACTCGCCTTCTTGTGACCTATTTATTAATAAAGCAAACGAACCTGGGATGACCTTCCTGGTCCAATCCCACCTGTATTTCCAAAGCTGATCTGAATCACTCCCTGGTTTGCAAAGCTTTCCAACAGTCCCAGATTTAATCTTAGGATGAAAAAAAGGAAAGAGGATGAAACAGCAGAGCAGATTTCAAACTTACCCATCACAGAAACACGGTGGGAAAGCCAATTTTTTTTAACAATCTAAGGCATCACGACCTAGGGACTTCCTTTCATCCAGCTTGGGCTGGGACCACTGCCCACTGCAGCCGCACCAGCCTTTCCCACCCAGCTTCCTCCAGACGATCTAATCCCCATTTCCTGCAAACACCACGGCCCTGCGTAAGCCCAGCAGTGGAGGACCACAGAATAAAGGTAGTCAGAGTTCAATCCAGACCTGTTTACTCCCCATCGGTCCTTTTGTTTCGCCCCCACTAAGATGCTTTTCAGTTTAGTAACACATACAGCTCCCCGTTCGGTACAGTGTGAAGCCGGAATGAAACACAAGTCTGTTAGCACTATTCAGCTACCTGATGACATTTCAAGCTTCTGAAAGGGAGACCCTAAACAGAGATGATGAACAAAAAACCTGAGTGCTTTGTAATTATGGATATGCCATCCCTACATAATCACTGTCGCTCCGGCACTCACAGAGCTTCGCTCCTTGCTTTGTGGAATGTTCTCTGACATTCTGTGAGTCAAATTAGAAGGATCCTCAACTCAGTCTCTGCCACCTACTGCATTTTCCCGATGATGGCCGCCGTGAAAAAGCACTTTCATAATTGGAGAGGACGAAGGGAAACGGAATGTATGTACACATGAGCGCGCGCAGCTTTCGGGGGAAATGGCCCTTCTCAAGTGGACAGAGGAGCTGTGGCAACCAGCCATTTCCAACCGGGCTGTAGCCAGGACCTACACAGCTGACATCTCCTGTAAGGTCATGGGGTCTCAGCATGAGCTGGGGGTGGGGGGTGCGACCTAAAGCACCCCTCACCTCTTTCTGTGTCCACGAGTACATCAAGTGGCCGCTTCTTGGCTCCCCTTCAGCGGTTCTCCCTCCACACAACAGGGACTCCCTGCAAATTAACATTCCTTTCCTCCTGCCTGCCCTGCCCTCAAGTTTTCAAACATAACAACAATCTAAATGAAATAATGAGAGAGACTCATTCTAATGCTATGGAGGGAGCTGTTTTATTGCTAAGGCAGCGAAGAGAACTAATTGAATCCACTGGAAACGAAGCAGTAGAAGGGGAAAAGGACAGTGGAGTAACATGATGGAATGAGGAAGACAGGAGGGGCTGCTGATGTGCACACACATGCGTGCACACCTGCACAGGGACGCACAGAAGCAGGCCAAGTAAGTGGGAACCTGAATATTCACAGGAGAGAAATTGTGGTGAGTGTGAATGCAAATGGGTTCCAAGATGGCAACACCGCCATATTGGCTGGAGCAAGTCACAGTGGTCTATATCCAGACGCAAAGGTAACACCAAATGTCCACAGTTATAAAACTGAGCTGCAAAGTCTACGACACGTCTTCCATGGAAAATGGAAGTCTGGGGTGCCTGGGTGGCTCAATGGGTTAAAGCCTCTGCCTTCGCCTCAGGTCATGGTCTTGGGGTCCTGGGATCCAGCCCTGCATCAGGATCTCTGCTCGGCGGGGAGCCTGCTTCCCCCCACCTCCCGCCTGCCTCTCTGCCTACTTGTGGTCTCTGTGTATCAAATAAATAAATAAAATCTTAAAAAAAAAAAAAAAGGAAAAGAAAACGGAAGTCTATGTGTGACCCCTTCCCTTGAATCCAGCTAGGTTTCATCTTTGACCAATGCTTGTTACTTCTAAGCTCATTAAAGACCAAGCAGCTTCTTCTAGGTATTTATCCAAAGGATACAAAAATAGTGAGTCACACACGCCCCACACGCACCCTGATGTTTATATAGCCATGATGTCCACAACAGCCAAAGTAAGATGTCACCAACAGATGAATGCATAAAGAAAATGTGGCATATATATATATACAATGGAATACTACTTAGTCACCAAAAGAATGAAATCTTGCCATTTGCAACAACATAGATGAAACTAGAGGGGATTATGCTAAGCAAAGTAAGGCAGTCAGAGAAAGGCAAATAACATATGATTTTACTCATGTGTGGAATTTAAGAAACAAAACAGATGAACATAGAGGAAGGGAAGAAAAAATAAGATATAAACAGAGAGGGAGGCAAGCCATAAGAGAATTTTAACTCTAGGAAACAAACTGAGGGTTGCTGGAGGGGAGATGGGTGGGGAGATGGGGTAACTGGGTGATGGCATTAAGGAGGGCACGTGATGTGATGAGCACCTGGTATTATACACAACTGATGGATCACTACATTCTACCCTTGAAAGTAATAATAAACTATATGTTAACTAAACTGAATTTAAATAAAAATCTTTAAAAAAGAGAAAAAAGAAAAAATAATAATAATAAAAAAAAAAAAATAAGGACCATGCAGCTACTCCCTCTGTCACAAGAACACTCACTCTGGGAGCTCCAAGTGGCCATGTGAGAAGTCTGACTACCCTGAAGTCGCCATGCTGTGAGGAAGCCCAAGCCATAGGGACAGGCCACGTGGAGGCATTCTTTTTTTTTTCTCCCCGCCCCCCCCCCCCGGTGGGGGAAGGGGCAGAGGGGGAGAGAGGATCTTAGGCAGGCTCCACACTCAGCACAGAGCCCAATGTAGGGCTCGATCTCACAACCCTGAGATCATGATCTGAGCCGAAATCAAGAATCACTTAACTGATTGCACCATCCAGGCGCCCCCACAAGGGGGCATTCTAATCACCCATCCTAAATGAACCCAGCCTGTGCATTATACCAGCACAGGCCTAAGACATAGGAATTAAGAAGCTTCCAGAGGATTCCAGCACCAGTTCATTTGAGTTCTCTCAGTTGAGGTCCCAGGGTCTGTGGAGCCTCTGCTCCAAATCAACCTCGCTATGGACTGTTCTATCCCTTTCCACAGAATCCATGAGCCTCATAAAATGGTTGTTGCTTCATGGTATAAAAATCTGTGAGTTTGTTATACACCACGGTAGCAAACCACAAAGTATTTCCTCTGCTTCTTCAGGCAGTGATCAATTTCTGTATTATTAACCTCAGTTTCAGCAACCGGAAAGTGGGACTGAGGCTACTAATCTGTACTTCACAGAGATTAATCTCTACTGCTCTTCTCTGAAGAGCCACCAAAGGCAAATAAGACAACAGTAGTAATACTGGCAACAATAACCGACGTTTCTGGGTGGCTCAGTAAATTAGGTGTCTGACTCTTGACTTAAGCTTTGGTCATGATCTCAAGGTCGTGAGATCGAGTCCCAAGTCGGTCTCTGCACTCAGCAGGGAGTATTCTTAAGATTCTCTCTCTCCTTCTCCCTCTGCCCCTCCCCCTTCTCACAGGCACACTCGCTTGCTCACTCCCTCTCTCTCTAAAATAAATAAATCAGACTTTAAAAAAAAAAACCAACATTTGTTGAGGACTTCTTTTGTTTCAGAACCCATTTTACAGACAATTAAATAATTTAATTCTCTTAACCACCTCATGAGATAAGAAAGCTGCTATTCCTTTCACAAATGGGAAACTGAGGCACAGTTTGTATGCACAAACTCCACAGCAAGAAGCAGAAAATGAATCTTCCAGAGAATTCACCTTCTTCACCATCTAAAAAAAATCTGCCTATAGATGAACAAGCAAATAAGATGGTGCCCAACACAGAGCTCTAACACTGTTATTGTTGTTTTTGTTAAAAATCTAATAATTAATAGACACAGGCTTGAGAAGCACAAAAATGGGCTTTTCCTACTTTTCCTCTTTAACCATCTACAGGTGAATCTTGGAGTGGTCTGCCCACTCCCCCTAATCTCCCCAGCCTCCAGAAAGCGGGAAGAATATTCATATTGTATATTTCACATGCCAAAAAGATTTCAATTTCACGCTATACTGAATCTTAGAAATGCCCCCCCTTAACCCTGTTTTTATTCTAAACCAGTATAAAAACTTTAATATTTCCTAATGGAGTGTACATTTATTCATTCCTACCAATCTAATGGCAATTTATAAGAAGTCAGGCAATAGCCAGTAAGATAAGCTTGAAGCTTTTGGTTCCAAAAGTTCAATCAGTTAACCTAGGACAGCAATCACTTCTCCAGAATGAATAATGATGTGGAATAATATTTGGATGGAGATAAACCCTTTTTGCATAGAAAATTGCATTATCATGTGCAGTATCTCAGCTGGATATGTAAGTTTACCAATAAGGATATTGCTTCATGCATTTTTATCATGGAGCTTTTTGATTCTGAGATTTCCAGAGGATTCTGCATTGAGGGAGGAATCCTTAATGTTTGTATAATGCGTGATGCTCTCTGAGCTGTAGATGTGAGGGTGGGAAGGCAGGAGCGGGACTCTGCAATTTCTGAAAAGCTGCCACCACATTTTCCCAGGGGTTCTCCATTCCACTTAAGCAAGGGGGGAAAGCTAGCAGTGCACAGTGAGGCTGAGTTCTTTAAAGAAATGGCATTGAAAATAACCATCATGTCAATTTCAGCTAATGGGGCACAGTATGGGCTCGTTTTAAAGCGAGGAGGAGTGGCATGCAACCATTAGAAAGAAATGTTTATGCCATATGTGAGCATGCCCATCCAAGCACAACCAGGAACCAGTGATGCTGGGGACAGCTCAGCATGTCTCTCCCACAGACTCAGAGATGGACCTCCCACTGACCAGGTCCCAGAGAACCATTAGGAAAGTATAATTATAAGTGAAATTAGTGAGAAAGTAGCCGACGGTTTTTTCCACTGGAGCTTCAAAGACTCCTACTGATGTGATAGAGAGACTTAATTTCTGAATTCTCACTGACTTCCCCTGCACAGGTGTGACTGCCGAAACATTTCAGATGCACACACCTGCTTGCCAGCTGACATGTGCATCTGAGAGCGCCCTTTCAAATTCAGGAGGGAGTGAGCGAGGAAAAGCATTCTCTCCACCCCCCACTCCCAGTATTGAAGAGCTGGCTCTAGAAAGATTCCAGCTGAATTGTCTACAATGCCAGCTCTCCACGGAGGAGCTATCTATGCTTGGGCACCCGAAGGAAGTTGAAATCTTCCATGAGAGTTTGTTGGTGCCCACTGGCAGGTATGTATAGTGGCTAAGCACACAGATGTTGGAGTCTGGAAGACCCAAGCTTGATTCCTGCACCTGCTACTCATCTCTTCTCCCTGTGACTCAGATCCTTGCTCTGTCAAAGAGGCAAAAATGACATCTACTGAGATGCACTGAAGGATTAGATGAGGAAATGCAACAGTTATGCATACCCCTCTGCCACTGCAGGAACCTGTTGCTTTTTGGTTTTGAAGGACGGATGCTCTGCCACCATGGGCTGTGTCCCATCCTGCCAACTGTCTTGCAAACCAAATATGGTGGCCTGCAGAAGGCAGCAAAAGCTCAGTGTTGCTGTGGGTGCTGTCCACAGACGTGGTCCTGAAAATGAGCCACGTCTCTACCTGCTGAAATAGTCCTCACAGCTATCTGACTATGGAGTCCACAGCCTCTAATGGCCAGAAATCTATGAAAAGAGGAGTAGCACCGTATCAAGAAATAATGCAGAGGGTATTTTTCCATGTCAACCGTCAAGTTTATCTCACTTTTTTCCTGGCTAGTTGTGATGGTTAACATCAACGTTTGACTTGCAGCTTGATCCTCTCCCTCGTGCTACATACCTTATACTCTCCACATTTGCAACTCTTCCTTCCTCTTCAAGCACCTCATATCCACTCATCTCTCTATGCTTTGGTGCACGTGGATTGCTTTATTCAGGATGATCTAATCCTGTTCTTCGCCCAGCAAATTCCTTCAAGGTCCAAATAACAACCTCTATAAGTCATTCTCTGAATGTCCTCAGCCGTATTTCTTTGCTGACCGATAGCATTTTTACATCACACTGTAACACTTGTAACCATTTTGTGCTCAATTAATTCACTTGAAAATATTTTTCAAGGACTGTCACCAAATCAGATATTGTCGTAGACACTGGGGATTCAGTGATCAGCAAAGAACAGGCACTGCCCTTAATCTTGAGAAGCTCACAGTCTCATGGAGCAGACTTAGAATCAGCACAGAATCAATAGGTGTGTGCACAGAACAAGGCAGCATATGAAACAAGCACTGGATGCACGATGAGAGGAATGAAGAGGCTTTCCAGTGGAAGTGGAATCAGTAGGATCTGGAGGATGACTCCATCAAGCAAAAATTAAGAGGAAAGGCTGTAGACGGTGGACACTTCTATTCCAGTATCTGCCAAATGTAACGTCTAACAAATGGTCCCATGATACTACAGAGACCAGGTGAAGAGATTAGAGCCAAATGAAACAATGTGTAGGACAAACCAGAGCTTATTTTTATCAAAAACATGTAGATTAGTGAATCTCGACTTTAAGTGCATACAAAAGACTACATACTGTATATGCTTCTTTTGTAAAGTTCTATACAAGGTAAAAAATAAACTGACATAAAGCATATTTATTGGGGCCAGACTGGGAGAGGGACTGCAAGAGGGCACAAGTTTACTTTTTTGGATGATAGAAATCTTCTACATCTTTTTTTCTTTTAAGATTTTATTTATTTATTTGAGAGAAAGAGAAGCAGAGAGAGAGAGAGCATGAGCTAGAGGGGCAGAGCGAGAGGGAGAGAGATTCTTTTTTTTTTTTTTAAGATTTTATTTATTTATCTGACAGAGATCACAAGTGGGCAGAGATGCAGGCAGAGGGGCAGGGGAGGAAGCAGGCTCCCAGCTGAGCAGAGAGCCCGATGTGGGGCTCGATCCCAGGACACTGGGATCATGACCCAAGCTGAAGGCAGAGACTTAACCCACTGAGCCACCCAGTGCCTCAGGAGAGGGTATTTTTTTTTTTTAAAGATTTTATTTATTTATTTGACAGACAGAGATCACAAGTAGGCAGAGAGGCAGGCAGAGAGAGAGGGGGAAGCAGGCTCGCCGCTGAGCAGAGAGCCCAATGTGGGACTCGATCCCAGGACCCTGGGATCATGACCTGAGCTGAAGGCAGAGGCTTTAACCCACTGAGCCACCCAGGCTCCCCAGGAGAGGGATTCTTAAGCAGATTCTGTGCTGGGCATGGATCCCAGTGCAGGGCTCCATCTCATGACCCTGAGACCACAACCTGAGCCAAAACCAAGAGTCTGACACTTATCCAACTGTGCCATCCAGGTACCCTGAAATATTAAATATCTTGATGGCATATATGACTATATACATTCATCAAGATCCAACGATTTAACACTTGAATTTTTGTGAATTTTATTGAATGTAAATTAGACTTCAACAAAGTTGATTTTAAAGGAAGTAATAAAATATGTAATGTATATAAAAATATATGACATGGCCTGGGATTCTGTACCCTTAATACGCATCTCTAGCAAATCTGATATGGATGGTCTGAAAACAACCATTTTAGAAACGCTGACAGATTGATCATCTACTCAAAGTCTTACTCTGGAAGGTCTCTAAGTTGTGTGGTACATGACCTAATGCTTGATTTTATTTGAAATGTTATCACCAACCTACGTGTGGCAGAGACGGCTATCTGCTCAACTCACCATTTATCCTTTCATTCATCTTTAGTAATAGAATCCATACTTTATATGGTTACATAGTTCCCCAGTCAAAAGATGATATTCCCCAGCCTCTCTTGCAACTAGATATGGCAATTTAACTAAGACTTAGCTAATGAAAAGTAGATTTCAGGATTTCCAGGGAAACACCTTTAAAAAGAAAAAAAAAATGTGCCCTTCTTTGTCTCTTCTCTATTCCTCTCATTTAGGATACAAAAGCAATGACTGGAGTCCCAGCAACCATCTTTAACCTTGAGGCAACATATTAAAGATGGAGAAACACCTGTTAAAAGGAGCAGAGCCCCTGATGGCCATGAAGAAATGACACATTCTATTAGACCAAGCCTAACTCCGGATTTCTTTTATGTTGGAGGGAAAAATAAACCTACATCTTACTTCAAGGCACTGTTATTTGGGATGTTTCTGTAAATACACGGCTGAATCTAACTCATGCATGCTTATTAATTTTGCATTTCACACCAAGCTTGTTTCATTGTCCAATGTGGTAGGTGGCAGAATCAAACTTCAGGCAGTTTTCTAAACCTACTAAAATTGCCACCAAAAGATATTTTGTCAAAATTGGAACAAATAAAAAAGTTTTCTTAGGCATCTTAGTGGACCACAGGACTCAAGAAATGTCAACCCTGTGATATAGATGGTTTTGAAAAGCTAATTCAATCTCATGTTATGTTCACGGAGATGCAATATCAAGAATGCAGAAGATGAACCTTCTAATAAATGTTTTAGAAAATAGATGAGACATTGACTTTATTTCTGCAACACTTCATTTGAAGAAGAACACAACTGGGGTGACCCAGAACGAATAGAGAATGTGTAGTCAATAGCCTAGAAGATGTCAACTGAAGACTTTAGACGATCTAAACTAGAGAATGGGACACTGAGAGGGGATCACACAGATAATGAAAAATAGTTGCAAAGCCATCATATTCTAGAAGAGTAACACTAATTCCACACAGCTATAGAAGACGCAAGTGGAAGGGGATGTTGAGAGTCAGAGGGGGTCAATATAACAAGACCCATCAAGCCAAAAAATAAGCTGCCTTACCGAATATTGACTTCCCTGATAGGCTGACTGATTTGTACCTCACCTTGTTCCCAAAATAAATATCTAACATTTTTAAAGTGATTATGTGATAACACTATTCTGAGTGCTTTATATGTATAATTCATTTGATTCACACAACACTCTTAAGTAGTTACTATTATTATCCCTATTTTTATGGATGAGCAAACTGAGAAGGAAAGGTTAAATAACTTGTCCAAGGTCACACAGATAAAGGATGGATATAAAAGCGAATATTTAAAGACAAGTGTTCTGGCCCTTGGAGCCCATGTGTTTATCACCAGAATTCTATCCTCCTCCTTCCTCGCGGGAACATGCAAAGCTTCCCTGTTAGCGAAACACATCTCAATAGTTAACTGGAATGTTGAGATGATAATTAGGTACAGTGGACCTTCGGTGCTACCTTCAAAGACCTGGGGCTTTGGGGAAGCTCCGAAGGATTCTGATTTTGTGATACCCTGAGTTTGTGACATGCCAAGTTTGACATGAATTTAACACCACTGGAAGGTAATTCAAGAGAATGATTAGAAATATGCTAAGGCACATATTTGTCAGAAGAGTCAAGGCTAGAGATAAAGAATTTGAAATCAGCCTTTGGATGTGTGACAACTAAAGCCAGGAAGCGTTCACGTTCGAGAAGGCAGAAAGCAGAGACTGATGGCAGACGCTAAGGCTCAAACCATGAACCATAGAGTGGAAAGAGAAGCCAATCGCAGCTAAGCACAGAAACAGCCTCAAGCTACAGAATATAGTACATGAGACTTTCAAAAGGTTTAATGATTGAGAAGTGCGAAAGACCTCTATTGTTTTTGCTTGCCCGGAATCCTTCCGTTCCCCCTTATTTTTCTAGGAATGCCCCATGTTCTCTGGGAACCAATCCTCTCTGTCAATGTTTTCCAAGTATGGTTAATTTACCCCATTTCCCTGAATCCAAGATAGCCCATGTTTCAGACATGGCCAACTACCAATCTATTCCCCCGATCATCAAAGTTGGCTTTGAATGGACATATGACCCAAGTGGGTCCAATGAGAATCAATACTGAGACTTCCGGTGGAATTTTAGAAAAGGTACTTCTCTTTACAGTCCAGGGTAGCCAGGCTAGTAAGATTAATGCAGAGTTTCCGGGACCATCTCTGCTGCTACAGGGAAAGCTTGTCTATAAACAAACACACACAAAATTACATCCAAGGGATTTCTTGGGGTGGGGGTGGGGTGATGCTTCTGCACACCCAGATCCCGCTATTTGAATATTTACATGTACCCCCTGGATTTTTCAGTTATGTAAGCAAATAAATTCTCCTTTTCTGCTGGTTTCTGTCATTTGCCACTAAATGTGATGCCTAATATATCACCACTATGCTTCAGAGAGACCTCTGTCACAATACAGGTTTCTTTTTTTTTTTTTTTTTTTTTTTTTTTTACAATACAGGTTTCTTTATGTATCCATGACTCTCTGTTAAATCACAAATTCTGTGAGACCAGACATCATGTACTCCCCACCCCCGTGGCAGCACCCAGCTCAGGGCCAGGCACATTAGAAACAAACCTCACTGAACTACTTTGAATCCATTAAATGAAATAATACAGGCAAGAGTGTGTTATAAGCTGCAGAGCATTTTTTTTACTATTACTTCAAAGATGATATAAGAGTCTCTCTTTAGTTTTAAAACTTACTGAACCTAGAGTTCAATCAAGTTCATCGAGAAGCGGTACCCTCCAAGTATTTTGTTCAGCTACTAACATTCCTACCAATCTGAGCCCATTGCTTTCTTTTCTTCCCCCTCTTCTTTCTCAAACACATCCTTTAAGCAAATGCAGTGCTGGCCCTTAAAATCAAATCTCCTCAAGGTAAATGCTTTTCCTTATGCAAAAACAAAACAAAACAAAAAAGAATAAGGAGTACACCATTTAAAGTCGTAAGAAAAAAAATTGGGATCCATCTCTGATGTCCAAATGCAAAATGGGACAGAAAAATATCTGCGTATAATGAATCTTGCAACATTTGTGGAGATCCCACATGACAAGGAAAGACAACAAATGATTCAAAAATAAAAACCCCTTCAATTCAAATACTTTTCCCAGAAGGAAAGTAAGTACACGGCACACACATGCGCACACACGTGCACACACATGCAAACTATCGTATAATCAAAAATGTAGTAAGAACAAGATTCTTGACATTAACAAAAAATCTATGATTTTTTAGGCCCAGGGATGAGAAACTCTCACCTTAATCTTTCAGCTATATTTACTCCTATACTACTTCTTCCCATACATTTTTAGCAAACATAGATTAAAAGTAAGTAACAGGGCAACTGGATGGCTCAGGTGTTAAGTGTCTGCATTCAGCTCAGGTCATGATCTCAGGGTCCTGGGATCGAGCCCCACATTGGACTCCCTGCTTGGTGGGGAGCCTGCTTCTCTCTCTCCCTCTGCCCTTCCCCCATGCTTGTGCGCACATGCTGTCTCTCTCTCTCTGTCAAACAAATGAATGGAATCTTTGAAAAAATATTTTTTCAAAATACGTAAAAGCACGTAACAAAGGAAAGAGGAAACCCCATCTACTATAAAAACTACAAACGTCCTTTTGGGAGGGCAGGGAATTCTGAGTCCCTGGCTCTGCCACTGTGTGACCTCGGGCAAGTAGTTCCACTTCTCTGAGCTTCAGTTTCGTCCTCTAAGGGGTAACATTGCCGTGACCTCATAAGTTATTGGGATCGAGTGAGAAAGTGGTATGGAAAGTGCTACCACCAAGGAGTGGTCATTGTATTTTTTTTTTTTTAATTTTAAGATTTATTTATTTATTTTAGTGGAGGGAGGGCAGAAGAGGAGAGAAAATCATGAAGGAGACTCCTCACTGAGCCTAGAGCCTAACACAGGGCTCGATCCCACAACCCTGAGATCATGACCTGAGCCAAAATCAAGAACTGGATGCTTAACCGACTCAGCCACCCAGGTGTCCCATGATCACTGTTGTTAATAACCCTTTTCACTTGGCACGGTTTAAATCGGCCAAAACCAACAAGACCCCGCTCTGAGAAGGGAGCCACAGCCCAAACACCTGGCCACCAACCTCGGCTCTGCTTCTACCTACCTCTCCCCTCTTGATCAAATTAATTCTCCATTTGCAGTGGGAGTCGCCTGGAACCTAACACATTCGAGGTCCGTTCCATCTAAGGACTTGATCAGAGCAGACAAATACTTGCTTTAAGAGAACCAGCAAAGACGTGTCTTTGGCTTAGAAGGAGCCCTGAGGGGGTGCCTGGGTGGCTCAATCATTGGGCGTCTGCCTTCGGCTCGGGTCACGGTCCCAGGGTCCTGGGATAGAGCCCCGCATCGGGCTCCCTGCTCAGCGGGAGGCCTGCTTCTCCCTCTCACTCTCCCCCTGCTTGTATTCCCTCTCATTGTCTCTCTCTCTCTCTCTGTCAAATAAATAAACAAATAATCTTTTTTAAAAAAAAAAAAAAGAAGAAGAAGAAGAAGGAGCCCTGAGTACTGACGACACAGTCTCCCCTGGATCTCACCTCTACCTTTCTGGAGGAAGCCTTGAAGAGACGCCCTGACTTCAATCACTTCAGCCACAGGAAGAAGCCAATATCCTAACAGCACTGTTTCCCCCTGTCATCGAAAATGTCTGTGAACCCACATCTGGAAGCTTGACAGAAGCACATCTTTCAATAACCGACATCATAATCTACCCCCACGAACACAGGTGTTGCTATCCCAAACAGACATCGATGTCCAGGGACCACTTTCCAGGAAACAATCAGCTTAAGACATTGTCTCTCCAATTCCCTCTGACACTAATGAGCAGTGTCACTATTCCTTCGGAAACAGAAACGAGAATCACAGGCATTCATAACAGCCGAGAGTACTGGAGAGTGTTTTCAGCCGCTCGTTTATCTGTTTGCTTTAAGCATGTCATTCACGACAGAGGAGACAGGGAAGGTGGGTAAGTACAAGCAGCTGCCTGTCTTAGGAGAGGCTTCGGGTAATTAGCAGACAATTCTGAGTCTCCATTCATTCATTCATTTCTTCAATAAATATTTATCAAGTGCAGCGTCCTGTTCTGGATGCTGAGGATACAGCAGTAAGCAAAACTGGCAAAATCCTTGCTCTAGTGGAGTGTGCATACCAGGGGTAGGACACGAACAAAAAATAATGAAGGAAGCAGATAAAAAAGATCATCTCAGGCAGGGCAGTATGATAAGGAGGGACCTGGGCTGGTGGAAGCAGGGCTGCAGCCCATGGAGGCAGGCTGTGCTCTGGACGCTTCTAGAGGATACTAGTCACACTGCAAATGAGTGACCAGAGAGACAGAGCCAGGCAAAGCAAAGGGCAAGAGACATCGAGGTGCAGGTTTTCTTAAAGGGGCTGCGGTTAGCATCTGGAGTGGGATTTAGCATCCCTGCACCTAATGTCTCCAGGCAGGGTCCCCATCCTAGTCCCTGGGACAACCGGAAATGCTGCCCTCACTTGCCAAAAGGAAGGGCCATGACTCTCCTTGTCGGGAACCACTGATGAAACAGAGAAGAAAGGCAAAGGCCCTGAGTCAGCAACAAGCTTAGGCTGCTCGGTGAACAGAGAGGCGGCCAATGCACTTGGCATGTAATGAGTAGCGGGGAATGAGTTACGAGTTGAGTTTACAGTCATTGAGGCTTGGCTGCGGTATACTGAGTTTGCATACTGTCAGCTGGGAAGATTTCACGTAGGAGACAGAGATGAAGTAGAGCACAGAAGCCACAGTCACCCACACACTTCCTGCACAGAACCAGGAGAGGGGTACACGTCTGTGGATAATGAGATTAAGTGTCACTGCCCAGGTACTGCTGTCGGCAAATATGGGAGAGGCAGAGAAAGTGAGCAAACTACTCTATTTATTTCACCCATCCGGAAATGTCTATCAAAATATGCTTCACAATTGCCACTGGCCAGGTAGTAATCACGACACAATGTCCCTGCCTAAGCCTATACCCCAAAACCAGCAGCAGCCTGGAAGAAAATCCTGGGGACAATAAGGGAGCACTCAATTTTAAGAAATGCTCAAAACTGGGGGGCCTGGGTGGCGCCGTTGGTTGGGCGTCCAACTCTTGGTTTGTTGGCTTAGGTCCTGACCTCAGGGTCCTGGGGTTGAGCCCTGAGTCAGGCTCTGTGCTCAGTGTGGAGTCTGCTTGAGATTCTCTCTCCCTCTCTAAAATAAATAAATAAATCCTAGGGCGCCTGGGTGGCTCAGTCATTAAGTGTCCGCCTTGGGCTCAGGTCATGATCGAGCCCCACATTGGGCTCCCTGCTCAGTGGGAGCCTGCTGCTCCCTCTTCCCCTGCTTGTGCTCTCTTTCTGTCAAATAAATAAGTAAAATCTTTTTTAAAAATTTAAATAAAAAATAAAATATATAAATCTTAAAAAAGAAAGATAAAGAAAAATAATAATAATAATAAAAAGGAAAGATAAAGAAACACTCAAAACCAACAGCCCAGAGGGAACCGAGAGCAACACCATGGGGAGGACGGAAGGAAACACACTGCAAACTGGGGGTGACAGAGCAGAATCACACTTGGAATGGGAAATTTTTGGAATATTCTAACCAATTCGTTTCATTTACTTTTCCTGATAGAAAATAAATGTCCAAGCATAAAGGATCCTCTTTCAATAGATACAACATTTTAAAACTCTAAATGTAACAGTATTGTCACGGTTTCATTAGCAACACTTTATTCCTGGTGAGCAAAAGAATAAAAGTGTAGCTTGCAGACTTGAGGAAATCTGAGGACATTTACTGAGCATCCAGGGAGCTCAGAAATGTTCTAAGTGCCACAAAGCACGTAATCTCCGCGGGAACACTCTCGAAATCCAGACGACGAACCCCAGCCCCAGAGATATTCATGAATAACCCTCCCATGGCATGGTTTCTTTCCTCACTTCAAATGAATCATATCCAATATTTTAAAGGATCGAGGTCACTCTGCAGGAGACATTATGACCCAGAATGGTCATATCCCCAAAGACATGCTCTTCCAACATTGTTTTGGATCATCATTCCAAATAGCGTCCTCACTCTGCCTCGGAGATGGTTAACTTTTTGTATCAGCTTGACTAGGCTATAGGATGCCCAGACAGTTAAGAAAATGTGATTTCTGGGTGTGTCTGCGAGCGCCCTTCTGGAAGAGATTAGCATTTGAATCAGTAGACAAGAGTTTGGGGTCGGCTGCCTCCAGCCTAGCCCCAGGGTTAGCAGGAGACCCAGGGCTGCGCCCTCAAGCTCACAGCAACTAGCCCAGGGATGCCTATGGAGCCCAGCCGAGCCAATGAGAATCAGCCTTACAACTCGTGCTGAATCTAGTTGAGAAACCAACATTCCCTTTCCTCTGCGAGGGGTGGGCCAACTCAGAGTAAGCCCAGAGCCACTGGTGGCGGCCACATCAGGGAGGCCTGCCTGAGAATGAAGCCAGTGCAAAACAGAGCAAACAATTAGAGATAGAGCCCCAAAGGCTTTGAGTCCCTGGCTAGAGCCTTTCCTGGCACCTCTGGACAAGGAGAGATTTTTCAGTTCATTGAGCAAATAAATTCCTTTGTGAGAAAGGATGATGTCACTTCCAGCAGACAGCGTCCTGACTTAAAAAACTGATAGCCATGACTGTGTTCTGTAGTGCTGATGGCTGAAATGCTCACCCAGGGGGACCACACTGGCCTCTTACCCAAGCTCTGAATGAGATTCTTCTACAAGAGTGCAAGGTGCTGGTGGCCAAGCTCTTCAATGTGCAGGCACAGGACCTGTACTCACTGAAATACCCCAGGGAACCAGCTGTCTGGCCAAGGGTTTCTTAGATCAAAGACAGCTTCAGAATTCACAAAGCACACTGCATTGTAGAGAGAACCCCCAGGAAGGTCAGCCCTCCATAGCCTGGTATGAAGGTCCCAGGGAGAATGAGGTAAGTCACACAAGAAAACTCCACTAGGCCAGTATAGCCACTGATCCTTCCTCTCACCACCCCTGATTTCACAGCCTGAAATCTCACCGTCAGCTGTCCCCATTGGCTTCAAGCACTCTCCCTCTCAAGGGCTTATGTTGGGATACAACTGCATCCCAGGGGACAAGTCACCTGCGTTCACTAGCCTACCTGTCCAGATCACACTGGTCTGCTCATTACACTAGCTGGCCGCCTGCTAAGGAGACCAGAAAGGCCCGGGATGGTTGGTTGGTTTGAAGCTGAGTGCTGCGCTACACTGTAAATTTCTTAAGAGGAAGGAATTATATCTTTCATGGGCCCCACTGTGCTCCAGCACCCCATACAGTACCTGGAACAGAAGCACACAATTGATAGGTATTGGCTAAATGGGTTTAGATAGTCTTAGGTTTGGAAGTTAGGGGTCTGGTTTCCAGTCTTAGCTCTGCCCCAAGTCCACACCCGCATGTTCACTCCCTGCGGCATCAGGCAGCCCCATTCCAACAAGAGTAGGTGGGCCTCTGAGACCTGAGAGCCAGGACAGGAATCCTGCATGGATGGGTTTGCATGGCCTGTGCTGTGATTTTACACACTGGTGGCAATCTAAAAAAAAATGGGAGATCTCATATAAAAATACAGAAATCTGGTTTTTTCTTACAAAATGGAAGCATTGGCAACACTGAGCGTGCCCCCGCTTCCAGAACAAAGCATGGCGGGTGGGGGGGGGGCAGTGGAGCCAGGAAAGAGGAGGAGCCAGGAAAGAGGAAGGGCTGCCCTTTTGACCAGGCCTGGAATTTGCCACCCTCCACAATCCCAGCACAGTCTCTGCACCAAGACCAAAAGCCAGCTGCCGTTAGAATCACATGATCCTGTGCCTTTCCTTCTAGTAAACAAGTAACTAGGAAGATAGACTGAACCACGTTTTCAAAATTTTTTAGAGAAAGCACATTTCTTTACAGCGGTGAATTTAATTCCCACCTATAAAATAACCCCATCTATCATCCATGTAGCATTTAATGCATGTGCCAGATGTCATTCTAAACACACTACACCTTTACTTATTAACCCATTCAATCCTCATAGCAAGACTACAAGGAACCCTATTTTAAGAAAAGCAAACCGAGGCACAGAAAGGTTAAGTAACGTGTGCAAAGTCACACAGCCAAGCGAGGATCGAAACTCAGGCAGCCTACAAGTACCCATGACACGCCACCTCCACGTGCTTCTGCACTGAGAGAACCCAGCCTGACCCACACCCAGACCTCCTAACCAGTCTAATCTCCTCTGCCTCCCCGTTTTTCAGAGAGGCAAACTGAGACCCAGAGACAGGAGGTGATTTTTTTTCCCCCAAAATTCAAACAAAATGTTTGGGATAGGATAGGGACCAGAATCCAAGCCCATGAGCTTCCAGCCCACTGTTGCTTTTTCTACACCATGATGTTTAATCCTATACCCCAGGCTGGAATGAAGCTCTTGTGTAAGCATCTTTCTGAACCAACAGTACTGAGCCATGTTAGAGATGATCACTCACTACTTTGTAAAATGTGATGCCATGTGACCACACTGAATGCTGAGGTACATGGGAAATGGACCTGAATACAGGAGGGTGTCCAGTCAGCTCATGCATCAGGATCGACTGGCACACATGGGACTCCCAAGGAACCCCAGTCACCCTACACCAAGATGCTTGAGAGAAGGGGCACCTAGGTGGCTCAGTCGGTTAGGCGTCTGCCTTCTGCTCAGGTCATGATTTCGGGGTCCTGGGATGGAGCCCCACATTGGGCTCCCTGCTCAGCGGAGAGTCTGCTTCTCCCTCTGCCCTTCACCCTCACTTGCACACATTCTCTCTCTCGCTCGCTCTATTGGAAATAAATGAAATCTTAAAAAAAGAAAAAAAAAAAAAGATGCTTGAGAGACTATAATAGCTAACAAATCCAGTTATCCGGTCCAGAATCAGGATAGAAAGAGTCAAGGTTATTCAGATGAGTAATAATCAAAGATACCAAGACTGTACCTCACAATACCAATGTATGGACTTTTATTTTATTTTAAGATTTATTTATTTATTTATTTGACAGAGAGACAGAAAAAGAGGGACAAAATCGAGGGAGTGAGAGAGGGAGAAGCAGGCCTCCTCCCGAGCAGGGAGGCTAATGCGGCCCTCGGTCCCAGGACCCCGGGATCATGACCTGAGCTGAAGGCAGATGCCTAATGAATGAGCTACCCAGGTGCCCCTGTATGGGCACTTTTTTTTTTTTTGAACGATTTTATTTATTTATTCGACAGACAGAGATCACAAGCAGGCAGAGAGGCAGGCAGAGAGAGAGAGGGGGAAGCAGGCTCCCCGCCGAGCAGAGAGCCGAATGCGGGCCTCGATCCCAGGACCCCGGGACCATGACCTGAGCCGAAAGCAGAGGCCCTAACCCACTGAACCACCCAGGCGCCCCAAGTATGGGCACTTTTAAAACAAGAAGATATATGTGCTTCTATCTTGATAAGCTCTAAAATACATCTTCCAGCCCATCAATAGATGAATGGATGAAAAAAATGTGGTATATAGACACAATGGAGTATTATTTAGCTATAGAAGGATAATATCCTGCCGTTTGGAACAACACAAACTGACTTTGAACACATTATGCTAAGTAAGGTAAGTCAGACAAATTATCTTAAAAAAAAAAAAAAAGAACTTGTAGAAAACAAAATAAAATGGGTGGTTACCAGGGCATGGGGTGTGGGGAAGGAGACTGATGTTATATTAAGGTTACAAACTTGCAATGAGTAGTTAATAAGCCATAGAAATATCATGCACAACATAATGAATGCAGGCAACAATACTGTACTGTAATTACATACTATGATAAATATCTCTCCAATGACAATCACATCACAATACATAAATGCATCAAAGTAACATATTGTACACCTTAAACTTACATGTTACATGTCAAATATATCCAGTAACTATCTGTATCTATTTATCTGTACCTAGATTTATAGATATGGATGGAAGGATGAATAGATAGATAGATCAACTGATCTTCCATTGTTCCTATATCCCCATATCCTGGAGGAAGAGAAGAGGAAGTCTAGGCAGAAAGTTCTAGAAATCCCCTACATGGGATGAATCTCAGAGACTGCCTTACTGGGAAGACATCTTTCACCCATAAATCTACAGGGTAGGTATGGAGAGCTTTAGTTACATGAGAATGTATTACCTGTATTATTACTACTAAAGTTGACAACAATTTGTTGGCATTTTATGGCTGTTTACTATGTACTAAGCACAGTGCTAAAAGCCTTGTGTGTTCTATCCTGCTAATCAGCGTAACTATGGCATGAAGTAGGTACTATCATTGCCTTATGAGGAGAAAACAAGAAGCTTGCAGGGTTAGAGGACATACCCAATGTCCCACAGCTAGGAAGTAGCAGGACAAGGTCAACAATTAAAATACAGAGCTTCCATTAACTCGCACGACACTGCCTCCTTCCAGAACTCTAATCGGTCTCATTTTAGTAGTAGGATTTTTTTGAGTTTTTTTGCCAAAAGGCGTTTCTGTGGGCTTCCTCGGGGTGTGAAGAGGTCCACAGAGTCACCCAGGCTCTGACGGTCCCTTGTGGTGCTCAGAATGCCAGAGGAAGGTCAACTGGTGTCACTGTGAAAAGGTAGGAAAGGAAAGGCTTGTTGTTCTCCAGTGCTCGTTAGCATGAAAATAATCATGCATTTCCTATTGTTTGGTGGCAAAGCTACAAGGGTCAGCCTGAGAGAGGGCATATCAATGTGGCTCTCCAAATGAGTCAGTCAGGATGAGAATATCAATTTAATAGAGCAGACATGTGTCGATAGAATTCATACCATGTAAAAAGGTAGCTGATGTAAACTGCCTTCAAAAAATATTACCTACTTGGCAATTTTTCCTAAGGCTCATCCCCCAGGTTCTGGGGGAAGACTGGGGCAGGGGTGGACAGGGAAGGGTGTGAGGGAAACAGGGAAAGAGCAAGGGAAGCTACAATATTGATTTTAGAGTATTTCGGGGTTTTTTAAAAGATTTTATTTATTTGAGAGAGAGAGAGAGCACAAGCTGGGGGGGGGGAGAAGAAGAGGGAGCAGCAGACTCCCTGCTGAGGAGGGAACCCCAGGCGGGGCTCGATTCCAGGACCCTGGGATCATGATGGAGTTGAAGGCAGATGTTTAACCGACTGAGCCACCCAAGTGCCCCCCAGAAAGTATTCGTTTTAAAGACAAAAAATTTCAAAAACAGAAAGCCTGAGCTGGTCGCAGGGGCCAAAACTTGTTCTCTGAGTTGAAGGGTGGGCAGAACATCTCTCATTATGCCCTTTACGGGTTTTGCAATGTTTCTACTGCAATCTTGGATCAGAAGAGGCCAACTGGAAACGTGGCAATATGATTAGACTGCTCCTTTGCAAACATTAAGAGGTTTATCCTTTCCAGGTAGACTGGAACAGAATTGTTTGCTCACTGTGGGACAGCAAAGAGAGAAAGACAACTCTCTGGAAGTTCCCAAGCGCTCCAATTTGCATATAATAGAAGGAGGCAGCTTCATCTTCCCGAAGGTTTGCACTTGACTGATGTACAGTCTGTGTTCGTATGGCAGTGTCCATGAAAGGGTTCACACTCAGCAGGCTTGGGGCGTCCAAACCCTGCACCTTCCGAAGAAAGGACTGACACTTGACTATGTCCTATAAGATGAATTCTGAGCCGTTGGATTCTCCTGCATGGCAAAAGCGTCTCTGCACACTGGAGACCTTGGGCCAGGACAAACAGATGATGCTAATGTTGTGATATATAGTGAGCAGGTGTTTTTGTTGGCCTGGGGCCTCAGGGCCATGCTACACCAGTTTGACTTCTAGAAAAGGGAGGGCGGGGGGACCCTGGAGACCAAGCAGCTGAGGTCAATCACACACACAGGAACTCCATGCCCCTGTGACTGACGCCCAGCACAATTCCTGGACACCAAGCCTCTGGGAGCTTCCTTGGTTGGCAACACTTAGCTCGTTTGTGACACCCTATTGCTGTCTGTGCCAACTCCACAGGCGGAGCACAACTGGAAACTTTGGTCTGGTTTCTCCTGGACTCTGCCCTATGCTGCTTTTTCCTTCCCTGATTACAGTGTATATCCTTTTGCCGTAATAAACCGCAACCGTGAGTATAACAGCCTTTCTGAGTTCTGTGGGTCTCTCTAGCAAATCATCAAACCTAGAGGTGGTTTTGGAGACCACCCTCCCAACCTCAGCAAGAAGGGAGGGAGGGATAGGAATAAAATGAAACAAAATGAAACCCAAGGAACTATTCTAATACCCCATTTCTCACTGTCTAAGTGCAAAGTAGTGAAGGGAAAGAAAATGTCTTGTCTACAAGAGCCCTGAAAGACACCAAAAACAGATAAAAATCAGAGGCTGAGCGTGCAACACCCAGGGCATAATTCCACACTATACCACATCACCATCAAGATTGCTCTGTCTGGCAGTTTTCCCAGTGCAACTACTAACCTCCACTTCTGAGAGGCAGCGACCACTCTCTTTTGATGAAAACATTCTGTTTCAGAAGGAAAACTTTCAAAAATGATCTGGAAGAGACTTAAACATGATAGCGTTAACTAATGCTTTTTTTTTTCTTTTTGTGGTGAGAGGATAAAATGGACCACTGCCTGCTTACATACCACCAATGCAAGTAAACGGCTCATATCGAATGCTCCACCCAGGCCAAGGGTATATGCCCCATGCCTGGACCAGATGCCAGAAACTCAGGGCTCCGTCCATACTCTTACCCTTCTCAATTCATTGAAAACCACTTCAAGCAAAAATCATTTCAAAGAAATTACCTCTGTGTATTACACCACGAGCAGTGAAAAATGTCCCACATGAGACTCAATGGTCCCGAAGCAATAAAATTTTTGCTGAAGTGCAAGACGTAATAACTCAGGGAAAAGAAGTCCCCATGACAACAAGAAGCAAAAGGAACTGAGTGAGAATCTGAAGCTTCGAGTCTCTTACAATACAAGGCATCACTGGTCTATGCTCGGAAATCTGTCTCTGGGATGGAAATCCCACAAAGTAATTCCTCTCTGCCTGCCCAGGTGGTACTGGACCTGACGACACTTCATCAGAAGGCGGGAGTGGGTGGGGGAGGATGGGAATGCAAGCAGTAGAATAGACCAGAATCTATCCAGTGCTTTCCACATCTCCTGGCTGAGAGTGATGCAGGCGTGCTCTGGGGTTCATTTCAGAGAGTTCAACATGCATACATATGGACACTGTGTCCAGCGCTAGAAACTATAGGGTCTTCCCACCAGCAGGAGTCTGGGATCATTCTCCAAGCACCGTGTCCCATTTCCTTTTCAGGAAGGAATTCCCACTTCCCTTCCTTAATTGCTCAGTCTGTTGCTCACAGCCTGGCCCCTCGGTGGGGCCCCATCTCTCCAGACTCCTCCTTGATGACCCTGCAAAAATCCAGTCTAAAACTTCTTAAGAGTTTAACTAGTTATCATTACTGAGAAACAGAAGACACAGAAGCCAGCACTGGAGGTTCTTCTGGAAGCTTGGTTCATACAGCCACTTCGACCCTGGGTCTCCAATCCTTTACTCCGAAGTAGAG